>NC_141143.1:73773587-75044837 GCF_053477565.2 Lygodium microphyllum | reverse complement strand
ATACATATCTCTTTTTGTTGATGGGATAACTAGGAAATGTTGGGATACATTCAAGAGAACCTGTTTCAATGTCTACACTCAACTCTGTCTCCTTTTATTCCACTTTTGTAATGTTCTCACTTTTAAACAAAGCAATATCAAATCCCTGCACTAACTGGTTCTCAATATCCTCCTGAAACATTTCATCCTTCTCTTCAACTTCTTTGTCTTTGCATGCAATATCCTCCATCTTCTTCTCTTGTATTGTATCTCAAGAACAACTATCTATATATTAAAGATATACAAGAAATACAACATCCTTCTGTACAAGAAGACATTGATGTTGATTCTGATGAAAAGGGCAATATGCTTTCCACTTCTTGAATTCTTCATCAATCAAGATAAACCTTGTTTGCAAATTTGTTCTAGCAGCATTGGAAGCTTCCATTCCATCGCTATAATGTACAAATCCCTCAATCTCTAGGCCTTCCACATGTCTATCATAAAACTCTCTAAAATCCTTTTGTTGATCTTCAAGATCCTTCAAAAGCTCTTGAAAATCAAAGGCCTTCCTCCTCTTGAGAATAAATGGTTTTTTATTTACATCCACTAAAGAAAGTTGAATGAAATGAATTGAATTTTTATGTAGCAGAGAAAGCATGAAATTCCGAGTCATTAACTTTTTTTAACATTCACGACTTATGAAACACGAAAACAAGGATTCAAATAGCCTCACATTTCACAAAATTGCGTTTCACACATCACTTTGACAAAAAAACTTGACAAATTTGCATTTTATACAATTGAAAATTTTGAACAAAACAATGTATCAAGAACATCAAAACCCCATCATTTAACATGTATACCAAACTACATTAATAAAAAAACAAAGTAAACCCTTACAGAATTTCTAAGTCCTTGTTGTATCTTTCTCCTCTTAAACCAACTAACATCTTCAATGCCTCAAAACTCAGGATTGCAGAGAAAAATATTGAGAAAAGTGTGATACCTGATATTTGTAGATCTTTCTCTTGAGAATAAATGGTTTTTTAAAGAATATGCTTGGTATGGCTTGTGATGCTTACAAGATAAATAACCGGTCGAAGACATTACAAGATACGTGAAAGAAATAATAACCAAAACCCGAACCTGAGTGCTCATATATATATGCCGACAGCTGCACATCTAATCAAAAAGTACACTGCACTAATTCGGAGGAGGTGCACGTAAAAAGAAAATAGTAAAAACTTAAAAATAAGAGTAATAAAAGCGCTATCATGCCAAAAAAGAAAGTGACATGTGGCACAACTTTCCAAGAAAAAACGGTCTGCAGTCGCACGTGTGAAATTAACTACGCATTACAGAAGCCACATGTGTAAACCAACATTCTTATAAACCTAATTTTTGAACCGCAAAAGAGTTTTTTCAAAGACAAAGCTCTCTCTCTGCTCAAGTACACCAACACAACGCTTATTTGATCGCAATACAAAAGTATTCTTACGTGAAAGGCTACAAAAGAAGGTTTCATCACCCACAGCACATGCACCGAACCCTCGATAATGTAAGTTTTTTGCAAAAATATGAGTTATCTCTAAATCACTTGAAAATTCCTACCAAATCATCGCCAAAAATGCCAAATATATGAAACGCAATTAGCCATGGTTCCTTACATCGGCAAGAGCTATATCGTGCTTCATACATATTAAACACGAGATTGTGTTGGTTTCTCTTGTCTTAGGCATGCATTGTTCCTATTGTGACGTATGAAACACGATTGGTGTTAGATTTATCTTGTCCATGTAAGGCCTCCTCACCTTTCATATGACTTAGGCATGCATTGTTTCTCTTGTGATGCGATATGATGTTAAGTTCTCTGAAGGCCTCATCCTGTTTCATTCGACTTATGCGTGTATTGTTTCTTTTCAAAGCTCTCTTTTTAGAGGCTTGTCAGGGAAATTTGTGACAAGCATAGTCTACATAGTTTTAGATGGACTAGGGCAAGTCTCAACTGTATTCAGGAGGCTACATAAGATTTTTTGATTGAGTTTTTTCAAGATTCTTATATATCTACTACTCATGCACATAGGCTTACACTTATGGATAAAAACATGATAATTCTGAGGAGATTGAGATGCAAGTTTTCAAAGGTCCTTGAGCTAGTCCCTCTTTTTAATGTCAAGGCTTTCAATATTTTAAATATGCCTCCATATAGAAAGAAGAAAAATGATCCTAGTTTGAAGGTTGAAGATGTTACGCATGTAAAGGACACAAGACAACATGAGAAAGAGGAAAAGGCCATAGAAGAGCAGCTAGATAAATGGAGGGAGTATAAAAGAAAAAAGAAAGAAGAAAATGAATCATAACAACTCCCATATTTTGAAGAGGAGTTATCTACCCTTCTTGAAAGGGCTGACCCTAAGGGCTTTAATGTTTATTGCTTTTTACCTAGTGATATCAACAAAAGATCTTATATGGTTCAAATTATCAAGAATAAAGTGAGAGAAGTAAATGACTCGATTCTTCTTGCTGGGATGATGTATAGTACACCAAATTTTGTTTTTACTCACCATGTTTTTCTAGCAATTGACTTTCATGTTGATGCTTACTATCTCCCTTCCTTTGCTAGGTGTGTAATGCATGAGCTCCCCTTTTATATACAACAAAAGATAGAGGTTCTTGATCCATGTATCTCATACTATATGAGGAGTGAGCTTGATGCAAGTGCTTTTGACCATTGGTTCAATGCAATTGACTTCGAATCTTTGGAGCTTCTTCTAATTCCATACAATGAAAAGTAAGTAAATTTGATATTTTGTTAGATTTTATGAGATCTTTTTTGCTAGATTATTGAAATATTTTTTCTTTCAGTTCTCATTGGAGCCTAATTCGAATAGACTGTGTGGAGAGGCAATGTTTCCTCATCAATTCTATAAAAGGAAGCCATGGAAATGCCAAGTTGTAAGTTATATAATCTAGGGTCTTCTTGATATTTTGATCTTTTTGTTGTAGGTAATCTAAATATTTTGATCTTACTTTTGTAATAACTCTAAATTTTGTTGCCTTTTTGGTACAGAGTTTGCAAAAGATTGATTGAAGTGCTAGAGAAAAGGCCTCCCATGTATTCTGACTTACTTGCAACAATGCAATATAGACAAGTTGCGATAAGGTCTTAATTAATATGGTTGGAATATACTAAGAAAATTTATTCTAAAAACTACCATAAACAAGTTTCATAGTTTTACTTTATATTGTTGATTGCAGTGTCCTCATCAAGATGATAGTTACTCTTGTGGCTGGAGAGTAATTATAAATGCTAGAAGATTGGTTCAGTTTACTTATCTCAATGATGATAAACTTATAAAGATAATGTGAAACATACTAAACTTTAAGATAGATTTTTATTACAAAATAGTTCATTGTAAAAAATAACAATGAACTAAAAATATTTTCTTACAATTGTAAGACAGTTTACAAGGGATTGGCTTGGACATTGAAGGAGAGGAGGTGCATGTAACTACAGCAGGTGAAGCTATGCCTTCAACACCCAAGTTGGCAACCAAAGCATCAAAGATAGGCAAAAGGACTCCTAGAAAGGATGTCCCTTCTCCTGAGAAAAGTTCTTTAAAAAAGTAGCTTTGCCTCAGATTGTAAGCCCTTATGTATAAGTCATGGAGATGGTTGACAAAAAATTTTACATGTATTTTATATTGATAGTGAAGAGATCTTTTCTTCAATATCCTTGCATTGTATATTCTTCTCTCTCCTCATTGATATCTGTAAAAATATATATCACAAATGTTTATTAATTAGGAAGTGAAATTAGATATACATCTAAGTGGATATAATATGATATAAAAACTTACTAGTTTGTTATTAAGTTGGAACGCAAATGAGTATGGCAGTTCAATATCTTCATTCTGTAAATCCATCCTCACTTGATGTAGTGTACATGATGATCTGACCCTTAGGATTGCAATAATGTCCTCATTGTACCAAACATCAATATTGACTATAGGATCTTTGCAAAAATTATCAAGATTTTGGTCTAAAGCAACCAGACTACCACCAACATAATGCTATCTACTATAATAAAAGCTAAGGATGAAATTTTGAGTAGTAATCATATATTTACAAGCTATAGAGTCTTGATCTATCTTACATATAATTTTCCCTTCTGTCCTAGTGTCCCATTCCTCATCAACTAATTGTATAACATGATCATATGTTAGTCTCTTCATTGAAAGCATAGCCTTTGATTTTCTTATCTCAGCATTAGAAAAGAAGTCAATAATTATATTAATAGGCATGAAAAAGTAACTTTTCTTAGACTACTTGAGATACTAGGTTTTAATGCTCTCTATATCTCATAAAATATTTTACATCTATAGCCCTCACTAGTAGCTAGACTTGGCAAAGGCCACTCAAAGCTTGAAAAAACTGGCAAAGGAAGGGGGGATATTGTTCCCCATTGGCTATGCTGCCATGGGGACAATATAAGAATGGTCATAGAAGAATATTTCATTCTCTCCAAGCTCTAACTTCTTTCTACCTTTGTACATCTGTTCTCTAATCAAGCTATGCATCACATCAATCACATCAACAATAGACTCGACCAGTTGCCATTCCTCAAGATTAGAGAGATAGACATCTACAAGACAAACGAACAAATGTTATAATGGAAAACCTTAAATCAAGTTCAAGAAAAGAAATATGTTAAGAATCAAATCCTTACAATTTGGTTTATGGATTGGAATATTTAAATTTCCAGGTTCCAAATATAGCTCTCTATGCATAAACGCATGTTACACCAGAACCAGAACCTCTTTTATGCTATTCTTATTTACTCCAAGCTTGAAATCTCGAATTCTACCCTTCCAAGGAGAGATGAATGAGCTCTCATATCTTCGCCTTTTCCCATGTTCTTCCTATTGCATGGTGATCCAACTACCTTTGCTAATGATTATAGGAATCCATCTTCCATCTTTTTGGAATGAGTTAAACATTGATATGGATGTGATTTGGGAGCTTGGACGCCTTGTTGAAGGTCGAATTTATGTATACATGGCAAAAAGAGAGAGAGAGAGAGAGAGAGAGAGAGAGAGAGAGAGAGAGGACTAGGCCACCACAAAGGAGGGAAAACACGAGAGGGACAAAAGAAAGGAGGGAAAAAAATATGTGCCGAGAGAGAGAGAGAGAGAGAGAGAGAGAGAGAAGTCTAGGCTACCACACAAAGGAGGAAAAAACACGAGGGGGACAAAAGAAAGGAGGGAAAAAATATGTGCCAACTTTTTTACTAATTTTAATTTAGAGCAAACCTATCATTATCATTAATCCAAACATATCATTAAATAAAAGTGGCCCGGACTATATATCATTAATACAAAGAATATCATAATCACGAATATAAGAGACTAAAAATAGATATTGATAATACAAATTCGTAATATTATATATATATATCTTTTTGTAAAATAATTTTTGGTTTTTTTTTAATAGAACTTCCGTTACGGAGGCTTTACTCCTATTGGTCTAGAGCACTCTCTCTCTATCTCCTAAAAGACATTTTCGAGATGTCTAAACTCCCCTAATGTTAGCAATCCCACTATCTCTGTCACCTATGATAATTAACTCATCTCTCTATCTTCCGTTACGGAGGCTTTACTCCTATTGGTCTAGAGCACTCTCTCTTTATCTCCTACAAGGCATTTTTGGTTTTTTTTAATAGAACTTCCGTTACGGAGGCTTTACTCCTATTGGTCTAGAGCACTCTCTCTCTATCTCCTAAAAGGCATTTTCGAGACGTCTAAACTCCCCTAATGTTAGCAATCCCACTATCTCTGTCACCTATGATAATTAACTCATCCAGATAGATGACTACGATGACCAACTTGTATATTCCTTTCTTACATAAAGTGAGTGATCAGCATCAGTAACATAAAAGCCAATGTTGACAGGATACTTGGTGATATTGTCAGACCATACTCTAGATGCTTGCTTCAACCGAGTTCGTCTTTAACCTACACACATTAGTGGGATGCTCTAAATCCTCATAATCAGTTGGCTTCTCCATATACAACTCTTCTTGCAAATCACTATGCAAGAAGGTATTCTTTACATCCATTTTCTGCAAACTCCCACCTTTGGCTGCCACCAAAGAAATCACACATCTAACAATTGTCAAACTAGCAATTGGACTCAATGTTTCTTCATAATCTATGCTATATTTTTTAACATGGCCTTTTTTCAACTGGCCTAGCCTTATACATGCTAATAGAACCATCTACATCATGCTTAATTTTGTAGACCCACTTACATCCAATAGCTTTCTTACCCTTATGCAGTGGTACTAGATTTCAAGTCTTGTTGGCCTCTAATGTAGCTATCTCCTTAACCATTGGTGCATCCAAATGAGCATGACCAATAGCATCCTCAAAACAAGTGACTCAATAATATCTTTGACCACCTTTACCATGGTTGTTCCATGACCTACTTTGCAGCTCCGATTTTGGAATATCTCTTTGTGCATTGTTCGAATGAAAAAAATGTCCAACACAAAAGTTGTAGATCTCATTGTTTTCGATAACCCATGCATGCCATTTTTAGAGATCATCTTTCTATCGTGAGATATTTAAAAAATGGATTCACCATGTCTATTTTGAGAAAAACAACTTTTTAAAATGTACTCTTAACTTGTGGTCCATGCAACCACCTTGAGCCATAGATAAGGAGAGTTCATTAGATTGTCTTGGGCCTCAACCTTAAGATTGACTTCCACACAAAAACTTGTGTCATTTTAGACCTTAGAAAGGGAAAATAACTTCTCTCCTCACTTCCAGAGGATCGTGTCTCTCGTCTTTCTTAATGAGAGAATTACCTCTCTCGTCTTTCTTAATGAAATACCTTAAAACCTTGACTTGTAAGGGAGAGGATGACCCCAAATGAATGCAATGCTCATTACACACAAGTAAACGTTCCCAGGCATCCCCGGATGCACACATAAATACATATACACAATGCTAATGTACTTCCTCTTCTTAGAACTCAATCCATCTTCATTTATGTGTAACTCCTTGGTTCTTGTGTACACTCTTACACTTGGAAGACACTTCTTTCCCCCTTCATAACTTGTACTACATGTACCAAATATCCCCGTCACAGTGCTTTGATCACCCCATTAAGCGATGCACTAGGAATACTTGTCTCTAAATGGTCTCATGCCCATGCTAGATCATCATCAACACTCAAAGAAAAGTGATTCATTAGTTTATTGATATAAATTTACTAAATAGAGAATGTGTAATAAGCAATCAATTTAATGACACAAATAGTAGTGTTGCTTAAGGCTAAATGACAAGAACTAGTGACTTAATCAAAGAATTTGATTTAGTGACAAAGGGAGAAAACTTGGGCCTATTTTGATCATTGACAACCTTACTGAGGATGAAGAAGATAATCTCTTGTGAAAGCTCAAGGATGTGTTCATTTGGTCACTCAAGGAGCTCAAAGGAATGGATCCCATTATTACATTCTTCGCATCCATTTGTTATAAACTCCATTCTTTGGCTACTACCCAAGCAATAACATTTTTAACAATTTCCATCCTAGCAATTAGACTGAATGTATCTTCATGTACTAATAGAATCGTCTATATTATGCTTTATTCTATAGACCCACTTACAACCAATAGCTTTCTTACCGCAAGTCATGTTGGTATTTAATGCATCCATCTCCTCATCCATTTCTCCATCCTAATGAGCGTGACTAATAGCCTCCTCAAAATAAGTTTTAATAATTTCATGTGAGATGGGCCTTCATCAAATCTTCTTTCCAACTATTGCCTAATAGGTTTAAGCTGCCTTTATTTCTCCTATTGTCTAATATCTTGCCTATCATTCCTCTCTATAGTCTAGGATACATTTCCTCTCCCATTCTTCTTGGATATGGACAATCAAGGTTAGTATGTTCCCTTTCCCTATAATTAAAACATCAAATTTCTCCCATTTGTTCCAGGGGGTCCTCTAAATCCTGTTTGCATTAGATATTTCCTGTTCTACAACCTGCTCATATTTAAATTCGGATTTTTCAATTGTTCTTGTAATTTTTTAATTACATCATTATCATGTTTTCTATAACCTTTTTGCATAATATTCAACCCTTTTAAGAACCTTGGCAAGATTTTTAGCTTGATGTCTTGCATTTCTTTCAATAGCATCAACCATATTAGGTATTTGAGTTGTAGGTGCAACAATACCTCTTCACTATTCCAACCTCATTTGCAATTTTCTATGGTTTTCGTTGGCTATTCTAACAACATCCTCAAATGATACAAGGTGTTTAATCAATATCTTTTATTTGATTTCAAGTAAGTAGAGAAGAATTATTCTCAAAAAACATAACTTGAGTCTACTCCATTCCACATGTAATCTTTATCCATCTCTCTTCAAATATAGCAATAAATTTAGACACTTCCTCAATCTCCTCCTAATACATTTCTTTTCAAAGACTTCCATAGACCCTTAGGAGTTCTTTGAGCTATACGCCTAGTAATAAAATAGGTTTAAAATTAATTCATGTTTGGCTTTGTTTCTTAATCCATTGAATGCTACCACAATCTTGTAGAGCCCTTAGGAAGCTTATCAATCATTCAAAGCTTGTCAGCATTAATATCACCACTAGACTCCTATCCATTTGATTTTCTGATAAACGTATTAGCATCCATAAGTGCAATACCAAAAAAGTATTCATATCCAAGAGTAGCCATGCTTGAGTTTGTGACTAGGATGGTTGCCTATCTAGATACTTCTCAATTGATATGATCAACAAGAGTTCCTCATTGGGGGCACCAAAACATTGGTACATGAACTCATTAGCTAGTCTCTATTAACCTTCAACCTAGTACCACACAACAAATTGACAATCCCTTATTAATAAACTACCTAAGTAAACACCATAGAAAGTAAACCAAGTTCCTCCATGCATAACCTCCTTTTCATAGGACTTTGCTAAGGCTTTTAGGAGTCTAGATTTCTAGCAATGTAGGTTTTCAGGATCTACAACTCTACCAGATCTATGCAATGACATGACTACATGAAGTACAAAACTATAGAACTATAGGACTACATGATTTATAGGTTAGTAAGTTACAAATTACCTCTGATTTCAAATATGTATTTTTCAATAGGGATATATATGTTTCAACAAACTAATACCTGAAAAAATGGTTACAAACTAGTAGAAAAGATATCTACAACCCTGCAATTCTCAAGAGTGTATTGATTTATTTTCTCATCATCATAAAGAACCATAGCATGAGTAAAACATCCATCATACACTATCTACTTCTTCAAAACAAAAATCTTCTTTATTGTTTCAACCACTCCATACAATGCAACTAGCAAGCAACTTCATTGACTAGTTTCCTTTCTTTAGTAAGAAAGAAAAGAAGAAGGAAGCAATCCTTGTTGTGATACATAGAGAATGCAAAGGCTTGCAATAACAGACACATACTCCAACCTTTTGCTCCACTCGGATCGCCACCATCAAGCTCCAAAAAGAAAACCCTCAGCCTTAGATGACTTCTCTCACACTCTCTCTTTGTGTGTGCAAGCTAGGATAGTGAAAAACTCTTTATTCATGTTTTTTCCTTCCCTGTAAGCTACAAAACTCTCTAAAATCTCATTTTTCATGTTCTTTACCACTTTTTGACAACATATATACATCTTTCTATTAAATTCCCTTCTTTTTCTTGCATCATGTTGTTGTCCATTTAAAAATATGTCCTTTGCACATGGACTCTCCTATGGACACATATCTCAAAGAAAAATAAACTATATTTATATCTTTCTCATAATTTGTCCACATTCAATTTCATGTCCTCGGTCAAATATTTGCACACACCAATAGGTGTGATAGTTGTGCTTGTTTACCTAAGTGGAAACTGTAAATTTTCAAGGACTTGATGCACATGTATGGAATGTCCCAAAGTGTGGGCAGTATGTATTAGACTTAACTCTACACATATACTAATTTGGATGGTTTTAACCCTAGAAATGGCGAGGGGTTTTCTATGATTCTCTATTAGTGTTTGTGCTACAAACCCTAAGCCTTGTAATCCCTAACGTTCAACTATATGGGAAACCTTGGTGAGGTGGTTTTTGTGTTATGCTAGCTTGATGACTAATAAAACTATATTTTGCAAGTTAGTATGGCTCCTAAGAGCGGTACAACTAGTCAACTGGTGGTGTTACAGGTGAATCCTCAAATGTTTGAGGCAATAAATATCCTAGAGCTAGGGACTCCCTACACACAGTTAAAATAGGGTTTCTAGTGAATTCAACTATTCTACTTAAGTATGAATGTGTGCTTTTTGTTTCTATCTCTATCACACCCTACATAAATGCCTAGGCTAGAAGGATTCCATGCAAGGTTGTCTCTTGTGTGCACCACCTTTACAAGAGATGTGTGAATATGCCATGCCAAGAGACATCCTTACGAGTGCTATGAGGGTTTGGGAACATACCTATGGTGCTATAACATGCACTTCTATCTAAGAGTGTGTATCACCACACTTATGCTTGCATGTGTAATATGTGCTCCTACCATAATGTTTAAGTGTGGATGGTGTTCTCACATGCATACTAAAGGTGCTAGTGTGTCCACTAGTGAGTAGGTGGCCAAATGTGGTTCTACCTTGGTTACCTACTAGAGTGGGTGTTATATCCTATGTGACTACCCTGGTGATTAAGTTCTTATTCCAATGTGGTAAATGTGTTTTGGCTAGGTGTTTGTATGGTGGTTTGTGATACGTGCAATACTTGTGTGTGTCTCAGGTGGTGTTAGTATGTGTGTGGCTTAGTGTGATGCCCTATGTGTCGAATGAGCTTGCATAAGGTTTCAAGTGTGAGTTTGGTGAGTGCTTGTTAGTGTGATTGTGTGGCTCCTATTTACATTGCATTTATATGCCCATATTAGTAAAAAATATGATTTATACATTTGATACCCTTGTATGATCCATATAATATGCTAATTTTCACATCATTTGTAATCTTACATATGAAAAAAAAATTGTACAAAAGAAACTAACTTTGTACTTTATTATGGCACAATTTCTATTAGTTTTCTACGTCTTCACTAAAAATATTAATATTATACTTATTTAATTAAAAATAAATTTAAAATTAAATAAAATTATGTTAAAATTTAAATACACCTTGGTATTAGTTTGTATGCATCCTGTACTAAGGAGTTTAGGATCAAGAATGAATATATGTTAAGGGACAAAACTAGATTTTGTAAAACCTTGATGTCACTTTGCATGCATTTTAACCAACATGTTTAGGGTTAGAAAAATGAATACACTCATTGGAGAGTAATACCTTGGTGTTAGCTTGCATACTTCCTATACCAACATATTTAGGGTTTTAATACCTTGGTGTTAGCTTGCATACTTCCTATACCAACATATTGGAGAGTAATACCTTGGTGTTAGCTTGCATACTTCCTATACCAACATATTTAGGGTTTTAAAAAAGTATGTCCTTAGCTAGAAATTTATAACTTTCTTACAAAGTTTTAGCTTGTAAGATTATTTGTTTATATATCATAATTTGTGCCTAAAAGTAGCATATATCAAAATTTTCATATGAAATATCAGTTGTAAGATTATTAGTCTATAGGTTATGATACATTATTGATGTGTAATTACCAAATAAAATTTAACAAAGTAAGTTTTATAAAATAATTAGATAAAATTTACAATTTTGGCCATGACTAGAGAATTTATAACATAAATTGAAGGTTATTTGAATATTGAATTAAAATGTAAGTCTAGTATTTGAATATTGAATGTTATTTTTTTAAGTTCTAACATTGATCTTTATTCTTTCATAGACACATGGTGAACCTAGAGAATCACATTAATCTAGCATAAGCATGTTTGATTATGAATTATAACTTTACAATAGTGGAACAAGCTAGTCCCTTTCACCTCTTGGGAGCCCTTAACAATAGCGCATATGAAGATTTACCTCCATGCACTCACGGGGGATTCACTAGTAGTAATAAGGAGACGTCACATGCGTGCAAGTAATATATGAAAATACCCCTTATCTACCCCTATTTATGGGACCTTACCTTATAAAATGTACATTCCTTCCCTTAAATAACCCCCTCCCTTACACTCACGTGTTACATACAGTAAACCCTAGTGGACCCCCCAGGCATGCACTTTGAAGCGGGTCAGGGAATTGTGTTCAAAATGCTTATTCAGGGAGGAGCTATTCCATAAATTAGGCATGTGCAACTATATAGCTCCCTTAAGGTTTCTTGATTGCCAACACATGGGATTAGGAAAGATAATTCTCAAGCAATTCATTGAGGTTGAGAAGACTATGCTAAATAATAAATAGCTATCTCTATATCTTGTGCAAAAATTTTATGTCCATGTGATACTTTGAAAAGAAAAGTGAATTGAACAAATAAGTCCCAAAACACCAGAATTGGCTTAAGAAGAGCTATCAACACAATATAGAAGAGAAAATTGGACAATGTACTATGCATGGAAAGAGATGAGGCCCAAAAAAATGTAGCCAAATTATTAGAGGAGCTTGAGCTCACTCAAGAAAAGTTCATTCAAAAACAATGTGATGATGGGTGGGAGTTTGAAGAAATCTTAAGGGGTATTATACATGCTACAAATGAATAGAATGTAAATCTTGGGGTAGGTCCCTCAAATTTCAATGAGGTTGGTGCATCCCATATAAATAAATAAAGCATTTTTGTATCAAATGGCATTGCCAACTTGTACATTACTAAAACATTTTTGTATGAATGAGTATTGCCAAGTTGTAAATACCAAAACATTTTTCTATGAAATAGCATTACAATTTTATAAATACAAAATGACATCCTTTTTAGTACATGATCTAACACCATAAGTGGTGAGATTAACAATCAAAATGTTCATATTTAATTTAAAATATTCACAAAATAAAAGAGCATGTAGTCATAAATATTACCATATCATACAATCAAAACTATATCCTCTATGGTATTTGGGGCACATCTAAGAGTCCACATGTTTTTCAATGTTTATATCGTCACCACCTTGAATTCAGAGGCATTTTTGACAAAATGAAATGATTAGTGAATACATAAGAGAATGCATAAAATGATGGATAAACACTTGCTCGAAGCAGTCAAGTGTATCCACACCACTACTCTAAGATAGGAATCAACGACATGTTTGTATGTCATCTTATGTACCACTATGTCATCACATTTGTAGCCACCAATGCCTCTTGTGTCATTCCATTTTATGGCCAATGTCTCAGGATTTTATTATCATAAATTTAATTTTATATTTGATTTTTAGAATGTAAATCTTATCAACTTAGGATTTACAGCTTTTTCCTACTTCTAAAAAACTCTACTTGAAAGATACATTCATCAAGTAAAGTTCTTATAATCCTTTTAATTTATAAAATTTTAATTTTTTTATTATCTGTACATAGATTTACTTGAGGAATAAATTCTTCAAGTTAACATATTACTATCTTAAGCTTTCCCATAATCATAAACAAGTCTACTTGAAGAATAAATTCATCAAGTAAAGTTGTCTCTAATTTTTATGTTTACCTTAAAATATATTTCAAATTTTTTCTAAGTTTGAAAATTAGAAAAGAATTTAACTTTAAAAATCCTTCTTTCATGAATCCAATGTTTAAACTATGAAATTAACTTTCAACGCTCCAAGTTAAAAGCTAACTTAATTATTATATTATATTATGTGAAATAAGTTATTTAACTTTTTTAATATTTATGATATATTATTATTTTTTAATTATAGATCTAAAAATCATAATTAAATAAAATACTTTGAAAACTATTTAACTTTCTAATGTCTTTAATTTTGTCTTCACAATCCCTTGTTCATAGAGACTGGTAGGCATGGAATGAGTAGGTGATTTCCATATTCATAAGATTATATTATTTCATAATTTTTTTCAAATAAAATTAAACTATATTTCATACAAAAAATATTTTGTTAAAATTATTGTTATTATTTCATATGAAAGATTGTTTCCACTAATTATCCTAATATGGTAATCACCATTTTTGTTGACGTATCCTCATATTATATCCGGTCTTTTTAAAGGTCACCATATAATAGTAACGTATTTTTTTAATTCTAAGAATCCCATATTCATATTATGCAATACCTAAGTTCTTATGTTGTGTACATGGTGTGCAATATCACAAGCTAATGTGCACATAGTATGTAGTATTTGTCTCATGAGCATGCATTGTGGTGTGAAGTGCAATGTGTTACCAAAAGATGTGACTTTAGTGTTCTTCAACATTAAACATATCCATCATTCATCTCATAATTTTCAACATTCAACCACAACTAAATTGAACTCTCAGGAGGTCCATCTTATAAAACATATAAGATACTATGTGAGTTCAAAAGAAAGGGTATTACATTTAGTAAAATTTACATGATTATATTTACAACACAGGTTTTTAAATTACAATTTGAAAAAAATTCGTAAGTTTAGTAAAGTAAAAGAGGGATCATAGGGGCTATTTTGTTACAAGAGCATGGAGTTTGCATCCACATTGACTCCTTTTTAGTCAAACTAAATTGCCTTTGTATTTATTCCAAACTTAGGATCTCATTGCACTCAAAATTCTAGAGATCAATCTACTTGCAAAACCCTTTAGTATACATGCTCTTATATAACTTTAGTTTTTGAAGTACAAGTGTAGAAGGAAATTCGTAACTATTAATTTGTCTTTTGGAGTAAAGTTAAAGAAGAAAATAAGTGTAGGGATTGTGAGGATAAATTTTATGAACACATGCAAAAGATCTTCATTGAATTCAAAAATAATTTTATTTTTTGTAAAGGATAATATATTTCACTTCAAAAGCTAAAAGTTGGCCTCACTTTTCTACATATTGTATAACCCACAGTAGTTGGTCAAACATTAAGCTACTAAATGTAGTATGCATGCACTTCAAGGACCAGTTGTGCAAGAGCCCAACAAAGGGGTAGGATCTCCATCTTTAGGGAGAAAATCCTAAAACTTGAGTCCATGTATAAAATGTTAAAAATTGAATAGAAGAGATTATTGTTGTATGTAGTAAACACTATGAGAGCCCTTCTTCTTGCTTCCATCTTATCTATAGGAGCATAGAGAGAGAGAGAGAGAGAGAGAGAGAGAGAGAGAGAGAGAGAGAGAGAGAGAGAGAGAGAGAGAGAGAGAGAGAGAGAGAGAGAGAGAGAGAGAGAGAGAGAGCATGTGTGTGTGTGTGTGTGTGTGTGTGTGTGTGTGTGTGTTTGTGTGTGTGTGTGTGTGTGTTGGGCTCTGGATCACAAGGAGGTGGGCAAAGTTTCCCTCAAGCTAGGTTGTGCACCCCTTCAAGGTCTTAAGTGGTAAGGGAAGGTCACCTCTCATTTGTCTTACCACCTCACCTTGCATCAGCCGAAGTATACACAATAGACATTTTAATCATTCAACTAGCATGAGATGTATGTGGGAAAAATAAAAATTTAGGTCTTTTCATGAAATGCAAGAATTGGACAAGAGCTTGGGTGGAGCGCTTACCTTGGCAGCCTAGTGACTCATTGGCTCTACCAATTACCCTTTTACAATGGCTTGTTACCCTCGAGATCAATTTAGCACACACATGACAAAATAAGTGTTAGGATCAATAATAACCAATTATTGGGTAGAGTTGTCATTGTCCATTGGAATACCGTTGGGAAGCAAGCAAGCTACTAATTCAATGTGGATAGAATGCATTCAATGAAGGACTCTACTTGCAATGCAATATGCATCCTTCATTTCTCTAGCAAAAGGATCAAGCTCAAAAATTGGATTAAAATGAGAGATGAATGTTGAATTTACATACCTCTTTGGTGCTTGAAGTAGATGGATGAAGCATGATTCAACAATGGCTCAAATCCTCCGTTAAGCCAACTCAGGGAAGCAAAACACCTTCAATGGGTATAATCCTCAAGAGTTTGATACTTGCTCTGGTGGTGGGAGCTCTTGTGCTTGATCTCAAGCTTGCTCTTCAAGAGTTAAAAGCTTCAAGTGGAGCTTTCACAACTTCCATAAGAAATCTTTGCATACTGAGCTCCATATCTTCAATCTCGATTAATGTGGCCAAGAATGGTTGAAGGAGCTCCTGAGGATGAGATTTCAGAGGTTGGAGTGGTGCACAGATCGAATGCCATATGCGCGCATAGTGAGCGTCAGAAGGTCCCCAAGAACAAAAGAAATCTACTTTTTACACAAAAACCAATGAAGAAAGCTTGCACGATAGGAACAAGAGACCAATTGGGTGCAATCTCTCCCCATGTCTTGTGTGAGCACTCCACAAAGCATGTATTTTATATATTATTCATCTTCAAACTCAAATAATAGCCCAATTTACAAAATAGCACGCTTTAGCTTTTGAGTTTGCTTTTGTGCCACTAAAGAATTAAAGCTAATGGGCGCCCAAGAAGTCAGGTGGTACCCAAATACAATGTCCAGTATAAGTATTTAAATCATGCGTCCATGCTCATACAAAAATAGTAAATAAATATCAAGCGCTTTAATAAATAAGCACAACAAAATATAGGCGCCATGCCTAAGATACGCGCCCATCAAAAATTGATGATAATTTGAATACACGATATCCTCCAATGCTTTCCACTGCCACCGCTGTTGCTCTACACATCAACTGAAGCATTCACAATTGTTAGAAAAATAATACAATTAAACCGACAAAAGTGAATACCTAGCAGTCTTCAGCTACAAAAATAAATTGGTTAGAAATCAATCATAACCTTAATTTATTACGAGTGTGCACTCTAAACTCATAAACGTTTATTAATTTAAATATGTATTTTGTGGAATCACCCGCTATGGAATCACCCATGTACACATAAAATTAACAAAACGCCTGAAGAGGATAGGCGTTCCCATTGACTTCTCGCACAAAGAATCCACTTTGTGTATGAGCCCCGATAATAATAATAAAATTTTACGTAATCCACCGCAAAACCTCACGGAATCCACCGTGGAATATACCTCCTGGCATCATACCCCCGGGGTAGGATAGCAATTGTCCTCAATTGCTATTAGCTCAATGTGGAGCTAACAGAGTGGGGAAAGCATTTAGGTCTCTAGCATGCATCCATTGGGCCTCTTCAACAGGATGGTTTTTAAACTTGACCAAATATCTAGAATATCTACGACCGGTTCTAGTGGTCATAAAGTCAGTATCTATAATAGTTTCAAGCTCAAGGATTTCAGTTTCATCATTTAGCAAAGGAGGGTTTTCATAGACAGGGTGTACAGGTAGTTGTCCTCTAAAGGGTCGTAATAAACTAATATGGAAAGTGTTGTGGATTTTTCAATGTTGTGGTAGTTCTAGTTTAAATGCATTGTCATTGATTTTGTGTATGATCTTGAATGGTCCATAAAATCTAGGTGCTAATTTGACAACAGGGTGTTTATCTAGACTTTGTAATCTGCGTTTTTCAATTCGTAACCAAACATAATCATCAACTTTGAAATTCATAGCCTGTCTTTTCTTGTTTTCTTGTTTTATGTATGATTGCTGGGCTTTGGCAATCATATCTTTAACTTCATCAAAAATAGTAGCATGCATGTTAGCAATATCATCAACAGTCTGAATTTTGTTTGATAATGATGTAACAAATGTAGGCAATCGATATCCATAAATAACATCAAATTATGGTGCTTTCTTTGTAGCTGTATGTGGTGTATTATTATATGCAAACTGAAGTAAATGTAGATATGTATCCCATGTGTGTGGTTTTGAAATGGTGTAAGCACGCAAAAGATCTAAAATAGTACTATTAGTAGCTTTTGTTTGACCATTTGTTTCAGGATGAAATGCAGATGAAAAATCAATCTTTGTTCCTAAATTAGCAAACAAAGTAATCCAAAAATTATTGCAAAATCTAGAATCACGATCAGAAATAATGACTTTTGGTAAACCATGATTAGTGAAAACAGTTTTCAAAAACAATTGAGCAGCTTGAGATGCAGTTAAAGTTTTCTTGCATGGAATAAAATATGCTTATTTGCTAAACCTGTCTACAATAGTCCAAATCATATCATGATTAGCTTTAGTGTTAGGTAGACCAGTGATAAAATCCATTGAAATCTATTCCCATGGTCGTGATGGAATGGATAATGGCATTAGTAAACCATATTGTTTACCATGGTGTCTTTTAACTCGTTGACAAACTAAGCATTCAGATACAAAGTTAGATACATTAGTGTCCATATGTGGCCAATAAAAATCTTCAATCAATGTACGCAAAGTAGGTATAATTCCTCTATGACCTTGATATGGGGAACAATGAATTTCATGCAAGACAAATGATCGAAATGGAACAGTCACACATAATCTTTTTTCATAAAACATAAATCCATTAGTGTAGGACAGTGAATCAATAGAAATCCAATTATTTACAACTAGTTTATTCCAATCATCTTGAAAAGTAGGGTCCTGATGATAAGTATCTTTCATAGGAATAAGGGAATCAAATGATATGACAGAAATATTTTGAATTGTCGGTCTTCTACTCAAAGCATCAGCAACAACATTCTCTTTTCCAGGTTGATATTGTATAAGGGGATGAAAACTTTGAATAAAAGCGGCCCATATAATGTGTCGGTTAGATATTTGTGGTTGACTAAGGAGATGTCTAATGCTTTGTTGGTCAGTTTTGATCATAAATTCAGATCCCATTAAATAATGTTTCCATTGACATAAGGCTTGTACTACGGCTAACAATTCCTTATCATAGGTAGAATATTTAAGTTCAGATGGTTTGAGTTTGCAACTAGAGTAGGCTATGGGATGAGAATCTTGCATAAGGACTACTCCTATTCTAGATCCACTAGCGTCAGTAACTACTAAGAAGAATGGTCTATTGAAGTCAGGTAATTGTAATACATGAGCATGAGTTAAAGCATGTTTCAGCAAATCAAAGGACTTTTGTTGATTGTCAGACCAGTTATAGACAATACCCTTCTTTAAAAGTTTTGTCAAAGGTAATGCAAGTAATGAGAAATTCCTTACAAACGTTCTGTAAAAGCTAGCAAGACCTAGAAAAGAACATAATTCATGCACATTTTTGGGTATGGGCCAATTTAAAATTGCTTCTATCTTTTTAGGGTCAACTTTAATACCTTCTGATGAAATAATATGTCCTAGATATTCAATTTCTGTTTGGAAGAATTCACTCTTTTCGGGATTAGCATATAATTGATTGTCTTTTAACAACTTAAAAACTAAAGACAAATGTTCATAATGCTCATTCTCACTTTTACTGAATACTAATATGTCATCAAAAGAAAACTATGACACAATGCTGATGTTTCAGAAATATGCGATTCATCATACGACTGAATGTGGCTAGTACATTAGTTAAACCGAAAGGCATAACCAGAAATTCATAGTGTCCAAATTGTGTTCTAAATGCAGTTTTGAATGTATCAGATTTGTCCAATCTTACTTGATGATATCCAAATTTAAGATCTATCTTACTGAATATGGCAGATCCTTGTAGCTTATCCATAAGATCATCTACCCTAGGAATTGGGTATCTATTCTTAACAGTAATTTTATTTAGGGCACGATAATCAATGCACATGCGATAAGTATTATTTTTCTTCTTCACTAATAAGACAGGTGCACCAAATGGAGAACTACTAGGTCTAATTAATCCTCTATTAAGTAATTCTTCTATTTGATTTTGAATTTCTTTCTGTTCAATTTGGTTATGTCTATATGGTGCTTTACATGGTGGTTGTGTTCTAGGAATTAAATCTATCTTATGATCTTCAGGACGTGAAGGTGGTAATCCAGGTGGCAAATCAGCAGCAAAACAATCTTGAAATTGGGCAAGAAATTGTGTAAGCCTAGGATGCGTCTGTTTTTCTTTAGCTTGAAGTTCATTCACCCATATTAAATAAGATTTGCTACTTTTACGTAATGCACGTTTAGCCTGAGTATGAGTAAGCAGTGAAAAATTATTGGAAGCATGCATACCATGCAGTGTGATTTGTTTTCCTTGAAAATAAATTTTAATTGAATGCGTAGAATAATCTATGTCAGGATTGTATTGATGACGCCAAGGCATTCCTAAGATAATGTCACTAGACTGCAAAGGTACAACTAAGAAATTTCTTCATTCAGTATAATCACCAATTTTAATTTCCAAATTATGCACCTCTTGTGTTCCATTATATCTCGTACCTAGGAATGCAGCCTTGATGCGATAATGTGTAGAAACAATTTTTAAATTCAATTCTTTGACTAATTTTGCAGAAATAAAGTCATATATGCTCCCATCATCATATAAAATAGTCTTTTCTTTACCTTGTACAAAACATTTCATTGTTAATAAAGAATGGGGAGTTGGCATACCTGGCAAAGTATCCGAAGTAGTACCAATGTCGTCGTCATCTTCCGTAAAGTCCAACATTTCCTCACGTTCTTCATCTTCTATTGCTCCCAGATAATTCAGATGGATGGATGGCTTTTTGGATTGGTAATTGGCTGCTAGATGTCCAGGTTGATGGCATTTGTAACAAACTATGGGTTTTGCTTTAGATACATTATTGGTAATGGCATGAAGTTTAGGAATGTTGGGGTTAGACTGTGAAGATGGCTCAGGGTTTGGATTTGTGTTTGATGGCAAAGCAGGTGGTCGTGTCCAAGATTTACGGAATGAAGATGGAAGAAAACGACTTTGATTGAATCTTCGAAAATTTGAATTGAATTGTTTGGAACCATAATTACCATTAGTTGGAAATTGTTGTGGTCGCTTGTCTCGTCCGCGAATTTTTTCTTCAGTGTCATGGGCCAAGAAAATTGCATCTTCAAGTGTTGTTGGCTTGAACATATTGACTTTTGCATAAAAATATCCAAGTAGGCCAGACATAAACTTGCGTTTATGAGTTGCTTCAGGTACATCTTCAAGCGTACGTAGTTGCAGTAGGGCATTCCAGAAACGTTCAGTGTATTGGGAAATAGGTTCGTGATCCCTTTGTTGTAGAAGATCCCATTGCTTGATAGATTTTTCGTGGAATTGAGGAGGAAGGAAATTCTGCAAAATTTTCTTTTGGAAAGTCTCCCATGTAGTGGGACAATCAACGCTCTTGCGGACCACAGTCCACCATAAGGATGCTTGGTCAACTAAATGGTTAGTGACACATTTAATTTTGTCTTTCTCAGCATATGTTTCTTCATGGAAGTAATCGTCAAATTGATTGATAAAAGCAAGTACAGTCTTTCCATCGCGTGATCCATTGAAAGTATGAAATTTGAAGTTTCTTTTACTTATCTTTGTTACTTTGCGAATGGATTGGGCTTCAAGTGTTGCATCGATGGTACGTCGTATAAGACACTACAAGAGAAAGGCCCTATAGACGCGCACTGTACACACGAAAAAGCGGGCGCGTTTATAAGCGCGTGTATCAGCGCATCTATTTATGCTAGTATACAGAACGCTCTATATATCCGCGTTTATAAACGCGCCTATAGATGCGAAAATAAACGCACATATTTTTCATTTCTCATAAAGTCCCTAAATATGACCAAACCTCTTAACAGTTAGTATTTGTTTGAATACATTACCAACTTTACTTCTTTCTAAATATTACAAATATATATCCAATCATTCAAAGCTAATTATATATGTGTGATTTCATGCCCTATATACATCCAATCATGCCCTATACAAATGTGATTGGATAGGGCATGATTGGATGTATATACGACATAATTACACCTAGATCATAAGGACATGATATACATGTATAGGATCATAAGGATATGATATACATGTATATACGACATGATATACATGTATAGGGCATACATGTATAGGACATGATATACATTACCAACTTTACTTCTTTCTGAGTATTACAAATATACATCCAATCATTCAAAGCTAATTACATATATGTGATTTCATGCCCTATATACATCCAATCATGCCCTATACAAATGTGATTGGATAGGGCATGATTGGATGTATATACGACATAATTACACCTGGATCATAAGGACATGATATACATGTATAGGATCATAAGGACATGATATACATGTATATATGACATGATATACATGTATAGGGCATACATGTATAGGACATGATATACATTACCAACTTTACTTCTTTCTGCATATTACAAATATACATCCAATCATTCAAACCTAATTATATATATATGATTTCATGCCCTATATACATCCAATCATGCCCTATACAAATGTGATTGGATAGGGCATGATGATTGGATGTATATACGACATAATTATTAGAGAAGTGATTGATACATGCACATGTTGCATCTATTGTGCACTTAACCTAGCCATGGCTAAAACTTATAGATCAAAGGTTGACTTGTGCATGTGCAATATATATATATATATATATATATATATATATATATATATATATATATATATATATATATATATATATATATATATATATATATATATATATATATATATATATATATATATATATATAGAGAGAGAGAGAGAGAGAGAGAGAGAACTGATCAATACACTCACATGTCTCATTTGTTGTGCACTTAACCTAGCCATGCATAAACTTATAGATCAAAGCTTAATCAGTGATTCAAGGGAGTACCCTCACTTTTTAGGGTAGTCCCTTGATTCTCATTATTCTCGAGGAATATACATCACAATCAATACAATCAAAGCAAAAGCAAGACATGCATGCCAATTCATAGCATGAGTAAATTGATGTAAATCAGTTGGCTTATGCATGTGCAAGCTATTCCAATCATGTCAAGGTGCACTTATAGCTCACATATAATTTTAGATAAGGTGGACCACATGTAGCCAATGTGCACATGTCCTCTTTTCATCATCTTTAGCCAGTGTGTCCACTTGTTGGTGACTAAAATAGATCACTGTAAGGATACTTTGCAATACCAACAAGCCAACTACAAATCTCTTATCTATGAAATGTATAAGTAAATTAACTTGGTTAATTTGATGAGGTCAAGTTTTCCTTCCATGGACAGTGTGGTTGGCTATCTACTTCAAGGTTATGGAAACTTGCAGAAGTCAATGGAGCATCCTAAAAATGGCGATATTATAATTACTATATCAAGTCACTTCATGTACATATCTTTGATTGATTGATGGATAATATGCATTTCTCTATCTCTTTCATATACACCTTCATTGCATTATCTCTCTCTAGCTAAAAACCATTCGTGCTTTATCCACCTATTGATACTTGCATGCAATTGCAAGTGGGATGGTCTAGTAAGTCACCACATATGTGCCAATTGACTTGCCAATGTATTATCTCTTATACTCAAGCTTTGTTATATATGTCACCACATAGGTCAATTGATTTGATAGTGTACCATCTCTTATCTCAAGATTTTCTATATATTTCACCAGTATTCTCAATCAAAAACATCATATCAAGGATATCTTGCATTAATCAAGCAGATTGGCCAACCCAACATAAATGAAATTGTATGAATAGCAATGTAGATCAAGATCTTAGCTTAAATCAATGACACCTTTTTGCACAATATAAACTGTTAGAGTTTAACTACAATATATAATGCCTGCAAATAAGAAAGAGGCTTGATTTGTTGGACCACTATGCACATACAATCTATATATGTCATATTCCCTAAATGCATGCATTGATACTTACAACATGGAGGCAAACATTTTGATATTGAAAGACTAGGAAAGTCATGTTATGTTGATCCAAAAACAACCAAAAGCTAGCATCTAATCAATTTAATTGTTCCTGCACGTCTGTCAGCGCGGTAATAGGTATTATCTGCGCATATACATGCGCAATTAGACATGCTTACAGACGTGCTATGCAAATATTTTAAAAAATTAAAAAAAGTTGTGGCTTTCTTTTCAAACATGTGCTTTCCTGCGTTTTTTGCGTGTTTTCTGCAGTTCGAGCTCGACATCACTACTCATGTCTATCTATCACTTCATGAAGATAATGAGGGAAGGAAATAAGAGTAAAAAGAGGACAGGAGGAAAGAAGAGCCAAAGAATAAAGAACAAGAGCCAAGCAGCAAGGAAGAGAAGAAGATTCAAGCAACTTACCAAGGGAACGGAGAAGGAGGACAAGGAGCTTGCAACCTAGCCGCCACCCGTCAGAACAAGCAAAGAAGGTGAGTTCTTCTTCTCTCTCTCAATCTTGTTTGCTTTCTCTGTCTGTTCTCTCTCTCTCTCTCTCTCTCTCTCTCTCTCTCTCTCTCTCTCTCTCTCTCTCTCTCTCTCTCTCTCTCTCTCTCTCTTTACATGCTATAGACTGTCATCTATGGAGGTTTTTTTGCGCGTTTTTTAACCAAGTTTGAAAAAAATGGTCCGACTGTGCGCGTATGTCAGCGCATCCAGATGACAGTGTAGACGCAGGTATAGACCCGGAAATAGACGCGCTGATAGACATACATAGAGACGCAGATATAGATGCAGCATGTAATATGTTTTATCTGCATAGGGTAATATGATTTTTCTTGTGTAGATGTGGAATCCTAGATCTTCCAGCACTGATCCTCAGTTGGAACGCATGAACAACACCTTAACGGAGTTTTCTAGAGGTGTTAGTAGCTTTTTTGGAGGTTTTCCAAACAAGGAGCAATTCATGGGGGAGATGACCAATTATCTTGGTCGCCCTCCCACTGCAGAGGAGATTTTCAGTGTGATGTCTGCGACACCTATCACATCTTTGCCTAGCACTGCCACACAAATACCAAACCTTGGCACACCTCTACTAACAGGTATTCCAGGCACTATGCATACACACAGATCAGCTGATGCATAAGGATCAGCTGAAGTACATGGATCGACCGAAGCACGTGCATCTGCAAAAGCACATGCATCGAGTGAGGTAGAGGGTAGTGCCCGTTGAGGGAGGAGGGAGAGTCGTGCGGGAGGACGAGGAGGTCGAGGGCTTTGTGGGGGTTGCCTAGGAGGTGGCTCTCGATCACTTTCACCGAGAAATGAGAGAAGTGAGCCTCCACAAATGTACTACTCTGTCATTGATGTTGGTGGTATCTTGCATGACTCTGAGGAGAGGGAAGTGATAGCCTACTTGAGGAGTGTCGTGCATGCCACATACAAAGATTGCATGATTCCCTTCAAGCACCAAAAAATTGGTTTGTGACAAGAGGTGCTGCGGGCAGTACATAGAAGGTACCCTAATCCCAAGAATTCACGATTCTCAGATGATTGGGGATGGTCAAAGGTGAGAGACGTGCTTCATAACAAGAGGTCTCACCTTATGACGCGCGCCAAGGAATCACTACAGAGACAAGAGCAGGGGCGCCCTAGATATGGCCAACCACCCAATTGCCATCGCAGGGAGTGGCAAGAGGCCAAGAAGAGAGCAGCAGAGAAAATGACAAGTCGCCAGCATGCAGAGATGCGACATATCCAGATGGCAACCATGGGATCGTCGCATTATGGATCGGGTGGCAGGGAGTCATGGGAGGCTGAGTTTGTAAGTATTATTTGATTTCTTTTTTTAATTAAATTTTGTAATTTGTTTCACTTCATTATGTAGTGTGTTCTAATACGTTGTATGTTCAAATTGTTTTGTAGTATCATATCGTTGGTAGGATGCCTACTCCTAGAGAGGTAGGCTACCATCGAGGTCATAACCGGGCGTCCACTTGGCAGCATTTCTACGAGGAGGGACTCATCACGGAGGAGCAATATAATCGTGCCATGAGGATTCCACCACCAGAAGAGGTATGTTTTATTTTTTACATGAAAAGTATAGGTAACTCTAATTTATTGTTTGTAATGGTATTTATATACCTTAATCCTTTGTGTAGGTGAACCCTAATGCAGTTGAGGATAGCGAAGGGGGGACTAGCAGTAGTGGTGGCGGCAACGGCAATGGCACAAGCAGCGGTGGTGGTAGCGATGATGATGCCTCTTCTGAGGAGATGTAGAGGAGCTCCATGCATTCATGCCTCCCCTTGGCTTGTAATTTTCATTTTTGATATGTATTACTTTCAGCTAGTGCTTGCGACCATGACCATGCTTAAGGTCACAAGCACTAAAACTCATCATATAAAAACGTTTCATCCATATATATGAAATTTCGTGTTCTGCATACATTGTTTTGTTTTCAGTACAAAAATCTTCGAAATAATCTTTCTCTGTTTTCCCTAAGCATAAATTTGATATTGATGGGGGGGAAAAAACCAGAGAGTTTTTTTTTCATACCTCTGTTTTGCGCGTCTATCAGTGCGTCTAAATTGCAGGATAAATGCGCGCCTATTCTCGTCAAAAACTTGTAGAGTAAACGCTTTTTTAGACGCGTAGATACACGCGTGTATAGACACACAATATGAATATATCCACTTTTTTATAAATATGATTATATATTTACATAGCGCGTCAATACGCGCGTCTATATGTGCGTCTATATGGGCGTGTAACTCTGACTATAAGCGCGCTTTTAGACGGAAATTGTAGACGCAGCAGTAGACGCGGTAATAAACGCGCTCGACATTTTTTATCACAGTTCAAATATTGCGTCTACAAGTGCGTCTATGGAGCCTTTTTGTTGTAGTGAGATCTTCAGGTTGCGATCCATCTTGGTCGATGGTAGATCGTTGCAAATTGGCCAATTGAACTTGCAAAGCTTGTCGGGCTCTTCGTTCTTCTTGTAGCTGCATCATAATCAAATCCAACTTTTGCTCCATTGTTGGTTCGGGTAAATCACCTCCAGCCATAAAATTGTCCATGTTTTATTCAGTCATCCTGCAAAATTCCAAAAGACCTCACACACTCGAAACCTTATTAGCGGGATGAGCATAGCTTAAAGGCGGGTTTACAAGGCTTGTATATTTTGTTTGGCTTTTATGGTATTTCTCCTTTACAATTGCGAAATTCGATGTCACAACTGTCTTCTAAGAAAATATTGTTGCATATAGGCTGCGTATAAACTGCGTATAGTCTGCGTGTGAACTTTTGCTTTTGCTGAAACTGGTTCAGCAAGTCTGCAAGTGTGAACAGGGTCTTCTTGGAGCTCCAAAACCAATTCAATTTATAAGCAGTATGAACTGCCTCTAAGAAGGTAAGTTAATTTGTTGGTTGAGTAAGTTGAAAGCTTAGTGTGACTTAGGTGATTAAGCTTTTTTTTTTAAGCTTAATGGACTTAAGCTTTATGAAGCTTAAGTTGTGTTGCCATTTTATTTTTTTGAGGGGGGGCGTTTTTCACGCCGTCGATTCTGACGACAGCATACCATGGCAGCAAATCGACGATTTGAAAGGCCTTAAGCTTTATAGCTTAAGCCTTAAGCTTAAAAATTTAATGTTTATAAACTTCTCTTCTTCTCTCTGTAACAAAAGGACTTAATATAGAAGCTTTACCGCCGGTCCTTCGCCTATCGAGAGAGGTCCTTCGCGATCAGAGGGTACAAAAGGGGGTTCTTGACTGCCAGGGACACGCTGGTATCGATTGTTTGCCACAAGACTGACTGTAGAGCTCGATCGTTCCAAGAGCTCCGCCTTCACGCGAGATGGTAAGCGATTGGAAGCTCTCGATCTCAACTTCGCTCTAATACCACTAGTGCACAGATCGGACACTGTATGCGTGCATTGTGAGCGTCAGAAGGTCCCCAAGAACAAAAGAACTCTACTTTTTACACAAAAACCAATGAAGAAAGCTTGCACGACAGGAACAAGAGACCAATTGGGTGCAATCTCCCCCCATGCCTTGTGTGAGCGCTCCACAAAGCATGTATTTTATATATTATTCATCTTTAAGCTCAAATAATAGCCCAATTTACAAAATAGCACGCTTTAGCTTTTGAGTTTGCTTTTATGCCACTAAAGAATTAAAGCTAATGGGTGCCCAAGAAGTCAAGCGGTACCCAAATACAATGTCCAATACAAGTATTTAAATCGTGCACCCATGCACATACAAAAATAATAAATAAATATCAAGCGCTTTAATAAATAACCGCGACAAAATATAGGCGCCATGCCTAAGATACGCATCCATCAAAAATTGATGATAATTTGAATACACGCTATCCTCCAATGCTTTCCACTGCCATCGTTGTTGCTCTACACATCAACTGAAGTATTCACAATTGTTAGAAAAATAATACAATTAAGACAAAAGTGAATACCTAGCAGTCTTCAGCTACAAAAATAAATTGGTTAGAAATCAATCCTAACCTTAATTTATTACGAGTGCGCACTCTAAACTCATAAACGTTTATTAATTTAAATATGTATTTGGCATAATCACCCGCTATGGAATCACCCATGTACATATAAAATTAACAAAACGCCCGAAGAGAATAGCGTCCCCATCGACTTCTCACACAAAGAATCAAATTTGTGTATGAGCCCCGGTAATGATAATAAAATTTTACGGAATTCACCGTGGAATATGCCTCATGGCATCATGGAGAGCTTGGACTGAGCTTTAATGGCTGATCAAAACAAGGTATAGTAGTAAACTAGGTTTTACAACAAGTGGGAGCTCAAATGTTGGGAAAAGAAATGTCAAAACCTAATCAAGAGGGTGAAGGAAGGTTGTGTGAGCTCAATTGAAGCACCAAAGAGTGTGGGCAAGGCTAGAGATGAATTTGGGAAGCTAGGAGTAGTAGCACAAAATGCACCACAATTTTTGAGCTACTTCTTGGCTGCTGCTACTAGGGTAATCTTCAACAATATGGTGCTCTACCTAATATTGGAGATGTAAGGAGTCAAGATCAAGTGGTGGTTGCTATCCTGGAGGAGGGGGAAACACGATCTTGGGGTTTCTTGTTCATGATACCCATGGCAGCTTGCAAAAGGAAGAGAGAGAAAGAGGGTTTGGAGCAAAAAGTAATTGTGGTTTTGCTCTCCTTTAACTCATGAGTCTCTAACTTTGTCCTAAAACCCCTAAAAGTTGCATAGGAAAGAGTGATGGCCTGCCAAGTTAGCCATTTTACCTACAGATGTGTCAAAAGCTCTAGCCATAGCTCTTGCTTGCTTTTAAGAAAGTTGCCACTAATTCTAGTTCTCCTTGTTGTACCTGTAATTGTTGCCTAAGTAACTAAGGTTTTCAGATTTGAAATGGAAGCTAGATTGAGAGAAAGGAAAGGGGAAAAGAACCAAAGCTTAAAGCTCTAATATCACTTGTAATAAATGAGGTTGAGAGAAGAGGGGAGAATGAATAGAAGAGAGAGAAAGACTATAAGAGAAGAGAGAAAGACAGGAAAGGAGGGAGAAAGAGAAAGGAAGCCATGGAAGCAGAAGGGAAAGGTGAAGAGTTGGTTCTTGATTATATGTGGATGCCTTGGGTCTCTTACTCTAGTTAGTGTGATTGGGTATATAACCCCTAGTTGTGATGCATCCCCCTCGTTACAAAATGTTGTGGATATAACCCAAAATGGATTAGATGGTAAATGACAGATGTATTAGGATTGGACAGCTTTGGTAACACGTGTTCCAAGGTTTCGAAGATCATGAAAGGTGTGAAAACATTCGAAGATCGTGAAAAAGCGCGGAGAAGAAAAATCCAAGCAAGAGAGAGAGAGAGAAGCTAAAGCAAAAAGAAGAAAACGAGCGGCCGTATGTAGAGGGAAGAGGTGGCGATTACTCGGAGGTACCAGCGCTGATTGCGAGAACCCATCATTGTTATCAGGACGGGGGTGAGCTGGGAGATTTACAGCAGAGCATTGTCTGTAGGAGCTGACATATAAGTGGTCGTGCTAGAGGGTGACTTACAGCAGTCATCTCCAGCAACAAGCTGCAGTAGTGATCAGGGGTCATCGTCTATATGCGTTGGAGACAAATGGAGTACAGGAGGAGCGCTTCTTTAAAAGACAAGAAGCGCACGCAATCACCGAGGATAGGAGGGCAGTCGACGTCAATTTCAGGGTGGCGCTGTAGCTGTCTGATGAAACGTTCTGAAAGCGGCTGATTCACTTCAGCATCATGCATATGGAGCCCATGTATTCCTCATCCTCGTCCGATATTTGAAGCTGGCTATGAGAGGCCACAAATCTCCTTGAGAAGAGGGTGGAGGATTCAGTCTATTTTGAAAGCGGCCCGTCAGTTTACAAAGGCCATAAAAGCAAGAACCCGTGCTCGTCGCCATATCTTACCTTGGAATGACCTAGCAAACGTGCTGAACATCTTCATAGAGGCAATGGAGGCAAGCTAGTAAATACACGGGTCTTTCGTGTATGAGAAACACCTTATCCATCCTTATATTCATCCATGCTAAGAGTATGAATCATTTCTCAGCATGGTATTTTTAAACATCTCCCATTTCCTAGATTTGTCATGACCATAGTTATATTTAAGTTCGCGCTATCGATGGAATGTGCAAAAAGCACCTCATATACTATGAGCTTCAAAAGAGATATCAATGCTTTAGTGGATATTGAGTTTATGTGAAAATCCACCTTATGTACTTTTGTCTATCTTGATCTAATGAGTTACATTATTTTTCTTCTTGAAAGAATTTGGAGATATTGATTTATTTTGACATGAGATTATGCTACGATATCTTGTGAAAAATAGACAAGAGGGGAGAGAGGTGAAGCACTCAAGAGCACACACATACAAAAGCAATGGAGGTGTGTGAGAACACAGAGAGATAGGGCTGAAATCTTCTTCTTATTATTTTTTCTTCTTCACTCAAAGGAACTAAGTCTACAACATAATAAAAGACTAATATGAAAGTACTACAACATATGTACATGTGGTCACTAAGTATGAATCAGCTAGGAAAGAAGAGATGGTATAATAAATGTGTCATAACTAAGGATGGACTACATGGGTGTAGTCCAGAGCTGTAGAACACCTAACACACCAATGAATAATATTGTGCCACATTACCAAAGCATATAGTGGATGCCAACTCATGTAGAGCTCGGCATCTCAATGTCTTCCCTTGTATGCTCTTGGATATTGGATAGATACATATGGCACATAGTGTCTTTTAAGCTATGATCTTGGTTCACTAATTATAGGTATTTGATTACATTGAAATCATGGTTGGTGCTCATAGTTCCTCTTGCCACATCAAGAGTTGATACATTATGAGGATGGTTTCATGCTATGCAAGTGATTGTTGTTTGATTTTCAATTGGGAAGAGAGCACTTAGTGGCTTATGTCTCAATGCTTTTACTTGATGCATGGCATATTGGTACTTTACTATGGTTGAGGGTAGTCATGGGTACCTTATGTCTTGTATTTCAATTCAAATGGGATATTGATGATGTTCTGTGAAGAAAGAGGTCTTGAACAATGCATGATTTTCTCTAGATAGTTGTATCTTGTTGTGATGCTAGTGAGCTATGTTGATGATGCAATTTACAAGTGTTGAAATGCTTTGATGGGTTGTTATAAGAGGCACGTGGCACCACAATTGAGAAGTGTACAACATGAGGCCTATTGTAACTATATGAATGAAATACCTAGTTGCATGTGTACAAGAGAGTGCACCGTTCAATGAGCAAGCGTGTTTCTTACACAAGCATAATTGAAAAATCTGTCACTTGATTAGGAAGCCCAAGGTGGGAAGGTGAGATTGAGGGTCATGAAGATCTCAATAAATCTAGGAAGCAAGGGTTAATCTCATGGTCATCATCAATCAACCAACCTTTATTAGCAAGGATTAATCTCATGGTCATTAGGGGAGATTTGAGATCACTTTTTAGCCCTATGAGAAATTGAGGAGAGAGAAAGTACGATGCAAGTTATAAAAAACATTACGTACTAGAAAAAGAATTTGCAACCTTGGGGAATGTTTGCCTTTTTGTACCTCGGTATTTTCTTTGTCTATCATCATTGATGACAAACCTCGAAGGTGTCACATGCACTTTTCACCTTCAAGGCCTCATTGACCACCCCTTAGAAAATTCCCTTTGGGCTTCAATGGCTCTCTTAAAATATTTTGTCTTCATTATTAAATTTCCATTTTGGGGGATTGTAAACCACATCCAATTGCAAGCTTGGATCACTTCTTGGTAACTTGATTGCAAGCATGGATAACCATAAACATCCATATCTAATAGGGTTGTTCAAATCCATGTCTATGTAAATTATTTCCATAAGAGTGATGGCCAAAAGAGGTTTTATCTTTATGTATTATTTTTGTATTTCAAGTATACAAAGAGAAATTATCAGGCCAATTTGTGTTGAGAATAGCGTTATGCTAAGATTTCTCAAAATTAGGAGGGCCATCATCAATGCACTGATCATGAATCTCCAATCTACAAGGTATATGAGAGATATGAGAGTAAAATGACTTGTAAAATGGATCACAACCATGGGGCATTTCTTCTTTAGAAAGGGGACGAGAATCCTCATGACAATCTTGAGTATTAGAAGAAAATTGTGGTATATCCCTTATAATGTCATTGGAATGTAGATGCATATGTTGATTTATATATCTTGCTGTAGACCATTTCTTAACCTCATAAATAGAGAGAATAGGTTGATCTGGATTATGAGTATGCACTTATTTGCAAAAGAAACAATGTGTCTGGTAAGACACCAAGTGTGTTGGAAGCAATGAGATCAAAGGGTAGAAAGAATATAAATTTATGGACTAATGGCAGGTTGTATCTTGTGGATCCCACAGCAAGAAGCATCCCTCCATTCTCTTCATGTTCCTTATTATTGAGGTTTGTTGGAGATATTCATCAAGGGTTTCTAGCTTATATTCAAAATCTAGTAGCCCATTCAAATATTTTGAAGCTGGAGAACCAATGGTAACCACGAGGAAATAGATACAATGAGGAAACAATTAGAGGATACCCAAGGAAAAATAAAGAGTCTTGGAATCCAACTAGATGGAATGAAACTTGGGTTGCATGAAAGCCAGAGGATTATAAAGAATATTGAGACACTCAAACATGGAAGTGCAGGTTGCAGAAGTAGAATAATAGCAATAGGATAATGGTTGGTTGTCATCCCAAACTAAGAATATTCTTCTAATGTGTTTCAAAAAGAGCATCAAGTCCAAAGAAAGTGTTGCTTTTGTGAATGCATTATGAATCCATGCTCATATGTGTGTTATCATTGTTATAACCGATAGGTCCATTTTCTATCTAGACAGAGTAATGAGGAATATGGAGAGAAGTATCGCAAGCCTACAACAACATCATTCCTTCCAAAGTTGTAGGGAACATATTGATTGAGAAGAGTTTAAAAAGACCAAGGAACGATGTGTTGAAAAGTTCATGTAAAGGTCTTGCCTAGACACGGATGGCATCCAAAGAACCCTACACAAATTGGAGATTAGTAGACAAAGCTACACTCATCTCTTCAAAGTTATGCAAGAGATATTGAATAAGAAAAGAGTCAAGATCTCTTTTCTTTGAAAGCCATCCTCACTTCAACAAACAAGTCACAACATCAACTAGAGAGTCTTAGAAGTCCTTGGTGAGTTCACATATAGCTATCCTCAAAAGAAGAGAGTGTTAAAGTATGATAGTTGTAATAACATATTATTTTTCTAGAGAGCTATGATAGGTTTTATTTTTGTTATCAAGGTGAATGAAACTAAGATTGTAAAGGGTAAAAAAATGGAGAGAGTTTATATTACCCTAGTAAACATGGCTCTTCAACCAAGTAGTAAGGGTGATGAAAGCATAGAGAGCTCAGCGCACTGTTTCAAATTCTAATCCCAAGATTTCTCATCTACCTTCTAATTTATCTAAGTCAACTAAACCTAAAAATGTTAATCCAAGTGTCTCAAATACCAATTCCAAGAATGCAATTTGTTATAAATGCAATCGCTCTGGCCATATTGTGAGTCATTGTCCTATGGGCAATACTCGTGATTGGAAAAGGCCTACTACACATTTAAATTATCTTGGAGCTAATGAAGCAACTGAAGATCTTGAAGCAATGCCTAATTTTGATAAAGCCATACTTATGGGAGAAAACTCTAACAACACTTATGAAATTGTCGGTAAATTTTCTATCCATGCTTTATTTAAAATGAGATTTAAAATCCATAATATTGAAATGATTGTCTTACATAATGATGATAGTACTGTGCATGACTTTGTTTCAGAAAAGGTAGTTAGAAAATTGCAACTTAAAACTGTTTCTTCCACTTACAAATTTAAGGCTGCATTTTTAGGGCAACAACATAACGGAACTAAAGAAGTACATGGATTGGAAATTTGCATTGGACCTTGTAGAGAAAAGTAAAATTTCTTAGTAGCACCGTTACAAACTACCGATTAATTTTATATATGCATTGGTAGTATCAATTCAATCCTAATATTGATTATGACATGCATTCAATGTGTATTTAGCATGAAGGTAAAATTCTTTTTCTTGAAGGACTAACAAACATTAAGTTATACACATTAATTAGTCACATTTAAGTGAAGCATGCCATTCAAAAACAATCTAAAGCTTTTCTCATGTTAATTAATGAAGTCAAAAGCTACCAAGACTAAGTTAACCATAAGATATCAAAATTTTATTAATAATTTTTTGATTATTTTCTTTTAACTTGCATCTTCAACTTCCTCCATCATGCCCCGAGGATTATCAAATTGACCTTCTACTTGGCAATCAACCTCCCTATAAAGGTCCCTATCACCATAATTAGGTAGAACAAAAAGAAACCCAAAAATAAGTTGAAGCACTATTAAATAAGAAATTAATCCAACCTAGCAGTTCACATTTTAGAGCTCCCCTTCTCTTAGTAAAGAAAAAGAATCAAGCCTATCATATGTGCATAGACTATAGAGCTCTAAATAAAAATATTGTTAAAAATCGATATCCAATTTTTCATAAGGATGATCTGTTAAACAAATTACAAGGTGCTACTATGTTTAGCAAGATTGGCGTGAAGTCTAATTATCATCAAGTCTACATGGCTACACCTAACATTTATAAAACTACATTTAGGATCTAATTTGGCCATTACATTAACTTTATTATTAAATAAAGGTTTTGTATTTCATCAAGGTGACAACCAATAGTGATATTTTGATTTATTAAAGAATACATTTACTTATGCACCTATTTTACAACTCTCTGATTTCAATAGATCACTTTTTCTAGTCATTACTAATGCGAATATGCTGAATGCTGAAATGACTAGATTTTTTGGTTGATTTTTGTTGTTTTTGAGGCCTGAATGGTTGATTTTTTATGGATTTTGAGTGATGTTTGGTTGTTTTGGAAGTGTTTGAGAGTGTTTTGGAGGTTCTGATTGGTTTTGATACCTTTTGTTTGGCTTCTGCTTTGTTCTAATTTTCTTCTATATGAAGCATGGATCAATGATTGATGTAGGTTGAGGTCTTTTGAAATCTTATAAAATAGTTTTTGATATTTTGGAATGGTTTTAGTATGAGTTATGAGGTTCTGATGTTTTCCGTTGACCTTCTATAAACCTCTAATGAGCTTCTTTAGAGCTTCTGTTCCTACTCTATTCCTATTCTGTATGCTTCTGTAAGTTTTCTGTGGAATGTATGTGTGACTTTCGGAAAAATAGCTCAAGGAAGTGAAAGAAGTAGGTATTGAAGACTCAAAATAAGACTGGAGTGAAGTGACAGTGATGAGTTATGAAGAGTCACTGTAGTGGCTTTGGTAACCTTTCATATCAGACACACCTCTTGGACGGGGCATCCACGACCTAAGAAGAATTATTATGAGTCATTATTGAGTATTGTAGTGAGGAGATGATGTACTTTTGATTGAGAGAGAAAGAGAGAGTTAGATATAGTCAATTCTATCAAAACAATGTATCTATCTATAAGAGATTGAGAGAGAGGACTATAAAGATAATGAAGATGAATAATATGTGATTATTTCCATTCAAAAGAGGTGTATTTTTTTGTGTTTTTGTTCGTTTTGATGGATTCTATGAAGATGTTGAATATTATGGTTGATTCTGTCAAATCCGTGGGAGATATCTACTATGATGCTGCGTGAAGATTTGTTATTTTCCTTGTTGTGGTTCTCAATTGAATGAAACAAAAGATTGTTGATGTTACAATATAGGTTTTCTTCTAGTAGAAACCCCTTTTCCTTGGTGTCTCTCTTGGGGCTCTATGTTTTTGGTGCGCAGCCGGGCAAAACTACCATCAATAAGAATCAAAAGAGGCTGAAAATGAAGGAAATGGCATTGCCAAGAAGAGAAGAAGTCAATGGATGTTTGCAAAGTTCCTTCTTCCACTGAAGAGTTGGAGATTCTTATTGCCAAATCCATTTTCCACAAGAAGTTCATCCCACAATGGTAGAAACATATTACCATCATGATGCAAGCTCTATGTGGTGGATTATTTCCTCTTTCAATTGAAGCAACAAAGACATACATCTTGGTGGCAAATTGTTTTGGAACAAACTAAAGTGCAGAAACAGAGAGAATGACCATCCATGGAAGATTTGGCATTCATTGAGAAGTTTTCAGACATCATCAAGTGGGAGATCGTGAAGAAGCTTCAGGAGTCGTGGTCAGTGGAGGTTCACGAAAACAGGAAAGAAAAGAGTTGGAATTTGTTCGTGGATGCTCAACAGCAGCACACGTGGGATGCCAGGTGCATTGACAATCTCATGTTTGTTCAATTAGCAACCCACTAGAAGTTGATAGACAGAGTATTCTTCACAACATACACTATTAAAACCATCAGAAACTGACATTATTATGATGATGGCACAACAACGATCCTCAGAAGAATAAGTTTTGATACCTTCAAAATGGAATATCTCCCCCTCTGTAGTAGCATGAAAGGAAAATTCAGAGACATTGAAACGAAAAAAGTAGAAGAAATGTTGGCAAGAGAGTCCTCCAAAGACGAAAGCCTTTTGATATCCTTCTATGGAGCACTAATAACTTGGTGGATCCAACCCCTCATGAATTATGCCATAAGGAGACAAGCGCTAGAACGAGTCCAGAGGTATATGAGAAGAGAGAAGACAAGAATCAAGGCCAAGAACGAGCTTGCAGTAGAAGCCTCCTTTGACGCCCTAAAAGCACTCTTTACAGAAGTCCCCATGGCAACTTAAGGTCCCCTTCCTACTCAGATTCATGCTGGAAATATTGATGACAAGCCAACAAATGTAGTCCCATTGCCAATTTTTAAGGGAGAGTACAATGAAGACCCTGATCTTCATGTAGCAGAGTTTATGGTAGCATGTGTGGCTAACAATGCCAGAACCCTCAAGCATTGTTTAGAAATATTCCTTGCCACTTTCAAGGGTTCGGCATTTCAATGGTATGAGAGACAAGTAGCGGGAACTTTTGGCACATGGGACGACCTGAAGTTGACCTTCCTCACTAAATTTAGATGTGAAGGTTTTGAAGAGAGGATGCAAGTGGAGTTTATGAACCTAAGTCAGTCCTTTGGAGAAAGAGTAGAAGCTTATGTCTCGCAAATGGAATCCATCCTGAAGAGATAGACCAATCATCATTTGGATGAAGGCATCCAGAAAGGAGTGTTTCTCAGAGGCCTACAACCAGAAGTTTGCAAGTTTGTGGAATTGAGAAGACCAATCAATCTGCAAGCTACATTGGAAGGTGCAAGACTATATGACAAAGTTGAAGCAAGGTTGTCAATGACCTCAGGAAGAGGAGTCTTACCTCCTCCCATGCTAGGCATGGTATACCCATCAAATGCAGTTCTAGGAACAGTTCCCTACCCCTACCCTAGATGTAAACAGTGCCGCACTACAATGCACCTAATCCACTGTGGCCGCAGGCGACAATGCCTCAAATGATGGTTCAACCACAACAGTAGTGGTCAAACAATTCCTCCAATGGCGACTCAACAAAAATGGAATCCTACCCACTGGAATCAACAATGCCAAGTCTCAATAGGAGATTTGAATCAGAACCAGAACAGAGGACCTCCTGGATCATCAACCCAACCCTTGTATGCAGTAATTACAGAAGCTTCCCAAAACCCTACAACAAGTACTCCAAGAGGTGAAAATATGAAGGACTACCTATCCAATTCAGTGGCAAGTATCAAGAAAGAGCTTATGGATGTGATTACAGAGCAGCTACAGATGCTGAAGGTGAATACCACCAATATATTCACTCCTGCAAGAGGTGGGAGAGATGTGATGTGTTCTAATACATAGTGCGGAAAGTGCTATCAAGCGGGACATGTAGCCACTAAATGTACCCAAAAACCAACCATTCCTGGAGCCTTCTATTCATACTATTTGAGAAAGAACCATACAGAGGATATCTTCTCTCTGAAGAAAGAGATACATGAAAGAAGAAAGAAAGATGAAGATGCAAAATTCAACTTGTTGGAATCCAAAATGGCAACGCAAGACATTGGACCAAAGCCTAGGGAGTTTGGTCCTAATTTCGGTCCAAGGAGGTTTCCCTCTCAAAGTTATAGAGGACGACAGTCTGGCGGTGGCCAGAGATCAGAGATAGAGTGTTATAGATGTGGAGAAAAGGGTCATATCTCACCAAATTGTCCAAACCCTAGAAGATCTATGGATTACAAGCCCTTATGCAGTCGATGCCACACTGCAAAAGATTGTTCAAGTCCAGCCCCTGTGAAATCTACTTCCAATACCCAATAGAAGACCCAAGAACCTGCTTCCAATTTGGTGGAATTTCAAGTGGCCGCAATAATGTGAGCAAAGAAAGGAGAACCCATAGTTCCAAAAGAGAACATTCCTTCTTCCAAGATCGTGAAGTTCAATCTTTCTTGAGAAAATCAGAACAATGCAATCCACAATGAGGAAATACAAAGAACTATAGAGCTATAGAGACAATTGCAAAGACAGGACCAGAGGTCCAAGAAATAGAGGATGCGAAAGTACCTCTTCATGAAGAAGAGGCACAAATGTTGCCACTCCTGGAAGAAAAAGGAAAGATATAAGTGGGCATGCCCCCATTTCCCAGCCGATTGGAAAAGCCTATGGATCCTATGAAAGAGTATGATTTGGTCAAATACCTAGATACCTTTAAACCAAACCTAACCTTCTGACAATTGCTAATGATGTCTCCCAGGTGCCGAAAAATATTTAAAAGCAACTTGACAAGAAGATGCGGCCTAAGGATTATTCCCCCAACAACAACAAAGTCCAATAGAGCCTCAGAACCCATGAAGGAAGTAGATGTGGCTAACGCCTTCATAGATCCTGGAATCCCAAAGATTGACGTAAGGATAAAAGGATGCTTTATTGCAGATGCATTGATTGATGGAGGCTCATCAGTAAACATAGTCACAGATGTGACAATGAAGGATCTAGGTTTGCAAGGAATGCAACCTACACAGTGGCTTATCAGATTGGCAAATCAAAGCAGAATCAAACTGTTGGACATCCTCCAATATGTAAAAACAACCCTTGCAGGAATAGACTATTGGTTGACATATTTGGTGGTCAAACCAAATTCCTACGCGACCTCATATCCTCTACTATTGGGAAGACCTTGGCTTTTTGAAGCAAGAGCAAGGACGGACCGGTTCAAAGGAACCCTAACCCTAGGCAGAGGACCCAATAAAGTGGTGTTAAAGTTGTATGGATCGCAAAAAGGTAATGGGTCTACATCCATTGAAGTCATAACAAACTCCTCCAATGAAGTAACAGATGGTACATTAGGAGACGAAGAGGCTATCAAACATATCTTTCCCAAGAAAACAAAGACATCGTCCCTAATAGTGGGCACTATAAGCCAACTACCGAAGGAAGCAAAGTCTTTGTCTATAGGAGAATACCTCCTACCTAAACCCAAATTGATTTCTGAAATCACCTCTGACCAGCAAATAGAAGCATGGATGTATTGTTCTCCCTATTAATGGCAGTCACAGTTGTAGAGTCAGAGATAGAGACCGAAGGAGAATCAGAAGTAGAGGACATAATAGAGAGCTTGTTCTTCTCTAACAGAACACCCACAGATGTAGAAACAGAACCTAAAGAGGATGAAAGTGATACTATAGACGAAGATTATGAAAGCGAGCTAGAAGGATCTATCCTACTCATAGAAAGCAGAGATGAGGAAGATGTTCCTAACGTTCCTGAAGCCTCAGAAGCAGAAGATCCCTTTTTGTTTGACAGAATGATTGTGGTACCCTTTGGACTAATCCATGAATCATGTCATATGCAAAGCCTTTATAAGAAATGGATTAAGAAGAATAGGCCTTCCTTCAGCCGTGGCTCTTGTCGTCCAAAGTTACCCTTCCTTTAAGAAGATGATGACAATGCACCTTGCCAGCAACCCCCCAATCCTACAATTTAAACATAATGCATGAAGTTCATGTTATGTGACGTTCTTGGATGCGTCTTCAGTAGACGAATTCTCGAACCAAGAAGTAACTCATTCCCAACCCAAACTTGAAACCTTAATGATACCCTTTCAGCCTCCCAAAGAGCAAGCTAAGCCTCCATTAAAAGACAACAGTAGTTCCAATGCATCATCAGAAGATAAGACCACTCTTTTGAAGGAGTCAAATCTTTACCTAGAAGCAATCCATGGGACATTTATCCGTGAAGTGGAAGGTGAAAGGCAATTGATGTTCCTGGATGCTGACGGTACTGAACATCACATGAAAATGGATCTAAATCTTCCAAAAGAAGAACTAGTGGTCTTGCGAGACCTACTAATGGAGAACTTAGACGTGTTTGCATGGTCATATAAAGATCTAAAGGGGATTGATCCCACAATATGCCAACACCACATCGATTTAGAGCCCGATGCCAAACCTGTGAGGCAAAGACAGAGGTGTATGAATCCCAAATATTCTGCTCTGGTCAAGGCTGAATTATTAAAGTTCCTTGAAGCTGAGTTCATTTATCCCATGGCTAACTAGTAATAGTGAATGGGTTTCACCCATTGTGGTTGTATCCAAGAAGAACGGGAAACTTTGAATATGTGTGGACTTTTGAAAGCTGAATTCCAAGACGAAGAAGGATTATTTTCATATCCCTTTCACAGACCAACTGTTGGACATATGGCAGGCCATGAGCTCTATTCCCTCTTGGATGGATTCAGTAGATACAACCAGGTCCAAATTGCAGAGAAGAGGATCAATCCAAAACAACCTTCACAACAAAATGGGGAACCTATGCTTATAGAGTGATGTCGTTTGGGCTCTGTAATGCTCCTGCTACCTTCCAATGAGTGATGATGGCTGCCTTCCAGAATCATCTGCATGATTTCATTGAGGTGTATCTCAAATGTCTATAGCCTAATTCGTGAGCATTGGGGACACCTAGAGCAATGTTTTGACAGATATCGAGAGTATGGGATTTCTCTCAATCCTAAAAAATGTATTTTTGGCATCTCATCAGGAGTTCTTCTAGGCCACAATGTCTCTGCACAAGGGATAACAACAGATCATGCTAAGATTGAGAAGATTGTCGCCTTGACAGCCCCAACTAACCGTAAGCAATTGAGAGGATTTCTTGGCCATGTGGGCTATTATAGAAGGTTCATTGCACACTTTACAACAAAGGCAACTCCTTTGCATAAACTCCTAATAAAAGATGCCGAGTTTATATGGACCACTGATTGTGACAAGGCATTTAATATCCTAAAGCAATGTTTGATTGAAGCACCCATCCTGCAGCCTCCTGATTGGACGAAGGAGTTCCATGTTAACACTGATGCATCAGTTGAAGGCCTAGGTGTAGTCTTGGGCCCCTCTAAATTAGATCAACCAATCTATTATGCAGGTCAGAAAGTAACCGACAGAGTGCGAAACTACACAGTGATAGAGCTTGAGTGTCTAGCAATGGTGTTTGCTTTGGAGAAGTTATGACATTTTCTAGTTGTCGACGCATTTCAAATTCTATGTGGACCATGAAGCCCTTTCCTTCTTGATGAACAAGGCCGATGTGAAGAGAAAAATGATGAGATGGCTCCTTCTGTTTCAAGAGTTTGACTTTGAAGTGGTTACCAAACCTGATCGCTCTCATGTAGTGGCTGATCACTTTTTGTGAATCCCTCATAGTGACGATGATGAAGAGCAAGATGATCCAGACCTTCCTGATGCTTTCTTGTTTCTAGTCGAAATAGTTACTCCCTGGTATGCAGACATTGCCAACCTACTAGCAACCCAACAGTGTCCTCCTGGCATCTCTAGTCAAGAAAGGAAGAAGCTTCTGTTAGAATCAGCCCTCTACACCCTATTAGGCGGCGCACTGTACAAGAAAGGCAAGGACAAAGTCTTACAAAGATGTGTTGCACGAGAAGAAATCAGCATAGTATTGAAAGCATGCCATGACGAGCCATGTGGTGGACACCTCGCAAGAGAAACGACAGCCAAAAAGGCCTTACTTGTAGGATATTGATGGCCAACCCTCCATAAGGATGCTTATGATTACTGCAAATGGTGTGATGCTTGTCAATGAATGGAAAATCCTACCAAATCTAGTGCCATGCCCTTGCAACCCATTCTTCCCCTAAAGCCGTTCGAGAAGTGGGGGATTGATTTCGTGGGTCCCATTGCTCCCCCAACTAGAAGGAAGCAGAATAGATACATTTTGGTCTCTACAAACTATGTAACAAAGTGGTGTGAAGCTAAAGCTCTGAAGTGGGACGATGGTAATAGCTTAGCCTTGTTCCTATATGAGAATATCATCACCCATTTTGGCAGTCCTCTAGAGCTAGAGATGGGTCTCTGCCATCATCACCAGACATGTCACCCTGTTATGTACACTGCACCATAAGGCTCCTTAGCCTTCCTGCTTGCACCTATGCCAGACGAGGTTGGACGCACTAATGCACCATCAATTGTGCACCCCAGCATACTCCCTCTACACCATCCCCCTTGTCGATTCCTAAACTGGGTGTGATATCTAGGTTTCCATCAATATTACCTCATGTGAAGTTATGGGGCGAGTGATTGTTCTCTCATCCCATTTGAGTGCCCGTGAGCTGAGTGCCTATCATTCATCAATGACAACTACCCCGACTGGCTTTAGCAACGAGCTACCTCCTTGGTGCTATTGCATGGTCCATGCCATGCTGCCTGAAGGTTGGTGAGCGAGCCGTGGTACCTCCTGCAGTCAACTCCAACCCTTCTGTAGGTAGCAGTGGCAATTTCTTCGACCATACGTGAAATGGGACAAGTTTTTCTAAACATATCCTTATGATTGCAAGTGTATGTTATTTGTTTAGTGTGGGGATGTTAGAGTCCAGTTGGTTGACAAGTTCTAGGCTGTGTTGATATATCTAACCCTGTCCGTTAAGGTTTTAACTGTGTGGGCGTATCCCTGCGCGTCTATGTTGCATACCTCCCTACATATGCCTCACTTTGCTCATGCATTTATGCCATGACCTGCTTTTACCCTGATGGGGTCCCTTCCCTATCCACCCGTCCACTTTCAACCCACCCTTGGGGCCTTTCCTTCTCTATTTTTCTTTATCCCTTGTTTTTATATTTTTCCATGTGAACGCATCCTATGTTCACCAGAAACCAAATCCAACCTTCCAACCCTATTTTTCCCTTCAAACTGACCATTTTTCCTTTTTACCAACCCTTGTTCCACTAGACAGTTCTTGAGTTATTATTTTAAACCATTTTCTGTCAATTGGTCATGTTTCCATGTGAACACATCCTTTTTTCTTCGAAACAACAATCAAACATGACAGCCCTTCCTTAAACCTTCCAAATGCCATTTTTCCTTTTTGCACCTTGTCATTCCAATGCACGGCTCATTGGTTATTAATTTTTGCGGGTTTTCGAGACATTTTTGTGCTTTTTTTTTCATTTTTCCATGTGAACATGCCCTATTTTCACCAAAATTCTAATTCAATTTGATAGTCGTATTCATCCTACCTTTCCCCACATTTTTTCTTCTTTTTTCACCCTATTTTGCTTGCTAGATTTTTAGTTATTAAATTTTCAATGTATTTTAGGGCGTCTTTTTTGTGTTTTTTACATGTGAACCACTCCTCATTCCCCTAGACATGAGTTTTGATGTGATCGCCTTGTGAATACCCTTCCCTAGACATTTTTCCTTTTTACTACCCTTTGTTCCGGTACTCGGTTTGTTCCGTATTAATTTTCGCGTCCATTTTTTAGTTTGTTTTTTGGGTTTTTTCCATGTGAATGCATCATATCTCAGTCAAAACTGTGTTTTGACATTATATCTTCGTCTGCATGTTATTTTGCACATTTTTCCTTCTTTCTGCCTTGCATTTTGACTAGCGAATTTTTTAATATTAATCCCCGTATGTCTTTTTGGAGCCATTTTTCACATTTTTTTCTATGTGAATGCCCTGATTTAGCCTTGGACACTTTGTTGCACTTTTCCTTCATCTTCCCCTCATTAGTGTTGAGATATTGCAATCAAACCTACTTTAGTCCCTTTGTGAGAAGCAGTGAGGGCTCAGGACCAGAATCCCATATGCACAGTAGGAGAAAGTACCACCACTCAATTCCTATAAAGCATTGTACTTGCACTCTTTTTCTAATGCAATGATAGTACTCTTTTCTTTCCAGTAAAGTGTCATGTCACTATCAATACACAAGATTGTGTTTATGAGTCCAAGTCTCAATCTTAGAACCCAATTCACTTGTGTAACAATTTGTCCTAGTCAGGGTTAATGTCTTCATGAGTTTCTTTTTCCTCTTTCAACCTCTATAGCTTCTGCATCTGCCATGCTCTAGATCCCGCGTATTTCACATGGTATCAATTGAGCATGGCCCAACTCTCCTTTCAATCCTCTCAACTCCTTTCCATCTCTTCTCAGCTCAGTTTGAGTATTGGACCCTATCTCCAACTTCATTTGCATTCCTACCTTCAATGAAGCTTCCATGGCGGCCATAGACAGCAGCACCCTGTCAGTTTGAAGCTTTCATATCTCTCTCCATAGGCCAAATCTCTTTGAACTTACTTCTGGAGAAGTGTTTCTTTACTTCCAAAGCTCCTTCTTGGCACCTCAATCATTGAGATTGGGCAACTATAGCTTCAGCATTGCCTCTTTTCAGAGTTGCTGCCATAATTGTGACTGTGGACAGCACCTACCTACCTTTATTGGAGCAGCCATATCTCATCAACCAGGCCATATCTCTTCCAGCTTTCTTCTCAAAAGTTGTTCTTCAGGTCAAGGCGCAACTTCTTGGCACAAAAATCAAGGAGATTGATGCACACCATGCCCGGCATTTGCATTTTCCCAATTCTAGGCGCAGTTTTGACAACGACCACTTTGAAGGCTTAGATCTCTCAAATCGAGCATAATGAGTACAAACCCTCTTAGGGGGAGTTAGATCCATTAGTGAGGGTCCTCTATCTCAAAGGGTTTGAGCAGATTCAACCTGTGGAGCGCGTGGGAGCTCATTTACCAATTGCTCTTCCCTGTTTTGATAGGATAGCCATAGCCACTTACCTTTAAGCTCATTTTTCCTTCATTTTCTCTCTCCTGCCACTTAAACCAAGCCAAGGCCACTCTAATCTGAAGTTTGCAGCAAGTATTCAACCATCAAATCAGCAAGGAGGAAAATCTATGAAGAGTTTTTGAAGATCATCAAGTCAAACTCAAGCAACAAACATCAAATTTCAAACTAGTATCTTTTGATACTTCACTACCATTGCTTGTGTGTCTTTTGACACATACAAAGATCAACTCATTCCTAGTTATTCTCGGTCATTTGAAGCTAATTTGTTGCTGGTCTCTCAAGTCGAACATGATCAAAGATTCTCCAACTTCCCATTTCAAAGGAGTCGGGTTTCATACCTGGCAGACCCGCATCAAATTGATCCTGTCAAATCCCCTTTTTTTAGCTGCTTGCTTCGCTTCTTCTTTTTGAACCTGTTAGCTTCTTCTTCTTCGAGGTTTCCTATAGAAAAAGAGATTGGAGCGCTCAGTGGAATGGTGAGTAGTGCTTATGGATCAGCATTGTTCTCTTGGCATTTTCTCCCCATCCTCTTCTTTGTCCGTTTCTCCCATAACCTCTTACATTAGTGCTATTAGCACTCCCCCGAAACCCACATTTGATGCCTTTGATGATGGTTTTTTCCTTTCTAACTCAGTCCTTGTTTTGTTGGGGATTCTCTTCTTGTGGCTCTTAGGGTTGATGCTAGTACTTTAGTGGATTGTTGTTCAGACATAGGTGTTCAAGTTCACTTCATCCAATGCCTTGGCTACAATTCTCTAGAGTTATTATGGAACCCCTATTCTGTTCATGAGGGCATTGTGCCTCTGGCTCAAAAAGAGAGCATGCACGATCTTGGCTTGCAACTTGACTATAGGCTCAAGGATGTCTGCTATGTTGATTCCATCATTTGTATATACTTGCTGCTTGTTCATCCCCAACATACCATATATATCTCTCTTTGGCCTCTTCTCTAGCTTCTCCACAAACTTTAAGACTTTATCCACCAATTCTGGGGGCTAAGTGCCACTTTCACAGTCTTGGTAACATCTCCTTGTTTGATTTTCACTGTGCCATTTTTTTTCCTAGCATCGAAGGATCTGAGGAACTTGGTGCACCTTTGTGACCTATCTCTGCTAACTAACCTTCTCTATGTACTTAGCTAGATTGCATTGCTCAAAAATCTACCTATCCACATCCTCAGTTGCCATGAGATCTTCCAAGTTTTGTATGCTCCAGTATCGTAGCTAGTTGAAATACTTGCATCTTTGTGGTTAGATGATATTTGTTATGTTCTTCGTTGACAAATGGTAGTCCTACCATTTGGATCCCTAACATAACACAACATCTCATAATGAGTTCTCTTTGAAGGATAACTTTTTTCTTAAAAGTGTAGTTAGAAGGAAACATTATCAAAGAATGAAATGTATAGGCCATGGAATGAAAATTTTTCATATCAGTCCATCCATACATTCCACACACAAGAACTTTGTGAAGAAATTTTCACTAAATGAAAATTCACCTTTCACCTTCCCTCCCAATGAGAATACTTCCCATGATTGGGGAATGAAGTGATAAAGGCATTTGGAATGCTCTTGATGGGCTCTAGTATTGCAAGAGCCAATTGTAGAAGTTTAGGTTATACTCCAAGGTAGCCTTGCAGTCCATGTCTTGTGGTTGAATGCCCACATGTGTGATATAGGTCAAGACATTGGTCAAAAGATCACATGAATTCATTTTGCTAGCAATGAAAAGCTCTTCCTCTGTCAATATCCTATCTAAATATGGATTCAACATGACATTGTCCTCTAATGGTCTATTTCATGTCAAAGCCAGGATTCTAAACGAAGTTAGAGCCACATAGGCACGATCATATTCGAAATTCTTGATGGTACATCTTTGCTCTACATTGGTCATAAATTGACAATCCACATGTTTCCATTGGATTCGAAGGGAGTACCATTTTTGTAGGAAATTGGACTTAGAGTCGGTGAGCTTTTTTAGCTCATCCAATTCATCAGCCAACATTGGAACTTTGCTTTTCTTAAAGGACGTGATTAGCCTCTAGTTTAAGGTTTTTTCTCAGGATATTTCAGTGGCAATCAACTCCTTTGTGATCATGGAAGTTTTTGTAAATATGATTTCAAATTCTTCCCAAGAACAAGGCAAGCAGCGTACATCATTTGATATGTGTTCTTCAAGAAAGCCTAGGTCCAAGCATTCATAGCTTCTAGCAAACAGTATGAAAGTTGAGTCCAATCATTTGATACAAGTCATTAAGTCATCTCCCATGTTTATGGCCATATCAAATGCCAATTTGAGGATTGATCGGTATTGATAATATGGTGTAAGGCCTATGGGTGGTTGGGGTTTTGACTGGGCAGTCCAATGAGGGTCCAATGATCATCCAATGAGGGTCCAATGATAGCTTACCAATCCAATGAGGGTCCAATGATTATCCAATGAGGGTCCAATGAGGGCTGCTCCCCAAATGGATTGAGTTTGGCATTAGTCAATTGCACTTGGGGCTGACCAATGAGGGTCCAATGATCATACATGAGGATGTTCTTATCATCTCCCTTGTCCATTAATGCATCAAACATATGTGCCTTTTTGGGTGTTTACTGTTATGCGCAAGTAGACTGGTGCTATTGTTTCTTCATCCTCATCCTCAATGCTTGTGATTATTGCCACTCTAACATTCATGGGTGGTGTTGTCATTGGAGGCTCGTGTAGTGGGTGGGATGGAAGGTAGTACTTCTTGATGTGACTACCATTGAAAAAGCCTATACTCTCTCCTTCTAGGGTTTCAAGCTCCACGTTGTTGTTCTACTAATATTACAAACTTTGAAAGGCCCCAACCCCTAGAACTTCATCTTTTGTTTGTTACCCTTTACAAAGTACAACAACACTAATTCTCCTCATTCAAAGTCACGTTGTTTGACTTGCTTGTCAAACCAACTCTTGTGTCGTGCTTTTTCACAAATTAGGGCATGGGTTGCAATGAGCCGGGCATTCTAGTTTGATTGGGAAATTTTTGCGTGCTTCCTTGCCATCCCACCTTTCTTAGATTGCTATCCTCAAGCTTGGAGAACGAAGAAATCTATTGATAATATTGCTTCAATTCCACATGTCAACTTGAATGGTTTCTATCCTATAGTTGTTTTAAAGATTTTCATGTATTGAGGTGTCTTGAGATGGACTATTGAGGTGTTTGTGGCTACGCTTATGTACCTCGCTTGTGAGTATTATGCTATAGGGCTGATTGGACCAATGAGATCAATCCCCCATTTTTCAAATGGTTGGTGTGCTATTATTGGGGTAAACTCCATCTTATCCTTACAAATAGGGACCTTGGTTTGTTGGCACTCATCATAGTGTTTCACAAACTTAGCTACATCGTAGAATAATGTAGGCCACCACAATTGGGACTAGAGCACCTTCCGTGCTATAGTGTCCCAATTGAAATATCCTCCAACAATTCCACCATAAGCTTCCACAATCACATTATGCATCTCATGCTCACATACACCTCAATAATCCATCTCGATAGAGTTGGATGGCAATCAACTGATAGAGCTGAATCCTCAAAATGAGATGTTTTAGTCTAGCATTCTCAATTAGATATTCAAGAAATCCATGTTCAAGAATGTGGACTATGTTGTCTGTCCATCCAATAAGGTGTAAGATCTACTCTAAACAAATCTCTTGCAATGGACATTCTAAACATATGTGAGTCAATTAGGTCATCTATGATATCGTGTCCTGCTACTTCTCCCATGGTTATGTGAGACATATGGTCAGCCATGTAATGTTGTTTGCCCTTATATACTACCATAGAGAAGTCAAATTCTAATAAGAAAAGTAATCATGGAGAAATGTGTCATGTTATGTAAGGTTTTTTCACTAGATAAAGCAATGCTTGTTGATGATCAACAAAGAAAATAAAGGGTATAGATAGAAGGTAATGTCAAATTTTCTTAATATCAAACACCATGGCTAACCCTTCCTTTCAGTTGTGGATTAGTTCATTTCTGCATTACTGAGTTGTTTGCTTGCAAAGCTCACTAGGTAATCCAAGTTATGCTCTCCACATTGGCATAAAACTACTCCCATGGTGAACTTTGATGCATCAATGTGCACATGAAAGATAATGGACCAATCTAGGGCTTGTAGAATAGATACAAACATCAGAGCCTTTTTCAATTCTTTCTAAGTGTAGTGGCATTCCTCAATCCACTAAAGTAAGATCAACCGCTTGTAAAGTGGTCGTGCAATGAATGTGTAATTCAACACAAACTGTTGATAGTACCCCATGTAGCTGAGGAAGCACTGAACTCCCTTGTAGTTGGTTGGTAGCAGTAAATTGACAATCACTCTAACTTTGGAAAAGTTGATAGCAATGCCATTTTTTGAGACTACATACCCTAGGATACATCCATGCTTTACCCAAAACTAGCATTAAGGGGTTCAGTGAGAGGTCGTATTTGCTACACTACTCAAAGATAATACAGAGTTTTCTTAGGCACTCCTCCCAATTGGAATGAACACATAGCCATCAACAAATGCTTCCAGCCACTTTCTAAGCATGTCCTTGAAAATAGCACACATAAGATGCTAGAAGATAGCAGGGACATTAGTCAGCCCAAATGGCATGACTATGTAGGACAACACAACCTATTATGTTGTGAATGCCATTTTGTGCCTATCATCTGGGTGAACTTGCACTTGGTTATAGCTTGAGAAGCCATCCAGGAAACTATAGGCTTCCTTCCCTACCACTTTTTGAAGCATGTGTTCAGTATATACGATAATGGATAATTGTCTTTCTTTATCGCTACATTGACATGTTTATAATTCATGCACACTTGAATCTTCCCATTCCTTTTTAGGACAACTACTATGAGTGATATTGAGTGCGTATGCTCAATCTCATAAATGAATCCAACATTCAATAGCTTGTTTATTTTCTCCTTGATAGCATGAGCATGCTTTGGATTCATTGCATATGGTCTTTTTTTTACTAGTGTCGCACTGGGGGTCATAGGAATGTTGTGAGTCACAATACACTTGGGTCAATTCCTTTCAGCTCTTCTAAGGACCAAACGAATACATCTATGTACTCTTGTAAGAGATTAATGAGATTGTGCTCCTCATGCTCAGTTAAGCCATGGGCTATGTACATGGGTCGAGGCTTGCCCCTTTCCTTACTAAGTTGACCTCTTTAACTTTAGTGAGTCCTTCAATGGATTCATTAACCTGTCTTGCTCATTTGGTGCCTAACAACACCACTATGCGATCACCCTTCTTATACTTAGTGAAGTGTTTGGGTACTTCATGTGGTTTCTTTTGTCATTTATTTTCGAGGGCTTGGACTATTTCTTTTTTTATTCTTTGAGCCTCTTGTGCCTTAGATGGACCAGGAGGTTGCCTTTGGTGCATTTAGTCTTAGGTGATCATGGGATTTCTAGATCACTTTCAGAGTTGACTTTTGACTTAGAGTTGAACTCACAGCCTTCATTGGAAGATGGAGTTTTCCCTGGTGGCCATAGCTCCAACATTGGTTCCATTCTAAGTAGTGATGTAGCACTTGATTACATTTAATCAAGTGCTACATCACTACTTAGAATGGAACCAATGTTGGAGCTATTAAATGTAATCAAGTACTACATCACTACTTAGAATGGAACCAATGTTGGAGCTATGGCCACCAGGGAAAACTCCATCTTGTTAAAATATGCGGGATCTAGAGTAGTGAGGTCCACTTGTTAAAATATGCGGGATCTAGAGCATGACAGATGTGGAAGCTATGGAGGTTGAAAGAGGAAAAAGAAACTCATGAAGACATTGACCCTGACTAGGACAAATTGTTACACAAGTGAATTAGGTTCCAAGATTGAGACTTGGACTCATAAACAAAATCTTGTGTGTGTACAGTGACATAGACAATTTACTGGAAAGAAAAAAGTACTATCATTTCATTAGAAAAAGAGTGCAAGTACAATGCTTTATAGGAATTGAGTAGTGGCACTTTCTCCTACTGTGCATATGGGATTCTGGTTTTGAGCCCTCACTGCTCCTTAGAAAGGGACTGAAGTAGGTGTGATTGCAAATATCTCAACACCCCTCCTCAATCACAACCAGAAGTACAAAAAAGTGTATAGAGGCTTTAGTGAAAGCAATACCTGCAAAGTGGGGGCACACCATAAACATGGAAAAACACCAGAGGCTATCGCAGAAAAGGCTAAATGTGGGTACCATAAACATGATGGTCATCCAGAGGCTGTAGCAGGGGCCTTAAAAAGAGTACAAAGGTTGTAGTACAAGGCTAACTAAGGAGTTTACAAGTTTATGTCTGAGCATTAGGGCTATGAAATACAAAGCTAAAAGAGTCTATCCGAATAGAAGAACTGATGAGGTTTGTCCTTCTCCTAGTGGTCTTCTTCTTCCTTTGCTCTGTTTTCTTCTTCTTCTTTGACTGCAACTAGATAGTCCTTTTGGGACCTCTTTCTGGCATTGCAAAACTTCTCCGTGTGTCCGATCCTTTTGCAAATGTCACAAAAGAGCTAATCCATCTTGCCTTTGAACACCATATTGGGGAAAATGGGAATTTTCCATAAGTTTGGGACACATGGTCAAATCTTTGGATTTGTCATAACTTGAACACTATAACTCCGAATCGAGCGCTCTATAGCTCAATAGATTCCATTTTTCAAGTGCTTTCCAATGATAGGTCACATCATATGGTTTTGCCAAACTTATGGGCATGTTATCCGAGTGCCACCTTTTTAGTATTCAAAAAATGGGAATTGGGAGATTCCAAACTTACTAATATTGTGTTTTTGTACCTATTGCCAACATATAATGCATGTTCATCTCTAGAGATGGTTGGTTCTTCCTTAGTTTTTAGCTTCTTTTCCTCCTCTAACAGTGATGCTTGGATATCAACAAGTTCAGGGTTTGGCATATTGTTTAGAGTTGTTAATACATTATTATATTCAAGAGGCAAACTCTTAAGTAGAACACCGATGCAAACATCTTCTTCCATTTTAATGTTGATTCCTGCAAGTTGGGTTAGAAGTCCTTCCATATAATTCAGATGTTGGCAAGTGATGTGCTGGACTTCATTTCAAGCTTGAAAAACTCAATCAAGAGACCATAGTTTGATGATTTAGACTATGCACCAAACAAGGTGTCAAGTCTCTTCCATGTATCCTATGAAGTATCATAGTTATCCACATGGTGGATATAGCTGTCGTCTAGCTCCAGTTTGATAATGGCCTGAGCCTTATCATCGTTCTTTTGCCAAGTGATAGCAATGTCCGCATCATGAGGCTTCTTTTCTTTTCCAATGGTAACAGCCTAGAGGCCCTTCTTCATCAGGATGAGTTTGATGCGGGTATGCCAGGTGTGAAACCCAACTCCTTTAAAGCGAGCAATTGGAGAGTCTTTTCCCATGTTAGACTTCTAGAAACAGCAACGAATCAACTTCGAAATTATCATATTTGAGTAGCAAAAGAGTTGGTTGAGATGTGTCAAAAGACACAAGTGCTAAGAGCACTAAATGAGTGTCAATGGACACTATGTTTCTTCCTTGAGTCTTGTAAAATATTACACGGCGCAGTGAACAGAATCTGAGAAAGAGATAGAGAGTACACAACAGATAAAAGGAGAATCAGTAAATTCTTTAACTTCAAACAACTGATACAAAGATGGCTCTGTCCACCCGTGCACTTCCACTGTGTGAAGCTTAGATGGCGATCTAGACAGAAGATAGATGAAGAGCTTAAGGTTAGTTGGAACAACAACTCTAACTGGGTGAAAGATGAGCGAGAGATGGCTGCGAAGGGGTTTAGCTTTTATAGCTCGTGAAGGTCGTTAGGTCGCGACCTACCATATGAGCCTCCACTAGTCGGCCAGGGAATATTGCAGGGAATATTCCCTTTACCATCGGGCCGGGGGCCCCACAATAGGGGCCCCTTTTAACTCCCTTACACCATAACTCGATGCACTACGGTTCAAGTTGCTACCAGCTTAACCACTCTGTCTAACCCAAAGATTAGACCCACAACGGTCACCTTTTTGCCATCCGGTCACATAGACCTCATCTGATATACAAGTCAAGACTCAACCAATGTCCGGGCTCACACTTGGCTTCTCCTCATAATGGGGGCCTTACAACTTTGAGCACCATGGATCATTGGTAGCACCTAATGAGGGTGGGGCATTGATCATATCTAACAAGTCTTCCAAATCTACAAAATCCTTCAAGTTCTTTCAAATCCAAATCTTCCCCTTCGTGATTTTATGTTGGAACCTTCAAATCTAAGTGGCAAGACCTTCAATGTGTTGGAATCAGAAGGTAGATGAACTAAAAAGGAGCTTCAGTGAAAGTGAGCTATGGCAAATTAGGGTTTTCAAGAACAGGCGTTTGGTATTTTGCTTATTGTTGCTCACAGAGGTAGCCATTTGAGAAACCCTTTGAGGGCAAGAGAGTCTAGATGTTTAGCTTCAAAATCCCTATGATAATGATCAACATTGTTGCGTGTACGGACTGAACAAAATGTACGATTAGACACAAGCCCAGACAGGACAGCGAGATGGAATTCATGCAATATTGAGCTAGATGATCATCAATGTCTTGGTTTGAAGTTCCAGGGAAGAAGTGCCCTGAGCAGAGGAAGATATCTCCAAAATGAATCTTAGTGAGATATGGCTTGGTTTGAGAGATATGAAGGCTCCAAGCAAGGTAGATACAAGCTGGCTATGGCTGCCAAGAAAGATCAAGTGGAGATAGAGGTGGAAGATGAAACCTTCAGCTGAGACTTGAGCTGAGCAATGATGAATAGAAGCTGGAAGAGCAGAGAAGGAAGCTGAGATGAGCTAGGTGTCAAGAATTGCGTGGTGGGGGGACTTGCTCAAGATGCTGTGCCGAACATACACAGAATGCACAAGGAGAAGCTCACTCAAGAGACAAGAAGAGAGATGGAGGCCAAAACGTTTTCTTGCTGGTTTCTTCTTCTTCTTCCACACACTTTATAATGTACACAAAGTATAAATAAGATACAACATAAAGGAAAGTGGCCTACTAAGTCAAACAATGCATAACAGACTACACTAGTCGACTGGCGCTATAACTATGCCAGGTGTAAATAGGTGTAACAACCTGAATATAATAATTAATGAGTCAGTGGACATGTGAGATTCATTTTGACCCACCGACGTGCTAAGTGTAGACATGTGGACCCATCTAACCAGGCGGTCCATCATTAATGTCCACATGTGTTGAGCTTGTCATCTCAACACTCCCCCTCAAGCTCAACTACATCTCTGCAACTCCAAGTAAGCTTCGAAACTTTTAAAGGTTCTCTGTACCCAATGCCTTCGTGAAGATGTCAGCTATCTGATCCTGTGTGCTAACATACACCAAGTCAATCTCACCCGCTAGAACCTTCTCTCTCACAAAGTGGTAGTGTACCTCAATATGTTTTGTCCTAGTATGGAACACAGGGTTCCTAGCCAACTGTATACTGCTCATGTTGTCACAATGAATGACAACTGGATCTTCCATCTGCACATCTAAATCAGCCAATAACTTTTGCAGCCATACTACCTCACATGCTGCAATAGTAGCACCTCTATACTCAGCCTCTATACTCGACAAAGCAACTGTAGATTGCTTTTTGCTGCTCCAAGTGACTGCTACACTACCAAGAGAAAACATGTATCCGCTGGTAGATCTTCTATCAGACATACTACCAGCCCAATTGACATCTATATATCCAAACACCTGTACATCTGTACCTGCCTCATAGAAAAGTCCATAATGTAATGTGGACTTCACATTTCTCAATATGCGTCTGACTGCATCCAAATGTGGCTTTCTAGGTACTTGCATAAACTGACTCACAAGACCAACAGCATAGCTCAAGTATGGCCTTGTAATGGTCATGTAGATCAAACTCCCCACTATCCTCCTGAACATAGTAGGGTCTTCTATCTCATCCCCAACATCAGCACTCAACTTTACATTCTGCTCCAATGGGACTGAAAGTGGTTTACATGATGTCATACCATACTTGGACAACATATCCAAGCCATACTGTCTTTGGAAGAGCCATATACCATCATCACATCCGATCACCTCAATGCCAAGGAAGTACCTTAGCTCACCTAAATCCTTCATCTCAAACTTCTTCTTCAAAAAGTCCTTGACTTCAGCAATCCCACTATCACCTGTAATAATCAAGTCATCCACATAGATGACTATGATGACCAAACCTACATCTCCCTCTCTCACATAAAGTGAGTGATCAGCATCAGAAACATAAAAGCCAATATTGACAAGATACTCTCTGATCTTGTTAGACCATGCTCTAGGTGCTTGCTTGAGCCCATAGAGCACCTTCTTCAACCTGCACACATACGTGGGATGCTCTAAATCTTCATAACCTGGTGGCTGATCCATATGCACTTCTTCTTGCAAATCACCATGCAAGAAGGAATTCTTCACATCCATTTGCTGCAACCTCCAACCTTTGGCTGCTGCCAAAGCAATCACACATCTGAAAATTGCCATCCTAGCAACTTGACTGAAGGTTTCTTCATAATCTATGCCATATGTCTGGGCATAGCCTTTTGCAACTAGCCTAGCTTTGTACCTACTAATAGAACCATCTGTGTTGTGCTTAATCTTATAAACCCACTTACATCCAATAGCTTTCTTGCCCTTCGGCAATGATACTAGATCCCAAGTCTTATTGGCCTCTAATGTAGCCATCTCATCATCCATTGCTGCATCCCAACGAGTATGACCAACAGTATCCTTAAAACAAGTGGGTTCAACATCCTCAACTAGTTTCACCATATAAGCATAATGGTGAGCTACATAACCTTCAAAACCAAATCTTTTAACAGGGTATCTGACCTTGCTAGATCTGCATACCACCGGATCACTCAATGGAGCATTTATATTACTATGAGCTCTCTGTACACCTGGTGTCCTGACAGAAGGAATACCAAGCTCATCATCCAAGCTCTTTAAGCCACTGGAGTCTCCATCAAGAACTGCATCAATGCCATCTGACACTTTATTCTTTCCTTTGTCTTTACCTATAGTGCTACTAGATGCACCTGAAGATGTAGAGCTACTCCTTAGTCTCCCAGACCAAGGACTATCAGATGATGTCTCTGGTCCACTAAGAGTCTGTGATTCTTGCTTTTCATCCTGCACATGTGTCATGACCATCATCATCATCCAATGCATCACCATTAGATGCATACCAACTGCTCATTTCATCAAAGATGACATACCTACTCACTGTGAACTTACATGTGACAGGGTTATAACAGCGATACCCTTTCTGCTCTAAAGAGTATCCAATAAAGACACATTTTTCTACCTTTGGATCAAGCTTCTTCCGTAGCTCATCTGGCACATGAACATATGCAACACAGCCAAATACTTCAAGTGTGATACATTAGGCTTCTTTCCAATAAAGCATTCTTCAGGAGTCATCCCATGAACTACAGCTATGGGAGTTCTATTCATAATATAGATAGCAGTATGGACAGCCTCAGACCAAAAATGTTTGGGCATATTCTTTTCAGCCATTAATGCCCATGCAACTTCTGCAATATGTCTGTTTTTTCTTTCTGCAACACCATTTTGTTGTGGGGTATACCTACATGTGAACTGTCTCTTTATCCCATGAGACCTCAGAAAATCACTGAACTCATTCGAGAGGTACTCTCCCCCTCCATCTAACCTCAAGCACTTTACTTTCAAGCCTGTTTCTCTTTCAACTGTAGCCTTGAAAGTTCTAAAGTGTTCAAACGCTTCACTCTTTTCCTTCATAAAATATACCCACAGTTTTCTAGAACAATCATCAATGAATGTGACAAAGCATGAACTGCCTTCAAGAGATACATTTTGTGTAGGCCCCTAAATATCTGTATGCACAACATCAAGGATATTTATGCTTACATCTCTGTCATGTGAAAAGGGTTGTCTTGCCTGCTTACCAAACTGACATGCTTTGCATACCTTATGAAATTCTACAATTCTAAATGTAGGCAAACATGTAACCAACCCTTTGGACTGCATTAATTTTAGCCTTTGTACATTTGCATGTCCAATGCATTTGTGCCAAATTTCAATATCTGCAACAACACATTTTCCTTTAGCATACATAGCAGCATTCATAGTAGGAATTCCAGCATCCAGAGTAAACATACGTCCAACTCTACTTCCCTTTGCAACCAACCTGCACTTGTCATTGAAGTCTTCTACAAAACAGCCCTTTGCATTAAATCTGACTTGCAGCCCTTGCTCGACTAACACCAAGTTCTTTGTAATACATTGCACATGTAATACATCTGAAAGACTCTTTGTCTTACCATCATGCAAGGACAAGGAAACTTTTCCAATGTGTGAGATTGGGTGGCATGAATCATCACTCGTCTGCACATAACCTGTATTTTGCAAATCCTGCATCTCTCCAAAGCATTCTGCATGGCTGGTCATATGATTGGATGCACATGAATCAATATACTAAACATCATCATGTGTTCCCTTTTCTGTAATAGCATTCAGCATATGCTGCATAACAAACAGACGTTCATTTTTGTCTTCATTCTATCGTGAAGACGATGCATAGTTTCCTTGCTGCAACTTACCACTGCGAATATCATCTTTCTTAGCATAACATTGGGCTGCAATATGACCTGTTTTGCTACAGTAGTGACACAAAATACCATAGTTGTTAGAACCTCTGTTCTGCCATCCACCTCTTCCTCTAAAGCTCCCCCTGCCTCTAAAGTTACCAAGGCCTCTTGAAACTTGCATATCGCCAATTTGCTGATTCAATCTGTTTTGCTGGTTGTCACTACCACGTCCTATACCACGGCCTCTTGAAGAGGACCTGCCACGTCCCCTTCCTGAACTGGAGTAGAAATCTTGGAGCTGTTCACCACTTTTTTCAGATGTCTCACTCTGCATGTTGATCTCTTCAGTGATCATAAGGGAGACCAACTCATCGAAATCTAGAAATGGCTTTCTGACATATACGGAAGTTACAAAAGACTTCCAAGCCTTTTCATTGTTAAGTCCACCCAAGGTAGACGATACCAAATCATCATCATCGGGCATTCCATCAATCGTTGCTACCAAGGCATCTACAATGCTCCTTACCTTCAGTGCATACTCATTGATAGACATCTTCCCTTTCTTCAATGTATTCAACTCTTGCTTGAGTTGAATCTTTAGTACCTTTGTATTTACGGAAAACATACTTTCAAGTATGGTCCAAGCTGCATATGAATTCTCTGCATTTCTAATATGTCCCAGCATATTATTGTCAATTACTACAGACAGCCAATACATGACCTTTTTGTCTTTTGCATTCCATTCCTTCTGTGCCTTTGTCTCTTCTGCAGTTGGAGGATCACTCACCTCCGCCTCCTTTTATTCACCTGAAACAAACTCGTAGAGGCCTTTTCCAATAAGGAAGTTCGTGATACGGAACTTCCATGAAGCGTAGTTGTTCTTGTTGAGCTTCTCAATGATGGATTTTCCACTGTTCTCTGCCATTATCACAAAAGTAATACCAAACAGTAAGCAAATCTTCTGCAACCCTCGACCTGTAGTGCACAGCAATACGCCAGACAGTTTTTTTCACTATCTGCTCAATAATACATGCAATCTGCAACCAATTTACAGATAAACCTTGTGTCTATTTGCTATTAAACACCTTTGAACTTACAGATCTGAAATTTGTAACCTGTGCACCTGTATACGGAAGACACAACTGAAATTGCAGGATACCTTGAACTGTTGTTCGCAATCTTGCGAGTCTAAAAAACGGGGCCTGAAATGACCTCGAATGGCCAAAATAGCAACGGGAAAGGTCCTAAAGAGCTAATCTGCAGAATACACAGTGCTCTTCGCGTACACCAAATCTCATTGCAATCTGAGATTTTTGCTCTGCCATACTTCCGGTGCCTCCACAGGCACTGTCCAAGAGAAGAAGTAGAGAATGGAAGAGCTTCTTACCCGTTGCTTGCTTGCTCAAATCCTTGGCTCCTCTCCTTCTCTTTAGCCTTCAAAACCAGCCTCAATCAGTGGTGCAGCTCTGATACCATGTCAAGAATCGTGTGTTGGGGGGACTTGCTCAAGATGCTACATCGAACACACACAGAATGCACAAGGAGAAGCTCACTCAAGAGACAAGAAGAGAGATAGAGGCCAAAACGTTTTCTTGCTGGTTTCTTCTTCTTCTTCCACACACTTTACAATGTACACAAACAGAGTGATCTTTCAAGAGGAGCCTAGAGCTCCACCACAGCCAGTAGTACAGCCTACAGCAGTTCCTCCATAGGGCCAAGGTGTTGGACAAGCAGTTAGACAGGCAGCAGAGCCTGCGGTGAGACGGTCTGCTAGAGACAGACGTCCACCTGACAAATTTCAGCCCTCTATGCATTATGTTTTGGTTACAGATGCAGGAGAGCCTTTCACTTATGATGAGGCTATGCGCATGGGTGACAGTCACTCCTGGGAGAGGGCTATGCAGTCTGAGATAGACTCCCTGCATAAGAATGAGACTTGGGATTTGGTTGCCTTGCCAAGAAGGCTTTGCCATGCAAGTGGGTGTACAAGCTGAAAAGTACCCCTGGACACCCCAAGCCGGCATACAAGGTTAGATTGGTAGCAAAGGGTTTTAAGCAAGAACATGGTGTGGACTTTGATGAGGTCTTCTCTCCTGTGGTTAAGATGACCACCCTGCACTTAGTCTTGGCTTTGGTTGCATAGCTTGACTTAGATCTATATCAGATGGATGTCAAGACGGCTTTTCTACATGGGGACTTGCATGATGAGATCTATATGGATCAGCCTAAGGGCTTTGCAGAACCTGGCAGGGAGCACCTAGTGTGCAAGTTGAAGAAGAGCTTGTATGGCTTGAAGCAGGCACCTAGGGAATGGTATCATAAGTTTGATGCCTTTATGCAGTCACAGGGCTACAGCAGGAGTGCTATGGATCCGTGTCTTTACACGAAGAAAGCCCGTGATGGCAGTTTGCTTATCTTGGTACTCTATGTTGATGATATGCTGATAGCAGGGAAAGCTCATGATGAGCTAGATGCTCTTAAATCTCAGCTGAAGAAGAGCTTTGAGATGAAGGATTTGGGACAGGCCTCACATATACTTGGGATGCGCATTAAGCACGATAGGCATTAGGGGTTTTTGTATCTCTCACAGCGGGAGTACATTCATAAAGTCCTTGAGCGCTTCCGCATGCCGGACGTAAAGCCTATTGGCTGTCCATTACCTTCTTATGTGAAGGTATCACAGGCCGATTGTCCGCAGACAAATGAGCAGAGGGCCGAGATGGCCAAGATCCCTTATGCTTCAGCCGTGGGCAGTTTGATGTATGCCATGATAGCCACTCGTCCAGATATTGTGCATGCAGTTGGTGTTGTGGCACGCTATATGGCTACACCTGGCAGCAGACATTGGGATGCCGTGAAGGGTATCATGAGGTACCTGAAGGGCACAGCAGATATGTGTATTTGCTATGGCAGCCAGGATACAGGGATCGTGGGGTACACTGACTCCGATTATGCAGGACATGCAGATAGTAGGAAGTCCACTTCTGGCTATGTATTCACCTATGCTGGAGGGGCTGTCTCTTGGATGTCCAGGGTTCAGAAGTGTACGGCTTTGTCTACCACTGAGGTCGAATATGTTGCAACCACCACTGAGGCTTGCAAGGAGGCCATATGGTTAGGCCGTCTAGTTGCTGACCTTGGGATTGATGCTACACCTACACTGCATTCGGATTCTATGAGTGCCATTCAGTTGGCTAAGAATCCGGTCTTCCATGTGAAGACGAAACACATTGAGGTGAGGTACCACTTCATACGTGGTGTCGTGGAGGATAGGTCTGTTGACCTTGTCAAGATCTCCACTGACGAGAATCCTGCAGATCCTTTTTTTTTTCTCTCTCACTAGGTAGATTCGCCTTTAAGTGGGAGGTTGTTGGGGGTAAAGGCGCCTCCGCTGTGCCGCCCCGTGTATTACTACACTAACAGTACCCGCCACTGCACACTGCAGGTGGCGGGCGCCCGTCACGTCACTTTATTCTTTATTCTTTTAGTGACAGTTTGAATAAAGGAAGGCCCGATCACACATTGTGACTGTTGGAGTTCCCATTTCTTGTCTCTCTCTTTCTTGCTCTTGCTCTCCCGCCATAGCTCGCGTGCAAGCTTCGATCCTTCTCACCTTTCAAAATCTAGGAGACGATGAGCAGTCGGACAAAGATGACTCCAATGATGAGTATGAAGACTGTCATCCTTTCAGTGACAAAAGTGAGGGTGAGATAGACATGGTCAAATACGACACTGAGGGACGAGAAATAGAACAGATACGAGCAGACTCCAAGCCATAGAAAAACGGTGTCTTTAAGATAGAGCAAGGGGTCATGCGCATGGATTGTGACCGCACTTGGTTGGAACACACAGGAACTCTAGATTTCGAACAAGCAGGCCTAACCCAACCAGGTACGACACTAGTGCTTAGAATAGAGTCACCCTTTGAGCTACGACTACCAGGAGAAACCACCTCTTCTAGCAAAAACGGTGAGTTCGATTCTAAGTCAGAAGTAAGCTCATATAGTGACCCAGGATTACCTAGACCATCTAAGACCAAACGCACCAAGGGGGACCTACCCGTCCACCTGAGGTGCAGAAGGTTAAAGAAAGAAAGGGAAAAACAGCCTAGAGATATGCAAACGGAAGAGCAAAGAAAACCGCAGGATCTCCTGAAGAGATTTACGAAATTCAAGAAGGGTGACAGGGTAGTAATCCTGTTGAGCGCCAAACGCCAAGGGTAAACGAGTGAACCCATCGAGGGACCAGCCAAGGTCAAGGAGGTGAACCTAGCACAGGAAGAGGAGACACCTCGACCGGTCTTTATTGCCGATGACTTGACTGAGTAAGAGGAGACGAGTCTTGTTGCTCTCTTGCAAGAGTATATGGACGTGCTCGCTTGGTCCTTAGAAGAACTTAAGGGGGTAGATCCGAGTGTAGTGACTCATAACATACCCATGACGCCAGAGGCAATGCCAGTCAAGCAGTGACCGTACCTGATGAATCCAAAATATGCTCATGTAGTCAAAGAGGAGATTGACAAGCTGATGAGAGCAAGATTCATTTACGAAATTGTGCACACACACCAGGTGTCTCCCACAATCATAGTGATGAAGAAAAATGGAAAGATTAGAGTGTGCATCAATTACAAGAAGGTGAACGCTGCCACTAAGAGAGACAACTACCCATTTCCATACAAGCACATGCTCAAAAGAGTAGTGCGCAAGGAGACCTACAGCTTTCTGGATGGCTTCTCTAGATACAATCAGGTGCAAGTGCATCATGCCGACAGGCATAAGACTGCCTTCGCCACTAAGTGGGGCGTCTTTGCTTACATAGTCATGCCCTTCAGATTAACTAGTGTCCCAGTCACCTTTCAACGCCTCATGTGCACCATATTTAAAGACATGCTTCGTAAGGAATTGGAGGTCTTCATGGATGACTTGTGTGTTCACTCGATTTGGAGAGAACACTTAGACAAACTCCGAGCAGTCTTTGAGCGGTGTCGCCTATATCGTCTCTCCCTGACCTTAAAGTGCCAGTTCTGGGTGGTGTCGAAGAATGGCATTGACACTGACTTCTCGAAAGTCAAGGTTATTGTTTATCTTCCGCCCCCAATCAACTATAAGGGAGTTCAATGCTTCTTAGGCCATACAGGATACTATCGATGATTTGTGCTGAACTATGCATTGATTGCTAGACCTTTGTACGAACTATTGATCGTCTTCGAGTGGACTAAAGCATGCCAACGAGCATATGAGGAATCGAAAAAGGCTCTGACTACTGCACCCATTCTACGAGGCACTCTGACTAGGATAGGGATAATGTTAACCTCGGTGAAAAGAAAGCGCAAGGAAAGTAAAAAATCTTTAAAAGATGCAGGAGGATAGAGAGAAAAAAGGTGGCCCAATGGAAAAATAGGAGGGAAAAATCCAAAAGCACAAGTGCAAATCTAAAAGTCTAAGTGAGTGCAAAAGAAGAAAGGTGCATCTTAAATCTAAAAGAACACCCTAAATTTTTGTAAGAGAGCGCCGGGCTCTCTTTTGTGTGCAATTTGTAAATGTATAGGGCCATGGGTGAAGGAACAATGTAAATAGAAAGGGAATAGGGAACACCACACCTCCCTACCACACGAACGGGGTCCTCAAGTATGGGACAGTACCCAGGCCCTATGGTTAGACCTAGCTCCTTGTTCCACCAGCACGAGCACAATACCCCACACAGTAAGGTAGACACTCCCCTTAGGTTGAGCACCGCACTTTCTCCCTTCAGGTACTACAAAATGCGGCCAACCACCAACTTTGGAGGCCCCATCATCCACTTGACATCTGATTGGCGTCTCCGTCAACCATCATTGCCAAAGCTTCCAAAGATCTGAGTCCACATGTGGTCCTACCCTCACCTAACCAACAACTTGCCAACTACCTACCCTTTCCCAACAAACAGCTAGAAGTGCCATGGGATTGGCACCCGTCTCGGAGGGGGGTAATGTTAACCCCAATTTGCCAATTTGAGATGGTGGAAAAATGAAGGAAAAAGTGAAAAATGGATGGAGAAAGAACAAAGGTGTAGAGGCGGCCCTTAAAGCTAAGGTGGGGCAAAATGCGCAATTTTAAATGAAATGCGCCTCTAAAAACTCTAAAAACTCTTGTAAAAGAGCGCAAGGCTCCCTCCTGTGCCATTTGTAAAAGAATAGACGGGTATAGGTTTAGGGCATGAAGCAAGAAGAGGGAATTAGAAAGGGACCTTGCCACAATGGCCGGTCATGTAAAAAGGGATGGGTGCCCATAGGAATTTAGGGTTTTGTATATAAAGTTCAAAAAGTGAATGAGAGCTCATTCTTTGGTGTGTGGCTAACAAGAGTCCTCTCTTCTCTTCTCCTTGCTTGTGTGTGTGCTCTTGAGAGAGGGAGTATGAGAGTGTGAGGGAGTGAGTGTGTGGGAGTGAGGGATCAAGAGGGTTAAGCTCTTCACCATTCCCTCTTCTCTCTTCTTCTCTCTTCTCTTCTCTTTCCTTGCACGCGCAGCTATGGTAGATGGAGCTTGGAGATGGAGGAGGCTTGAGGATGCTTGAGCTAGCATCTAGGATCATGGAGCTACCGGCGTGTGCGAGGGGGGAGACAACTCATTTTGGCATCAAGGTAAGCTCACTATGCCCCGAGAGGATCAATGGCACATCAGCTAGGTGAGAGACAGCCACGAGAGCTCGCTTGGAACGCTTGAAGCAATAAGTGGTCTATGGATCTTGGTGGTTGAGCGAGAGCTCCCACAAAAGGGAAGGCCAATCACCACTGTTAAGAGTCCCCACATTTGGACTCTCTCTCTCTCTCTCTCTCTCTCTCTCTCTCTCTCTCTCTCTCTCTCTCTCTCTCTCTCTCTCTCTCTCTCTCTCTCTCTCTCTCTCTCTCTCTCTCTCTCTCTCTCTCTCTCTCTCTCTCTCTCTCTCTCTCTCCGCCCACCATAGCTCTTGCTCCCGCTCATGCTTCCACTTCGGGGCTTACCTCCCTTCAATACCACGACACATGTATACGTGGTCACTAAGTATGAAGTTGGTAGGAAAAAAGAGGTGGCACAATAGATATACCATAAAAAAGGATAGACTACGTGGATTTAGTCTAGATGTAGAATCACTAGTGTATCCTCATGTCAATCACCTAGTAAGCTAGTGAATAATAACATGTGATATCACCAAGGCATGTAGTGGATACCAACTCATATAAAGCTCAACATCTCAACATGGCCGTCCCTTCTTGCAAATCCCATAGGTGATAGCCCATCTCATCTGTGTCCCCATAACCAAGAAAGATACATTTCACAAACTTAGGATCAAACTTATTATACTTGTCCTTGGAAACATGACAAAAAATCTCACAACCAAAGACACGTAAACGAGCATAAGGTGGAGGTCTTTTAGACCATACCACCTCACCTACAACCTGATCGTCAAGAGCAGTGCATGGGGATTGATTAATCAAATGTATGGCAATGGTAATTCCCTTAGTCCAAGAGTGCTATAGTAAGCCTGCCTGACTCACTCCTTAATTGTCATATTCATGTGCTCAACCACACTATTCTTGGGTGGGGTATACGAGGTGGTCAAATGATGCTTAATGTCCCTCTTGTCACAAAATTGCTCAAAGGCTTTAGATACATACTCTCCCCTATTGTCAAATCGTAGACATTTCAATCTATACCCAAATTGGTTCTTAACAAAAGCAATAATGATACTAAAAACCAATGCCGAATTAAATACTTATAGTCAAGGAGAAAAAGAAATAATGATACAAAAGCAATAATGAAAGTAATTATCAATGAAAGTAATAAAATGCTTCATGCCATCTAAAGACTTAAAGGTCCACAAAATTCAGAATGAACAAGAACCAAAGGCTCACCCATGCATGTAATGCCAGACTTATGTAGTTACAAGTCTACCTACCATAAAGGCAATGATCTCAAGAATTAAATACTTATAGTCAAGGAGAAAAAGATACTAAAAACGGGTAAGTATTTTCATTTCCTTTAATGATATGTGTCCAAGATAATGATGCCATAACAATACATGTGGTACAACAACTACTATCAAAACATGGTCGATAGACCTAGATACAAGTAAGGGGTAAAGAGTGCCAAAGACTTGGCACCTCGTGCTAAGACAAGATTCCCACAGGTAAGCTTCCATGAGGAATCACCAAAAGAGACGACATAACCTACATCATGCAACTATCCAGCTGAAAGTATGCTTTTAGTCAAAGCTAAAATATAGTGTACATCATGTAAAATAAACATAGTATCTAAAAAAACTACAACTCGGAATCTCCAATACCAACAATGTCCAATGCTAGGTCATTACCCAATCTAAAAAATCATGTCATGCTACAATAAGAGTGGAACCACTCTCAATGAGAGATGACATGAAATGAAGCCCATGAATCAAGCAACCAACACTACGTATAGGTAGACGAGTAATCAATCAATTGTGAAACATTCAAAGAAAAAGCTGCAAGTATGTAGTCAATATCAAAATCACTCGATATGATATTAGTCTCTTCAATCTCTTGACATTGAACTTGCTAGTGAAAATGTTGTGATCATCATTCTTTTCCTAACTTTATCCTTTTCCTTTTCTTTGCACTATTTATCACAGATTTTATGGCATTGTGGCTAAATATGACCCTGCTTGCCACAATAGTGGCAAGTCAACATGGACTTATGGCCATAAGACTTACTACAAGATTGTCCACATGATTGAGAATGATACTTGTGAGAGTCTCTCCCACAGTAATCATTACCGCTCCTACCATTGCTGCCTCCTCTGATTGTCATAGCATAAGAGGTGTGGGAAGCATCGCCATTCTTTCTATTAACCTCTTCATTTAAGAATGCACCCTCTACACCTTGCAATTTCAACCCATCAATAGGCATATTGTCACACATAGCAATACAAAATGTGTCTCATGGTTGAAGCAATGTAACCAACAAGAACAAGGGAGGAATATTATCCTTAAATTCAATTCATGTGAAGACAAGTAGCAGAAAATAGAATGAAAGTCATTCAAGTGGACCGACATGGAGGTCCCCTCCTTCATACGAAGGTCCATGAGTTACTTCAACTAATACGCCTAAGAGGCAAGACTCTGCTTCATAGATATTGCAAATCTTATCCCATAACTCCCATGTAATTTGCTTGTCAAAGACAACATTATAGTAGACTTTCTTAGAGAGTGACAAAATGATTGTAGATTTACATAACTCATCCAATCCAGCCCAATCCTCTATATCAAAGCATTTGAGCTTTATACCCTCATGTCTCAATGGCTTAATCTACAATTTCTACACCAAAATCTACCATATTGGTGTCTTCCAAATAGTTGTACTTTGTGCCATACAACTTCTCAATGTTAAATATTTCACTGTTATTTGACCCACAAGCCATAATGCAATATATGAAAGCACAATACAAGACAAACAAGCTATCTTGAATGATAGAAAAATAACCCCAAAATCACAGCTAAATCAAGGGTTAAGCAAGAGAAATTGCCCCAAAAGAATGAGATGTCCCCACTAACTGTAATCAACTACCTATCAAATCCAAGTGATTGCCCTCAAATAGACTTTATAAAACTAAAGTGACATGCTGTTATAATAAACTACAGCAATATGCCAACAACCAGGTGTGAGAAACCAAGAACAAAAGACCAGGAACAATGGGCATTGAAGGGTGTCACAATTGTAGTGTGTCAATAACCATACATATAGTAGGCATAGACATCGTGCACATAGGAGATCTCAAAGTAAAGAGAGGAGAGCTGCCAAATGCATAACCCACCACTGAGCAAAGCTCAATACATAATCCAAAAGCATATAAATATCACTGACACGCATAAGTATTAGGTCCAAAGTAAGTGATAAAAATAGCCCACTATAGAGTAACTACATCCGATATATAGGGTAACTACATCCGATATATATCAAGAGACCATATACATGAAGTAAGTGTCCCATGGTCTCGATGAAAGTAATCTCAAGCTCAACTACCTAAATCCAAAGCTCTATGTAACATCCAAACTAGTGCATGTAACTCCCACTAGAACAAAATTGAATGCCAAATGAGCAATGCATGCTCAAAAGATCAAGTACATGACATTCAAGTAGTATCGAAGATACATGAAGCATAAGTCAAGAGCATAAAACATAATTGATTCTTCAAGCCCATAATTTTGTAAGCCATTGAAGTAACCAAGACATATAACCACATCCAAGATCAATGTAAGGGAGCTTGAATCTCAACTCAAAATCATGCTATAACATATCGAGAAGTATACATAACAACCGAAGTAGTAGTACATCCACTGAGTATCTTATAAACCATCAATGAGCATTAAGCATCATATTTTTACTAATAAATGCTTGTTGCCTTGTTATTATAGTATTCAAATTACAGTGAAGCTATTTCAAGCTCAAATCATTCCCAAAAGCATAACCATACCATCTGGGTACAAAAATAGCATCCTCGAAGTATCAAACATGCATTATGGAATTTATTGTTTGCTATTCAAACCAAAATTGTTCTGTTCAATGTAAAATAGAGAATAGAAAATTGCATAGAATCAACTCTTTGAGTGTCTAAATCTATAGTTCTCATGGTCTCTTTGATTCTGTCTATAGAATGCTTAAATCCGATACCATATGCAAAAGTTATGGCCAAAATACAATAGTGCTATCAAGCTACCATAACTATCTACGACTTCTATAGCATGCTCTATATCCACTCAAATTGGATAAAATGTTTTCTCTTCAACTCAATAAGCACTCAACATAGCTCAGCTAATCCTTAGGAAGCTCCTCAAAGGAGTGTGAAGCAAGCTAGAACAAGGTAGAAGAAGCAAAGACTCAATGCATACATCAAGAGGAAAAAACAATGGTTGATGTGAAATCTTGAGTTGAAGCTTTGAATCTGGGCTAAAGCAAAGGATGAAGGAGCTCCTTGAATAGTTGGCTCTAATACTAGCCGAAAGGTAGGACCCGAGTGGAAGCACACAGGTGGAAGCAAGAGGTATGGCGGATGGAGCAAGAGAGTAAAAGAGTAAAAGAGAGAGACATCAGATGTGGGAACTCCAACAATCACAATGTGTGACTCGCCTTCCCTTATTCAAATTTCACTAAAAGAACAAAGGACGAAGTGACAGTGATGAGCACCCACCACCTGTAGTGTGCAGGCATCCGGGTACTATCAGTGGATATATATGGGTAGTTAGGCAAATGCACCTTTGCCTCCAACATAAGAATTAATTGAAGTGACCTGACAAAAGGTACTTTACGCTACCCATCACACATGCATGTGGGAAGAGGACACAGACTAGAGGACATCATATAAGTCTATCTCCATTCAGTTAAAGGCATGGAACAAAATAGAAAAGAAGCTATAGTTTTTGAAAATTTTATAGGGAGAAATCATGCACTTAATTGGAATAGCAAGAAATTGTGGATGGAGCATGGAGATCAATGCAATTTGCACTATGATTTTCGGGCTCTCTACTACTCCCTTCTTCTCATTGCTCTATATACTCCATGATTAGCATGCGTTTTGGCCAAAATTTGCAGGGTTTTGGGCCTATTGTGAAGGCTAAGAACAAGGTCATGAGGGCTGAATTACAACAGGGGCTATTATCATGTTTCTTATTGCTATTACATATGCTTCACTGCTTGCAAAAAGAAAAATAGTGGGGTATTTTGATGCTTCCTTAATTCATTATTATCATGGGTTGCAAGAGTGATGTGTAGGATTGAAAGGGAGGTATCTTGGTGACCTAGTGTAGGGATTATTGTGTACATATAGGCTAAATAAGTTTTGGGCTGATCATAAGTATATATGGAACTATTTTTGAACTATAGATACATTGTTTTCAAAGAAATGCATCAATTTAAAAACCCAAACCTCGACTACTCTTTCTCTTGAGCATTGATTACATATGGTGTTGGTTTCCTATGGGACCCCTCTCTTCTCATGAAATTTGCTCCACAAGTGGCTCCTTCCCTTGATAACACCCATTGGAAAATGATTTTCATACTCAATTATGAGAATAGTACAATAGAAGGAAAATTTTGGTGAAGAGTGAGAGAGTGAGGTTGAAAAATAAGAAAGAATAAGGTTAGAAATGCATTATTGAAGGATCACCTTAAGTTGTTCAAGTAGATAGAGAGTCTCCTCTCGAACCATTTATTCTCAATGCTCGCTTTTAGCCTCTAATAATTACTTTTTTAGTCTTTTTTTTTCAATAATATGGTTGGATGTTGCATTGAAACAAAGAAATCAGTTTAAATCAAAACAACATTAGGAGGCATACTTCAAGGCTGACTAATACCTAGTGCAAGACTTTGTAGATCCTATCTTTACTTCATAAGGGTTTTAGGACAACTAATGTTTGGTTATAAAATAAGGCCATTTGTCCATCGGCACACATAAGACTTGACCCATCCAAAAATTCTATAATTTCTTAGTTTCCAAATTTTCATACCACATTTCATAGCTTGATGATGATTTCATCATTCAGACCCCTTCACCTAAAAGGACTGACTTGCAATCACAGTTCTCTATGAAATCCAACTTTCCTATCAACTCTTTAACTTTTCACCTCACCTTCTTAATTTTCATGCAATCCCACTAAAGGTACCTAATTGTCTCGACCTCCCTTTTACAAAAGACACACAAAGGGACAACTCCCATTGGCTTTTTGAGCCTTTCTTTTGTAGGTAATTTGTTCATTATTACCCACCATCATAGAGTAAAGTTGAGCTCATTTAAGGGGGTGGTACCCTAGACTCTCCTTACTCTTCTTACCCCCATGTCTTCATCCTAGATTATGGATGCCATCTTCTCTAACATGCTACTACAGTGCTCTAGAACTCCACCGTTGTCATGTATCTTTGAAGGCAAACATTAAAATATAAATAATACTTAATTGAAGTGACAAGAAAAAAGGTACGCTCTATGCTACCCATCAAACATGCATGTGGGAAGAGGACAGAGACTAGAGGACATCATATGTCTATTTGCATGCAATTAAAGTTAGGGAACAAAAATAGAGAAGAAGTTAGAGCTTTTGGAGAAATGATAGGGAGAAAGCTTACACTTTATTGGAACAACATGCAATTGTGGATGGAGCAAGAATATCAATGCAATTTTCACCAAGATACTCTCTATTGATCCCTTCTTCACTGCTCTATAGTATCCATGATCAGCATGCTTTTTGGCTAAAAATTGCAGGGTTTTGAGCCTATTGTGAAGGCTAAGAACAAGGTAATGAGGGCTGAATTAGAATAGGGACTATTGTCATGTTTCTTATTGCTATTACATATGCTTCACTACTTGAAATAAGAGAAATAGTGGGTATTTTGATGCTTTCTTAAATCACTATGATCATGGGTTGCAAAAATGATGTATAGGATTGAAAGGGAGGTATATTGGTGACCTAGTGTAAGGATTATTATGTACATATAAGCTAAATAAGGTTTGGGTTGATCATATGTATGTACGAAACTATTCTTGAACTATAGATACATTATTTGTTGTCCATACTTACATATAGTGACATATTTGCGTATAGGGATGAATATAGCTACGTTCATGCTGAATAATAACCTCAAACTTGATGTATATATTGTGTGTGGTTTGGACACAAGCTTTTATGAATTATACAGAAGCTATAGTTGGGGTTTGATTTAAATTAATTTCCTTTCTGTTACCTTCTCTCTTTCAGTCTTCTTCCATTGAAATCCATATCTCTATGCCACGAACTCTTCTTTCTTGAGATCTACTGCCTTTTGGCCATACACACCAAGTCTGGACATCTTTGGTGAATGTGATGTGAAAGGCCAAAGAAAGAGCTCTACAACATTGATGATTCCATGGGTGCGGGATTTGTATGACAAGTGGTTGTGATTTATGCAGACCTATGGGATGTATAAACATGAAGTTGTTAGAAATGCACTTTAGTAATGGCTAAATTGAAGTGATTTGAAGGATGGGATGTATCTAAGTAGTTGTTGCTCTATGCAAAGAAGTTAGAATTTATGAGAGTTCCTGCAAACTAGATGAGTCAGTACTTTGTTTGGATCATAGTCCTAGAGATTAGATCTTGCATAAGAGCTATTTTTTGTAGAACATGGCAATAGTTGGGATGATTTCTCACAAGTGTTGAAGGATTGAGTATTTTATGGAGGATATTGAACATGTAGTATCGAAAATAATCTTCTTGAAGTGGGCTAATAAGCCTAATAAGGGGTTGGCATCGATAGAATTATTGCAAGAGTTTGAGTATGTGTATGAGCATTTGGAACAAAGCAATCAATATTGGAGATAGATAAAGTCGTTATGTCTTCAATCCATAGGATTTTCATTAAAACTTGGTCTTGCAAAGCTTTTAGAAGATGATGATGTAAAATAAGGGCTAAAGACAAACTAGAAATATATAAGGGATACAGTGCCAAAGCTTGTGAAAAGATAGAGACGTAGAGACAAATTAACTATTGTAGAAAACACTCCAGTTGCACAAAAGATAGAGAAAGTCACCAAACAGCCAGTTGCAACTCCTACTCCAAAAGATGACATAACAGAGGAGTTAGTGAAAGGATGTATGATTTGGTTAAAATTTGCAAATTTGAAAGATAAAAGTCCTTCATGATCCTTTGGATCTAAGCCTTCCAATTGTAAAGGATTTGTGTACCAATGTATTTGGTGAGGTAGTACAAAGCATGCACAGAGTGGCACTTAGGATACTTTACGCAAAGATTTGATTTTTTTCAAAGATGCAAAGATTCACTTGCATGACACAGGATTGCAACTTAGCACCAACTTTGGAAAAGGTAGTATGAGAAAGCTTGTGGAGGACATGTTTGTCTAACATGATTTTGTAGCCATTAAAGATGTGACTTATGGCTTATAGTTTGAAAGGTCATAAAAAGGGATGTAGAAAGAGAAGGCACTACTGGTGGCAAGAAGAATGAGCTTCGATCTTATGCTATACAAACAAACAAAAAAGGAAAGAGTTACAAGTTCAAATTGAATCACATGGCAATTACATTTGTAAGATGACTCATTGATAGGATCCCATGGATTCTTTTTTTGTATATGCATGTATTGCCAAAAGCCAAAATATTGAGGTTGTTGTGGAAGAAAAACAAAAGCATGATTATGATAATGAAGGGACATCAAAAAGGATAGCCGAAGGCGTTGTGAAGCTTGATTCTAAATAGTGTATGCCTCCTATCAATGCATCACATGATGTTACCATGGAAAATGTAATAAAAGAAAACAAGCAAGATCAAAGAAAAGCCAAGCATGTGACTTACAACTATGTGAAATTGAGACAACTAGTGACTTGAAGAAAGTCTTGGAAAAGAGAGGATTCTAAATGGCAAAGTGGAATCTAATTTGGATAGAATTTTGTGAATTTCAGCGAGAGAATTCCATTATGAAACCATGATGAAATCTAAACAACAAAGTGGAATCTACTTTGGGTAAAATTTTGGGAATTTCAAAGAGAGAATTCTATGACAAAATCATAGATATTATGAAGGGAAAGCACCAAATTGTGGGTGAATCAATCAATGTCACTTTGTAGGGTGAAAAAAGAGAATTTTTTTCATATGGCATATAGGGTACTTGAGGGTTCTAAGGTGCTTGGGATATTAAAACAAGAAAAAGTAAATGCAATTGTATGCAAGCAAACTACATGAGAGGTAAAACATGTTCACTTCATGGAAGAAGAAGAACCATGGGTTATTTCAAGAAGCCATTACACAAGGAATCCTTGGGCTCCTCTAATTTGTATGCTACATGTGTGAATGTCAAAATCACTACTAGAGATGTATATAATAAGTAGCATTTCTCTGTACATGATGTATCTACGTACCCTATGATTCTTGGATAGATTCTTGGATGGTTGTATATCATTTCACTTCAAACAAAGGTATTTGATTATGGATCTACTTATGCTAGTGTAAGAAGTTGTGCTAGTAAACAGACTATTCAGTTTCTTATAGTATATGTGAACCATGAGAGAAAATGTGCTAGTAAACGGGCTATTCAGTTTCTTACAGTATATGTGAACCATGAGAGAAAATGTGATAGTCTCCGGGAGTATCCTTTGTTCTCAAATTCTAAAGAAGAAGATGGGTTTTCAACAGGTGCCACTATAACGCAAGACTGTGATGATGCTAAAAAGAATAGGATTTTACCTCTTTTTGTATAGGTACAAACACTTTTTCTACAAGGTTTACATCATATCAAGGCAATATGTTCATAAGGCTCAAGAGAAGTTGAGCCAAAATGGGTTGCTTGAGTTTAATGAATGTATTTCTATGATTTTTAATGAGTTGTCTTTTATCGACACTATGGAAAATCTTGCTTGAATATCATGTGTCTTTGAAGGCAAATAATAAAATACAAATAGGACTTGATTGAAGTGACCAAATAGAAGATATGTTACATTGCCCCATCATACATGCATGTGGGAAGAGGCCAGAGATTGGAGGGCATTATATGGGTGCGTTTACATGCAGTTAAGGGTAGGGAACAAAATAGAAAAGAAGCTAATTTTTTTAGGAAAGTGACAAGGAGATAGCATGCATTTAATTGGAACGGTCAGCAATCGTGGATGGAGCAAGGAGATCGACATACCTTGTGGCTTGATTTTTGGGTTGTCTATGAATGCATTTTTCATTACTCTATATTGTGCATGATTAGCAAGCTTTTTGACTTAAGATTGAAGGGTTTCAAGCCTATTTTTCGGCTAATATCTAAGCATACTTCAAGAAAGGTATGTTCTAAATTATAGTAGGGCATTATTGTCTTGTTTTATTACTCCTATTATGCATGCCTTGCTACCTTGAAAGAAGAGATATAGGGGACGATTTTGATGCTTTCTTGATTCATTATTGTCATGGGTTACAAGAATGATGTATAGAGCTGAAAGGGAGGTTTTTGGTGACAATATGGGCTAAATAAGTTTTACATTGATCATATGTGTAGTACCGGACTGTTTTTGGCCTATCAATACATTGTTTGCTATCCAGACCTATGTACAATGGTTTATTTGCATATGGGGATGAATATATTTGGATTTATGATGAGCAATAATCTTAGAACTTAATGTATATGCTAATGTATATGTTGCATGTGGTTTTGACATGAGCTTTTATGAATTATATAGAAGCTACATCTGGGATTTTATTTAAATTAGTTCCATGTTACTGCTATCTATTACCTTCTCTCTTTCTTTTCATCTCCTTCCATGGAAATCCATATCATTGGGATATGAACTCTTCTTTCCTCTTGTGACTTGGCATCTTGTGGCCATACACACCAAGTCTCTTGACATTATCTTCTTGTCAAAATCCTTAACTCATTGATAATGCCAAAGTAGCTTCCCATTGGTTGCTCAGAGGAGCTTACTCAAGTTGGCATTGCTAGTTTAGCAATAGGCCAATTGAATTTAACATTTTTTAACAACCATTACACAAAGATTGTATGGGATACTAGGGACCAACCCTATTTTTTGCAAATTGTATTTTTTGCCTAATCTTTGTTTCAATTGCTTCTTAATCTTTCAACCATTGACCAACCCTTCTTCTTAATTAGGATATGTCAAAAACCAACCCTCTAGGCCACTTTCAATTACTTAATTTTGATTTTTTTTTCCATAAAGCAATGGGTCCATCCATTGCACATTAGGTTTTGTCACTCCCGTCATTTTCAACTTAGCAACCCACGAGTGAAGAAGCATCGACTAGGGTTGGCTTCCTTACACCCTCTTGAAGAGACTAAAGACTAATGATGTGGCCTTAACTACCAATTTAGGTAGTCCTAGTCCACCATCTTTGATGGTGGGTGCGATAATTAGCAACCAAATTATAGCTCTCCACCCCCTCTTTCATGTTTGTCAATTCCAAAGAAGAGCCAAAAACTCTCTTTCAATACTATCCCAAGTGCTCTGCTAACTAAAGTTAAGGATCTTTCCTAAAAAAGTGATCATCAATGCTAGCATTGTTTTGATGATGACTATCTTGCCTTGGAAACTAATTGGGCATCCTTTTTACTTGTCAATCTTCCCTTTAATTTTCAATTCCATCCACTATACTCTCTATTTCATGGTGAACTCAATCCCCAATGGGCAACCCAAATACTAAAATGGCTAGCCATGCGGGATTATCTTGAGACCAAGGTTGTTAATCCATTCTATAGGCTTGTCAAACCCAAAATAAACTAGCTCTATCTTGGGGCTACTAGTTGTAAATCCAAAGCACTATTTCCTTGTACACTTTGAGTAGCAAATGCCCAAACTACTATTCTACCTACACTAGATTTGAATTCTCATCCGCAAAGAATTGGGAAATAAACTACTTACCTTCCCCCCAAGGCAAACGTTTGACGGTACCCTCCTGAATCCTCTAATCGATATTACACATAAGAAGCTAGGTGATGATTGCAAAACTAAGGGGAGCTATGGGGCATCTCTACCTCACCAACCTCTTCACATGAAAAAGAATTGAGCATATCCCATTCACAAAAAGAATAGCAATAGCATTGTTGACCAATATCAGTATTCTCTTAAGAAACCTTTGCTTAAATCCCATGGGCTTCATGATTTCGATGATGAAATGCCAACTAATTTGATCATAGGCCTTCTCAAATTCCATGTTCATGAGCACAAAATATGTGTATAAACAAATGGTGTTGTCAATTGCAAAGATTAAATTCATTATTCCATCATGAATCTTTATACCTTGTATAAACCCATGTTGTTGTGGATGGTATCACTTGGCCAAGCATAAATTTGACTCTATTTGCTAAAGCCCTTGCCATGACTTTGCACACTATATTGAGCATAGCAAGGGGCTACCATGTATTTATCTTGGCTCTATCCAAGGATTTAGGATTTCATTTTATCAAACCTTGATTTATTTCTTTGGGAAAATGGCCCTCTAGCCACATTTTGTTAAGTACCATGCATAGGTCCAAGGAGCATGCATCCTAAAGTGCTTGATAGAACTCTATCGAGATGCCCATGACTTTCATTTTTTTTCATCTTGTTGACAACATAAGCTAGCTCATCCGTTTAGAAGGGGTGATCCAGCACTAGTCCATCCTTGATTTTTATGCCCTCCTTGATTTTGATGCTTCCTCTTTCTGCCACCAAGAAGGAATTTAGCTTTCCCTACTAAGTCTTCGAGAATCTAGTTCAATGCCAACAATAAAAACAAATGCTTGTTATTAAAGGTTCTTGTAATATCTTTATCATCTTTGAGAACTCCCCCTTCTCCACCTTCAATCATTGAAATAATCTCCCTCATCTTCTTCATCTACAAAGAATTAAAGAAAAAGGAGCTAGGGCCATCCCCTACCACATATTAGTGGCCTTTCAATTGTAATTTTATGCTTTTACATATCATTAGTGAAACACTCCACTTGAAAGACTCCACTCCTTTAAGAAGCTTACACAAGTCTCAACGGGTTGAAAAGCAACAACCAAAAGAAGACACTTCCTAGCATGTTGACAACTCTCTCTTCTAGACATAGCTTGATTCTTGCCATATTCTTTATGTAATTTTTTGATAGCAACAGTACATTTCATCCAATTAGCCAGTTGCTTGTAGTGAAGGTTACTTAATACCTTTCATGTGTCATTTAAGTGCTAGCAATATGCTTCCTTCTCCAAGTAAGAGGTATTAAACCTAAATAAAGAAGGCTCGCTATCATCACTCTTACCTCCCAATCGCATATGGTCGAACGAAGTCACTCCCATCATATCATCAACAACTTTATGTCGAGCATTACCCACCAACCATCATTGTTGAGGTAGATGCAATCCAATCTAGCTACCCTGTATGTTGTACCAATGTGCTCATTGTGCCATTGTTAAAGTGGATCCACTCAAATTTAACAACCCGCCTATACTTGTGAAGAGGATATAGTAAAAACAAAGGCTTTCCTTACCAGTATTAAGTTTTTATAGTAAAAATTATGTTACTAATGGTTATAAGACATAATAGGTGTACAAAACCTAATGCCTAAGCACCAAATGATTTAGCATTAATTTATGTAGAGCACCAAATCTAGAAGAAAACCCAAAGGTCACACAAAAATGGTGATTGTCGAAGCACCACCATACACTTACATTGAATGCACCAAATCACTTTTTGGACTCTAAAGGAGGAGCAATGACTAATACAAGAACACTCATGGGAGGACCAAATGCTATGAGAATTTAGTGAGACAAGTTGCCATGTTGTTGTGCTATAATATCACCATCACCATCTCACAAATACATCTAAAGGGCACTAAATCATGAACTTATGATGTGGAGGATGCATGAGGACCATAATTGAGGTGCCACCATTATATAATTTGTGGATGTCTCTCTCTCTCTAAATCCTAACATCTATGTTCTAGTGCAAAGCCCCACCATTACCTCTATTTAGGCAACACAAAGAGAGAATATTTTGGGGCAAATCTTCCCACCTCAACAAAGACTTAAAAGATCACCAAAGGTGTCAATGAGATGCATTGTTGAGCATTGCTCCACTATCTTAAGCCAATAGCTTAACTTGCATAACACACCCATCCATATGACCAATTGCTCGCTCGCTTGCTCTCTCGCTCTCTCTAAATAAAAAGCAATCTCCAAATATGTTATAAGCAAATGCTAAAAGGTATCTACAATGAACAGTAAACTAATGACCACATTCTTCATGTTAAAGTTAAAAGCATTGTTCATTCCTTAACAAGTTCCTCTCTCTCTCTCTCTCTCTCTCTCTCTCTCTCTCTCTCTCCAATGAATAGCAATCTCCAAATATATTGTAAGAAAACGCTAAAAGGTATCTACAACGAAAGAGTAACCTAACAACCATATTATTCGTCTGAAAGCTAAAAGCATTGCTCATTCCTTCATAAGTTCCTCTCTCTCTCTCTCTCTCTCTCTCTCTCTCTCTCTCTCTCTCTCAAATGAAGACCAAGAAATGATAGCCAAAGTGCAAGTCACAAAAGGAAATTGAAACAAAATATGACAAACACTATCTTTTAATATTTAGTGAAACTACATCATAAAAGAAAATCATAATCCATGCATGTCTAGAAGGCGTCCCTAACAAATGGCATGGCAAAACTTAGAGAGGAACTAGATGATGAAGACCACCAAGGATTCAATGACATACAAGCTAGAGAGCAAACTAAGACCAATTCTAGAATTAAAGGGTTCAAGTAGATGTTACCATGGAAAACCACGATGGAAAGAATCAAGCAACTTTTGGAGTTAAAGAGGAATGCAAGATAAACTCCAAAGCATTAAAGAGACCATCATATTTCAAGGAAACCAAAACATGGATCACAAATGAACTTACACCAACAAAGCTCAATGCACAACCACATGAAATCACAAAGATTAAAGCAACTAGAGAATAAAAATGGGCAAAGGCATCATCATAAGGAATTTGAAAATCCTAAGCACCAAGTTCCTTTTCTATCATGTACTTATTAACTTCTATTTTTGCGCCAATGGCACCCAAGGTAGGTTTTTGTTTTGTCCCAATGGCACCAAGTCAATTGTAACTAAAACTTTGATGTATATTTCTATGTCCTCTATGCCTTCGAGGCATCTGAAACATCAATACATCTTTCTCTCTTAAAAAGCAACCACCAGCCACCCCTAGGGTAAGAGGGGCAACCTGTGGCACCTACGAAAGTAGCAATTGTTTGGGGGAATTTTATTTTCAAATTGACAATTGGTCAAATTCATAAGTCAAGAAACTATTGAGATATCCTGTACTTTGCAATCCTACTGCATTGTAGAGCCATTAGTGTTGCACTTCTTTATAAATCAAATAATGACACCCAAGGAAGATTAACAAGGATCTGCATCCCCTCTACTTTGGCATGCCTTGCTACTTCAAAAAACTCTAGCTCTCTGATGCACACCCTCCCCATGCTTCAACCAATACCTCTCATTGTATATTTAGTTTTTCCTAGGCCTTTCCAAATGCAAACTTTTCCTTTTCTTACGGTGTATACCAAAACATAATCATGTATATTATCTGTCTATACTAAGAACCACATTCACAACTTTGACACTGAATGATGCACCAGCTACTCTTCGTTTTCCTTCAATAATTTTTGTTATCATGCTGCTTGTACGATTTAAAAGAGCCCATTAGATATGATTTATCTAGGAAAGGACCCATTGAATAAGATATATCTGACAAATGTCCAATAGTCCAGTACAATACAATCGCATACACATTAAGATTTGATCGGAGGCTTTGTTCTCTCTCTCTCTCTCTCTCTCTCTCTCTCTCTCTCTCTCTGTGTGTGTAGCACAGCCCAACCCAAAAGCGGGACAATCACCAATTCATTCCATGAAAGGAGAAATCTATGGAGGACTCCATGGAAACAAAAAATCATTGCTTGGATCAATCTTTGCACAGATCAGTGGGTGGCATTTACTGATGCGTAATGATGTACCATAGTGGCTACTCCTTATCCTCTTCTCATGAAGAGGTGTCTTCTGAGGATAGCCAAAAACTTTTCTGGCAAAGGAGCAGTACTTCCTTCTCATTATTTGCCTTCTCAGTCGGAAGCTTCTTGCATTTCCAGCGCATGGCTTCTCCCAGTGCACCTGCACGTTCAACAAAGTTGGGCACGTCCCGCAGGATCACAAACCCTTCAGGCCTCAAAATGCGGTCCATCTCCAGCATGACATACTTCATTTCGCATCTATTTTCAAAAACATGCAGCCATGTCAGCAAGCTCACAGATGTTATAACCCCATCATATTTGTTGGTCACACATTGTTCAGGAGCAGCCCTCAAGTTTGAAAGGTAGGCCTAGAATTTGACTTTATACGGTAATTTTAGAGTAGCACTTCTACTTCGTCTCTATGAGAAACCTTCAACCAATTGATAATTGTGAGCAATTACCAATGACTGTATCACAGTCTCTACTGGCATATGCTACTTTTTGTTAAAGATGCTGACAAGAGTCTCCTCTGATTCTACATATTTTCATTAAGTATCGAATGGTCATTCTCGAGTATACCTGTGGCTCTCAGCAGTAAAGAGGCCTTCGACATGAAGAAGATCGTAAGTCCTGGGGTATGTAGAGAAAGCTTCACACCTGATTAACAAAATAGCTGTAAGGAGATTGTCATCTGTGAGATAAAAGGTCCACCAACATAACAAAAGACACAGTTTAGGACACAAACCAATCATTGATCGTCCCAATCAGACCACGATCATATATAACACCAAGAGAATTTGCCGCATATGCGGACACTACATTCATCACCCATACAGGGTCATTAATCAGGGCTGCAGCAAAACCACCATACTTTGTGTTCATGTCCATCACATTCCGTATTTTATTAGTTCCAAGATCAGGAAGGATAGTCTTGTAGTACTTGACAATCTCTAACCATACCCTGGTATCCTTTCTAAAAGCCCCTTCACTACCCCCAGAAAATAAATGAGTTCTCTCAGGTGCATCTTTGAGACGATCTGGCCATCTTGCAGTCTGGCCCACCCCCAGTCGCTTGAAATCTATCTTTTTCTTCACAATGCAAGGGCGCATTGGCACATACCTGAAGCCACAAGAACAATCCACTTCATTTTTTAACTTCAATTTGCCCTAGCTCCAAGCAATATGCACTGTGATTTTAGCTTGTTTTAATGTTATTTAATAGTATCAAGCATCTAATAGCATATTAATAATGCTTAATCAGGTAGAACATTGAAGTGCTTACCATGCAGCATCAGGATCAATGCTATCATCACAAAGAGGTGGTTCAGCATCCTCTCCTCGTTCACTGTAGCATGTATCATCTAGTGGCTTTTGCCAAACAGCAATATCTCCTTTCATTGCATAAAGCTTATAGCACATACGATTCAAAAGATCTTTGATGTGATCTAGATCAGCCTTCTGTTTTTCTTCAGTTGATTCCCAACCTTTCCAGTGGATTTCATAATTAATTGGTGGCCCTGAGAGCACCCAAAAACCTCCAGGACGGAGAACTCTGTCTATTTCCAGTAAAAACACGCCACCTGTCAATGAACAAGTATTGTCAGTTAGTTCATGCATCTTACATCTTATGCAGCCTCCCTGCTAGTCTATTTCAATCTTTCAAGAATACTACTAATCATATGAGAGGTTACAGAAATTATCTAAATTAGAGATCCAAAGTCTCAGGGTTGTTCATACATTTATCTATCGAAAAAACCTCATATACATTCAGCACTTACAAAGTCCTCACAATAATGCAATTGAGATATGCCATCACCCATGATAATGTCAATCCCCAGATTATGAACATTGATGGTGGTCCATTCATTCCTCCATAGTACCATAGACAGAAGCTCAAAACATGCGGGAGTTTTATGTTTTGTAAATGAACAAGTATCGGATAAGTTACAGAAAGCAATAAAGTGAAAGCCCAAAAGTCTCAGAATTGTTGAGGGAGGTGAACCTCGGTATACATTTCATTAAGCACTTCAAATATGTTCATAGCTTACGGTCTACAATTGCACATCACTGTGGTCATTGATTTCTTAAGTTACTTCCCACACTTACAATCGACGCACCCTCACAGTAATGGCACTTGGAATTTACATGGCTTCACATACTACCATAGCAATTATCTATGAACTTTGAAGTCCACGGTCCCTTATAGTACCATAGAAAGAAGCTTGAAATGTGCACACTCATTATGTTGTGTACTACGCATTTTTCCAGTGCATTGGCTCCTGATAACACCAAGCATCATCCTCAATGTGAAACACAGAGGCAGTAAATAAACATCATGCAACCAGACAATAGGATAGTACAGTCCCAGATTAATGCCAAGCAGACAGCTCATTGTAAAAGCAAGCCAACTTTATTGTCTGTTCTGACAGTCAAATTTGTATTAACTTATCCAAAGCTCCTAAACATAAAACACCTCTGAGGAGTGGTCATTAACTGGCATCAACCAGGTTTTAACAGGGCTTTATACAACAGCAGAATAGGCAGACAAGCTAAAGCAAGAGTAACAATGAAAATGGGGAAGTTTGGCACCATTACTAGAGAACTAGAAAGGAAGCCACAAACTTGAAATATTCACAAGGGGGTTGTTGAAAATGGCTTCCCTTACCATGATCAGTCCAAGGAATGAGACACCGCGAACAATGAGCCATGTCAAAAGCATCTGCTGGATATGGTAACCGTTGTGTAGAAATAATCCCCAACATGGCAGGAATCCCTCTTTCTAAGGCGAACTGTACTTGGGCCTCATGATTGTCTCGAGGTGCCAAGGACATGGTTATGATGCCGCGATCCAACAAGTAGCCACTCCAGCTTGCCACCTGAAAAAGGTTTCTAAGTTCACAAAAGCATTCACAGCTCACTTTGAGAAGCACCAATACAAGTAAAAGTAAGAATAAAACTTGCTTCCATGTAAACAATCCATAATCATTGCAGACAAGATTCGTGGTGCAAGCAGATGTGAAAGATGAGACGTTTTTCATATGTTTTTAAAACCTTATTAATCATGTGTTGTTTTTTCATATGCTTCACCTAGGAGTCATGTGACTCAGCACCACAAACACACAAGCTAAGGCCTCTCTGAAGACAAGATAGTTGAAGGAGAGTCCACCTGATGGATGTAAAGGCAAATCAACTCATACAAAATGGCCGAAATAGATGTGGTGCGAGGTTTTCCCACGATGTGGACACTTGGAAAATCCTTTTTGCTTGTCCTCTTCATTAGAATCAAAGTTTGAGGACAACTTTGATTTAGCCTTCTTCCCTTTCTTTTTCATCTTGTTGATGTGTTTGTTGTAAAAGCTTAGCAAATAGATCCTACTCCTCTTGATCCTATCTCTCAATGTCACACATCTTGCTACCAGGGGACTAACTCCTCCCATGAGATGGTGTCCTAGACTCTAGAGGTTGGAAGATTGATATAGAACGCATTATATTTCAATGACAAGAGATCCGACAACAAAAGCACGACCATGTCTTTCAAGGCAACATGTTTACCTAGGGATGCAAGAACATCACAAATCTCCTCCATCTTTGTGATGTGATCCTTCATGGTCAGCCCTCGGGAACCTACAACAAAAAAGTATCATAGCTTCATCTCAAGTGTGATCCTATGTGCAAATATCTTGACCCAGTAAAGGAAACACAACCAAGTCCAAACCTCTAAGGTATGACATACACGTGGAATTTGGATGAGAATAGAATCATGGCAACTCATGAAGAGGAAAGACCGATCTTGAGAATTGAGTCAGTTCCATACAACTACCGAATCCGTGTAGATCCAATCATCAAATCCACCAACTTTCGAGGGACAAGGAGCAAGGAGAGTAAAAAGTGCCAAAGATCAAAAGTTGTCTACTGAAGGAAGATGTGGATGATGATGAAACTTGAAAGATGGGAATTATATAGGGATGGTGGACAAGAGAGTGGCTGGTCACGGCATGCATCTCATCTCAATCCACATCACAATCTCTAGGGTCTAGGATCTACATGTCAATCCTTGCAACTTACACAAAGTCATGGTCTTCATATCGATCCTCCCAATCTCAACAATCTTCACTACAATCCTCACAAACACACTAGTTGAAATGCCAATCTTCACATTCTTGATCATTGCTTCTACAGTCCTCACATCTCTTTAGGAGACCCTCTATATGATCTTGCAAATTATATAGATCTGCCATGTATCTCCTTCAAAACCTACTGCATTTTGTTGACCTCAAAAAAGGCCAAAACAGCCTGTAAAAAGTAAAAATGACCTATATTATCTGCTCCAAATGCTGCATTTTCAGGCTAGCTAGGAGGTTGTATGATGATGACCTACTTTTAGGGCTAGAGGAAAACTAGAAAGGGGCAGCAAGGCTATATTTGCAAGGGAGAGATTGATGTCAACTGTGTTTCAAATGAAGCATAGTTGGCAAGGGTTTCAAAAATGGGATGTTGAAAAACATGTCAAACTGTTCTACTAGAGAATGCCTTAATATGATGTCACCGACAATTGCAAGGGAGAGATTGATGTCAACTGTGTTTCAAATGAAGCATAGTTGGCAAGGGTCTGTGTTTCAAATGAAGCATAGTTGGCAAGGGTTTCAAAAATGGGATGTTGAAAAACATGTCAAACTGTTCTACTAGAGAATGCCTTAATATGATGTCACCGACAATTGTTTGAGATTGTTGATGGCAAGCGAGGGATCCAACTTAGGTCATTTTGTTGTAAGCATGGAAAACATAGCAAATCACTTGAAAATGCTGCAATAAATAGTCTCTCCACCTCTCGGTTTGGTGATGATAATAGGAATATAGAGAGGAGAAATAATCAAGATGAAACACAAAAGAATAAAAGGAACACTAATCCAAAAACACTGACACAATTCATTGGCACTAAACTAATGGCAAAAGCTGGGAATCTGACCCAAGAAATATGTGAGAGAAAGACTAAAACAATGGATCAACGAAAGTGATGTGGGAGGCGTGGACTGGGGCAACCATTGTAAATGCCAAGAACAATGTCGTATGCTCAACCATTATAATATTTATTTGTTTCCAAGACTTAATATTTCAAGACATGGAGAGAACAAATACTTAAAGCTGGATACGACAATTTATAGTCACGGAAATGTAAAAGTAATGAAGACAAGATTGATAATTGAAGATGGGCAAAAAAACGTTTAACCCGTTGCATTTTTTGTATATCTAGTGAGTGTGAAACCAACCTTCTTTCTCGAATAGGGCGGTACTAGCCTAGAGAGAACAAATACTTAAAGCTGGATACGACAATTTATAGACATGGAAATGTAAAAGTAATGAAGACAAGATTGATAATTGAAGATGGGCAAAAATACCTTTAACCCATTGCATTTTCTGTATATCTAGTGAGTGTGAAACCAACCTTCTTTCTCGAATAGGGTGGTACTAACTTGATTTGACACTAATTATAGCAAGCGTAAAATTCACATAAACTAAAAATGCAAATGTTACCACTTTAATGATTAATCTTGGACAATGGACAGCTTGTTGGCTCCAAAACTAGTACCCCTTCTAGTATTTCTTAATCTTATATTGCAAATGGAAGGAGTACAACTAAGATCCTCTAATCTCCACCGCTAATTGAAGTGCCTCTTGCTGTCAAAATTGACAAGCAAGCCTCCAAACCAATTCAACCCTTAGTTTGCTCGCGAATTGTCTTTCACCCTCTTCCTAGAAAGACAAATTCAACCCCAAATCTAATATTGACTGGTTGGCCTCTTGAATCTCCTTAAAATTCCTCAATCACAACTGCTGGAATTCAAGTCCTAGGCCCTCAATTCTGAGCATGCATCCCCAAGTGGCTGTCAAACCCTAAAAAGATTAATTCCACCAAACAATGATTAAATTAACTAGACCAATTTGTCTTCTAAGTATCCTTAAGTAATTATTGATCCCTATATCGACATTAATTAATTAATTAATGTCAATTCTCTAATGTCACTATTGACATTAGTGGCCAATAAATTGATCTAGGCCTAAATCTAATACCGAGTACTACCTAGTACCTACCAAACATAATTCATTACAGCTTTTGCTTTTGGCACCAACTAATATTTCGAAATCCTGGGTCCCACATAGTAAAATAATTAACTTGCACATCACATGTGCAAGTCACATTGTCACATTTGATTAACTTTTAATTAAATACTAAATAACATAATAAAATTTCACATTCTCCAAACAAAGTTTAGAAAAAACAAAATTGATAAATAATTAAATATGCAAGATAATGGAAAGAATACAAATTTTCTATCTATTGTGTTGGGACAACCCTCTGATTTCTATTTAATTGTCCTCAACTAAAAAGCTTCTTCATACAACCAAAAAATGTCTAGATAATCCTTTATAATTGCCCGTCTGTTGCAGCTAGATTTTTGAATTTTAGCAAGAATTTTCGTATCAAATAGCCACTTCTTGTGGTTCAATCCTTGTGAAACAAAATTGGTTCAAGTTCTAAGAGATATCCTTTTTTTAAAAAACTTTTGGAGAATCTTCAATAATGGGTTTCTCTAGTTCTGGTTCTATGTAAAGCTTTAGCGAACTTACATGAAAAGCATTATGTATTTTTCAATAAGCAAGAAGCTTAAGTTGATAAGAAACTTTATTTGTTAATTACCATGAAGGACCAAAATATCTATTGAACAGCTTTGGAAAAGATAAATTTTGATTGGAACCTTATTTTAATCTACTTTTATTTGATTTCAACAAGACATATTGACCAATTTCAAAAGCCAAATGTCTTCTTTGTTTATCTACTTGCTTCATTTTTTACTATTGGGTGGCTTTAATAGTGGCTCAAACTTGATCCATTGTTGTTTCCAAATCCAAAGCAAACTCATCTCCAATAAAAATCTTATCTTTAGTCTGAATGATTAGAGGAGAAATCAATTTAACTTGTATTATCTCATTTGGAGCTTTCCATGTGAATGAGTGCATTGTATTGTTGTAAGTAAATTCCAACAAAGAAAGCTATTTCTCACATCGTAACAATCAATTGTACTTAAAGTAGCTACCCTTTCTCTAGGTCCTACATAAGGAGATTTGTGAGTTTCTTTAAGCACTTTCCGTCGAATAGGAAGAATGACATAAAGGCTTTATTCACAAAAAAATAACTTGATAAAATAATCTAAATGAAAATATCATGAGGACATGTATTTTTGAAACCTCACTCAACATGTAGATTAATTTTTAATCACATGGATAAGTAAATATTGCACATGCGACGTATAACTGGAGTTAGAGTAAATTTACGAGCCCAAGACCCGAGGAAATCATGGGATATCATAGACAAAAGTTGCTATAAGTTATGCTGCATAAGTACTCGGTAGTATCTGGTGCCAGTTGTTAGCCTAGGTCATTCATTTCGCCACAACTGTCAATTGGTGGCACTAGAGAAGTGGCGTCTAATGGTACTTAACACCAATCTAATGATCAAAGATGGTATAGAAACACTCGAGAATGGAACTTGCCTAGCCAATTTAATTATTAGTCAGTCTGATTATTTTTCTAGGCATCAAAATAATTATTAGATTAATTTTCAGTATTTAAAGACTGAAAATTAATATTTAATTATGAATAATGCTGAAAAAACCATTTGGAAATATTGCTACTTGTCAAAAAAACCCATGCAAGACTAAAAAACGTCTTAACAGACTAGAGAGAGACATTTTAGTGCATTTAACCTGCAAGAGAGAGAGAGAAGATATTGATCTGATCTACAACGATTCGAGGACCTTCAGAGACGGCTAGGGGCAAGAGAAGACCAATCTGCAGTAGGCACCAACATCTACATGTTGTTGAGACACAGGGCAGCAATAGTAAATGAGTGATTTTTTTCAATTCTTCGCGAAGAAAATATATTCTCAGCATTCTCTCTCATTTCCAAATTTCAGATTTCTCTGTTGGGAATAAAGGCTCACCGTGTCTTTTTACCTAGTTCGGATGTATGGATGTGAATACACCCTTCACTTATTGTACTATATATATATATATATATATATATATATATATATATATATATATATATATATATATATATATTCAAAACCTAAAAGTGGTACACTAGTCTAGGTACTAAACATCAAGTGCCGTACTCACCCTCTCACTCTACTGCTTTCAACTCTCTACACATTCAATCAGCTGCGAAAACATCACATCAAACTAGTATCAGAGCTCGATGGTGCAAGCCAGCAGTCACTGCAAATATAGCAGTCGTCATCATTGGGATCAATACGCGACAACTATGATAACGCTTGCTGCAAGTGAAACAGATTGGCAAGCTGCGAGGAGCAGGTGACAGGAAACCATAGTCTTAGGAGACTCACAAGTTTTCGAGGCCAACACACGACCAAGAACCGGCAAGCGACCAAGACCAACACGACGAGATCTGCACACGACCAGACGAACAAGACCTGAACACAACATCAAATAGGCAACGCGTGACGGGCCGATGGTTACTAGGCAACAAACACGGAACGGACAATCAACGTTTTTTTTCTTTAAAATCTGAAAAAAAATTTGTTTCCTTTCTCCTCTGCCAGATGTTCACGCGTATAAGCACAAAATACAGATCTGTGCAAATCTGCTCCTGGAAATTTGGGGCTTTTCTTAGATTTGGTGCCGGACATATGTTTCAATGATTCCTGATCCATTAATTGCAGACATGAAGTGCACAGGTTTCGAAAATTTCGGAGATTTTCAAATGCAAGTGAAATTTTTGCTTGGTTGAGCCAATTTCTTGAAATTTGTGCAAACCGGACAGGAGAAATTTGGAGCTTTTGCAGAATTGCATCATTTTTTGCAAGAATTGCCTAGTATATGCACGCACTTGGGTACGTGTGTCGATGCAATCTAAATGGATAATCCTCAAAAGTTTTGGGGCTTTTGATAAAAATTGTCAAATTTGTGCTCGAGAATGCCTTTGGAGCAAAAATTGCACAGAAATTTTTGGGGATTTCACATGTAATTAGTGGCTTAGTCTCTAAATGTATCAGTAATTGCTTGAGGAGTGCAGCAAAAGACACCTTTTAATTCTGAAAATCTATTTGCCGATCTGAAATTTTTGCAATCCTAGGGTTTTTATTGATGGTTGGTACTCTTGTGTACCGTGGTTACCTGTGTCACATTTGGGCTTGCCTTTGGTGGCTGGTTAGTTAATTTGGGACTACAAATTATGGCTGGAAACAGTGACAACAGTAATCTTTTGCACATTAAGAAGCTTGAGGGTGCACATAATTTTGCAATTTGGCAAAAACAATGTTACAACGTCTTGGTACAGAAGAAACATGTAAAGCCTATCAAAACAAAGGGAATCAAACCAACAGACATGAAACAAGACAAGTGGGATGACTTGGACGAGCTTGCTCGCTCTACCATTGAGCTCTCAATGTCAGACAACTTGCTCTTTAACATTGAGAAGCTAAATTCAACATATGCAATGTGGCAAAGGCTTGAAGAATTGTGTACTCAGAAAAGTGCAGCCAGAAAGGTTTATTGGCTGAAAAAACTGGTGGACTTCGCATGAAAGAGGGTACAACCATGCCTGTACATTTGAATGAGTCTAACTCAATTTTCAGTCACCTGATTGCTTTGGATTTCCATATTGATGAAGAGTTCAAAGCTACCTTCTTGCTATGCACTCTACCTGAAAGTTGGAATACTTTGAGGACAACTTTGAGTAATTCGAATGCTCAATTGTTATACTCTAATGTGGATAGTTCTTTGCTGATGGAAGAACTCAATAGGCAGAATAACTCAGCAAACAAGTCTTCAAATGCATTACACACTAGAGGCACATTTCACCATAAGAGCAGTTCTGAAAACAGAGCACGCAGCAAATCTCGTGGAAAAAATGTGGAGTGCCATCATTGTGGCAAAAAAGGGCACTACAAACAAGATTGCTTTCAATTGAAGAAAGAGAAGGGCAAAAACAAAAACAATGAACCCAACAAGGCTGAAAATAAGGACAACCAGCCTGCCAAAAAGAGCAATGTGAAAATAGAAGAGGTTAATGTAGTCACTCGTGATAAAGACAATGATGGTGATGTACTTCTTGCTTCTTTGGATGCACATGCATTGATTGCAAATTCTGAGGATGATATGCACACTTGGATACTTGATTCAGGTGCATCCTTTCATGTCACACCACATCATGAGTGGTTCTCTGACCACAATGGTGTTGTATGTGGTGTTGTCCACTCGGGGAATAACTATACATGTAAAATTGCAGGCATTGGCAGTGTGAAACTGAAATTTCAGCATATCTCCGTATTTGTTTTGCATAATGTGAGACATGTACCTCAGCTCAAGACGAGCTTGATAAACACAAGGTAACTAGATGATGAAGGCTATCACACCACCTTTGGGGATAGCAAATGGAAAATATATTAAGGGCTCTTGCATTGTTGCCAAGGGGTCCAAAATTGATACTTTGTATCCTTTGCATGTATCTAGTGTGCGTAACCATGTTGTCGTCCTGCAAGGGTTGTTTTTACGTATGGGAGGATGCCCAACGGTTTAATTCTACTTTGATCTGCCAATCTGACAAGCCACTGTGTAGGTTGAATTCCTTGCAACCCTAATTCCTTCATTGTCACATCCATCATTATGTTTACTGATGAGCCTCCATCAATCAATGCATCTGAAATAAAGCATTCTTCTATCCATACACTAATCTCTGGGGTTCCAGGATCTAGGAAGGCGTTAGCCACATTTACTTCATTTACAAACTCTGGGGCCTTATTAGGTTTGTTGTTGTTAGGGAAGTAATCCTTAGGCCACATCTTCAAGTCAAGATGCTTTTGAATCTCTTTCGACATCTGGGAGATAACATCACTGCCGAAATGTTAAGTTAGGTTTAAAAGTGTCTAGGTCTTTTACCAAGTCATAATCTTTGATAGGATCCATAGGCTTCTCGACACTAAGTGCATTGATTGTCACTAGTGGCTTCAATTTATTGTGTCGATAACAAGTTCTTCCATGAGAAGATTGCGACATGAGAAGACTGCGACTCTTCATCACTTGATGAGAGTCCATCAAAAAAGCCACCATATGACTTTAAAAGACAAGATGGACTTCAACACAATCTCTTTCTTTATCATAAAGTAGAATGAGACCTTTTACTTGTTCCACTATGCCTTCTAGAAGTAGTTTAGCTTTTAATCAGCTCCTTTGGTTGATATGATTTTATCTCCTTGAAGTAGATAGACTTCTTGCTATGGATTCTTTAGCATTCTCAACTCTTTCTTTTTTGTTTGTTGCTCACGAATGTATTGATTCTCCTCTGTAAGACTTTGAATGGCTTTAAGGATAATACTCTACTCTTCCACTCAAATTCTAAGAAAAATATAATTGAGCAATCAAAGCAAGGGCTGAAAACAAACAAATTTATAATTGTAAGCACTACCATTGTTGGAGTGAAGATTCAGCCAAAGCTTTGATCCCACTGTGAGTGCTCCAAATAAAATAGAATACTCAACAATTATAATATTCGTTTGTTTTCAAGACAATATTTTTAAAAATGAAAAAAATAAGTACTTAAAGCTAAATACAACAATTTACAACCATAGAGATGTAAAAGTAATAGCAACAAAATTGAGGGTTAAAAATGGGCATCCTCCCTCTCTCCGAAGGCATTTACTTCTGCTCAACCCGAGTCCTTTAGGGAAGAGCTTAGTTATAATCAACCAAAGAGTGAGAAAAAGTAGTTCTTACTCTAACAAGATAATGAAACGATATACATGTACACATACATCACCTACTATACACTATAAACAATTGGTTTCTTTACAAGATCTAAATAGAAAGAGAAAATTTTAGTTTTCCTCTATTGATGAGCAACAATATATCGATATGGCTTGCTTCTTATTTTTAAAGTATTAAAAAAGCTCAAGAAAGAGAGACTGAAATGAATTTATGGATTAATATCCTGTAAAATAATAACGAAAAAAGAGAATATGGAGATATTAATGATACGCAGTACGATGATGTAGATGAATGGGACCAACTTTAAGCTATCTCCAACTATTATACAAGAATTTATACCCAAGAAAATCGATGTAGAATGAGGATAAACGAGCTCTCTTTATAGGGGAGAGGGAAGAGGTAGTGTAAAAAAAGAAAGTGGAGTAGCACAAGATAAGTGTCTAATCACATATCATGAGGTGTGACAAGTGATAGAACACTTGAAAACTTGTCTGACAAATAATAGAACACTTGAAAACTTGCATGACAAGTCTTTTGACACTTGTCTCTTCTCTGTGGTTTTTCTTTTTGGGCTAAATACTATAAAGAATAGAAACAATCAAATTTAGTAAGCTCTACGAGAACACACAACTTACTATTTTTTCGAATGTCATCTCTATAATTTTAAGACTAGCATCTTTAGATAAATCCAAGGCTCCTAAAATTTAAAAATCTCTTAAAATCTAGGGATCCATCCAATATGGGTATGATTGAAAGCTCTTTACAAGTACATTATAAAAACAATACTAAAAACTTCATACAAGTTTTCCGTGCAAAGATAAATGCATTTTAAGCTCTCAAGCTACATATACACATTGTATAAACATTTCATAACCATACCATCTTGTTGATTGTAACTATCTGTTCTAATGGATCTAATCTACACTTCAAGGCATTAGCCTTTTTTGTGTCCAAGTTTGACCTTAATATGGTTGAGTTTTGGTCAAAAGTGCCCAAAGGGATCAATGGGATTATATAGAGAAAAGTGTGCACTACCTTTTTCTTTAAGCCACTCCGTAGATCCATCATACTCGTGACCACTCATTAGTAGCCACCTATAATGCACTTTCTTTATATCTAGTAAGTGCAAAGGAAACAAATCACAAATAGAAAATGATTGACAAATAAGCTTACATATTCATTATGATGTCCAACAAGTTTATCTGGCCAACCAAAGGCTGAAAATGAGGCACCCCTACTGCCACAAGGCATAAGTGGCATGCATTTTACTGATATCAATCTGCAATGTGAGAAGACTGGTGAATGAAATGAACAACTGGCTCTAATCTCCACCAATGCACCTAAAATGAAGAAGACTAACATAAGAGAACGAATAACAAATTGTGATAGTGACAAGGCTACCAAAGCCCATGACTGACTTAGACTAAGCCTCATGAGCATAAGATGTACACAAAAGAAGATATAGAATACTATGTCTACAAAAATCCACCAAAAAAAAAAACAAAACAAAACAAAAACAAAAACTAGAAGTGAATGGAAACCCTTCGATTGGAAGCAAAGCCAATCAAAGTAAGTTCAAAAGATTTTCATCAATTTCAACCATCCACCTATCCCAACTTAGACATCCAACATATCGTGGACATGTATAAATGGCTTGATGTTTAAATTCTACTCGTCACCTCATTTGTCACAACATTCTTTATAAGATCAAAAACATCACACAACCAATCCCCTATTCCTTCTGTAATGTAATCACCACGTCCTCCATGGCAACTAAGCAACAACCCTCCATGAGCAGTTTTTCTGAAATTTTGACCTTTCATCACACTTAACAATCTTCTATAGTTGCTAAATTGCACAACTTCAACTTGCCCTTTTACAAGCTTAAATGGTTAGGAGGCAGCTGAAAGCCACCAGCAAGTAACCAATTTATCAATAATGGCCATAGAATCTAGAACCTTGTCGCACACAGCAAGCCCCATTCAATTAGTGGTCAGCTAATCACCTATGTCACAACCATCTGATTGAGGCAGCACTTGTGCCACAATCGAAGGCCACTTCATTCACCAAAGAGGGGCCCAAGCCTTTGAAAGGCAGCACCACTTCTTTACTCCATAGAAACAGTGGCTTCACATATAACCCACTGATGCACCACATGAGGCTTGAATACTAGATGCTTCACAAGGGGACAGTTGTTCTAAGTACTTGAACTATATGATTTTGGATCATTCATCCACTTACAACTACTGGTTATGTCAGCTTCGTAGATACAAAAGGAAATAATAAAAAACTTTCATGATCCTAAAATGAATTAACAATCTGGTGACTCTACATGTGTATTAACTGTTACACTTAAGCTGGGCTGAGAGCAAGAGCAACAAAGCAGTCCTGCAGTCCTTGTACAGGTTTAAACCAGCCCTGCACAACTGCCATAAGGATACAGCAGACTAAACTGAATGCCTTGAGTTGATCGACTGATTGCAATCAACATCTTTTGCCTACCAACCATCTGACCTACCATCATACGCAACTGCCACCCTGCATCCTTCAAGCACCACAGCACACAACAGAAGCTTAAACTTGCACATCCAGCTTTTATACACTCTTTTTCTGATTACTCATGCATTTACAAGCCCTCGCTATCAACTTGACCTATATCTGCTGGAGGCCTGTCTATTATCCATACTATTATACAGAGGGCTTTTAACAGACAGAGAGAGATATTTATCTTCTAAATGAATCTGAAGATTTTCCAAATCACTAGTCCTACATCAACACTTTAAAACAAATCTGTGTGATGATAATAGAAACCAACCCCGCAGCCTGTATCAAGTGCTGTTCTGACAGTCCCATCCTTCATTCCTGGTATGAGTTCTTCCATGAAATCAAGGTATTCACCCACTCCATTAGGGAACATTGTTCCACCACCAGGGAAAATAAACTTTTCACCTTTTTTCTGCATCCATCTTTGATTCGCTTTCGCAGTATTGATCCAATCATAGGGCACATTTCTGCATTACAATCAACAGTTCCTGTTATCACAGAGAAGAAACAATGCAATGAAAAACGCCTTGATTTATCAGTATTATCAGTATACAGACAGTGGAGAAAATACACAACTGTCTGTATTATCAGTATACATGCAACACACTATCCCCATTTTAGACATCAAAGAGAAGGGACCATAATCAATACAATTAGGCTCAGATTCACAGCAGGCATTAACTCCTGCACAATGACATTGGCTTAGCTCCATGCCAGTCTCCCCTGGTGACTTTGCAGCTTCAACATTCTTTTGGACAAAAAAAGGAGCAGTCACATGTGAGGGCTCCATCACACTCTCAAATGCTTTCACCATGAAGTCAATACCATCTGATAACAAACTCTATCCACTTCAGTATTATGGCCATACCTGTACCAGCATTCATCCCTGCTGCGAGGCCAGCGAACAGGAACTTTGTACCCCTTTGGTGGAGGAACCAAGCACTCCATCCTCTCAGATGGAGATGGACAGTGGCGCTCCCTGAATGCCATTCGATGACGATCGTATTTCCACCATCTCTGGTCAAACCAGACAAGAAATTAGATCTATAAGGACCCAAAAGGGTGACATCAATGCACCCAGAAAAATGAGGACTCACTGTTGGATCTGTGCATGGTGTCAGATCCTGAAGTGTTATATTGCACTCTTCAAATTTGCTAGGTTTAGCTTGAGGCTGACAGTTGGTAAGCTTCAGGTCTGTTGCAGACATCCCATTTTGTGATAGTACCTTGTCTTTGTCGGAGCAAAATATGCCCCCCATGTAGAAGGAGAATGCACATAGGGACAGCCCCATAAGAACCATAGGAAGTACATTGGACAGCCTATCTGAAGAGAATAGACTTTTCCCTTCTCTTTCCTTCATTCTGAAGACCCTGTCAAAGCATAGGTAAATATCGAATACGGTCAAACACAGCAATTCACCCACATGAAGATCATCCAGCAATCAGAGAGTAAATGCATATCTTTTTTCCCATAAAAGCAAGACTTGCAATTAGAAATTGCAGGAGAAATTCGCATGCCCTTCAAAGCATGTGTGTTCAATCATCATTTGTGCAAGATAGACAGCCAGATCTGTTCATTAAGGTTTCTGGACCCAGGGGCCTCATCTTACACTATACAATCCCCAAAACATGTCAGATAGTACATTTTCTCATGGAGCTACCATTGTGGCTAAGCAGAAGTAGCCCTTGAAATGTACTGGGTCTACATTCGAATTCCCATTGCTTTGATTCATCCGACACCATATGAATGAATTCCATAGTCAAAATTTCAGACCAATACATCCAGCACTTGGATAATCACCACAAACAGAGCACAAAAAGAATAATGTTGACAGTGCAAATGACATTTGGATAGAAATCTCCTAACATCCTTCTCTCCTGAAACCATACTAGTAAAAATAACTAGTATGCAAGCAACATCACTCAAATGCCTGGATGGATGAGCAAGTTATTAACAGGTCAGGCAACTAAACTCTCACCCTATGTCAATGCAGACGAGTAAAGGGCAACGTAACAAGGCAAAGAATGGTAATGATCATTTGAGATATGGAAGAAAGGGTCAACGGATATTAAGACTCGCACAAAGGAGGCAAGCTGCGATCCACCAGCACCCTCCAGAATGAAAAACAACACAAGACAGATCATCATATTGTAGCTTAAACATCAACTAAAATCAGCCAGGTTGAGCAGGGGAGAATTTGCTTACAAATGGCTAAGTCAAATCTGCAGAAGAAGCAATAGATGGGGGAAGTGTCTGGTTTGAGAATGTGTTGTTACAGCACTCTCGGCCCGTTACGGGATGTCGTGGCAGGGATCGAGCGATGTCGAGAGGCAACAGTGGCTTCGGACAGAGCGAGGCGCTCGACACCGACTTCTCGAGTCTTGAAGAGGCGTGCGCGGGAGGCTTGGGTGGGGAGAGCGCAGCTACAGGGACTCGCCGTGCAGGATTTTACATCATAGCTAGACTTCCGCAGGTTCAACCAACAAGGGCCTAGCTACAGCTCGCCAGGTTCATCCATAGTCAGACAGAGATCGAGACAGACAAACTGACCGAGAGAGAGAGAGAGAGAGAAGGGCGGGGAGCCTGGAGGGCGGGTGTGTGAGTGGAGCGCGCAGGTGGATGACAGCAGAAAACTTTTATTATTGTATTCTCAAAAAAAAACATAGGGTGACACTCACGTGAGCTTAGATCCTTCTCTACTTCCCAAGTAAACAATTGCTTTAGAGAAAGAGAAATAAAGAATATATAAATTAATTAGATATCTTTCAGATATACCATATACAAGCATATAGTAAATTGAGGAATTTACTATTAAAAAAATAAACGATTTTGTAAAAATGTAAAAACAACTCCACAAGTAAAAGAGCATCATGTGCTAAGACCACAAAGAGCAATGATTAACAATTCTCTTAGATATCTACTAGCTCATTAAGAAATATCTCACCAAGCAATACTTACAAGACTCTTCAAAATGTTAATACATTAAACCAACCAAATTGCCATGTTAATGTTCAAATACTAAGCTTGAGAGTGTTAATAATTTACCTTAATAAGGGCTTACTAGGTGCTCGGTGCCTAGATTCTCTGGCTAGTGCTCTCTTGATATTTGGGAGGTCAATATGAAAAATATAATCAAAACTTCAAAAGCTTTGACAAATTAGACTAATATAATATTAAATACACAAAATTGTAGTATATGGGGATGTGGCCCTCATTAATGTATATGGAGTAAAAAACTAACATTAATGGGATAAAGCCTATGCTATATCTCCAATGAAACCTTATAACCATTTTTCAAAGTTTCTCAAAGACAAACACATTTAATGGTTATTTCTATTCATATTGAGTCTATAATGGCATATTTTGTCCTCACACATTGGGCTAATGGCATCACCTAAATTTGACAATCCATAAACTATATTGATAACTACTACTACTACTATTACTACTTCTTCTTCTTCTTCTTCTTCTCATGATTAATAATAATTAATCATATGTATAAATCATTATATATGTATAATATATTAATTAGATTATAATTATATATTTTATTAATAATTATTTATTTATATACAATCAATTGCATGAAATTATTGATCATTTTAGTATGCATATTACAATTATCATTAATACAAATAATACATATGTTATAAATTAACGTTTACATATAAAACATATATATATATGTATACATTAATCTATTTATTAATTATATACATATATGTTATATATCTTTTATTAACATATTAATATCTATTTGATTATATAAATATATTAATAATTATAATTTATATATTATATTATATTATATTATATTATTATAATATATCAATGATATATATAGATAATGAGAGTATATACATTTTAATTATTTTTAATTTAGATAATATTTGAATGATATTTATATATTAAATAATTAAGTGTTAATATATAATATCTTACTACTATATTCTTTTTGTTGTAGGTTCGATAAGCCTCGAACCTCCAGAGGGCTTCTAGAACCTACCCTTTTTTCCAAACCTTCATTTTTCAATCAAAACCCCCTCCCCTCCCCTCTTTCTCCCATGTAATCTCTCCTTTCCTCTTCCCTCTCCCTTTTTTCATTAAAATCCTCCCCCCTCACCTCCCTTTTTTAAATTAAAACCCCCTCCCCTCTCTCTCACTTATAATCTCTCTCTTTCTTTTCCCCCTCCCCCTTCTCTCTCTCTCTCTCTCTCTCTCTCTCTCTCTCTCTCTCTCTCTCTCTCGCTCTCTCTCTGTGATTAAATTTTTTAATTAAATATTTTTAAAAATAATTTAAAGTTTTTTGGACACACTTTCAGAAGGTGATAGAAGAAGAAGAAGAAAGAGAAAAAGATGGAGAGAGGGGGAAAATAGAAAAGAAAATAGTCTTCTTTAATTTAAACATTTTTTATATAGTTTTTGACTTAGAGAGAGAGAGAGAGAGACTGAGACTGAGACAAAGAGGAAATATATAATTTGAAAGAGAGAGAAAATTGAGGGAGAGAAAAGAGAGCAAGAAACAAAACTTAAAAGAGAAAGAGAGGAAAATAAAAATAACAAGAGAGAGAGAGAGAGAGAGAGAGAGAAACCGAGAGAAATATATTAAGAGCAAAAACAAAAGAAAATGAAAGGGAGAGAGAAGGGGGAAACAGAGAGAAAGAGAATTATAGAGAGAGAAAAATATCAAATTTAAGAGAGGGAGAGAGGAAAATAAAAAAAAGAAAAAGAGGGGAGAGAGAGAAAAGAAAAAGAAGCAGACAGAGAATTTGAACACAAAGAGAAAATTATAGAGGAAATATAAAATTTAAAAGAAAGAGATCAAAAGAAAAAAATTAAAAAGAATGAGAGAGAGAGAGAGAGGAAACTACTATATTATTTTTGTTGTAGGTTCGAAAAGCCCCGAACCTCTAGAGGGCTTCCTACCCCTTTTTCCAAACCTCCCTTTTTCAATCAAAACCCCCTCCCCTCTCCTCTTTCTCACGTGTAATCTCTCATTTTCTCTTCCCCCTCCCTTTTTTCATTAAAGTCCTCCCCCCTCACCTCCCTTTTTTAAATTAAAACCCCCTCCCCTCTCTCCCACTCATAATCTCTCTCTTTCTTTTCCCCCTCCATGTTATAATTAAATTCCTCCCCCTCCCCCTCCCCCCTCTCTCTCTCATTTCTAGGGCCAAGAGACTCTCTCTCTCTCTCTCTCTCTCTCTCTCTCTCTGCGTGTTAGATTAAACTTTTGAATTAAATATTTTTAAAAGTTTTTTTAATTTGAAGTTTTTTTGACACACTTTGAGAGGGATATAGAAGAAGAATAAGAAAGAGAAAACGACAAAGAGAGGGGGGAAAAAAAAGAAAATAGTCTTTTTTAAATTAAACATTTTTTATATAGATTGACTTAGAGAGAGAGAGAGATAGAGAGGAAATATATAATTTGAAAGAGAGAGAAAATAGAGAGACAAAAAGGGAGAGAGAAAAGAAAAAATAGAGAAAAAAATGAGAGCGGCACTACAAGATATAGGCCTTATACCCATGTTAAAAGCAACGAAAATGTAAACAAAGAAATTTGTCCCCGTCGTCGCAAAAAGCATCGTTATTGGCGACACCATAGAACAATCGGTATTAGCATCGTTATCAGCGTCGCTGATACCAACGCAAATAACAACTCTGATAACGACGCTTTGCGACACTAATAACGACGCCAATAACGACGCGTGCAGGTAAATTTGCGACGCTAATAGCAACAATAACAGGGGGAAAAAATTTTGTGGCAGGGCAGCTACAAAATAGTTTCTGTACTAGGTATAATGCTCGTGTAAATAAAGACAAAGTGTACTTAAATCATAGCACTGATACATGAAACAAATATATGATCGCATAATGAAAGCGATTGGTACAATCGTGGCAAGATATCACTACTATATAGAAAATATCTACACAAATCAGGCGACCAAAAAAGAAGGGTGTGTGAGCTCCAAGGATCCAAAGGCGAGCTATACATCCTCGCCATCTGAAAGCTCGTCCCGCCGCAAAGGAGCATCGAATAAACTCTGCAAAAAAAGAAACAACTACACATCAGTCCACCATACATTAATGCATTCTAATTAAACATGGTAACTACGGACAAGAAAGATGAATGACTTACAGGGTCACCGCATCTATACAATCGGTCGATCAATGCAATGAGACCGTGCCTCTCTGCATATCGAGTCTCAAGGCCGATCGGATCGCGATTTGTAATGAAGTGCTGCAAAGAAAACAAAATACTAACTGTTAGAAATATGATTGTCAGTACAAAGGATATTGCAAAAAAATAAGCAAGCAAAACAAAAGAAAAACTTACAAAGTCCTCTAGATATGTCCTGTGGCCTCCACTCCCAAGATGATGGACCACTCTGGTCTCTAGTCGTGCCCTCGCCGCCTCGCGCTACTGACTCCAATGTCCTGGAGAATCTGTAGCCTCCTCCCTCAATCGGCGCCAGTCGTCGGCATCTAGCCATTTGGGCTTTGCAGCCCCACTCTTGAGTGCCTTGCGTGCGTCCGATTGTTTGTGTGACATATATGCACGCATGCACTCCATCATCCAGCCCATAGAAAACCTATCTGCTATGGTTGGAACCGGAAACTCCTCATGCAATGATGCTACTATGTAGCCCTTGCTTCCCTCTGGTTTGTTTTTCCAATGATCCAAGACGTTGTGCCAAAAAACTTGTTGGCACAACTCTCTCATGTGAGCCATCACCCTCCTCCCCTCATCATTCACGATGATGGCTCCTGACCTTTCATCGACAAGATAGGCATACCCTAGAGGGGTATGCCTAAGATGGGTCCTCTCCCACCTGCGACCACACTCCTGAGCATATCCAAGAGACCTTTGTACATCTGGTGTACTGACCGGGGTAGTATCTATCGGTGTAGCACCCATAGGGGTACCACCTGCGGACGACTGAGCAAAAGCCGGAGTAACTGGAGTAGACGTTCCCATAGGTGTGACAAATCCTGGAGGTGACACAACTCCAGGAGAACGACGAGACGGAGACACCGCATCCGTGCCTCCACAGCAACCACCTGAGCCATGCTCTCTAGAACCGCCACGAGAGCGAGGAGTAGCACCTGTATCCCTTGTTGCCGACCGCGGGCTCACTGCCTTCATATCTCTACAGCATTCCCCTGACCCTAAAGCACTCTCTCCCTCTGGCCCAAGTCTGGAGCATCGACCTCGTTTGCTCAAAGCTGAAGCATCTGATCGTGCCGAAGTAGATCTAATAGAGCGGCTTGACGATGTCCGAGACAGCTCCTGGTCCGCCATGTCTCTGAATCTCGCCATCTGATCTGGAGACATGCGCGTGAAGATATCCTGCAATTCCTCATCGCTCATCCCTCGACTCATCCTGATGATCTAAGTATCCACAAAGGTCACCTGCACAGACAAAAAATAATGTTAGCATAATCAATTTAAATCATACAAAGCAGGGTAATATAAATCCTAAAAAAATGATCTCACTTAAAATGCATATCTTATGTACCCTTATAAGTGATTAGTCAACGAATTGAGTAAGTGGATGCTCCAAGTATAAAGTATCTTATGGTCCCATGTGTCAATCTCCTGACACAACTCCGCATACACTAAAAGGTCGATAGACATGTCACCATAAAAGGATGAATCCACCTCGTTCTCAAAGAAATCTTGGACTCCTATATTTCCATCATTGTTACCCGATGTTGGCTTCTCTACATGCTCCAAGCTTTCGGTGGCCTCCATCCCTTGCAATATCGACCCCTCTATTTGCATATTGTCCTCATCTATGCTCGGAACATCACTTTGATCATATACTCTCGCACTTCGGGGAGCTGAAAGTATAACATACCACCATCGAGGTTGTCGGGGGTTTGGATAAAAGATTACATGTTCACAAACACGTACAAGAGATATTAAACTATTATGACATGTACCATGTCGTAATACAATTAACAAACAAATGAGTTCATGCACCTGTTTACAATGGGCCGATAACACAAAGGTGTCGCGCAAATCCCTCCATTTTTTTTAGAATTTATTTCGAGAAATCCAGATGGACCTCGTCGAACTGTTGCTCCAACTCCTTCAAGTACCACTTTCCTCTCCCTCCCTCTCTTTCCCTCTCCCTCTCTCTCTCATTCCTCTCCCTCCCTCTCTTTCCTCTCCCTCCCCCTCTCCCTCTCTTTCTCCCTTTCCCTATTATGTTTAATGTTTTTTCTCTCTTCCTCTCCCTCCCTCTCCCTCTCCCTCTCTTTCCCTATTATGTTTAATGTTTCCCTCCCTCTCCCTCTCCCTCTCTTTCTCTCTCATTTCCTCTCCCTCTCTCAATACACATGAATTATACCAAAAACAAGTAAAAGAGAGAGAGAAAACACAAAAGCAAAGCAAAAATGGACAATGCACTCACTGCAAAGGCTCGAAGAAGGGTTTGGTGGCTCCTCTTCACGACGGCGGCTCCTCTTCGCCCTACGTACACCTCCTCCTCTTCTTCGCGAATGGCAGCGGTGGCGGTGAGAAGCCTTCTTTCTCCCTCTTTCTCTCTTTCTCTCCCTCTCCCTCTCAAATGCAAGATGTTCGCTCTCCCTTTCGCTCTCTCTTTCGTGTATGCGCACAAAATGACGCGCTCGGGTTTCGGCCCGCGTTTTTTTCATTTGAGTACCGTCGCTATTTGCGTCACAAATGCGATGCTAATAGCAACGCAAATAGCGACGTCGCTATACCTCCATATCCTTGTAGTGCGAGAGAAAAAAACGAGAGAGAGAGAGAGAGAGAGAGAGAGAGAGAGAGAGAGAGAGAGAGAGAGAGAGAGAGAGAGAGAGAGAGAGAGAATTGAGAGAAATATATAAAGAGCAAAAAAAAAAGAAGAGGAGAGGGGGAGAGAGAGAATTATAGAGAGCAAATATAAAATTAAAGAGAGAGGGGGAGAGAGGAAAATGAAAAAGGAAAAGATAGGAGAGAGGGGGAGAGACAAAGAGAAGAAAAAGAGAGAGAGAAAAGAAGAAAAAGCAGACAAAGAATTTGAACACAGAGAGAGAATTATAAAGAGAGGAAAGATAAAATTTAAAAGAAAGAGAAAATAAAAATTTTGAAAAGAGAGGAAGAAAAAAATGAAAAAAGAGAAGAGAGAAGGAAAAGAGAGGAGAGAGGGGGAGAGAGAGAGAGAGAAGAAGAAGAAGAAGAAGAAGAAAGAGGAAAAGAGGAAGAGAGATGGGGAAAAAGAGAAAAGAGAAAGAAGAAAAGTCTTTTTAAAATTTAAATATTTTTTAGAGAGAGAGAAAGGGAGAGTTAAGGAGAGGGGGAAGAGAGAGAGAGAGGGAGAGAATAAAAAAAGGAAAATTGGGAGAAAGGAGAGAAGAAAAAAAGGGGGCGAAGAGAGAGATAGAATAAAAGGGGATACAGAAGAGAAGAAGAGAGAGGATATAAACATAAAGAGAGAGAACTATATAGGAAAAAGATAAAATTTACATACTTTGAGAGAGACTTGGGAGGGGAAGTGAAAGAAAAAGAAGAATAAGAAGAGAGAGAGAGAGAGAGAGAGAGAGAGAGAGAGAGAGAGAGAGAGAATAAAAATAGAGGAGAAAGAGAGAAGGAAAAGAGAGGAGAGAGACAGAGAGAGAGAAGAAAAGGAGAGAGAGAGAGAGAGAAAGAAAATAAAAAAGTTAAAAGAGAATAAAGGGAGAGAGAGAGAAGAAGAAGAAAAAAAGGAAAAAAGAGAAGAGGGAGAGAGAAGGAAAAGAGAGGAAAGGGGGGGAGAAAAAAAGGAGAGAGAGAGAAAACCAAGAGAGGAGAAAAAATAGACTAAAATAAAAGGCACAGAGAGAGAGAAAAAAATATTAGACATATGGAATTTGGGGGGAGAGAGAAATAGAGAGTAAATAAAAAATTAGAAACAGAGAGGAAAAAGAGGAGAGAGAACGATGAGAAATAGATTGTTGAGCGAATTTCACTTGCCGCTTTGGGGCAGCGAAACTATCCCAAAGTGGCTTAACATTCTATGCATGCAAAGCACGCGTGAAACGATGTCGTCGCATTAAGAGTTGAAGGTCTACCACCGGGGCTTTTAGTGCAGAAGAAGGGTTTGGGATTCAAGATTCAGAAAGGAAAAATGGATTGGGTTTTAATAAGATTCGGGAATTAGAAATAATTTAGGTACGGAAGAGGAATTCAAGCCTTCTCACTTTGTACTTAGCATACATGAATCAGAAGGGATAAGACTAACTTGAAGACATCAAATGCTTCAGGATACATACATCATTTCATAAAGGATATTTTCAGATTTCCAATTCATTTATGAATGTCAAATGCAAGCTCTAATGGCATTTATTACATGTACAAAGATGGATTTCAATCCTTTGGGACAAGTATATTGATGCTAGAATCAAATACATCCAAGATTTGGGCCAAAGATGCATGAAATGGATTGAAAAGGAATAATTTTAGCTTCAGCCCTGTTTTTAAACAGAAAATTCCAGCCCATAAACATATTCAAAATGAGTGCATAAACTCAAGAAGAAGCACTCTTGATCATCTATGAACAATGTCCTGAAGAAAAGAGGTCATTTTCCTCTATTACAATCATAAAAAACCCATGTTTGCTCATAAAAATGTATCAAAATAGTGGGTTGCCCTGTTTATGACTAGTTATTCCAGCCCATAATAGTCCATAAGTCTTCAATATCCTCACCCTTTGCTTGCCCCAAAGTCACTCAAGTACTTGGGCACAAGTCGGGCTTCATTGGACCAAGAATAAGGTAGAGAAGATGAGAGAAGTCGTGCATAAGAGCAGGCTAAATACTCTTCTCTCAGATTTCCCCTCTTTTATAGATAGTTTCAGCATGCATTTTTGTCAGACCAAAGAGGCAGAGAAGTGGAGCTCTCACCAAGTTATCATCTTCAGTTGTTGGACTGATAATCTTTAGTTTGCATGCTCCATTCCATGCATCTCAGCTCCAGCTTTCTCCCAGTTTCCCTTAGGCAGAGCAGCCCGCATTTTGCGCCAAAAAATGCGGGTTGCTCTCTGCTCCAACCCTGGTCACTTTTTGACCAGCCTAGGTCACCTGCTGGTCACCTTAGTAAGTTACTTTTCGTCCCGTATGGACCTAGTGGACTTTTGACAGTTTTTGGCAATATTTTTGGGTTTTTGTCCATATTTTTGTACATGAATTAATGTGATTTATCCAGCAGACTGTCAATTACTTCCAGATGTCCAAGTTTTAGGTTCCCATAGACTTATTTTTCATAAATGTACATGGTATATCTGCAAATTATATGCTAAATACAAAAGAACTTGTATAACTAAGGTAGATATTGGATAATAATGCCTGAAAATATCTCATATAATTCCCAGTGAAACTCTTCTGAGTTCATAAGAATCCCATGATTTATATCATGGACAGTAAACTCTTTGACAACACTAGTAAATATGAACTATACATATATGTATTGACTATAGCTTTCCCCTTTCCATGATCATGTAAAATATTACACGGCGCAGCGAACAGAATCTGAGAAAGAGATAGAGAGTACACAACAGATAAGAGGAGAATCAGTAAAATTCTTTAACTCCAAACAACTGATACAAAGATGGCTCTGTCCACCCGTGCGCTTCCACTGTGTGAAGCTTAGATGGCGATCTAGATAGAAGATAGGTGAAGAGCTTAAGGCTAGCTGGAACAACAACTCTGACTGGGTGAAAGATGAGTGTAAGATGGCTGCGAAGGGGTTTAGCTTTTATAGCCCGCGAAGGTCGTTAGGTCGGCCTGCTGACCGACCTACCATATGAGCCTCCACTAGTCGGCCCCCCCGGACCCCACAATAGGGGCCCCTTTTAACTCCCTTACCACGCAACTCAATGCAATGTGCCTCGAGTTGCTACCAGCTTAACCACTCCGTCTAACCCAAAGATTAGACCCACAACAGTCACCTTTTTGCCATCCGGTCACATAGACCTCATCTGATATACAAGTCAGGACTCAACCAATGTCCGGGCTCACATTTGGCTTCTCCTCATAATGGGGGCCTTACAACTTTGAGCACCATGGATCATTGGTAGCACCTAATGAGGGTGGGGCATTGATCATATCTAACACCCCCCCTCAATGTCCACCCATAGGTGAACTATCTCCTCGGCCCAATGCCGAGTCTCTGAAGATGAACTTGAAGCAGATCCTTCGTAAGTGCTTTGGTGAAGATATCTGCTCCATTCTCCTCTGTTGGACAGTAGACCAATTCCACTATCCCATCCTCCATCAAATCACGCACATAGTGATACTGGATCTCTATATGTTTGGTGCGTGCATGAAACACTGGATTTTTGGCAATGGCGATGCAACTCTGATTGTCACATCTCAGCACAGTTGGTTCTTCATCCTGCACTCCCATATGCCATAGAATCCTTCTCAACCATACGGCCTCACATGCAGCAAAACAAGCTGCCTTGTACTCTGCTTCGGTAGAAGACAATGCCACTGTTGGTTGCTTCTTACTAATCCAAGAGAAAATTCCTGAACCCAAAGAGAAACAATAACCAGAAACTGACTTCCTGGAATCAATGTCTCCTGCCCAATCTGAGTCACAGTTCCCCACAAGAGAAGTTCCGAAACTGTATGTGATACCATAGTCAAGAGTTTTCTTCAAGTATCTGAGCACCCGCATCCCAGCCTTCCAATGACTCTCATGAGGTTTGTTTGAGAACCTGCTCAAAACACCAACAGCAAAACTGATATCTGGTCTGGTGTTACACAAGTAGATTAGACTGCCGACCAACCTCCTATACCTCCCAATGTCTGCTAGTGCTGATGTATCCTCAACGGATAACTTTACATTCACCTCCATAGGTGTAGCTATCTCCTTGCACTCGGTCATGCCAAATGCCTTCAAGATCTCCCATGCATACTTCTTTTGAGAGATGAAGATCTTTCCTGGCTCTTGCCAGACTTCAATCCCCAAACAATAGTGCAGCAAGCCCAAGTCTGTCATTTCAAACTCAAAACTCAAAGCCTTTCGAGTTTGGTTGATCATATCTTCATAGTCACCTGTAATAAGAAGGTCGTCCACATATAGGACAATCACTACAGACTTTTTACCATCCCTGTAAACATACAAGTTAGCATCTGAGGCACATCTTTTGAAGTTTAGGTTTAAAAAGAACCTATCTATCCGCTGGTACCATGCTCTGGGGGCTTGTTTCAGCCCATACAATGCCTTCTTCAGTTTACACACTTTGTTCTCAGAATGGGGGGCCTCAAACCCTGGTGGCTGAGCCACGTACACCTCCTCCTTGAGGTCACCATTTAAGAACGCTGACTTAACATCCATTTGGTACACTGGCCACTTCTTGTGGGCAGCCACTGCAAGTACCGTGCGAATAGTGGTCATTCTGGCAGTTGGGGCAAATGACTCTTGAAAATCAAACCCTTCAACTTGTGAAAATCCTTGGGCAACCAGTCTAGCTTTGTACTTTTCTAAGGTACCATCAGCCTTGTACTTTACCTTCCAGATCCACTTGGTGCCAATAATCTTCCGCTTTGCTGGCCGATCCACTAGCTCCCAAGTGTCATTCTTCATTATGCTGTCATACTCCGCCTGCATAGCAGCCTTCCATGATGGATCTGCAAGTGCTTCTTCTAAGTCAGTTGGCTCCTTTACTTCTCTCATAATCTCAACCATCAAGGCCATGTTGACTATGTGAGCAGAAGCCCTCCTTTGCTCCTCTATTCTCTGAGACCTCCTTGGTCCGTCTGCCTTCTCCTCAACAGATGCAGGCCTAGGATTATTGTGGTCATAGAGCTGCTTCACCCAGCGCGGCAATGGCTTTTCCGGTGGGGTGATGTCAGGTTGGTGAACTTTTTCCTCATCATCTGAAGATGATGCTTCCTCCTCCTTAAGGATAGGGATAGCTCTCGGGACAGGTTCATAGTGGACTACTTCTTCGCTTGATGATAAAGTGGAAGACCTTGCCTTCTCCTCCTCCACTGTATGCGGCTCCTCCTTGAACACCACATCACGGCTCGCGATGATCTTCTTTGCCTCTTGGTCATATAACTTGTAAGCCTTCTGCTCATCACTATAACCCAAGAAGATACATTTTCTGCTTTTTGGTTGTAACTTGTTTCTCTTCTCATCTGGAACATGTGCATAACATTCACATCCAAAAATTCTGAAATGTGAAACAGATGGTTTCTTACCAGTGTAAGCCTCATGAGGTGTTTTTCCCTTGAGAGCCTTTGTGTAGCTCCGATTTAGAATGTAGACTGCAGTATTAACAGCTTCAGCCCAAAAATGGTTAGGCAATCCCTTGCCCTTTAGCATGCATCTTGCCATCTCCACAATGGTACGATTCCTGCGTTCCACAACACCATTCTGCTGAGGTGTGTGAGGCGTCGTCAATTGACGCTTGATCCCTTTGCTCTTGCAAAAGCCTTCAAACTCCTTTGAGTTGAACTCACCACCACCATCTGTTCTAAATTTCTTCACACTTTTCCCTGTTTCATTCTCAACAAGTATTAGCCATTCTTTAAACTTACCAAAAGCTTGAGCCTTATCACGAAGGAAGTACACCCACATCTTCCTACTGTAGTCATCGACAATCAACATAAAATAAGAAGATCCCCCCAAGGCCTGTGTAGGCATCTTACCACACAAGTCAGCATGCACCAACTCTAGAGGAGCATGTGCTCTATTCTTGCTTTCTTGTGGAAATGCCTTTCTCTGTTGCTTGCCCATCATACAAGCTTCACATGGTTCCTTCAATTCAGTTATTGTAGGTAGGTGAGCAACCATACCTTGCTTTTGCATCTCCTTCAATACTGCAAATCCGATGTGTCCAAACCTTTCATGCCAAAGCTTACTTGTGCCCACTCCAGCGGTGGCTGTAAGAGCACTTAGCTCATACAGGTTGTTCCTTCTTTCTCCTTTGCCAACAATTGTGCCAGCACTATCAATAATTTCTGCACCTGTCTTCTTGAACCTCACTTCATGACCAAGATCAGTTATGGCAGCAACTGATAAGAGATTTCTCCTGATTTCGGGAACATACAACACATTTGAAAGCTTTTTGACTTCACCATTTGCAGCAACAAAAGAAATAGTACCTGTGCCCGCAGCAGGGCATTTAGCATCATTTCCAACCGTCACAGTGATGGATTCTTGTAGAGGCTGCATAGAACTGTATAGACCTTTCTTGTTGGTCATGTGACGGGAGGCCCCACTATCCAACACCCAAGAGTCAGTGGTAGATTCTTCTTGCGCCGAGGAGCACACTTCCTCAATGGTCGCCATGAATAATTCCAACTCTGCTTCAGCCGTATTGGCTGTCTCTTTCCCTTTAGTTTTAAGGGTACCATTCTTTTCATCTGCCTTCTTGACACGACAATCTGCAATTGCATGTCCTTTCTTCTTACAGTAGAAGCACTCTCCTTGAAACTTCTTCTTGCCGCCCTTTTTCTTTTTGTCACCATCATTTTTGGTGGAGGAAACACCTTTGCCTTTTGCATTGGCAGAGAATGCAGCATCTCCATTGTTGCTTCCTTCTCGGGCTTTCAGCCTCAACTCCTCCTCCATTAATAATGCACAAAACTCCTCAAAAGTCAAAGCTTGAGGTCTCACCTGAGTATTAAGGGCAGTTACTAGTCCATCAAACTTTTGTGGACAAATCCGAAGACACCTCCGAGCTAGCTCTTCGCTAGTCTTTTGTATCCCAGCGCCAGCCATCTGGTCGCGCAGATTCTTAATCCGAGTGATGAATGCTTCAACCGTCTCTCCTTCAGCAAACTTCTCCGCTGCTAGTTGATTCTCCAAGTTTTGAATCCTTGTTTGGTTTCGTGTTTCATACTGACTCCTTAGTACATTCCAAGCCTCTGACGCTTTGGTTGTATGCTGAATCAGAGTCAAAACACTGTCAGAACAGCTTGTAACTAAGGCACACAATGCATCTGCATTCCTTCGTTTCCAAGCTCGTAGAAGATCTGCATTCGGAGGAATCATCACACTAGGATTTGATGGGTCGGGGGTAGGCTGTGGTTCTGCGTCAGTCCCCAGCACAGTCTCCAGAAGCTCATAAGAATCAAGGATAGTTGTAATTTTGAACTTCCACAAGGTGTAGTTTGTACCATCTAACTTGCCTTCGCTGAAGGTTGGTGGACGAATCCTCAGTGTTTGAATAGCCGGTACAGCAGCACCACCTCCTGCACCGCTTCCTGATGCGCCAGAACTGCTTCCCGGAGTCGACATCGTTTCTCTTTGCTGTTGAAGCCTTTGCCTCTTGCACGCTCTCCGATCTCTAGAGCCCCCTGGGCTCTGATACCATGTAAAATATTACACGGCGCAGCGAACAGAATCTGAGAAAGAGATAGAGAGTACACAACAGATAAGAGGAGAATCAGTAAAATTCTTTAACTCCAAACAACTGATACAAAGATGGCTCTGTCCACCCGTGCGCTTCCACTGTGTGAAGCTTAGATGGCGATCTAGATAGAAGATAGGTGAAGAGCTTAAGGCTAGCTGGAACAACAACTCTGACTGGGTGAAAGATGAGTGTAAGATGGCTGCGAAGGGGTTTAGCTTTTATAGCCCGCGAAGGTCGTTAGGTCGGCCTGCTGACCGACCTACCATATGAGCCTCCACTAGTCGGCCAGGGAATATTCCAGGGAATATTCCCTTTACCATCGGGCCGGGGGCGCTGCCCCCGGACCCCCGCCAGGGGGGCCGCTGGCCCCCCTGGGACCCCCCAGCCAGGGGCCGCTTCCGCGGCCCCCGGACCCCACAATAGGGGCCCCTTTTAACTCCCTTACCACGCAACTCAATGCAATGTGCCTCGAGTTGCTACCAGCTTAACCACTCCGTCTAACCCAAAGATTAGACCCACAACAGTCACCTTTTTGCCATCCGGTCACATAGACCTCATCTGATATACAAGTCAGGACTCAACCAATGTCCGGGCTCACATTTGGCTTCTCCTCATAATGGGGGCCTTACAACTTTGAGCACCATGGATCATTGGTAGCACCTAATGAGGGTGGGGCATTGATCATATCTAACAGATCATCTCCTATTTTTAATCAAAAAAGAGAAAGAGAGGGAGAGTATGTGTGTGTACGTGTGGTCAATTGAGTGGGGGAGATAATATTAGAAAATAAATATAACCCCCACTCACCCTTCAAGAAAAGGCCATATTTATTTCTTGAATACCAAACTGCTTCTCATTCTGTCACATAGGCTTGGGAGCCTTTTGGTGGTTGGTTCAGGATCCCCAATGCAAAGCTTTCAATAATATATAGAATAGAATATATCCTACCTTTTGGCAAAACTAACAAACAAAATGCCAACAATTTGACAATTGTTTTGATACTATGCTAGAAATATATTGATTTGAAATATTTACAAACCCGTAATAAGGAGATCACATAGTGACTTTACACTCAAGCACTTTAGTCCTATGTCTTACTAAGCTTCCTAGAGACAACCTTAAAGGTAGGGAATTTGCCTCTCAAAGCTCTCATGTAGACCAAGATGTTCACATCGCTAATTGACTTCCATGATGGTTTCTTGCCCAACACCCTATCACTTCTCTTTTTCTACATCCAACCAAGCATGACTCCCCTAATGACATTCCAAACCTTGAGGGGTTCCTCATCCTCTCCAAAAAGGGCAACTTTCATGGCGATGGTAACATCAAAGCATGTGTTCTTTATCCATTCTTCATTTCTTAACATATCCCCATAAGCCTCTTACTTGCATGAAACAAGGGATGTTCTCCTCCTCTTTTGCATAGTATTCATAAGGGAGAAACCTCCATGGCTTTTTTGACTCTATCCTTGGTGGAAAGTCTATTCATAAACTCTTTCCATAACATTAATTTTAGTCTTTGTGATGGAGTGGCTCTCCAAACTATTTTAAGCCTTCTTTAACGTCTTGATTTTGGATTTGGGGATCCATTTTTGCCATGCCAAAATCATTCTAGCAATGTATTGTGTATCTTTCTTATACAAGTCCTTCCACTTTTCACATTCACAAAGATATTTGTGAGTTGGGGTAGCAAGGAACCTAGCTACATTATCCCTAGTTGGTCACCTTTGCTATTGGTCAATCTTGCCTTTTCTTATCCAGTAATTAAGAGAGCTACTATTGGGGTAAAAGGTCAATAACCAAATGTTGATGAGCACACACCCATTGTACTCATACATACTATATATCATATATAAGTGAAGACAATGAAAAATAAGGGTAACTATATATGAATAAAATTATCATGTGTGCTTGCTTTCTCTCTTAACACTCCGCATCCCACCATTGTTTCCCTCTCAATTGGTATCAAAGCTATGTTCATGGGAGCTCATGGTTGGAGCAAGGAGTGTAAGGAATCAAGCTTCATCGTGAGGTTGAGGACTTGAGCTTCTATTTTGACATTCATGCTTGTGGCCTAGATTGGAAAGAGGTACCAATCTCACTATTGAGTTATTTGTTTAAGTCAAATAGGTATTCTAGCTTCAGAAGCCATAGAGGCTTGATTCGAGGGCTACCATAGCCCAATTTGGATGTATTTGGGTAACCAATAGTGGTTGGATTCAAGGCAAAACAACTCGGTTTTGAAATGTTGGGGAAGAGATTTTGGTTAATGTACTCAATGTATGCAAGTACATGGAACACTTAAGCTTAGGGCTAGCTTGTTTCTCTAAAGCAAGGGGCTTGTGCATGGATTAGCTTACTAGAAGCTTAGGGCATGCTTTTACTTGAAGCCTAGGGCTTTCTTAAGCAACAAGGGGTCTGCTCATCAATATATAGAGCTAAGAAGAGAGAGAAAAATTGCAATTATGTGGCTTACCTAGAAGCTTTGGAGCATCACAAATTGATTGTGGAGTAATCAAGGATGCTCTATTTTAGATCGACTCATGTGAATGCATGCCATGGAGATAGACATATTGACACCTTTGACAAAACAAGAGCTACAACACATTAATTTTTGGGCTAGTAAGCCTTAAATGCTACTCTAAGGTCTCTTGAAGCTTAGCCACAAATACCCTATTCACATCATGTACTCTTGAACTAGTTTTGGATCCATCTAGTTCATCAAATTTTGCATTTGCATTCACAGTTTGATTTATATATTTTAAAGGGCTAGTTTCACATTTGGAAAACCTTCAAATTTGCTTACTTGCAAAAGATTGCATTCACATTGCTACATGCGGGAACCAATTATTGTTGGACTAGTTAGTAGAAATGCTTTACACATTTGAAGATATGAATTTGTTGTTTTGCTAAATCGGTTCATCTATATTATGTTGATATAGTAGATTTCAAATGGGTTGTGTTGCGATTGTTTCAAGGTTGTCTAAATATTTACAAAAAATTTGTATGCATCAAGGAGTGCTTGCAAATCATTTTGGCATTAGTTTTGGGTTGTTTTGATGTTGCATTTGCAATGGCAATTGGGTTATAGCTATACTTGCCTCTCTGTACTTATAGTTGATGGTATATTAGTTGTTTGGTGGTTTGAACATATTCCAATGACTATGGCTTCCTCTTCAACTTCAAAAAGTACACCCTTCAATATTGAAAAGCTTGATGGTACAAACTGTTATATTGGAAAAAACTAATTTATCATGTATTGGTTTAAGAGAGGCAAAATAGGCCAATCATTTGTGGGGCATGAAGCTTGAGGACATGAAAAGGGATTCATGGGATGAGATGGATGATCCTAAATGCTCTACCATCATATTGACACTCTCTAAATCCATGCATTCTAATATTAATGATATGGAATATGGTGCATTGGGGTATGGAAAAAGTTGTGTGACTTGTATGAGTAAGAAAGTACTATTTCACAGGTTTAGTAGTTGAAAAAACTCGTTGATCTCTGCATGGAGAAGGGAACTTCTATGTCTAATCATCTTAATGAGTTTGATATCATTTTTGGTCAATTGAAAGGCACAAAAATTTACCTTCCATGATTCAATGAAAGCCATGTTTTTACTTGTCACTTCACTTGAGAGTTGGGACTTTCAAGTCTACCATAACTAATTGTACACATGCTAGTGGTATGACAAGTCCAAATGCTGAAAGTAGTTTGCTTACAAAGCATGTTAATAATAATAATAATGCAAGTACTAAGAGTTCTAGTATCACACTCACGGTTAAAGGGAGATCTAATGCAAGGGGAACTCTAAGAGCATGTAATGCAATAGAAAGGATGTGGAGTGTTGTTATTGCAATAAGAAGGTTCACATAAAGAATGACAAATTCAAATGGAAAATCCAAAACAAGGGCAAGCAAAGGAGTGATGATGGCAAGAAAGAGGATAATCAAAAGGCCAAGATAGAAGATGTCAACACAATGATGACGGTGATGTGCTCTATGTCCCTTTATTTTAAGATTCATTCTCAGTTGTTAGAGATGGTGGGATGTATCAAGATTGGATTCTTGAGTTTGGTGCATCATTTCATGTTGCTCCACATAAGGAGTGGTTTGCCACATATAATAGAGGTAGAAAGGGATGCATCTATTTGGGCAATAACTTTGCTTGCAACATTATTGGTGTTGGAGATGTGCATTTGTAATGTGAAAGAGAATGTTTGTAACTATCATAGGAAAATCATTTGTATCACTTTGTCATTGTCCTTAAGGCCACATGATAGTTAGTAGAATGAAACATCTTTCTCATGTGTAGTACTTATTGTTCTTTAACTTTTTTAAGCTCGGAATTGGTGAACATTATGTGTTAGATAAAAAAAACTAAAGTTTCGTATAAGAGTATTGGTATTATAAGATTAGAATGTTTGGATTTGGTGCACTATGATGTACATGGGCTTATGTCCACATTATCTTTGGGTGGAACTTCTTACTTTGTCAATTTCATTGACAATGCCACTAGAAAGGTGTGGATGTTTGCCATTCATAAGAAGAGTGATGTCTTGGATACCTTCCAAAGGTTCTTAGCTTATGTTGAGAATCAATCAAGTAAGAAGTTGAAATGCTTGCAAACTTATAATGGTAGAGAGTATATGTCTAAAGCTTTTAGAACTTTTGCAATATGCATGGCACCGAGAGAAAGTTAATGGTCTAAAAAACCCTACTTAAAATGGGGTGGCTAAGAAAATTAATTTAGCTATTCAAGAGAGGGTCCATAGTATGCTATCTAATGCGGGTCTTACACATGATTTTGGGTAAAGCTATTAAGATAGCTATTCACTTGATAAATAGGTCACCTAGCAAGTTGTTGGATGAAAATATTCTTGACGATAATATAATTTAGTAATAGACCTCTTGATGATCACTTATGGGTGTTTGGTTGTGAGGCATACATGCTTATTGCTAAGGACAAGTGAAACAAACTTGATCCTAAATCCAATTAAGTGCATCTTTACTTAGGTACCATGACTCAAGTGAGGAAAAGGTGTATGTGTAGCGTGTTAAGATAGTTGAGATATGCAAGGTAGTGTTTTAAGAGGATGGACCATCATCACATGAGTAGAATGTATGGATTGTTCCACATGATGCAAGGCTTGGATAGCCAGCTATGTTGAGGTGGGAGCACCATAGACAAGTGGGTAGCTCACATTGAGATTCATAGATAGTTGGGACAACCAAGGGCTTAGGTTAGGCTAGTTTTGAGATGCTATATCAAAGTGTCTAGCTTACAAGAGAGATACACACCATCTCTAGACTAAGTCATGGTTACTAATTATTGTTGCTGAGAGCCTTCTCGTTATGTTGATGCTATGACTAGGGATGATAGTCATAGGTGGATGAAGGCTATGTAGTCAAAGATGAATTCTTTGTTTAAAAATGCTACTTGGGAGTTGGTTATTTTGCCTAGGGCAAGCATGCACTCCCTTGTAAGTGGGTCCACAAGTTGAAAGTATCTTGAGCTAATGCATTGCCTAAGTAGAAGGCAAGAGAAGGGATTCGACTTTGATGAGGTATTCTCGCTAGTAGCTAAGTTGGCCATCCTTTGTATGGTACTTGCATTGGTTACCAAGAAAGATATGGAGCTTATGCAAATGGATGTCAAGATAGCTTTCTTACACTGAGATCTACACAAGGATATGTATATGCAATGTGAGGTAACACAAGCTCCACAAGAGCTTATATGGTTTGAAACAAGCTTCCAATGAGTGGTATCATAAGTTTGATGCCTTCATGAGTATATTTGGTTGAGATTTTCTCCTATCCCATAAAATACACACCTTCTTATTTAGCTTGAGTACTCGACTTGCATGATGACCACCGGATGATACATCACTCTTACAAGCATCTACAATACTTCTGGCACCTTACCATTGAGCCACACTATAAGCCAAAGAAAGGACCCATAAAGGGGACTCATGTGGTAGCACTTCATATTGGGAGAAGCTAGAATACCATGAAAGAGCGAATACTAGGTTGCCATGGTATCTCATGGCTAAGTTGACAATCCAATCATGTTCAATTCAAGAGGCAACCATCGCTCCATAGACCAAAACTACATAAGAGTTGCTTTGCTTCCAAAGGGGCCTATGGAAAATTCACCCTCCATCAAGGGCCTTCCCATGGAGTACATATAGAGACCATAAAGCATCAAATCATTATACCATTGTCTAATCTTTGAAAGTGAGAAATCCACTGGAACACATAGTATATGCTTCCTTGCTACAATGGAGGCTCTCCCCCATTCATTGAACTATTTTTTGTCTTGACCATAAAGCATCAAATCATTATATCATTGTCTAATCTTTGAAAGTGAGAAATCCACTGGAACACATAGTATATGCTTCCTTGCTACAATGGAGGCTCTCCCCCATTCATTGAACTATTTTTTGTCTTGACACATTTGCTTCTCAATGTTAAGCCCATCTCCATTGTCCATGAGTGCACTTGCATACTCAATCCTCTCTTTGCTCCAATATCGCACCACCATTGCCACCCCTTCAATCTTCCCCTTGCCTCAAGGGGATGCTTGTGGTTCGGCTCCCCCTGCATGCATGCAGGTGAAGGAGCCACCCCCCCCCCCCCCCAGTGGGCACTAATTGCCCACTTGGGAATTAATGCTAATAAAGAGCATTAATTATCTAAAGCAACCCCAATACATGGCACCTCTATTCCAACTACTAATTTGGTTTGGGGATCCTTTCAACAATTTGGTGCTTTCATAATTATCTTTTGAAGATTACAATCTTTAATCAAATAAAAATATTTTACAAATTGTAGAGACCAATAGAAGTAATAAAGGTAGGCCTTCATCTACCACAAAAAAGAAGTAGTTTGATGTACTTCTCATAAGGTCAATACGTACATAAAAGGAGGGGAAATTTGCATTTATACGAATATTGTTTATGGGAAACATTTCTCCCATATACAACCCTCGATTGATTAATAGGCAACAAATAATGAGGTTTATTATAGGAAATTTGTAGTGGTAGGTTGTCAATTTTGATATCTTCTAGCTAAAGGCCTTTCAAACATGGGAAATGTTTGCCTTTATAAAAGGAATGGCATCAATTATGAAAATATTACAAGCTATTATTAGTTCTATTTTTATGGTTCAAGTTAAATATGCACTTAGTAGATTTTCATACATGGATACACTAATTCTCTTCTTTTGCTTTTCAAGCCAATCTTTCACATGTGTATTGTGCATGCACATATATGGATGTCGTATATTAACTCAATCACATTTTGTGTTTTCTAATATATGTGGACATTGTCAAGCATTGGATTGGCACTTCCAAGTTGACCTTTCACATACATCAATTGCCCCACTAGCATCATATTCTTATCCTCATTACCCACATTTGGAACATCAGGTTGATGCATTAACTCATCCTTTTATGCTTCTTTTTTCCCCACAGTTGTTGAATACAAATTTCTCATTGCGTTTGTTGCTCTCCTTTGGGGAGTTCAAAAAGCACATAAATAGAGGATCGTTTGCCAATTTCACAAACATTTCAGCTACTGTCTTCAATTGATCCTTAAATTCATCATCCAATTCCTCTTCCTCTTGTTGGCCATCATTTTTAGGAGCCCTAGAAGAACTTGTATTTTGGTCTTAACCAACATTAATTGCTTGATGCCCATGCTAAGTGCCTTGCCTAAGATTAGGCATTGGATTTTTCCCAATACTTTATAATATTGCTACTACCTACATGATCAAAATGAAACTACTATTACCTCTAAATCTAAAATTACAAACTATAAGTTAGATCATGCTACTACCTACACGATAATTAAAATCTATGTATATACAAGCTTTACCACTATACACAACACATTATAATATCCATCATGCAAGCATAATAAATGCATAGATCATATTACCAAAAAAGGATTTGTCAATCCCATAGTTTATTTTATAACTAGGCTGTTCAATAGATGGAAGGTGTGTTTGACCATCGTGGTTTATCTCACAATATAAAGGGTCAAGGTTAAGGTAGGTATTGTCTAGAGGTTAAGATAAGCATAGGCTCAAGGCTTTTGGTGAGAAGAAGAAACAACCCACAATGTCTTCCTCAACTACTTTCACAAGTTGGATATGTATTCCTTCCACTTTGCCTAGTTTTGCTACTCCTATACTTAACAAACTTATCGATGGATATGATAAATTGCTCTTTTAATCTATTGTTTAAAAATATTCCATAATTGTATTTAGAATAGAGATATTTACATCGACCATAAAAGTGGGACCAGACTTAGGTTTATGTGAACTTAGCTAGATTTTTAGAGAGCTTTATATGTTGCTTTATATGTAAAGCCATACTTACAAATACTTTTGAATGCTTCTTGCACCTCTTGCTTATGATTCACCTTGCCTAAAGAGGACCAAAGGGCAAAACATAACTTCTCAATAATTTGAGAGTTAAATGGCCATTAATGTTTGAAATTTTAGGAATTTCAAACCAATTCAAGAAAATTGCAACAATAATCAACCACTCAGACTTGAGAGTCAAGACATGTGAGTGAGCACGGATGCATGAGCAAGACACACGCATGCACCCGCGTGCACGCGCACACACACGCACACACACAGAGATCTAAAATTTCAGTCGGACAAAAACAACACAAGTTAACAATGAGAGAGAGGGGAAAATTTGAAAGAACAAGCATCCTATTCCATTGTAGGGGTTTGATATCATGACTAAAGATCAATCTATTGCACAATCCACAAAATACTAATTATTTGATATAAAAATTCATTGAATAGTCCTCGTCCATGTGCCTTTGTGCATTTTATGATGGTCACTAATTTTTTGATAATCCAAATTTTCAAAACCTATGTAAAATCCTCCTCTTGTTGTTTGGGACAATGACGTGAACTTTGTATGAGAATAGTGGTAGGGGAATACTTGTCACCACTCCACTATCATTAACCAAGAATCCAATATGAACCAAATGTAAGTCTTTGCAAAATCTATAGAAACTTGGGATATTATGACAAACTTCAAAATATGAAAGGATACAAAAGGTTTTATTACAATTGGTTCTGGTTAAATTAGCCAAGCTTGCTATCACCACTTTGCATAGCACTACATTATCATGAAGCAACAATGTTATGCCTCACTTGCTTACATTTTTTGTGAGTAAAGGGAAGCAACCACATGGTAGGTGCATTGTTGCTTGCTTCATTTTGGTCACAAAAAATGAAGAGTGGCATGTGCCTTGTAACACATCATGGTGCGCTTTACAAGCTATTGTCTGATCTCTAAGATATTATATGCAAAGAAGGATGTGATTTACTCGTGTCTCGTTATTAAGCTCACAACTAAACCATCGAGAAAGCATCTTAAAAGAGCGCTAGTGAAGGAGGAGAGGGTGGCTCTATCTCTAATTCCAGGATGGGCTCTACTATCACAAAAATTGGAATGGCTTGTGGGTTGGAAATTGGTTACACAAGGGACGAACATCTCACTATTGGCTCAAGGCTTTCTTCATAGGATTTAGCTACAATGTTTGTGATTGTGTGCATGTGTACATGCACATGTTTGTGTGAACACACATGTGAAACAAAGAAGTAGAGAGCACAACATGCTAAGCATCAGAATCATCTATGTGTATATCGGTGGCTACCACTTTCTCTCTTCCAAAATAGCAAATCGACTCTCTCCCTAATTAAAATACTATGTTAGACCTAACTTCATGCTATGCATACCACAAAAGCATAGTTTTTAGGTTTGGTAAAACCTTTATTTCTAAATATCATAGATATAGTTTTTTGCTAAATTCATGTTTGTTCATGCACAGAACATCGCCAACACATCATGCTTTGAACTAGAGTATGCTCCAATGCGGTCTTGTGCACAATGATTATATGCAAATTCTTTAACCTTAGATTTCCATTGAAATGTTGATTGGCTCTCACATGGAAATCATTTTATGTATGTAAGATGCATTATCATTTCAAGCGCATGTCTTTGCACATGTAAAGCTCAACTCTAATGGATCAATTTGCATTTTAACATCAAAATTATGTGTGCCACAATAAAATGGAAATCATGGAACATGTCCAAAGTGAGTCTTTAAGATATTCCCAAAAACATCTATAAATATTTTTATGTTAATATAGAAATGTTTTTGCCTCAAAACTAATGCAAAGAATGAGTATAAATTATATGTGACTTAGCTCTCAATTAGTAGTTGATATAAGATTCAATAAAAAGCTACAGAGTTGGCTAAAGACATATGAAGTCATGAAACATGCAAAACTAGTAATGGGACTAATCAACTTCCACATTTATATAATCCTCTATAGGGTTTGAGGAATTGCAACCAACTCACTTGAAGAGATGGAGGACCTATTACTATCTTGCCATCTTATGCCACCTACCCATGGGATGACCACTCGTGCTTGAACATCTTGATGTGGTAGTGGAAGCTTATGACCATGTTGATTTGCCTACCGTGGGATGATAAAGAAAAATGTATCACCAACATGTATTTGTCTCCTTGCCCTTGCAACATCTAGGGCCCCACATGGTGTTGATTATCATTGGTTTCATGATTTACAACCCTCAAGTTAGTTCTTCTAGGGAAGATAATCTTTTGCTGCCACATAAACAACTCATAGTGCTCCATCATCAGCCTATTGTCTCTACTTTTGTTGTTCTTGCATCTCCAATTAGTCATGTAGATTGCATTCCTTTGCTAATTAACCAACAAAAAAGGATATCTAATATGTATATGGGTGCCATGTCACATGATGATGATGAAGGTGGCAAAGGGAGGACTAAGGAACATAAAGGACTCCAAGATGGGGAGTGGCAAGTGGGCCTATATCAAACTACTATAGAGAATAAACCATCCCATGACATTTGTTTCATGTATGTCCATGTGTACCATGCAAAAGGTCAAGTGGGTGTGGTCATCAAAGCTTCTTTGTTCTTCTACATTTTTTGACATATTGACCTATCCCAATACGAGCACTACATATGCTACAAGAAAAGTTGATATATGAACAAACTTGTTGTTGTTATGTGCAAAATCATGCCTCCTCTTGAGAATATTCTTGAATCACCAACACAAAGACAATGGCATGAAATTTGGTGTCGTTGAGGCAAGATGTTATGGATGACTTCGACACTCAATTGATGTTTGCCTAATCCATAAGATGCAAAATTAACTTGTGCTACATTTTTTGTGGATTGGATGAATACATTCAAACTTGAATGAATGCAAAACTAAAGTTAATTATGATTCCTCTCTTTGCTTGATCAACCATGTTGCCACATACAAAAGGACCTCATTGCGGAATGTAGCACATTGAACATTGCATGTAGATGGATTCACACATACTAAAACAAAGCTTGCAACACTTTTTGAGGAGCATGAAAGTATAACATGTTATATATGGACTTATGTATCATAGTAGGTAACACAATTATTTATCTAGTAATTAATGAAATTGTTTGTCAAAGTCACTTAGTAAGAAATAAAATTCTTTTTCTTGTTATTGTTCTTACTCACTTAATCTTTTCTAGTGCATGGAAACACTTATATTTTCTTTTAGTATTTCCAATGATACCTTTTAAATAAGGTTATACAAAACATAATGTCAAACTCATTGAGATTGATATAATCCCTTTGTATAGTATGTACATGCATGGTTACACAATATCTCCCTTCAATGTCATAAAAAGTGGAGTAATATCCTCTCATGCAAGCTTGCATTGAAAAATCTATTTCACGAGCATAGTGGGGCCAATGCACCTTTTAGTTATCTTGTTTCAAAAAGTGATGTAGTGCTAGTGACATAAAGCATACATCCCTTTATAGTCGGTGGAATACCCTTGAGTTTGCACACATGGATCATTCTTCTCCAACCTCAAGAGCAAATCATACGCTAGAGGAAATGAACATGAGAGCATAGGGCATTCAAAGCATGGACTAAAAGGAGCACATACTACTCAAAGAGTGAACTAAAAGGATTGAAAAAGAAAGCTATGATAAAACATGCCTCATCATATAGTTGAAGCCATCATTTAATTGAGACATAATCACTTTCTACTATCTTTCACAATGAGAGCAAAGATATGGCACTCATCAAAAGATTATGGCCATGACTCATTATTATATGTATGGACGGACTATACACCACACATGACAATTTCAATTAACTCATCTCTCAATGGAGGCATGGGTTTACTTACAAAAGTAAGCAAGTGTTGCTTTTAGACATTAGGACTCATAATCAAGCTACTTAAGCTTGTATAAATGGGCTATACATTATAAGCACTTTGCACCCTAGTTTAAACAATAATCAAGGTTTAGGATTCCTTATGGTTTTTTGTCTCATGTGCACACATACATATTGCCTTCTCTAGCCCTTGTACACAAATGTATCACAATCACAAGATCCTTCATTAGTGCCACCAAGCAAGAAGGCTTGGAGACAAGTGTATACAAAGTGCCCTCAGAATATGGGGATAAAAGGAGTTATGTTTTGTAATCACGCTCTTTTTTAATTAAAAGGTAGCAGAATTATGATTGGATGAGTACAACTTCTTTACATATTAAATTGATATTTTAATATTCATATTTATTAGACTACCATATTTTGGATACATCATGACAAATGAAATTATTGTTGCCTCTTCTATACGTGTATATCATGTGCTTGGCTTTGAAGTGGCTGTAATTTATCTTGTCATGCTTTATCAAAATAGGAGAGAGTTACCCTAGTATATTTGAATAGTAATGATGGTAACTTTTCATTACACTACAAATAAAGAATTACATATTATACACTACAAATAAAGAATTATCTTATATCCACAATAATCACCATTTGCTCATCCACATTAATGTGAAAAAATACAAAAATTAAGACCTAAAATGATTCACATTTTAAAAATGGATTAACAAATGATATTTGCCCCTCTTTTGTGAATGGATTTTTTTTAAAAAGTTCGTTTTATTTTTTGAAAGAAAATATTTGAAAAGAAAAACATTCACAAATTCAAGTATGATGACAATATCAATCTTGATCTTTTGAGATAGATATGAGAATTTCCCATAGGCTCCAATTTTTGAGAGTGGATACTTCTCTTTTTTTTTAAAAATGCACATAAGATGTAATGTATTAGTGTAGTTTGAAATAGTTACATCTCTTCAAAAATAAATTACCATAGTCTCATTAAGAGATTGACATACATTTCTTGAGTAGCTTATAAGCTACCTTGTAACACTTTACTTTAGAGCACTCTTACACATCTTTTTCTTTCTTGAGTATTTTCAAGCACTCTTAAACATCTTACTAGATAAGTTACCATATGATTGTAGTAAGAAGAGACAAAGCCTTTAGCACTTTTAACTCTTTAAGCCATAATGGCATTCCTCACATTCCGTATGCATTTGACAACCATTGCTAGAATATGGCCCCAAATATTCTTTGCTTGCTCATTCATCTCTCTTTGGATGGCTAGAAACATTTGGCTTAGGGTTAACTAATTATATAGACCATCTATCTCCATGCATTTGATTAGCTTTCTCCAAACCAGATTAACTTTATGATATGCCCAAAATATGTGCACCATGTTCTCTTCTCTATGCTAGCATAAAAAACACCACGGAGATACTTTGAACTTAACTAGCCTATCCTTTAGTAGGCATCTCTTGGTTAAAATTTGCCATAGCAACACATTCAACCTCATGGATGGTGTGGGCTTTGATAGTTTAAGAAACCCTTTGCCCCATGTCTAGAAAGAGTTTGTTGAAAGAACATTTTTCCAATTTTGAGAAGCTTTTATGACCCACTTGCAACTACTCTTCTCTAGGTCACTTATTTTCTTAATTCTAGCCAGTAGAGTTCATATTCTAGTGCACCAAACCTTGTGAGAATTAACTTGCCTATAGACATAAGAAGTTAACCAACTATGAAGTTTCATTTTCCCATGGTCTCACCCACCTAGCCAAGATGAGGGAGTATCGTTCTTGAAGTGTTAATATACACTTGAAGTTAAGTTCTCCCAACTCCCAACTCTCTCTCCACCTCTTGATCCCCTTCGTATTGAGGTGAAAGGTCAACATTAAGCTTTATTAGTGCAATCTTATCCTCATAAGCTAATTAGAACTCTACACTTCCTATAGTAGTGTCAGAATCCCCCTTATTATTGCATTTCTCTTTCCATCGGAGCTCTACAATTAAGAGTTTGTTGGACTTAACAAGAGATTGAGCCCAAGTGTTGAAAAATTGTTATTAAATTTTACATCACCATAGAGTCTATTAAGCCAATTCAAATCTTCAAGCCTTGTGAGCATAAACTTGGCTGAATCTAGTAACAAGTGATTATGGATCAACCCTAAGACCCATCTAGGTTAGTTAGCTAATAAAATTCAATATTTATGATTTGTTGTCATTAGATTCTAGTTCACCACCTCCATCCACTTTTGATGTTGCTAGTTGTTCCCATTTGATTGAATCCCTAATTTGATACTCTCTATAACTTCATATAAACTCCTTTATCTTTCTAGTTGGTCCCAATAGGCACTCAAAATTGGAAAAATGGAGGCTATGTACACAGTTGCAAAAGTCACAAACATATGTCTACAACAAGCCTTCTTGGCATCTAGCTTTGAAATTAGACCATTTGAAGAACTTTATTTTGATTATTTCAAACATTTATTTGAAGTGTCCTCCATTCTGATTGTGAAATTTGAGTGAACAACCTAGATACTTGAAATCTTCCCCTTGTTTAATATGCTTGAGTCCAATATCATTTAACCAAGTTGGTGCTTCTTCTAGCCCAATATACATTAGTTCAAATTTAGGAGCTCTAATATTTAAACAAAAAACACTTACTATTCATTGTAAATCCCAAGCAACACTTCTAGTGATTGATTATCTATTGCTACCACATTAGAGTTGTTATTTTTGCCACAAACTTACTCCCATCATGTAGAGTGAGATCTTTAAGAGATTTATCACTTCCTTTTTTTCTCAAGGTTTTTGAGTGTAGCCCCATGACAAAGTGCAAACAATAGAGGTAGGTAGCCTTGCCTCACTAATGGCTTTAGATTAAATTATTAGGAGCATTATCCATATATTGATATACATGTTGATGCATTGATGAAATTGGCTTACCATTATGTTGCAAAAGGATCTATCAAACCCCGTGGCCAAGCCAAAAAGAGATACATTAAATTCCCATCAATATTTATTATATACTGCTCAATGGTGCTCTAGCCAAAATTGTGAATGTAGATGAGCTCAATAGCATGCCCAAAATGATGCCAAAATGTCAAATTTTTATTGCTAAAACATTACCTTGATGCTCCTTGATGCATGCTATTTTTATCTACTTTTTGTCATTTTTAAACCAATTAGAATGGCCTTCGAAATATGCAATAAAACCACTTTTTAGGCCTCCAAAATGTCTAGTTTTGCACCTTTTAACACAAACATAGATTAGGGCATCTACTAGTCATTAAATTGGGATTTAATGGAGATTACAATGGTTTAGAGATTTTGGATGATGGGCTTGGTATTCCTTTAGCTAGGACACTAGGTGTATAGAGAGCACATGGTAATGTAAAGGGTCCACCAAGTGATCCAGTGAAATACAAAGTCTAATAGGGTTAGATACCCTATTAAAAGATTTGGTTTTGAAGGTTATGTAGCTTATCATTATACTTATATGGTAAAGGTGGTTGAGGATATTGAGCCCACTTGTTTTGAGGATGTTGTTGGTCATGCTCATTTTGGGATGTAGTAATGGTTGAGGAGATGGCTACATTAGAAGCCACTAGGACTTGAGATCTAGTACCTTACCTAAGGGTAAGAAATCGATTGGTTGTAAGTGGGTTTACAAAATCAAGAATAATGCAGATTGTTTTGTTAGTATGTATAAGGCTAGGCTGGTTGCAAAAGGCTATGCTGAAACATATGACATAGATTATGAAGAGATATTAAATCCAATTACTAGAATGGAAACTGTTAGATGCGTGGTTGCTTTGCAACCAAAGGTTGGAGTTTGCAACAAATGGATGTCAAGAATGCATTCTTGCATGGTGAATTGCAAGAAGAAGTGTATATGGAGCAACTAACAGGTTATGAAGATTTAGAGCATCTCACATATGTGTGGAGGTTAAAGAATGCACTCTATGGGCTAAAGCAAGTACCTAGAGTATGGTTTGACAAGATCAAAGAGTATTTTCTCAACATTGGCTTTTATGTTTCTGATGATGATCACTCACTTTATGTGAGAAAGGGAGATGTAGACTTGGTCATCATAGTCATCTATGTGGATGACTTGATTATTATAGGTGGTAGTGACAATGTGATTACTGAACTGAAGGTCCTTTTGAAGAAGAAGTTTAAGATAAAGGATTTGGGTGAGCTGAGGTACTTTCTTAGCATTGAGGTGACTAGATGTAATGATGGTATATGGCTGTTCCAAAATGCAATATGGCTTGGTTATGTTGTCCAAGTATGGTATGACAACATGTAAGGCTCTTTTGGTAGCATTGGAGCAAAATGTAAAGTTGAGTGCTGATGTTGGGGATGAGATAAAAGACCCTACTATGTTCATGAGGATAATAGGGAGTTTGATTCATAGGACTATCACAAGGATAGACTTGAGTTATGATATTGGCCTTGTCAGTCAGTTTATGCAGATGCATAAAAAGCCTTATTTGGATGCAGTTAGATGCATATTGAGATATGTGAAGCCCACGATGCATTATGAACTTTTTTATGAGGTAGGTAAGGATAAATAGATGTTTGGATACACAAATGCAGATTGGGGTGGTAGCATGTTTGACACAAGATCTACTAGTGGATTTATGTTTTCCCTTAGTAGTGCAACAGTTACACGGATAAACAAAAAGCAACCTATAGTTGCTTTATCAAGTATAGAGGCTAATTATAGAGGTGCTGCTATGGCAGCATGTGAGGTGATATGACTACAAAAGTTATTGGGTGATTTGGATGTGCAAGGAGATGGTCTAGTTGTCATTCACTATGACAACATGAGTAGCATATAGTTAGCTAGGAACCTAGTGTTCCATACTAGGATAAACCACATTGAGATGCATTATCACTTTGCGAGAGAGAAGGTACTTGCAAGAGAGATTAACTTGGTATATGCCAATACATAGAATTAGATAGCTGACATTTTCACAAAGGCATTGGGTGTAGAGAAGCTTCAAAATTTTCAAATCTTACTTGGAGTTGCGGAGACATAGTTAAGCTTGAGGGGGAGTGTTGAGATGGCATGCTCAACATGTGCAAACATTGATGATGGACCACTTGCTAGATGGGTTTGCATGTTTACATTTAGCATGTCAGTGGTCATTTTGATCCTTACATGGCCACTAACTTATCACGTATTATATTTAGTTTGTTGCACCTACCTACAACTAGCATAATTATAACACAAATCAATCAGTATAGTCAGCTATGTAGTGTTTGACTTAGTAGGCCACTTTCCTTTATGTTGTATCTTATCTATACTTTGTGTACATTGTATTGTTTGTGAAAGAGGAGGAAGAAGAAGAAACCAACAAGAAAACATTTTTGCCTCCATCTCTCTTCTTGTGTTCTTGAGTGAGCTTTTGCTTATTTGTATGGTGTGTGTTTGGCGCAGCAGCTCAAGCAAGTCCCCCCACCATGTGATTCGTGACACATGATGTCGAGGCATATTAAGTCAAGGGTCTTAATGATGGGAGTTTAAGAGAGAAGGATGCAGAGAGTACGATTCAAAAAGGATGAAAAAAGAGAATGTTGAATTGATTTGAGAACAAAGAAGCTCTGATTAAAGCTATCACCAAGCCCTTTGATTCATATGATGCATAACAAAGCAAGTCCAATACATGCACTCAATATGCTTGTCCTAGTACAATATATTGTGTTGAGATGATTGCCCAAAATCTTTGAGACAAGAACTTAGAGGTAACCCTATTCTAGGACAAGCTTGCTATATATAGGCTTTATTCATTTACACATAAGCTTCAAATCTCATATCTAATCTATGAAAACCTGTAGCATGTAATAGCTATCATCAATCATGCATGATACAAAGTGATAGTAAGTGAAGAAACCTATAAACCCTCTATGGGCCTTAATACATGAGTTCAAACCTTCTTTTAATTGTTATATGCAACAATAGAAAACCATATTCATGGTAGCCCAAATTTACCTTAGAGTGGGTTCTTCATATACTTCAAACATATACGTATTGTACACAAGCATATGCATTATTTATTGAACCATGAGATCAAAGATTCATTTTGAAAATGCAAGGTAGAAATATTCAGCTTGAATACTCTAATTTTCCCTCTTTTTTACACCTCATGGAAGCCATAAGGTCACTTCTTTGATACGCCAAACAATACCTTGAAGGTCTATGAGCATTTAATCATGTTCCTCTTCATCAAAGCCTTCACTTTGCATGAGTTTTGCCTTACTTCATTCCCCATGTTTGATGTAGGCTTCCTAGATAGTTTGTGCCAAATTTCCTCATGTTGAATGTTGCCCCTTTGCTCCCCACTTTTCTCCACTTTTCCTTGTCCACAATAGTCCCTTAAGTCCCCTCTTATTCCCTTATGGATGGTCATATGAATTCAAAACTCTTGGTCACTAACTTACTTGCCTTCCCTCCCCCCCTCCTCTTAAGTTCAATATCATTGCTTGTGATTGAACCATTGAATAAAAACTCTTCAATGACTCTAGATTTTCTACAACATGTCCTTTCATGTCATATGCATAGACCCTTGGATGGATAAAGCCATGGGCTCTCATCTATCTTCGTAAATGGACACAAATATGACATCCACCCTCTCCAAACCTACACATTCTCTTGAATATGCCAGATGATTATTCTATGTAGGTTTAGAGCCTTCATCATCCACCACAAAATCATCCTCATCATCCTTTTCAACATTGTCTTTAGAAGTACCTAAATCTAGCTCTTCTACTTCATATGCATCAATCTCATGCCTCTTGAAGGTTTTGATCCACTTCCCTACAATTGGAATTTTCAATGATATCCCATCCAACTTATTGAGAGAATAGGTATCATTACTATGCATATGTCTCACCATATATGGGCCAAACCATTGTTTTGAGACCTTTTAAGTAGTGTTAAGATGATAATATAAATTGTTGTCATAAACAAGCACCCAATCTCCTTCCTCTATTGCAGTTGGCTTGAGTTTATGCTTCTATAAAATTTATTCTTATTGTGAAGCATTGTTACCTCAATACTGTAACTCTTGTCTCAATGTCTTTTGGTCTCCTCTCTAATTGTCTAATGTATAGATCAAGCAATTCTTCTCTACTCAACCCTTCCTCCCAAGGTAACATACTCTAAGTGGTAGCCAACTCTTCAATAGGGATTGCTTTTGTCCATACATCAATTCAATAGAGGCATATAACCAGTTATTGTACTACCTGTCATCTGATAAATAATAGGAGGATGGACCCTCTCACTCTTCCCATTACCCTATGTATTATATGCTGAAGTTAATGCAAGCTTAATTCCCAACTCATAAGCCTCATTTGCATCTAATTCCCCTCTATCAACTATAATCTTGCCTACACAACCATAGTAGTAGAAGACCTATTCTAAGAGTAATGTTCATATTGCCTACATTGTCTTAGTGCGTAGAGCTCTCCTTCCACCTGATTAGTAAAATATTCACACGCAAGCACAATGTATCTTATCTACCAAAGTTTTATAGGCATGGTGACCAAATCTACCACCCATTTATAATGAAGAGACAAAGGATAGGTTGGCTGCAACCCCCCGTCTCTATGCTTCACTGTTGAATACATTTGACAAGTATTGTATGTTTTGACAATGTGTGAAACATCCTTATACCTTTCCTTAATCTTCTCAAATGTGCCTCGAAAACCTCTATGACCAGCGCAAAAACCCTCATGAAACTTGATTATTACATGTAATTGCATAGCCCTATTGCTTATGGATTGGTAGTGGAGCCCCTTTCTTCTTCTTTAATGTTTTTTAAAGATTATTATGACTTTCTTCTAATTCTTTTATATTTCTCTTCAGGCCACTCATCTCTCTTGGATAGTGTGCTAAGATCCTACCCTATTTTCAGCCATTCCCCTACATAGTATAAGTCTTCCAAGAACACTTCTAAAGTTGAAATATAACACCTGAAGTGATTTTTCTCTACTATAAAAGCTTTTTCCACCACTACTTACACTTTATTTACTGATGTATTCATTGTTACAGTAGGTGTTCCTATTAGCTCAGCTGTTGTATATTTAATGCCATTCTTGCATTAGTAAAAGTGATGTACTTGCAATTATAGTAGCTTCGAATTCAACCTCAACAGTAGTAGTACATGTATTTTCAGTAGTAAATTCACCCCTCTTCTTCATCATTCTTCATCCCATCTTAGATTATTTCTCCTTGTAATATACTGCAATTTAGGATCTAGTGACTTTGTTAACACTTTTACATTGAATCTAACTATATATCTATTCCCTTCCTCATCATCTTGCCCAATCACCCATCCAATACCAATTGATGTAGTGTCCATTGTAATGATAATAGGCTTCCCCTTTAAATAACCAACCTTCCTCAATGTTGATGTAAACTTCAAATTTTTCTTTAGTCTTCTCATGGATTTGGTGTGCTCTACCATTGTAAATTTTATCCCCTGTAATGGATATGAATCATCATCCACATACACAAAATGTGGCATCCATATGAGGTAAAAGACACATGTCTCTAAAAACCTTATGACCTTTGAAGTACTAGAACATGTGTTCTACATCCTTTCAATCCCATCTATCTTCACTGATGAAGGCTTCATGCCATAGATCATGTACATATGATCCACAATCAACACCTCTTCAAGTCCAAACATATACTTTTGGCCTGAAAGAGTTAAATATACTTCCTCTATGTGGACCAAAATATTTTTAGAGTTTGCTATATGATTGCTAGAAAACTCTCTACAACCATGCTCATTTAGCTCTTCACTCTTCTCATTCTCTACACAACTCTTGATTGGCATGTTATTTAAGAATGTAACTTAAGACCTTGTTCATTCCATTCATCATATATGCCACAAAATCTATTTCAGTCTAAGGAAGAGTACAAATCTATTTCAGTCTATGGTAGTGATACCCTTCTCTTCTCACTGCCAAAACTAGAACTAGTCATACCCTAAGTATAGATCCCCTAAAGAATAAATTGCTCTACCAATGAAGGCCACCCATTGAACATAGGACATGCACCAAAATTTCTAATTGATACTTTGTCTATATGTCTTGGATAAATCTCAATTCACCATTCTTCACACGCATAGTAAATCATTTATTTGAGTACCACACTGATGATAGCTCCAAAAACTCACAGTAATATCAAGCAACTCCCCAGAGTTAATTCCACCTTGTTATTGAGAATGCACTCTTCAAGCACTTTCTTTATATCATCTCAATATCAGACTACAACTTGTAACTCAGTTGTCTACCCTTTTTCTTCCCGTACTTTTCCCATTTTATTTCTTTTCTTGAGATAGATGCTCCATTACATGTGCATGAGTAGGTTGAACTAAAGCCTTTGGCTACTTATGATTTCTACATGTCATTCTTTTTGAAGTCCTTGCAGTATCTTCATCCCTCTTTCTCTTATCTTGCACAATTACATTTGTATATTGCAACTTAGCTAAATAAGCATACAATGAGAAGGAATCAACCAGCAAGTCCCATCTTCTCATGCCACAAATGCTTATACTTGTGCAAGACTTTACCCTTTTCAACTCTCATCTCAACTTTATGCATCGCATTAGACCATATTTGAGCTTTTTGACCAACCATAACTTTCTTGCGGACTTTCTCTTTCTGTAATCCAAATGTGGCAACATACATTCTTGCTTGCACATTTATGGTAGCCATATCATCCAATAATTTTTGCATTAATCCTTTTCCAAAGTGTAGAGCAAAAGTAGAGTCCCAAGAGGAACACCAAGGAAAAGGGGATTCTACTGCAAGAAAATCTATCTTGTAACATCAACAAGCTTTTATTTCATTCTTTTGATGATCAAAACAAAGAAAACAACAATTCTTCACGTAGCATCATAGTAGATATCTCCCACGGATTTGATAGAATCAATCATAATCTTTAACATCTTCATAGAATCTATCAATAAAATAAGGAACACAAAGGAATACACCACTTTTGAATGGAAATCAATCACATAGTATTGATCTTCAATGTCTTCATAGTTTTCTCTCTCAATCTCTCATATACAATTACACTGTTTTGATAGAATTGATTCTCTTTGGCTCTCTCTCTCTCTCTCTCTCTCTCTCTCTCTCTCTCTCTCAATAGTACATCATCTCCTCACTACAATACTTAATAATGACTCTCAATAATCCTTCTTAGGTTGTGGATACACCTCCCAAGAGGTATGTCTGATGAGAAGAGGCACCAGAGCCACTACAGTGTCTCTTCATAGCTCACTAGTGTCACTGTCACTCCAGTCTTCTCTTCAGTCTTCAGCAGCTACTTCTTCCATTTGTTTTAGGTCTTTTGAACTTAGATTCATCCTTTCCAAAAGTTAGAAATCTTTCCCAAAGTCACACATACATTCTATAGAACACTTACAAAAGATCTACAGAACAGAACAGAACATGAACAGAGCAAATACATAGCAGAGATAAAGGCTCTACAAAAGGTTTACAGAGGGTTATAGAAGGTCATCAGAGAACAATATATCCTCATAAATCATACTAAAACCATTCCAAACTATCAAAAACTATTCAATAAGCTTTCAAAATATTTCAACCTTCATCAATCATCAATCCATGTGTCATACAGAAGAAAATCAGCACAAAATAGAAGCTATACAGAAGGTATCAGAACCAATCAAAACCTCAACAGAACCTATTAGAACATCACAGAGCTTCATATTTCCACTAAAAATCATCATGAACTTCCAAAAGATAATCAATATCATCCAAAAAACTTTCAAACACTTCCATTAACAACCATACATCACTCTAAATCCATCAAAAATCAATGATTTAGACCTCAAAAATAACAAAAATAAGTCTAAAATTCAGTTTTTTTTCACTCTCAACGTATCCCCACACTTAGAAAGGAAGTGTCCTCGCAACCCAAGGAAAAGAAGAATATAAGTTCACTAAAGAGCTCAATTTGATCTTCTATAGTATCTTCAACAATCACCTCAAACCACAACCCCAACTTATCACCTATATCTCTAGAAAAGAATACTTCTAAAGGAAAACGTCGTTATTTATTAACACATCTGACAAACAATAAAAAGTCATAACAAATTTGTAAAGGATATAAGAGGTTTCTTCTTCATTATCTCGAACTATCCAACCAGCATCACCACCACTGCAATTCTCCAAAAATGTATCTCTCGAAAGCAAATTGAATAGGTGGCCACCATGATCTCATCACATAAAATTAACCCACAACACAAACACTAAACACAACCATCTGAATGACACCTCCAAAAAGAGAGATATATATCATTAAGAATCATCCAAAATACATTGCAAAGGCATCAATGAAGGTGATCCCTTTTGAAGACTTGGTGATTTCGAAAGCGATCCATGGATAAGGACTCATCCACAAATGTCTTTGGAGGATTTTGAAAGAACTGAAGGTAGCACATCCTTTTTAGCAAAATAAGGTATCTGTTAGGTAGACATAGGGCATGAAAATATAGGACATCAAACTGTTGGGAATCAATGTTCACATTCACATTCATACAAAGCTTTGGAATGGCCTTTTGATCGTTATGGGAATGCCTATGCATATATGCTAGATACCAAGCAAAATGGGCTGTCAATCTCACTAAAGGATCTAGAGATTGTGAATATTGGTGAGAAAAATGGAGGCAATTCTGGTATGCTTGACTAGCAGTGGTCTAGTCCCCTGGAATTAATGGCCAGTTAATCTGTGGTCTTATGAGAGAATCGGTTGAGCTCCATCCTCTTCTTCTCGGAATCAGCTGATCAAATCCTTCATACCCACTAACCAACTGAGGGGGTTGAGAAATAGAAGTGGCAGGAGATGGAAGTGGAATAAGTAAAAGGGGATGAAGAGATGGGTAGGTAAAATCGTAAAATGAGGAATAAGCTAAAGAAGGAGTGGTTGAAAATTTAAGTGAATCAGTTAGGAAAGGTGTCAATTGATAAGTAGGAAAAATAGAAGGTATATGGATAGATGGAGAAGGGCATGGTGGAGAAGGAGAAAATACTCGATCTTCAATGAAAGAACAATAGATAAATATAGGAATTTGAGGAAAATCTTGAGGTTGGAAAAGGAGAGGTAAGATAGCTGCTGAGTTGGATTTATAAAGGGAAAAATAAGCATCATAGCGATGGGCCATTTGTTGATAGCACAATAGGCTAGGAATAGAGGGACCTAAAACAAATCGTCTATGGTAGTCATCAAAGAAGGATGAATCAAATGGATAGTTCTTGGAAAGATAAGCTAGGAGATCCACCCTTAGTTGGTTAGTGCTTTGCACATAAGTAGAAGCTGTACTTTGGCGTTGGTTCAGGACTACAGAATCAATCATTGAATGCCATGAAGTGTCAGGGCAAGTAGCCACTTTAGAAGAATAGCACTGGAACATGTCATCTATCCTCAACTCCAAGTAGTTGACATATAAGGCAGCTTGTAAGACCACATCCCCCACATACCAAGCCAGATCTACATCATCTGAAATTAACAGATCACCTCGTAGATACATATAAGACAGCAACATGGTATCTATCGTTACGAAATCTTCAAAGACCATACGGACAACTTCTGTCAGCAAATCAGAAGACCAAGCCCCACTCCAACCATCCTCTGGAAGAGGGAGATCCATCGTTGAGAGCTTAATATAGAAGGCCAACTTCTGTAACTGATAGTGGACATTCTCATCATTTGAGAATAATTGTCTGGTTGTAACAAAGGGTTCTCCTTTGTAGGGAAGAGACAAAGCCTTCCCTAACCCTCTAGGTGTCAATACCATGGAAGTTCCACGAATCAAGCCCGATTTCTTACTCTATGATGCAAGAAACTCATCACACAGAGCTAAATCGTCTAGAATCAAAGGGAATGAAGCAACCATGAAAGTTGCAAGGCCTGCTTTCGCTATAGGCTCAAAAGCTAGTAGGAAAGAATAATCCCTACTGATCAACGGGACATACTGGACAGGAGGAGGAGCGCGAGATGCCATTCAGATGGAAAACACACACACCACAAACATAGACAATCACAAAGAATGCCTGTAAAACGACAAAATAACGATAAAAAAGAAACCGATCACAAGAAATACACACACAAACGTAACTAACCAATTGATCACCCCAAACAATCCACATTCGGTATGACCTCTACACATATGCAATCGAAAACTTCATGCTATGCAACAAGGAGTCACCCAAGAGCCTATATGAGGCAAAAAAGAAAAAAAACTACAAACCGCACCTATAATCGTATGACACAAGCAAACCATAATACCTTAAAAACCTAATCAGGACCGAATCAGAACTTTGAGAAACAATTTCAGCTTAAAGGACTATACGTGCCCATCCCCCACAAAGTGTATTTATTAAAAAGGGAAAAAAGTGCAATGAGGGAAATGATTTTAGTGAAGGGTTCATTTTAAGAAATTATTAACAATGATTGAAATTTTATTAGGTTGTAAACCTTAATAAAAAAATGACGGTTCATTTTTAAATTGTTAGTTAGAATTTATTAATGTGAAATGATGCTTTTAACGAAACCCGGACTGCGATCCCCAGACTTAGGTCGCTAAATGTATATTCATTGATTAAAAATTTAATGCGTTTGAAGCGCTCTTCTTTTTCAGCGCGTGCATTTTTATGACGACTGGTTCATTTTTATTAAAAAATTAAAGTGCCTTTGAAACACACGTAACACGTGCAAAGTAAACGGTGGGTTGATTTTAATTGATTAGAAAAATGTGTGTTTAGTGCGAGCGTGCCTGGAAAAGTGGGTGAATAAAGTTCATTTTAACAATCAACTGTGGTTAAGGGATGACCAAAATAAATAAAGCACAAAAAATAGATACCTGGTAGGGGTGTGTATGCAAGAGACAGAGGGTGCACTGAGTAGTCCCAAGTGTAAGGAATCCAATAAAAAAAGCAAAAACCATTGACTGGAAAAAATTAAAGCATCTTAGTATTTTTTTTAAAACAAAATAAATATCAAGGCAATATTAATGGGATCATATTTGATATAATTAATGTTGATTAGTGTTTGGGTGAAATTGTTATTATTATTATATATTATTTTTTTAAAAAATATAATTTAGGTGTGTTTTGATTTTGTATTTTATTTTTTCTCTTTTTGGTATATTTTTTATTTTAAAATATTCCAAAATTAATCAAATGCATTGATGGATTTTTTTGTGATTTTTTTGAATTTAATTCTGATTTTTAGGGATTTTTAATGATTTTTTCTCAATTTTTAATGAATTTTAAAAAGATGTTAAATATTATTAATTTTTTTACAATTAATTCTCTATATTATAATCAGCATGATCAGACAAAAAATTACCCAATTCAGTAAGAAAATTTTTAGTTTTTTTAAATTTTTTAATTGAATTATTATGAGTTTTTTAATATTTTAAGTGTTTTAAAGGTATTTTTAGGTATTTTGCTTGGGTTTGTGGAAATTCAAAAGAGATACCCAAGTTGCGTGTGAATAGCTGTGTGTGCTCGGGGATGGCACACACCACCGCACGGAGAAGATGAAACGTGCGTCCGCGCGCGTGAATACTCGCTGGAAAAGTTCCACAAACTCGTGCACGGACCAAGCATACAACATGAGAGGGCTTTTGCGTGACGCCACACGAATAGGCGCACACGCAGATACACGAGTGTAGGAACATGGGGTAATGGGGGGTGGGGCAAATAGAGGGAAGGGGGGTGAAATGTAGGGGTAGGGTAAAGTGGTGAAAGGGGGGGGGGGGGAAGGGGGGGTGTCGGAGGGTGGGAAAGGGGAGGGCCCAAGGAGGTGGGCGGTCGCGTGGTGGCGAGGTGAGGCAGGGAAGGGGGATGAAGGCGTGGTCAACGGCGAGGTAGGGGAGAGGAGGAGATCGTTGCGAAGGGGAGGAGGAGGTTGAAGAGGACGCGGTGGGGCTACGGCGGCGAGAGGAAGGAGGGGAGGAGGAGGTTCAACGCAAAGGGGAGGAACGAAGAGCGAGGGGGCGCTGCGTGTGGCGGCGTGAGAGGATGAGGAGGCGAAGAGAAGGGAGTCTGCGGGCGGAGGAGGTGAAGGTCGAGAGGGCGCTGGCGTGAGGAGGAACGAAGGGAAGCCGTTGATGAGGAGGAGGACGAGGGGAAGCCACGAGGAGCGCGGGCGTGAAGGAGGACGAGGGGGAGCCGTTGACGAGGAGGAGGATGCCACGTGACAACGAACATGTAAGGTGTTTTTTTTTCTTTTGTTTTGTTTTTTTGTTTTTTGTCATTTTCTTGGTCTTAGTCTGTTTCTTTTTTCTAGTTGGGGTGTTATGATTAATGTTGGTTTTTCCTTTTTTATTTCTTTTTTTAAAGATTTGTATGTTATTATGTGTGTGTGTTGTTTTTTTTTGGTATTTTATTCTTTTTGAGTTTTTGGTGTTTATTTGTTTTGAATGTTAGTGGTTTGTTGTTGTTGTTGTTTTTTTTTTTGGTTTTTTTTTTTTGTTTTTTGGTTTTGTTTAGTTTGTGTGTCACCGGTGTGTGTTTTTTCATGAAAAAGTGAGCGCACCCCGTCTTGCGTGCATGTGCGGGGCGGGAGTAAAAAAATTTGCATCGGCGGGAGTAGACGGAGCAGGGATGGCGACATGCGAGGCATAGAGGCCATGGGGGTGTCCCGAGGCACGTAAAACCAAAAACAGGCGCATTCACTCGCGACACGACCACACGGTAAAAAATAAGAAAAATTAATAAAAACCCAAACCAGACACTGGATCGAAAGATCGTAAAAAGGAAAAATGTGCCAGGAGACAAGGGGAAGATGAGAGAAACATGGGTTCCGGGGCAAAATCAAGGTGTTCACATGGAAAAAACACGAAAAACAACTATAAAAATACATACGAGAATTAATATGGAAAAATCCACGTATCGGAATGCAGGGTAAAAAGAAGAAAAAATGTGTAGAATAACGCGTCCAACAATGCTATCATGTCAACACATGGTTTCGATCGAGAAAGGTTACGTTCACATGGAAAAAACCTAAAAATGGTATTCGAAAAGGGATGCAAAAATTAATATGGAATGATCCGTGCACTGGAATAGAGGACAATAAAAATGAAAAATGTTTGAGGAAGGGAATGCACAAGACTATCACGTCAAAACTCACTGCTGGCGGAGAGAGGAGGGGTTCACATGCAAAAAACACAAAAAAGACACCCGAAAACACATGGAAAAAGTAATAACTAAAAATCCGGCAGTCACAAGAGGAGGGAGGAAAAAGAAAAAAGTGGGAAAAAGGTTGGCGGGACATGGTTGTCAAATTAAACTGGAATTTTGGTGAAAATAGAGCATGTTCACTTGGAAAAATGTGAAAAATAGGCACGAAAAGGGCCCGAAAACCCGCAAAAATTAATAGCAGACCAATTGTGTATTGGAAGGAAAGGATGTAAAAAGGAAAAATGTCAAGGCGAATGGGTAGGGTAGGGCTGGCACATTAGATCAGTGTTCCAAGGCAATAAAAGTACGTTCACATGGAAAACCGTCTAATTTGCGGGAATTGCTTCAAAAATTAATAACTCAAGAACCAGCGATCGGAATAGGGGTTGGTAAAAAGGAAAAATGGGCAGTTCAAAGGGACAAACAAGGCTGTAACGTTGGATGTTAGTCTCGATGAACGTAGGGTACGTTCACATGGAAAACCATTCTAGTTATGTGAATTGCTATAAAAATTAATAACTTTAGAACCGTCAGTCGAAACAGGGGTTAGTAAAAAGGAAAAATGGTCAGTTCAAAGGGATGAATAGGTCGATAAGGGTGGATGGGGATTCTGGTGAATGTAGGATTCGTTCACATGAAAGAACATTAAGACAAACGACAAAGGGAAATAGAGAAGGAACGACCCCAAGGGAGGGGGGAAAGTAGATGCGTGGGTGGGTAAGGGACCCCATCACTGTAAAATGAAGTCATGGCATAGATGCATGAGCATAGCAAGTTATATCCATGGGGGTATGCAACATACACGTGTAGGGACGCATCTACATGCTTAAAACCTTAACAGGAAGGGTAAATCGAACAACAAGGACCTAATACCACACGTCAGATGAACCACAAATGTCCCCACACTGAAAATATGACCGTCACTGAGAAACAAAAGGTGTAGGGCTAGAAAAACTTGGCCCATATTGCCGAGGAGTAATGTCGACTATCGCGGTTGCGTCTGGTGTCGTTGTCGGCTGGAGGTACCAAGGTGCCTTCATAGCACACATCCGTCATTGCAGGGACCATGCGACAGTACCTAGGGAGGTAGCTGGTTGAAAGAATTGGAGAAAATTCGTCGATGACGAGGGATATTGCACTCAACTTACGATCACTCAAATGGAGTGAAAGAATAGTCACTCACCCCATTACTAACATCACTCGAGTGAATAATGATGAAACCCAGAGCTCACACCCGGTTTAGGAATCGACAAGGGAATGGTGCATAGGGAGTATGCCAGGGTGCACAGTTAATGGTGTGTAAGTGTGTCCAACCCGTCTGGCATAGGTACAAGTAGGAAGGCCAGGGAGCCTTGCAGTGTAGTGTACAGAGCAGAGTGACGTGTCTTGTGCTGATGGCAGAGATCCATCCTGTGTGTGCAAAGGGAAACGAGAACGTACCTGACTCTAGGGATTGTAACGTCCCTCAATCCCCACCTCTCGATAATTCATTGAAGAAACACCATTCACACTCAACCCACCCTCTGTCTCACGCTCTGTTGAAAGATATAGAGGGTAGCCCATTCCTAAAACCCATTGATGTAATCCTCACTGTCACTTGTGCAGAGGTTGTATGACTTATGTGCAATTGATAGTGCAACTGTGCATCCCGCCCTGTGCCGGCATACAATGCAAGAAGGAAGGCCAGGGAGCCTTATGGTGCAGTGCACAGGAACAGATCGTGCATTGTGCATTGAGAGGCCCAACCTGTGCGTGCAACACTCCATTCACACATCTCATCGCTCATTTGATTTGAAGGGAAAAACTGGTCACTTAGCCCACCCTTTGTCTCACTCTCTGATAGATACAGAGGGTAGCCCATACTCACATCCCCATCCTGTTAGGATCAAAGCTCACATCACTCAAGGGGTTGGTAATGAAGATCATGTCGGTTGTTGTTGTCATCAAGATATTGAAGATGAGGTGTACTCAGGGGGGCAGCCAACAATTCTCGTACTTCAATGATTTGTAAGAAAGGTCGTCTGTTAAGAAGGACAGACGGACTGATATTGCAGAGACAATGCATCAAGGGAGGTGGCTTCAAATTACTTGCTGGAAAGGTGTTGCGGGTGAGTCAACTATCCTGAACTGCGGGGTGTTACCACCTTTTCCACAGTCAGCTTCTTGCCCAAGGGTGTCTCCACCTTTTCTTGGAACGAGGCATGTTATGACAGGGAATTTCTTCCTTTCTCCCATAACAGTTTGTTTGTTTGTTTTTTTTTTCTTTCCTTTATCCCTTTTTTGTTTCCTTTTTTTTTTCCGTGAAGAGGAGAATGATAGAAATACCATGTGTCAAGACCAATCTCGCCATCGTTACTGAATCAAATGAGAAGAGAACAAGGTCGGGTTGAGATGTATCTACGAGGGGTTAGCAGAACGAGACCGCCTCAGCATAAGGGATATTAGAAGCACAAAGAAAAGGACAGTGCGATTCCCAAAAGGGGAAGAGTAGGTTGACTGTGATTGTCAAGATCCCCAGGGAGGGAAGTACTTTTTCAGACGATAGCCATTGATTAGGAACGAATCATCAGAGGCATCAACGGTTTGCACCTAAACAGAGCCATTAGGATTGACAGCAAATACCTTGTATGGGCTCATCCACCGTTGTTGAAGCTTGCCAGGAAACTTGCCAAATCTTGAAACATAGGCTAGGACAAGATCACCTTCTTTGAACTCCTTGTGCTTGATGAAACTATCATGATAGGCCTTGCGTCGCACTTGAGTGGTTTCCATACACTGTAGGGCCATTCGGCGTATCTCATCCAAGCATTCCAAGTGCAGGAGGTGGCGTTGCGGTGACTCATAATCTCCCAAGAGTTCTTTAATTGCCACCGCAAAGAGGGTAATTCTAGTTCAACAGGGAAAACGACTTTTGTACCATATACTAGCTGGAAAGGGGTTTGTTCTGTAGCTGCCTTATGGGAGGTTCTGTATGCCCAGAGGGCCTCTGTAAGTTGATCATCCCAGTGGCGACCATGTGCGGTAATCGTTCTCGTCAGAATCGAGCAGAGGATGCGATTGGTGACTTCAACTTGGCCGTTGGCTCTGGGATAGTAAGGAGTAGAGTTGCGATAACAGATCTTATATAGCTCTGTCAACTCCTCCATGATTGTGTTAAGAAAATGAGTAACTCTATCACTTACCAGCTTGAGGAGACTGCCAAAATAGATGATAATATTCTCATACATGAACATGGCTACGCTGTTACCATCGTCCCTCTTTAGAGCTTTAGCTTCACACCACTTTGTGAGATAATCTGTACATACTAAGATGTATCTGTTCTGCTTCTGTCTGGTGGGTGGATAACTGGGACCCACAAAATCAATCCCCCACTTCTCGAATGGCTTTAGGGGAAGAATGGGTTGCAGTAGTATGGCACTTGTTTTGGTGGGTTTTCCCATTCGCTGACAAGAATCACATCTCTTGCAATAGTCATATGCATCCTTCTGGAGGGTCGGCCACCAGTATCCTGCTAACAGAGCCTTCCTGGCTATTGCTTCTCCTGCAAAGTGTCTACCACATGGTTCGTCATGGCATGCTTTCAATACTATGTCGATTTCATCTCCTGCAACACATCTTCATAGCACTTTATCTTTGCCTCTCTTGTACAGTGCACCACCTAGCAAGGTGTAGGGGGCTGATTCTAACAGAAGCTTCTTCTTCTCACGGCTTGAGATGCCAGGAGGATACTGTTGAGTTGCTAGGAGGTTGGCTATGTTTGCATACCAGGGAGTAACTATTTCAAGTAGAAACAAGGAAGCATTAGGAAGGTTTGGATCATCATGTTCCTCTTCTACAATTTGAGGGATCCATGATAGATGATCGGCTAGGACATGGGAACGGCCAGGCTTAGTGACCACTTTAAAATCGAAATCCTGGAATAGGAGCAACCATCTCATTAGTCGTCCTTTAACATCTGCTTTGTTCATCAAGAAGGATAGGGCTTCATGATCCACGTAGAACTTGAAATGCGTTGACAATAAATAGTGTCGAAACTTCTCCAGTGCAAACACCATTGCTAAGTACTCAAGCTCTGTCACTGTATAGTTCCGTTCCCTATCAGTGACATTTCGGCTTGCATAATATATCGGTTGATCTAATTTAGAGGGGCCCTTTTGACATAGAACAACACCTAACCCTTCAACTGATGCATCTGTGTGTACATGAAACTCCTTCGTCCAATTAGGAGGTTGTAAGATAAGTGCTTTGATAAGGCACTGTTTTAGGGTATTAAAGGCTTCTTCACAGTCATCAGTCCAAAGGAAATCCGCATCTTTCCTTAGGAGCTTGTGCGGAGGGTCTGCCTTGGTTGCAAAATGTGCAATAAATCTTCTGTAGTAGCCCACATGGCCAAGAAATCCTCTCAATTGCTTGAGGTTTATTGGTGTTGCCAAGGCAGCAATCTTCTCAATCTTTGCCGGGTCCATTGCAATTCCTTGTGCAGAGACAATATGGCCCAAAAGAACTCCCCAGGAGATGCCAAAGACACATTTGTTGGGGTTGAGAGAAATCCCATACTCTCGGTATCTGTCAAAACATTGCTCGAGGTGTCCCCAATGCTCACGGATTAAGCTATAGACACAGAAGTCATCAAGATACACCTCAATGAAATCATGCAAATGATTCTGGAAGGCAACCATCATTACTCATTGGAAGGCGGCAGGAGCATTACAGAGCCCAAATGGCATTACTCTATAGGCATAGGTCCCTCATTCTGTGGTGAAGGTTGTTTTGGATTGGTCCTCTTATGCGATTTGGACTTGGTTATATCCGCTGAATCCATCCAAGAGGGAATAGAGCTCATGGCCTGCCCCACTGTGTCCAACAGTTGCTCTGTAAAAGGGATAGGGAAATGATCCTTCTTCATCTTCAAATTGAGCTTTCGAAAGTCCACACATATTCAAAGTTTCTTGTTCTTCTTGGGTATTACCACAATGGGTGAAACCCATTCATTGTTGAGACAGGTAACCAATGCAATGCCTCAATAGCATCCCAAGAGCATGACAGCTACAAAACAACTGTAGGTAGCATCCATGAGTAAGACATACATCCCAATAAAAAATTTCTGACAACCAAAATGACATCCAATACAAAATTCTAGAATAGCAAATGAGAATCCAAGCCAAGTCTTCAGAGAGCACTAAAGCTCAACAAGTACATGGTACACTGTGCCAAGACAAATGCATTAAGCTGTAGGCGTTGGGTAAGCATGTACCCAAATAGCATATAACTGTCAAAGGATTGACCACTATCAAGCATAGACCAATGTCAATAAGTGCGGGCTGAAATAAGCTCAAGCTTCCAAAAGCATCCGGATCCAATGACAAGCTCGAAGTTGTTCGTCGATGATCAATACATCATAGCATAACCCGAGACATACACCCAAAACCAATATGCATATGTCAAAGTATGAAAGAGAGCTTCAGCCCAAGATTATTCACATGCATTTATTGTTATAAACTGAGTATTTCCAGCCCTACAATCAGGCCAAAAGCATAGCATTACATGTAGCTTCAATCCCCAAGTCAATAGGGACAATAGGCATCAAATCGGTTATGTAGTCATGCCCAAACAAGCATAAGCATAAACTGTGAATGTAGCACTAGAATCAAATGTTTGTGGACTATTTATAACAGTCCCGAAACACTGTTTCTAGCCACCAAGCAATGCCTAATCTCAAAGGATCAGGGCCAAGTATGAATACATGTGCAAGAAGCTCGAAATGGAGCCCAAACAAGTTATCAATGCCAAGCTGGAGCTAAAGTGGCTGACTGTGTGGCTGCCCAAAAACATGCGCAAATCTGCGTGGAGTTGCTGTTGGTCCATGTGGCAACTCTGGGGCGGTTGGAGGGCTCAAACATGAGCCAAGGGGGCCTAGGAACAAGCCTCTAGCAGCCCATAATTGGGGGCAAAGGGATATGAAGGTTGGAAGCTTCAATGGTGGCTGCCCTGTTTGCGTAGACCTGTGGACTGAAATAAAACTCTAAAATAATGAAGCTATACCTCAATATCAATGGCCTAATGGTGCTTCAATAGGCCGGGAAGAAGCTCGGGAAGTCGGGGAGTGACGGGAGCTCAAGAGAATGAGCTATGGCTGCCGGGAAGGAGACCCAATGCAAGTGGGGAATCAATGGGAAGCTGAGAATGCCACGAGCCAAGCTCAAGAGTTGGGAAGCCGTGCTCTGATACCAGTTGAAAGGTGAGAAGGATCAAAGCTTGCACTTGAGAGCTATGGCGGGAGAGCAAGAGCAAGAAAGAGAGAGACAAGAAATGGGAACTCCAACAGTCACAATGTGTGACCGGGCCTTCCTTTATTCAAACTGTCACTAAAAGAATAAGGTGACGGTGATGGGCACCCACCACCTACAGTGTGTTGTGGCGATGATTGTCAGTGTAGTAATATACAGGCGGCTAGGCGGAGACGCATTTACCCCCAAAAAAAATTATGGAGACATTACTTGCTTGAAAATAAGTTTTCCTTAGTCACAGATTATAAAAGTTTTAAATGGATTTTTCCTCAGTCTAATCTAAATATCCCAAGGCAAAGAGGGTGAGGTTTGTTTGAGAAAAGATAGAAAATATGTGTGGCTAGGAAAAAGATTCTTTGAGGATAAGGTTGGGTGAGAATTAAATGGATTATGTGTGGGAGATCGCTTTAATGGGTAATGGATGGGTGGGCCACAAATAATTGTGAGAGAGAAGGGGTTTAGACCTTAATATGGCAAAGGACCAAAGGGGTAGGTAGGTGGAGAGAGGAGATAAGATGAGATAAGGATGACAATAATGATAAAGGGGACAAATATCTCTCTCTCTCTCTTAAAGGAGAGGTGATAATGAAGAAGATAAGAGTAGGTGAAGATGATAAGAATAGATAAGAAGTAGGTGGACATGATAAAATAAGTTCAAGATAACGAGGATAAGGTGCATGTGGATAAGGTTAGTTTACTTTGACATAGACTTAAATTCTACTAATCTACACATAAAGCAATTGATTTGGGATTGAATGCAAGAAATGAAACTAAGGATTGACTTGAGTAGAAAAAAAGCCAAAATTAGACTTAGAATCCCACACGCAATAACTCACTTCTCTTAACTTTCCATATCCAAGAAAGACACACTTCTTGGACTAACAATCAAGCTTACTCCACTTAATCTTTAGATACATATATAAATACTTCATAATCAAAGACACATAAGTGATCATAACCAAGCCTCATATGGAGACCATAACTCTCGGGGAAGTTACTATATGTATGCCCTCTACATCACATGCGTTCAAGCCCTATTTATAAATATCCTTATCTATGAATTTTTTCTGAATAAAACATAACCCTTTTCTATTCAATCTATAAATAATCCCTTTATATTACATCCTTTTGTATGTAAAAAATATATAAAAATAGTAATTTAAAAATACATTATTTTGAACCCACGTGATGCACACATATATTCATGAGTAACTTACCCAAGCCATAATTGCTTGGGAATTTTTCCATCCAATGTCTTACTAGGGGTACAACTAACCAACTACACCATTATCTTTACAACTTCAATCCAAAACCCATTAAGAAGACCAACATCAAAGTGTGTACTATAGAGCTTTCCTGAATGGTCCTATTTATCTTCTTAGCCACACCATTTTGAACAGGATCCTAAGGAGCTATCAACTCTCTTTTAATACCATGGCCTTCACAAAAGTTTGTAAAGGTTTTCAAAGTGTATTTATTACCCTTTTGTAAACTTTCCATAGGTGATCTCCAAAGCTCACCCTATAATCACATTCATCAAGTTGTCCTATACTAAAATTTTAGTCAAGTTTAAAACATACTACATTTTCCATAAGAAAAAAAAAGATCAAGTAAACAATGACAAATGTATATTCCTAATATCAATAATGCCACATGCATAGTTATTTTAGGATGATGGAAACATCCTTGTTTCTCAACATCATAACTTCTTAACCACTCTCTATGAATAGTGACATGGAATTATGGTCTAGAATCCAAAATTTGATTCAATAAACATGCAATTGCACATAGTAACCAAGAATGCATCACCAAATGAGGGTAGATACAAGACATCTCCATTATCACTACTACATGTCTTAATCTTCTCTATCTTTGCCTTATCTTCTCTTTCTTTTTACCATCATTGTTAACCCTTAGACGAACAAGGTGGAGAATTTGGAAAATCTAAAGTAGAAGACAAGGCCAAGGCAAAAGTGAAACGGAAGACAAAGGTGCGCCAAGAAGAATCTGGAAACACAAGAAGTGCAGAAAAGTCCTAAATCAAGAAGGAAGGCACACAAGAAAAAGCACATGTCAATACTTTTGTAAAAGAGCACAAGGCACACCATGATTTATTTTAAGAGCATCGGGCTCTCACCCATGCGATTTGTAAAGGTAAATGGGTAGTAGGAAGGAAGCTAGGAAGATAGGAGGACAATGGAAAAAAGGGCCTAGGCCATGGTCACGGCCATGCAAAAAAGGAAATAAGGGGATGACCACCCAAAAGGGATTTAGGGTTTTGTATATAAAGTTGAAAAGTGAATGAGAAGCTCATTCTTGTGTGTAGCCAAAAGTAGCTATCTTCTTATTATTCTTCTTCTTGTTCTTGCTTGCTTGAGCTTGTGCTTGAGAGAGGGAGTATGAGAGTGTGAGGGAGTGAGTGTGTGAGGGTGAGGGACCGTGGTGGAGAAGCTCTCCATCTTCTCCTCTCCTCTCCTCTCCTCTCCTCTCCTCTTCTCTCCTCTTCTCTTCTCTTCTCTTCTCTTCTCTTCTCTTACTCTCGGTAATAGAGCTTGAAGCGTGAAGCTTGAGGATGGAGCTCGCTTGAAGCTTGTACTTGGATTATGGAGCTATCGAAGTGAGAGGATACAACTTGATCGAGCATGGAGGTAAGCTCACTACACTAGTAGAGATGGATAGCTTGTCACCTATGTGAGAGGTAGCCATTAGTGCTCAGCTTGGAATGCTTGAACAATAAGCGATCCATGGGTCTTGGTGGTTGAGCTCGAGCCTCTACATTTTGTTCCATTGACAGGACCAACTGATTCAAGCCTTGAGCACTTGCGCGCTTCGAATCGAGCATTGAAATAGGGTTTTCCTCGAATCGATGCTTGAGGTACATAGATAGGAAGCGAGAGAGTTTGAAGAGGTATTTGATCTCCTTAACAAGTAGGTTTTTGGTTTTTTGGATTTGGAAAAGCGTGTTGAATTAGTGTATATGTTTTCTTTGTGATTTAGATGCATTAGGGTAGAAAAAAACAAAGAAAAAAAGAAAAACATGTATTATGGTTTCTGCTACCATAATAGGGCAAGAGGATTTGATTTGCTTGGTGATTTGTATTTTGGAGTTTATTTGCTATTCTAGGTATGCACAATCTTTCATTAGGGTCTATTCTTACATTCTCAAAGTTTGTGTGACCCCTTATGACCAATATCATTAGAATCGAGTGATTTTCGTCATCCTTGGAAACTCATCCGCAAGAATCGGCCACTGTTACCATAGTATGATTCCTAGAATAGGACACGGACGGTTTGATTCCCAGAATCAGACGGCCTGATTTTCAAACTCCGACCAACCCATCATGTCCAATTGGACATAACCTGTTCAATTTCGAAAATCGGACACCCCATAATCGAACAACCGATTCCCAAAATCGGACTCCCAAAATCGAATGCATGAGAATCACACATAAAAAGCGGACACAAAAATTGGATCATCCAGAATCGGACACCCCATAATCGGATACTGTCAAATCAAATGTCCGATTCCCAAAATCAAATGCTTGAAAATCAGACGCACAAAAATCGGACCAACCCATAATCGGACCATCTAAATCAGCGGACCACTAGGACTTGGATCGGCCGATCGGACCAACCCATAATCAGACATCCAATTCTGATAATCGGGCTACAGAGAATCAGACCTCTGAGAATCAGACAGAAAACTATCAAAATCAAACAAGTGAATAGAGTACAAACTTGACACATCTAAGCCCTGAAATCGACCCGGAGACCATATAGAGCCTAAAGCACATCATAGATCTATCACCGAGCTGAAATCTAGAGCAAGTAGTTCAAAACTTGGCTACGAAAGGTCCTTCAAATTGCACATGGTATTTACCGTAACGGCTCTGCGGGCCGAGGGGGACTGCCCCCCACCCCCCTCGTACCCCCGCAGAGGGGGCTCTACCCCCTTCACACCTCCCCCAAGTAGGTTGGAGAGAAAACGTGTACCGTGACAGGTCCTCCAAATTAGATCCTAGTGTAGTAATGGCTCTACACAAGCATAGATTCTCATTTGCAGAACAACAACTAAAAGCCCATACCCAAATAAAGACAAATAGAGACCCTAGAATCTCAATGGGCCAATCTAGCCAATAAGGACAAAAAGGCCATACCACAAAAACATGTATATGTTGCATTCGGACTGCATCTAGTCAAAGTGAAATGGAACAACATCAAGGTACAACTGTGAGGATGACTAAACATGATAGTCTTGATGATAGATGCACCTTGAATGGCATAGACAACTCAAGACATCAATGAAGGATCCACATCTAGTTGTGCTCCACATCTAGTTGTGCAATTGGGGACTCAAGGGCATGTATCAGAAGGCTTGAATTTACAAGCCAAGACCCAGAAGATGAAGACATAGTACCGCCTACTTATCTTAGGGCCAAACTCACTGAAAAAAGAGAGCATAGTGTCGATGCTCTTGTTGATGAAGGAGCTGATTTTAATATCTTGACCTATGAAGCATGGACCCTACTAGGCCAACCCGAGCTCACACCGACTAATGCAACTCTTAGTCCTTACAGGGGACACCCAGAAGCACTTATAGGGAAGTGCAAAATCCTTGTAACTATTGAAACTTAAAGCTTGCCTATCCTATTCCATGTTCCTCCAAATAGTGCTGATTGTGGAAAGGATACCCTCCTAGGAAGACCCTTCAAAAGGGTGACAAAGTGTGAGGCCAATTATGTAACACAGAGGATACACTTGACACTACCAGGTGTGAGGATAATCACAACCTTTAGCAAGGGTGACCTCATCAAGCCTCGAGGGAAAGACAAGGAATATTCTGACATATTAGACAGGCCTAATAACAAGAGCAAGGAATTGTTGAAAAAGTTGATAGAAGTGCATGTTGAACAAAGAGAACCAGTGAGCGAGGCCATGCTTGAAACAAGAAGGTCAGGAGACAATGTCAAGGATAGGCTTTGGACTTACAAATATCATAGAAGACCACAAAAGAAGCCCAAGCCTTATAAACGAAGGTATCGATGGAGAGCCAACATAACACCATGATGGATATCCAAAGCGTTGCTACGTACACAAGGGTATTACGTAGGTAACCGATGGATTTGGGTACCAAAACCCCCTGCTAAACCTCCTGTATCAGCTGAAGGCCAGATCGCACCAAAAGCAAAGAAGCGCAGGAGGAAATCTAAATGAAAATCCAAGTTGAGGTAAGAAACCAAACATGACTATTCGAAAGGTAGATCCTCATCCTAGCGTGCTTAACAAGTGGAAATCAGATGTCATTGTTGAGTGTGCACAAAGACCATTAACACCCAAGGAGCCTTTGACTTTCCAAGAGGATGATGAGCATCACAGGCACAACGCTGCTCATGATAAGGCTAATTTCCCCTCTTTTCCTAAATAGACACAGGAAGCACAAAAGGAGTTGTCTAGGGCAACTGCTCAATCCCAATCTCTATCTCCATCTGAGCTTCCAAATGTCCAAGATGCGGGACATGACACCACCCTTAGTTCTCAGCCTAAGGATATGCATGTGCAATCCACCGTGCCTAGCTCAATTGATGCTCTATCTAGACAAGTGAATGTGCAAAGGGCAACAAAAGACACGACCACTTGTGATCTGCTTAAGGACTTGACACCACACTCTACCAATAGTGACATTCCCCTTGCGGAATGAGTCCTTAGCAATTCACATGTGGAAGAGGTGTCGCAACTAATATCCTTGACACCTCCAGCACGTTCGAAGCACCTAAGGCCTAGGCTGGAGGAGAAATCTCTCAAATATTTGGCCAAGGAGATGGCGCATCTGACCAATGAACCAAAGATGAAGTGCATGATGAAGCTTGATCAAAAGCTAATAGCCATCACACACGTGTATGTCCATGTGGACATTGGAAGGCCAACACTAGAGCACACAAAGCTCATAGCCGAACCCTTGACTTGGGATGACTTGGGACGACCAACAACATGTATGCTCCCACTATGTAGCTGTAGTTGAAGAAGTCATAAAGGACATCCCAAAGGCCACAGCTAGGGAATTGCGCTTGATACCCTCACTCTATACCCAATGTGAGACAAACAAGGAAAATATCAAAGCAATCAAACGAAAAGGGAAAGAAAAAGATAACTTTGTGCAGAAATGGTACTCCAGCCAGAGTTTGGCAGCCAAAATTGGCCACTGACTAATGACACTCATTGAGCAAAGGAAAGCCCTTTGGACATCAATACATGATCCCATGTACATTGCCTCGACCTCATTAAGAGTATTGGAAATGGTCCATGAGGTCTAGCTTTTTGCCACTATCCAAAAACATCCCTTGTACGATAAATTGCTTCCAGAAGAAGATCTACATGTGGCTAGCAGGCTAGGAGTAGGGAGCATGGTACTTGATGTTAGCGCATATGTCTTTTGCCTCACTCAAGACCCTAAAATCCTAGATCTCTATGCTTCCCATCAATACAACCCTAACTTCTTTAGTTGGTTTCATTCAAGCTTACCTGACAAGAATCCTAAACTATCTCTTGGTTCTACATTAGAGTCACCCAAACCTCCTGAGCAAGAAAAAAATAACTCTAAACACAACACCTGCATTGATAAGAAGCAATGGAAGCATGTTCCAAACGCACCAAGAGCAACTGTCGATGCAATCAGATGAGGGGCTAAACAAAAGAGAATTGGCTAAAGAGCTAGAATCTCCACAAAGAGAGGCAATTATACCCTCACAACCTAACAAGGCTGTTCAGTAGGCTGCAACTATGTCCCATGAGGACACACTAGAGAAAGAGAATGCTGAGGCCCAACTAAGTACATCAACGGTTGACCTAGTTCAAGGTCCAAAGTCTTTAAAGGATACATCTCAATTTCCCAAGAAAAAGAGGAGAAAACAATGACAGTTGCAAGTGGCGGTAGATGCCAAGAAGATTGAGACCAAGGCTGCTGAAGAACTGAGGAATGAAGCATCAATTCCACCCACGAATGAACCCATTGCCATCTCTCCTAACGGTGGTGAAACCTCAAACACATCTGTGTGTTCTAAAAAGTCAAAGCAACCATTACCATCAACGGTTTCTTGCAACACTCAATCCACCGACAACAATAGAACTTGCATTGACCAATCAAGAGTGGATACAACACTGTCACAATAGGATGACAAAACTATACTAGTCACATCTGAGGAGAACTATGAAAAAACATCAGCAAAGCCTCAGGAGAAATATGAAAACCTGGAGGACATAAGCAATCCTAGCATTGACCAATCTTGCTCATCCAGGCCTGAACCCCCAGCTATGCTAAAGCCTAGGGAAACTCCCAGAACCTTGCATGAGATAGCAACCGAGAAATCCTTCATAGAACATAGAAGTGTCACAGACTGCTTGACCGAGTTGGAGACTAAACTCAAATTATTCGCACATGCTTACATTGTAGAGACACAGGCACATTCCCTAGGGAGTAGCTTGAGGAATACTTGCCGTATCCTCTATCCTGGGAATCGCAAGAATATCTTAATGAGCACTATGGCAAGCTTCTACATGAATGCATGTAACTCATCTCTGATGAGGAGGCCGACGAACTACGCTTAACTGTGACATTCAACGAAGCCTTTGCCAACCAAATCTCTTAGAGATAGAGTAGCTAAAGTGATGATCAGAGGGTCGAAGTCAATTTGAAAAATGTTGGTTTGAAAATCACGCTACAATGTCTGAACTTGGAGCCCAGATTATGACAGTCTCAAAGGAGCAATTGGCCAAATGGCAGCAACCTATGTGGCGCCAACTTCCTTTCAAGTATTGACTATCGTTCGCGGTATGGACTTAGCTAGAGCTAGCCAAGAGAACTCTTTGATTGATAAGATTCTCATTGAGGAGGAGCTACATGTTGCTAATAGACTTGGACAAGGTACCATGCTACTCGATGTTGCAAAATATATGTTGTTATTGAGTAGGCTGCCACGAGTACTAGATGCATGTGCCACACTCCAGTACAATCCTGAGTTCTACAATTGGATTTTATCCTAATGTGCCACACTCCAGTACAATCCTGAGCTCTACAATTGGATTTTATCCTCATGAAGCGACATGGATTTATAAACGTGTATATAAATAAACAATGTGTTTTGTGACTGTGTATAGATAACACCAAAAAAAAAAAAAAAACAAAGCTAGCACACACGCAAGCAATGATAATCAAGTGCAAATGATATGCATCGAAGTCAACACCTTGGGATTTAGATAACTGATGTCTCTTTGAGTTGCACCTGTTCATTATGGTTGAAGCATATGACTTGCATGTATTCTCATGAGTTGCCAAGTGAATGCAGGATGACACAAGTCTCTGTGCAGAAGCGTTCAATGTCCAAGTCACCGCAAGACCACCAACCCCACAAAGAACCATTATGGAGAAAGTGACACAAATACTAAGAACAAAGAGCCATGACGGAAGCCTTGCTGTTGGAAGAGAAAGTCACCCCTATAGAAAGCACACATTGCATTTGACCATGGCCGAAAGCCTAGTCATTGGCTACTCTCTCTTTCTTGGCCCAGACTCTACATCCGATGCGAGATTAAGGTGGCAAGCTCCTGTTCATGGTAGAAGAGCAAGCAAAGTACAGCTTAATGGTGGAAATGAGGGGTTTTAGCTAGTTTACATTCAAGCTTACCCAAAACCTAAAAGACACCATCATGGAGGAGCCAACCGTAAAACAACTCTTGAACTAGTGCATTCTACAAAAGTATGTAGAGAAGGTCGGGTAGGCTATCGATTACAGCAAGTGTACAAAATGCCAAAAGAAATTGTGGCATGATGACGACAAGAAGAGGAGAAGAAGCTCGTCAAGTAGAGGGAGAGAAGGCCTTGGGTTTAGCCAGGGCACAGCAGGACTGAGAAACGCCTAAGGAGGGATGTGTATAATATGTTGGGGATGAGCCATCACCAATCCAAGAACAAGAGGGAGACAAAGTCCGTAAGGAACAATAAGACGACATGGAGAGAGTTACTAATAAAAAGGAGAATGACAACCGCTCAACAGCAAGAGAGCAAGAGGACAATTCGTGAGCAGCAAGGCTCAAAAATTGTCAAGTCAAGTGGAAAGGAAAGATCACACTCTCAAAATCCCCATAAGAAGAACTCAATCCACCTCCAAAGAAACAAAGAGCTGCAAAGGGTGGACGAGGAATTGACGAGATTAGAAGAAGAGCACAAGCAAAAGCCAGAAGAGGAGAAGAATGACTAAGGCAAAAGGGAGGAGGAGATTACTCTAATGAAGATGGAATCAAAGATTTAGCTTGCAAGCTGGCACATCCCTACAACATGGACTCCATGCCATGACACATAAGCCTAACACTGGCTTAGGAGTAGAGGAGCAATGTGCTCCCCTAATCTCAACTAGCTAAACCTCACAAGAACTCTCCTTGCTACTGGCTTGGGGAGTCAAAACAACAAATGCAACCACCTCAACAGGAGTCACTAGAGCTGGTCCTCGAAGAAGGGCGTGACTCTAAATCAGATCAACAAAAGAAAGAACGAGTGCAAGAACCAAGCCCCCTCCATGGCCACAAACTATAGTCAGAAGAGAAAAGGGCTCCATGCCAAACCATGCATTCCTTGGTAAATCTCTTAGGCCCCCTCGGAATGTAACTACTATAGAGCATTAGGATGATGCTAAGCGTGCTCCCTCCCAATGCATCTCCAAAAAAAAAAAGAGCAAACAAAAATAAAAAAGGACTCACACAAAGAAAAAGGAAAGGAACAATGAGCTTTTCCATGTATATCAGAGTGCCACAAACACTATACCTAGGGGTCCTCATGTTAGGCATATTCGATGGCCTTGGTCAGCTGGCTCTGTGCCTCTAACCCCCTAGCCCTTCATGTTCCCCCATGTCAGACTTAGGACACATCAAGGGCAAGACACACCTAGGAAGTTTGTGCTCGCCTATGGTTAGATTTTTCTCCCTAAGTGACACCCACAGCACCTCCCCTATACTCAAACTGGGTCCTCAAGTGTGGGACAACACCAGAGGCTTCCCTGAGGTTTGACCCAACTCCCCGTTTCACTAGCACAAACACCATGCAACACTGCACAATGAGGCAGATGCACCCCTAGGTAGTGCACTTATTTTTTCTTTTTTCAGGTATACTCAACAATGGCGATCAACCACTGACATTGAAGGCCCCCACTACCCGATCAAGTCGAATCTTGACATCTGCAATCTAATCTCGGCATCAATGAGCTCAATTATCCTACATTGTGCTGACAAAAGCACAAATAATGTCTCAAGAAGCCTTCAAGTGTACTTCTCCTCAACATCAATAGTTTGCTCCACCCCATTGAACCCTCGCTTCATCCACACATTGCTACGAGGAACCAAACTAGCAATCTCCTAACTATGTACTATCTAAGTATGCACGTGCACTCACATAATATTTGCACCATAATCTATACACAGTTTGGGTCCTCAAGTGCAAGACAATACTCTCAGCTTGTTTGACTTGTCTCCCAAACTAATCAAACTACGTCTTGTGCATGATAAGAAGACTAGCACTACCCCCAAGGAGAGACCACATATGAAAGGTTTTCAATTACAGGTATTGAAGACTCCAATGAAAGTACCATCAGCTCTTCATCAACAATCAACTCTGAATTCTTGTCCTTTATCATCATGCCAGCCTACCAAAGAATCATTGCTCTCATAGAATCCCTAGAACATCAACACCTGTGTCAACCCATGAGTGCAACTCCCAACAAAAAATAGCCCTATCACCAACTCCAACAATCCTATCACCAGACAATGGCCCCCAATGACCTTCATCCGCACCACCACCTAAACTCCTCCTTGGAAAACCATAGATGTCCCTTCCACCCATGTCTTGGGTTCATGCCAAAGCCTGCTACCTATGATGGTGACTGCCATGGGACTGGGACTCATCTAGGAGGGGGGTAATGTTAACCCTTAGACGAACAAGGTGGAGAATCCAGAAAATATAAAGAAGAAGACAAGGCCAATTTAAAAGTGAAACAGAATACGAAGGCATGCCAAGAAGAATCTGGAAACACAAGAAGTGCAGAAAAGTCCTAAATCAAGGAGGAAGGCGTACAAGAAAAAGTGCATGTTAATACTTTTGTAAAAGAGTGCAAGGCGCACCATGATTTTATTTTAAGAGCACCGGGTTCTCACCCGTGCAATTTGTAAAGGTAAATGGGCAGTAGGAAAGAAGCTAGGAAGATATGAGGACAATGGGAAAAAGGGCCTAGGCCACGACCATGAAAAAAAAGAAATAAGGGGATGACCACCCGCCAAAAGGGATTTAGGGTTTTTTATATAAAGTTGAAAAGTGAATGAGAAGCTCATTCTTGCATGTGGCCAAAAGTAGCTCTCTTCTTCTTCTTCTTGCTTGCTTGAGCATGTGCTTGAGAGAGGGAGTGTGAGGGAGTGAGTGTGTGAGGGTGAGGGACCGTGGTGGAGAAGCTCTCCATCTTCTCCTCTCTTCTCCTCTCTTCTCCTCTCTTCTCCTCTCCTCTTCTCTTCTCTTCTCTTCTCTTCTCTTGTCTTACTCGCGGCAATGGAGCTTGGAGCATGGAGCTGTAGGATGGAGCTCGCTTGAAGCTTGCACTTGGATCATGGAGCTACCGGAGTGCTCGGGAGAGGAGGCAACTCAATCAAGCATGGAGGTAAGCTCACTACACTCGTAGAGATGGATAGCGTGTCACCTATGTGAGAGGTAGCCATTACTGTGCTCTGCTTGGAACACTTGGTCCATGGGTCTTGGTGGTTGCACCTCTATAATCACTTTCATTTTTCTTTTTTCCCTTTTGCTTGTTCTTGTACTTGTATCATTCCTTCTTTATATGTCCCCTCTTGTTACAAAAGAAGCATTCTACATTCTTCTTTCTATGAGACTTATCCCTTGTCTCTCTTACCAGAGTTACCCTCATGGCATTTGACCTTGCTCTCACAATGAGTGTACTTGAGCTCTTTAAACCTGCATTTTTATTTTTATTTACCTCCTTAATGAGAGAAAAGTACTTAACATTAGCACTCATAAGACCACCTGCAAGTGTGAGGTTACTAATGCCTGACCAACAAGAACATAGTCTTAACCAAATCATGAAAAATGATCTTATGAGAAGTTAATTAGATAAAAATTGTATTAAACTCCTTGAGATTTTTGGACATAAAAGTCCCCTCCTCCATGCAAAGATTAATGAGTTTCTTCAACCAGTATACTCGCAAAGCAATATTTTCTTTCTCACACAAGTCATAATGTTTTCCATATATTGTATACACCACCTAATGTGTGCTTTATATTAAAATACATGGACTTTGAGACTATCAACATGATGGTGAAACATATCAACTCATCCATGTCTTTTTCAAACATCGATATCAATGCCCTCGAGCTTAACAACGTTACATTTGATTGCTTTACCTACTTTCTCTAAACCAATACAATATAATTTTTCTCTTTCCAGTAAAAAAAAATTGGGTGCTTTAACCTTTTCAACTTTAAAATATATATTTTTAGAAGTATATTACGAAGCCATAAGAGTTGCAAGATGTTGTGAATACCAAAATATCCAAAGTACACTCTACTACAAGTCAAAAGAGATCGATTGACTATAATACTAGTGTCCCACAAAGCCAAAAGCTGTTTAATTCAACATCAAACTAGCTCAAAACTAATAAACTATAGCGTTTCAGCACTCCTTAAGGTGTAATACTAGTGTCCCACAAAGCCAAAAGGTGGTTGATTCAACATCAAACTAGCTCTAAACTAATAAAATATAGTGTTTCAACACTCCTAAAAGTAGATGAATTTCTTACCATTTTTTTGTAATATTTCTACCATTTTCCATGCATCAAATAGCTACCCGAGACCAAATGCATACAAACTATTTTTATATTTTCAAGGTAGCTAGCATAATCACTACAAATGGAGCATAATATAACAAAATACTTCTCTAAGATGACAAATGGTTAATGTCAAAGTCAATCATCAGGGCCCCTAACTTGGTGGAATGCCAACATGAATAGACTTGAGGAGATAAGGTCAAAACCTTAGTTTAAATTTAATAAGTAAATTAATGAGCCAAATTTTATCAATAGACACCTTTTTTTTTGTGTAGGCCAAGAGTATATCAATTATATATTTGATTTGCTCTAGTTTATGTCAAATCAATAGTGAATTATTAAGACTACTTCTATTTGTATCAAATATGGTGCAATTTATGTCAAATTCATAGGAGACTATATATAGACTTCTTTTGAATCCCAAACTATCTCTTTTTCCCTTTTCTTTCTCTATCACAAAAATGGAAAACCCCCTAATTTAAATTTCCTCCTTTGAACATTGCTTGACCCCTCTTCTTAAATACCACGTTACAACAAAAGTAATCCCCTATTTACAAATGACAAGATCCCTATGCTTGCATACATCAAAACCATGTACCAAAACATCTCTTTGTTGAGAATCTAAGGACAAGTTGTTTTGAATCAATTACAAGAACTAATGGCTATCCAAATGTAACCAAATCCCAGGGAGATCAATCATCAATATATGTATGTATCGCATGGGTTCAACATAAGGGATTTTTAAAACACCATTTTTACACATTTTTTACATACAAAAGGGTTCTATACAAAGGGGTGTCTTAACAAATTGAATAGAAAAGGGTTATGTTTTACTAAGGGAAAATTCACAGATAAGGATATTTATAAATAGGCCTTGAACATAGGTGATATGGAAGGTATACATATAGTGAATTACCTAAGAATAAATTTAGGCTATGGAAGCCCCAAATCAAGGTTTAATGGATCCTCAAGCTAGAATGCTTGTTTGACTTAGATATAGAGCTCGATAATGAGAATAGTACCTTTATTAAGATGTAGATAGCAAGCATAAATATTGTAGAAGAATCTTTAATTTTGAATCTTTATAGTAAAGCTTCACTCCTTGCTCTAAGTATGAGCTCCCACAAACATTAATTCGATACCAATTGAGAGGGGAGTAATGGTGGGATCGAAGATAGAAGTTATGGAGTGCAAAAGGGTTGAAAGAGAGAAGCACACAATATAATTTAGAGGGTACATGAATGGTACCCTTATTCTTTGTTATCTTCTTTTATATGTGATTGTAAAGTGTGTACTTACTGGGTGTCCATTTGACTATTGACCATTGGTCTTTACCCCAACAATTATCATTAAAAAATGTGATTGATGGCTTATTGCTTTGATATGAGCATGGAGGAACTTCCATCTACCATACTTCAACCCCTGGAACTATACATGCCCACCATTGAGCCGCCATCACCTATCTTCATATTGATGGGAACCATGATCACAATTAAAGATGAAAGTAATGTTTAGGTAAAATATTTCTAATAGCATATCTAAAAACCTTTAACTCAAATTATACACATTTGCTATTTTTATGTCTTAAATTTTTGTAAAGTATAAGTTATGAATCCATGCTTATCAAATCTAGACAAATGGAAACATATCAATCATACTCTATTGAATGCTTACTGCTTTCTCTCATGGTCTCTCACACTATGAAAGTTTCCTCACCATGCTAAAATCACAAGCCTAACCACTAATCTAATATGTGGTTGAGTAAGGCTCTCAAATTAAACAAAGAATATGGACATGGCTAAGACTCATTGGATTTGCAGTCTACAGATGTATCAATGAGCTCTGAATTCCCCATCGATTCTTATAGTTATATCACCTCATTGGTCCATCCTCCTCAATCCCACAATGTCGGAGGATAAAGTTTTTGGCATAAAACCATTGAGATCCTAAGAAAACAATTTGATACATGAGAGACAAAAGAAACTACACGCAATAGAAATATGCAAGAGAGAAACCAAACTATATCTAGTATTACTTCCAAAGAACCTTTGCTTCAACCTCATTGGTCCATGCTCCTCAATCCCACAATGTCAGGGGATAAAGTGTTTGGCATAAAACCATTGAGATCCTAAGAAAACAATTTGATACATGAGAGACAAAAGAAACTACACGCAATAGAAATATGCAAGAGAGAAACCAAACTATATCTAGTATTACTTCCAAAGAACCTTTACTTCAACCTCTATACAACTTCACTATTAGTTTCAAACTTACAACCATATGACCAAGATGGTAGCTTGGTCGAATAACACTTCTAAGACAATAGCTCAAACCAAAACACCTCATTCCAAAAGCTTTAGTAAGACTGTAATACATCAATCTTAGCACAAATATTATATGTAGAGTCTTAAAAGAGGCTGGTATAGCCCTATGATACACTTGAATTAAAACAACCCAAAGAACCATCTATTCCCATGAGCCAAAGCTTCAAAACTCTTGCATTTTCAGCACAAAATCTCTGTACTCTTGTACCTATAGCAGTAGAAAAAGAAAATCCAAATTTATCCACAAAAAACCTCTTTCTAGGTACTCAACATGCAAGAGATACATCGAAATCAAGGAAAAATCCTATGCAAACTCTAATCACAGCACTCCAATCCTCCAAATCCTTGTATAACAAGAGTAAAATAGTCACAAATCCCACCAAGATCAAAATTATACATGCATCCACAAGTGTACTATGATTCTTCCTTTTGTTTAGCTTGCCTTCTTTTTCTTTTCTTGTATTTATATGTCCACAAAAAGCATATCACAAGCTAGAGATCTTGCTATGGGTATTTATCCCAAATTGTAGGCACCAAAAACCATGCCTTACTGAAGCTTTAATTGTGGACATTACATTGAACACTTAGATGTCTTGCAAAGAGTACATGACATATTTGATTCCAAGTTACATGTAAAATGACTTTAGAACTCTTAAATAAATAGTAGCTAATCAAGTATAACTCTCATGGACATTGACAAACACATCCCATAGACATATATATGAAATCCTAAAAAGAATAGAAATCTTATAAGGCTTCAACCCATAGACACATAGTGTCATAACATCCACCTCCTCTAAACGTGCACATTCTTTGATATGTGCCACCTTGTCATTACTCTTCTACAGGCTCAAGGTCATCCTCAACTTTCACAAGATCAGCATTCTTATCCTCCTCAATGTTTTCTTTTGAAAACTCTTCTTTAATATTTTCTTCCACATAGGTGTTTGAATCTCTTCTCTTGAATAACTTGATCCTCTTCCTTGTAACAAATATCTTCATGTATATCCCATACAATTCACATAGAGTATATGTGGTGGCATTGTCGTAAGCCTACTTTACAACATATGGTCCAAACCATCTTTTGAATACCTTCCTAATGATATTGTGCCAATTATCAAGACTGCTATCATATACTAGTACTCAATCACCTTCCTCCATGGCTCTCAATCTCAATCTGTATCTTCTATCAAACCTCTTTGTTGTGAAGTCTATCCTCTTTTGATCTCTACACTACAATCTCTATGTCTTTAGGTCTTCTTTCTAGCTAGTAGATTCTAAGAGCTTAGACCTCTTCCTTGCTTAATCCTTCCTCCCATGGCAAGACACCCCATGTAGTGGCCACTATTTGTGTAGCCATAATTGGCTTTTGTTCATACATAAGCTCTACTAGCATGTAGCTTGTAGCAACAATATATGTGTAGTCCAATCAATCCATAAAGCATAAAGCAAATGTGGCCACTCTTGTACTCTGCCTTCACATGGCTTTGCTAAAGCTTTGACAATGGAAGGCTAACCTCTTTCACTTATATTATTTTCTTTTGGATTATATGCTAATGTCAATGCCAATTTAACCAATCTATAGAAGAAGCCTCTAGTTCATCATAATTAAGCTCTCCTCTATATCTGGAGTGATTTTTTCAACACATCCATACTTGAAAAATACATCCTCTAAGAGAAACTTGTAAATTGTACTACCAGTTTTTTTTCTCAAAGCTCAACCTTCAACTTTGTTAGTTAGCTCCTCTCATGCAAGCACCATGTATCTCATCTGCCACAAACCTACAAGCATAGTCACAAGATCGAGGACCCACTTATTGTGCATGGAAAGAGGATATGTGGGATATAAACCATCTTTGTGCCTCACTAAAGAGTACATTCGACACGTCTCACAAGAGTCCACAAATTGAGATAGATCTATGTTAGCTTTCCACCAATAACACTCCTTAATCTTCTCAAAATTTTCTGTTACACCTCTTTGACCAAACCATAAGATTTCATGAAAGTCTTGCTTGAGTTGAATCTTTTGTGCCTTTGTATTTACTGAAAACATGCTCTCAAAAATTTTCCAAGCTGCATGTGAAGTTTTTGCATTCCTAATATGTCCCAGCATAGTATTATCAATTACTGTAGATAGCCAGTACATCACCTTCTTGTCTTTCGCATTCCACTCTTTCCATGCTTTTAACTCATCTGCAGTCAGAGGGATACCCAGCTCTGGCTCCTTTTCTTCACTTGAGACAAACTCATAAAGGCCCTTTCCAATAAGGAAGTTCGTCACACGGAACTTCCATGAAGGGTAGTTGTTCTTGTCGAGCTTCTCAATAATTGGATTTCGACTGTTCTCTGCCATTATCACAAACAAGGATACAACACAGCAAGCTAGTTTTCTGCAATCTTCCACAATACGTGCACATTAATACACCAAGCAGCATTTTTCATTGATTGCTCAATAATATATGTAATCTGCAATCTATTTGCAGATAAGCCTTATGTTTGCTTCTTGCAAACACCTCAAAAATTACAGATTCGCAATTTGTAACCTGTGCACCCACTTTCGGTCAATATAGTCGAAATCACACCCTGAAACTATTGTCTGCAACCTTGTGGCTCTAAAACGGGGTCTAAAACGGCCTCACACGCCCAAAATATAACTGCGGTGATTTGCAAAATATACGGTGATCTGCTCACACACAAAATCTCACAGCAATTTGAGATTTTTGCTTGACCCTGCTTCCGGTGCCTCCACAGGCACTATCCAAGAGAGAGAGTGGAAGAATGGAAGAGCTTCTTATCCATGGCTTGCTTGCTTGAACCTTGCTTCTTCTCCTTCACTTCTTATCCAAGAGAGAGAGTGGAAGAATGGGGGGATGTGCTTGAGCTACTGTGCCAAACACACACTGTACACACAACAGGAAGCTCACTCAAGAACACAAGAAGAGAGATGGAGGCCAAAACGTTTTCTTGCTGGTTTTTTCTTCTTCTTCCACACACAATACAATGTACACAAAGTATAGATAAGATACACCTCAAAGGAAAGTGGCCTACTAAGTCAAACAGTGCATAACCGACTACACTAATCGATTGGCGCTATGTCTTTGCCAGCTATAGGTAGGTGTAACAAACTAAATATAATAAGTGATAAGTTAGTGGCCATGTGAGTATCATAATGATCACCAACGTGCTAAGTGTAGACGTGTGGACCCATCTAGCCAGGCGATCCATCATCAATGTCCGCACGTATTGAGCTTGCCATCTCAACAAGGATTGGGTACTTATTCTTTATTGTTACCTGGTTTAGCCCTTGGTAGTCAATACAAAGATGGAGAGTTCCATCTTTCTTCTTTTAGAATAATATTGGGGCTCCCCATGGTGAACTACTTGGTTGAATATACCCTTGTTCTAGCAATTGCTTGAGTTGCTCTTTTAGTTTGATGGCTTCAGGAATAGACATTTTGTAAGGTCTTTTTGCAACTGGAGTGGCTCCTAGAATAAGTTTGATCTCATGATCGACTTCTCTTTCCGGAGGTAACTCAGTTAGCTCTTCAGGAAATATGTCGACGTATTCTTTTAACCAAGATGGCTCTTCTTCTGTCTAACCATCTTGATTTACCTTGCTAAGCTTGATCAAGTAAACATGTAATCCTTTCTTCAAGCCTTTCACAATTCAAGAAGCTTTTGCTAATTGAACTTTAGGTTTCCCTGTTTTACCTTATGTAGTTGCTATTTCACCATTCAAATCTTGAAATGTGACATGACCTTTTCCACAATGGATATGAGCATCATTGGGAATCAACCAATCCATTCATAGTAAACATTCATAAGCTCCTAAGTTCATTACTGTGAACCTCATACTTGAAAGGTTTCCTCCTAAGTTAAACTCTACCTTAGCAGTTTGCTATGTAGAAAGTACTTCCTTTCCATTTGCTATTCCACAAGCAATTTTGATGCATTTATTGTATTTATTCCTAACTTCTTAGAACACGGGTAAAATAAATGAGTGTGTATTTCCACATTCAATCAAAACTTTAAATGATTTACCTCAGTGACTAGCTGGTGTGTGTATTATCGAATATTGACGATTTGGACCCTTCCTCTGGAATACAACATGAACAATTGCTCTTTCAATATCTTTTTCCATAGTAGGGTCTTCATTCTTATTAATCTCCTTAAGGGTAATATTTGATGTTCTTCCTCTTGCCATAGCTATTTGACCACGGTCTTGGGCAACTTTGCCTTGACCTTGAAATTGGCCTTGGCGAAGACCATCCTTGTTTCCTTGGGTAGGAACAATATTTCCAAATGCATTGGATTTTTCCTTTTTCTTCTGACCTTGATGAAATTGGCCTTGGGTTCTTTTTGCTTGACCTTTGAGTCCTCCTTTTTTCTGGTTATTGTAGCTCCATAACTTATTATTTTTAGGCTTTGATTGTACTTTCCGCATAGTAGGAGCAACTCGAATCAAAGCATCTTGGAGGTCGAACACATTGATTCCAAACGAGTGTTTAGAGAAAAATTTAGCCCATTGGAAGACTTGGATACTTGTTGAGCAATATCCATGGAGGGTGCATATTTAAGAAGTGAAACAAAATTGGACTAATATGCCTCCAAGGTTAGTCCCATTTGCTTCAAATTAAAGAACTCATTCATCTTTTGGGTGTGATAAGCTGGAGGTAAGTACCTTCCTATTACAGCTTCTTTCAGCAAATCCCAAGTAATGGCATTTTCAAGGACGCATTGATCTCGACACCACTGCTTCCACCATAATCAAGCTTCGCCAATTAATTTTAGCTTAGCTATCATGGCTTGGTTGGATGGGACAACTCCAGAAATGTTTGCATCGGCTTCCACATTCTCGCCTTTCCTGTCAAATTCCAGAGGTTTGACTTGCTTCAAAAGATTCATTTTCTCTTGAGCTTCGTTGGGAATTATTGTGGGTGCTAAATTTTGAAAAAATTTCAACAATTCCCAAGTTAAACTTTACGAAATTTTTATAGCGTTAATATTAGAGTTTGATACTCAAATTATTTCTTGCTTAATTTATTGAAACAATTTCAATTAAAACTCTTTTCCCATTACTAAAGTTAAACTATAATTTGAGAAGTTCCAAGGGAAAATAAGGTTCCATTATTTCTTTGATTGATAAAGTATTAATCAATCTTTATTACAATGGATTTACGAGATAATCAAATGGAAGAAATACATTATTCATATAGCTTACAGGCTCATAATTTTTTTTCAAAAAAGGATTCCCTTCTACAATCTAAGCATGACACTCTGATACATCCTTTATGAAGTAACTTAGATTCTGAGAGTAGAATATATCTAGGAATCTCTATTTTTGAGGGAGTTCAAGAAATCCGTCCTTTTTGTAGTTGCGATGGCTAGAGCAACCTACGACTTTTATTTTGTCGATACTGGAGGGATCTTTGTAAGTTTCTAATAGATATATTGGTTTAGTTTGATCTTTTTTCCCCTAGTATATAGGGTTGAGTTTACACTGGCTTCATAAAATAGATAGATCTCGACAACTTTAAGATCTTCCATCCATTTTATCCTTTTCAGATTATTTTGAAGATAAGCTAGACAACTTGCATCGATATAGTAGTATCCTTTGCTAATCATCCATCGTCTTTCACGATATAGAGGTGAGGGGTTGTATAATTGATCTAATATCCGCATCGTTTGATTTCTCCAGGAAAAATTGCATGAATGCATACCTAACATAAACATCACTTTGAATATCAAGAATCATTTTCAGGATTTGCTATTTTGCCATAATTCAAAAACATACATTAACAAAGAGAAGAAAACATGTCCTAGGTTATTTTTACAAAAAAAATCATTTTTCTTAAGCTTATGTTGTATTCTATTCTAATGAGGGCTATGATACCAATTGTGAGGTGTCCACCAGTCTCAATCCAAGGTGCACATTTTAGTAGTCTATCAATAGGTTTTCCAAAAATGATGCCGCCTGATGCTCCCTTGGAATATCACACGGTTTGTCACTTAGGCCCTACTAAGTCTACTTCATAACGAGAGAGTTCTGACCGAATCCACTAGGATCAACTTGAATTTTGGGTTCCTAAATCAGACAGGTCTCCTAATATCCAACTAGGGTTAGTAATTCTGAGTTTCCACTTCCTACAGGATTACTCGAACTAAAGAGAACTTGCCATTGCACTTGGTTCAAAGATAATGGGAGACAGAGGGGAGTGCAGTACGTCAATCCTCTTGCCCATAAGGCAAAATCCCATTCCGGCCCCCTAAAACAATGCAAGTCGATTCTACCTAACTTCTAGTTGGTCAAATTATCATCTTCCTATTTCTATCACCGATTTAGAAAAGCTCCCAGCTAACCGAGACCACCCTACCATTGTACGGACCCATCGAGGGTCATGCCCGCTCACTTTCCTTCGGTGAAGGTATCATATTTAGTTTTTTAATTACCTACACCATATTTATTGAAACATATACAACCAGCTTCCTTAATTAGTCCGTTAAATCACACGTTCCTTCACATAATTTATCTCACAGACACACATACAATTCAAACAATCCTTGAATAAAATAAATTTCTTTATTATATTGGAAGTTTATTACAAATTCCATCTTTCATCTCTGTGGAAGATATATAGAATTTCACAAGGGTATTCTATCCACCAAGATTCCACCCTTACTACTATTTAGGGTTTCAGGATCTCATTCTAGGTCGAAGGGGCTTGTCAGATTCTAGGAATAATGCATAATTTACGGCCAGAGCCCCCCTAGTACCCATATCTCCTACTGCGCAAGGCTATCCCTACGGACAGAGATTTCACTACGGAGCGGGTCTAAGCCTCTCGAAGTGATAACCATGATCTCCTTCTTGGAGTAGGGTCTTGTAGCTAGCTTGGGGGTAGCCTAGCGCGACGTTTCCTTTTATTCTATTTGTCAATGTTTTTAATCAGAGATCTAGATTCTAGCAAACACAAACAGTCCTTTCAAAAGTATATCAAATGATGCAAGGACAATCACACTATCATGCAGCTCATAGCTTCGCATAGCCAAGATAGACCTTAGCCTAAGGTAACCTCATAATCTAATGAGGATTCTTCTCCCCTGTTAAGTACATTTTTTTCAACTTGTTAAGCAAGACATGAATATCGTGTTTCGGCTATCTTACCCAACATAAGCGAAATCCCTTAAAGAATTATATTGCGACAACAACTTAACGAGATGACCTACAAGTCCTTTAAATAGAGTTTCACTTTTTAAGCGTTAGTCAACATTGAACCTTGTCGCATTTGACAATAATTATATGGAGTTATTTTACCAATCTCAACTGCGCATAAGGCCATATGTGCAATAACCTATTGCAATTATTTCCATCATGATTCTACGATTTAGAAATCTCAATTAAGCTAACTACAAATCATAGCGATTAATCCTTTATGCATGTAATAGTATGCTTTCTAGATGAAACTGTCAATTCATGTAAGTGTAAAATATAGAAGCTAATATTTCATGTAATTAATTCTTATATGGATGCTATCCATGCAATATAACAAGTAGCTCTTGTACCATTTGATACAACAGCTAACATTTTATGTAAAAATTTGGCATAAACCTTATTATTTTATGTGGTAAAATGATAACCTAGTAGTGAATAACCTGGTTTGACACGACGACATTGGGTTCGTCTTTGCTTGCACTTGCATTTGCCAACAACCTCAAGCACTCTCATATCTCTAGCAATACCCATTCCGGTTGTGGTGGTTCTCGTGGTCAATCCATCTCATCACTTTGGAGTCATCATCCAAGAGCGTGTTCGAGAGATAGGGAAGGTGGAATAAATTTGAGATGGGAGAGCGTAAGAGAATATGGCTTAGTCAAAGATCGGGAGAGGGGGTTGAGCTAACTCTCTCCCTCTCTAATTCTCTTACTAACTCTCTCTCTCGCAGCCTCTTGGGGTGACTCCCTCTCTCTCCCTCTCTCACTCTAGCCTTCTTCTATAGCCTCTTGAGGTCTCTTATGCCTCCTAGACTGAGTAGAGGGAACGCCTTTTTATAGGCTGAAGGTAGTGTAGGTTGCCTCTCCCTTCCCCTCTCTTTCTACCCTTCTTTGAGCAAAGATAGCTCCTCCACTCAAAGTGGGGAACTTCTTTTTCTCCTTTTTATTTCTATTATTCTAATTTTCTGAATCAACAACAAAAAGGAGGGTATTTGTGAGGCTTGAGGTTGTTGATGCTTGCTTATGGAGATTAAAGAAGAAATTTTTGTGCAAAGAGGATTTTGATAATTGTGCCGGTGAAGAAGATGAAGATTATGATGACATTGATGATAATGACGACAATGACGAAGAAGACAATGATGATGATGATGATGGTGATGATGTTGACGAAGATGGCATTGATAATGATTGGGGGGGGGGGGACACCTTCTTTTCGATGGCCACCCTTCGTTATTTCTTTAGTTAGTTTTTTTAAAGTTTTAACATTAGCAAGCGTTAGTTTAGTTAGTTAGTTTTTTAAAGGTTAGTTATTACTTTAGTTAGTAACTAACTTCCTAACTATTACTAACTTATCTAACTTACTTATTGACTTATCTAACTAACTTATTAATTGACTAACTAACTAGCTCATAACTAACCTTACTAACTTATGATTGATTAACTAACTTTTTAAATTTTTAGAAATATTACAGTAAGGAGCATGCATTTCTAACATATGCTTCAAAGCATGTATTGAAGGGTCAAGCATAGACCATAAGTGTGATAACTGTCACAAAGTATGCCATTGTAGACCAATGTCAATCAAATGCCAACCAAGATGGAGCTCGATTGAAGCATCTATCACGGATCCCTCAAACTATAGAAGAGGAATAGGATGATCTAGACCTTCCTGATTCTTCATTGTTTCTAGTTGAAATAGTTACTCCCTGATATGTAGACATAGCCAACCTCCTGGCAACTCAACAGTATCCTCCTGACATCTCAAGCCATGAGAAGAAGAAGCTTCTGCTATAATCAGCCCCCTACACCTTGCTAGGTGGTGCACTGTACAAGAGAGACAAAGATGAAGTGCTGCGAAGATGTGTTGCAGGGGATGAGATCGGCATAGTATTGAAAGCATGCCATGACGAACCATGTGGTAGACACTTCGCAAGAGAAGCGACATCCAGGAAGGCTTTGTTAGCAGGATACTGGTGGCCGACAAGCAGAACAGATACATCTTAGTATGTATGGATTATGTCACAAAGTGGTGTGAAGCTAAAGCTCTAAAGCGGGATGATGGTAACAATGTAGCTCTGTTCATGTACGAGAATATTATCACCTGTTTTGGTAGTCCTCTCGAGCTGGTAAGTGACAGAGGTACTCATTTCCTTAACAAAATCATAGAGGAGTTGACGGAGCTGTATAAGATCCTCTATCACAAGTCCACTCCCTATTACCCCCTAGAGCCAATGGCTAAGTTGAAGTCACCAATCACATCCTCTGCTCGATCTTGACAAGAACGATTGTCGCACATCGTCGCAACTGGGACGATCAACTTATAGAAGCCCTCTGGGTATACAGAACCTTCCATAAGGCAGCTACAGGATAAACCCCCTTCCAGTTAAGTGTATGGTACAGAAGCCGTCTTCGCTGTTGAACTGGAATTGCCCTCTTTGCGAGTGGCAGTTAAAGAACGCTTGGGAGATGATGAATCACTGCAACACCGCCTTTGGCACTTGGAATGTTTGGATGAGATTCGGAGGATGGCTCTACAATGCATGGAAACCACTCAAGAGCGACGTAAGGCCTATCATGACAGTTTCATCAAGCACAAGGAGTTCAAAGAAGGTGATCTTGTCCTAGCCTATGATTCAAGATTTGGAAAGTTTCTTGGCAAGCTTCAACAACGGTGGATGGGCCCATACAAGGTACTTGCTGTCAATCCTAACGACTCTCTTTAGGTACAGACCGTTGATGCCTCTGATGATCCTTTCTTGATCAATGGCTATCATCTAAAGAAGTACTTCCCTCACTGGGGATCTTGACAATCACAGTCGACCTACCCTTCCCCTTTTGGGCATCGCAGTGTCCTTCTCTTCGTGCTTCTAATAGCTCTCATGATTTTCCTCATGAGGCGGTCTCATTCTGCTAGCCCCTCACATATACCTCTCAACCCGACCTTGTTTTCTTCTCGTCGGATCCAACGACAGTGACGAGGTTAGTCCTACTACACGGTATTTCTACCATTCTCTTTCTTAACAAAAAAAAGAAAAAATAAAGAAAGAGAAAACAAATAGACAAAACTATTATGGGAGAAAAGGAAGAAATTCCCTGTCATAATAGGCCTTGTTCCAAGAAAAGGTGGAAATACCCCTGGGTGGGAAGCTGACTGTGGAAAAGGTGGTAACACCCCATAGTTCAGGATAGCTGATTCATCACCAGCAGAACCTTTTCAACAAGTAATTTGAAGCCACCTCCCTTGGTGCGATGTCTCTGCAATATCAGTCCATCTGTCTTTCTTAATAGACGACCTTTCTTACAAATCATTGAAGTACGAGACTTGTTGGCTGCCTCCCTGGGTACGCCTCGTCTTCAATATCCTGATGACAACAATTGCCGACATGATCTTCATCACCAACCCCTTGAGTGATGTGAGCTTTCGTCTTCACAGGATGGGGACGTGAGTATGGGCTGCCCTCTGTATCTATCAGTGAGCGTGAGACAGAGAGTGGGATGAGTGACCAGTTTTTCCCTTCAAATCAAATGAGAGGTGAGATGTGTGAACAGAGTGTTGCACACATGGAATGGGCCTCTCAATGCACAACGCACGATTTGTTCATGTGCACTGCACCATAAGGCTCCCTGGCCTTCCTTCTTGCACTGTATGTCGGCATAGGGCGGATGCACAGTTGCACCATCAAATGCGCAAAAGGCATACAACCTTTGCACAAGTGACAGTGAGGATTAGATCAAAATGGGCTACCCTCTCTATCTATCAACAGAGCATGAGACACAGAGGGGGGGGTTGAGGGTGACTGGTGTTTCTTCAATCAATTATCGAGAGGTGAGGATTGAGGGACGTTACGACCATTGAAGTCAGGTACGTTTTCATTTCCCTATGCACTCACGGGATGGGTCTCTGCCATTAGCACAGGACACGTCACTCTGTTCTGTACATTGCACTGCAAGGCTACCTGGCCTTCCTGCTTGCACCTATGCCAGACAGGTTGGACACACTCACACACCATTAACTGTGCACCCTGGCATACTCTCTTTGCACCATTCCCTTATCGATTCCTAAATCGGGTGTGAGCTCTGGGTTTCACCATTATTCACTCGAGTGATGTTAGTAATGGGGCGAGTGACTGCTCTTTTGTTCCATTTGAGTGATCGTGAGTTGAGTGCAATATCCCTCGTCATTGATGAATTTCCTATGATTCTTTCAACTAGCTACCTCTCTCGGTGCTGCCGCATGGTCCCTGCCACGTAGGACGTGTGCTGTGAAGACACCTGGGTACCTCCTGCAGTCCATAACGATACAAGACGCAACCTTGATAGTCGACATTGCAAGATTGGCCAAGTTTTTCTAACCTTACACCTTCTATTTCTCAGTGATGGTCATGTTTTAAGTATGGGGACATTCGCGGTTGGTCTGATGTGTGGTACTAGATCCTTGTTGTTCGATTTACCCTTTCTGTTAAGGTTTTAAGGGTGGGGACGCGTCCCTGCGCGTCTATGTTGCATACCCCCATGCATATACCCTACTATGATCATGCATCTATGCCATGAATTCATTTTTACCCTGATGGGGTCCCTTACCCACCCACCCGTCCCATTTTTCCCCTCCCTTGGGGTCGTTCCTTCTTTATTTCCCTTTGTCCTTTGTCTTGCTGTTCTTTCATGTGAACAAATCCTCCATTCACCGGAATCCCCATCCCCCCTTATCTCCATGTTCATCCCTTTGAATTGACCATTTTCCTTTTTTACCAACCCCTGTTCCGAGGGACGGTTCTCAAGTTATTAATTTTTGAAGCAATTCTTGTAAATTGGACGGTTTTCCATGAGAACATGGTTTTATTGCTTCGAAACACTGATCTAATGTGCCAGCCCTACCCTACCCATTCCCCTTGACATTTTTCCTTTTTACACCCTGTCCTTCCGATGCACGGTTGGTCCGCTATTAATTTTTGCGGGTTTTTGGGCCCTTTTCGTGCCTATTTTTCACACTTTTTCATGTGAACATGCCCTATTTTCACCAGAATTCCAGTTTCATTTGACAGCAGTGTCCCACCAGTCTTTCCCCCACTTTTTCCTTTTTCCTCCCCCCTCTTCTGATTACTGGATTTTTAGTTATTAAATTTTCCATGTGTTTTGGGGTGTCTTTTTTGTGTTTTTTGCATGTGAACCCCTCCTCACTCCACCAATAGTGTGTTTTGACGTGATTGTCATGTGCATTCCCTTTCTCCAGACATTTTTTCTTTTTACTGTCCTCTATTCCGGTGCACGGATCATTCCATATTACTTTTTCGAATCCCTTTTCGGGTTCGTTTTTGGGGTTTTCCCCTTGTGAACGCATCCTATCTCGGTTGAAACCGTGTGTTGACTTGCTAGGTTGTTGGATACATTGTTCTACCCATTTGTTCTTCTTTCCGCACTTCGTTGTGACGAGCGGCTTTTCCGATATTAATACACGTATGTGTTTTCGGGTCCTTTTTGCGTTTTTTCCATGTGAACCCCCTAATTTTGCCCCAGAATCCGTGTTGCATTTTTTAATCCCCTTTTTCTCGTCTCCCGGCCCATTTTTCATTTTTATGGTTTTTTGATCCAATGTTCGGTTTGTATTTTATTAATTTTTCTTTTCATTCACGTGTGTCGCGTCCCACACCTCGCACGTGACTTTGCGCATTTTCGGGTTTAAGCACCTCGCGTTGCCCCGTGGCATCTGTGACTCACGTGTTACCGTCCCTACCCTGTCTAATCCCGTCGATGCAAATTTTTTTACTCTCGTCGTAGGCGCAGGACGGGGGTGCGCTCACTTTTTCTTGAAAAAAATACACACCACACAAATTTTAAAAATAAACAAAAAACACTAACATTAAAAAGAAACAACCACCAAAAACTAAAAAATAATAAAAAACAAAAAACAAAAATAAAAATAAAAAAATAAATAAAAAATAACAACAATAATAATAAAATAATAAAAACATAAAAAACAAAAACACCTAATAAAACACAAATATTAAAGAAAAAAGACTAAAAAAAACCCATAATCATAACCCCACAACAAGGCAAAAGAAAAAGAACAAAACCAAGAAACCAACAAAGAGAAAAAAAAGCAAAAAAGAGAGAGAGAAAAAAAACTTACCTGTTCGTTGTCCCGCGAACGTCCTCCCCTTCCTCCTTCAACGTCGTCCTCCTGTTCCTCCTATCTCCCTCGTCTCCCTCTTCCTCGATCTCCCTCCTTCTTCCTCGTTACCCACGATCTCCTCCTCCCCTACTCGCTGCTGCAACGCTCTCCCTCCCTCTCCCTCGCTGCGCACGCTCTTCTCCTCTCCTCCAACCCTGCCGCCATCGCATGCCACCCTTCTCCCTCGTGGCCTCGCCTCCCACGCCACACTCCACCCTCGCCACCCTTCTCCCTCGTGGCCTCACCTCCCATGCCACACTCCATCGTCGCCACCCTTCTCCCCCGTGGCCTCGCCACTACCCGAGCTGCCGCACATGCCTCCCTCGCCCGCCCCCTTCTCGCCACTCGCCCGCCTCCTTGGGCCCTCCCTTTTCCCCCCTCCTTGGCCGCCCACCTCCTTGGGCCCTCCCCTTTCCCCCACCCTTCTTGGACACCCGCCCGCCCACCTTCTTACCCACCCCTTTTCCACTCCTTTGGGCACCCTCGCCCGCCAACCTTCTTACCCCCCCCTTTGGGCACCCCCGCCCGCCAACCTTCTTACCCCCCCCTTTTCCACCTCCTTGGGCACCCCACCATCTACCACTTTACCCTACCCCCACATTTCACCCCCCTTCCTTCTATTTACCCCACTCCCCATTACCCCGTGTTCCTGCACTCGTGTATTTGCGTGTGTGCTTGTTCGTGTGGCGTCACGCAGGAGCCCTCTCATGTTGTGTGCTTCGTTCATGCACGTGTTTGTGGGAATTTTCCAACAAGTGTTCACGCATGAGGACGTGCGTTTGGTCTTCTCGGTGCGGTGGTGCGTGCCGCCCTTGAGCCCACACAGTTGTTCACACACAGCCCGAGTATCTCTTTTGATTATTCACAAACCTGCGAAAAATACCTAAAAACACTTTAAAAATATTAAAAAAATTCAATTAAAAAACCAAAAAAAAGAGGTAAAAATTCTTGCTAAATTTGGTAATTTTTTAGTTGATCTTGCTAATTATAATACAAATAATTAATTGCAAAAAATATATATTTAAAATCCTTTTAAAATTCACTAAAAATTGAGAAAAATTCATTAAAAATCACTAAAAATTAGAATTAAATTCAAAAAAATCATAGAAAATTCCATCAATGCATTTGATTACTTTTGGAATATTTAAAAATAAAAAAATAATAAAAAAAATAAAAAACATAAAAAATAAAAACAAAATGTAAAATTAAAACACACCTAAATTAATTAAAAAAAACATAATAATAACAATCTCACCCAAACACTAATCAACATTACCTATACTAAATGTGATCCCCCTAATATTGCTTTGATATTTATTTAATAAAATAAAAAGAAATAAAAAATAAAAAAACTAAGGTGCTTTAATTTTTTTTAGTCAATGGTTTTTGCTTTTTTGATTGGATTCCTTGCATTTGGGACTACTCAGTGCACCCTCAATCTTTTGCATACACACCCCTACCAGGTGTTTATTTTTCACGCTTTATTTATTTTTAGTCATCCCTTAACCACAGTTAATCGTTAAAATGAACTTTATTCACCCACTTTTTCACATACGCTCGCGCTAGACACACATTTTTTTAAATAACTTAAAATCAACCCGCCATTCACTTTGCATGTGCTACGTGCGCTTCAGAGACACTTTAATTTTAAATAAAAATGAACTAACCGTCACAAAAATGCACGTGCTGAAAAAGAAGAGCGCTTCAGATACATTAAAATTTTAATTAATGAATATGCATTTAGAGACTTGAGTCTGGGGATCGTAGTCTGGGTTTCGTTAAAAGCACAGTTTCATATTAATAAATTGTAACTAATAATTTAAAAATGAACTGCCATTTTTTATTAAGGTTTAAAATCTAATAAAATTTTTAATAATTTATTAAAATGAACCCTTCATTAAAATCATTCCCCTCACTGTACTTTTTTCCATTTTTTAACAAATACGCTTCCTGGGATGAGCACGTACAGTCTTTTAAGCTGACATTATTTATGAAAATTCTGGTTATGTCCTGATTAGGTTTTTGAAGTATTATGGTTTGCTTGTGTGATACGATTACGGGTGTGGTTTGTAGTTTTTTTTTTTTGCCTGATACGGGGTCTTGGGTGACTGCTTGTTGCATATCATGAAGCTTTCGGTCGCATATGTGTAGGGGTCATGCCGAATTTTTCCTAGGATGTGGGTTGTTTGGGGTGGTCAATTGGTTAGTTACATTTGTGTGTACTTCTTTTGATCGATTTCTTTTTGATAGCTATTTTGTTGTTTTGCAGGCATTCTCTCTGATTGTCTGTGTTCTGTGGTGTGTGTGTATTCCATTTGAATGGCGCCTCAAGCTCCTCCTCCTGTTCAGTATGTCCCATTGATCAGTAGGGATTATTCTTCCCTACTCATTTTTGAGCCTATCGTGAAAGTTGGCCTTGCATCTTTTGTGGTTGCTTCACTCCCTTTGATTCCAGATGATCCAAACCTATGTGATGAGTTTCTTGCATCATACAGTAAGAAATCGAGCTTGGTTCATGGTACTTCCATGGTTTTGACACCTAGAGGGTTAGGGAAGGCTTTGTCTCTTTCCTACAAAGGAGAATCCTTTGTTATAGCCAAACAGTTATTCTCAAATGACAAGATTCCCAAGCTGTTACAAAAGCAGACCAAAGAGGTCCTTGATGTCAAGAAAGTGATTAGCACTTCAGGAGTATCTTTTTCCATGATCATTGATCCTCTCTGGAAGCTAGTCTGCCAATTTCTCCAAGACAAGTTTATGCCTGCCAAGACACCATCTCACTATTTGTCCAAGGAGCTCTTCACAGCTTCCAGGATGGTGTTAAAAGGGGTTGCTATTGACTGGAGTACTTACCTTCTTATGAAGATGGACTAACATTTTGTCAAAGTGACTAGAGGGAATGTCACCAATGTAACGTGTGGTTCATATTTATCTGCTTTCTTGACATATTCATGCCTTAAGAAGGGGGTGCTACCTCCTCCTCCATCAGATCTAATTCCTCCCTCTCCACCTTCAGAAGATTCAGAATCCATTGACATAGAGGATCTTGATTCTTCTCCTCCGTTGGTCATTCAGCGGAAGTGCTTGAAGCGTGTAGCAGAGAAAGTTCCACTAGTCATTTCTTCAATAACAGTTCTTGCCACCTCTGGAAGTGACCTTCCTGCCTACCTCACATGCAACAACTTATTCAGGGCACATCAAGAGGGTTCTTTGGAAATATCAGTTCCTTTGCTTGCTGAATAGTTTGGTGTCAGGGGATGCCATTCCTTTCCTTTGTAACGACATCCAACATTCTATTGAACTCTCAGTGACAGCTTGTGTTCAACAATTATATGCTTCTTTCTATGAAGAATTGATGCAATCCAAAGACCAGTCACATAAGACAACCACAGAGTTAGCTTCTGCTCAAGACACTCTTGCTGATTTGTTTAAGCAGATGGATCAGCATACCCAAATGATTGAGACCTAGAGAGAAGAAATATCTTCTTTGAAAATTCAGTTAGCAGAAGCTCAGTTAGAGGTCACTAGAGTTTCGAAAGAGAAAGAGAAAATGTCTAAAGAAGCTCAAGAGTTTAAGACTCTTTTAGATACGAAACTCTTAGCTTTGTAGACTGCTCAGCATACATTGGAATCCCAAGCTTTCCAGATTAAGCAGTTTTGCAGGACCAACTGGCGTAGTCACAGTCCATTCCTCCAAGCCCCAATGTTCCTATGATTTCTTCTATATCTCAGCAGGACTTGGCATTTCTCCAGAGACAGGCCACATTATGTCCGTTGTTTCAAGATAAAGTGGAAAGATTGCAGTCCAGGATGGATTTGTTATGGTCTACATTTGAGAACTTTCAGGAGTATGTTCCTCCGAACCATTCCTTTTTTGTCCACTATCAGTTGCAGAAGTTGGCCTTCTATATGAAGCTTTCAACAATGGATCTCCCTCTTCCAAAGGATGGTTGGAGTGGGGCTTGGTCTTCTGATTTGCTGACAGAAGTTGTCCGTATGGTCTTTTAAGATTCCATGACAACGGATACCATGTTGCTGTCTTATATGTATCTACGAGGTGATCTGTTAATTTCAGATGAAGTAGATCTAGCTTGGTATGTGGGGGATGTGGTTTTACAAGTTGCCTTATATGTCAACTATTTGGAGTTGAGGATAGATGACATGTTCGAGTGCTATTCTTCTAAAGTGGCTACTTGCCCTGACACTTCATGGCATTCAATGATTGATTCTGTAGTCCTGAACCAATGCTAGAATACAACTTCTACTTATGTGTGCAGAGTACTAACCAACTGAGGGTGGATCTCCTAGCTTATCTTTTCAAGAACCATCCATTTGATTCATCCTTCTTTGATGCCTACCATGGACGATCTGTTTTAGGTCCCTTTGTTCCTAGCTTATTATACTATCAACAAATGGCCCATCGCTATGATGCTTATTTTTCCCTTTATAAATCTAACTCAGCAGCTATCTTACCTCTCCTTTTTCAACCTTAGGGTTTTCCTCAAATTCCCATCTTTACCTATTGTTCTTTCATTGAAGATCGAGTCTTTTCTCCTTCTCCGCCATGTCCTTCTCCATCTATCCATACACCTTCTACTTTTCATGCTTATCAACTGACACCTTTCCTAACTGATTCGCTTAAATTTTTAGCCACTCCTTCTTTAACTTATTCCTCATTTTATGATTTTGCCTACCCATCTCTTCATCCTCTTTTACTTATTCCTCTTCCATCTCCTGCCACTTCTATTTCTCAACCCCCTCAGTTGGTTAGTGGGTACAAAGGATTTGATCAACAAATTTCGAGAAGAAGAGGATGGAACTCAATTGATTCTCTCACGGGACCACAGATTAATTGGCCCTTAATTCCAGGGGACTGGACAACTGCTAGTCAAGCATACTAGAATTACCTTCATTTTTCTCAACAATATTCACAATCTTTAGATCCTTCAATGAGGTTGACAGCCCATTTTGCTTGTACTTAGCATATATGCATAGGCATTCCCATAACAATCAAAAGGCCATTCTAAAACTTTGTATGAATGTCAATGTGAACATTGATTCCCAACAGTTGGGTGTCCTATATTTTCATGCCCTTTATCTACCTAGCAGATACAGGTTCTGATTGGTTTTGATACCTTCTGTATAGCCTCTATTTTGTTCTGATTTTCTTCTGTATGAAGCATGGATTGATGATTTGATGAAGGTTGAAATATTTTGAAAGCTTATTGAATAGTTTTTGATAGTTTGGAATGGTTTTAGTTTGAGTTATGAGGATTTGCTGTTCTCTGATGACCTTCTGTAACCCTTTGTAAACCTTCTGTAGAGCCTCTGTCTCTGCTCTGTCTTTGCTCTGTATCTACTCTGTTCCTGTTCTGTTCTGTTCTGTAGATCTTCTGTAAGTGTTCTATAGAATGTATGTGTGACTTTGGGAAAGTTTTCTAACTTTTGAAAATGATAAATCTAAGTTCTAAAGAGCTAAAACAAATGGAAGAAGCAGTTGCTGAATATTGAAGAGAAGACTTGAGTGACAGTGACAGTAGTGAGCTATGAAGAGACACTATAGTGGCTCTGGTGCCTCTTCGCACCAGACATACCTTTTGGAAGATGCATCCATGACCTAAGAAGGATTGTATGGTATGTAGATTCAAGTATCTCTAACAACATGACTTCTCATGGAGAGTGGTTTAGAGAGATGTGTAGTCTAGAGTCTTTGGACTATCAAATGGTTCTTTAAAGAATGATGTATGGTATGTAGATTGAGGTATCTCTAACAACATGACTTCTCATGGAGAGTGGTTTAGAGAGATGTGTAGTCTAGAGTATTTAGGGTATGTGGAGATAGGAGATGATACAACTCACCCCATTACTCATATTGAAAATGGTCATTTGAGTATGCAAGATGGAAAACTAGGTATTTGATTATTGTGCTACATAATATACCAAATATTACAAAAAAATTGGTTTCTGTTAGTCAGATGGTAGTATGGGGGTTTGTTAGAGAAAATAGGATGAAGTACATCTGACTTTCCATAGAGAATTCTAGGTTATTTGGTTAGTGAATGAAACATAGTCTTTCATTGTATTGCTGTAGCAAAGAGTTTCAGATTGCATAAAGTGGTCAAGCAATTGCTTGATACAAATTTGTCTAAGCCATAATCTTAGACACAATGTTTGTAATCTGAGGAGGGTGGTTATAGTGTATAAAGTTTATCAAGGAATAATACACAAATTTTTGTGGGTTCTTTTTGTTTCTTCCATCTTGTTTCCTTTGAACACTAGTGGTTAGTGGCTTGACACAAATCCACTGACATTTGGTGAACTCGACGTGAAAAGCTATGCCTACATTCAACAAGATAGGGAATCATATGTATGCATAGAGCTATGAATTTTGTGGCTCACATGATGAATGTGATGAACAAGGCCCTTAGAGATTATATCCCTAAGCTTGATGATGCCATTTTTGGATAATATGCCAATTGAAGGTTGTGGTGGAGAGAAAGAGAAGAAAGAGGCATTGATGAATGTGATGAACAAGGTCCTTAGAGATTATATCCCTCGATTGACAATGCCATTTTTGGATGGTATATCAATTAAAGGTTATGCAAAGTAAGAGAAGGATTAGGCATTGAATAGCCAAGGTTGCAAGTGTTTTGTTGTAGAGTATATAGTACATTGTGAGAAAATTCTATTCAAATTGGAGGAAGTGAGCCTAACAATGTCAGGATAAAAGTTAGTGTTTGGAGTGAATGAGATACTCATAGCTAGGCATATGTGTGGTCTATATGGTAGGAGACCTTTCTATGCTAAAGTTGATGCTATAGAGAAAATTGTGGAGAGTTGTTCATTAGTGTTAGAGGTCATGAGATGTCTTGGTGCATGCATCTTGTATGTGATTTGAATTCCACACTTTGCTCAGATTGTAGATGAGTTGTATATTGGTTGCTCAAGGAAGGGAATAAATTCTTTTGAGATAGAAGACATACCAAGGCTATGAGAAACCTTAAGAAATTATCGTGAGCTACATCGACCCTCAACAAAGCACACTATGCATGTGATAGATTGATAGTGATTACAGTGGATACAAGTCCCATTGGGATTGGATGGGCCATTTGGCAAGATGATGTAGATGGGAACATGTATGTTGTGAGATTTGGAGCCAAAGTCTTGAACGATAGACATAGGAGGTATTTGTAGATTAAGAGAGAGATATGGGGTGTAATGACTACCCTAAAGTGTGATAGAGAGTACTTTATTTTGAAGATCCTATTGTTGTAGAGACAGATATAATCACATTGTTCTACACTTGACATTGCTATGCTTAGATGGATAGCCTACATAAAATCTATGAATACTAACTTTAAACATATTGTAGGAAAGGAAAACCCAATTGCATATACACTTTCAAGAGCAAGTTACAAGGTGGCTCTATAAGATTATATTAGTTGAAAATTGGGTTGATAAAAACCTAAGAAATCTTGAATTTTACTTTGTTTTGCTTCTTAGGAATATAAAATGAATTAAAACCAAGGGTATTTTCATGAACATCACGATTATATAGTGTTAAATAGTGATATCTCAACTTGAGATGTGACTATCTTTGTATTCTAAATGTGATGGTCTTCTTACCCTAAAAATTCCTTGGTTGTGATAATTAGATGTAAATGAGATTATGATGGTATAGGCCATTGGGATCCCCACACCAAAGGGTGATGATCTTACACTCTTACTAGAGCTAGTGGTTTTAGGAAGGCGGTGTAGTACTAGGATGTAGAAGCTAGCTAGGAGCTCATGGTAATAAGTAATATATAAAACAATATAAATATGCTTCACTAGAGAAGCGTTTTCCTTATGTGAGGAACCATTCTCCTCTTTGTGCATGTGAGATAAATGAAGAAGTGAATAGTATCTAGGCCCTTCTATAATAAACAATGGCAATGTTTTTTACCAAAAAATCTCTAGTGCTTCTCAAGCTCTATCTCTTATTTTCTAACATGCTTTTGCAACAACAAGAAATTAGAATGGACTACTTCTATGTTTAAATAGTTTAGCCTTTTGAAATTTTTTTGCTTAATATGCTGTATATGTTCAAAGAAATATTAGTACCTTTGAAGGTAATAGATGTCATTTTCATTGAAGAGTACATGCAAACTCTTTGTTAAGGTTAATGCATGCCTTCCTACAAAACTTCCTATGCATGCATCCCTTGTGTAGATTTAAGTCAGATGAAATTTGAAATGGAGTGGTCAAATCTCATGATTATGTCTACTTGTCTAGAACACCTTTAACTTTCATTATAACATTGTAACTTTACATTTGGTGTAAGGACTTTGAAGTTATCTCCATATTATAGATCTCTCTCTCTCTCTCTCTCTATATATATATATATATATATATATATATGAAAAATCTAACATGTGAAAAGAAAAGTTCTTAGGAAAAATTGATCTTGATTGGCTCTTGGTTTTTGGATACGAAGGAGCTTCACAAGTTAGTATGATTGCGAATAATTAAAACTAGTGAAGATAAGATACTAATCTTCAAATTGATGATGTTTATGTGTCTTCTAGGTGTATAAGAAACAAATGCATATTTTTAGTAGAATATAGTTCACTTTTGAGAGCTCATAATGATATTTAAAGATAGTTCAATATATTGCATAAAACCAAATGGAGGTCACAAGTCTCTATGTAAACATTATTTTATGTGCAACTATAAAATAAGGCATCTGACTATGTTATATAAGGCATTTGGTTATGTTATAAGTACACATGACCTATGTATACTTGAACTTTAAAGATTATTTCATTATCTCATGCTCTTTAATATGAATAATTGCACGCAAAAGTGGTTGCACACTACAAATTTGGTTTCGAAAAGTAGTTATGTTTGCTAATTGATGTTTACAAAATCTAGTCAGTGGAATTCCATTAACAGATTGAAAAGGGGAACAAATACATCCACAGAATCTTTAATAAAAGAATGTAGGATTCGTCATAAGTTTCCATGTCTTTCAACTATTACAAAAGTGAAACTTGAAAGACTATATGACATAGATTTGTAGAAAAGTTGAGATTTTGAAACCGATGCCACAACAAACTAGAAACCAATGTCACATCGAACTAATGTTGGAGCTTGTTGGTGTATTTTCAAGTTTAAATGCGATTTTATTCTCACACATTTTTAAGGTTTTACAAATGTACTAAAGGAAATCATAGGAGTAGCAACATCAATTTTAAATTTATTAGCACATGCTTTAAAGACTAGTCACAACCAAAAGTAATCGAAGATAGTTTACAATGCAATATGTACAATTTGATAATAAAAAGTTGCATGAGACATAACAAATGAGAATAGTCTAGAATTGGAGAAACTAATTAGACATTGATAAATGAAATATATGTAAACTTGAGAGCGAAAGTTTGTATAAGAAATAATAAAAGAGAACAATCATAAATTGGAGCATGCTATTTGTGAGATAAACAACAACAACATTTTAACTTTTAAGACTAGCAAATATGCATGCTATGTATTACATACACCCTTCTAGATGAGTTATGGTCAAATTAACAAATCACAAAACTATACATATAAAGACCCTCTTGATAAAGAGGGAATTATTTACATTAGGAATATTTAAAAATTCTACTAACATAAATAAATTAAGTTTTGTATAGAGGCTTGGATGCACATTAGTAATCACACACACACACACACACACACACACACACACACACACACACACACACACGCACGCACGCACGCACGCACGCACGCACGCACGCATGCCACAAACAGAGAGAGAGAGAGAGAGAGAGAGAGAGAGAGAGAGAGAGAGAGAGAGAGAGAGATGTGTGTGACCGAATGAATGGAATGAAGTACTTTTTCTTGGAAGCCCCCTCACACCTATATCACGCTTCTCTTTCTACATGTTTATTTCAAATAAGGTCTCTCATTTTTTACTATTTTTATAGCAGATATGTGCTATATCAATACTTAGATTTCTACATTTCTCATTTATATAAATATATAATAGAAATATAAATTTTTATATGAGCCAAATCCATTAATGTCCTAGATATATGATATACTTATTTTTTCTATTAATATGTAATATCAAGTTGTATAGTGATTGATACATAGTGAACAAATATTATGAGTTAATCAGGTCTTACATTTATTAGCATTGATTATAAGGGTAGCTATCATGATGGTTGAAGTACCATATTTGTAATGTTTCCATTTTGTGACTATTACTAATAAGAGAATGCAAAATTTTGAAATAATTTAATAAAAGGAAAAATGTGTTTTTGTTGAACAAATGTGGATTACTAGCACATTTGCACATTTAGGTAAACATGGGCATAATTCATAGAATTTAACCTATATAGTTAAACCATGAGAAAATCCAAGAAAATGATATTTAATATTAGGACACACTTTACATGCAATATAATGAGGATAAATGAGACAAATAGAGTGGGTAAAAAAGCCTACTTTTCTTATGGGAAAAAAGAGATGGGTGAGAAATAATTTGCTTTTTAGAGAAGGCTTAACTCATAAAGCTAAACACAAAAATTTTGGGAGGAAAAATAATGTTATGTCCTTTCCCTCTCCCACATCTATTTATACTTTCCTCTTTAGGTAAAATCCCACTACCCTTAATACTTTGAATTAGACCAAACCATGTTTACAAAAAATTCCAAATAAGTTGTAATATTTATTGATCACTCTCTCTCATACTTCACACATAGCTTATTTCCTCTCCTTTTAAGTCTATTCACAAGTCTTCGACAAATTTTAACTCACTTATTCTAGATCCTATTTCTATGGAACACCATCTTGAAACAATAGAAGCATACATAATATTTGAACAAGTTGTAAAAATTTGAACATACTATCATAGGCCTCCTCTTCCATCTGTAACAACAAAATATCAATGTTTGGAGGTTGTTTCCTTATATGCATGCAAAATATGTCCCAAAGACTAGTTCTTATAGCTCCAAAGTGATGTGAAGGGTTTATATGAAACCGTACTCAATTAACCTTTGAATGAAGTTGAGCTATAGCTCGAGGTTGATGCACAACCCAAGCAAGCCATGGAATCCCCACAACCTAGAATAGGTGTGGTCATTTGTCAACTTGACAGTAGCTAGATAAAAAAAGAGGATATATTGGCAAAGATAGTTGAGATCTCCACATTAACAAGTCTTAAGCATCTTGCAAGATGTCTGAAAACCTCATCTTGTAAGGTGAGAATCTTACACTCTTGCATGAGTGATAGGTATTTTTTATTTTTTTGATTAATTGAGTACCTATTTGATAGAGAAAAGGACCAAATCTAAGTGTGTAGGGGAGCTTAGTGGGGCTCTAATCTCATAAATCCCTTATGACCATTGGAAGGAGTGTGATCACATACAACTTGACCTTGCAGGGTTAGAAGGTCCCATAAGCAAGACAATTTTGACCATTTTTGCTAGAGTTTTGGTTTTATAACAAAATTTTTAAATTAGTATATTATTGATTTTCAAAGTGTGTTCACATTCTTAAAGGATGTGATAATGACCTCCGTGTAATGGATTAGTAAAAGGAAGCCACTTTTGTATGCTAACACAATGTGATAGTATATCTTGCTTAGTTAGATAACTAAACCAAATTAATGAAGGAGGAAATTGGGAGGGCTTGGTCATAATGATTAAAATCTTATGACGGGATGGACATGATAAGTTGGTTAGCTTTTCTAAACACTAAATAAAATTAATAAAACATGACCCCCCAACTTGCTAGGATATAACTAGTTTAATATTGTGTTAGGGGAGGTGTGTAGTTTAGGGGGTGAAAGCATGTTAAGGTGGACCACTTACTAAGCTATTTAAAAGTTTGGTGATTGGTAAAATTTTTGAAAAAAAAAATCTAAATTATTCTTCTCATGAAGATATTTCCAATGATACATAGCATGATAGGCTATGCCATGGGATAAACATTAAAGTGCAAGCTAATAAAGAGCTAGCCTAGCTTGTCCCAGTGGACAATCTAGATGGGTACCACCTTACCATTCTTTCACCCTTAGTACTTGTCCTAGTGGCCATGGAAGTTTAATAGGCAACACTATTCTCTTTGAACTAGGTATAATGTTATCCCACTCATGTCTGATTGGTTGCAAAAAGACCCTTGTTAAGTGGGCTAGACTGCTAATAGGGTGACCGTCCCATGCTCTACTTGTGAAATAGAATTTTAACTCCTTTATACAAGAGACTCCACCATTTTTTGAAGCAAGATTGGATAGTGTTGCACATGGACATAGAGTTTTGGCTAAATACTAGAGGACACTTTTGGATCTTACAAAAGGTACCTCACACATGGTATTAGAGCAAAGGTTAAGACAAAAGAATCAATGAATAAAAAGGAACTTACCTAAGATAACATCACCCATTTGAATCAAACCCCTAAGATTGATTTTGACTAACTTCCTAATGTGCATACATAAAATTAGAGAAGAGGAGGTTTTTAAGTTGAGAGAGATCTTCCCTTTGATGTACCAAATGGCTAAGAGCTCAAACAACTATTCACACTAAGAATGGCATGTTCAAGATTGTGGAGAAAATATTGATTTATACAAATGTCTTGTAACTTTGAGGGGGGCTGGTATATTCTCGATTTTTGGCAATGGGGTCATATACATAAGGGAGTCAATACACAATGAAACTTTTTACTCTAGCATGTACCATATGTGTGCTTCATATATGAGGATTGGTTACTTGATATTGAATATGAATCGATGCTTGAGAAATTGTAGGATAGTACCAAAGGAAACTGTGACTATTTCTTTATGAAACCCTCAATGGGTTCACTATATGTAAACCCCATATATATTGTGTGTTCAATGCCTATTTAAAAACACCCTTATCTTTGAATTTCCTCTAAATGAACACAACCTTTTTCTATTCAATCTATGAGAAACCCCTTTACATGTTACCCTTCTATCTTAGAAAAAGTGTAAAAATAGTATTTAAAACATCCCTTATTTTGAATGCACATGATTTTTCCATAACAAAAAGATATCAACAAAGAGATATAAACAACACAACTCAAATACTAGAAAAAAACATGGATTTCATATAATAATTTCCTATTACAAAGCACCATTATTGCCTCTCTATAGCTCTCTAAACATGTAGAGCATCAAATCTAAGATGAGTCTGAGTGTATAAGAGTAAGCCCACATACAACATTTACAACTCTCTAGGGAAATTCACTCAACATAGATAAGACCCATAGGATAGACTATTCCATCTAGCATTGCATACATGAACACTAGTTTCTTGTGTGATATAAGAGCTCAAAAAAGTGGCACCCACTAACCTATAGCTCATAAACAATTCAATCTTTAGAGCATATATCAAGAGATCCAATAAAACAACAACAACATAAAGATACCACAAGAGGACTTGGGAGACATTCAGAATGTTGAGCTCTTAATGTCAGACTCAACCACACAAATAAGAACCTAAGTAGTTCATGGAGTCTCACATCTCAACCCATAGCTCAACTTAGTGTTTAAAACCAGCATCTTGCCTTCTATGAATCTTTGAGTTTTTAAGCTCAATGAAGAATATTGCCTTATGACCATGAGCTGGATAGATACAAAGGATTTTCTCCCTCCAAACTAAAAAAAAAACACCTCTTAACTCAAAAATAAAACAATAGGCTCATTGTTGTAACAATAGTCCAATATCTCACAGAAAATCACCACATAGACACAAAGTAATGGCCCTTTTCTATTCCACAAGAAGAGTAGGCATAATCAAAAGCAATACTTAATTCCAAAATAGCCCTATGGATAGGCAAGAAAATGCACTCTATTTCTTTCTCTCTTCAAGCCCAAGTCACAAGGTGCTCTCACATGCCTTCACATATTAGGACTCTACTATTATGTAGTAGACACTGGTGTCAAGAATCGCATGATGGGGGGATGTGCTTGAGCTATTGCGCCAAACACACACTATATACACAAGAGGAAGCTCACTCAAGAACACAAGAAGAGAGATGGAGGCCAAAACGTTTTCTTGCTGGTTTCTTCTTCTTCTTCCACACACTATACAATGTACACAAAGTATAGATAAGATACAACATAAAGGAAAGTGGCCTTCTAAGTCAAACAATGCATAACTGACTACACTAATCGACTGGCGTTATATCTTTGCCAGAGCTGTAGGTAGGTGTAACAAACTAAATATAATAAGTGATAAGTCAATGGCCATGTGAGTATCAGAATGATCACCAATGTGCTAAGTGTAGACATGCGGACTCATCTAGCCAGGCGGTCCATCATCAATGTCCGCATGTGTTGAGCTTGCCATCTCAACACTTCCCCTCAAGCTCAATTCTATCTCTACAACTCCAAGTAAGCTTCGAAACTTTCGAAGCTTCTTTGCACCCAATGCCTTTGTGAAAATGTTAGCTATCTGATCCTGTGTGCTGACATATACCAAGTCAATCTCTCATGCAAATACCTTCTCTCTCACAAAGTGGTAGTGCACCTCAATGTGTTTTGTCCTAGCATGGAACACTAGATTCCTAGCTAGCTGTATGCTGCTCATGTTGTCACAATGAATGACAACTGGACCATCTCCCTACATGTCCAAATCACCTAATAACTTTTGCAGCCATACCACCTCACATGCTGCCATATAGCAGCACCTCTATACTTAGCCTCTGTACTCGATAAAGCAACTGTAGGTTGCTTTTTGCTGCTCCATATGACTGCTGCAATACCAAGGGAAAACATGAATCCACTTGTAGATCTTTTGTCTGACATGCTACCAGCCCAATTTGCATCTGTGTATCCAAAGACCTGTACGTCCTTACCTGCCTCATAAAATAGTCCATAATGTAAAGTGGACTTCATATACCTCAATATACGTCTGACTGCATCCAAATGAGGCTTTCTAGGCATCTGCATAAACTGATTGACGAGGCCAATAACATAGCTCAAGCCTGGCCTTGTGATAGTCATGTCAATCAAACTCCCTACTATCCTCCTGAACATAGTAGGGTCTTCTATCTCATCCCCAACGTTAGCACTCAACTTTACATTTTGCTCCAATGGTACTGAAAGAGGCTTACATGCTGTCATACCATACTTGGATAACATATCCAAGCCATACTGCCTTTGGAACAGCCATATTCCATCATCACATCTGATCACCTCAATACCAAGAAAGTATCTCAGCTCACCCAAATCTTTCATCTCAAACTTATTCTTCAAGAAGTCATTAACTTCAGCAATCCCATTGTCACTGTCACCTGTAATAATCAAGTCATCCACATAGATGACTATGATGACCAAACCTGCATATCCCTTTCTCACATAAAGTGAGCGATCAACATTAGAAATACAAAATCCAATATTGACAAGATACTCTCCAATATTGTTAGACCATGTTGTAGGTGCTTGCTTCAGCCCATAGAGTGCCTTCCTTAACTTGCACACATATGTGGGATGCTCTAAATCCTCATAACCTGTTGGTTGCTCCATATACACTTCTTCTTACAATTCACCATGGAAGAAGGCATTATTAACATCCATTTGCTGCAAACTCCAACGTTGGCTGCTGCCAAGGCAATTACACACCTAACAGTTGCCATTCTAGCAATTGGACTAAATGTCTCTTCATAATCTATGCCATATGTTTGAGCATAGCCTTTTGCAACTAGCCTAGCCTTATACCTACTAACTAAACCATTTGCATTATGCTTGACTTTGTAAAACCACTTATAGTCAATAGCTTTCTTACCCTTAGGTAAGGGTACCAAATCCCAAGTCTTATTGGCTTCTAATGCAGCCATCTCCTCATCCATTATTGCATCCCAATGAGCATGACCAACATCATCCTCAAAACAAGTGGGCTCAACATCCTCAACTAGTTTCACCATATAAGCATAATGGTGAGCTGCATAACCTTCAAAACTAAATCTTTTAACAGGGTATTTGACCCTGCTAGATCTGCGTACCACCAGATCACTCAATGGAGCCTTTACATTACTCTGAGCTCCTGTACACCTGGTGTCCTGATTGAAGGAATACCAAGCTCATCATCCAAACTCTCTGAGCCATTGGAATCTCTGTCAAATCCCAAATGATTGGTAGATGCATCATTACCATCCAGCACTTTCTTCTTTCCTTTGTCCTTCCTTGCAACACTTACAGATCCACTTGAAGATGTGGGGCTACTCCTTAGTCTCCCAGACCAAGGGCTCAATGTAGGTATAGTACCACATGATATTTCTGGTCCACTAAGACTCTGTGATTCTTGTTTTTCTTTCTGCACATAACTTTCATGATCATTATCATCATCTAATACATCACCAGTAGGTGCATACCAGCTACCCATCTCATCAAAGATAACATCCATGCTCACTCTGAACTCACCTATGACAGGGTTATAACATCGATACCCTTTCTACTCTAAAGAATATCCAATAAAAATACATTTTTCAGCCTTTGGATCAAGCTTCTTCCATAGCTCATCTGGCACATGAACATATGCAACACATCCAAACACCTTCAAGTGTGATACATCGGGCTTCTTGCCAGTAAAGCACTTTTCAGGAGTCATTCCATGAACTGCTGCTGTGAGAGTTCTGTTCATAATGTAGACAGTAGTAATGCCCGTGCGACTTCTGCAATGTGCCTATTTTTTCTTTCTGCAACTCCATTTTGTAGTGGAGTATACTTGCAAGTAAATTGCCTCTTTATTCCATGAGTCCTCAAGAAGCCAGTAAACTCATTAGAGGGGTACTCTCCCCCTCCATCTGATCTCAAGCACTTCACTTTTAAGCTTGTTTCTGTTTCAACACCTGCCTTAAAAGATTTGAAGTGCTCAAACACATCACTCTTTTCCTTCATGAAGTATACCCATAACTTCCTCGAAGAGTCATCAATAAATGTGATAAAGTATTTACTGCCACCAAGAGATACATTCTGTGCAGGCCCCCAAACATCTGTATGCACTACATTAAGTATTTTTCTACTCACTTCTCTGTCATGCGAGAAGGGTTGTCTTGCTTGCTTACCAAACTGGCATGCTTCACAAACTTTATGCAATTATGCAATTCTAAAAGAAGGCAACCCTGTAACCAATTCTTTAGACTGCATTAATTTCAGCCTTTGCACATTTGCATGTCCAATATGTTTATGTCATATTTCAATATCTGCAGCTACTCCTTTTCCTTTAGCATACATAGCAGCATCCATTGCAGGAATTCCAGCATCTAAAGTGAACATTCAGCCAACTCTACTTCCTTTTGCGACCAACCTGCACTTATCATTAAGTCTTCTACAAAACAAACTTTTGCATTGAATCAGACCTGCAACCCCTGCTCTACCATTTGGCCAACAGACACTAGATTCTTTGTAATTGATGGCACATGTAATACATCTGTCAAACTCTTTGTGTGGCCATTATACAAGGACAAGGAAACCTTTCCAATGTGTGAAATTGGGTGGCATGAACCATCACCTGTCTGCACAGAACCTGGATTTTGTAGGTCCTGCATCTCTCCAAACCATTCAACATGACTGGTCATATGATTAGATGCACCTAGATCGACATATTATACATCATCATGTGTCCCCTTTCCTGTAACTGCATTCATCATATGTTGCATAACAAACATATGCTCATTTTTTCTTCATTTTGTCGTGAAGACGATGCATAGTTTCCTTGTTGCCATTTACCACTGTGAATATGATCCTTCTTAGCATAGCAATGGACTGCAATATGGCATGTTTTGCCACAATAATGGCAAACAATAGCAGAATTTCCAGAATCTCTATTTTTCCATTCACCTCTTCCTCTAGAGCTCCTCCTGCCTCTAAAGTTTCCTTGGCCTTCTGAAACCTGCATTTCACCAAATTCCTGATTGAACCTGTTTTGTTGGTTATCGCCAGCACGTCCCATACCATAGCCTCTCGAAGAGGATCTACCACGTCCCCTTTCTGAACTTGAGTAAAATACTTGAACCTGTTCACCCTTTTTTTCAGATGAGTCACCCTGCATATTGATCTCTTCAGTAATCATGAGAGAGATCAATTCATCAAAATCTGGAAATGGATTCCGTACATATACTGAAGTAACAAATGATTTCTATGCCTTCTCATTGTTAAGGCCACTCAAAGTGGATGAAACCAAATCATCATCATTAGGCATTGCATCAATCGCTGCTAAAGCATCTGTAATGCTCCTCACCTTTAACACATACTCATTGACATACATTTTTCCTTTCTTCAAGGCATTCAACTCTTGTTTGAGTTGAAACTTTTGTCCCTTTGTATTTACTGAAAACATGTTCTCAAAAATTGTCCAAGCTGCATGTGAAGTTTTTGCATTCCTGATATGTCCCAACATCGTATTATCAATGACTACAGATAGCCAGTACATCACCTTTTTGTCTTTCGTATTCCACTCTTTCCATGCTTTTAACTCATCTGCAGTCGGAGGGATACCCAGCTCTGGCTCCTTTTCTTCATCTAAAACAAACTCATAAAGGCCCTTTCCAATGAGAAAGTTTATCACACGAAACTTCCATGAAGGGTAGTTGTCCTTGTCAAGCTTCTCAATAATGGGATTTCCACTGTTCTTTGCCATTATCACAAACAAGGATACAACACAACAAGCTAGTCTTTTGCAATCTTTCACAACACCTGCACAGCAATACACCGAGCAACCTTTTTCACTGATTGCTCAATAGTACATGTAATCTGCAACCTGTTTCCAGATAAACCTTATGTTTTCTTCTTGCAAACACCTCAAAAATTACAGATTCGTAATCTGTAACTTGTGCACCCACTTTCGGTCAATATAGCTGAAATCACAGTGTACCTTGAAACTGTTGTCTGCAACCTTGCGGCTCTAAAACGGGGCCTGAAACGGCCTCAGACGCCCAAAATGACTGCGAAAAAGCCCAAAATGGCCTATTTGTAGAATATATAGTGATCTGCTCACACACCAAATCTCACAGCAATATGAGATTTTTGCTCGACCCTGCTTCCGATGCATCCACAGGCATTATCCAAGACAGAGAGAGTGGAAGAATGGAAGAGCTTCTTACCGGTTGCTTGCTTGCTCAAACCTTGCTTCTTCTCTTTCACTTCAGCCTTCAAAATCAGCCTCTCTCAGTGGTGTGGCTCTGATACCATGTCAAGAATCGCATGATGGGGGGATGTGCTTGAGCTACTACGCCAAACACACAATGTATACACAAGAGGAAGCTCACTCAAGAACACAAGAAGAGAGATGGAGGCCAAAACGTTTTCTTGCTGGTTTCTTCTTCTTCTTCCACACACTATACAATGTACACAAAGTATAGATAAGATACAACATAAAGGAAAGTGGTCTTCTAAGTCAAATAGTGCATAACCGACTACACTAATCGATTGGCATTATATCTTTGCCAGCTGTAGGTAGGTGTAACAAACTAAATATAATAAGTGATAAGCCAGTGGCCATGTGAGTATCATAATGACCACCAATGTGCTAAGTGTAGAGTGCGGACTCATCTAGCCAGGCAGTCCATCATCAATGTCTGCACGTGTTGAGCTTGCCATCTCAACAACTAGGATGTCTTCCACAAATTCCAATCCACCATGGTGATTTTTGAGATTCAAAAGTTGGTCTATTGGTGCCACAAATTAGTTTACATAGTGTGATCTTCAACTTTCCTTGCTATTTTGCCAATTGAGCTACACATCGTCATGGAGTTAGAGGAGATTATGCATATTAAGATCTCTAAATATGGTCCTACTTTTTTGCTCATTATGGCCTATTTTTTTGGCACTAATATGTCAATAACAAAAAATATATACTTAGATATCCTCTAAGGGCTAATGCACATGAGCAAGTATTTTCTTCATCATAGAGCCTCCATTTGTAGCATAAGATAGTAGATTTACACGGATGTACAAATAGATGTACTAATACCATCCCAAAAATCATGCTCCATAGTTCATGTGCATATATAAAGAAGTAATATCCTTTTTTGTAGTGGCAACATGATACATTCTAGGATTGTGAAAAAACTTTTGGATTTTTAAAAAAAGTCATCACATATGTAGCCATCTTCATTAGCCAATATAGCATCCATCCTCATTGGTTAAAGAGCACATATACGTTGATAATTGTTTTTTCCTTTTTTCAATTTGTGCTTTTCAATGGATGATTTTCTTGTCCAAACATCCTTTTGGGTCAAAATTTTGGAGACATACTTTTTCAATCTACAACCATTCATTCCATGCTTGTGAACTTATCCTTCCAAATATGTTCCATTAGAAGATCTCATAACCACATTGAAGGGACCTTTTCATTCAATTTGAAACTTCCTTTGGATGGTATGATCCAACTTTGTATTATGTCAATAAATAAGACCTCCTTTCTTGATACCTATGTCTTTAAATCCTTTATTCATTTGCTCTCCCTATACTTGCTCATGGTGCTTTAGAGATAAGTCTCTACATATTTTCATCTCTTAAAGTTACCAAAGTTGTTCATCATAAGTGTGTTTAGTACCTTCATGCATCTTCATAAAAAATCTAAGGGATGGAACCTGTACTTCTATGGGAAGAAGAGATTCTTTTCCAAAAAACCAATTATAGTGCACTAGAAAATTCTATATCATGTGACTTTTCATTTTCCATTTCATTTTTGTTATCATAGACATTGAATTCCCATTGAAACTTTCATTCAATCCCATTGAATTGTGGACAATGAAATGTGTTATATGCTTGATTTTAAGTTTAGCACAAAAGAAATCAACTAAGCCTTCCAAACCTAGATCTCAATAATATAAAAATTTCTAAAGGCACCCAATGTTATATAGAATATCTTCATATATAATATTCCCAACATTCTTCTTCATGATGCCTAGAATTACTTTTGCTTCTGCCCACCTAGAAAGGAAACCCATAACTATCAATATACATATATTTTTTCCTATCATGATTATTAGAGGACCAATGTTATGAATACCCCACTTTTCAAACTTCATATGCTAGGATGGAAATTTGCAATTTACACTTGAGAAGCTACTTCCCCACTTTTTGACACTATAAGAAGTAAGATTTATATAATGGTTTATATTCTTTTGTAGACTTAGCCATACATAGCCTTCTTGGATGCTCTTTTGTAGTGAAGTATTGAATAATGACCACCACGAGTGCTTGCATGATTTTTCTCCAATATTTGATAAATTTTCCCTTCCCAAGGAACTCTTCAAAGAAAAACATGAGTACCTTTCATGAACAATTCACTATTCATTAGCATGTACTTTTTATCTCTTCTCAAACATTTCTTATTCTTTAATATTGTATCACGAACCTTCTCTATTACCAAAAAATATTCTTTCTTTTCCAATACTTCTTAGCTTGATACATTCCACCCCTAGGTGCAACTATAAAAACACTAAAAATGACCGATTGAGTGGCCTCATGAACTTCAATATTTTCATGGTGTTTCATCTGTGTTAAGCTACATGCTTTAAACTTTTGTAAGAGTCATGGGATCATGTTTCATTTGAGATTAAGCTTGGTGTCCTTGACCTTCCATATTTGGAGCAAGTGTTTCACTACTATTAAAGATTTTTCCAAGATGGAATATTTAGATTTGTTATTGCTATGGATTTCCAAGATGGGATGAAGTCTTTGCAAAGCTTTTTCCATAATGGAATATTCAAAATTTTTATTGCTATGGACTTCCAACTTAAAACCTTAGCTTTTTATCAATTCAACATTCCCATTATATAACATCTTCATGAAGCTTGAGCATGAATTATTCTATATGAATGATGTAAAATAAGAACATATGCATTTTCATGGCTCTAGAGGTGACTTAGAAAGTTTATATTTTTTTATTAGCTCCATGTTTTTCTTGTAAATCAACAAGCATGTCAAAGTATCCTATTTGTTCTTTCCACGAGGAAGCACAACTTAAATTCTTCAAATTCCATGATCCATTCTGAAAACCTTTTTGAAAGATTAGCATGTTTGACCATGGGAGGTGACAAGGAATAATTGGTTAATATCAAAAAATATTTTGGCAACAAATAAGCCATGAACCTTTTACAAGCAAAAATAAAAGTTGCGATGACCTATTCATTAGCCTCTATGAACCTTCTTTCCTTCTTTCCATGATAATGCTTGCATAATACATTGGCCTCATAGAATGCGATTCCTTTTTTTTTTTGTTGGTAGAAGTATTGGTCCTATTGCATCAAATCCCACTAAAATATTGACATATGACACTTGCTACCAAAATTGGAGGATGAAATCTTTCCAACTTGCCCAAAACTTCTTTTACTTCTTAAAGAACTATTTTCAACGATTTTGCCCAAGCTAAAGGATCAAGCCTTATTGTCCGTTTCATGTAAAGAAAACAATAGCTATTGTGATAAATAAAAAAATGAAACAAGTAGTTCACCTTTTCTATGAAAGTTAAAAGTTGCTTGGTAATAAGAGAGGTTGAAAGCCACAATGATGCCTTCACTCCCTTAGGATCCACTTCTATACCAACTTTGGATACCACATGCTCCAACAAAGGTACTTTGGACCTTGCTAGCTTGCATTTCTTTAGCTTTGGTTATATTCATGCATGATCTAGCCTTGCAAAAACCATATATAACTAGTTATAATGACATTGCCTTATATATAATATGAATGAAAAAAATCATCTTCAAATACCTAGATGAACTTAACCAAGATAAGGTATCAATATTTCATTCAAGCTCTGTTACACATTTTTGGCAATGATGTATCTAGCTAAATAAGCTAGAAAAATCCCTAGAGATAATGCAAAGATAGCTTGTACATGTATTAAACCAAGCTTGTATGTGAAAAAGAAATTACACATAGCAAAGAAGCAATAAGAGCACAATAGGGTTGCATACTATATGATCAATGTGTTGCATGAAGAGCAACATGGAAATTCTCACCTTAAGGTCCCCAAAAATCCACACTTTGGTATGATGAAGACTATGGGGTACAAGAAAGCATCCAATACATAAGAAATTTTGGAAAGGAAAAGAATATATTCCCTTGATATGATTTTCTACTTAGATAAAAACACAATTTATTTCTTTTAAAATGAGGTTAACACATGTAGCCAGGTTTAGGTAGTGGAATTGTGTGTGATTTTTATGCATGATATTGAGCTTGCTATATTGAATGTGCTTTTAACCATATCTAAGCTAAATGGAACCTCTCTTTTAAAGCATAGATTAGATAAGCAATACTCAAAAGTGTTTGAAGCTTATGAAATTTTCCTAGAAACTTGTTGTATAGTTTGAGATATTGTATTGAAAAAGGGTACCTTGTAAAATAAAAAACAAAAATGAGAAAGTTGCTTCATTAAAGTCTTAGATGTGGTGGCTTTTATATTTTAGTGACGTTTTTAGTTAATACTTAACTTATAACTTTGTAAGAATATAAAAGCAACACCAATTTTTTAAAAAACATGCTCTACAAGCTATTGCTAAGTTTCATCATACTATAAATGAAAATTGATAGACAACTAAGAGAGAACTAATTGTAATAAGAGAAATAGACAAGATGTGGACGACACAAGATCATTGGGTATAATCTCTCCCCATGCATGGGTGAGCATCTTCCCCATGAATGTATTTATAATTTTTTGTTAAGCTTTTGTGCTTATAATTAACATTAAAGAGCATCTCCTTTTTAGGCCTTTTCTTTTCTTGCATAAAGGCATGCTTTTGCTTCAATATTTCTAACTCCTATTGTAATATTTCCACACAAAATATTAATGATTTTTGATCCTACACGCCCCGTGCAAGAGCAGTTTAAAATAATCTCCCTGCGAGGGACTAGAAGAACCCTGGGCTAAATGCTCCACCATCGCATGTTAATAAACTCCAGCCGCGTTATGCAAAGGAGGCCGAGGCTAAAAACCCGTAGGCTGCATGGGAATATCTCTTCAAAGGGGAAAAAGGGGATAATGGTTAAAATTGAGGCAAATTTTTTTATTATTAAGCCTCTCCCCCCAGCCAATGCATGGCAGGGAGAGGGAGTGTGAGAAGAGTAGGAGAGCATGGGGGGAGGAGGAAGCATGCAGTTAGCCATGTGCATGGCTATCCCTCCCCCTTCCTCCTATAAGAACTCCCCTTAGGCTTGAGGGGGAAAAGAGAGAGAGGTGATCGTGACCTACTGCCCTGCCGTCCACCACGCTGTCGCCACCAGCCCGTCGCCGCTAGGCGCCATGCCGCCTTCATCGCCACCTCCACCATCATCATCGTCATCATCATAATCATTATCCTCATCATCATCTCCTCCATCACTTCTTTCTCTCTCCACGTCAATCTATGGACAGAAGCATTAGAAGCTTCTTTGGAAGCTTCTAAATTAGAGCCTCCATAAGCCTTGTTCTCCCGTGCATTGCGGGTTTTTCTTAAAACCGCATTCTGTAAGGGCCATGTCCTACGCAAAGGAGAAGAACTCGGTCGGAGAGGTATTCGTAATGTGTAAAGGACCTAAGAGGGAGTTGCTGAACCATGATTTGATTCGTCAATGGCTCCGAAGCTAAAGATGTGAGGCGCACACGTGGGAGCTTCCACTCCAAGTTCGCGTGTGGACAACACCTCGAACCCCAATGCCCAGGTTCTTAAAAAAATTGATTTCACATGAAAAGAATTCACTAGGCATGTCAAATTCTCGTAGGCAAGTTTAATTACATTTGGAAATTTTAATTACTCTGATTTACAAGATTTAGTTGCATGATATGCATTTGAAATTGCCTGCACTTCCAAGTTGCAATCCTAAACGTATATTGCATAAAAGGTGGATTTGTCTAAATGCATCCTTGATTGCCTCACGAAAAAGAACAGTGCATAATGCATTTAGGTAATAATTCCCTAGTTGTGATTCATATGAGATAATCATTGACGTCCATTAGATGTTGTCCAAGTAGTTGCAATGCATGAAAGGGATTTAAGTACCTTGCAAATGGCATGCGGTGATAATTACAATATCCTAGGTTGGGCTAAGTGTTGAAGGACGAATTAAATCAATAATGGTCTCATGGTATTCGTTCATGCATGGAGTCTTTCCATCAAAGATTATATTTAGGAAAGAATGAATTTTCATATTAAAGCTTGAACTCAACGCATTAAACAAAGGGTTTATAGGCATAGTTCTTGATGTAAATCAATGTAGGTTTTATAGAGTTATCCCTAAATTGTCAATCTTTATAGTTTAGGCAAGGAAAAGAAATGGTCATTGTAAATCTCATAGTTGCATAGAAGGAAAAAGTCTATGAACCGCATATTTGCATGGAATGTTGTATCTTGAATTTACTTACACCTCTTAGGAAAAGTATTTGCATCTATTCTAGGAAAAGATCACCTCTTGTTGCAAGACAATTAGATCGATTTAGGTAAATCGCTTGTAATGGCATAACCCACATGGGATTCAAAAAAGCATAAATAGTTAGTACAACGAACACCTCAAAGTGCTAGGTAGGGTTTAGTTACGTTAAAAATTCTGCCTAGTATCGCACTTGGGATGCCAAGTCAAGAATTTCGATCCCAAAGATCCTACCCACATTCACGGAATGTTAGGGTTAGCTAAATGACCATGCAAGAATGATCTAGGGTCCTCACCCTAAAGATCAATTGGCAAATTACTTGACTTCCGAAACCCTAGGGCCAAACGTTGTTGGCCTAGTGGGGTTAAGGGTTGGATTGGGTCAAGAGGATTCCCAAACCCTATATCTTGACCGAAGGTGTTCTTGACCAAGGAATACCGTGTGATGGGAGAAATAATTCCATAAGTTAGGTGCGACACTTGTCTCATGCAACAAGTTGCAATGTCGCATGGTTTTGTGTCTAGATCACGAAATGGTATTGCCACTCCTTAGAACGAGGTTGGCAAGTCCTAAGTACAAGTCAAATTATCTTGAGGATGAGTAGTCATCCTAGTACATCACCCTTCCTTGAGGCTAATTTGCCAAGTTAGGAAAGTTGTGTATCATCTAGCAAGAAATTGACAAATCAAGATAGGACAACGAGGTTGTCCAGGAATTATTGACCTAATGTAAGGAAACCTAAGATATTTGTTAATTTGGGTTAACAGAGTATAAACCCTAATCCAAGGAAGGAGGGTAAACAAGCAACTTAGCTTACGAAACCCTTGGGATCTCACCAAGTCGCAATTGATCCTGGATCGAATGCTGGATGCATTCAGAGAGAAGGAATTATACCTTAGCAATAGGCCGAACAAACGACCACTGGATTGATTGTGTTTGTATAGTTAGGAGCACTGTTTGTACTTCTTTGCTCAAGGAACTAAAGATGGAAAAATAATTAATGCTTCAGGTTGAAGGCCTGGAGGGAGAGGCAGCCTCAGTTACCCCCGACTGTCTGCCTGACCCTATCCAAGGGGGTTGTTAGCCGCACCGGGTATGTGGACCGAACCCGCCACCGCGAGAGGTCTCTCTGTGGGTGCTACTTGGAGCAGGAGGACGCTTGGGTGCCAGGGGGGCTCTGGCCATAAATTCCTTACCTCTGGGTCTTGCATAAGAGGTCGACGTGACTCAAGATTGGATCTCGAGGTCCGCATACTAGTCTGTGGGCGAAAACTTGGAATAGCGATCCCTGAGGATTGCTGGAATTGCCTTCGGGCGGATTATGGGATTGCCTTCGGGCGGATTATGGATTAGCCTTCGGGCTGGATTATATGATGTATTCCAAAGATGGATAAATAAAGATCAAATGTTGAAAAAGGAACTTGCTTGAGATTGTTTTTCTATGTCAATGCTTAAGTTACGTGAAGGAACCGGTGTTAAGGAAGTTGTTTTTGCTTATCAAACTAAATGTGGTAGGTAATTAGTTAACTAAAGCAACCTGAGGAAATTGCGATGGATGTGACCATGGGTCCGTCCTACGGAAGGGTGGTCCCGGTTGGCTGGGAACTTTTCTCAATGGAATTGAAAGCAAGGTAACGATGACCTAGAATCTAAGAATCTAGAGTCCCGATTTATATTGTTTTAGGGGAACGGAATGGGACTATGCCTTATGGGCAGAGAGGTCAAGCATCGCATCCCTCTCGTTTCCCATTCTCCTTGAACCAAGTGCAGTATAAATCTGCTTCGACCCTGATGTTTCTGCATAAAGTAGTTCGACGCTAGTTACCTCCGAGGAACTTGACCATTAGGGAAACCCTGATTTAGGTTGATCCTAAGTGGAAACGGCCGGAATGCTTCTGCTACGTAGCAGACTTGGGAAGACCTAGATCGCAAACCCCGTGACATTCCATGGGAGTGCCATGCGACACTTTTTGGACTCTCTTCTCGATGTTACATTCTATCATAAGGTATGCAAGAGCCTATTATTGACCTAGTAGCTTGAACGTAAGGGGTTTTTTTCAAATTGTAATTTTTCACTTTTTGATTTTTTTTTTACATAGACATGTTTGAAGTTAAATCTTGCACTTTCCAAAACTCGTTCTTGTCATTGCATAATAGGCCAACATAAACTTGTTTATCATTGATAAGCACATGTTGTTCACTTTCACTACCATAGTTTGACCTCATACAATGACTTATTATTGATGCTTTTGTCCAAGTTTTTAATGAAGATATTCCCCATCCCACTCTTACAAATGGTTGGATCCTGATGCGTGGATTAGCTACACGTGTTTAAAAAAAAAGGTAAAGCCCTAAGTGGTTAAAGAAAACACAAAGAAAAAAGCAAAGGAGTCATAAAGAAAGACTAAGGTGCCTAATATAGGAAGTCATCATTTCAAGAAAGTGGGTGATTACTACATGAGTGGGAGATGGTGCAAGATAAATGAAAGAGAGAGAGAACATGTAGGACCTATTCCCACTAGGGTTCCTAGTGGGGAATAGTTTTCAAAAATGTTTCCAACAAAAAATAGATTCCATAAAAAATTGCAAGGCCACATAGGATGGTTTTCAAAAATAAGAAATTCAAAATTTCTACCCCCTCATTGAGGTAGGTCAATGGGCATGAATTGGCCTGCTCGTGCTCTTGCTGCCTTCTTTGCTGCTCACCATGTGCTCAGTGCCAGGAGTCACCAAGAGCTCTATCATAGCCTACATATCCTTGTAGCATTTGATAGCATAGTAAGCATTCATATTAGCTGAGTGCAATGTAGATACATAGGAGGGAAATTGTCTTCTCTTATGCCTTCAATGAGTAGTTCCTAGTTTCATTGGGTAATCAAGAATAGTTGGAGAGCAACATTGGGCATGAGTCCTACCAAACAATGAATAGAAAGTGTTTCTAGGACTCAGTTCTTGATTTGAATGATAGCCCTACATATGTAGTAAGCTTTTACAACTTAATGATCCACGCCTTCACCATTGGAAGAGAACTTATATGTCAAAAAAGACAGTTCGAACACAATCAATAGAAGCACTCAAATTAGTATGCATAGCATGCTTTGCAAAACAATACATTTGCAGCATAAACAATGCTATCTTTGTAGGCTATGTTGTGGAAATTAGATTTTAGTTGTAAGCAACTGGCATGTATGTATGGTTAAATATAATGGGTGAAAATGTAAAATGGTCACTTATAGGCATCATTTGCTTTGGGGATGACTTGTGTATATTTTACCAGGAATGCATTTTTCCAAGTGCACAGTGTTATGTGACACACCTTGGTCAAGTCCATCAGCTGCCTTGGTGCTCCTCTAACTGTTAGACGATGGTTTTGTCTATCATCCATACATCATCCTACAAGCAACAAAACAATTAAATTACTTATTTCATGCATAATATTGATGTTTTCACAATGCAATTTATTGTCATAGGCATTGCAACCAATGTATGCCTACTAAGTGTGGCCTTTATTATGGAAGTGATAAAAGTCTATAATGATTAGAAGTAAACCTGTGGCTCATGTCAATGTCTTTGCTCACTCACTTCACTATGCCAAATGACTTTCAAGTCACACAGCATTGAAAGTTTATGCATACAAAAACCAATGAAATGTTGTTGGTTAATAGACATAATCATATGTAACACAACTTATTATTGACAAAAAATCAATGTGAATGCCGGAATATTAGAAGATCTCAAATTTTCCAACCAAATTGGGTATTGATTACTGTCCTCATAGCACACCTTTGTTCACAAGCCATAATGTTGGCTAATATGGATGCCAATAATCTTGCAAACTTTGTTTTGAGAGAAGCACTAGTATTGTGTATGATCATTGTAAACTCTGGAAAAACATGCTCTCTAGACACTATGACGATGCGTACACTGCAATGGAGCATGATGCCAATTCAATTGCTCTCCATTCAATGTATGGACTACAGTCCTATATATGCATTTGTCTTTCTACTAGTGAGGGCAATGCAAGGTGTAATCATGGAAAGACGTGCAAAGTTTCCACAATCTAATTTCTATGTGAAGCCATGGTTGCTTGACTAGTGGAATTTTTATGTTCTTGCCACTAGAGGGACGATGCTCCTTTTAGAGAGATGTTCCACTTCCCAATATCCCTATTCATGCACCTAGCACCGGGGATTCACTGGTAGTAATAAGGAGACGTCACTTGCGTGCAATAAATATATGAAAATACCCCTTATCTACCCCCTATTTATGGGACCTTACCTTATAAAATGTACCTTCCTTCCCTTAAATAACCCCCCTCCCTTACACTCACACGTGGTACCATATGGTAAACCCTAGTGGACCCCCTGGGGCACCTGGCTCAATTAATACATGACAAGCTAAAGCAATGGAGATCCCCTACTAGCTGAGAGGTATTTGTGGGAGACTTATCTCAATAGAAAATATGGTTACTATTGTTGTGATGTGTTTGGTAAGCGATACACATTATATTGAGATTGGAGAGCATTTTGGAATTGGGAATCCACCATCTCTAAAATTGTGAACATATTGGTTGATGTTGTGTTGCTACATAGGTCATGCTTTGTACACTAGCCATGAGATGCTAAAAGCATGAAGAAAGTAAATGATGGATTTTTGCTTCATAGGGGCTTGTGCAATGGTTGTGGTGCAGTGGATATGACACATGTGAACATGGACATGCCTAGATGTGTTAGCATGGCCAATTGCTTTGACAGATATAAAAACTACTCAATGTTTGTTCAATGTGTTGTCGACATGGACTACCACTTTTTGGACATGTGTACAAGTTGGTCAAAGGGGCAACACATGATAATCACATTTTTTGCAACTCAAGATTTTGTGCTCGTACTAGATATAATATCTCACTATGGCACACTTCTGTGATTGAGATTTCAGCATCAAAGAATGCATAATTGGGGATGGGGGTTTTGTGTTGCATGATTGGTGAATGACTCCCTATTGAGTGCCACAGACATATTCAAAGAAAGAATACAACTACGTCATTTCATCCACCTGAAATGTGGTGGAGTGAGCTTTTGGTTACCTGAGCAGCATTGGAGATATTTGAATGGGAAAATATCTAGACCATCCTCGAAGTTTTTGGTGAAGTGTATTGTCATTTTTTGTATGCTCCACAATGCATGTGTATTCAGTATTGATCAAGGTTTACATGTTCATGCACCCATCGGCAATTTTAGTGCTAAAATCCAAAGGGATTGTCTTGCTCACTATATATTGTGTAGAAAAGTGTAGTGTCATCATACACTTCAATGACTTGTTCTTGTAGTATATATGATGAAGCATAGTGTAGTTCGCACCTTGTTCTTTCTTTCATTTCATTTATTATGTTGGACATAACAATCAATTCAATGTTGTGTGATTTTATTTTAGTAGAATACCAGAACTTATGGTTCCAAATAGTTCTATTTTAGTAGTTCAATGTTCATTCAATAATATGTTTTCTTGTGCAAGCATTGGAATTCTCTAATTGTAGTAGAAATTTTGAAATTACATACAAGGAAACTTTTGAAATAATAATCCCTAATAAATTTTGTTGATTGTTTCAAATGAAAATAAAGCTTTACAAATGAAACATCAAAACCTATGGGCTACATCTATAAGAAGAGGATGTTATTGCCTCTCATATAAAAAATGAATAGTGATGCCAAGTCTTGCATCATCTCATTGGCTTCTCTTTCATTTTCTTGCATGCCCGATCATTCTCAATCTGATGATTGGGACACTCTCTTTAGAAAGACACATAAGCATCTTGTGACTCCCTTTGGCTGGCTAAACTAGACTACAAGGTCTCTTGATTCCATGTAGCTCTTTTTGCCTCAGTCTCAGCAGTAAAGTGGTCCATTAGTTGCTTGGTAGTTTTCTTTAGAACTCTTCCCAATGTTGTTCTATTTGTCTTATGGCACTTGTGGGACCTTGTAGTGGAAGTGTCGGTAGCAACAATTCTTCTACTCCATCTCCTTGCATGGATACCCCATTTTTGTTGTCGTTTCTTGCATATCCATGTGTGGATGTGCCTGCATATACAATTCACAAATCTATAAAAAGTAATGAAGGATATTTTTTGGCTCAATTTACATATTGTGGCCCTTAAATATAGTCCAAAATGTAGCTCTAAGTTACATCTTGCATTTAGAAACATTTAATTTAAAAATGGAATATAACAAAATGCTACATGCACCAAATCTAACAAAGTTGAAAGTACATGCACCACCCATTTGGCTCTCGATTGCATCATACATTTGTCGGTCAAATGAGACCAATAACTTCCATGACTTCTTCTACCAGCGAGAATTCATGCCCTAGTAAGAGGGATGGCCCAATGGAATTTGCTTCTCATAGTGATATATTGCTTTCCATTCCCTATGCACTCTATTCCATCTTGGCTTGCATTGCCTGCCACTTCAATGGACATCCAACCACCTTAAGCATTTGTTAGCTACTATGAAATTCCATCTACAGCCAATTGTTTGTATATGGGCTAGAAGCTTTCTGTTTTGCAATATTCATCCAAGTTTAGCTTTTTTGAGCTCAAGACCAAGGTCTCCCTCAGATCCCAAGGCTTGATGTTAGTAGTTTGTAAGTCCTCTATAGGGGGCTAGCTTTTGCTTTTCATTCCACCAGATAGTGGAACCTCATTGTGCTTGACTTGCTATTATGGTGTAGAATTTAGTGTTTGTTAGCCAAACGGTAGAGCAAGGATTATAGGTTTAATTTAATGCAAAAGGTTGTTTTGTAGAAGATTTTGATGACTGCATGTGTTGCAAATCAGAGTTGATGGCATGAGAGAGTGTGCACAAGAGGGAGAGAGAGAGCTCAAGTACAAGAACAAGATCTTGTTTAGTCAGTTGCTCAACGTACAACTAGTACACTCTCCTCTACATTGAGTGTGTACTTTAGGCTATTTATATAGCCACTGGAGGAGTTAGGGTTAGGGTTTCCTGTGTCCTCCAGAGCCCATTTACACCTAGCTACCCTTATCCTCTCTAGTGTAAGGAGAGTTCCTATGCTTATCTTTCAAAACCCCCCTCAATGCCAAGTGGCATTGGATAAAACATAATAGGATGCCTCCCCTTAATTCTCAATGAGATGCCTTTGTAAATCAGGCTACAAGAATAGGTTATAGGTACAGAGTATTACAAGACTCAAAAGAGTCGGTCACCTATGGATTGGGAGGCAAAGTTGACCTCCAATTCCTTAGGTACTTCTGGAACACTGGAACACTTACTGGTGATATGCCTGGTATTTTTGCATTTATTTTACTTCATTTTGTTAGGATATTTCTTCCAGTAGTTGCTCATAATATGCCCCTTCTTGTGACAGAAGGAGCACTTAGTAGAAGTTGTATGGACTAACACTTGCTCACGGGAAGTAAATGCTGAAGACCCTTCAATATTGTTTCTCTTCTCTTCATCTAGGCATGACTGGATGGTACTTGCTAAAGTTGGGTTCGTTGGGGTAGTCACAAGGGTTGGAAAGACCTTATTTACAGACTTTAGCAAGATGGCAATGGCATCTTCATCATGTATATGTGCTTGAACAGAGGCAAGCTGTGCCATAAGCCCCTTCATATGTGAAATGAACTTGCTTAGATATTCTCCTTGTTTATATTCCAAGCTAAAAAACTCAATATTGAGAAACATCGTGGAGCTCTTCCCTGTAGCATCATAGAGCCTTTTGAGCTCATCCCACTTTTCTTTTGCAGTTGAGAGTTGATCAATGTGATGAATTAAAGATTCATCTAAATGAAGCATGATGATGGCCTGAGCCCGTTCATCATCTTCTACATCAAGGGGATTGGATGGGTCAATTATTTTGGTCCCTTTTATGAAGGGCCAGTATCCTCTTTCCATCATTTTGTATTTGACCAAAACTTTTCACAGATGGAAATCTTTTCCATTAAATTTTCGAATTTGAGGATGGACATCAGCACATGTTGTGGCCATTAGGAAGGTCTTACCACTTGTTAGAACAAGGGCAGTGTCTAGTCCCTTACAACCTTGCCATTGAATGTAGAAGCAAATCAAACAATTGATATCAAAGATGTAATGAGGAGAAAGGATGAAAATCATACATATGTAATATTTCAAAATATGACTTTAGTGGTCCTTTCTTATGTGCAATCTTCTTCCGAGGTTTAATGGTGTTTTTAGGCTTTAATGATGTGAACCTAGACTGGACTTCGGGCTCCTCCTTGTGGTATGGCTTAGTAGATGAACCTTGTGTTGGACAAGGATGGTCTATGATTTCAATACTTGTTTCTGATGACTCTGAGGAGAATACAATGACACTCATCCCTCTGATTTCATTTACCAGTGTACTTGAAAAAAACCACACATGATATGCAATACAAGTTTAGGATAGGATGGGTCTATGTGTTTATAATTGTACACATAGCCTTACAAAATGAAGTAAAGCACTCAATTGTTTAAATTTTTTTATAAAAAAACTTAGATTGTGTAGGTACCAGCAACAATAATGATTAAGCAATGTGCCTCAGTGCTTACAAGCACTCATCTCTAGTTTATGTTGCTAGAGATGGTAGATGTCGATCGTCTTGATGAGCTTGATGATGACCTTCCAAGTAAAAGAACCTTTGAAATGAAGTTTCCAAATTAGTAACTGACTTTGGAAGAGATGAATGAGTGATTAAAATCACTAGTAGTGACCAAACATTGAAAAATTTGAAGGTTGAAGAAGCTTGAAGCTTTTTGGCTATGGCTGCCATGAGACCCATAGTTAGGGTTTGACTCTGTGGGAGCAATAGAGGAAGAATTTCTGAGAACCCTCTTGGGTGGAGATAGCCCACTTGGGGGGATATCAAAGCCCCATGGTGGCTGCCCTTATTACATTTACTACAGGCCGCACTGCTGTACAAACTGCCATGTTGTTAGAACTGCTCTATTTTTTGCATTTGTGGCAATGCTGTCCACCATGTTATCCAATGTTAGGGATTGATGTGCCATGTTGAAGTGCCCTAAGCTGAGGATGAAGTCTCTAGAAGAAATCAGGAGCTGAAACTGCTTCTATTGCACACATTAGCTCCTCCAAGGTCAGGGGGTGTAGCTGGCTATGGTGGAAAGGAAGGTAAATGAGATGGCAAGAGTTCTTATGCACTTAGATATGTAAAGAGGCTGAGGGAAGCTGAAGGATGAGAGGAGATGGCTCTGATACCATGTTGCAAATCAGAGTTGAAGGCATGAGAGAGTGTGCACAAGAGGGAGAGAGAGAGCTCAAGTACAAGAACAAGATCTTGTTTAGTCAGTTGCTCAAAGTACAACTAATACACTCTCCTCTAAATTGAGTGTGTACCTTAGGCTATTTATATAGCCACTGGAGGTGTTAGGGTTAGGGTTTCCCCTATCCTCCAGCCCATTTAGACCTAGCTACCCTTATCCTCTCTAGTGTAAGGAGAGTTCCTATGCTTATATTTCAATAGCATGTTGGTCGCAAAAGGAAATAGAGTTGGCTATATATTCACTATAGATACTAGAATTCTTGCTATGAATGCTGGTATGTATGCTAAAGGAAAAGCAGTGGTTGGAGACATTGAAATATGGCACAAACATATTGGACATGCAAATGTGTAAATGATGAAAGTAATGTAGTCCAAAGATTGGTTACAAGGTTGTGTGCTTTTAGAGTTATAGAGTTTCATAAAGTGTGTGAAGCATGTCAATTTGGTAAGAAGGCAAGACAACCTTTTATGCATGATAGAGATGTGAGCAAAAGTATACTTGATGTTATGCATATAGATGTTTGTGTTAAGAAACACGGACCTAGAACTAGATCGGCTATGGTGGATGCAAGTGAAACACATGATACATTATCAGAATAAGGAATTGTAACTCAAGTGAATTAGGTTCTAAGATAGATTAGCTTGGACTCATAAACAAAATCTCGAGTGACTCAATTGATAGTACCATTTCATTGAAATGAGTGTCAAGTACATGTTTATATAGCTTTTGCGTAGTACCACTATTCCTCATCGTGCTTATGGGATTCTGAACATCTCTTCCTTGAACTTCTGGAGCATACAACTTTTGTCATCTCTCTTATACAAAGCCTCTTATAGGCATACATAATTTGATTTCTCAACACCCCCCCTCAAATGATGAGTCTCTACCCTTGCTAGCTTTTGCGTTCCCCCTGCATGTAAACATGGACTAGGAGACTAGCTCTTTGGCAACCTAGTCAAGTTAAGGCTTGAAACTTTACACCTTGGTAGGGTTTTTACATCCACTATGGGAAGCAAATCCACTCAGGGAATTTGAGATCCTCTATGGAAAATTTTTGCAAAACATTTTGTTAGTTTGTAGCAGTGAAGTATTTTATCTTCTTCATTTCCTTCATGCTTCTTTGGCATTCTTTGATTTTCTTCTCGGACTTTTTCTCCAATGTTTGATCTTCTGGAATTTCGGTCTTCATGATGGTGAAAGATTTCTTTGTCTTCAGTTGTGCTTTTTATCCCTTTTGTTGATGCGTGATACATGCTTTTTGCTCCAGTCTTCTTGACACGATCTTTGTGCTTTATAGGTACGTGGCTTTCTCTTGACAAGATTTCTTTGCCATACATAGGATTGGCCTTTGGCTTAGCATGGATGTTGCAATGTTTTTGGCATACAAGATGAACATATTTCTCTTTGGATATCTCTCGCATTTGGAGTACTTGGCTTGACATGGCATGGTATAAGCAAATCATTTCTATTTTGGGATATGGAAAGGTCTTACCTAATAGCAATGTCTAATCCCGATTACAAAAATTCTTCAGAGAAATTGAGAAGCACACAATGCTAGTGTCAAAAGACACTTGATGGCAAATATAAGGAACTGGGAGATCACCTTAATCTCAATAAGGTTTGGAGAGGTAGAGTGTGAAAGGGTTTTAGTGAAGTGGTTTGTACCTTAGTGATAAGGTTCTTTACCCTTTAATCTATTGGAGAGAATATCGAGCTGCTTCAGACGTCACTTTCAAATATCGATCTGCAGATCGTGGAGACTGAAGTAGAGTAGCAAGTGTTTAGAAATCAAAAACTTCTACTCTCTCGTAGGCGACAAGCTACTTTCTCTTCCTCTAGCACTTCTCTGAACCCTAAGCTAACTATGTGAGCCTCTGATTCGATGCACTTAGTATCACCCACAACTCTCTCTTTTCTTCTGCAACAATACTCCTAAGCCAAGAGTAGCTGCTGGGTAGTGGAAGGATCTCCTGTTTTTGATGAATGCACCAGACAAGCTTGAGTTCTTCTTGTAGTATCCTGTTGCCATTGTCGTCATCACGCATCACTGCATCTTGCTCCTTGTTAGAAGCTTCTATCTCTGCTACCAAACCTTTTGAGATTGAGTCCAAGGAAACCAAATGGGAAGGAATAAGCGATCCTCTGATGAGGATTCCAGATAGGGCTGGAGGAAGAGACAGGTGTTCTAATGATAAACTTCAAGGTTGGGATGGATCAAATAAATATTCATAAAAAAATAGGGACTGTAGCTACTATTCTGCTCTTCTAAGCACCTTGGAGCCTGTAAGCTTTGAGTGATCATAAGAAGACCTCGAAACAAGTTTCTTGTGCAATATCTCAAGCAACACCTCTTTCCTTGATCTCATTAACCTCGTACAAGATAGTGGATGTGTGGATGGTTTAAAGAAATTGAGATTGAAATAGGATTTTGATGGCATGTACAAGGAGAAAAAACAAAATAGGAAGGATTTAAAGTATGCAGGGAAGAAGTAAGATGCGTCCACTAGCTATCCAGCCCAGCCACGACTCTGATACCATGTTAAGAAATACGGACCTAGAACTAGATCGGCTATAGTGGATGCAAGTCAAACACACGATACATTATCAGAATAAGGAATTGCAACTCAAGTTAATTAGGTTCCAAGATAGATTAGCTTGAACTCATAAACACAATCTTGAGTGACTCAATTGATAGTACCATTCCATTGAAATGAGTGTCAAGTACATGCTTATATAGCTTTTGGGTAGTACCACTATCCCTCATCATGCTTATGGGATTTTGGACATCTCTTCCTTGAGCTTCTCGAGCATACAACTTTTGTCATCTCTCTTATACAAAGCCTCTTCTAGGCATACATCATTTGATTTCTCAACAGTTTAGGGCCTACAAAAAACATGTTTATTGATAGTAGCAAATACTTTGTCATGCTTATTGATGATTTTTCAAGAAAGCTATGGGTATATTTCAATATTTCATAAAGAAAAAAAGTGATGTATTTGAGCACTTCAAAATATTCAAGGCTATCGTTGAAACAAAAACAAGTTTGAAAGTTATGTGAATGAGGTTAGATGGAGGGGGAGAGTAGCTCTCTAATTAGTTTAGTGACTTTTTGAGATCTCATGGGATAAAGAGACAATTTAGTTGTAGGTATAACCATAGCAAAATGGAGTTGTAGAAAGGAAAAATAGACATATTGTAAAAGTTTCTCTGGCATTGATGGTGGTTGAAAAGAATATGTCAAAATATTTTTGGTGAAAAGCTCTTCATACTATTGTCTATATTATGAATAGAACTTCCACAGGTTCAATTCATGGAATGACCCTCCAAGAATGCTTTATAGGAAAGAAGCCTGATGTGTCACACTTGAAAGTGTTTGGTCGTATTGCATATGTTCATGTGCCAAATGAGCTGCAAAAGAAGCTTGATCCAAAGATTGAAAAATGAAATTTTATTAGATACTCTTTAGAGCAGAAAGGGTGTCATTGTTACAACCTTATCATAGGTGAATTTAGAGTGAGAAAAAGCGTTATTTTTTATGAGATGAGCAGTTGGTATGCATCTAGTGGTGATGCATTTGATGATGATCTCATGATAGTTATGTGCAAAAAGAGAAGTAAGAATCATGGAACCTTAGTGGACCAAAAACATCATTTGGCACTACATCTATAGCTAACCCTTAGTTTGGGAGACTAAGAAGTAGTTCTACATCTTTAAGTGCGTCTACAAGTATTGCAAGTAAAGATAAAGGGAAGAAGAAAGTGTTAGATAGTAAGCAAACTAATTGGGTATGCAAGGCTTGGCCTAGTATGAATGAACCAAAGTAGTTTCCCTACAACAAATCGAGATGCGTAAGCATCAAAGGGCTGACCCAAGGTTCCTTATGCAAATGGACAGTGAGATTAAGAGACTTGGCCACTAGATGTGTCTGATCAATGCAATACTATTCCATCAACTAAAGGGCATACTTTTGGAGCTACTTTCACATTAGTCAAGTTGAGAACTAATTCAATTCAAGCTAGATTCGCACTGTTACGTTTAAACTATTTCAAATTGAACCGCTTAGACAAAAAAAATCACATTATATGGGATTGGTTATTTTGTTAGCCAGTTATAGACCATATGCACTACAATCAAACACTTTCAATGGGGACTTTGCACTTAACCTTGGACACCCATTTGCAGACAATGGGGACATTGCCTTCAGGAAACTCAACTAATTTCCATGCCTCATTTTTAGCCAGTGCTGCATACTCCTCATCCATGGTAGCACACTAGTTATCATTTGTAACTGCATCATCAAACTTTGTAGGTTCTTTGTAACTTGTCACACTAGCCATAAATGCATAATGGCAGGCTGAATAACCAATGTATGTAAACTTGTCAATTGGTTTTCTAACTCTCTCAGATCTCCATAATTGTGGCTCACTCTAAGCTTGCCTATCATGAGGTGGTACATAACGACTTTGCCTTGCTCCAGGCATCATAACAGACAAAATGCCCAACTCACTTGTAATGTGACCGCCTGTAATTTTTCAGGACACGTCTTAGCAGTCCATTGGAAAGGATGTCTAGAAAGCCCCGCCCGGCACTCCCATGGAATGTCACGGGGTTTGTGATCTAGGACTTTCCGCGTCTGCCACGTAGCGGAAGTATTCTGGCCGTTCCCACTTAGGACCGACCTGAATCAGGGTTTTTCCCTAATGGTCATTTCCTAAACGGCAACTAGCGTTGAACCCCAAGTGAACTACTTAACGCAGAAACGCCAGGGTCGAAGCGGATTCACGCTGCACTTGGTTCCAGGAGAATGGGAAACGAGAGGGATGCAAGGCTCGACCTCTGTGCCGTAAGGCATAGTCCCATTCCGTTCCCCTAAAATAGCGTAAATCGGGGTTATTATAACTTAGATTCTAGGTTAACGCCCTTACTATTTGTGTCCTTTGAACGATCTTCTTGTTGTCCATCATGATTGAGAAAAGTTCCCGGCCAACGGGGACCACCCATCCGTAGGACGGACCCATGGCCACATCCATTGCACTTTCCTCAAGTTGTTTTAGTTATCTAATTACCTACCACATTTTAGTTGGACATGTATCAATTAGCTTCCTTAATTAGTCCGTTAGGCACTGGTTCCTTCACGTAATCGTAGCACTTGATAGTCAAAAAAGTTCCTTTTCAACATATTATCATATTTATATTTGAAATACATAAAGTCCAGCCCGTAGGCTTATCCATAATCCACCTGAAGGCTATCCAGCAATCCACATGGATTACTAATCCAAGATTCTGCCCGTAGACTAGTATGCGCGCTTCAAGATCCAACCCCGAGTCACATTGGCCTCTTGTGCAGGGCCGGGAAGGCGAGGGATTTATGGCCAGAGCCCCCTCTGGCACCCAAGCATCCTCCTGCTCCAAGTAGCGCTCAATGGAGAGACCTCTCGCGGCGGGTTCGGTCCACCGGTGTGGTTAACAACCGCCTTGGGTAGGGTCAGGCAGGCAGTCGGGGGTAACTGAAGCTGCCTCTCCCTTTAGGCCTTCAACCTGAAGCATTAGATATCTTTTCATCCTTTAATTCTTTGAGCAAACAAAGCAAAACAGTGCTCTTAAAACTGTTACAAGCACAATCATTTCCATTGGTCATTATTTTGGCCAACTACTAAGGAGCGAATCCTTCTTTCCGAATGCATCTAGCACTCGATCTAGGATCAATTGCGACTTGGCAAGATCCCCAAGGGTTTGTTTGTTAACCTTATATCCTTGGGTTAGGGCTGTACCCTATTAGCCCAACTTAATCAATACCTTAAGTTCAATTAGCAGTACATATGTTATTCCACTTTATTGATCGATCCTTTTCTTCCAAGCAAATATCTAATCCCCATATCTTAGTTACTTTACCCAAGAAAGGTACTATATCAGGACAATTATTCATCCTCTTGCAAGATAAACTTGCGTAAGAATTTGCCACTCTCATTCCGAGGAATTGGCCACTCCCTTGTGATCAAATCACAAGATCATGCGACTCTGCAACTTGTTGCACAAGTGTCGCATCAAACTATGGGACTATTTACCCATCGAATGGAGTCTTATAATCACGAAATCATGATTAGATATAACAATCCGTTCATGATTGCATTAGCCCGACATTGTCGGTCCTAGGGTTCCAAGTTCAAACCGAGTTTCATCTTTTTAGCGAGAGATCCTTAGGGTAAAAACCCTAGATCATGTCTCGCAAGTATGTCCTATTGTCCCTACATTCCGTGAATGTGGGCAAGTCTTTAGGGTAAAGGAGTTTCATCTTTGGCAATAAGAGCGACTAGGTCACTTCCTCAACGTGTTAAACCCTAGTTAGCTCTTTGGGATATGTTGCATTGAATTAACCCTTCCTAAACGAGTCCCTCGCGGTTTTTGGGTGTTTAGGTTTAAATCAATTTAACTTGTCTATCCTTGAAGATAATTACGCTACCATTTCAGTAACCACATGATTCATTGCTTACGTATAAGTTGATTTACAAACCCTAACTTTTCGGGTTAAGATCAAAGCATAGGCTAAGTTATAGCATAATTCCAATTGATCATCCTATAACATGCAAACAAGATTCATGCTACTAAGCTTTAGGATTTTATGTTGAAACATGCAGTCTTTTTCTACTTTCATTTCCGAATGAATTTGTCATATGCTGAACTTACACAACCTTTTGTTGATTTGAGTTTTTAGGCCACTTGCCTAGAGTTAAATCTTCTTCATGCAGCCCTAGCAATTTCCTACGGTTGCTAATAACTTTCTTTAAGAATCATTTCGAAGAAAAGATGTTCAATAATGCGATATGCGGTTTATTCCTTCCATGCTTAATCGAAGTGTACTATCATAATTCCGTTTTGTAAAGATGGGCATTAATTAATCTAATTTCATTACTTTGCAATGCATAGAAATCTTATGCTCACTTTATTTTGTTCGTTTTATTGAAGAAAACTAATGACTGAATCCCTCAATTGTGAGCTATTAGCCAAAGTATTTTCAATTAAAAAAACATGCATCCTCATTCCTCAAATGATCCATGCATAATTGAAATATTACAATGTTAATCAAATTTAGGAAGTTAATCAAATATTACGACGTTAATCAAATTTAGGAAGAAAAACCTAGACTTGTGGTGAAATGTCCACATGGATGTTAGGAGATGATCCTCATGCGGTTGCACCTTGTGCTTTCTTAGAAGCCATCACGAATGCGGCCTTTTCGTCTTGGATGCAGATTTATGATCTTGGCCTTCTCCTTCGCATGCGAACTTCCCTTGTGATTCGGCCTCCTTGATTCATTTCTCCGTCTTTTGGAACCGACTTTAAAAGGCTTTATAGGATTTCTCCTTAAACTTTAAGGAAGAAGGGGTGTAAAAGTTTTGCTTTGTGAAGGCAAAGGGGATTTTTAAAAGATCCCAGGTTAACAAGAACCCGCTTGAGAGGGAAATAGGGAAGGCCCACGGGGAGGGTTTAGCACTCGGACTATTTGGAGCTTGTGGGAAATCCAAGGGGAAAAAGGTTTAATGAGCCTTTTTAAAGGCCTCGGATAGGACTCCACGGGATAGGGGGTACTAAATGGACTTTAGGGGATCGAAAAAAAAAGGGCAAGGGGTGTAAAAGACCTTCTAGAGGGATTTTTGTGGGGGAGGGGAGAAACTCACAGGAATGGGGTTTGAATTCCAGGGAGAGGAAGGTTTTAAAATGCACGCGGTGGACAGAAAAAAAAGGGGGGGGGAAAGGTGTAAGAATCGCCTGTGAGGGGATTAAATCTAGGGGGTGGTGGTAAAGAGGTTATAAAAACCTTCAAGAAGAAGGCTTAATAAAGCCATAGGAAGGGGGGGCTTAGCTCCTCCCCTTAGAAGCTTCAAGAAGCTTCTAGAAGAAAACGTGGTATACCCACATGGAGGAAAGAGTATGGCAGCAACTGGTGTACTCCCAGAACGGCGATAGATAGCAGTTCGTTGGTGGCAGCGGCAGCTGGTGCAAGGTGATGGCGGCGCTCCTGTTGCGGCAACTGGTTGCTCCACTCCCTCCTCTCACACGGTGTTGATTATCATAGCCTCCCCTCCTCACGACCAGCCTTACGTCCTCTCTGACGGCCCTTGGCTACAGACCCAGGCGGCGTTATGCTGTCTCCTTTTACTTCAATGGCGGCGTCCCATCCTGTCTCACAATCTCCCCTCCTTCCTCTAAACTTCACGCAGCGTTATGCTCCCTTTTTTTTTTCCTTACTCCCATGGCACAAGGCTATATAGGTGAGGGGAGGGGAACCTCCCTCCCCCATGTGGCCTTATGCATGCCTTCACCCCCTTCATGGCATCCAGCAAGGATGCTTAGTCATCCCGCCTTCCGTCCCTCTCCTCCAGCGCGACAGTCGGCTGGGGGAAGGAGGGAATAATTTTTAAATTTTTTTGCCATAATTTCAAATTATTATCCTCATGACCTCCTATTAAGAGGAGGTTCTTGTGAAGAATGGGGGAGGAATCGAAAATTGAAGGCGGGAGGAATTGGAAATATTACATTCTCTCCCCCTTGGAGGAATTGAGATGTCCTCATCTCGAGATAAACTGGGGATATTGATGGTTGAGAGTGCTTTCATCTATCCAAGTGGCATCCTCCTCGGGATAATATTTCCACTGGATGAGGCATTCTCTCAAGGTTCTGGATCTCAGTTGTCTCTCCCTAACATCTAAGATCCTGTCAGGCCTTAGTTCAAGGACTCCTTGACTAGGCATTACAACTTGTTGGTCATCAAGTACATGGCTAGGATTAGGTACATACTTCTTCAATAGGCTGATATGGAATACATTATGAACCTTTAGGTTCTCAGGGAGTTGCAGTCTATAAGCATTAGGTCCTAGGCACTTAAGGATCTTGTATGGTCCACAATACCTTGGACTTAGCTTTTGCCAATTCCCTAAGGATAGAGAACTCTTCTTTGGACGTACGCGAATGAAGACCATATATCCTTCCTTGAAGATTCTATCTTGACACTTCAAATCCGCGTATGCCTTCTGTCTATCCTTGGCGACTTGGATGTCCTGTCTTATTGACTTTATTTGGTCATCCATCTCTTCCAACATCTGCCTTGAAGCTTCAACCCTCAAGGTTGGATCTGAGAAGTTTACGGGACTTCGACAATCATGACCATACAATGCTTGAAAAGGGGTCATCTGAATGCTTTGTTGGTAAGAAGCATTGTAGGCAAATTCAACCAAAGGCAAATATTGAATCCACCTTTTTGGCTCACGACAGCAGTGTGCCCTAAGCATATCCTCGATAACTTGATTGACTCGCTCTGTTTGACCATCGGTTTGGGGATGGTAAGCTGTGCTAAAACAGAGTTGAGTCCCAATGGCTTCAAAGATAGATCTCCAAAAATGTGATGTGAAGAGAGAATCACGATCACTAATGATTCTTCTGGGTAGCCCATGTAACTTGAATATCTCCTTGATAAACAACCTTGCAATGTCTGAGACTTTATAGTTTGTCTTTATCGGAATAAGGTGTGCAACCTTATTAAGCATGTCAACCACAACCATGATGGAGTTGTATCCTCCCTGAACTTGGGGTAGGCCAACAACAAAGTCCATACTGATAAATTCCCATTTCATTTAGGGAATGCCAAGTGGTTGCAACTTCCCTGGCATCTTGACATGTTCGGCTTTGATACGTTGACAAGACAAACACTCAGTGACATATTTGAGCACGTCACCTTTAAGCCTCTCCCAATAGTAGCTCTTCCTAACTGCATTGAGAGTCTTGGCATAGCCAGGATGTCATGAGAAAGGGGAATCATGAGCTTCCCACAATATCTTCTGCTTAAGTGACTGGATTGCCGGTATACACAACCTCGTTCTATAGTAGCCAAGTCCACTATTGATAGAGAATTCATGGTACTTAACCTGTAGCTTTTGGTCATGGTCCTTGATAGAGATCTCCCTTAGTATCTTCTGGTAGGATGGATCATGGCATGCTTCTTCTCTAGCCAGCTCAAGTATTGGATTGTTTAGCATAGATAACTTTGTAGCTAGAGATCTAGCTGTTGATGGGTTTTGCAAGATTAGAGAATTAAGGAATGCCTTGGGACTGAGTGCATCAGCAACTACATTCTCCTTTCCCGGTCGGTACTTGATTTCAAAGTCATACTCCTCCAGCACTTCAATCCATCGACGTTGCCTCATGTTGAGCTTGTTCTGGGTAAAGATCCACTTGAGACTCTTATGATCAATCACTAGAGTAAACTTGTTACCCAATAGGTAGTGTCTCCAAAGCGTTAGAGCATGGATGACAGCTAACAATTCCAGATCATGGGTAGCATAATTCTTCTAATGACTCTTCAGTTTCCTTGAAGAGTATGCTACAGGATGACCTTCCTGCACGAGCACACATCCTAAGGCAAGTGCGCTAGCATCAGTTACTACCTCGAACTCCTTATACTGAGGTCTGGAAGTTTTAGGATAGGTGCTGATACCAAACTTTGCTTCAATCTATCAAAGCTAGTTTGTTCGGGAGTTGACCATGCAATGGAAGTTTGCTTCTTCAGTAAGTCCATTAGAGGTGCTGCAATCAAAGCATAGTTTTTGATGAAGACCCTATACCATCCTGTCAATCCAAGAAAACTGCGTATTTCTTTGACAGTTGTTGGTATTGGCCATTCTAGCACATCTCTAACCTTGGCTGGGTCCACTGAGATTCCTTCCGCTGATACGATGAATCCCAGATATTCAATTTGACGTTTGAAGAATGCAAACTTCTTCATCTTAGCATACAGCTTATGTGCCCTCATTGTCTCAAGGACAATCCGAAGTTGGGGTTCATGATCTTCTTTTTTCTTGGAATAGAATAAGTATCATCGAAGAAGACGAGTACGAAGTCATCAAGATATGGCCTAAAGATATCCTGCATTAACCTGTTGAAGGTGGCAGGCGCATTCGTAAGCCCGAATGACATAACTAGGAACTCAAAGTGTCCATATCTTGTGTTGAAGGCCATCTTTGGGATATCTTCTTCCTTGATTCTTATCTGATAGTAACCAGACCTGAGATCAATCTTGGAAAAGATTTTCACACCCTGAAGATGATCAAGAAGCTCATCTATTCTAGGAATAGGGTATTTGTTCTTGACAGTTGATTGATTCAACCCTCTGTAATCAATACATAGTCGAAGCGTTCCATCTTTCTTTTTCTGGAATAGTACTGGAGCTCACCATGGTGAATTGCTAGGACGGATGTAGCCCTGATCTAGCAATTGCTTGAGTTGTTCCTTCAGCTCAATTGCTTCCGATATGGACATTCTATAAGGTCTCTTTGCAATTGGCGCAGCTCCTGGTACTAGCTTGATCTCATGATCCACTTCACTTTGATGTGGGAGTTCTGTCAACTCTTCAGGAAATACGTCCACGTATTCCTTTAGCCATGAAGGTCCTTTACTAGACTCCTGCTTCTGATCTAACTTGTTGAGCTTAATCAAGTAGACAGGTAGTCCTTTTTTGACTCCCTTTATAATCCGAGATGCCTTGGCCAATTGAATTTTTGGCACTCCAGCCTCACCTTGAGTTGTGACTAAATCCCCTTCAGAGTTCCGAAAGGAAACTTAGCCCTTTCCACAATGAATGTGGGAGTCATTAGGTTTAAACCAATCCATTCCGAGTAGACACTCATGGATACCTAGGCTCATGACTCTGAATTTGACCGAAGTCATCTTTCCTCCCAGAAAGAATTCCACCTTAGCAGTTTGCCTGGTACAAGTAACCTCACGACCATTTGCCAATTCCACAAGCAAGATAGGTGCTTCTACTGTGGCTATTTCTAATCTTTTTACACAAGCTGGTGAGATAAAGGAATGTGTACTGCCACAATCAATCAAGGTCTTGAAACCTTTACCTTGATAGTCCGACGGTGTTTGAATCACCGAGAACTGGCGATTCGGCCCTTTCTTGTGAAGAGTGGCATGGACTGTCGCCTTTTCAAACTCTGCTTCCATGGTCGGATCTTCTTCTTCTTTGCACATTTTCCTGTGGGCAACACATGCGGTTCTTCCTCTGCCTCTGGTAGCGGCTCCCTGTCCTGGCCAGTTCCTTGGAAAGGTGCTTGGTGATGTCCCCCTCCAAGCTTGGGACATTGCCTCTTGAAATGACCGGGCTCGTTGCAGTGGAAACAACGGAGGTTTCGGCCATTGCTTTAAGTAGGAACAAAGTTGTTGACATTATTAGTCCTTGCTTTCTTTCTTTGTCCCCGATTTTGACCTTGAACTCTCTTCATTTGAGGCCTAAATGCTCCTCTGTTCAAGTCATTAAAAGACCAAGTTTTATTACCTCTTGGCCTAGTCTGCACCTCCTGAATTATAGGCGTAGCTCAAATGAGTGCGTGCGATACGTAGGTGGTAGGTATCTTCCTTGCACGGCTTTCTTCAAATTTTCCCAGGTAACGGATCCTTTCGTGATCCCTTGATCTCTGCACCATTGCTTCCACCAAAGCCTGGCTTCGCCGGTGAGCTTCAACTTGGCGAGCATAGCCTGGTTGGCGGGTGCAGTACCGGCTACTTCAAAGTAATCCTCCATGGATTCAATCCAAATTTTAGCATCTGCTTGGACGGACCTACCTCTCTTGTCAAATTCGGGCGGCTTAATCTGCTTGAGAAGAAACTTCTTCTCCTAGATTATAGCAGTACTTGATGTAGGAGGCGAACTGGGATTCTGTATCTAGGGTTGTGCCTGGATAAAGGTTTCTTAACATTATTACTCGATAATCATTACGATTTATATTTCATCTCCATTTCAGCTCTCAACCAAGCAATCTAACCACTTAACTTCTCATGAACAAAACATATATTGATAAAAAGAAGTCTTATTGCATTTATATGGGCATAGCCCTTTCAGAATACAACATAGGGCAACTGTTCACATTTATTTTGGGGAGAATAATGTTGTATTACATTTATCTATGGGAACTGGATAATAGTATGGTTTCGGGTCATGGATCTTCAGGAATCGATAAGTCATTGGAAGATCAGGGTATCCTTTCCTTTGGAACCCATTCTTCTCATGGCACCCCAACACCTTGATCCTGTCGGTGGGGATTACACGGGTCACTTCCTCATATACATATGAGTTCAACTCAACTCTCTGACCTCGAATATGTAAAGTTGAGTTTACGTGAGCCTCCACAAAAATGAACAGCTTCACGATCTTCAGGTCTTCCAACCACTTGATCCTCTTTAGGTTGGTCTGAAGGTATGCAAACCGGTGGGCAGCTATATAGTAGATTCCTAAGGCACCCATCCATCTTCGTTCCATGTACAAAGGTGATGGATTATAGATATGCTCTAGGATGTTCATCATCTCAACCCTTTGTTGATAATCCGGGGAATGGATCGCAGTCATAAACATGACTCAGAACACTAAGAACCTGTTCCATGCTTCATAATTCTACAAGATAGCATCGAAAGTAAGGAAATGTTCAGAAAGCAACATTTTCTTTACTTCTTTTTATTAAGATTTCCTAAAAACAAATCCTTCGTTTGTTCGCTCTGATACTAACTGTAACGTGACCGCCTGTAATTTTTCAGGACACGTCTTAGCAGTCCATCGGAAAGGATGTCTAGAAAGCTCTGCCCGACACTCCCATGGAATGTCATGGGGTTTGCGATCTAGGACTTTCCGCGTCTCCCACGTAGCGGAAGTATTATGGCCGTTCCCACTTAGGACCGACCTGAATCAGGGTTTTTCCCTAATGGTCATTTTCTAAACGGCAACTAGCGTCAAACCCCAAGCAAACTACTTTACACAAAAATGCCAGGGTCAAGCAGATTCACGCTGCACTTGGTTCACGGAGAATGGGAAACGAGAGGGATGCAAGGCTGGACCTCTCTGCCATAAGACATAGTCCCAATTCCGTTCCCCTAACACAGCGTAAATCGGGGTTATTATAACTTAGATTCTAGGTCAGCGCCCTTGCTATTCGTGTCCTTTGAACGATCTTCTTGTTGTCCATCATGATTGAGAAAAGTTCTCGGCCAACCGGGACCACCCATCCATAGGACGGACCCATGGCCACATCCACAGCACTTTCCTCAAGTTATTTTAGTTATCTAATTACCTACCACATTTTAGTTGGACATGTATCAATCAACTTCCTTAATTAGTCCGTTAGGCACTGGTTCCTTCACGTAATCATAGCACTTGACATATAAACCAATATCAAACAAGTTTCTTTTCAACATATTATCATATTTATCTTTGAAATACATAAAGTCCAGCCCGTAGGCTTATCCATAATCCGCCCGAAGACTATCCAGCAATCCACAGGGATTACTAATCCAAGATTCCACTCGTAGACTAGTATGCGGGCCTCGAGATCCAATCTTGAGTCACGTTGGCCTCTTGTGCAGGGCGCGGAAGGCGAGGGATTTATGGCCAGAGCCCCCTCTGGCACCCAAGCGTCCTCTTGCTCCAAGTAGCGCTCAACAGAGAGATCTCTCGCGGCGGGTTCGGTCCACCTTCCCGGCGTGGTTAACAACCCCCTTGGTTAGGGTCAGGCAGGTAGTCGGGGGTAACTGAAGCTGCCTCTCCCTTCAAGCCTTCAACCTGAAGCATTAGATATCTTTTCATCCTTTAATTCTTTGAGCAAACAAAGCAAAACAGTGCTCTTAAAACTGTTACAAGCACAATCATTTTCATTGGTCGTTATTTTGGCCAACTGCTAAGGAGCAAATCCTTCTTTCCGAATGCATCCAGCACTCGATCCGGGATCAATTGCGACTTGGCAAGATCCCCAAGGGTTTTTTTGTTAACCTTATATCCTTGGGTTAGGGATGTATCCTATTAACCCGACTTAATCAATATCTTAAGTTCAATTAGTAGTACATATGTTATTCCACTTTACTGATTGGTCCTTTGCTTCCAAGCAAATATCTAATCCCCGTATCTTGGATACTTCACCCAAGAAAGGTACTATATCAGGACAATTATTCATCCTCTTGCAAGATAAACTTGTGTAAGAGTCTGCCACTCTCATTCTAAGGAATTGGCAATTCCCTTGTGATCAAATCACAAGATCATGCGACTCTGCAACTTGTTGCACAAGTGTCGCATCAAACTATGGGACTATTTACCCATCGAATGGAGTCTTATAATCACGAAATCATGATTAGATATAACAATCCGTTCCTGATTGCATTAGGCTGACATTGTCGGTCCTAGGGTTCCAAGTTCAAACTGAGTTTCATCATTTTAGCGAGAGATCCTTAGGGTAAAAACCCTAGATCATGTCTCGCAAGTATGTCCTATTGTCCCTACATTCCATGAATGTGCAAGTCTTTAGGGTAAAGGAGTTTTAGCTTTGGCAATAAGAGCGACTAGGTCACGTCCTCAACGTGTTAAACCCTAGTTAGCTCTTTGGGATATGTTGCTTTGAATTAACCCTTTCTAAACGAGTCCCTCGCGGTTTTTAGGTGTTTAGGTTTAAACAAATTTAACTTGTCTATTCTTGAAGAAAATTACACTACCATTTCCGTAACCACATGATTCATTGCCTACGTATAAGTTGATTTACAAACCCTAACTTTTCGGGTTAAGATCAAAGCATAGGTTAAGTTATAGCATAATTCCAATTGATCATCCTATAACATGTAAACAAGATTCATGCTACTAAGCTTTAGGATTTTATGTTAAAACATGCAGCCTTTTTCTACTTTCATTTCCGAATGAATTTGTCGTATGCTGAACTTACACAACCTTTCGTTGATTTGAGTTTTTAGGCCACTTGCCTAGAGTTAAAACTTATTCATGCAGCCCTAGCAATTTCCTACGGTTGCTAGCAACTTTCTTTAAGAATCATTTCGAAGAAAAGATGTTCAATAATGCGATATGCGGTTTATTCCTTCCATGCTTAATCAAAGTGTACTATCATAATTCCGTTTTGTAAAGATGGGCATTAATTAATCTAATTTCATTACTTTGCAATGCATAAAAACCACTTGCTAGAAATGCATAGAAATCTTATGCTCACTTTATTTTGTTCGTTTTATTGAAGAAAACTAATGACTGAATCCCTCAATTGTGAGCTATTAGCCAAAGTATTTTCAATTGAAAAAACATGCATCGTCATTTCTCAAATGATCCATGCATAATTGAAATATTAAGATATTAATCAAATTTAGGAAGAAAAACCTGGACTTGTGGTGAAATGTCCACATGGATATTAGGAGATGATTCTCCTGCGGTTGTGCCTTGTGCTTTCTTAGGAGCCATCACGAATGCGGCCTTTTCGTCTTGGATGCAGATTTATGATCTTGGCCTTCTCCTTCGCACACGAACTTCCCTTGTGATTCGGCCTCCTTGATTAATTTCTCCATCTTTTGGAACCGGCTTTAGAAGGCTTTATAGGATTCCTCCTTAAACTTTAAGAAAGAAGGGGTGTAAAAGATTTGCTTTGTGAAGGCAAAGGGGATTTTAAAAGATCCCGGGTTAACAAGAACCCGCTTGAGAGGGCAATAGGGAAGGTCCACTGGGAGGGTTTAGCACTCGGGCTTTTGGGAGCTTGTGGGAAATCCAAGGGGGAAAAAGGCTTAATGAGCCTTTTTAAAGGCCTCAGATAGGACTCCACGGGATAGGGGGTACTAAATGGACTTTAGGGGATGGAAAAAAAATGGGCAAGGGGTGTAAAAGACCTTCTAGAAGGATTTTTGTGGGGGAGGGTAGAAACCCACGGGAATGGGATTCAAATTTCGTGGAGGGGAAGGTTTTAAAATGCGCGCGGTGGACAAAAAAAAAGGGGGGGAAGGTGTAAGAATCGCCTGTGAGGGGATTAAATCTCGGGGGGGTGGTAAAGAGGTTATAAAAACCTTCAAGAAGAAGGCTTAATAAAGCCACAGGAAGGGGGGGCTTAGCTCCTCCCCTTAGAAGCTTCAAGAAGCTTCTTGAAGCTTCTAGAAGAAAACGTGGTATACCCACGTGGAGGAAAGAGTATGGCGGCAGCTGGTGTACTCCCAGAACGGTGGCAGATGGCGGTTCATTTGGCGGCCGGCAGCTGGCGCAAGGTGATGGCAGCGCTCCTAATGCGGCAGCTGGGGGCTCCACTCCCTCCCTCTCACACGGCATTGATTATCACAGCCTCCCCTCCTCACGACCAGCCTTACGCCCTCTCTCACGGTCCTTGGCTGCTCTGCAGACCTAGGCGGCGTTATGCTGTCTCCTTTTACTTGAACGGCGGTGTCCCATCCCGTCTCACAGTCTCCCCTCCTTCCTCTAAACTTCACGCATCGTTATGCTCCCTTTTTTTTTCCTTACTCCCATGGCACAATGCTATATAGGTGAGGGGAGGGAAACCTCCCTCCCCCATGCGGCCTTACGCATGCCTTCAAGGAGGGAATAATTTTAAACTTTTTTTGCCATAATTTTAATTTATTATCCTCATGACCTCCTATTAAGAGGAGCTTCTTGTGAAGAACGCGGGAGGAATCGGAAATTGAACGTGGGAGGAATCGGAAATATTACATCACTATCCAAACTATCACTGTTGGATGACTCATAACTTGTTGTAAGTGAACTTGTCACATCCTCAAGCATATTTTCTTTTCCCTTATCCAATCTCCCCTCACTGACATATCCCTATCAGTGGACGTAGGAGTATGACTCTGCAAGCATCCTGACCAAGGACTTTTTGTAGGTGACCCATCACCTGTAGGACCACTCATAGATGTACTCACTGTAGGTGTATTTTCAGCATTACTAGTGCTAGCTGATCCATTAGTAGCCAATGCAATAGGATTACCATACGACAATGCCAGCTCATCAAAAACAATATTTCTGCTAATCAATGTCTCATGTGTAGATGGTACATAACACTTGTAAGCTTTTCGGTATTGTGCATAACCAGGAATACACTTTTGATAGCTTTAGGATCCAATTTCTTCCTCTTTTCATTAAGAACATGTACATATGCAATGCTGCCAAATACCTTCAAGTTTGAAATGTCAGGCTTATGACCATACAACCTCTCATATGGAGTTACATCATGAATCCCTACTATAGGGGTTCTATTTAGCACATAGATAGTAGTCACTACTACTTCAGCCCAATAATTATTTGGCAAACTTTTCTCATTCAGCATAGCTCTTGCTGATTCCATCAGTACCCTATTTTTCCTTTTTGCTACATCATTTTGCTGCGGTGTATGGCTGCAAGTTAACTGTCTTCTGATCCCATATTTAGCAAGGTACCCGTAAAAGTAATTAGAGACATATTCTCCACCTCCATTTGATCTAAGACATGAAATTTTATAGCTCAACTCATTTTTAGCATGCTTCTTGAAGTCCTTGAATGCATCAAACACATCGTCCTTATGTTTTAGTATGTAAAGCCAAGTATACCTGCTGAAATCATCAATGAAGGATATATAGTAACGAGCACCACCAAATGAAGCATTATGAGACGGACCCCATACATCTAAATGTACCAACTGCAAGGGTCATGAGCTATTCTGTACATGTCTCATAAATGGAAACCTTGCTTGCTTTCCAAAATGACATGCATCACATACATGTCCCAAAGTCATGATACTTGAACTTAGGTAGTCCAAGCACAATCTTCTTCTGCTACATAGATTTCAGCTTTTGTACATTCACATGGCCAATCTAGTTATGCCATATCTCAACATCCCATATAGCACTATCATCATTGTAAACATGGCTGCTTTCAATTCTAGAATTGATGCATCAAGAGTAAACATTCTGCCATCTCTTCGGCCTCTAGCAATCAATTTGTAGCCATTACCATATTCTTTAACAAAGCATCCATCTCTATTAAATCTCACCTGGAGATTCTGTTCTGCCATCTGTAGTCCAATTGACAAAAGATTATTGGTTATTGCAAGTATATGTAGTACATCATACAGGCTCTTTTTCTTGCCATCAGGCATCAACAACGAAACAATTGGTGTGTGCTGGATGTCATGTTGGGTGTCATCCCCAATACACACATAACCATGTGAACCTGCAACCATCTCATCAAACCATTCTCTATGGGGTGTCATATGATTTGAAGCCCCTAAATCAATGTACCATCTCTCATCTTCGTTCTGCCTAGATGCATTCTTAGATACATGCTGCATGGCAAACAATTTGTGAACTTGCTCATCATGAGCACTGCTAGAAGATGCATAGTGCCCATGCTGTTTGTCCTTTGCCTTCATATCACCCTACTTCTTGTAACAATCCTTTGCAATATGTCCATACCTGCTACAGTAATGACAGTCCTTATCTCTGTTTGACTAATCATTTGATTGTTGTGAACCATATTCACCACCTTTACCATGGGGTGATCTCCCCCTGTCTCTAAAGCCGCCAAATCCACACTGGCCTTGTGTATTTGTGCCATGAAAGGCATTCTACCGATACTGTCCATAAGTGTTTTGAGTATCTCCTCGACCTCGAAAAGAGCCACGGCCTCTGCTATATGCCATGCTGGCTAGAGTAAAGAACGATGTCTCTGCTTTGAGACGTATTAGAACCTGTATTCAATCCAAGCTTAACTTCCTCATGTAGCAGCAAAGCAATCAGCTCATCCTAATCAGGGGATTCAACTCTCACAAAAATAGACGTATCAAATGCTTTATACTCTTTTCCAAGTCCATTCAATGATCATCCTTAGACACTGAAGATCCAATGGTGGCAAGCTGATCTGCTATGCCTTGATCTTTGTAGTGTAGGCCTGAATGCTTTTGCCATTCCTAGACATGTTATTGAACGATTCCTTTAGCTAAATCTTTCTTGCATGTGTTACATTTCCATAGTTCTTCATGAGTATGTCTCATGCATCCTTCGGGGAACTGCATCCAGTAATCTGTATAACCATAACATCTGATATATATAAGGAAAACCAATGTAACACCTTGCATGCTCTCTCAGTCCATAACTTATGAGCCCTTTTCTTATCATTTGTCGGATTCCTTTCATGCATTTCAGGTTCAGCCTCATCACCTGTACATAAGTCCCAATAACCTTTGGCAACCAAAAAATTCTTCATACGGAACTTCCATAAAGAATTTTTTTTGTTGTCCAGCTTTTCTCCCACAATTTGAGTGATATTGTCAGTGCATTGAGCATTTGCCATAGTTTTCGCTTAGGTATTTAGTGATGTATACAACCTGTAAGTATCTGACAACACCATATTGGGGAATATGGGAATTTCCCATGAGTTTGGGACACGTGGTCAAATCTTTGGATTTGTCATAACTTGAACACTATAACTTCAAATTGAGTGTTCTACAGCTCAATAGATTCCATTTTTCAAGTGCTTTCCAATGATAGGTCAGATCATATGGTTTTGAGAAACTTATGGGCATGTTATCCGGGTGCCACCTTTTTAGTATTTTAAAAATGGGAATTGGATTCCGAAACTCACTTATATTGTGTTTGACTCCTTTTTCTATAGTTTAGGATCAATTTCCTACTTATTCATGACAGTTTCCTACATTCCGGACAGTTTTCTTGACAAGCTGCTTGCTGTAAACTATATTCCAACAATGAGAAAACACAGTCAACTAAGCATAAACCAAGCTCAAATTAGTTCAAAACATTCTATAGTAGTGGCAAAACATCCCAGGAACAACAAACTATGTCCATACAAGTATCAATGTTTGTAATGTATGCAAGCAGCAGTATAACCAACAATATTTTCTATGTTAAAATAAGAGTATTCAGACCTCAAAACAGCCCCAAAACATCTCATTCAGTTGCCACTCTATGCAGAAATTGATACATGTCCAACCGGTCAGAATCTATTGCATGTATGTCAAGTGAAGATGATAGGTATCCTTCTGCAGACAATAACCAGTCAATACCTTGGTATAACCAGCAAAAAATCAGTCCAAACTTTGGACTTTCAGCACTCACAATATCCCAAAAAGCATCTACCACTCAAATGGTATGATCGAAGCATTTGTTAGTAGCAAATAAGCATCACAGATACGTCAACCCTGTAGGTATATTGTTTCCAAATTCAGGACAGCAAAACTAGTTCATTGTTTCCAGCCCACAAATAAGCTCCAAAAACTAAGCATTTAACACTTCAATATCATGCTCAAATGCATGATAATAAGGACATATACATTGTTAGGATGAAAGCCACCAGTGCCTTGGAATCACCTACTGTTTACTGCAGTAAACAACCAGTCTTCACAGGTTTGTGTTGAATATCTCAAAATTTCTGAGGAATTTGAAAAAACTTTCTTCTACAAAGTTGTAGACCACGTCGAAATGATCAATAATGTAGGGTTGTTTCTCCAAAAACCATTTTTGTAGCTAGATATAGCTCTTTGTGAAAAAAAACGAACTGCAGGCACAGTCTCCTTTGATGATGTTTTCTTCAAATCTGATGTCTTGATGTCAAATGGCCACTGCCAAGTCTTCAGGCTTCAAGCATTCAAGCTCTCATACCATGTTGAAAGAGAGGGAGAGAGACAGAGTGGAGCGGAAGATGAGTCTCAGTTCATTGTTGTTCTTCTTCCATTATTCTTCCAGTCATACTAACTGAAAGAGACTTACACACATAGGTATGACTAACCAAGACTAACTGTGGTTAAGTCACTAACTACACCAACTTATTGAATGTCACACACGTGTACAGTTGTATCCAGCTAATGTCAGTCACACACATAAAGATAGACTGACTGAAGAGTAATGGGAGCTTGATATTCTAATAGTCGAGTCAAGAATTCAAGCTACCTTTGCAACAAGAGAGTAAGCTCTCTCAATCTCATTGGGTTGATACCAAATGCAGTGATAACGATTCATAGTTTATCACCTACATTTCCCAGTAATGTAGTGCAAAATCAAGGAGCCCTAATTCAAGGGTTTCCCTAATTACCCACTCCTATAGGGCCAAATTTTTCCCAACCAAGACCCACGGCATCTATGAGTAGTGAGCAGGTCCCACACCGTAAACCAAAGGCCCATGCAACCGCCATCCCCTTTACAGATTGTAAATCCTAGTGTGGGGTGGCTCCTGATGCTACTCGTTATGAATTCTTTGCATCAAATATTGTAGAGGAAGTCAAGGACATGATGAAACAATCTATTGTGCATCAAGGAACATGTGTTGTGCATTAAGGAAGGTGTGTTGTGTGCCAACATGGATACTTCCTTCAATACAAGGTGTCACTATCACCTTGTCCCTTGTTAGTTGTTGCTTTTGGTTTTGTGATGCAGGGATAAGAATCACTTTTATATGTCTTTTGATGGATATGAGGCCAATACTTGGGCTAGGATTTGAGTGTTCTTATTGAGTGGAATGTCTCACTTGCTAGGTTTTTGCTTGATGGTACTCATAAGATGACTTTGGGTGTCAAGCCTATTAGCTTGATAGTCAATGGGTGGGGGTTGCTTGTCTTCAATAGGGTAGCTAATCTAGTAGGAGTGTTTTAGTTTGATTCTTTGTCATCATGAAAAAGTCCCCTAGTGTGTAAGGGATTAGGATTTGAGTGTGGCATATGGGTTCATATTTGTTCCAATTCCAATCATGTGGAAAAAGAAAAGAGAAGTGCTAGAAGATACTTGTTGGTAGGTTCTTGAGTTCAAGTCAACTGGTGCCCTATCTTCCTTGGGGTGAGACCTAGTTTTGGGATTATAAGAAAAAAAAGAGAAGAGAAAATGATAACTTTTGGGTATCACCTTGCAAGTTCTAGGAGGCTCTTGGACACATGTCAATGACTTTCTTTGTCATTAGTGGGCCTAAGTGGTAGGGAATTAGCTTGAGCCTCTTGCTTGTGTTAGTTAGCCTATGTGGGGTCGTTGGGTTGTTCCCTAGGTGGCTCTTTGGCTTGGTTGGGTTGTCATTTGGGTCGCCTTGTGAGTGTTGGATGGTATGTCTAGTTATTGAGTGTCATTTCCTTGGGGGGAACCCTCATCTCTTGGTCCTTGCTTTGGCTCTAGGATCCAGGCCTGTGGGGTTGTACGTTTATTCTTTTCTTTGTTGTGTTGTTTTATTTTTTTCTATTAGTTGCACTTTCACATGTTATGTTTTCTTGGCAAGATCTATTTGTGGTTTCAATAGGCTAAGTTGTCCTATCCCATGGTTGCTATTGAGAGGTGGATTTAAAGGCACACTTTTTGAGATTTGGGACAATTTTAGGTAGATCCACAAGGTGTTTGTGAGCAAAAATGAAGATTTTAGACTCTAACTTGGTTCGTGGTACAAAGCAGTTATAAGGTGCAAGAGATAGAGCATTTTGAAGTTTGAGATGTAGAAAAGCACAAAGTCAAGTTTACAAATAGTGAAAAAGTATCTAGCCATCCTTTGGGCATTAATTCCATGTGTTTGGGACTAAATTTGAGGCTGTGAGACCTTAATTTTTGGAGGATTATAGTAAATAAAATCCAATTGAAAAAATGTTCTATTTAAGGCATATAAGAGAAGGTATAAAGATAATTATGAATACTTAAGATTGGCTGTTCTAGATTTTTTGGATTTTCTATTAATACAATAATTATAAATTAGGAAAAATAGAAAAAATAGTCAAAAATAAAAGAAAAGTACCCATAAATAGAACAATAGGAATGGTATGATAAACCTAAAATATAAATATATCACACTTTTCTTTTCAAATTTTAACAGATTAAGTGCCTTTGTAATGTTTGTATGGTGTACTAGACACCTTATGTTTGGGCACTTCTCCTTGGAGTTTGAGATAGGCAATTAGGAGATTGGACTATAATGCAATGTGTAAGGCTTAGAGAGAGTTCTTATTCTATTACCCAACCTCCATAGTGTAAGGCTTAGAGAGAGAGAGTTCTTATTCTATTACCAGCCGGTTATGGCTGCAGGGCTATGGAGGTTGGTCTTGTGAGGCCCAATAGTGGGTTTGAGTGTGCGAGAGCCGTTGTTGTTTTAGGTCCCATCAAATTGCCTCTCATTTTTAACCACAAGATAGGGAAATGAAGCAAATCAAACCCACAAATAAGACCCCCAAAACAACATAACACACGAAAGCACACTTGACAAGAGAAGAGATAATTAGATAATATAGAAAAAATGAAACATTTAGCCCCACAAACCATGCATCTCATGGCCAAGACTAGAACCAAGAAGTGAGGGTTCCTCAAAGGGAATGACACTCAATAACTATCCTTGCTATCAAATACTCATGAGTTTGACTATGAGATTCAGAGTAAGTTGCCAAAATTGCCATGAATACTCGAATATTTAGTGGATTTTGGTGAGCCTAAGGAAGAGTGGGCTAACATTAGTGATTGTGAAGAGTCATGTAAGATTGATGTAGTCTCAGTCCCATTGTGGTATGCATCTATTACACATTATCCATCCATAGGAAACTCAGTGGAAGCTCTATCTAAATCTAAGAAGAGGAAGAACAAGCACATCATTTTTCCATTATAGCTGGTGTATTATTGTATAGAAGGGGAGTGGATGAGGTGTATCGATGTTGCATGGTGCTTAATGAGGTGTCATTCATTTTAGGGGAATAACATTATTTAGCATGAGGGGGATATTTTGCTGGATGGCTTGCCACCCAGAAGGCTTTACATATTGGATATTAGTGGTTGATGGTTTTCCAGGATGCTTTTGAATATGTTAAGCATTGTGATATCTGTCAGAGACACGATGCCAGGGAAAATCATAAGACGCCACTAAATTCTATTTTGGTAACATTTCCCTTTGAAAAGTGGGGCATTGATTTTGTTAGACTTGAGAATCCTTCATCTACCATACATAAGCATTATATTGTTGTGGTGATAGATTAGTTTATGAAGTGGTTGAAAGCTTGTGCTACAATGAAGGATAATATTAAGGAGATCACTAGTTTGATTTTGGAGTAGATTGTTAGCCATTTTGATCCATCTAAAGAGCCTGTGTCTGACCATGGGTCATATTTTCTAAATATAGAGATTAAGACTTTGATGGAAACTCTAAATATTAAACACAATAAGACCACATCTCACAACCTCCAATTGAATGGACAAGTTGAGAGTACCAAATAAGCAACTTGTGACATTTTTATCCAAGGCTATATTCAAAGGCAAGCATGATTGGGATAAAAAGTTGTATATGGCTATGTTTGGGCTCATAATATGACATTCAAAAGAGCTATAGGCCACATCCCTTTCAAATTAGTATATAGGAAAGAAAGTATTCTACCTTTGGAGATTGAGTTGCTTATAGTAAGTTTTACTCTAAATCATTCTTTGGGTCACGAGGAAGCGTTGCACAAAAGGTTCACTTCCCTTATGTATGTTGATGAGATTAGATCACAAGCCTTGTTATATCATCAGCAAGTAGGAAATAAGCATATGAAAGCGCTTCACGATCTTTGAGCCAAGAGCTATAAATTTTCCAAGGATCAATTCGTCCCATATTATGATGCTCATTGTGAGCTATCACTAGGAAAGTTAAAATCCAAGTGGGATAGCCCTTATGAGATTGTTCATATAGGAAAAAATGGCTCTATAGACATTTTAGTGGATTTGCAAGGGGTAGAGTTCAAGACTAAAGTAAACTTCAATATGTTGAACCCCTATTAGGTGTAGGGGCTAACGTCAAACTCAATGCCTTTGTATGTCTTCTAGGATCTAGCTCAAACTTGGAGAGAATACTAAGACAATGGAAACTGTTATTTCTTATCTTGAGCATCCATATTTAGAGCATCATTATCACCAAGGAAAATTTGTTTGGTGGAGTAATAGTTATCACATTACTGAGTGGCAAGATGGATCTTTCACATGGGACATTCAAGTCTATTGCCGCCATTACTGTTGAGTTCTTACTAGCATTCCCATTGAGTTTAGTGAGGAAGGAGGGATTGTATCTATTTTATTGTCCCTCTCTAGGTTAGACCTTGATTATCATAAGGATGAATAGGTTGATCATCATGGCGGGTTGCATCAATGAATCCTAAATTCATACATTATATTTTGATGGAACTTCTCGAGGACTTGCTAAATATGAAAGCGTAGGGGTTATCGAGTGTTCTAAAAATGGAAGTGTATTTCAACGTCACTTTTACTAATCATATGATAGAATATAAGGCCTTGCTTATGGGGCCAAATCTAGCAAGATGTAGTGTTATTCATCGATGATTGCTGAAAGGTAACTCACACTTGGTGATCAACCAATCGAATGGGACCTATAATGTAAGGGATCCCACTCTGCAGATGTACCATCGTATAGCATTGGAGATACTTGAGATTTTTTAGGCAATGACTTGCCAGCTGATTTTCTGTCAGTTGAATCGCTTTGTAGACTCCGTGACTAATTATGCCTTCATTGAAGATATCTTTCTCAACTATGCTCCAATAGAGCTTTTACAAGTATCTATTGATATCAACTTATGGCTACTATGGGGATTTCTTGCTAATATGTCTTGTTTTAGCCACTGATGGTTATTGTGGGTTATTAGCTAGGTTACAGTTGATCATCTTCTTATTCTTTCATAGATGCATTGGATCATTCAACCACATATTCATTGAACACCCCTTGCCATTTATATAAGGGAGGTAGCCAACAATTTGATGCATTTAGTGTAGGGCTTGATTGTCCCTTCCCTTGGTTTAGGTTTTGTGCATCAGTAGGCTTTATGTGGGGACCAAGGATTTGCATTTAGTAGTAGGTTGTTGAATAATGTATTTTATAGTTATATTTCATTAAGCCAAGAGGGCCATTTCATTTCCTATCTTAGTGTGGGTGCTCTTAACCTATGGACTGTTAGTTAGTATTGTTTTATAGGTTGGTTGGGTTGTCATTTGGGTCATCTTGTGAGTGTTGGATGGTAGAGGGCCAGTTATTGAGTGCCATTTCCCGAGGGGAACCCTCATCTCTTGGTCCTTGCTGTGGCTATAGGATCCATGGCTGTGGGGTTGTACGTTTATTATTTTCTCTGTTGTGTTGTTTTATTTTTTCTATCAGTTGCAGTTTCACATGTTATGTTTTCTTGGCAAGATCTATTTGTGGATTTGACGGGCAAGATTGCCCTATTTCATGGTCACTATTGAGAGGCGGATTTAAAGGTGTGCTTTTCAAGATTTGGGACAATTTTAGGCAAACCCATGAGGTGTTTGTGAGCAAAAATGAAGATTTTAGGCTCCAACCTGGTTCGTGGTACAAAGTGATTTAAGGCGCAAGAGATAGAGCATTTTGAAGTTTGAGATATAAGAAAGCACAAAGTCGAGTTTACAAAGAATGAAAAATCATCTAGCCATCACTTGCACATTAATTCCACATGTTTGGGACTGAATTTGAGGCCATGAGACCTTAATTTGTAGAGGATTACGTTCCAAGTAGCCTAAGAGGTTGAAAAAATTGGCCAAGTTTTAAACGGGTGTGGACCAATTTTAATAAGACATTGGCCAAAGGTTGAAAATACGCAAATTTTCATGCAAAAATCAAAGATATAGAGAGAAACTGAGAGTAAGAAAAATTGGTGCTATGTTTTCATGCTTCTGACAATTCCTGTGTGCAACCCGCTCAACAATGTTCATGGTTAATAAGAGAAATGAAGCCTTCTCACCATCCTCTATGCACTCATGTAAATTTTATGGCCTCATTTGGAGAAATGGGAATGCTAATTTTCTAGTCTTTCTTTCTCCTCCCTCAAAATAGTATTTCTCTCGCTTCCCTTTCCTCTTGCATAATGTCTATTCTCATGAGAGAAGGGGGATGAGTGAAGAGGTGAGAGTTATGTGAAAGAAATGGTTTGCGGCATATTTTAGGTCTCTATGAAGGGCTTTTTAAGTGTGTCACTGGCTATGGTAAGCATTAGTGGCCTTAGGAACTACTCAATGTGTCGTTCGTGTCATGGCATGTAGATAATCAATAGGTAAGTGGCCTAGTTTTTATAGCAAATAAATCTTTTTTTGCCCTATTTTCAGCATTAATTGCTGCAAAAATTTCAGCCACTGTATCAACATCAACTAGCCCTAAAAATAGCCCTGAAATACCTTCATTTGTAGCCATCAAATCATATGTCATCAGCTCTTTTTCAGTCCATCCTACATATTTCTTTTTAGCCTTGCACATAGCTAAAATATTCTTAAAACTGCCAAGACTACATGCTATCCATTTCTGCAATACAGAGACAAACACAGTTTCTCCCTTTCTTGGAGGCATAATTATCTTCCTAGAGGCACTGCCATAGCCTCCACTTACAACAGTACTGTCTAAAAATCCTTAAACTCTCATGCATTAGGTGGCATGGGATTATCCCGTAGCCTATCTCGATTGTGGGGATGATTCACACAAACAGTGAGAAACTATACCGCCTTTGTATTTTCTTTACTTCGAACCTGAGCATATGAAGAACCATCATCCAAGGCTTTTGTTTCCAGCCTTGATTTTGAAATATAGGGCTGCCCCAAAATCACCGGATAACTATATGAATCTTGCACAAAAAAATGATATTCATCCCTAACATCTCCGATAGTCATGGGTATATTCGAACAAGCTGCATAAAGTTCCCATGATGAATTGTTTGCTGCCCGCATGCGCCATCCTGAATCTACATCAATCAACCAACCTCCATTCTCATACAAGCTATGTGCCATAACATTGATTTCGGAACCATGATCCAAGAGAGCTATGCAAAGCATCTCTCTTTCTCCCACTTTAACAATTATCTGTGTTGTAGCACGAGCCTGATGTGTTTGTGAATAATGACTACTTGGAATTAAATGAGCATCTTCTTCTTCGTGCACTTGTTGATGGACATCCCCATTATACATAGCCTTATCTCTATGCTTACTGCTGCCCATAAGACCAATTTCAGCCCACAAGCTTGCTGTCTACACTCCCATTTAGCCCATTTTCAACATCAACCTGCTCCAAATCAACATTACATGCATCATCGTATTCCCTCTAAAGTTGTTTCTATATGTCTTTGTCAATCTGCATCAATGCTTGCAAAACTTCACCATCAAACTGTCTTTTTCATTTCAGTATATCAATGATTGCATCATGAAATTCATGCTTTGTGATTCCAAGAACTTCACCAAGTGTGAATTCCACTCTAATGTAAAGTATGTGATCTTCCAAGACCTTTTTAAGGTTTATGCCAGTCTCAAGATCCGATTGTAACTTGTAACAGAGCTGCTTGCCTCTTTTCTTCTCTTCTTGTTTCTTATGTTGAGATGCATTCTCCATAACATGCTCAGATATGGCTTTTTCAACCTCTTTCTGCTGCTCCATTTTACTTCGTGTTATGTGTGTTTAGATGGGCCTAAAGAGGAAGGACCAGCAGTGTCCTCATATCTTTTTCTCTTTTCTTCCACAAGAGCTTCTTGATTATGAACCTTCACTGATACATTAGCCCAATCTGATTTCAGCCTTGTTTCAGAAGAAGCATCTTCTAAACGATCAGTCAGCTTCTCCTGCAAGACACGATTTGTAGCCTTAAAAAACAAATAACTTTTCTGACTCTCCAATGATTGCTACTCATCGGCATCCAATTGATACTGACTTTTAAATTCACGGCACAAAACTCTTCTCTCAAAGCTTTCTTAAATGCTGTCCAATCAACATCTCTTCTATATGTAACTCATCAATTTGATCATGCAATGCATGCATGGCCAAATGGGAGAATTATCGACTCCATGCATACTGTAGTACCCCACGAAACAACATCTTTTCTTCATAAAATTGGATGAAGGCCAAAACATTTTGACCCTTAAACTGCTTTAATTCCTGCCCCATTGCCCGCAATGCATTCACAGCTAAGGAATCAATTCTTTCTGTTTCTTGCCGAGTTTGAATTTGTTGTTGTAACAATAACTGATGTTGTTGTTGTTGCTACAACAAAGAAATCATCTGTTGTAAAGCATCACCATTGCTTGAACCTGCAGAATCCCCCATCTTTACACACATGCTATTGACTTTCACGCTGGGTTCACCACTGTTGGAGTATTTGGGTTGAAATTCTACCATGGGGATAAGAGACAGTAGGGTGATATTCTAGAAGTTGTCTATAGTTTTTGGATATTTACAAGAGATAATATCTAAAATATCAAAAATTGGCTAAACTTGTACAAAAAACTAGTATTTTTGAACCATCCACACTACGGACACTAACATTAATAGCTTATATGACATTGGCTCTCTAGATCAATAACTAAGCCGAATGACGATGCACTTTAGAGTTTTTCACATTGTGTCCATGTAGCGGCGCAACAGCGTGTAGGCAAGAAAATGGCCTAGTTTTTATAGCAAATAAAATCCAATTGAAAAAATATTTTAAAGGTATATAAGAGAAGGTATGAAGATAATTGTTAGTACTTAACATTGGTTGTTCTAAGTTTTTCTAAATTTCTATGAATAAAATTATTAGAAATTAGAAAAAAATTAAAAATAGCAAAAAATGAAAAATACCAATAAATAGAATACTAAGAATGGACTAATAAACCTAAAAAGGTAAACATATCACAATTTTATTTTTAAATTTTTAGAAAAGTAAAGTTTTTAAATATGGAACATGAGTATTAGTAGCATGGGGTTGGCCCTAATGCCATGCATAGTGATCTAAATGAAAGAAAACGTTAAATTCTAATGAAGAATGTTGAGAATGCTATTTTCTTATTTGCATATCATGTCTAGGGTGATTATGTGTGAAATATGTATCCAAAAGTAGTACAAGTGAGGAACAGTGCTTTTGGGATGTATACAATATCGATACAATATATGGTTGAAGTCATAAAATGATGTAAAGGATTGTTTCTTGTACCCACTTATTAGTTTCTCACATTAAAAATGCTTGTGCACTCTCATGCACTATGCATTGAAGCATTTTTATGCATATACCATTGCATAACAAATTGGTTCCGATATTGATCAAGTAGATATTCTAGTGAGGATGAGTGGAGAGTATGTGTTATATTTGTGCTAAGAAATGAGGATAGGTAGATCAAATCCCTAATTGGATAGATCACTCATATCTAGAGGCCATGACAATCAATAGAGTAGGTGCCTTTGTAACGTTTGTATGGTGTACTAGACACCTTTTGTTTGGGCACTCCTACTTGGAGTTTTAGGCAAGCATTAGGATATTGGACTACAATGTAGTGTGCAAAGGTTTAGAGAGAGAGGACTTGGTCTATTACCACTCACTCATGGCTGCAAGTCTGGAGGTTGGTCCGTGAGTTTGAGTGAGTGAGAGCCATTGTCGATTTTAGGCCCTGATAAATTGTCTCTCATTTGTAACCATGAGATAGGGTAAGGCAACCCATCAAATCCACAAATAAGACCTGCCAAATCAACACAAAACATGAAAGCACACTTGACAAGAGAAGATACAACTAGAGAATATAGAAAAAATGAAACATTTAGCCCCACAAACCATGCATCTAATGGCCAAGACTAGAACCAAGAAGTGAGGGTTCCTCGAAGGGAATGATGCTCAATAACTATCCTTGTTATCAAATACTCATGAGGTGAACCAAATAGCATCTTAGCCTGAGAAGCACTAGCAAGAGGTTCAAACTAACTCCCTACCATTTAGGATCCGCAAGTGCCAAAAGATATAACTACTAAGCCAAATATCTCATTTATGAATTTGTTCACTAGTCCATCACATGCATACATACATACATACATACATACATACATACATACATACATACATACATACATACATACATACATACATACATACATACATACATACATACATACATACATACATACATACATACATACATACATACATAGATACATAGTTTCTTTTCTTAGTGGGGATGGCTCAACAACCATTTCTTTAGTTGTAGTGCCCTGAGGAGATCAAGGCATTAGTTCCAGGTCTAAGTCCAACCCAAGAACCTAGTAGAATCTCACAACACTACATACAAATTTTATGATTTTTTTCCATTTCTACTTAAAGCATCATGGCTAGGTTTCATCCCAAAGACGACAAGACATCATCGCTAGGCCTATCTCAAACCCAAGAATCTACCAAGCCCTTGCAAGGTAACAAGTATATTCTAGCACTCTTTTTTTCATGATGGAACTTGCAACAAATTTCAATCCATAGGCTAGGACTAAAGTCCCAAGTCCTTACTCATTAGGGGACTTTATCATGATAGAAAATCAAATTGCACACTCTTATCTAGGCTAGCTTTCTTATAGAAGAAACAAGGCCCCCTATTGACCATCAACCTGATAAGAATGACACCCAACATTATCATGTGAGCATTCGTAAGCAAGAAACTAGCAATCAAGACTTCCACCCACAGCAAGATCACTCAATTCCTAGCCCAAGTTCTAGCCTCAAATCCATGGAAAATGATACATAAGTGATCCTACCCCTTCCACTCAAATCATAAAGCAGTAACCAATAAGAAATAAGGTGATAGAGACACTTGATATTAAAGAAGGATCTATGCTATCATGCAAAACACCTTCCTTGACCAAAATACAACGTATAGACTAATGCTTCCCCATAGACTAGCTTAAATGGAAGTGGCATATTGCTCTTTTGAATGTTGTGTTGTAGGCTCAAATAGTCATGTACAGCTTCTTATCTCAATCTGGTGCGCAGATCGGACGCAGGTAGCTCACGTAGTGAATTCCCAAAGATCCCCAAGAACAAAGCACTCTACTTTTTAGCACAAAAATCAATGTAAAAACAAGCACGACATGAGACAAGAGACAAATTGGGTTGAATCTCCCCCATGCCTTGTGTGAGCGCTTCACAAAGCATGTATTTAATGTATATTTCCAATCTTTTTGCTCAAAAATAGCCCAATTACAAAAATATGACAAGCTTTTAGCTTTTGAGTTTGCTTTCTACCAAAAATAGGAAAATAAAGCTAATGGACGGTGCCCAAAGAGTCTGGCACGCCCAATCTCAATGTCCAAATAAAAATAACATATCCAGGCGCATAAGCGCATACAAAATAATAATAAATAATCGATGTCTCTATAGACATAATCAAAATATAGGCGTGGCGCCTATCAAAATATAGTCCAAAGGTCGAAAACCCGCTAGACTCCAATGCTTTCCTCCGCCACTGCTGCTATCTCTACACATCAACTGAAGCATTCACAATCGTTAGTAAAATAACACAATTAAACCGACAAAAGTGAATACCTAGCAGTCTTCAGCTACATAAATAAATCAACTGGTTAGAAATAAATCCTAACCTTAATTTATTACGAGTGCGCACTCTAAACTCATAAACGTTTATTAATTTAATATGCATTTTGCGGAATCACCCGCTATGGAATCACCCATGTACACACTAAATTAATAAAACGCCCGAAAAGGACAGGCATCCCCATCAACTTCTCGCACAAAGAATCCTCTTTGCGTATGAGCCCCGGTCATCTAAGTTTACGGAATCCACCGTAAAACCTCACGGAATCCACCGTGGAATATGCCTCCTGGCATCATACCCCCGGGGTGGGATAGCAATTGACCTCAATTGCTATTAGCTCAATGTGGAGCTAACAGAGTGGGGAAAGCATTTAGGTCTCTAGCGTGCATCCATTGTGCTTCTTCTACAGGATGATTCTTAAATTTCACGAGATATCTAGAGTACCTTCGGCCAGTTCTAGTGGTCATGTAATCAGTGTCTATGATGGCTTCTGGTTCAAGTATTTCAGTCTCTTCTTCTAGTAAAGGTGGGTTTTCATATACAGGGTGGATAGGTAATTGTCCTCTAAATGGTCTCAATAAACTAATATGAAAGGTATTATGAATTTTCCAATGTGATGGCAGTTCTAACTTGAATGCATTGTCATTAATCTTATGAATTATTCTAAATGGTCCGTAGAATCTAGGGGCTAATTTGACAACTGGATGTCTATCTACACTTTGCAGTCTACGCTTTTCTATTCTAAGCCAAACATAATCATCAACTTTGAAATTCATGGCTTGTCTTTTCTTGTTGGCTTGTTTAGTATATGATTGTTGGGCTTTAGCAATCATATCCTTTACCTCATCAAAAATAGTGTTATGCATAACAGCAATATCATCGGCACTTTGTATTCTATTAGACAAAGATGCAACAGGTGTAGATAATCTATGTCCATAAATAACTTCAAAAGGTGCTTTCTTTGTAGATGTGTGCGGTGTATTGTTGTATGCAAACTGTAATAAATGTAAGTGAGTGTCCCATGTCTGAGGTTTAGAGATAGTGTATGCACGTAAAAGATCTAGAATGGTGCTATTTGTGGCTTCTGTTTGTCCATTTGTTTCTGGATGAAATGCAGATGAGAAATCAATCTTTGTGCCTAGATTTGCAAACAGTGTAATCCAGAAATTATTACAAAATCTAGAATCTCTATCTGAAATAATCACTTTCGGCAATCCATGGTTAGTAAAAACAGTTTTCAAAAATAACTGTGTTGCTTGTGATGCTGTTAAAGTTTTCTTACATGCAATGAAATATGCTTGCTTACTAAATCTATCTACAATTGTCCAAATCATGTCATGGTTAGATTTAGTATTTGGTAAGCCAGTAATGAAATCCATAGATATATGTTCCCAAGGTTTAGATGGAATAGACAAAGGCATTAATAATCCATACTGTTTACCATGATGTCTCTTTATTCTTTGACAAATCAAACATTCAGAAACAAAATTAGACACATCTGCATCCATATGCGGCCAATAAAAATCTTCAGTTAACATGCGTAATGTAGAAATGATACCTCTATGACCTTGATATGGGGGACAATGAATTTCATTTAAAATAAAAGATCGGAATGGAATAGTAACACACAGTCTCTTTTCAAAGAACATGAATCCATCATTATATGACAATGAATCAACAGGAATGAAATTATTTTGAACTAATTTTTGCCAATCAGAATGAAAAGTAATATCCTGGTGATATGTGTCTTTCATAGCAATCAAAGAATCAAAAGATATAATAGAAATGTTATGAATTGCAGGTCTTCTACTTAATGCATCGGCAACTACATTTTCTTTTCCAGGTTGGTATTGAATGATAGGATGGAAACTTTGAATGAATGAAGCCCATTTGATATGGCGGTCAGAAATTTGGGGTTGGCTAAGTAGATGTCTAATGCTTTGCTGGTCGGTCTTTATCATGAATTCCGAACCCATTAAATAATGTTTCCATTGTTTCAATGCTTGTACAACTGCTAAGAGTTCCTTGTCATAAGTGGAATATTTAAGCTCAGAGGGTTTCAGCTTAGAACTAGAATATGCTATTGGATGGTTGTCTTGCATTAACACGGCTCCTATTCCTGATCCGCTAGCATCAGTCACAACTAAAAAGAATGGTCGGTTAAAGTCAGGCAATTGTAGGACAGGGGCATTGGTCAATGCACGTTTAAGTAAATCAAAGGATTTCTGCTGGTTTTCAGTCCATTGATAAACAATGCCTTTCTTAAGAAGTTTGGTCAGTGGTAAAGCAAGTAATGAGAAATTACGTACAAACTTCCTATAGAAACTAGCAAGACCAAGGAATGAGCGTAATTCATGTACATTTTTAGGAATAGGCCAATGCAATATTGCGTCAATTTTCTTAGGATCAACTTTTATTCCTTCTTCTGATACAATATGACCTAGATATTCTATTTCTGTCTTAAAGAATTCACTCTTGTCAGGATTTGCAAACAATTGATTTTCTTTCAGTAATTGAAAAACTAATGATAAATGCTCATAATGCTCTTTTTCACTTTGACTGAATACTAAAATATCATCAAAGAAAACAATCACACAATATTGATATTTTAGAAAAATACGGTTCATCATTCTACTGAAAGTGGCAGGTGCATTAGTTAATCCAAATGGCATAACTAAGAATTCGTAATGACCAAACTGTGTCCTGAATGCAGTCTTAAATATGTCAGATCTATCTAACCTCACCTGATGATATCCAGATTTAAGGTCAATTTTACTAAATATAGAAGATCCTTGCAGTTTGTCCATAAGGTCGTCAACTCTAGGTATAGGATACCTATTCTTTACAGTGATCTTGTTTAATGCTCGGTAGTCAATACACATCCGATAAGTATTATTCTTTTTCTTGACTAAGAGCACAGGTGCACCGAATGGGGAACTGCTAGGTCGAATTAAACCTCTATTTAGTAATTCTTCTACTTGAGTCTGGATTTCTTTTTGCTCTATTTGATTGTGCCTATATGGGGCTTTGCAAGGTGGTTGTGTGCCAGGTATTAGGTCAATCTTATGGTCTTCTGGACGTGATGGAGGTAAACCTGGTGGTAGGTCTTCTGCAAAACAATCCTTAAAATATGCAAGAAATTCCTTATGTCTAGGGTGTATATGAGTTTCTTTTGCGTGCAATTCATTCACCCAAATGAGATATGATTTAGTGTTCTTGCGTAGTGCACGTTTTGCTTGAGTATGCGAAAGCAGTGGAAACATATGAGATGCATGCATACCAGATAATGTAATAGATTTTCCTTGAAAATTTATATTCATTGTGTGTGTGGAATAATCTATATTGGGATTATGTTGGTGTCTCCATGGCATTCCTAGAATAATGTCGCTAGACTGTAATGGGACAACTAAGAAATTTCTTCTTTCAATATATGGACCAATTTGAATTTCTAAATTTTGAACTTCTTGTGTGCCATTGTACCTAGTACCTAAAAATGCAGCTTTTATGCGATAGTGCGTAGGTACTGTATGCAATTTCAATTCCTTTACCAATTTTGCTGAAATAAAGTCATGCGTACTACCGTCGTCATGTAATAAAGTTCTTTCTTTTCCATGCACCATACATTTCATAGTCAACAATGAATGTAAAGTAGGCATACCTGGTAAAGTGTCTGAAGTAGTAGTAGGATCATCTTCTTCTTCAGTGAAATCCGGCATATACTCATGCTCGTCCTCGTCCATAGCTCCAAGGTAGTTGATATGTGCTGATGGCTTCTTTGAATGACAATTTGCTGCGAGATGGCCTGGCTGGTGGCACTTGTAGCATACGATAGGCTTGGCTTTGGTCACATTATTTGCAATGGCTGGGAGTCTGGGTATATTCGGATTTGCTTGTTGGATAGGCTTAGGATTTGGATTGACAGTGGATGGTAATGCGGGTGGTTTAGGCCAATTCTTGCGGAAAGATGGTGATGAAAAACGACCTGAATTAAACCTTCTGAAATTTGAATTGAATTGTTTAGATCCATAATTACCGTTTGCTTGGAATGGCTGTGGTCGTCGATCTCTTCCACGTAACTTATCTTCAGTGTCGTGAGCTAAGGAGATGGCATCTTCAAGAGTAGCAGGCTTGAACATATTCACCTCAGCGTAGTAATGTCCAAGAAGTCCAGACATGTACTTCCGCTTATGTGTCGTCTCTGGTACGTCTTCAAGCATGCGTAGCTGTAGAAGTGCATTCCAAAAACGCTCTGTATATTGTGGAATAGGCTCACGGTCGCGTTGTTGAAGTAAATCCCATTGCTTGATAGCCTTCTCATGAAATTGCGGTGGAAGGAAATTTTGCATGAACTTCTTCTTGAAATCTTCCCATGTAGCAGGACATTCTATGCTCTTGCGGACGACAGTCCACCAAAGTGATGCTCTATCTATCAGATGATTAGTAACACACTTGATTTTATCTTTCTCAGGATAAGTTTCCTCATGGAAATAGTCATCAAATTGGCTAATGAATGATAAAACAGTCTTTCCTTCTCTTATGCCATTGAAAGTGCGAAACTTGAAACTTCGTTTACTTATCTTGGATTCCTTGCGAATGGTTTGTGCTTCAAGAGTGGCGTCGATGGTACGGCGAATCAGATCTTCAGCTTGGGGTTCTTCTTTATCAGTGGACGCTCCTTGTAGCTTTGTCAATTGCACTTGCAAGGCTTGCCTAGCTCTTCGCTCTTCGTCCAATTGTAACATGATAAGATCCAGCTTTTGTTCCATGGTAGGCTCGGGTAGGTCGTCTTCAGCCATAGGATCATCCATATGTGGGGTAGTCATCCTGTAAAACTCAACAAACCTTTCTCACTCAAAATCAGTTAGCGGGATGAGCGTAGCTCAAATTTGGGGTTACAAGGCTATGTATTTTTGGGTATTTTCTTCTTCAATTTTTAGAAATTCTGAAATATTTCTGTCTCCGTTTGCTGAAAGTACTTCAACGAACTTGTAGATAGGTAAAACAGCTTGCTGCGAACAACTTTCCAGTTCTGAGTTTTTGCAAACGAACAAGTCTTCTAGGAGTTTCGAGCGTTAGTCAGTTCTGATTTAGTCTGACTTGCAGAGTTGCAGACTTAACAGACTTGCAGGGTTGTAGACTTGCTGGACTTAGTCGACTTGCAGAACTTGCAGGACTTGATTAGTGTCGACTTGCGAAACTTGTCTTCTGGAGTGCGTGACCCGGAGTATGTCGACTTTGTTGCTCTGTGTGACTTGCAGAGTATGAAGGGTCTTAAGCTTAATTAGTTAAGCTTAAGCTAATAAGCTTAATTGCTTAAGCTTACTAAGGAGGAAATAACGACTCAAAATCAGCGTGATCCGTGGAGGACGAGAGGAGGTATTTGTTGACGTCGCGGATTTCTCGGACGTCCTCAGATACCTCGTGGAGAAGTTTCGTGGAGTTTCCCCCAATCTCTTAAGCTTTTAACTTCAACATTAAGCTTTTTGAAGCAAAAGTTATGGCTTCTTACTGTATTATCCACGATTTTAGTGAAGAAGATGATTGCATGGTCCTCCGCCGACAGAGAGTGGTCCTTCGCGATCTGAGAGTGGAAACAGGGGTTCTTGATCGCCAGAAGTCTGCCTGTATCGACGGTTCGCGACGAGATTGACTGTAGAGGCCGTTTGTTCCTAGAGCTCCGTCTTCGCCCGAGATTGGTAGCGATTGGAAGCCCTTGATCTCTGCTCTGCTCTGATACCACTGGTGCGCAGATCGGACGCAGGTAGCTCACGTAGTGAATTCCCAAAGGTCCCCAAGAACAAAGCACTCTACTTTTTAGCACAAAAATCAATGTAAAAACAAGCACGACATGAGACAAGAGACAAATTGGGTTGAATCTCCCCCATGCCTTGTGTGAGCGCTTCACAAAGCATGTATTTAATGTATATTTCCAATCTTTTTGCTCAAAAATAGCCCAATTACAAAAATATGACAAGCTTTTAGCTTTTGAGTTTACTTTCTACCAAAAATAGGAAAATAAAGCTAATGGACGGTGCCCAAGGAGTCTGGCACGCCCAATCTCAATGTCCAAATAAAAATAACATATCCAGGCGCATAAGCGCATACAAAATAATAATAAATAATCGATGTCTCTATAGACATAATCAAAATATAGGCGTGGCGCCTATCAAAATATAGTCCAAAGGTCGAAAACCCGCTAGACTCCAATGCTTTCCTCCGCCATTGCTGCTATCTCTACACATCAACTGAAGCATTCACAATCGTTAGTAAAATAACACAATTAAACCGACAAAAGTGAATACCTAGCAGTCTTCAGCTACATAAATAAATCAACTGGTTAGAAATAAATCCTAACCTTAATTTATTACGAGTGCGCACTCTAAACTCATAAACGTTTATTAATTTAATATGCATTTTGCGGAATCACCCGCTATGGAATCACCCATGTACACACTAAATTAATAAAACGCCCGAAAAGGACAGGCGTCCCCATCAACTTCTCGCACAAAGAATCCTCTTTGCGTATGAGCCCCGGTCATCTAAGTTTACGGAATCCACCGTAAAACCTCACGGAATCCACCGTGGAATATGCCTCCTGGCAAACGCCCGAAAAGGACAGGCGTCCCCATCAACTTCTCGCACAAAGAATCCTCTTTGCGTATGAGCCCCGGTCATCTAAGTTTACGGAATCCACCGTAAAACCTCACGGAATCCACCGTGGAATATGCCTCCTGGCATCACAATCACACTTGCATGTTGCTAATATACTATTAGATAAAATTCCCACAAGTTGTTTATTAGTACTCTCTACCTACCCATTTTCTTGGGGATTCTTCTTGTGCTTTATTTTTAGAGCTTCAATAAATGCTATAATCTTATCCAAGAAATGTGTCCCATGGTTAGATAAAAGCTCTTTGGCTGGACCAAAATGGCAAATAATTTTCTCAAGAATGAAATTAGTAGTTTTATTGGCCTTATCCTTCATTGTCTGTCGCCATAATAATATATCGCTTCCATGTTGTAGAAAAATGATGTACATGCCTAACGAAATAAATACCCCATTTTTTAAAGGGTAGCGTCACCAAAATGGTATTAAGTGGGATTAAGCAATCACTTATGCTTTTCCCTAGCATCAAGCCTCTGACAGACATCACAAGGCTTTACATAGTTAAAACCATATTGGAAAATTGTTGGCCACCAATATCCCATAAACAAAGCCTTTTGGGAAGTAAGTTGTCTAGTAAAATGATCCCCACATGTTGAATTGTGGCACTCTTCTAAAATAAATGGCACCCCTTTAGGCATCATGCAATGATGGTATATCTCATCCACTCCCTTTCTACTAGATTACTAGTAGATAGATCCTATATGATAGAAGCATACAATGATAGGATTGAGATTGCATCAATCTTACATAGATCCTCGTCCACTGATATTAGCCCACTCTTCCTTAGGCTTACCGCAATTTACTAAACATTCAAAAATTTCTTGCAATTTCAGTGGCTTGCTTCAAACCTCATAATCAAACTCTTAAAAGATATTAACCACTTGGCTAGGTGATTAGGGGGTTGAAGCATATTCAACAATAAGCGTAGCCCCTCAACCTTGGTGAAAAACATCACCTTATTCATAAAGAATATAATGCCTAAACTTCTTGTTTGTGAATACCATAGCCAAGAACAATTTCTCTAAATAAATGTAGCAAAGCTATGAAATACTAACTTTTGATTTAAGTAGTCAAATGATAAAGTTATGCTTCCCAAATCTGGGATAGGCAACAACTAATGCTATGCCTTGTTGTAACTATGATAGAAAAAATGTCTCCTTTTTAAAGCCTTTAATATCAATGTTTTAGATGATTCCATCTTGACATCCTCAAACACTACTTTGCATCGGTTAGTCTCCTGAAAAACATGGCGACAAAAGATTTGTCAAGGATATTCAATACTCAACCGATGCATTGATGAACCTCCTATAATAATCCATAAATGAAACAAAATTATGGACTTCTCTAGGGTTTGTGGGTGGGCTCATTTCCTATAACATTTATCCTTTCAGGATCAGTAGCAATTCTTGCTACACTCACAACATAACCCAACAGTTAATCATAAGGTACCCCAAATACACACTTTTGAGGATTTACCACTATAAATACGCATAGCAATGCTCACAGCACTTATGTAAGACAATAATCTATCTATCAAGGATCATAGTATCCCCCAAATCATCTATAAAGACCCTAAGTTCCTCAAGGGAGACATTGGCAAATATAAAGACCCTAATTTTTTCAGGGGGAGATATTAGCAAATGTCTTATAAATTGTCCTCTGAGGTGGTCCAATAGCATTATACAAACCAAAAGTCATGCAATGGTATGCAAAAGTACTAAATATTGCAATGAATGTTGATTTGAGCTTATCTTTTTTAGATGTGGCTATTTGATTATAGCCTATAAAACAATCCATAAAAGAATATATCTCTTGCCCTACCACAGATCAAGAATTTGATCGAAAAAGGGCAAAGGATAGTAATCCTTGGATGTCTATTTGTTTAGCTCCTTGAAATCCACACATAAGTGGATTTAATTATTTTCTTCTTTCTAATCAACTAGTGAGTACCATTCAGTATGTTCAATGAAAAAGATCAACCATGCTTTTTTAAGATACAACTCCTCAAAAAGAGGCTCCCTTAGCTCAAAAGGCATTTGTTTAACCTTCTACCTTATAGGCTTGTTGCCTTCTTTCAACTGAATAGTATGCACGACAAGAATAAGAGAAATCCCCTTCAATTCATCATAGCTCCATGCAAATACATCCCTAAAATCCAATAGGAGTTTCACATAAAGCTTGCGTGCTCATCATCGGTGGATAATATAATGCTGAGTTTAATTGGGCAAGATCACCAAGAGTCCTTGATCACTCTTCATGATCCTCTCGTTAGATACGAGATATTTTCAATATTGTTTCTTATTCTTGCCTCAGCAGTTCTCTCTCCACTCTTCTGAATAAAGAGACATACACTCTAGAATTGATTTTTAGGCCCTAATTAGGAATCCTAGAGGACTCTCAGCAAATGCACCACCTCTTGAGACCTAAAATGGATCCAACAGTGGCTCTCCCTCTAAGCTCGCTATTGAACCTCAACCAACCAACCCCCATGGCCCTACAACCAAAAGTGACTAGTGAGATAAGCTAGAAGACCTTACTTGACACTATAACATTGTGTTATGTAGTCCATGTCCCAAACTCTAACCTGGAGTGCCCACAATAAAGAGGTGTCTAGTACACCACACATGTCATATAGACGCCTCCCCATAGCTGAGCATTGTGGCCTCTAATAATGAGCGTACTACACATGACCCATCAGCCCTTATATTGTTTCATTTATTCCACTTTTTCTCACGTTAAATCCTTTATGGCCCTTGCAACCTAGATGGCTTGGATATACCTCACACATTTGGTCAAAGAAAAACAATTGTAATGCAACGATGTGTGCAAAAGGATGCTAAAATGCATAATGTGAATGAAGTGCACTCAAATATATTTAATGATAAAAACAAAGTGCATGTGCAACAAATATTCCTTTCACTTTTTCCATGAGTTTTATCTAATTGTTGTGGCATTGTTCCACAAACCCAAAGAGGTGCTAAGTCTTCCTAACTCATGCTATTTTTGAGCGTATACACAGCATATAAATGTCTTACTTATGACATGCATAAAGAATAAGTTTTTTTAAACAAGATTTATGAGATTTATGACTCATAGATTCATTTAGATTATGAGGAGTTGCAACACCAAGGTCAACCTTGTGCTATTGAAACGCCTGATTTGAGCATGAAAATCTTAGTTTTTGTGAATTTTGAAGTTGCATATGAAATGCTTTTGTATTTTCTAAAACTTTATGATATTTTTAGTTTCAATTAATATTTTTCTATCATTTTAACTATTTTTATTTATTTAAATATAAAATTAAAAATTAAAAATTAAGCATTTAAGGTGTTAAAAATTAAGTATTAGTTTTCATTTTCTTTCTTTTAAAATAATTTTTATTTCATTATCATTTGCTACAAAAATTAACACACTTGTAGACTGCTTCCACACTATGATATGTGTATTACCCCATGTGAGAACCAAGGCTGATGACGCTCATACAAGCTACTAATGCTCTAAAAAACACTCCCACACACTTCAACAATGCATCCTAATCATTCTTTATCGCACCCCATTCATCTCTTCCACTCGCATTCCCATCCCCCTTTTCTCATGAAAACAAGCATTAAGGTGTATGATGGCATTCATATTCTAATGTTATATCTCTACATTTTTCCTCTTTTTTGGCTTCTAAAGACTATCTCTTTTGATATTTGGACATGTAACCCCCTTTAAAATTGGGCATTTATTGACCATGTATTGGGTCCCCACCCTTTTCTCCTTAAGCTACGGTCATATTACATGAATTTGATATCTAAATATGGAAATTTTATGTGAATATCATGGCTAGATACTTTCTTGTTGCTACCCAAACTCAACTTTGCACTTTGCTTAACCTTTGGCTATAAAATATCACATGCCTTGAACCTCAATCGCCTTGCAAAACAACAGACTAGATGTGAGACTTCTTTATGTATTTTTGGGCTTTAAATCTTCAAAAACTACTCTCGACTCTTGTAAAATGACTTGAAGTTTTCTCTTAAAATTGCCTCCTACTTTGCTCTGTCAACTTTATTGTACATATATTTAAATATCATTTTTTCTTGTTTTTTCTTCTAGGTGATTGTGGGAGGAAAGAGATGATCACAAAAGGGAGGGAAAATTTGTCACAACAAGGGAAACATAAAGAGACTAGTAGATACTCAAAGGATTAGTTTATTTTTGGTTGGAATGTATGCAACTCAATTTAAAGTGGCATATTTTTTTTTGGCAGGTGTTGATCACATTGTGTAGCCTTCGATAGAGAGACCTCTTTCACCTCCTAGGGTTGACAACGAGGAGGATAGTATGGAGAGTAACCAAGAGGATAAGATCTATGGGTGCCTTTTGATTAGTATGACTCACTCTTTAGAATGATTAAATTTCTCAATTTATGGTATTTTTTGGTTTATGCTATTCTTAACAACATCGCTATCTAATATTTGAATGACTTTTTTGCATGCATTGCACAATTTCTTATTTGTATGAAAATGCAAAATCTCATCCATAGATATATTTTATTATGGATGCTATTTTTACAACAAGAAATTTGCTTTGGCAGTGGTACAAGGTTTAACACTTAGAAAACTTTGCCAATATTCCTATAGTACATTGCTTTGCTATGCCAAGACAGTTGTGACCATCATGAGCATGGATGCATGCTATGACATAGTCCAACTGAGATCTAGAAGCAAATGCAAGCTAGGCCGAATGTATATAGCCGATGAGAGCAAGGAGGGTTCCTCTCATTACCATACTATTAAAGAAAATAATCTTACATCAAGTTGGATCACAAAACCATGTTGATATGTAATAATCTTTGCAACAAATAGTATCTACTAATTCTACATTATATTTGCATTTATCTTGTTTTAATACTTCTACATTTATCCTTCTATCTACAATGGTCTTCAAATTTTAAAAAATTTCTCAATTTCTTCCTTTGCTCGATTGCACAATGCTCAATTTAAAGTTAAACTCATTCAAGAATATTTATTATAGTTGTAGGTACTCTCTCAATCATTTGAGATCTTGACAAGATTGATTTCAAGGTAGGATTACTAGTGGATATCAAGGTCGCAAGAACATTAGAAGGTTCTTCACCTATTGAGCTATTCAAGAAGGTCTTTTTGCTTAAAGCATTTGCCGCTACCACATTATCTTTGCTTGGATGGTACTTAATTTCAAAATTAAACTCTTGTAGGATCTATATCTACCTCCTTTGCCTCATGTGTTGAGATTGGGTTGGGTGAATATCCACTTTAGGCTCTTGTGATTTATTTACCAACATGAACTTGTTTCCAAGGTTATGACCTCAAACTCCTTAGTGATATCTCGCAACTTCAAGATAGGAAGAAATAATTAAGCACTCCTTTAGCTTGTCAAAGATCTCTTGCTCCTTGAGAATCTAGTTAATTTGGGCTTGCTTTTTTAGTAGATCATTGAGTGGGGTGGAAATTAGGGCATAGTCCTTGACAAAGATTCACTTCCACCTTCTAAGACTAAGGAACCCATAAATTTCCTTAAACTTTTGAGGTAATGGAGGATCATGTACATATGGATCTATCACTATTCCTTCTTTAGAGGCTATGAAGCCCAAATATTTGATCTTCCTTTGGAAGAAGGTTACACTCTCTCTTCTTGGCATAGAACTTGTTAGCTGTAAGGGTGTTCAAGACAATACATAGTGGATAGGGCTCTTCATTCTTATTTTAGCATTAAGATGTCATCAAAGAAGATATGCAATGATTCATTTAGGTATGGCTTGAATATAGCTTGTGCTAATGTGTTAAAGGTGGCTAGAGCATTTGTTAGAGAAAAATAAGTAACTGGAAACACAGAGTACCCATATTTCATGCTGGAATGCGATTTTTGAGATACCTTGTTTCTTGATTTGGAGTTGCTAGTACAAAGATATCATATTGCTCTTAGAAAAGACCTAAGTGCCTTGAAGACAATCCAAGAGCTCATTGACCTTGGTGGGAATAGGATATTTGTTATTATGGTAACTTGGTTTAGGCCTCTCTAGTCAATACATAGCCTAAGTGATCCCATCATTTTTCTTGTGGAAAATGACACAAGCACCCCATGGAGAGTTGCTAAGGGTGTAGTTCAACAACTACATTGGTTGTTTCTTTTGCTCAATCACTTAGGAATCAAAATCTTGCAAGGTCTCTTGTTAACAAGTCCAAGCCCTAGTAGTAGATTATTTTTGTGTTCCACTTTTTGCTTTGGTAGCTTTGTTAGCTCCAAGAGGACATCATCATAGTCTCTCATCCATGGTGAGTCATTTTCATTAGTTGATTGTTAACATATCCTTTCATCCATGATGGCTCATTTTCAATGATTGATTTCTCCAACTTGTTTAACTTGATTACGTGAATTGGAAGTCCTTTTCTAAGTTATTAGGAAATCTTACTTGTTTTTGCTAGTTGGATATTCAACTTTCCAAAGTTGTCTTTATTTTTATATTAGGCCACCATGAAGGTTCCAAAATGTGCCTAATTGGTATCATAATGAATACTGGCATCACTAGGGATAGGCCAATCCATTTCTAGTAGGAAATCATAAACTCCTAGAAACATCACTATAAATTTTGTCCCTGTTAGATCATCCCTAGCTTGAGTCCTTTTACTTTATTTTCTAGTTTGAAAGAATCGCTTTCCCATTTTCCATTTGAACTAAAAATTTTCCTATCAATTCTACTTCAAATTACAACTTTTGAGCACTTCTTAGAACATTTAATTGAAATAAATGAAAGCTTAATTTTAAAATAAATGAGAGTTTTGAAGGGTGTACCTTTATGCTTTGCAATAACTTGAATCATAGGAAATTTTCAACTTGCCCCCAATCTACATGCTGCCACCCTCCTTGACCTCATCCTTGAGTGAGGGGTCAACTTCCTCCTTCTCAATGTTGATATTTACATGGGCTACAACTATGTATCCCTTAAGAGCACCCATGGTCCCCATTATTATAGAAAAGGTTTCCTTCATTCTCTATTACATTTGCCTCCTCTTGATTGGTGATAATTTCTATATCTTCTCTTCATAATCTCTCAATGTGTAGTTTTGTTGCCTCCCTATTGTGTGCTAGTATTGGGTGTATCTTTTCCGCTATATCTTGGACTTCATCCTCCTCTCTAACAATTTTTAATGCTATCTCAACCTCTTCTTTATCATTTGGCCTTTTATTCTCACCTTCGTAACATGCAAGTAATAGAGAAGGGGATGATGATATTCCGCTAATTTGCAGACAAAATTGTGATGCACACACTGAGCCTTGACATATACATTGTTTGGTGGTTCATTTGTTTAGGACATTATTTAGAAACTTCTTTTGTAATTGTGTGTAACATCTATGATAGGTGAGCACTGATTTTAACTGGTTTTGTTTCATCCAAACCAAGATAAACTGTGGTAAGAGCATCCTCCTTGACTCAGGTGATATTATACATTTGAGCTTCAAATTCTCTTTCTTATTAGAACACATCCAAAATTTTGGAATCGGCTATAGTTCTAGCTTGAACCTCTTCCACCTCATTGTTTGGGTCATCATAATTTTTCTTGTGGATTGAGTTGGGCTACTAGGCATGATTGAGTGGGGATTGCAAATCCAAGTATTGTTGGATGATTTGAAGTACATCAAAAGCCATAATGACCAGTAGTACCACAAGCAACTAGCAAGGTAGCCATAATGACTGATAGCACCGCAAGCAACTAGCAAGGTAGCTTAAAGGAAGTCCAAATGCAGATGATAGTTGTGTTATTAGACCTACTGGTAGCAAATGCAAAAGTTAGAGAATAAGTCAATAACTCCTTCGACTAGCCCAGCTGTTGGGAAACCAATTTTAACAAATATGTTGGGACTCTTGTAAACAAGTCCCCATGATCATGGCAGATGTTGCCAGGCTTATGGAAGTGGATGCCAGGCTGAGGCAGCAATTGGAAGGCTCCAGAAATTGAGATGTCCTCTATGTAGGAGTGTGGATACTAGTGGAGAGTGCTAAGAAGTGAATTGATCTGAAGAGGAATGAATAGGGGGTTTAATGAATGCCCACAACCACGGGGGGTCCACTAGGGTTTACCGTATGGTACGACGTGAGTGCAAGGGAGGGGGGTTATTTAAGGAAAGGAAGGTACATTTTATAAGGTAAGGTCCCATAAATAGGGGGTAGACAAGGGGTATTTTCATATATTTCTTGCACGCAGGTGAGGTCTCCTTATTACTATTGGTGACTCATGCCCACAACATGCCCAATTTATAGAGGATTTTGGAGAAGTTTTCCTACCATGTGAAATGAGAAAACTAAAATACATATAAAAGCCTCAATGATTCCAAATGGGCTACCATGAATGCAACTTCCTTACCATCAGCTACACATCCATCATATTGACAACCTCTGTTGACCATTAGTCATACAACATGCTATTGATGGAGGTGAAATCTTGTTTAGAAAGACTCGAATTTTATTGTGATCTCAGTGTATCATCACCTACTTATAATCTCAATTGTGATTGATCCATACTTACCATAACCAAGATTGTTCGAGCAAGAGACAATAATCTTCACCTCATGCCCCATGTTGAGAACTACTAGAAAGATTAGGAACAACACTATAGCAACCTCCATTGACTAAGTGAATGATGGTGAGTGGCCATACTTGCTATTGGTTTGCCATGTGGACTAGGAATGGGGTTGGGTCCTAGTCCATCAGCCCAAAATCTATGCAAGTGACCACTGTAATAATGTTGACTTGAGACACACTATCCACCACGACATTGTTGATGACTTGATTTTAGAATTTAAGAGGGATGACTAGAATGGTAGGGTTAGACAGTGGTCCTAAAGGGATGGTGCACCTTCCGAACATCTTCTTCCAATGTGGATGCAGTCACTACTGCTATCTCTAGATATGGTAAAACGGGCTAATTTGGTTGGATTATCTTTAGCAAGTGATCCTTTAATGCAGGGACCAAACTTAATAAATCCTTTAGTGGGATTATAATGGTAATGGGACCCCATGAATTCTAGACGTCTACTGCCTTTGAAACCACTTGGGTAGAGATTGAAGCCTCGTCTTTGTGGGTAGGTTGGTTTCCTTCCACCCTCATAGGTTTGGTTGATTCAAGAGTCAGTGCTGGGTGTGGCATCACAGTCAATACTTCAATGGTGGTGCTTCCTATCTTGGAGGTGTAGGTGTAGAATCCAAAACTGATGGCATTCTCTACTGCAGTGCTAATGTTCCTACAGTCCCTTTCACTCCTATGGGTTCTGAGACCGGTATTGGCAACAGTTGTAGATCTTATAGCACTATTGGTTCTTTTGCCATCCATGCCATCACTTGGTGATAGACCTTCTCTTGTCCAACCTAAGAGATAGGTGCCATGCTAGGACTTTGTATTACCCATCTAATTGTGGACATTATACCAATAACAAAAATTAGTGTTGTGAATAGATGTGTGATAGATGCCAGACCACCACTGATTGAGAGTGCACTCAATTATCAAGTGACTTGATTTACTATACTTGGTATACCAGAGAGTTTTGATCGCAGTTTTTTGAGCACTCTATGAAGGGCTTGCCCTTTCTCTTGGACTTTGTTGGCTTCCAGCATTCCTCTTCTTCAAATTCTACCTCATCATTGCTATGTACTTCCTCTATGTCCAAATCTGTATCAGAGTCACTAGGTTCCATTCAACAGGGTTTGCCAGTAGGTTTGATCAACTTTCTACCTTTTTTGGTCTTGTCCTCAACTAAAAATATCTCTACAATTAATGTGAAGTGCACATTGGTAGAAATAATCTAAGTCCTGATTGGAGAGGTCTTCTATAGCTAAGGCTTTATGGATTTCCCTATTCAACCCTTGCACATACATGGGGTGCACTGGGTGGATGGGGACATTTGTCTTCTCAAGACTTTAAATCAAGCTATATAGCTATGGACTATGGCTATATTTTGTCCTATGCAGTCATTCAAGTTTTTGGGTATTGGTCCTACTCTAGCTAGAATTGTGAATGGAATGCCATTCGGGCATTGTTAAACTTTGCCCAATTAAATTTTTCCCCCACAAGCCAAGCCACTGCCTCTTTCTATAATGATGACTCAAATATGGCCGCCTTGTGGGCGGGATCTACTTGGGTAGAAATATTGACCGTGTGTGCCACTTCAAATTGCCAAAGGAAGGCATCTAGATCCTTATCTATTGAGCGAATAAAATTTAAAAATGAAGCCCTAGATGAGTAGCCATTCGAGTCTTAACTGGGATATCACATGGCAGAATGGGTAAAACCACTATTGGATTAGTTGACACAAATAATTACCTTGTGAGCTTTAACAACGTGACAGGGGTCATTGGTGGACCTGGATGGATATCTCAAGGTTGAGGGATAGAGCATTGGGCTGGTTGATGCAAACAATTACCCTGCAAGTTTTAATGATGTGATAGGGGTCATTGGTGGACCAAGGTGGACATCTCAAGGTCAAGGGAGGGAGCATGAGCACTATTTCTTGGGTTGCAAAGTGGACTATTCCACTCAAAAATCATCATCTCACTAAGAAAGGAAGTTCCCTCAAGAGACAAAATATGACACCACTACTCATGCCTAGATCACTGTGAGAACATAGAGTGGATGTCCTCTGGTGGACCTTACAAGCACATGTGCATATAGAGTGGCATGTGTAGGAAAGATCAGTGTGGTTGCCATGAGTAATCGGGTTCAAATTCTATGTGTGATCGCTAGGCGTAAACCGGTTACACTAGCTCTATGCAATAGCAAAACCTTTCCATACCCAGACTCAACATAGAGGTATGCTGACATTTTTTACTTAACTACAAGGTATACCAACAATAATAAACACCATTTTGAGCTACAAACAATTCAAGTAGAAAATGTATGCTCATATATTCCATAAATATGTATACAAAGGTGGGAATAGAAACATTGGAATATGGAATACATCTCAGAAGTTAACTACTCAAAAGCAATACATATCAATAGAGTGAGTTAACTTGTCTATTCTTAGTAGAGTTGCACTATGGGTGGAAGGTATTGGGAAAATTATTAGGTTTCAAAAAAGGTTAAGACCCAAACAACAAGTCGAAAGAGGAAGTAAAGATGAAGGTAGATGGATACAAAGTCAAGTGAAAAGAGACGAGCTAGGAGTATCCATGGGAGGACAATTGGAGGAGTAGTGGAAACAGCCAAAGAAGGCAAAGGGATAGGAGTGGTTGAAAGAGGGGATCCAACCAAAGAGGCACATCGCTTATTCCTTCATTATTATATAGCTTGTGGTACCCTTGTTACCATAAAATCATCCTAACATAATCCTTGGCTAATTTATTGCCTTGCATTACTATGCCACTACTGCCAAAGTTAATACCTCTTTTTGCTACCTTCCATGAATGTTATTTTAGGCTGCCCTACACTTGACAGGGCAAGGAGTGCCATCCACTAGGGGCCCTATTGCTTGTTGACTTTTGGGAAACCACAATACGAATCCTTGAAATGTTATTTCAAGCTGCCACTCAAGTTGTGCTACACTTGACATGGCAAGGAGTGCCATCCACTAGGGACCCTATTGCTTGTTGACTTGTGGGAAACTATGACATGGATCCTCCTGGCATAATCCTTAGCTAATCCATCACCTTGCATTATTGTGCTACTATCACCAAATTTAATGACCTCTTTTTGCCACCTTCCATGAATACTATTTTGGGCTACCACTCTGGCCACCTTGCACTTGATAGGGCGAGGAGTGTCATCCACTAGGGACCCTATTGCTTATTGACTTGTGGAAAACCATGACATAGATCCTTGAGATGCCCATAGAAGTTAGAGTAAGCCAAGAGAAACGAAATGGATTAGTGTTTTCTAGAATGCAAAATCACACATATGTAACCCAGTTATCCACAGTGCAAGGCAAGCAGTAGCAAGGCCATTGTGCCTTTAGTATCATTAAGTGTATTTGCAGTGGAGATGATTAATTATGAAGATAGTATGCCCATTATAGCACACATAATCACTCATGCACAAAGCAAAGTAGGGGGAGTTAGCATTGAAGGCCCTGTGACAAATGAATGACTCAGTGATGGCAAGAAGAGTGCCATGAAAAGAGAAAGAGGTTTAGACTCGAGCTTAAGAGCAAAGGAATCTCTTCGATTCCACAAACTACCTTGTCTCTAATGCAGAAAGTGTGACAACAACAGCATAAATCACAAAAGAGACTATTGCCAAGGATCATGCCTATCTTTACCTAGTATAATAGGTAGTTTCCATTGATAAAGTCAAGGAACGGGTAAAAGCAACACAAGATGAGTCACACAAACAACAAGCTAATGAGATGATTAGAGGCCATAACATATGTCACATGCTAAATGCATCAATTCTAGAAGGGAGATGGCAATAAGATGAGATCATAACTAAGCCATCAACTAATACACAACTTGTGGAACAAGAGGTTTCTTTCATTCTTGACACAAGTCAATCATAGTACATATAACATTGAACCAACTAGTATACAACCCATGCAACAAGAGAGTTCCCTCATTCTTAATACAAATTTATCGCAATACATTTATGAGAACATTAAACCTTTGGTAATTCTAGCCTTACATCAATCAAAGTCACCATTCCATTCAGGTACTTACTTAAAGGTAGCCCTATGATCTATCAAGGATCAAAAGTATGGGTAGAAGGCACAACAATCCCACCCCTTTCCAAAATGTGGCTTTAGTGTACCTCTAACATTAAGTGCTTTAGGGGTCAACACATTCTAGGAAGGAGCTGAGCAACATGTAATACTTCTCATGGAAAACCTTGGAGACTCCACATGTTGAGGCATTGTAGACAAAGAGCTAGTGTGAGCATAGTTAACCATAGTTGCTTGGGATAATCCACCCGTTGAACCAATGCACTTCAACCTGACCATAGCCGATGGATTCAAAGTTCAATCATTGGGAATACTAAGAGATAGGCTAGTCCAAATTGCAGGAGTGCTATTCAAGGTTAACTTATACATCTTGATATTTCTTTCACAATTCTACAAGCCATGCTTCATCCTCTTCACTGAGGTCCTTAGGAATGGGGATTGCACTAGCTAAGGGATATTTACTTCTTTGACCTTTCTTGGTCCCTCAACAATTTCATTGGATGTACCCTCATATTTAGACCCAAGTAATACGACTACTCGATCACTTTTTTAAAAATTTGTGAAGCCAGCTAGTAGATCATGTGGTTTATTTTGACTCCAAGATTCTAATTCAACACTACTTGTGTCATGTTTTAAGTGTTTTCTCCTCAAATGGATTGGAAGTTTAGTTTTGGACTTTAGAGATTGAGATAATCAAGGAATTTCTAGGTCAAAATCATGATCTTCTTCTTATTAGAGTTAGAGCTTCATAGTGTCCTCTTGGACATTGTCTTGGTCTTTCTTGGCTAAGAATACCTCTGGGCCAAGGTGGCACAGATCATCGATCTAATGCATGGTTTCTTGGTAATCAAGAATATTGAGATACTCAACCAATCCAATTTAGACGTGACTTTGACAAGCCCAACATCAATAATTAAACTCTTAGATTGTAAGGATTTTGGGTCCAAGCATATTTTCTCAATGGTGTGGCAATCAATCATGAAGCAACAACCCTACCCCATGCTATGACCATCATGTCAGGAAAAAGATTGAGAAACTGCAAGAAGAAAGATTAATCTATGAAATTCAATATACTAACTAGGTATCTCTAATTGTTTGGTACTCAAAAAGAAAAAAATCTGAGTATACATAAACTACAAGAAATTGAATGCCACAACCTTGAGAGACCATTATCCTCTACCCTATATAGATCATACAACTTTTTAGATGAATTTTCAAGGTATAATCAAGTACAAGTCTATTTGAATGATAGACCAAAAACTACTTTTTCCAATGAGTGAGGAGTCATTGCATAAATTCTCATGCCATTTTGGGCTAACTAATGCACATGGAACTTTCCAAAGGCTCATGCATACTATCTTTAAGGATATGCTTCAAACGTGGCTTGAGGTGTTCATAGACAACCTATGCATCCATTCTAGTTGAGAGGAGCACCTTGAGAAATTTCGACTCGTATTTGAGAGATGTCAGGAATATCACTTATCTCTGAATCATCTAAAATAACAATTTTAGGGTAAAGCATGGCATCATCTTGGATCATGCTATATCCAAAAATGGAATTGCCACCCAACACAGCCAAGATCAAGGTTATTAAGAATCTCTCTCCCCCCACCAATCCAAAGGGGATACAATCTTTTCTTGGCTATACTAGGTACTATTATCGCTTTGTGCTTAATTATGTAGCAATTTCTTGACCATTTTATAAGCTACTAGTCACCTAGCAAAGCCTCCTGCAAATCATTAAAATAGGTTCTAATGACCATAACTATTTTAAGAGCCCCAAAGTGGAAAATTATGTTCCACATACACAACACTTCCAAGATTACAATTAGAGCAATGTTGTGCTAGCCTAGTGAATATAACATAGATTTCTTAGTGAGTTTCACTAGTGGGGGCAACTAAGTGAGGCCAAAATGAATTATTCAACCATAAAATACAAAGGCTTGGGAATGTTTTATGCTATGAAGAAACCTTTCACTTTCTTTGTATACCATCAAGTGTTACTTCATTTTGTAAACAAGTTTTGTGCTACCAAATGCAATGCTTGTTGACTTCTCTTATGATTAAAATTTAATTTTCTTATTGTTGTGCATAAGGGAAAACAGCACTTCATTGTGGATTACTTGTCACAAGTGACTGATGGTGCAAAGGCCATGGGAGTTGATAACCAACTCCCAGATACTCACCTATTCCACATTCATATGGAATCTTAACTTTTCAAGGCTAACTTGATACCTCAATGGGCAGATGGCATAGCCCATGTCCTTTGAGAAAGGTCTACTAGAATGACCAATCGAGAAAGCATAACTCACACATCTCTTAATTGAAACCCAACCATACCAAGTGATCGCTAATCAATTGTATCGTCTGAGGCAAGACGATCTTCTTAGAAATGCATATGTGAACATGAGATTGAGGCTATATTACGAGAAGTGCATGGTGGCATTGCCAGAGGACACTTCAATGCAACCGCCATAGCCAGAAAAGTGTTTCAATCATAGTTATGGTGGCCCATGCTATTTAAAGATGCTGCTCAATTTGTCAAGCATTGTGCAATAAACAAAGTTGTATATCAGAAATGATAAAATGGAACTCCCACCAATGATTTCCTATCAATCCTTTGATAAGTGGGACATAGACCTTATGGGACATATCAATCCTGCCACTCAATATTCACATGCTCGATACATTATCATGGCCATGGATTACATGACTGAATGGATAGAGACTAGGGCTACTAAAAAACATGACATAAGAACCACTCCTCAATTTCTCTAGGGTCTTTGGATGCCCCATTGAGATCATCAGTGATTGAGGCACCCACTTCATTAATCAAGTGATTTAGCACCTCCTACCCACATTCTTGGTCATCCATAAAAGTCCAACTGGTAGGCTTATAGACAAAGTTCTTGTTAGTGTCTTTGATAAAAAACCATCTTATCATCATGCTCAGATTTAAATCACAAACTCACGATAGCTCTTTGAGCCTATCGCATATCTTGTAAGATTGCTACATGCCAAACTCCATTCCAACTTACTTACAGCACTAATGATAACATGCGAGTAGAATTTTTTATTCCTAGTATTTGCATCACTAACCAAGAATGGTAGGAAGGCACTAAGGTATAGCAACATTGCTTGAAAGAGATGGAGCATTCAACAAAATTTGATTACTAGCCCCTTATGCTCTAGTTGTAGAAAAGACTTGATGTAAGTATTGGTTTGACAAGCATATCAAACAAAGGTCCTTCACTCAAGAGGATCTTATTTTACTCTATTCAATTAAAGGCCATAAGCAAAAAGTAAAATTAAGAGGCGTTAGACCATTTTGTATCTATATTGATTGTAGGACGACAAAGGAATGTTGAGCCAGAAAGTTTGGATGGCCAACCCATTGGCCATTTCAATGGTAGCAAGATTAACAAATTCTATCCACCTAGGCACCCCTTGCACGAACCATTCATGGTGAATCCAAATAGTCCCTTGTTGTGAATAGAGCAAACTTTCTACAAGTAGTTAAGTAATACCAACATTGCCCTTCCTTACCACCATCCAAAACTTTCCCTTACCTTCCTCTTTGCCTCACTGTAGCTAGAATCCTTACCATTGTTGCAGTGATAGATGAGGACTCTGATTAAAATATTCTTTCATCCTAATATTGGAGAAAACTAGGGTAGGCGCATAATTGCACCCCATCGAGGTTGGCATAATTGCACTCCATCGATGCAAAGGTAAACCCATATAGAGGACATCTAGTTTCCTTACTAGGTAAGTGCAAATTGATAGTAATATGTAAAGAAGCTTTGAAAGTTTCAAAGCTTACTTGGAGTTATAGGGATAGAGTTGAACTTGAGGGGGAGTGTTGAGATGGCAAGCTCAACACGTGCGGACATTGATGATGACGGACCGCTTGGCTAGATGGGTCCGCACATCTACACTTAGCACGTAGGTGGTCATTATGATTCTCATATGGCCATTGACTTATCAATTACTATATTTAGGTTGTTGCACCTACCTACACTTGGCATACTTATAGTGTCAATCGATTAGTATAGTCAATTATGAACTATTTGACTTAGTAGGCCACTTTTATTTATATTGTATCTTATTTATACTTTGTGTACATTGTATTGTATGTGAAAGAAGAAGAAAAAACTAGCAAGAGAACGTTTTGGTCTCCATCTCTCTTCTTGTATTCTTGAGCGAGCTTCCTCTTGTGTGTATAGTGTATGTTTGGCATAATAAGTCAAGCAAGTCTCCTTACCACGTGATTCTTGACATATGTGTATATCATGAAGCTATTAGTTGCATGTATACATAAGTTATATCGAATTTGTCTTAGATAGGCTATGGATTGTTTGGGGGTTGGTTTGGCCTAGTCTTGTTGGTTTGCATTATTTCCTACTTTTCTCTCAATAGTGGTGGTCTACCATGAAAATTTGCTCTTTTGTGCCTTCGAGGTCTTTATGCGCATTAAATCGGGCTCCAAAAATCCGCTCTCATTGGTGACCACTAGATAGGATGACTCAGCCTGTCGAATCCATGAATTGATTTGCACATAAAGAACCTATCAAGAGTAGCAATTAGCTACAAAAAAGAATACACAATAAAGTACACAAACAGCTCTCACCCTACCCCCTAACAAGATCAAGGCATGAAAACCACGAGATATAGGCGAAGTATGATCTGAAAAAAATCTAGAGCTAGTCACTAACCAACTGCTCCAACTCAAACAAGATGAAAATAACTATCAAAGAGTTCTAATTCATTACTCGTTGAATGGTTTAGGACTTGACACTCAGGCATGTAAAAAGGAGGAAGCTAAGCATAGTGACCTAAGGAGAATAGGGCATCGGCCTTAGGTCTTGACTCGGTACCCAAGTACCTAACAAGCTTTTGCAAGGCGACACTAAATGCTTCTTCCTTTCGCTCACTTTTATTTTCACTCCAATCTTCCTTATCTATTTTTTCGGCTAGATATCATCCCCAAAAAGACAAGGCCTTGGCTGCCTCAGGGGTTTGACTCATCCCTAGGAACCTAATAAGCCCTCGCAAGGTGATGATAATCCACTCTTTGATTTTTCTTTAGTTTTTTCTCTTTTCCTTTTGTTTAGGAGTTAGAACCCCTTTTTACACATCTCCGTATACTATAGTCTTCAAATATATGTATTATTTCTTATCTTTCTTTTATTTGGCAGGCTTCTCTATCTACCTCACAACTAATAGAAACTCCTAGAAACAACTGCCTTGCAGGCTAGCAAAATAGGGTCACTAGGACTACCTTCAAAAACAGTTTGTAGAGGGCTCGACAATGTCATCACAAGAGGCAAACAATTGATGGGACCTCCCCATACACACCTAACCTAAACTTTGGAACTTCATGCCTCGATCGCCAGTCCGTAACAAAAGAAAGAAAAATCCCCACATACACATATACATATACAACACAAAGGAAAAGAAGTCATAAAGTAAGGATACCACCTGGACTTAGCCACAAGAAGCATCGACGTAGCAAAAGGCTCACTCTAGGCACTCCATCAGACCTATTTGGTATAACACTAAAACAAAAAACCATTAAATGTACCCGCATCAAAAAGATACATGGCCCTCTTGGCCTAATGTGAAATTACATTTCACAACAGATGAGTTGGCCCTCTTGGCCTAATGTAATATAACGTTTCACAATAGACGAGCTGGCCCTCTTGGCTTAATGAAATATAGTATTGTGCATCCAAAACAATTCTCCCTCTTGGCCTAATGAAAAAAAACAATACAGCTTATACACATCCCTCCTTGGAATAGTATCGACATTCAACAAGATGCTCCATATGCATAAAATGTTGTTTGACCACCCTATGGGTCTAAGATAATAACTGTAAATGGGTCTCAGCTACTCTTTGCATTACCCATACTAACCATCGCCTGCCATATAAAGCACGTTTTGATAAAATTCCCCATAATCGACTAGGTCTTGTCTCATTATCAATGGAGATATCTAAACAAGGATCACAATTGAAAAAGAGGTCTTCCTCATAAGCATAATTTGCTAAGGAATTGGCAAACCGATTCCAATATTGTGGAACCAGCTGAAGAGACACTCTCAAACTCATCAATCTAGTTCATAGCATCGTGGTAATACATACGAAGAATGGGATTCTGTACTATGTACATCCCATTCAATTGATTGAAAACCAATTGGAAATCACCTTTTACTAATAGCTGGTGAATACGGCCTTTCTTAGCAATATTCAATCCCATTATCATGGCTTTATATTCAACCATATTATTAGTAAATCCTATCCCAATATAGGTAGCTAATTTCATAGTGATTCTATGGTAAGGATCTCTAATGACTACCCTAATACTCCCTTTCTTATTGGGACTCCTGGATGCTCCATCAAAATATAATGCATATATCCATAAAAGATTCATGCATCCGGCCATCGTCGGCTCCTTTATTTGTAACTATGATAGTCAAAATTTAGCATATTCAGAGGATGAACCAAAGGCTCTATCCCACCTTCTTCATTGAATCCAATAGGGATGCTCGTTAAAATCCTTAAGCAGTGATGGTAGAAGACTTTGATCTCCCAAACAAATGTCATGTCCTCTTGCTCTATCACTTTATAACCTTTGCTCCACCAAACAAGTCTTCCGTGATAGTATCTTTGCACCACATATGGGCATTCTAAGTAGGGAATTAGCCACCTCATCAACCAACTTGTAGCCTCTCTTGTAGGTTTCAAATCAGTCCGACCTTGACCTACAAGACATGTATCTCCTTATTATGCCTAAAGATAATATGGTTTAATATTATTTATATTAACCTTTTTTTAAAACTCCACTCCTTGCAAATCTAGTAGTAATGTGGTGGACTTATTTTTCCTGATTCTAACTATGTTGTAGGGACCATCCCACTTCGACTCTAATTTCCTAGGAAACGGCTCCCTATATGCATAATATAAAACTATCTACCCTTCTTGAAGGTATACTTCTTTGCTTTTAAATCATGAAGCTGCTTCATTCGACGCTTAGCTACTTCCTAATAACAAACTCTACAATTTGAGTTCATCAAGGTGTGCTAAAGTTGTAAAGTGCTCAAAGAGTGTATCTTCATTCCCTAAAGAATGGTTAATTGCAAATCTTATAGTTGGTAACTCGATCTCTAGGGATAGTATGCACTCCTTGCTATAAACTAACTTGAATGGGGTGTGACCAATAGCTTGCTTAAAGGTCATATTATATGCCCACACCGCCACATATCACTTCTTATCCCAATCTTGTTTCTTCTCTGATACTATCATTGATAGAATACCACAAGCTATTTATTGGTACTTTCAACTTGCACATTCACATGTGGATTATAAGGTGTCATTTTATTGTGTTTAATTTGCCATAATTCAATCAGGCTCTTAATCACCTTAATATACTAACTCCTTTGGTGGACCAAATCCGCAGATAATCTACTCAAGCAAGAAGCTAATAGTATCCTTTGCATCATCCTTCATCGTCGCTCGTACTTTTGACCACTTTGTAAAATAATCAATTGCCACTATGATATACCTCTTCTGTGCAGAGAATGACATGGTAATATGCCTCTAGGGTCTTTTTGCGCATTACATCAGGCTCCAAAAATCCACTCTCATATGCCTATTGTTTTTACTAGTTCTCTTTCTACATTACTTTCTTGTACCAATCTATTTGCAGCATAATGGGATGGGAAACTAAATCCTAAAACTCTGTCATTTTTCAATATTATATTATTTGGGCCCATGCTTTCATAGATGGTCTCCAATGTCTAGGCAATACTAGAAACATTAATGACTTCTTCTCTCCAAGCTATGTATATAGAAGTTTATACATCTTTGCAAGAAAATGTGAATTCATTGACTATTTAGTTAAGTAAATCTTTGGAGGATTTAGTATCAGAAAAAGATTCTCTTAGTGATGTCACAAAAAGAAATGACCAAAGGTATGTAGTTGTTGCTGTAGATGTTCAAGCCTCCTTGGCACAAGACTGTGATTCTGGTCTCTCTGAGATTGGGGTTTTAGCTTCTAAGCTAGGTACTTGTGAGGGTGAGTTGCAGCTTTCCAATGAAATTATTGTAGCACTTTTTATTCTCCCCCTTCTCCTGTAGTCTCTTTTGTTCAATCTTCCATAGAGGAGCTAGAAAGCCTAAAGTAGCAAGCCAAGTTAAGTGATGCTCTTTCTCCTAAGGTGAACTGTATTCGAACTGTATTCAATAGTGTATTGATTATTTGTATCAAGACTTCCTTCACTTTGCTAATCTTATATATTTTCCACCTATCTTTTGGATTAAATACCAACAATAGAAGTTTTCCTTGTATATGTCTCTTAGCACTATTCACTTAGAGGTACCAGAAGAAGGGTGGCATAACCTTTATTCTATTGATTTATTGAAATCACTATTTGATTGTGCTCTTGAGGATCTAGTTTGCCATGAGGCATAGTTATTGCCATTCATGTATATCATAGGAGACTTACAGATTCCTGATGAGAAGGACATCAATCTTTATGTGGGAGATTCAATGGAGCTTAGTCTTTCAAATGGATTGTAGACCTCTATGTCCAATGGACTTCATGGTGTAAAGGTTATGCTTGGCATCCACCTTTAGAGAAGGATATGCTAGTTCAGCGAGATGGTGGAGTACATTTTTAAAATCTAAAATTCAACCCTTATGCTCACAAGTCCTTTCTTACATTGGAGAACATGCTTTATTCACAAATGTTTTCTTTCAAGCCTTTACCTATCAATCTTTTGTTTATTTGACTACTCATGTTGATCTCCTTTCTTATCAAAAGATTTCTCAGTGCCTTCCTATTTATATCTCCCTTCTTAACACTAATCCCCATTCCATTCCTGTGCTTACTTTTCACCGTGCATTATCTCCCCATATCCTTGTATTTACCCCTTGGTCCTTTATGAGTAAACCTATTGTTATGCTTATTTCTTCTGACCCTCCTGCTGCTTAGCCTATTCCATCTACTTTTTATATTCCTATCTTCAGTTTTCTCACTCAAAAGACGTTTTGTGAGGCTAGCTACTCACTTCTATTGGTAATTAGATTTTATGCATTAGTAGTTGTACCTAAATACAAAAAAGTCTATCCCTCCTTTTCTTATCAATCCTAATGAGGATATATCAGGAGCTCAGATAGATGTATTGTACTATTTTGCTCAAATTTTTTCTACTAGATTTGTTATCCTGATGGAAAGGATGTATTGTCTCTAATTCCTTCATAATGTTCGTATCTATTTTGTGGATGAAAGCAGATTATTAGAGATACTGAAGCTTAGCATGAATTTTAAAAAGAAATATATTCATCCTCACAAGAAAGTGGATTAACTTTTTGATATATCTTGATTTTTAATGAACAACCCTCTTTTTCCTCTCCTCTTTTGGGAGTATATGGTACTCATACTACATTATCTTGTGAATGTGAGTTCAATGTTTTTGGATGTTTTGCCTATGTGAGTTATGTATGTGTATATGAGTTATCCTTATCATGAGGAGATGAAGTTGGAGTTGAAGATTATCAAAATTGGATGTTGAATGAAGATAATGCTATAGATTTGGCGTAAATGAGAAAGAAAAGCTACTATATCCTTTAATAGTTTACTGGATTATCTTTTGCTAAGTTAAAAGATTGATTAATATTGGGTTAATATGGTTTTTCTTTCGTATATTTGTTTAGATTCAAGTTAATTTGTGGCCTGGATGAAATAACATCTAATAGGTTGAAGCTAATGATTGGAGTGATTGGTTTTTTAAAGCTTTTATTATTCTTTTTCTAAGGCCTCAAGGACGCTTCCTTAGCTAAGTGTGGGAATATGTTGAGTGTTGAAATGACTGTATTTTTAACTTTTTTTGTTGGATTTAGGGTGATTTTTGTTTGATTTTGTGGTTTACTGATTGTTTTTTGGATAGTTTGGAAGTGTTTCGGAGTGTGTTGGAATGGGTTGAGTAGGTTTGAGAAGCTCATGATGATTTTGATTGAGTTATGATGTACTATTTACTTTTATGGTGTGTCTATTTGGTTTTTATGGGTCTGTCTTGCTTCTACTTTGATTTTTTTTCCTGTTTGAGAGGTTATGATTGTGAATGAGTGGTTTGAAGAATGATTAAGAGTGAGTTGAATGGTTTAGTTTGGTTTTAGTCTTTGAGCTGAACGGCTTTTTGTACTTCCTATTGACCTCTGTTGTTAAGCTTCTGTAGATCTTTTGTTGTCTTCTATATGCTCATGTGAGTGTTTTGTTTGTTTGATATTTCTCTTGGGGGAATTTTTTAATCTTGAAAATGAAATAACATTAGCTGAAAAGAGTTCAAAGAAGCAAATAAAATAGCTATTGAAGACTTGAACTGAAGAAGGCTGAAGTGATAGTGATAGTAGTGAGCCTTGAGAGGTCATTGTAGTGTCTCTTCACATCAAACATACCTCTTGGGAGGTGTATCCATAACCAAGAGAGCATTCTTGAGTGTGATTCTTTGTTATTCTCATATACTATTGAGAGAGAGCATGTGTGAGACATAGTGTATGAGAGATAGCCAATTTATATGAAGAAACGTTGTATCTACACGAGAGAGATTGAGAGAAAGACTATGAACACTATGAAGATGATGAAATATGGATACTATGTGATAAATTCCATTCAGAGTTGATCGTTTCTTTGTGTTCCTTTAGTTCTTTGATGGTTTCTATGAAGAATATGAAGAATATGTCAAAGTTTTGTTGTGATAATCCATGGAAGATTAATTATATGATGTGACATACAAAGTTCCTTTGTTCTTGGTGTTCTTTTTCCTTCCTATGGTTTCTACAATATAAAGAATATGCATGTTGGTGAGACAAGATAGATTTTCTTACAGTAGTTTACCTATTTTCTTGGTATATCTCTTGGGGCTCCATGCCTAGAGTCTCATGATGAAATTATCTTTGTTACTTTGAAGTAAGATATCAACAGATAGAAGCTTAGCATAAGAAGAGGAAAAAGTCTACTCCAAATACTCATCAAATTTTCCATTAAAAGATTGTCATTCTATGGCAAATGACGCCTAGATCAAGCTCGAGAAGGTCGTTTATTTCCTAAAGGAAAAGAGAGAAAAATTTAAATTGATTTCTCCACCTACTTTCTAAGCTTTTGGAGCTTGATGACTACTTCAAAACCTTGAGTCTTGAAGATTGGTGATAAATCTCTTTTGTAGGTAGGCCTCCAAAGCAAGAAATGAAGTCTTCTTTAAGAAATTGTAAACTTAAACCAAGAATTTATGGCAGTCCCTACCCTATCACATCTAGGGTTTCAAGAGAATGGAATGCTGAGAGATCCCTATGATTAGTAAGATGTGATTGATGAAGCTTAGTACTTGAAATAGAACTCATGAGCCATATCAAGAAATTTAGTGGTGGCTAATTTTTATAGGAATTTGCTTTGGAGAACAACACCAACAGCTTGAACCTTGCAAACTACTCACATGGTCTGATGCTTATTAAAATGGTTCTCTACATAATCATTATGGTGCCAAGAAGATCTCTCAAGAGTCCAATGATGAGCATAGATGAAGATCAAAGAGGTAAAAATAGATTTCTTGCTTTAGAGTTATAGATTTCTTGTTCTAGGTTTCATGGAACGTTAAGAGAATGAAGATAAAGAAGTGCTCTTCAAAAAGTAACTACAGTTAAAACCCTTTCTAAGTCTTGTAAACCTTCTTTAACCAAGATACCTCCAAAATTTACATGAAATTTCATAGATGAGGTATAAAATGGCATGGTTACCCCCAAATATGTCCAATCCTCTTGTGACAAACTTCAAAAAAGCTAGCCAAATACTTGTAGAAGGTCTACTATCTCCCATAGTACTCCTACACTTGTATCTTGTATACCTATTTGAAATAGAATTTTTGATTGAAAATGAGGCTAGATATGAAGAAAATGAAAGAATAATGGATCAAAGGCTGAAGCTCTAATACCATTTGTCATAGAGTGAACTGAGAGGAGAAAGAAAATAGGAAGAAGACATAAATAGAGTGCAAAGGAGAGAGAAGACTATAGAGAAGAGAGAAAAAGATGATAGAGGTGAGAGAAATGAAGGATAGCCATGAAAGCTATGTAGAGAGTTCAAAGAGTTGAAGATGATGAAAGAGTCTTTGTGTTATCAATCACTGGTATTTGAAAAATGACCCTTACACCTTTTATACTTGGGCCAATGTAGCAACAAGCATTATTAAAATAGCCCTAAAATATATGCCCCATGCTTACTTCATTATAATAACTTTTTCTCGAATGTGTGATTTTCACCTCTCCTCAAAGGGATTGTGGGTTATTGGCCATGATGTTGTGAATCTCAATTTGTGTCCATCTATATAGGCAAAACATTTGTTGCATACCGTATTGCATCATGGCATTACATGCACCCCTCAATGGACGGAAGCTTGTTCGAAACTGAGTGGTCAGTTGGAGACTATTGGCCCCATAAGAGGCATTGGCAAAAATTTTCAAGCGCTTAAGAGTGGCAGCCACTATGTGGAGGAGAAATTTTAGCCAAGGAAGACATGCCAAGAATCTTGAAAATCAATCCTATCAAAGAGACAAGGGGATGAGCCTTGCCACACTCTAGGTTACATTTGTACCCAACTCATCCTTCCATTCCCTTAAGGTTACTTTCAAACACCATGTGATTAGTTTTCAAAAAAATCCTCTAAATATTGTCTTTTTCTCCAATTATATATCCTAACCTTTCTTGTAATAGAGATACTTTTATGAATGAGAGTGCTACCTCACCGTATTTATAAATCTTTATATTAATTCTTAATATGAAAATGGTACACATATTGTTTCCATACATCCATTTGCAAGAGGGACTGTGAGGGAGGACGAGAGTGTGAATCATAATGCAAGTGTCTATGTTATTAAAACATCATGTATGCATTTTGATGGCAAATTTTTTATGCAATGCTTTGCAATTGTTTGTTCTTTGAACTCTTTATGGTGCAAGGCAAAACCCAAAATACATTCTACAATGCTCATTTTTTCTAATTCGGATACTAATATATGGCTCTATACATTTGGAAAATATCCAAAATTTAGGAGAAAGAAGACAAGGCTATCATTGTATATTTCACGAACAAGTGAACAAATTATGATAAAGCAAAGCTAGAGCCATATATGTTATTGTATGACATTGCTAAAGCTTTCTATACAATTATGATTCCGACGAATGAATTAACAACAAATGTGGATAGTGTAGGGAGTAGCTAGCATTTTTTGCACCATGTATCCTTTTTCTTTGATTGTATAGAGTGCATACATTATACTTTTTGGGCTACCTTTGATGCCCTAGGATAAGGGGATTGATAAGCTGATGGCTCCCCATGTTTGTTTTGTCACTTTCTCATCCTTGGTTGTTACCCAAAAATTTTACAAAGCATCTCCTAACAAATAACCATGATTTGTGTTGGCAAACATTTCTAAGCATCCTTATGGATGGAAAAGTTGCATCCTCATTCATGTCCTTGTTGTGCTTATGATAATCTTTTTTTTGTCACTCTAATGGCCCCCTTACCCTATGCATATTAAAGATGAAGTGTTTAATAATACCAAAATGCATTATTCTCATCTTGAACATGATGAGTTATGCCAAGGTGATTTATGCAAGAGATGGGACATGAAAAAATAAACCTGAACTTAAATTGACTTGGATCCTCACAAAGCTAGAATCTTCTATGTTGAAGATGTCTTTCTTTCCTATTGGGCATGAGATGTTAGGAATTGTCACTCTGAACCCATGAATGTTAAGGATAGATATACGAAAGTTGATCCTTGTAGATCTATGGTTTGGACATGTGAGGTTTAGTTTAACTATAAGATCCTTCAATCATAGTGATAATGTCTATATTATTGCATATTCCATGAATAAATTATTTAGAGGTGTGCATTGGGGATTCCAAACCAACCAAAAGACCCCCAAGCTTATGTGGCATAAGAAAGAGAAGTTTGGTATTCAAGAAATAAAGATGACTTTTTCTTGAAGGGTAAGTGGGGGTTATGATCTCTCTCTCTCTCTCTCTCTCTCTCTCTCTCTCTCTCTCTCTCTCTCTCTCTCTCTCTCTCTCTCTCTCTCTCTCTCTCTCTCTCTCTCTCTCTCTCTCTCTCTCTCTCTCTCTCTCTCTCAATACATGCATGTATATGTGCACACATGTGTGCAAACACATATGCACATATATGCATATATACGCACATGTATGCATATGCGTATACATGCTCATACACACATATACACATGAGAGTGAGAGAGAGAGAGAGAACAAATGAAAGAGAATGGATACACACATAACATATGCACTTAGAAAGATGCACATATGCACATAAGTAAACACACACACAAACACACACACACACACACACACACACACAGAACTATATTAGGCCACATTCTATGATTCTTTTTCCTTTACAATTTCTTTTCTTAAGATTAGTATTTTGAATATTTATTATACATATAAAACCAAGTTTTGTTGAAATTTTTGGAACTTGTTGGCTCGAGTATTACAACATTGTAAGGGGTAGGTAGTAGGATGATCAGAGGGTTTCAAAGAAAGAAAATACATTTTGACTTATCTCAAACACCTATTATTATAGTAAACTAGAAAAAAAGGCCATAGCTATTGAAACCTCCTATCACTAAGATCAGTGAATCCATGTAAGATAATAATGGAATCTCCACCCTTTAAAAATTGAATGAGATTTAGGTCCTTCCATTAGATATAAATAGGGGACATCATTAGGCGAACAACTACAAAACTACATTGATTATAACATAGAAAAAACAAGATGTAAAAAGAAAAAAAAAATATATATATGTGTATCATTCATTCATATATACATGTGTGTGTGTGTGTGTGTGTGTGTGTGTGAAGAAGAAGAAGAAGAAAAATAAGACAATGAAGAAGATAGATAAGAGAGGGAAAAGAAAGGAGAGACAAGAGAGAGAAAAAAGAGAGAGGAGAGAGAACGAATACACATTATAAAATACACACACTTTCAAACATGCATACACCTACATATGCAAACACACACATCCACACAAATATATATATCTATATACACATACAATATATAGACACATATGCATACATATATACATATATGTGTATGACATGCACACATTACGAGATGAAGAAAGATGAGAGAAAAGAGGAAGAAAATGAAAGGAGAGAGAATAAAAATGATGAGAGCAAGAGAGGAGATACAGAATTATGAGACCACACAAATAGGCGCACATGTATTGAAGACACATATGTATACATACACACATATATACACATATATATGCACACAAAGACATATATGTATAGAGAGAGAGAGAGAGAGAGAGAGAGAGAGAGAGAGAGAGAGAGAGAGAATACAAAAACTAAGAAGAGAAAAAAGGAAAAATATGCGTGCATGTTTAATTCATTTATTAATACACACAAATATACATATATGAACATGTATGTATTATTCATACACACACACACACACACACACACACACACACACACATATATAAAATTAGAATGTAATAAGAATATCTATAAAATATATCACAATAACACATGTAGTTATAAATATATTTATTATTATATTAAATATGTATAATATTAAATAATAATGATAATATATATGATATACTTGTATGTTAATTTAAATAATATATATTAGATATAATTATTAAATATTAATATATTTATTACTTATTAATAAAATTTATAATATATATAAATCTTATGCATGATGTGGTATTATTTTAACTAATTATTATTTATGTACTATATATTAATGATAATTATGATATATGTATTATAATGACTAATACTTTAATATACTTGATTGTATATATATATATATAATGTTAATTATTAATCATAAATTATGAATATGTTAATTAATCATTACTAAAAGATATGTAATTATATTTTAATTGAAATATTACACACATAATTATGCATATATATATCTGATTAATGATTAATTATGAGAGAGAGAGAGAGAGAGAGAGAGAGAGAGAGAGAGAGAGAGAGAGAGAGAGGTATTTCTCAATATAGTTTATGGGTTGTTGAATTTTTGTAATGTTGTAAGCTTAGTGTGTGAGGATAATAAACATGCCATGATAGGCTCAATATGAATAGAAATCACCATTAAATATGTTTGTCTTTGAGAGACTTTGAGAAATGATCACAAGGGTTCTTTGGAGATATAGTTTAGGCTTGATCTTGTTAATTTTGGTCTTCCACTCCCTATATATTAGTTGAGTGCCACATCTTTATGTATTAGACTTGCATGCATTCAACATTCACTATAAGGATATGAGGCTATAACGACGGGCATTAGCGACGACAACAAATAGCGGCGTCGCTATTAGCGTCGCAAATGCAACGCTAATCACGACTTAAATAGCAATGCAAATAGCAATGGTACCCAGAGCAAAAAAACGAGGGCCGAAACCCGAGCGCGTCATTTTTCGCGCATTCACGAAAGAGAGAGTGAGAGGGAGAGTGACCATGTTGCTGAGAAGGAGAGAAAGAAGGCTTCTCACCGCCATCGCCGCCGTTGTGAAGAGGAGCTGCCAAACCCTTCTTGCTTTGCTTTTGTGTTTTCTCTCTCTCTTTTACTTGTTTTTGGTATAATTTGTGTATATTGAGAGAGGGAGAGGAAATAAGAGAGAAAGAGAGGGAGAGGGAGAGGGAGAGGGAGGGAGAGATAAAGAGAGGGAGAAGGAGAGGGGGAGGGAAAGAAAATGAGAGAGGGAGAGGGAGGGAGAGGAAATGAGAGAGGGAGAGGCAGGGAGAGAGAGAGAAAGAGAGGGAGAGGGAGAGGGGGAGGGAGAGAAAATGAGAGAGGGAGAGGGAGTTTTCTCTCTCTTTTACTTGTTTTTGGTATAATTCGTGTGTATTGAGAGGGAGAGGAAATGAGAGAGAAAGAGAGGGAGAGGGAGAGGGAGAGGGAGAGGGAGACATTAAACATAATAGGGAAATGAGAGAGGGAGAGGGAGAGGGAGAGGGAGAGGGAGAGGGAGAGGGAGGGAGAGAGAAAGAGAGGGGGAGGGAGAGGGAGAGGAGAAGAGAGAAAAAACATTAAACATAATAGGGAAAGAGAGAAAGACAGGGAGAGGGTAAGGGAGGGAGAAGAAATGAGAGAGAGAGAGAGAGAGGAAGAGAGCAAAAGGAAATGAGAGAGGGAGAGGAGAGAGAGAAAAAAGAAAATGAGAGGAGAGAGAAAAAGAGAGAAAAGATGTTAAACATAATAGGGAAAGAGAGAAAGAGAGTGAGGGTGAGGGTGAGGGAGGGAGAGGAAATGAGAGAGAGAGAGAGGAAGAGAGAAAAGGAAATGAGAGAGAGAGAGAGGAGAGAGAAAAAGAAATGAGAGAGGGAGAGGAGAGAGAAAAAGAGAAAAAACATTAAACATAATAGGGGAAGAGAGAAAGAGAGGGAGAGGGTGAGGGAGGGACAAGAAATGAGAGAGGGAGAGGAAGTGAGCAAAAGGAAATGAGAGAGGGAGAGGAGAGAGAAAAAAATGAGAGAAGGAGAGGAGAGAGAAAAAGAGAGAAAAGATGTTAAACATAATAGGGAAAGAGAGAAAGAGAGGGTGAGGGTGAGGGTGAGGGAGGGAGAGGAAGAGAGAAAAGGAAATGAGAGAGAAAGAGAGAGAGGAGAGAGAAAAATCATTAAACCTAATAGGGAAAGAGAGAAAGAGAGGGTGAGGGTGAGGGAGGGAGAGGAAATGAGAGAGGGAGAGAAAGAGAGATAAGGAAATGAGAGAGGGAGAGGAGAGAGAAAAAAATGAGAGGGAGAGGAGAGAAAAAAAGAGAGAAAATTCATTAAACCTAATAGGGAAAGAGAGAAAGAGAGGGTGAGGGTGAGGGAGGGAGAGGAAATGAGAGAGGGAGAGAAAGAGAGAAAAGGAAATAAGACCTTACAATAAACTCATCCTAGGCTCATAGGGGTTAAGCCGATCCTCAACAAACCTAAGGGATATATGGCTAGAGAACCCTAGCACACTTGCACCTCCTAGCATAATGTTCTTCCTACAAAGAGACCTCTCATACATGGGGCTTGTCCTAGCCTCTACCACGCTTGGACTATCCCTTTGGTGAAGGGATCTAGCCATTAACCTTGGGGGAGGTTTAGTGTGTAACCAAATATCCACCTATGAGGGCGCAAGAACTTTTGTAGAAGTATACAACGAAGGCAATCAGCCTTTCAGTCAGAAGAACATTCATTTTTCATAATGTAAATCCAAAAATAACTTTGGATATTCCATAAAAATCAATCTCTTCTTAAAAAGACAAATACAAAAAACTAAAACAACATCATTCATATGCTTTGCAAAAACTAAAACAGCATCACCACAAGATCTCTTAGGAAACTCATCTTCAACTATCAATTTTAATTTAAAAATATAATATAAAATCACTTGCAAGGAAGGATACTCTTTTATCATTAAACCTCTTTCATCCTTAGAATAGTCTTAGGAACAAATTTCTGCTCTAACAAGCATATATTTGAGCATAATAACTATTTTAAGGTTTCTTCCATGAGTAGTAGTAGTATATATGCAACCATCAAGCTAGAGATTATGCTTTGGTATCTGTGGAGATTCCAATCTCATGCCCTCATAGAGATTGTAGTGTGCAATAGTGTGGAGAGAAGGTGGGTGAGTTGTAAATGGTAATGGGAAATTCTATTGATGATGGAGAGAAGATGAGGTGAATTGCCAATTCTATTTTTAGTGAGTGCAATCTACCCATAGTATGGCATCCATGACCGATTGAAATCAGTAAGACTTTGAAATCCTACCTCGAGTATTATAACTATTGTTTTGTGGTGGATTTTCTTGCCATAATTCAATGTCAATTTGTGCCATGGTGTGTTGGCTATGGGTGTCAAATGCTCTAGTCGGATCTCTCTCTCTTTCTCCTCTCTCTTCTCTCAACCCTTCTCTCTCCCTCAATCTTTCCTCTTTCTCTCTTCCTATACTCTCCCTAAATCCTTCTCTCTCCCCCTATCTCTTTTCTCTCTCTATCTCTCTTTCTATTTCTACCTCTCTCACTTCTCTCCTCTTCTTCTCTAACTTTCTCCCTAACTCTTATCTCTCTCTTCATCTCTATATAAGTAGTCGTAGTCGTAGTCGTAGTCATGGTCGTGGTCGTGATCGTGGTTGTGATCGTCGTCATCGTAGTCGTAGTCGTCGTCGTCGTCGTGGTTGTGGTTGTGGTTGTGTTCATGGTTGTGGTCTTGGTCGTGGTCATAATCGTAGTCGTGATCGTGGTCGTGGTCGTGGTTGTGGTAGTGGTCATAATCGTAGTCATAGTCGTGGTCGTAATCGTAGTCATAGTCGTGGTTGTGGTCATCGCAGTTGTAGTCATAGTCGTGGTCGTGGTCGTGGTTGTTGTCGTGATCGTGGTCGTGGTCGTAGTCGTAGTCATGGTCATGGTCTTCATCATAGTCGTAGTCGTGATCGTTAAAGAAAATAAGAGAGGGGGAGGAAGAGAAAAAAGAAGAAGGAACGAGAGAGAGAGAGAGAGAGAGAGAGAGAGAGAGGAAATACATACATCATAATAAAGAAAGAGAAAAAGAGAGAGAGATAGAAGGAGAGGAGAACAATTTAAGAAAGAAGAAAAGAATGATAACAAAAACAAATTGTCTGTTGTAACGTAGACAAAATGGAAAACGATGAAGGTCTTGTTGTTCAAGATCGCGAGGTGTATCTTAATCAGCGTGTCCCATGTCCTTGCTCTCAATGCAAGCTGGCAATTAGACGAAAGTGTCGATTGTCTATAAAACACATACGACGCTTCGACGAGTTTCAATCTGAGATCATTGATCAGGCGATTGCGGATTTTTAGCAAACGGTAAGAAAAGTTAATATCAATCATGCACTGTACTCGCAAGCTAATTGAATATCATATACAAGAAGATTGGATGTGGCTGGCAAATTTTCTATCCAGGGAGGTGACGTCTCATCCCAAGGAGGAGTGCACTATTTGCGGCCAATTAGAAGAGTTCGTGGGCGTGCGATGGATGGAGTGCATAAGTCAATCCACCACTTGCAAGGCACTACCCAATCTATACCATCAATGCCAAAGGAGATAGGCAGCCTTCCAGACCTACCTACAATCTTGGAGCCTGAGATGGATTGATTCCCATGGATGTCGAGACTTCTAATCCGCTTAGAGAGGAAGCATCCATACCATTATATGATGGGTGCCGAGTATCTTGCCTAAAGACACTGCTTGCACTCCTAAGTGTGCAAGCAAAATATGAGTAGAGCGATGGGAGTGTGACTGAGTTGTTCAGGTACCTTGTATGTACACTTCGTTGATTTCTTTTCAGCACTATTATTAAAAACATTTGTGCTTTTTCAAGGTATTTTATGATTTTTTTAAAGGTTATTCAAATATCATATATTACCACCTGCAAATACCATGTCTGAGTCTCGTGATGATACACGACATGTTTCACGAAAGTTGGCATGGACTACAACAGCATCCATGTATGTATCAACGATTGCATACTATTTCGAGGAGAATACAAGACTATATGGAGACATGTCCAAAGTGTGGTGCTCACAGGTATCGATAGGACTTGCAAGGGCAAACCATTCCTCAAAAAGTTCTCAGACACTTTTTGCTTATCCCTCACATAAACTACATGTTTTGTACGTCCGGCATGGCGAGCTTGACAATGTGGCATGTGCAGAATAGGGCCATAGATTGAGTTCAACGAATATCAACGGATTCGCGCGCATGGAGCCACATTGACTTTACCTTCCCAGGCTTTGCTCGAGAGCCAAGGAATCTTTGGCTCGGTCTTGTAATGGATGGCATGAACCCATTCGGTCTGTGCTTAACTTCTTACAGTGTGTGGCCTATAGTCATTGTCAACTACAATATCCCTCCATGGCTTTCTACGAAGAAAGGACATCTCATCCTTAGCTTACTCGTTTCTGGCCGCTACAAAGTCAAAAATATGGACGTGTATCTTCATCTATTAGTCAATGAGCTTAAGATTTTGTGGGAGGAGAGGGTCACTGTGCAAGATATGAGCAAGCGCAATGGTCGACGGTCTGCCAATATTCGAGCCATTCTCATGTGGACGATGCATGACTTTCCGGGATTCAAAGAGTGCTCAGGTAAATAGATTTCCGTTCTCGTTGATAATATCTATATTTTATCATGTTTAAGTTTGTATTCACTGGATAGAGGTGTTGGAACAGGTCTGCTTACCTCAGGTTATCATGCATGTCCATTGTGCGTGCCATAGTTAGACTCCCGAAGGTCACGAACCATGAAGAAGATGGTATATCAAGGACACGCTGCTTTCTTGCCAGAGGGTCATGAACACATGGAAGGTTTTCTTGGACGACCTCCAACACGTATGAATGCCGCAAGCTGGTACGAGCTGAAAATGGTCCACGTGGAGTCACATCCAAACAGAATACGGCGGTTCTTAGTTTTCTAGGAGTTGCCATATTGGACCCACTTACAGATCAACCACTTGTTGGATCCCATGCATATTTTCAAGAATGTGGATAGCTTGCTATGGGACCACATCATAGAAAAGAGAGACACTATAGGGGCACGAATGGATTTGAATGAGGTAGGTAAGATGGAGGTGCTTTGGCTGCAGTCGAGTACTGATGGTCGCATGCAGCTACCTCACACTTCTTGGGTTTTGTCCACTAAAGAAGAGCGCATTGTGAAGCAAGTAGTCAAGTCTATCCGCACTTCGACGGGTATGATGCGTTCTCTCAGATTTGCATTTTCTAAAGATGACTAATTATCAGGGCTAAAATCCCATGATTGGCATAAGATATGTCAGGTTTGTACTACGAATGGATTGTAATTCGCATGCGCATTTTGCTATTTGGAGTGTAGCCATTGTTCAGAATGCTTTCTCATTTGTGGTAGTTTGTACTATCGATTGCGATCGCAAGATGCCTTACTCCAGAAATATGCGGGGCCATTTACAAGTTGTCGACTTTGGTGCAATGGATCTCATAGAAGGAGATTAAGATGTCCTCTATTGAATAGGCAAGGTGGGGAGTAGTGGAGACAGTCTGTCTCTTTGAGAAATACTTGCCTACTAGCATACTAACGATACAAATCCACCTTCTTGTGCATCTTGTAGATGAAGTGGAGATTGCTGGACCTATCCATACGCGATGGATGTTCTTCTTGGAGTGCTTCATGAAAACCCTGAAAGGCTTTGTGGGACAACAAGTTCGGCCAGAAGGTAGCATGGCTGAAGATTGGTTGGTGTCTGAGGCGCTAGTGCATATTTCACAATGACTACCAACGGTGGATCTAAACAACAAAATGCCATGATCACTGAAGGACAATGATAGACTGACTGGAGATGTGGTGGTTAAAAATGGGATAGAAAAAATAATGGATGCTGCAATGGAGGAGAAGGCAAATAGCTTTTGTATGTTGTACCATGCCTCTATGGAGACATGGCTCGCCAAGTACCAGATCGCTAGGTAAGATCGAGAGGAAGCGCGATCTGAATTTCGACGAAGTACATGCCATCGACCGATGCGATATCCTGAGGGCATGGAGGAGATGCTAGGTTCATGTCAACGCGATGATTGCATGGAGCTTTGACACCACAGCGTCTTGCGAAGGGGCGGAGATCTCAATGGAGGAGTGGAAATTCTCAAGGGGATGTAGTCCAAAGATGATGACATGTTTAGGATTTGTCGTATCTATATTTTATATGCGACAACTAATTTGAGTGTTTCAATATACAATGAAAAATATATAGTGCAGCATAGTCATGCGGACGGCATTTTCGTGTGGAGCATATTGACAAAATGCACTCCACAATGGACTGTGGTATTATGGCAAGGTTCGAGCAGGAGAGCCGACGACGAGCAACGGATCCAAACACGGTTATAGATGAGATGGAGTATTTTGAAAACTTGTAAAGTATTGTTACGGTGGATTACCGTAGCTTCTCCATGATACTATTCGATGTGCAGTGGTTCAAAGTGGTACTTGAAGGATCTAGAGCAACAGTTCAACGAGGCCCATTTGGATTTCTCGAAATAGATTCCAAAAAAAAAAGGACGGATTTGTGCGACACCTTTGTGTTGCCGGCCCATTGTGAATAGGTGCATGAACTCATTTGTTTGTTAATTGTATTATGACATCGTACATATCACAATAGTTTAATCTCTCTTGTACATATTTGTGAACAAGTAATCTTCTATCCAAACCCTCGACAACCTCGATGGTGGTATGTTATACCTTCAACTCCCCGAAGTGCGAGAGTATATGATCAAAGCGATGTTTCGAGCATAGATAAGGACAATATGCAAATAGAGGAGTCGATATTGCAAGGGGTGGAGGCCACTGAAAGCTTGGAGTATATAGAGGAGCCAGCATCGGCTAACAATGATGAAAATATAGGAGTCCAAGAATTCTTTGAGAACGAGGTGGACTCATTCTTTTGTGGTGACATGTCTATCGACCTTCTAGTGTATGCGGAGTTGTGTTAGGAGATTGACATGGGACTTGACATGGGACCATAAGATACTTCATACTTGGAGTATCCACTTACTCAATCCGTTAACTAATCGCTTATAAGGGTACATAAGATATGTATTTTAAGTGAGATCATTTTTTTAGGATTTATATTACTGTGCTTTGTATGATTTAAATTGATTATGCTAACATTATTTTTTGTCTGTGTAGGTGACATTTTCAAGATGAGTCGAGGGATGAGCAATGAGGAGTTACATGATATCTTCACACACATGTCTCTAGATTAGATCGGGATACAGGTATGACTCCTCGCTCTCGTGGCGATTCCAGGGAGCGTGGCTCAGATGGATGCAGTGGAGGTACGGACATGGTGTCTCCGTCTCGTGGTTCTGCTGGAGTTGCATCACCTCCTAGATTTGTTACACCTATGGGGACGTCTACTCCAATTACTTCGGCTTTTGCTCAACCGTCTGCAGAGCAGGTGGCACCCCTATGGGTGCTACTCTGATACTTACTACCCCGGTCGGTACACCGGATGTACAGGGATCTCTTAGATATGCCCAGGAGCATGGACGTAGGTGGGAGAGGACCCATCTTAGGCATACCGTAGAGGGATATGCCTATCTTGTCGATGATAGGTCAGGAGCCATCATTATGAATGATGAGGGGAGGAGGGTGATGGCTCGCATGAGAGAGTTGTGTCAACAAGTTTTTCGGCACAATGACTTAGATCATTGGAAAAACATACCGAAAGGGAGCAAGGACTACATAGTAGCATCCTTGCATGAGGAGTTTTCGGTTCTAGCCACAACATATAGATTTTCTACGGGTTGGATGATGGACTGCATGCGTGCATATATGTCACATAGACGATCGGACGCACGCAAGGCACTCAAGAGTGGGGCTGCAGAGCCCGAGTGGCTAGACACGGACGATTGACGCCGACTGAGGGAGGAGGCTACAAATTCTCCAGGACATTGGAATCAACAGCACGAGGCGGCGAGAGCATGATTGGAGACCAGAGTGATCCATTATCTTGGGAGTGGCGACCACAGGACATATCTGGAGGATTTTATAAGTTTTTCTTTTGTTTTGCTTGCTTATTTTTTTGTAATATCCTTTGTACTGACAATCATGTTTCTAACAGTTAGTATTTTGTTTTCTTTGTAGCACTCCATTACAAATCGCGATCCAACCGTCCTTGAGACTCGATATGTAGAGAGGCACGGTCTCATGCATTGATCGACCGATTGTATAGATGCGTCGGCCTTGTAAGTCACTCATCTTTTTTTTCTGTAGTTACCATGTTTAATTAGAATACATTATTGTATGGTGATTGATGTGTTGTTGTTTCTTTTTTTGCAGAGTCCATTCGATGCTCCTTTGCGGCGGGATGAGCTTTCGAATGGCGAGGATATGTAGCTCGCCCTTGGATCCCTGGAGCTCACACACCCTTCTTTTTTGGTCTCCTGATTTGTGTAAACATTTTCTATGTAGTAGTAATATCTTGTCATGATTGTACCAGTCACTTTCATTATGCGATCATGTATTTATTTCATGTATCAGTGTTATGATTTCAGTATACTTTCTTTGTTTACACGAGTATTGTACACAGAGCAGAAACTATTTTGCATGGCCCAAATAAAGCACACAGTGCTAGTGCCCTATCACAAAAAAAAATTCCCTGTTACTGTCGCTATTAGCATCGCAAATTTACCTATATGTGTTGTTATTTGCATCGTTATTAACGTCGCAAAGCATTGTTATCAGTGTCGCAGAGCGTCGTTATTAGCATCACAAATATCGACGCAAATAGCGACACTGATAACGACGTTGATACCGACTGTTCTATGGTGTTGCCAATAACGACACTTTTTGCGACAACGGGGGCAAATTTTGTTATTTACATTTTCATCGCTTTTAACATCGGTATAAGGCCTATATCTTGTAGTGATTGTATTAGTCTAAGTTGCCAAAGCTTTCAAAGTTCAGATTATGTTTCTTATATCAACCTTCCATGAACTATCTTGTTGCATGAAACATGTTTTCATACCTTGGTGTGAAGCATTAGTAGAATAGTGGCACAAAGTGAAAGTAGAATCTAGGCGTGGAGCACCTAGTTCCATGAAGAAACAAAGTAAGTATGATGAAACAAAAGCTAGAGACATGTTAGTCTATGACATTGGTGGAAGATTTCTACATGATTGCAATCTTAATGAGAGATAGCAACAAATGGGTTGAAAGATCAATACCTAGATTTGGCGAGTGGATAACATTGCTTGCACACATGTCCCTTTTTTTAATCCTAAATAGTTCATACATTGTCTTATTCGGGTCGTCTTTGATGTAGTATTAATATTAAATATGAACTGTTTAATATTACTACCTTGCTAGGATGCCTTCTCATCTTAAACATGATGAGTTATGTCAAGGTGCTTAATGCAAGGGAAGACATTTCAATGTGCCATGAGAAAAGGGATCTCAACTTATACCCTCTATGTTGAATATGCCATTTTCTTTTGGTTGGGCATAGTGCTAGGAATTGTTTGTCTAAGACCAAGCAAGAACATTAAGGATGGAGATATGCAAATTCATCTTTTTAAAGTTGTGTTTAATTAACTATAAGAGCCCTTTAATAAAACGTAAATCATTATTAATCTTGAGAATGGAAAGTCCATGTAAAGATAAACATTAAGGGCATAGTCCCTAATTGCTAAACCTCCTTAGTAGAATCAAAATCCACACAATCCTCAGCTTTTGGGATTTTCGTGGAATGTATTGGAGCCACGAGGCATTACAATTTTTGTTACTCTATGATGGATAGATATAGCTCAAGTTGTCAACGTTACAGGTACGCCACAGAGAGAGAGAGAGAGAGAGAGAGAGAGAGATTTTAGCAGACGCGAAAGAGGGGGGCAGACACGCCAACCGGGATGTCTTGGTGGGGTGCTATGACGTCCTGCATGGACGAGCTGGCGGCTGAGGGCAGCTTATGGACCAGCGCCTTGGCCAGCTTCAGCCAGCGGCTGAATCTCTGCCGTCGGGTAACCCTCCCATCGGACGGCCAATCGGCGGCAGCTTCAGGGACAGCGCCGCCTCCCGCCGGCCACTCGCTGTAAATCTCGTCGTCACGATACTGGCTCGGGTGGCAGAGAAGGAGGTCCTGGATGCGCGATGTGGCGGGCGACCATTGGCCGGTGTGCCAGTCAAGGTCGTAGAGGCGCGCGGCCAGGAAGCGGTGGGCGTGTCGGGCCAGAAAGTCGATGGAGGAGAGCAGGTAGTCGGCCTCCTCCTCGGCCATGTCGTAGGAGAAGCTCACCCTTGTCCAGCCTGGCTTCATCGCTTCGTACCCCTACCCACATCAATCAACATATTTTCCACACACCTCAGCCACTTGTTAGAAGAAAGAAAGCAAAAAAATAAAACCAACACTAGATTCATTAACTTCCTTTAAAATGCCTCATAGGCATACAAACCAGCACCTTGCATCATCAAATATCCAAATGTTATTCACTTCACGCACTACTAAAAGAGAAAACTTGCTGATGAGGTTGTGGCTCATGTGGTTTGAGCATGTGGGTGTGCACGTGGGGCCTATGAGTTCAAACCTTGGATACACCCTTGGGTGTAATATAAAAAATAGACCAATGTTTTCTCAAATAAGACAATCATTTGGCGAGCAAGAAATTGGGGCACCGATAATTCCCAGAACTATTGCCAAGTCATCTACTTGCCAATGGTCAATTAGCCCTTTACATCCTCCACTTACTTGGAAAATTGACAATTAGCCCTAGATTACATCCTCCACTTACTTAGAAAATTGACAATTAGCCCTAGAAAGCACTTGCAATGAAAGTACTAGCATCAACAAACCCTAACTATTGCAACAACTTAATAAGTGATGCACTCAAAATAACACACATCAACATGTAAGTGTGCACACATGCATACACATGTGCACGGCGCGCGCGCGCACGCACACACACACACACACACACATATTTCCATTTGCCCTTATTGACAATATCCTACAAAGTGTCGTGAAATGGAAGTTTGTGATGAATGTGATGCACACAACAATTGTCGTATGTTGAACCTCATGAAGAGATCTAACCGAATGTTATGATGAATGGACAAGAAAAAAGTAAAAATGTGTAGCACCTACAATATCATGTATGACATTCACATGCTACAATTTGTCAGCAATAAGATTTAGGTGAACAAGTCATACCTAACACATAACACTCATCATACTTACAAAATAGGCTTAACCCAAACATACTTAAATTACAACAATAGTTCAAACATGTGAAAGAGTTTAAAAATTACCTTCTCAATGGCACTCCTTATGGCAAGTGATTGCTCTCTTCCTATGCCTAAAAGTGTGTGCCCATATGGACCAGCACATGCACACCCCCCTCGTGCTTGTATGCCAAATAAATCATTGAGCAACCGAACAATAAATCGTCCATGCAATGGTAATGTACTCTCATCACGTATAGATGTTTGAATGCAATTTAATTGTCTCTTGGCCCAATTGTGGAGTAGAGACTTGGTGTTGTCATCATCAATCATAGGTTTCACAATGAAAGATAGAATTGGTAGTCTCTTAACTGTCTTAGGGCCTAATATCTCAATATTAGGATTGGTAGATAACTTGCTTATGGCTTTTTGAATGAAGTAAGACTCTTGAGACCCAATAAGCTCAGTTCCCATCAATCCATCCTTCACCCAAAATGCCAAAGCGCACCTATAGAAAATAAAAATAAATGTGACATTATTAGTGAGATGTAAGCATTTGACCAATTTTTTCTTTGGAAAGAACCCATGATAAAGAATTCTAGTTAGGTATAAAATATTAAAGAAACATAATGCAAAGCAATGAGAGGAAAGGCTCCAATATAGGTGCCCTCACAAATTTAAACTTCAAACATGTACATCATTAAAGTTCAACCAGATAAGTTTTGGATTAGTCCAAAATCTTTATTGAACATTCACCAACGTAAGTGGCAAAGCTCTAGCACATGGGCTATATCAAACCATTAAGATTCAAGAAAATAGACTATGGCCTATTCAAGTTTTTCACCTCAACTTACCTTATTTTCTGCACAATTGGTGGTGTGCCAGCATCCTCTCTATGTTCAACTCTCGTATGGTACAAAGTATCCTAATGTCAAAAATGTAAATGGTTAAGTGTGCATGCATCTTGAGACATATCCATGACATAAGGCTTTTTGCATCTCAATTAAGAAAAAATAGTCAAACTACGTGCATGATTCTTCCACAATTTTTCTAGAATGAAAAATGTATTATGGAGACACCTACAACATAAAAAGATGGGATTTGAAATGCCAAAAAGTATGGACATCATAAAATAGTGGGACTTGAAATATCAAAAGCCAAATACCCTACAAGCTGGCCCTTTGCAAAAGTCAATAGGCCACCTTAATTAATGGGCACTTTGAGATTATTTCAACAACAATGACTTTAAAGGCATAGGGTAATCTTGATTGCAAAATGCCCATCACCATGTTATGAAACAACATATGGTATCATCTAAGTAAAAAGTGTTTAATCTTGAAAGCCAAAATTTTTGTTGACAAGAAACCTAGCACATTTTTAAATTTCATGTGGAAGAAGACTTTCTCCATGTGTAAGAAGGAAGATCTTAGCAAAATAGAGCTAACACAAGAAGATGGAAATTCATGACATCTTTGCAAATGGCATAAGGACTATCAAACTAACAAACTTTTGAGTCTTACAAAATTTTGTAACTCCCAAAAACTCTATCTCTAACATAGACTCAAGTTTCCTCATGATTAATCTTTGTAATTCTTGGTTATGTGCTTCCTGTTGTCACCTTCCCATGGTGTTCAAAAACATAGTTCTCACCACTTGAAATCCTAAAATTTTGTATATCCTCTCACATGATCCCAAATATGAAAGCCTCAAATGATCTATCTAATCTAGCTCAAATTTTCTTCTCCCATAACGTAGCAACTTTTGGTAGCAATTCTAGCGCAAGCACCATAACATTTGTACTTCTCTACAAGAGCATTTACTATGTCCTAAGCCATTTTTCACCTACAAGTATTTCTTTTAGTAGAAGATTTGTGCCTCAAAGTCCTTAATTCCACAACGAATCAAATTTTCTTCATAAGGGACTCCCTAATTTTTTTGTAGCCTTGAAGATAAGTTATGATGTGAGTTAGATTTCCACTAAAAAAATTCATATGGAGTGTCTAAGTAGCTATCTAAATTGTCCAAGATCTCTCATTCAGTATTTAACAATTTGCTATAATCAATGTAGTATTGTAGTTATTCGCCTAATGATGTCCCCTATTAATATCTAATGTGGAAGGACCTAAATCTCATTCAATTTTTAAAGGGTGAAAATTCCATTATTCTCTTACATGGATTCACCAATCTTAGTAATAGGAGGTTTCAATAGCTATGGCCTTTTTTTCTAGTTTACTACAATAATAGGTGTTTGAGATAAGTCAAAATGTATTTTCTTTCTTTGAAACCCTCTAATCATCCTACTACCAACCCCTTACAATGTTGTAATACTCAAGCCAACAAGTTCCAAAAATTTCAACAAAACTTGGTTTTATATGTAAAATAAATATTCAAAATACTAATCTTAGGAGAAGAAATTGTAAAGCAAAAAGAATCATAGAATGTGGCCTAATATAGTTCTTTGTGTGTGTACACACACACATACATGTATGTATGTATATGTGCATGTGCACACACACACACGCACACACACACATGTATGTATATGTGCACACATACACACACACACCATGTATGTGTACATGGTGCACAAACACACACATGTATGTATGCATACACGCACGCATGCACACACACACACACACCATGTCAAATGGTTGTGTGCGTGCGTGCGTGCGTGCGTGTGTGTGTGTGTGTGTGTGTGTGTGTGTGTGTGTGTGAGTGAGTGATACATCTAGCTAAACTTGGCTTGCCATTGTAGCTTCTTTTGTAACCCCAGTACTCGTCATTCCATTTGTAGTGATTGTGTCGGTAGCGTTATTGGAAACTCCTACCTCCACAACCTTTGTAACTTTCCTCTTCAGAGCCATGGTATTTAAGCGCGAGATTGAAAAGGGGATTTTTGGCAAAGGAGCTTGGGGATAATTAGATTGACAGAATTTTGATTGATGGGGGAAGGAAATCACCAAGAATTTAGAAAAATTGAGAAGATTCTTGATTCCAACAAGAAATAGAATAGAAGGGATGGATAATTTGATTCTAAGAGTTCGGGGAATATCGTTCTTGTCTTCGTGAAGAGGGTTCCCGTCCTCACACTTCTTTTTCCCCACTTCCTCTCGCTCTATACTCTTGAGAAGAGCCTCTCCTCTCTTTTTCAGACTGCCCTACACCGAACCCCACTATAAAGTTGCATTCTACTCACTTTCCCACTAACAAAAAAATGGAACCTTGAATCCTACATTAGCCCTCCCCATAAAGTTTGGTGAATATAATCCATTTTTGTTAGGTCTTCTGTGCTTATCTTTGTCAAAGAAGCCCATACTTTTGTCAAAAAAACCCTTGTTTTTGTCAAATAAACACTTCATTTATTTTGTTAGGTTTTGTGCTTATTTTTGTCAAAAAATCCCTCTATGTGTGTGTGCGTACGTGCGTGCGCGTGTCATAAATCTAGCTAAACTTGGCTTACCATCCTTTGAAATTGAATACACCGAACCCCGCTATAAAGTTGCATTCTACTCACTTTCCTACTAACAAAAAGATGGAACCTTGAATTGTACATTAACCCTCCCCACAAAAATTGGTGAATGTAATCCATTTTTGTTGGTCTTATGTGCTTATCTTTGTCAAAGAAGCCCAAACTTTTGTCAAATAAACCCTTAATTTTGTTACATTTTATGTGCTTAGAGAATTTGAGGTCTATTATCAAGAAATTTTGAAACTTTGTAAAGAAAACTTCTAAAATTTTCCAAAGGTGATTTGAGGTCTGTTATCAAGAAATTTTGAAACTTTGTAAAGAAAACTTCTAAATTTTTCCAAAGATGATGGCCTAGAAACTAATGGTTAGACTCATAATCATGAGATTGTGGATTCAAGTCTCGCCAAGTTCATCACTTAGTTGGACACCTATGCTTAGATGGTGTGCTTATGTAAATCGAGGCTATTGTCCATTACAACACAATTGATTCTCCTCCTTTATAGGGTCATTGAGGAGGGTCTCAATTTGATTGAACTCTTTTACTCATCTGGGCTTTTTATATCATTTAGAAGAAGGGTCCCAAATTGATTGGGCTTTTTTACTCATTTGCCTTGCAAGCTATCTAATGTGTTCATGAGAAACATGCCCATGTTTCTCTTCCATGCTCTATCCGGTAATATTTTGTGAAATTAAATTTGTAGCTTCAAGTTTGAGGTTTTTGCATCAATCGTCAAAAGTGTTTTCCATGTAAAACTAGCCACAAATCGCAATGCTCATGTGTTGCAAATACGAAAAGATAAAGTGAAAAGGTGAATGAAGTATATGATAAAAAAAGGCCTTAAATAAATGAGAAGTGGATAAAGTGAGAGCCAAAGATTAACTGTGGTCTTCGGAGCCAAGCCTTGGTTGTGAAGACTACATAACCCTTCTCAATAGATTGTACTTTGTAGAGATGGGTGTAAATTTCCTACAAGAGGAGTTAGAGTTTTAATTTGTCAATAGAATATTATGAAAAGTTAGTTTATGTTTCCCAGTTGCGAAGAAAAAATAAGGTTGCCCTTCAAACCAAGGGCTAGTAATATATAATTACTAAATAGTACTACAATGTGGATGTTCAATAAGTGATGTATAACATTTTATCTTTATGTGGCCCATAGTGCTGACAAATTGTACTTAAAGAGACTTTAAGAAGTCATTGACTCACTAAACTATACATTTCTTACAAGGCGCCCTTTGCTATGTGACAAAAGGAAGATAGCCTTTTGGCTCCAATGACTTTGTGGAAAGATATAGGTTATCTAAATGGGTCAAGAAGTAGTTTCCTATTTGAACTTGTCTATTCAAGTAAGTCACATGATATTTTAATTGAAAGTGTCTATCCAAGTTATCACACGATATCTTAAGATAGTCAAACTATATACCTCATATTTGCCTAAAATTTCTATAAGTCAAACTTAGTTATAAATGAGAGGTTCACTGAGTGGAAAAGAGGAGTCCATAAAGTGACACTCAAGGATGTATTGAGGTGAAATTTTTTAGAATCCAAAATATCAAATAGTATGGATATCATAATTGCCTTATTGATATTTGACTTATATTTGACAAATGGCTAAAAATGATGCATCTTTTGTGCAAAAGTGTCACTAAATTGGGGTAGGGTTCACTTTCCTTTTGGGAGTGCCAATTTATTAGACCCTTTACCCCTATCTCTTGCTATTGCTTGAGTGAGGAGTTTTGCAAACACGCACACATTTGCTACAATTTGTGAAAGTGATTTCTCAACTAATCACACAGCGAATTAGCTTTGGGGATTTCCTATTGGAGATAAACCCAAAAATCCTAGCTTATCAAGAAAATTTGTGAGATAGTGTAATGTGTAGATGAAGAAGTAGTTGTAAGGTATACACACTCATGCTATTGGTAAGGCCATACATGAAGTATATAATGTGTAGATGAAGTAGTTGTAGGTGGGCGTAATCGGTTTGTCGCTTCGGATTGGACCATTGAATGCTCAAAATATAGAGAGGTAGATTATAGATATATCTTGGGATCGTTCCTACCACGTAGAAGGCGACATTTTCAGTTTGGAAGATTATTTATAATCAATAATTACCTGCTCGTTAAAGCCGTTGACGTAGTCGACAGTCCCACCGCCACACGTGGAAGGCGCCGATTCGTGCAACATGTAGAGGCTCCGCTTCATCAGCAACAGCCCGGGCGTGCCGGGGCCTCCCAAGAGCTTGTGCGGGCTGACGACCAGCGCGTCGCACCCGTCTTCATCGCCAGACCGCATGTCTATCTCCACATGAGGCGCACTGCAATATGCCATCGATATATGTATATGTAAGTATGGCAGGTTACTGCGACAATCCCACTGATGATCCGCGTTACATAATGAGAATATGATATGATGACAACGATGAGTTATGTCTTCACCTAATGCGATGATAACGTTGAATTATATCTTTACGTAATGTGATTGATGTTTACGGTTAGGTGTATCTTTCGGTTATTTAGATGATTAATATGATGAATCGTATACAGCCAGATTAATCATTATGTCGATGATAGTGATGATGCTTAAGTGCAGCTACCTTGCCGCAAAATCGAAGCATGCGAAGGCCCCGTGCTTGTGCAGGAGGCGGGCTATGGCGCGTGTGTCGGTGACGAGGCCTGTCACGTTGCTGCAGGCCGAGAAGCTCCCCAGTTTGAGGCGCCTGCGGGAGTAGAGAGGCGACTGCAAGGCAGCCTCCAGAGCAGCCATGTCGATGCAGCCATCTTCGCCTGCAGGTATCTCCACGACCTGCTCATCAACCCAACATATCACACGAGCATCATTAATAACCATGATTTCAGTAATTAGGTGTGTATCATCTTTCATGTTCTCGTAAACAGTATCTAATCAGTCATACGCGTAACGCATCATATGGACGCGTCACGGCCTTGTATTCTCGATCAGAAATGGAGCACATGAATTAGATGTTTGTCATTTCCCATTAATTGTAGGTGCAAAACCTTACATCTACCAAGCTCTGGCGCCACGACAGGAGATTGGAGTGATGCTCGTAGGGACCTGTGAACACGACCCATCTGTCTTCTTCTCTGATCAAGCTGCTGTGGCGGATGCTGGTGCGGAGTGTCGACGGGACAGCGATCCCCATCACTTCCTGCAGACGTTTGATGGCTGCTGTGCATCCCGAACCGCAGAACAATAGCGCATCCTGGTCGCCTGCCCCTAGCCTCCTTTTAATGTACTCCTCGCTCTCTCGCACCATCCTACTCGTCTTCCTCCCAACAAAGCTATCCTCTGTGTGCGTATTGCCTGCATCATCAGATCATCAGAAAACACAGTCAACGATCGAGAAATCCAAGCAAACTGACGGCCAGACAAGCAAACTAGTAGCTTCGTGGGTTGGTATTGTCGTTGATACTGGTCATTAATCCGTGAAACAACCGTAATGTAAACGGTAAACACACCATATGACTGCTATTGAACAGAGAAGATGATTAATCATGAGGTGATCATATTTAGCAATCAGTCACCGACATTGATCACAATAGGTTGAATAAGCATGCCGCATGACTGGCCATCAAAAAATCACATTTAACACTCAACGATTGTAAGGCTAGACGCATTATCATGGTACTAATTTGATGCGTAGAGCAAGGCAGATGATGGATTTGTGAATTACCATAATATGGTAGCACATGCCGTATGATGAAGTTCTCAATGAACAACAGGGGCCTCCCCGAGGCTGTGTGGTCTGCATACAGCACCCTGCGCAACCCAAAGGGAGTCTCAAATTCTAGGTCGTGCCCAATCACCTGCGATCGCAGCCACCGGATTTTGTCGTCAACGGTCCAGATCGACGACAGGCTGTGGGTGCGGAGCAAGGAAGACAGTGCATCCTCGTGGTTTCTGAGGGAGACAAATACATCGAGCTCGTATGGCCGTGTGATGAGTAATTCTGCCGGGCGGCTTGCAGTGCAATCACGACGAGCAACAGCATTGCTAGCATTATTTAAACTCGGATCTGCTGCAGATCGACTACCCCGGGTGATGCGCAAATCTTGCTGCGCAGGAGTAGTTCTGGCTTGGTCCGCACTGCAGGGAAATATTTCCTGATCGGTGGATTTTCCCTGGTCCGTAGTTTCTGATGCAGTGACGACCGATAATGTCTGCAGCTGTGCCTTGACCGACTTCTTCGCCCCTCGTCCCGACCATGGACGTCCATGCAGCACATATCCGTTCACTCGAAGGACCATGTTCCTATTCCAAGCCTTGTAACTAGTAGATGAGTGAAAGATCGAGGACTTCTTGCACCACTGATTCTATGAGAAAATATGGAAAATGAAAATGCAAATGCAAACGCGAAGATAAAAAGGGGGTTGAGCGGTCCGAGTCACTGAGAGACTGGGAATGTGATTTGCTGTTATGATATTAGCGGTCGAATGGAGTGATGTTATGAGTGGATTGATTGAATCTATATCTAATTGCTGTTTGATATCCGTGTATAATTGATTGCTGATGTTGGATCTGAGTAGGATACACCTACGGTCCTACACAGAACAGGCCACTAGCCAGTACCTAGTCCACACGTCGATTGTAGATTGGTGGCGGGCAAGTGGCTGTAGTGCTGGAATGAGAATACATTCAATCGATTTGCCAGAGTAAATTCTCGCCCACATAATCTTTCCAATGGTCCATTGGCCGTCTTGCTTCCAGCCTCCAAGAGTGGACAGCGCACACAGTCGACTGGCAACGAATAGGTTGGGACTTGTGATGATGATCGCTGAGATGGAAAAGATCCCTATCAGCATTCAAGAACTATACGACATGGGTATGAATGCTTGCACCGGCGAAGGACGGTCGTCGACTCGTCGGTCCCTGAGATATTACAAACTCACCCGCCGCGCTCTGCCGAAACTGGTAACTCTTTGGGCTGTGTAATAATATAGTTATTAAAACTCTGAAAGCCAACAGGATATTAGCAGGCGGAGCGGTGGGACTTACAAAGTCACCCGCCGCGCTCTGCCGAAACTGTAACTCTTTGGGGTGTGTAATAATATAGTTATAAGCTTCTGTACAAGGAAGCTTCCTTATTAGCCTTATACAAAAAGGAGTATTAGCCTTATACAAAAAGGAGACGACGGGCATCCTTTTATTAATACAATCGCGCATCCTTCAAAAACAATTCAAAAAAACCAAAACTCTTCATGCATCCTTCAAAGAAAAAATAAACCTTTTAATTCAAATACACTAGTAAATATTTATTCTTTTAAAAAAATATTATTGCCTTTCTTTTCAAAAAAACAAAATTTACAAATCCTCTAAAAAAAACAACTAATTCCTCAATGCTGATAGCTAAAAACTAGTGACTGAATCATATGCTAATAAAACTTGTGCTCAATCTTTATAAAGTACAAGTCTATATGTAGTCATACATGACATATACAAGGAGGAACTTCTCCAAAAAAAAACAACTAATTTCCCAAATTTGTTGATAGCTAAAAACTAGTTACTGAATCATATGCTAATAAAACTTGTGCTCAATCTTTATAAAGTACAAGTCTATATGTAGTCATGCATGACATATACAAGGAGGAACTTCTCCAAAAAAACAACTAATTCCTCAAATTTGCTGATAGCTAAAAACTAGTTACTGAATCATATACTAATAAAACTTGTGCTCAATCTTTGTAAAGTACAAGTCTATATGTAGTCATGCATGACATATACGAGGAGGAACTTTGTAAAGTATTGACTTGGTAAATGCAATCTAGTGCGCAAATCAGATGCTATATGTGCGCAATGAACACCGGAAGGTCCGCAAGAACAAAGAACTCTACAAAAGCTCATAAAGCAAGAAGAAAGGTTTCACGACATGAGACAAAAAAGACAAATTGGATGCAATCTCCCCCCATGCCTTGTGTGAGCGCTTCACAAGGCATGTATTTATAAATTGATTAATCTCCAAGCTCTAAAATAACCCAATTTACAATTAGTATGCTTTTGGCTTTTGTGTTTGCTTTTGCCTAAATAAATAATAAAGCGTTTGGGCGTCCAAAAAGTCGGGCTATATCCAAATACAATGTCTAATAATGAAATATTTAAACCGAGCACCTATACGCATACAAATTAATAAATGTTTGTCAAGTGCTTTTAAAATAAATAAGCGCACCTAAATAAATATTAGCACCACGTATTTAGTGTTGGAGGTAAAGGCACCTCTGCCTAACCGCCTGTGTATTACTACACTGATAGTACTCGCCACTGCACACTATAGGTGTCGGTCACCCATCACCGTCACTTTATTATTTATTCTTTTAGTGACAATTTGAATAAAGGAAGGCCCGGTCACACATTGTGACTGTTGGAGTTTCCATTTGTGTCTCTCTCTCTTCTTGCTCTTGCTCTTTGCCATTGCTCACTTCCAAGCAAGCTTCAATCACCTTTCAATTGGTATCAGAGCTTTGGATTAGAGCTTGATCATGGAGCTTTGCCCAACATTACTTCAGCCCGGATTGAAGACCTAGAGCTTGGAGCTTCAATGCCAGCCATGGCTTCTTTCCCCCGAGATAAGATTTCATCTCCTGTCTCTCCTCGGCCCTCATAGGCTCTTTGCAGGTATTCCTTGGCTTCATTGGGCACCTTGTATGTCCCTATTTTCCCTCTTATCCTTAGCATAACCAGCAGGTCCCACAGTCAACTCACGTTTTCTTTGCGCATGTTTTAAAATCTGGCTCAAAAATCCCAGTTTTTCTCATATCTCGGGCATCCGAAACTTGATTTAGGCAAGGTAAGAGTCTAACTTCGGGTTTTGGTACACTTCGGATAATAGGCATCATTTAATTCAAAAATAGAGTTGGAGAATTCAAATAGATAGTTTGATTGAAAAGGCATTAATCCGAGAAAATCACAAAAAAATATTTGTCTAGCACTTTGTTGATTTTTTTGTACATTTGGAGGTTTGAAATAAAGAAGAGGGTGGGAACAACCTCTTGGGAAATCCAAGAAATCACTGGATGGAAATATTTCATGAACCGGTTTACCAGGGGGGGTAAAGAGTAAAGATCAATGGAGGAAGGTGAAGGGAAAATGTGTAATGTGAAAAGAAAAGACATGAAATAGATTTGGAGCCATCCAAAGGGCATGTGAGGCTCATATGTCATAGCTTTGGAGCCTTATAATAAATTAAACAAATGGGACCCTTCTTGGAAGCATTAGTGGAAGAAAAATCAGGCATATGATTTTGTAAGATTTTTTTAAAAATACTTCCACTCCGATCCAAAAAAACTTTTCAACATGAAAGTTGTAGTGCGTGAGCTGAAGTCTTGGTTGGTATTTTTTTATAATTTTTTTGAGCTACGAGCCGGGAGATATGGCCAAAATGGTGGATGCCAACTTTTTCCAACTGCAGTAAAGACCACCTCCCAATTTTATACACACCCACACTTTCTTCCCCACACTTAACACTTCCATAAAACATCATTCATTAGACTCCCAACCCTTTCCCCTCTCTTCTCCTCTCTCTCAAGCTAATAAACAATTAGAATTTCCCTCCTAAATCACCCTCAAATCATCCTTAATTGTAGTAGTAATGTATGATTTCTCACTACTCTCTCTCCATTATTTCTAGATATGATCTTATTTTATGAAGATTTTCTATATTTTTTTATAGGAGAGCTGTTGGACTCAAGCTATGGAGGGGAGAATTTAGACAAATCACCTATGGTGGAACTTGATTAAGTACAAAATTGGTTAACAAAACATCTAGATGGAGCTTCCACATTGGTGGAACCGCCTTAATGTAGCTTTGGTGGTGTTAATTCCTATTCTATATTAACCTCCTCCCTAAACACCCTCAAGGCCTATATAAAGAGGCCTTCTCCTTTGTAATTTGCAAGAGAGAGCCAAGAGGCCTTCTTCAGCCCTATTAAGCCTTTCCTATTCTCTCTCATGAGCTTATGCAGTTCATTCCCTTACTATAGCTTATGCATGTTATACAGTGTAATAAGCCCATGCTATTGGTGTCCATATTGTGTATATTGGTTATGTCTTGAGGGTTCTCCATATCTTGTGCCCTCTTAAGTTTTATTGATTCATCTATTTTTTGTAGTTCTCTCTCTCTCTCTCTCTCTCTCTCTCTCTCTTTGTTTTCCTCTCTTCTCCCTCACAAGCTCCTCTCCCTCTTGCGTAGCATCCTAGTCCGCTCTTCTATGACTAGGTGGTGCCCTTATCTCATTCACTTTGTGGCAGAAGGAAGTTTGGCATAGTATAGAGGCTGTCATACCGAATTTCATTCGTCATAAATTGGTGCCCCCACTAAGGACATTCTCACCCACAATTCTCTACCTTCGTATGTGGGACGATACAACACATAATGGTGCGTCCTCTACAACAAGTGCTCCAAATGGCTCTTCTCCAATGCCTTTACCAACTCTTTTTGAAGCTGGTCGAAGTCCACGACTCCCAGAATGGTCTCCCAAGGAAGCCCAAGAAAGAAAGTATGCCTATCGGATGATTGCACGTATGCGAGTAAAAGGTGTTCACCTTAGAAATTCCATTCTCTCACAATAGAAAAAATCATGTTGCCATCAATTGCTAGGTTCTCATAATTGTGGTGAGTATTTTGCAAAAAAAATGAAGGCCCTTTCGGGAGGTCCTCGTCTCCAAATCATCAAATCCCTCTCTCTCTCTAGCCTAATCCACATCAAAGGAGGACAACTATGCATGAACCATGTGGAGTTTTGTAAAGGTGCAAAGTATGGAGACTACCTTCAACTGTTGCTAGCTCGAAGGTTGGGTGTGGTTGAAAAGGTGGCCATCACACCTTATGAAATATATGTCACCGAGGATGGACACACTAAGGCAAGAAAAATCGCTGGTGAGCAAATTCTCTGTATAGCAAAGTTGGTGGTTTCCAAAAAGAAACACTCTGGGAATATCCTTTATAATTCAAGAAAGTACATTCCCCCTACTCCCTTAAGTAGTCTCCACTTATGAATAATAATAATGGCCCAAATTTCTACACCTTCCACTCTATACAAAACATCTGAGTTAATATATACATCAGTAGGAAGATTTTCTTCCGGCAGCATCTTGTCATGCACTTTGGGGCTGAAAGATTAAGGGAGATTCTTGTATCACGAGAATCTATAATCTTCCCAATGCTAGACTACAATGCATCCTTCAATGTACATGTCTTTATTTTATTATAATAGTTTCTCATGAATCGCCGCGAGTTGTATGGACCAATCCAACCTCTTGCTATGCAAACTGTGCATATTGTAGCCAGCACAAAGCTTAGATTCCAATGCATTATTAGAAGCATACCGGGGCCTAAACGTCTTGCTAAAATCAATGCATCTGTGAACCCATTCATCCTTCCCCTCATAAAATACAACTTAAGTCTAGACGTGTTCATCTTTGTACTCTACTAAGGCAACATGGCATTTCCAAGCTTCTTTGGGCGCAATGGGAAAAATGCAGTGGATTTTTTGGACAACCTTGAGATGGCCTTCCTTGTCTCTGGGAGGGATGATGAAGCATTAAAGTTGAGGGCTTTTCCTTTGGTGCTCAAGGAAGAAGCTAGAATGTGGTTCCAAACTCTAAATTCGTCCCAAAGAGCTGAATGGGAGGGATTGAAGGCAACTTTCTTGCAGAGATTTCAACAAACTAACTCGGCTAAAGAGTTATGGCAACGGCTTTTGGCCCTCCATCAAAGTGATCCTTATGGTTATGCAACTTATGAGAAAGGGTTTTTGAAGCTTTGGGGGTAGTGGTCAGACTCACTGAATCCTGGTGAGAGAGCTCCAAACTGCCTTCAAAAGGATCGATTTATTTCAGGTCTGTACCCCTTGCCCAGGGAGAAGGTAAAGGTGAAATTTCCAAACACTTTTGAAGATGCTTTGAGAATCACTAGGGAAATGTCATAAAAATAGAGGAGGTGGTCAGGGATAGAAGGCTCTAAGAAGAAATAGTGAGAGGTAAGATAAAGGTAGATGTAGTAGAGACCATGCCTATCAAGCGGGTACATGTCCAAACTGAGGCAAGCAAGGAAGCAATCAATGAGGCAAGTACATCACGGGCACCTAGAGATGAAGGGAAGAAGAGAAAGACTCGACTAGGTCTAAAATTGATATCTCCGTCTTCCCTTTGGGTTCTCGGACACAACCTTACGATCTGATATCAGATGTGAGCTCTCAAGGGCAAAAAATTACTTGGCCACAACTACTTCATGCCTCTCCAAAGCTACAATGACAATGGTCAAAAATTGTAAGCACAAGGGCAAGGCAAGGTAAAATGGTTAGTGCAATCAAGGCATATGGCCTCAAAGATATAGTGCCTTTAGTGGAGGCTCAAATCAAAGGTCAATGGATTTGAAAAACATACATCGATAGTGGAGCAGAGGTTTGTGTCATGATAGAAAAGCTTATGCATCAATTAGGCTTAGAAGTAATGGAATCCTCAACCTTTAGGGCAAAGATGACCAACAATGATGCGGTCACATGTGTGGATGTAGTGAAAGCTTTGAGAGTTTCTGTTTTTGGAATCACTGCAGCATTGGATGTTTATGTGATGCCAGAAAAGGGAGAAGGATATCCCCTCATCCTAGGGAGACCTTGGCTTATGGGCATCGGAGCTAGGAAAGATTGGGCAATAGGGGATCTGGAGTTGAGGCCACGTAAGGTGGGTGGCCATGATCAAAATGTGGTTTACAACTTGAAGAGTGGGTGTCAAGAGAACCTTGAACTAGAAACATCTGCCGATGAGTGGAGCTCAAGTGCCTCATCGGTAGAAGAGGAAGAGAGTTCAAGTGGAGAGAGTGATAGCACTCTTGAAGTTATGGGCATCACCTTAAAGGAACCTACCTCATTAGAAGACAACCCCAAGAATCCAAGGAGAATATGTGTGGGATGCTAGCCTAGAGAAGATAATATCCAAGGATATAAAGGATGAAGAAATGGAGGGTTATGTGAATGTTCTCAAGAAGCATGCATCATTGTTTATTTCTGATTATACTCACATTACAGGTATCAGTGCAGTAGTGAAGCATCACATCCAACTCAAAGAAGGAAGCAAACATATAGTACAAAGATTGAGAAGACTGGGAGTTGTGCAACAGGATGCACTGTTGACGAAGGTGAAGAGACTCTTGAATGCAGGATTCATATACCCAGTGGAAGATTCAGAATGGGTCTCCCCAGTAGTAGTCAGGCCAAAGAAAAATGGTAAGTGGTGAGTATGCATAGATTACAAGCCACTAAATGCTACAACAAAGAGGGACCACTTCCCTCTCCCATTTTAGGATGAAATCTTGAATGAAGTAGCGGGACATGAGTGGTATACAGTGTGTGATGGCTACTTTGGCTACTTCCAGATTCACATTGCAGAGGAGGATCAAAAGAAAACCACTTTCATCACATCGTGGGGTTGTTTTGCCTTTCGAGTCATGCCCTTTGGTCTCACAAATGCCCCAACAACCTTTCAACGATTCATGAATGTGGTCTTCCAACCTTACTTTGGTAAGTCCATAAGGGTTTTCATAGATGACTTTTATATTTATGGCTCAAGGAACATACATTTATGCAAGGTTGATGAAGGATTTACTCCCTTAGCTAGGTTGGGTGGACAACTAAATAAGGATAAATGTCACATTGGGGAAAACAAGGTTACACTACTAGGGCATGTAGTGTCAATTGAAGGAATTGAGGTAGACCCAAAAAAGGTAGAAACTTTGCTAGCTCTACCTTCCCCAACCTCCATCAAACAATTAGTCTCCTTCTTACAAAAGCTAAGATATTTGGGTAGATTTATACACTTACTCTCTCAGGCCATATATCCCCTGCAGCAACTAACACATCAAGAAACACTTGTATGGAGTGAACAAAGTGAAGGAAATTTTAAGGAGATAAAGAAAATGTTGGGGTCACTTCCTATAATCCTCCAGCCTTGTTGGGAAGAAACATTCTTTGTAAACCCTAGCATGGGAGAAGAGGCCATTGGTGCTGCTCTCCTACAAAAAGATCCAAAAACATCCTTCATGAGGCCTGTGTATTTTGTCAACCGCCTCATGAAAGCCTTAGAGAAGACTTACACCTCCATGGAACAACTAGTGTTGGCCCTCATGTTTCCAATAACCAAATTTCGGCCATATTTGCTTCCAAAGAGATTTGTGATCATCACTTGGAGGATATGTTTCCCTATGCACTGTGGAGGATATGTTTGTGATCATCACTGTGGAGGATATGTTTCCCTATGCACTACAACATATGGAAATATCTGACAAAATAGCAAAGTGGGTGGTCCGACTTCAAGATTTTGATTATACAGTGCAGGTTGAAAAAACAACTCGAGCATGCCTGGCTGATATTTTGACAAACATGTGCTATGAGAAAAATCTCTGGGTGAAAAGAAAGGACCTTCCACCACCCCCATCCATAAAGACTCTTGTAGATGCTTATAGCCTCTACTTTGATGGTGCATACAAGAGAACTAAGTATAAGGCAGCCACAGGCATTGTTGTTTTCTCTCCTTTAGGAGAGAAAATCTATGGTGAAGGAATCATCTTGGAAGGTGTCCACTCTAACAATGAGGCAGAATATCAAGCTTTAATTCATGGTCTTTTTTGGTGTCTTAGTAATTCAATAAAGAGGTTGAATGCTTTTGGAAACTCCATGCTATTGGTAAGGCAGATGCAAGGTACATGGGCATGCAAAAATACAAACCTCTCTAGTAAAATGAGAGAGGCCAAATCTCTTATGAGAAGATTTAGGGAGGCACAAGTACATCATGTGCTAAGAGACCAGAACAAGGATGCCGACCATCTAGCATCATCAAAGCTGAATGAGTCAATGGTGGGAGCAGTGGCTATCAAACCCCCACTTCAGCAAGGCAAGGAAGACTTAGAAGATATTCTACACCTCTTAGAGCATGGAGAAGCTCTCACACACCTGACTAAGGGAGAAAGACAGTGGCTAGCTCAGAAGGCTACAAGATATCACATGGTAAATGATAATTGGTATTGTCTTGGTAAGGATGGTGTGCTTAGGAAAGTGCCTTCAAAGTGGAAAATTAAAGAAATCTTAAAATCTTGCCATGATGATGTGTGTGGAGGTCACTTTGCACACGACATCACAAGTAGAAAGGTTCTACAAGCCAGCTTTACTTGGCCCAGCCTACACTGAGATGTCAAATATTGGTGTCAAACATATGAAGAATGTCAGAAATCAGGACCATGACGGCTCATAGCAGAACCCCGAACCCCAATCAAGGTCTATGGACCCTTTGAGAAGTGGAGAATTGATGCCATAGGGCCTCTACCACACACTCCATGAGGAAAAGAGTATATTATCATGGGGGTAGATTACATGACTAGATGGACCGAGGCTATGCCAACTAGAAGAATCACTGCTAAGGAAGTGAGTAAATTCATCTTTGACCACATTTGTTGTAGGTTTGGTATCCCTCTTGAAATACTATCAGATAGAGGACCAGGGTTTAGAGCTAATGTGGTGGGTGAACTCATGCAAAAGCTAAATATTCAACGACGACACTCTACCCCTTACTACCCTCAATGCAATGGATTGGTGGAGAAGGTAAATGGAATGATTTGTAAAATCATTAGCAAACAGGTACATTCAAGGCCCTGGGTGGAGCCCTAAGAGGAACACCAAGGAAAAGGGAATTCTCTTGCAGGAAAATCTATCTTGTAACACCAACAAGCTTTTATTTAATTCTTTTGATCATCAAAACAAAGAAAACAACAATTCTTCACGCAGCATCATAGTAGATTTCTCCCATGGATTTGATAGAATCAACCATAATCTTCAACATCTTCATAGAATCCATCAATATAACAAAGAACACAAAATAATACACCATCTTTGAATGGAAATCAATCACATATAATTCATCTTCAATGTCTTCATAGTTTTCTCTCTCAATCTCTCATATACAGTTACACTGTTTTGATAGAATTTACTATCTCTTACTCTCTCTCTCTCTCTCTCTCTCTCTCTCTATCAATAGTACATCATCTCCTCACTACAATACTCTCATAATAACTCTCAATAATCCTTCTTAGGTCATGGATGTACCTCCCAAGAGGTATGTCTGATATGAAGAGTCACCAAAGCCACTACAGTGTCTTTTCACAACTCATTACTATCACTGTCACTTAGTCTTCTCTTCAGTCTTTAGCAGCTGCTTCTTCCACTTGTTTTAGCTCTTTTGAACTTAGATTCATCCTTTTCAAAGGTTAGAAAATTTTTCCAAATTCACACATACATTCTACAGAACACTTATAGAAGGTCTACAGAACAGTTACAGTACAGTACCAAAGCAGATACAGTACAGTTACTGTACAGAGACAGAGCAGTTTTACAGAGGCTCTATAGAAGGTCATCAGAACCTCATAACTCATACTCAAACCATTCCAAACTATCAAAAACTATTCAATAGGCTTCCAAAAGATCTCAATCTTCATCAATCATCAATCCATGCTTCATACAGAAGATAATCAAAACAAAATAAAAGCTATACAGAAGGTATACATAACCAATCAGAACCTCAATAGAACATCATAGAGCTTCACATCTCTACTGAGAATCATCATGATATAATCAACATCATAGAGCTTCATATCTCTACTGAGAATCATCATGATCTTCCAAAACATAATCAATATCATCCAAAACACTCTCAAATACTTTCTTTATCAACCATACATCACTCTAAATCCATCAAAAATTAATCATTCAATCCTCAAAATCAACAAAAATTAGTCAAAAATTCAATCTTTTTCCACTCTCAACATATCCCCACACTTAGAAAGGAAGCGTCCTCGCAACCTAAGGAAAAGAAGAATATAAGTTCATTAAAGAGCTCAATTTTATCTTCCTTAGGATCTTCAATAATCTTCCCAAAACACAACCCCAACTTATTACCTGTATCTTTAGAAAAAACTACTAAAGAAAAACTTCCGTTATTCATTAACTCATCTGATTAATCATTTAAAAATCATAACAAATTTGTAAAGGATATAAGAGGTTTTTCTTCAACTTTCCACCATAGGCTTTTCCTCCACCATCAATAGTTTGAAAAGAGCTCCCGAACAAATTATTCTCAAGCAGCACGAACTCATCACATACAATTATTACAACACACACAAAAACACTAACACAACCATCTGAATGACACCTCCAAAAAGAGAGATATATATCATTAAGAATCATTCAAAATACATTGCAAAGGCATCAATGAAGATAATCCCTTTTGAAGGCTTGGTGGTTTCAAAAATGATCCATAGAGAAGGATTCATCTACAAATGTCTTTGGAGGATTTTGAAAGAACTGCAGGCAGCACATCCTTTCTAGCAAAACAAGGTATATGCTAGGTAGACATAGGGCATGAAAATACAGGACATCCAACTGGTCGGAGTCAATCTCACTAAAGGATCTAGAGATTCATACAAAGCTTTGGAATGGCCTTTTGATCATTATGCTAGATACCAAGCAAAATGAGCTGTCAATCTCACTAAAGGATCTAGAGATTGTGAATATTGGTGAGAAAAATGAAGGTAGTTTTGGTATGCTTGACTGGCAGTTGTCCAATCCCCTAGAATTATTGGCCGGTTAATCTGAGGTCCTGTAAGAAAATCAATCGAGGTCCATCCTCTTCTTCTGGAAATCTGCTGATCAAACCTTTCATATTCACTAACCAACTGAGGGGGTTGAGAAATAGAAGTGGCAGGAGATGGAAGTGGAATAAGTAAAAGTGGATGAAGAGATGGATAGGAAAAATCATAAAAGGAGGAATAAGTTAAAGGAGTGACTAAAAATTTAAGGGAATCAGTCAGGAAAGGTGTTAATTGATAAATAGGAAAAGTAGAAGGTATATGGATAGATGGAGAAGGGCATGGTGGAGAAGGGGAAAATACTCTATCTTTGATAAAAGAGCAATAGATAAATATGGGAATTTGAGGAAAAGATTGAGGGTGAAAAAAAAGGGGTAAGATTGCTGTTGAATTGGTTTGATAAAGGGAAAGATAGGTATCATAATGATAAGCCATTTGTTGGTAGTACAAGAGGCTAGGAACAGAGGGACCTAAAACAAATCTTCTCTTATAGGCATAAAAAAAGGTGGAATCAAATGGATGGTTTTTGGAAAGGTGAGCTAAAAGATCTACCCTCAGTTGGTTAGTGCTCTGTACATAGGTAGAAGCTGTGTTCTAACATTGATTCAGGACCACAGAATCAATCATTGAGTGCCAGGAATTATCAGGGCGAGTAGCCACTTTTGAATAATAACTCTAAAACATGTTATCTATCCGCAACTCCAAACCATTGACATATAAAACAACTTGCAAAACCACGTCTCCCACATACCAGGCCATATCTACTTCATCTGGAATCAACAGATCTCCCTGTAGATACATGTAAGACAGCAACATGGTATCCATCGTCACAAAATCTTCAAACACCATACGAACCACTTTTGTCAGCAACTCAGGAGACCAAGCCCCACTCCAACCATCCTCTGGAAGAGGAAGATCCATCATTGAAAGCTTCATATAAAAGGCCAACTTCTACAATTCATAGTGGACAAAGAAAGAATGGGGTCCGGAGGAACATATTCCTGAAAATGCTCAAATGCCGACCATAACAAATCCATCCTGGATTGCAATCTTTCCACTTTATCTTGGAACAAAGGACACAATGTGGCCTGTCTCTGGAGAACTGCCAAGTCCTTTTTGTCTCTGGAGAATTGCCAAGTCCTGCTTTGAGATAGAAGGAATCAGTGGAGCATTGGGGCTTGGAGGAACATACCGTGATTGCGTCAGTTGGTCTTGCAACTGCTTGATTTGGGAAGCTTGTGATTCCATTGTGTCATGAGCAGTCTGTAAGGCTGAGAGTTTTGCATCTAATTGAGTTTGAAACTCTTGAGCTTCTTTGGACATCCTCTCCTTCTCCTCTGAGATTTTAGTGACCTCTAACTGAGCCTCTGTTAACTGAATCTTCAAAGAAGATATCTCTTCTCTTTGAGTCTCAATCATTTGGGTTTGTTGGATGTAGCAGGAATTGTGACTGAAGGAAGAACTGAAGGAGTTTTATCTGCCACACGCTTCAAGCGCTTTCGCTGAATGACCAGTGGAGGAGGAGAATCAAGAGCATCTATATCAATAGGTTCTGACTCTTCTGAAGGTGGTGGAGGAGGTACTGGATCAGATGGAGGAGGTGCCGGTCCCCAACAAGAAAAGAAAACCCCCTACAAGTACACAGACACATAAAGCATAAAAACACGTTACTCGTAAAGGAGAGATATCACCTGGATAGGGCCACGAGAAGCCTCCACGCAACAAAGGCTCCTTCCAAGCTCTTCTTTAAACCTGTCTAGCACAGAACTAAAACAAGAAACCATTAACTGCACCTGCACTAAACAGACAACTGGCCCTCTTGGCCTAACAAAATCTGGACGTAATATCCAAAGCAGTTAGCCTTCCTAGCTTAAAACTAGATAGGCCATTTTAGTCCACTTAATGCTGATATCCTTGGCATATACATCACACCCTATCAGACTACCCAAGGTGCCGAGGATAGCATATCATAGGTCGACTAGCCCCATGCTACTCATGCAAGTTAGCTAAAAGCTTGATCTTGTATTCTTTGACCTTAGGTTTTTTGTAGAGCTACAAGTCCAAGCCTTTCGACAAATAACTCATCAATAAGGCCGATCCCTTCTTGGGCACTATGAGCTGAATGAACGGCCTCAATGGACTCGCATGTCCCACATTTATTGTCATCCGAATAAACTGGTCATTCAAGCGGCTAAGTGGATCCTTTGGCAGAAATAATTATAGCTTTGTACTCATTCGAACCTCCCCTATTTGGGTTTTCACATAAATCAATGCTGCGACCCAAACTAGGTAGAGCTTCAATCCTAGGCACATCACATGGGTGTATCCCAAGGTAGTGTATATTGTCAGATGTATATCCAATCTTATCCTCTAGGGGATTCAACAAAATATATCCAGGTGGGATCCTTGGCCTTGCATCTGACACTTCTGCTCTACTTTTGGAGATTTTGGTTCTCCAAACCCATCTCACATTTCCCTTAATATTCTTGCATTCCCTCAATTTGCTGCACTGGTCTAACGAACTCAATGCAAACTTATCCCTATGGCCAAATGGCCTCACATCCTTATGACCTTTGTGAAGCATAGGTGGACTTTTAGCATTTTGCATCCTCTTTACAAAAGATGCCTTTATTTGTTTACGTCCATACTGCAAATTTTTTTCCATAAGAACCTTGCTTTCACTGAAGGGAATAAGATCCACCCGGAAGCATGATTCCGACACCAAAGGTCTCTCAAGAGCCTTACTAGCAACAAAATTAGAACCACACACAGAATGCTTATCAACACTCATAGGCCCATTGGTTCTATCCATATTGCCATCACAACTACCTCTCGTGGAAGTGTTGCAAGCCCTAATGGGACTTACATGGCTTGGAACCTTTTCACTGAGAGGCATGTCATTACTGCTCGTAGGATGGCCATTTTATGCTTTGAGATTTTGGCCACCAAGGTTCCCCTCATAGGCTGCCTTGGTATCAACAAGTGAGCTGTCTCCTTGCAAAAATGGTTGGAAGCTAGGATGCACTTGTACTGAGCGGGGAAAACTCCAAAAGTTTTCCCAACATCTCTGAATATGACCCTCATAATCAATGGCATGCATTTTTGCTTCCCTTAACGACTTAGGATTCCGCAGTCCCACTTGGATTTGCGTATCAATCTCTAAGCCATTCAGAAAGAGCTCACATAGCACATCATCTGGTAGTGCACGGGCTCTTCTTGGCCAAAGCCTAAGAGTACTATCAAAGGCTCTAGCATACTCTTTAACAGAAAGATAAGACTCCTGTCTAAACTGCATAAGCTGCCCTAAAACCTGAATCAAAGGGAGCTTCTTTCCATACTCATCTAGAAATCTATCACAAGACTCCTCAAATGATTTGATCGACCCTCTTGGGAGGCTCCAGTACCATTTTCTTGCCTCTCCCTTTAGGGTACTTGGGAATATGAGCATCCGATGTATATCGTCGAACCCACTTGCAATGCAAGTTAGGTCATATCCTCTTAAATGAATCATCGGATCCTCATTTGGCAACCCATAAAACACTGGGAGATCCCTATAAAGAGGAGGACATTTAGGCCTCCCCTTGGGGATCAACACCGGGTCATTAAAATCTTCATATTCATCATGATCTGGGTCCAGCCTCTTAGGATCTTTAACCTCTTCCATCCCCACCCTTTTTGGTGTAGGGAGGTTAATATCCTCATTAACATCCCTTTCCGCTAACTCACTGAGTGGTCTAGGGAGTCCTATAAGTTTCAACATGTCATTTTGATCCCCTCTTAGAGGATCTTCCATACCTTTCCCTTTAAAAGGAAAGTCCATAATGGGTTTATATAAGAGCTTTTGGTCCTTATCTAAAGCAGATTTATCATTACCACTTCTTAAAACTTGGAAACTGTGCCTTTTAAGCAATGGTTTTCCCTTGATAGCTAGGGCTTCTAACATCCTTGTGATGCCTACTATGTCGTCATGGTGGCCCATTACACGGGATGTTTCAACCACAAGCATATTCCATCGTATATCAGCACTTTCCCATGGCATTATGGCTTTATCATGATGACTTATTGATGCCATGACTACCATAGTTTCCAACATGCTTGTTTCATGCCCTCTAAGTTGATGGATGGTTAAACATGATTTCTCTTGGGTAGAGACCACACCAAGGCGAACCTCGGCTCATGCCATCGTATTAGAGGATGGGGTAACCACTAATTGGCTACTCTTTTCATCACATAAATTATCTTCTGTAGAGGACTCATGCTCTACATAACTAACTAAGTCCATTAGTAAGTTTTCTATAGGGAAAGCCAAGTTTTTCCATCCTTGAACAAACCCCATTTTATGGATAATTTAGGGTCCCTTGAAACCCTAGATTCAAAAACTGCCACTTATAGGCAGCTCCCGGCAGACGCACCACTAATGGGACCTAAAATGGGCCGGCACTGGCTATGGCACTAGCCGAGCCTCATGCTCATAACAGACAAACACACCCTCACGGCCTCGCAGACTAGGAGCGTCAATCTGCTGCTAAAGGACAAACTGTCCTAAAGCCTAATCTATGCGTTTATGGTTTTATAGTTTTGTAGTCCAACGTTTCCCTTTCTACAAACTCCACAGAGGGAGAACCCATACATATTGGTAATAAATACCACGCTAATCACATATATCGAAGGCAACCTCTCGATAGAAACACCGCGGCTCCACTGCAGCTCTCCTACATCGCAGGGATTGGCCCCTTGATGATGCGTTGCTCAACATATAAAACAAACAAACACACTCCACTCTTTCATTTTGAATCCAGGAGATATACCATGCTTCCTCACTAAATAATCCCCCAAGAACCAACGTCTATCCTACGGCTTAGGATGCCTTTCCACACTCAAGGTAATTTTATGGCCATTGTCTAGTTTGGCATCCGAATCGAGCTCTGAAAAATCCTGGGCGTCTGGCTTTACATCCCACATTGACTGGCAACTCCTGACAACCGCACGGCAATTTGAAAAATTATCAAAAATCCACAAGTGTCGCTCGGGCGCCTTTTAAAAGTCATCTTTCACTTGGTGCTTAAAATCGTCCTAGCTGCAACCGCCGCCTTCGATGTTAAATATTTTTCCCCTAAATTTCAGATTTTTGGGCAAATTTTAGACACATCTTGGGCTCAAAACTCCGCTCTCAAAGAAAGAAAGAGAGAGTGTGCATCTATGTGAATGAGTCTTATAGTCTAGGGTTATATAAAAGAGGGTTTCACTTCCTATCTTATTCATTGAGTTCTCAGATCTCTTATGCAAGAAAGATGGCTATGCCTATGGTAGTTGCAAATAAGCTTCCGCTCAGAGTCCCATATCGTGTTCAGGCCCTTTGAGCATCTACTAGCTTAGATGCACCCCTTTCTCAACCTAACCCAGCTTCCTCAAGCCACCCTCACAAGGGTCCCCAGTAGTATCCCCACAAGAAACACAAGTGGAAGCCAGGTACAATGGACCTGAGAGAAATCAAGAGGTATCAATGCTCTTAAGGCGAGCTTCTTGAGACTTGTTCGCGAGATTGTGCAAGACCTCTACCGCACACAAAAAGTAGGAGGTGGTTTTTGGTACAAGGTCAGGATAGACCTGATCACAAGGTCCTTTTAGTTGACTCGATAATTGATGCTTAGCATTGTGCAATATATGCAAAGCGCATCACTAAACTCCTAAGGACTTCCACCTTGTAAGAAATATTCAAGCAGTGAAGGATGCATTCTTTCCAATGGAATGAACACAGTTTGTAATGTTATGTTTTTTAGCATAGTGTTCTCCTTGTGCATTGGACATATGAATATGTCCCAATGCAAAACTGTCGTATACGTCCTTAAAATATGAATTAAATTTTTACTATTGTCCTTCACTCTCAACTTTGATTGTGCATCTTTGCTATATTTTCAACACTTACTTACAGTTTTTGCTAGCACTACCAATTTCAATAGGAAAAACATGCAAAAATTTGCCATTTCTTGTTGCAAACTTTACTTCTAATGCCTCTATATAGTCTATGTGGTGTGAAGTTTCTAAGGGCCAGCAGTCGCGATGTTGATTTCTCAATTATCAATCCATCCATAATTTTGATGTGGGATAATTTTTAAAATACTAAATTTTATCATAATGCACAAAACTTCACACCGCACTTGTTAGGTGGCCAAGAGCCCTTCTTTTTTAAAAAAAAATGCATGTAGATTGTTGGCTAGCATCTAGAGCCACTTTCTTGTCAAACTTCACCAGGGATCTACAAGCATTTTTTTTTTCCCAAAAAAGCAAGAAAGTGGCTCCAAAGGTCAGACTTCGAACCAAGGGTCTACAAGTATTTTTTTTCCCAAAAAAAAGGGACTCTTGGCTACCTAACGAGTACGCGTGTGAAGTTTCATTGCATTCTGATAAAAGGTTATGTATTTACGATCACATGATGGACAGTGCGTATAAAGCTGCATTAACCCATTTTTGGGGTTTAAATGGGTTAAAAGTTCATTCTTCTTCTCATTTTCACATCTTGCTTTCTTTGCTTCCTCCATTCTTACACCCCTAACCTCTGTCTCTTCTCCATCTTGCCCTCCTTGAGCTTGCGTGGCACGCACCAAGCAAGCATGTCGTTGTTTTGGCCATGGGAAGGCCTCACGCCAAGGCCCACCACCTGGAGCACAAGGTGGAGCCTCCTCTAGTGCAGTAGCAGGTGCTCCCCATAGAGCACAACGACCACCACAAAAGAAGAGGAGATGGAAACCGAGCATTGTTGCCTTTCGGGAGATAAGGAGAATCTAGCACGGATACGAGCTTCTCATCCTGAAAAGATCTTTTTCATAAGTTTGTTCAAGAAGTCATGCAAGACTTGGAGCTGAAAGGGATGGGAACATTTTGGGCGAGTGCGGGATGGCCCACCAGTAGGAGGCCTACAAATGGCTGTAGAGGGGTTTCTCATCGACTTGTTTGATGATACAAAACTAGCGGCCATCCATGCAAAGCACATCACAATCACAAATAAAGACATGAACTTTATCATTCGGCTTCAACAAGGCAAGGGGACTCCTCCATAGGCTATGAGATTAATTATGCAAGGTTTTGTAATGAGTGTTATAACACCATAGCATCTTGGAATGAAAAATAAATTGTATACTTTGCTACATTGGAATATTTACATATATATACATAATATCTCATGCGATGTGTATTGAATTTAAATAATTGAGTAAAGTTGTTTTGTTTTGTTTTTTGAAACGCACGGCTCTTAATTTTTGTTTAATGTACGCATGCATCGAAAGTAGTAATATGCACAGATACGAGTTACGTTATTGCTTATGCACAATCGCAAGTGCAATACTACGTGTTGACATAATTAAATTGGATTATATTAATGCATGCGAATGCATCATTTAAGTAATACACATTATCATCACACTTGCACGAACCACACATTTATTCAATAAATAATTATTTATAGAAAAAAAGTAAAATATCTTATATTCATCAAGAAAAATGCATGCGATGGCTGATAGTGATGGCAAATACAAAAAGTCGATAGCCAACAAGAACTCTCATTCGTTCCTTGGCTTTTTCATCAGTGGAGAGGAGGGGCCAGCTTCCAATGAAAATATAATTTTCTTCTTCACTTCAAAAATAGCACGCTCCCCCTTTAGCTCTTTCTCCAAGAGAAGCGAATCTGACACTTTAGCAAGGTCACCTAATGTAGCAAGCACACACATTGCTCCACCATGCATTGTCGGAGCATTTGGGGTCAAAAGTCTACCATGGGGATAAGAGACAACAGTGTGAAGGGAGATTCAAGAAGATGAGTAGATGGAAGAGAAGGGGTTCAAAGAAATAGAAGATGTAGAAGAATACTCACAAAGGTGAAGCCTGTCAATTTATTTTTACATTATGAGAAGATAAATCTCTTGTACAAAAACGTGCATAAAATAATACCTTCCTCTATGCTGCTCAAATCGCCAATCTGATGCCTCCATTGGATCCAAAAAGGGGGTAAAATAGTAGGATACTTGGCCAGAATTTTGCCAGATCACTCCATCTCCCACTTCGGAGTACTATTCACTGCCTAAAAATAACGATTGCACGTCGCATGATTTTGCCAATCTTTCTTTTTACATAAAATCCTCCCAAAATGGCTGAAAGCTATATGCTTTCTTTTACATGTCATCCAAATCTAGAAGTTGTCTACAGCTTTTTGGATATTTTTATAAGAGATAATTTCTAAAATATCAAAAATTGGCTAAACTTGTCCAAAAATCTAATATTTTTGAACCATCCACACTACAAACACTAACACTAATGTGTAAAACGGCATTGGCTCTCTAGATCAATAAAAAAGCCACATCTAGAGTTTTTCACACAATATGTGCGTAGCGGCATGACATCCACCCCCTTTTAAGGTGCACATCCTTCGGCATGTGCCAAAGTCTTATGGATCTGCAATGTCAGAAGAAGTATCCTCTGCCATGTCAATGTCTTCATCTTCTACCTCTTCTTCTTCCATATTCTCATGTCCATGCTCATTAAACTCTTGAATGGCTTCATACATCTCTAAAGTGTCAATATAAATAACCTCTTTTTCTACCCTATTTTCAGTATTAATTGCTGTAAAAATTTCAGCCACTGCATCAACATCAACCAACCTTGAAAATAGCCTTGAAATACCTTCATTTGTAGCCATCAAACCATATGTCTTCAACTCTTTTTTAGCCCATCCTACATATTTCTTTTCAGCCCTGCATATGGGTGAAATATTCTTAAAACTGCCAAGACTACATGCTGTCCATTCTTGCAATCTAGACACAAACACAGTTTCCCCCTTTCTTGGATGCATAATTATCTTCCTAGAGGCACTGCCATAGCCTCCACTTACAGTAATGCTATCTAAAAACCCTTAAACTCTCATGCATTAGGTGGCATAGGATTATCCCACAGCCTATCCCGATTGTGGGGATGATTCACACAAACAGTGAGAAACTGTACCGCCTTTGTATTGTCTTTACTCCAAACCCGAGCATATGAAGAGAACCATCATCCAAGACTTTTGTTTCCAGCCTTGATTCCCAAATATAGGGCTGCCCCAAAATCACCGAATAACTACATGAATCCTACACAAAAAAATGATATTCATCCCTAACATCTCCAATAGTCACAGGTATATTCGGACAAGCCACATAAAGATCCCCTGATGAATTTTTTGCTGCTCACATGTGCAATCTTGGATCTACATCAATCGGCCAATCTCCATTCTCATACAAGCTGTGTGCCATAACATTGATTTCGGAACCATGATCCAAGAGAGCTATGCAAGGCCTCTCTCTTTCTCCCACTTTAACAATTTTCTTTGTTGTAGCACGAGCCCAATGCATTCATGAATAATGATTGCTTGGAATAAAATGAGCATCTTCTTCTTCATGTGCTTGTTGATGGACATCTCTATTATACATAGCCTTCTCTCTATGCTAGCATTTTCAGTCACAAGCTTGTTTTCTACACTTCCATTTAATCCATTTTCAACATCACTCTGTTCCAAAACAAGATTACATGCATCATCATATTCTCTTTGAAGATGTTTCTCTATGTCTTTGTCAACCTGCATCAATATTTGCAAAACTTCACCATCAAACTGTCTTTTTTGTTTTAGCATATCAATGATTGCATCATGAAATTTACGCTTTGCAATTCCAAGAACTTTGCCAAGTGTGAATTCCGCTCTACTTCCAGGTATGCGATCTTCCAAGACTTTTTAAAGGTTTGTGGTAGTCTCAAGATTTAATTGTAACCTATAACCAGGCTACTTACCCCTTTTCTTCCCTTCTTGTTTCTTCTCTTGAGATGCATCCTCCATAGCATGCTCATGTATGGCTTTTTCAACCTCTTTCTGCTGCTCCATTTTACATCGTGTTATGCATTTAGATAGTTCTGAAGAGGAAGGACCAGTGGTGTCCTCATCTCTTCTTCTCTTTTTTTCCAAAAGAGCTTCTTGATTATGAATCTCAACCACATAAGCATAGGTTGAAAATGAATCCACTGGTGCACTCCATCCTATTCTCCCTTGCATACTTTGACTTGTATCAACCAATTCAAACTTTGTTGTTTTGCCCTTTTTCATGCAATCTAATTCTTGCATCCAGACACGAGATTTTTCTTCAACCATGCCTCCTTTACAAGCTTCATCAGTCCTTTCAATTCTCAACCCATATGTGGCTGCATCTATGGCAACAAATGCCATCCTTGCATCCATATCTTCCAACCTCTTCTGCATGGTACCATTTCCAAAATTTGGCTCTATAGGAAGACTAGTTTTTGTTACTCGTATTTTACCATCTTTCCAAAAGACTAACCTTTTTGCTTCCGCTTCATGGTAGGCCATACAGTCTCTCTTTTTGTGCTGTAAACTGTCACACCAAATGCATCTCCTCTTGTATCCTTCTCTATGCAGCCTTTGTGGGCTATTGCCCGAGCCTTCTCTTCTACCTTTGTATCCAATTTTTCAACCTTTGAATAGATTTCTATCAAATTCAACCTAAAATCACGCATGCCTTTGATTAGTTCATCCACAACATCACCTTTAAAAGTCGGACCAACATGTGTAGCTGGTTGTTCCGCCATAGCCACATGTGCATTGGCTGTAATTTTAGTCCCCCTTCTGAGTGCTGGCAAGTCTGGTGCATGTACCCTATCTTAATTTCATCCGCTCTCTCTTTACCAACGTATGCACTGCCTTAGTTACATTTGCCCAGTCTAAATTTAGCCCTGTTTCAGAAGAGGCATCTTCTAAATTATCAGTCAGCTTCTCTTACAAGACAAGATCTACAACCTTCAGAAACAAATCAATTTTCTAACTCTCCAATGATTGTTGCTCATCGACATCCAACTATGCATACTGACTTTCAAATTCACGGAGCAAAGCTATAGCAGCCAACCCTTTATTGGGCTTTTCAATCCAATCTATAAATGCCTTTTTAGTTACCAATCTTGCATCTTCCAAGAAAAACTCTTCTCTCAAAGCTTTCTTAAAAGTTGCCCAATCAGCATCTCTTCTATATAACTCATCAATCCAATCATGCAAAGCATGTAAGACCAAACAAGAGAAATATCAACTCCATCAATCCGATCATGCAAAGCATGCATGGCCAAATGGGAGAAATACCGACTCCATGCATATTGCGATACCCCATGAAACAACATCTTTTCTTCATACAACCGGATGAAGGCCGAAACATTTTGACCTTTAAACTGCATTAATTCTTGTCCCACTACTTGCAATGCATTCACAGCTAAGGAATCAATTCTTTTCACTTCCTGTTGAGTTTGCATCTATTGTTGTTGTTACTGCAACAAAACAATCATCTGTTGTACAACATCACCACCACTTGAACTTGCAGAATCCCCCATCTTTACACACCTGCTGCCAACTTTCACATTGGGTTCAACACTATTGGAGCATTTCGGGTCAAAAGTCTACCGCGGGGGTAAGAGACAACAGGGTGAAGAGAGATTCGGGGAGAGGAGTAGACGAAAGAAAAGGGGTTCAAAGAAATAGAAGATGTAGAAGAATACTCACAAAAAGAAATAGAAGATGTAGAAGCTCTTGTAGACAAAAACGTGCATAAAATAATACCTTCCTCTATGCTACGCAGATCGCCAATCTAATGCCTCCGCTTGCTCCAAAAGGGGGGTAAAATACCAGGACACCTGACCAAAATTCTGCAAGATCACTCCTTCATCTCCTACTTCAGAGTGTTGTTCATTGCTTGAAACAGCGATCACGTGTCGCGTGATTTCACCAATCTGTATTTTTACATAAAATCCTCCCAAAATGGCTAAAAGCTACATGCTTTCTTTTAATGTCATCCTAATCTAGAAATTGTCTATATTTTTTTGGATTTTTTTACAAGAGATAATATCTAAAATATTAAAAATTGGCTAAACTTGTCTAAAAATCTAATATTTTTGAACCATCCACACTACGAACACTAATACTAATGTCTAAAATGGCATTGGCTCTCTAGATCAATAAGAAAGTCATACTCTAGAGTTTTTTACACAGTGTGTGCGTCGCAGCATGATAGCATTTGGTCAAACAAGTAAAGAAGCTTTGACCACTTGATTAGCACCACCTTCTCCAAGCTAGATGTCACAAGTATCACTTGAAAATGTCCTTAGTCAAAGCTCGAATTTTCATGATTGTTTCTTGCCCTCGTCGTGAGCACTTCTTATGGAAGACCACCAAGTATGCAACAAGGTTGCCAATGTACTCCTTCAAAGCTGAATTCTTCCATCAATCCACATGTCGAGCTCTTCCTTGACTTGATGCAAACTCATCTATATACAATATTGAAAGTGACACCAAACTCCAGACAGGGAAGTTGCATGCATCATTTTTTGCCAAGATTTCACTAGTGGACTCCAGGAGACCCGACATGCCCTACCGTCAAGTTTTGTCGCATAAAATTATATGGTAGTTAGAAATCTCACCTTCCCAAGATCATCTTGTATCTTCATTTCCTCATGTGTCAACGAGGCACCTCTTTGGGCAGAGGAATCTACAAACTCCTTGGTAAGAAGCTAGGGCCTTGGTTTGAATAGATCATGCTGTAGTGCTTCAAATTCAGCACCGACACAAGGTAATCTTCTTCAATCGAGGTAATATGCTCATGTGTTGCTATGATGGCACTCACTGTATCTAAACTTTTGTCATCATATCTTCCAATATTTGCCATTGTCTGATACACATCCATGTAATCATAATCAATCAAGTCTTCCATTGAATCCTTGACTAGGATGGAAAGAAACTCTTCTTCCTTCATTTCCAAGTATTGTAGCACATCTTGTAGAAGCAAGTATTGTACACCATCTACTTCAATGGGTGTCAAGGAGACAAGGTTGGGTTTGTTGACTTGTGGATGTTCTAAAGAAGATGGCATCATGAGAGCCAACCCTTGCTCTGTCACCACCCGATGTTCCTCTTCAACATTTATGAGCTCTTCAATATGTTCTTCTCCCATGTATGTGATAGCAACAACCTGTGGAGTTGTATCTTCCTTACTCTCCTCCTCTAGGGGTGTATCCAATGCGAGATAAATTGCAAATGCGCAATCACACTCCATGAGATCCAAAGGTGTTGTACGTGGTGTACTATCCACGCGAACAGTGCATACTCTGTGCGAAGGATCCACATGGGCCAGACACTTATTTACCACTTTTTGGTGATTCTTCCCTGCCTGAAATACCATGAGCTGTTCCAAAGGCACCCAAGTCATGTTGAATCTCTCGATAGAGTATGTGTAGGTAGCAATGGTACTCACAATGTCTTTCAAAACCTGACAGGGGGATCCAACGATGAGAGTACGCTTTCAAGATTGAAGTTCTTAGAGAAAACTTGAAATATCTCATCACCCTGGTGGCTGGCAAAGATAGTATCATGGATCCACTCATCAAAGTGTGCGCGAGCATCCATCATAGCAGGTAGGAGGGATGTGGTGGATATAAAGACATGAAGAGAGAAAGTGTGAAATGAAACAATGAAACAAGAACTAAACTAGTTCTACCTTAAAAATCTTAAGTTTTAAACCATTAAGAGCTATTCGCATACGATATTTAGTTATGGCTTTACTTACATCTTTGTAAAGTTTACATGCATATGTAAATGTGTTGATGTGGAAAGTGTATAACAAGTGTATGATTTTGCATAAATACCATAATTTTTATATGTTACAAGTTTACAAGTGACAATATTCTATTGGCCAAATTTTTTTGAACTTTTACAAGTGTTGGATATTACAACTTGTGGTGTTGGGATTTTTAGGGAGACTCTACAATTTCTAAAATATGTGGAGCCACACACTTCCCACTAGTAAGTGTATCCTCAGCTTGGCTTTGAATTTTCCTACCATCTAGTTTAAAATAGAAGCTAACAAGTGGATTCTGCATTAACATTGTAATTTCCTGGCGCATTATACTCAAGGGCCAATCGTCCTCCATTTGCAACACTTGGGGCTCACGGCCCTCACAAATGACAATAACATCCACGGTTGCACTTTACACGTGTCTTGATCAAGGCACAACCATTTACCCTTCATCCTCCATCTACGATACTTGAACACTAGGCATAAACTCTGTCGTGTAACAAAGAACCTATAATTGGAAAGGAAAGTAAGCTAATCCATCCCAAAGTAAGATAATAGTCAACTAAGAGAGAAAATTTTTACCTGAAAGCCATGTCCGTTGTTGTGACTCAATACTCCACTGTGTCAGGATTATGAGTCATTTTTTATGTCATGAAAGCCATGTCCCTTGTTATGACTCAATACTCCATGTCCCTTGTTGTGACTCAATACTCCACTGTGTCAGGACTGTGAGTCATTTTTTATGTCCAAGTTTTGCCTAGAATCCTTGTTACATAATCCTCGATACACTTTTTATGACATACGTGCTTTTGGTACGTCTCAAACCCTTACATTCCTTGAACATATATGCAAAAATTGCAATTGGTATGAACTAGCTTAGATGTACATTCTTTGAGTGCTTGGCTTCATAGAGTTCAATATGTCTGCTAAAATTTTTGTACTACACATGTGCAAAATATCACCACTACACAATGGCTATTCTATGCTATTGAGATTCGATATGTGCATAGACTCAAGGGTTCCATATTCTCAACCCCCGTTGGGCAATATGTACTTGGAGTTATAGAAAAAAAAATGTCCTCTGTGGGCTACTTAGTTGTACACCTCTCAAAGAGCAATCTACCAATTTCGAGGTGGTAATACTTAAAAGAACCTGTGAAACTCTCAAAATTTTACCACTTACAGTGATTGAAAGGGTATACTTCTGTAAATATGAGACAAGTAGTTACATAGATATCATGAAATTTCTCATTTTCAATGAGTTGCAAATTGCAATGTTTCATTGAAAGGGCACAATGGGTGCAATATGTATTTGTTTTTGCATGAATATATATTGTACAAATGCCTCTGTTACAAGGTGAGAATAAACATTCCTTTGTGTGAGAGCTAAAATTTTACCCTTCCAGTGCTTTTATACATCTGCAATTGCAGATGCTTTCACCCTGAAATCTCCCTTTATACTTGGACGCATATGTACCCAAGACGAGCAATGATACATATCAGTGATCCAATTTCCTTCTTCATCTTTTCTGTTACGTACTTGTATCAAGAGAATGCTTGTTTTTCTCTCAGGCATTATAACCTAGGAATTAGATGTAAAGAAGTATGTATTAACCCCTAAATAATAAGCATTTTAAGTCTATCTAGTAATCATCAATATGCCATACAAATCAAAATGGCATTAAGAGATGTTTACACTTTTGTAAATAGACATAAGCATTGATATCGAAATGCATGTGGATATGTACATCGACACAAAGTACAGATTCAATTTCAAGGCATCACTTTAATCATACCATTTACATGAAATATAACGAAAAGAATAGCACAAGAATACTCAGAGAATTTTGCCAAAATAAATTTTGTTATAATGAATAGGAGTCTGATTTGACTCAATACATTGTATGAAATGTGGGTATTATAGAGTAGTTGTTACAAGGATAACAGCCACTGGCATGAAAATCTTAATAAGCACATTGGATTGACACTTGAGATATTCTATGACTCAACACATTGTGTGTTATATGGATGATATGATACAAGAGTTTCATGGATCATTGCCTATGGCATGGAGATCCGAATGAACACACAGAACCAATAAAGCAAAGGATTTTTGAACCATCAACTTCCAGCAGATCATCCATATCATCTAGCACAAAAGAATCACCCACCACATCAAAATAGTCTATTGAGAATTATGTGCTTCACCTAAACCTTGTATAATACCTGTATGTACAAAAAAATATCTGCATGAATCTCTTTTAACAAAAATACTTGCATGAATCCCTTTTAACAAAAAAATATCTAGATAACTGCATGAATAGAAGCAACACAAAATAGGGTCAATTTACCTATAATTGATCTGCTAAAGATAAAATTGAATCGTTTTGTTGATCAAAACCCATTGCAAATTATGGACAAAAGAAAACATCAATCCCATCAAAAATAAAAGTCACTAATTAAATGAATAAATTTTGGCACCACTAAATATGGCAGATTTACCCGTAAATTGAGATACAAAATCTCTGCTCTACCTTTGTATTAAGTGCTGCAACAACAATTGATCCTTAAGTTAAAACTAGCATCAAACCCTATTGTAAAGTTAGAACTATCATCAAACCCTATTGTAAAGATAGTAGAAAAGGAAAAATGCGAAGAGGAAGAAAGAAGAGAGTGGGTGAGTATGTAGGAGAGAGAAAGAAATGAGCACCTATCCAATCTTGCCCAAATTGATCTCTGCAAAAGACAATAGCAAGAGTTAGTATTTACATGAAGGTATACTAAAAAAACAATAGAAAAGAGGAAACATAGAGAGAGAAAGAGAGAGTGAGAGAGAGATGAGCACTTATGCAATGTCACCCAAAATGATCTCTACAATAAAACAACAACAAAGGTTAGAACTAACATCATGTTGTATTGGAAAGATAGCAGCAAAAAAAAAAAACAAAGAGAGATATTAACACATTTGTCTCTTGCTCTATATAAACTCTGTAAGAAAACAACAATTAGAACCAACATCAAATTCTATAGAAAATGCAACATAAAAGAGAAACAACACATAGAGAGAGGGGGAAAAGAAAGGAGAGAGAGAGAGAGAGAGAGGGGGAAAAGAAAGGAGAGAGAGAGAGAGAGAGAGAGAGAGATGAACATCTCTACCTCCTTCCCAAAACAACCTCTGCAATAAAACAACAATAACAGTAAGAAACAACATCAAACCCTATTGAAAAAATAGCAAACAAGAGAAAATACAAAGAGATATGGGCACATGTGTTTTGCCCAAAATCTGGAGTTGCATGGAGAAGAAAGTGTAGAGGCAAGCAAAACACTCAAAACACTAATTACTCTCACCAGGGAGCTTCAATGGAGACAAAAATTCACCAATATAGAGAATAGAGGGAAAGTGGTATGTTGCTCGACTTTTGGGTCAAACTGATTTCATGAGAGGGAAAAAAACCAAAATTGAAAATTCTCCAAAAAATGGGAGAAATACGATGTGAGAGAAACTCAAATTTTGTGTACTATTCATTCTTCCTTTTTTTAAATCCCCCACTATCCCTTTTTTTAATTGAAAACCCAAGATTTGGAGAGAGAAGATTCACCCTCCATGGATGTCAACATCTAGCGTTCCTATTATACAATCCAAAAGGCCCACATCTTAAACAATATTATTTTTAAGGACCCATTTGTGAGTTTATTTTTTTTCTAATGTTTTTTTAGGGGAAAAATGGCGCCTTCAACTCCCAATCTTGGCATCTCCGATTCTGTACCAAAGAGATTTAGTAATTAGCTCCAGTAATCTCCCCCTCTTTTCAGTTCGATAAGAGGCTTGGGATGAAGCAAGATCATCCGAGAGCCAAGCGAATAAGTCATGGCATCTCTGGTAGCTTCTTTGGACCTCAAAGATCAAATCACCAACATCAAATTGCATCTTCAAAGCTTCAGATTGCTGATTTTACCAAGATCTCCTCCATAAAGAGCTCTTTTTATTAGCAACAACTCTTCTTCTCCAATTTAGCTATAAATGCAAGGCATGGGGAGCCGTTGAGGACAGTGGGGAGCAAGAGAAGGATGCCCTTCTCAGGAGCATAGAGCAAGAGGGAGTGGGGCGAGAATGGTAATTTCTCGTCAAGAAGACAAGGAGGATACTCCCCAAGCTCTCAAATTCAATACAAGATTAACCTAAGAAAGTACAAGGAAGGTACTGTGTTCCTAAAATATTTAATATTTCTAATTTTTGTGTTGATCAAACAAAATCTCTTATGGGTAATCACGAACGCTAATCCTCGGTATATAAGAGACCTTGAGATGCAATTGCCATATGATATTGTTCGTAATTAAACTAACCAAGATTTTTCTTTTATTGCGGACAAAGACCCATGAAACTCCAAAGGGAATTATCCTCAAGTATGAAATTCTTGCTTAAATTCAGTCCAAACTAATCCTTAAGGAAGAGGAAGTCTAGGAAGACTATTGGAAGGTATTGCCACTTATGCTAATTTGTCTCGAAGTTATTTTTTCACTTATGCTAATTTGTCTCAATATTATTAATTTTTAAAAAGAAAATATTTGTCTTGGAAACAAACCTGTAAAGTTTAAGTATAATGCATTCGAAATAAATATGTTTGTGATTGCAAGCTTAGTACTGATCTTTTCTAAAATCCTTAGGCTAAAATATTGATGATTGAGTATATACTAGACCTCCCCAAGGCCAACGTGAATAAAACCTACTCCAAGGGGTTTTCTCTTTTGTTTCGCATTAGTGAGAATAGACCAATCATGACGCGAAAGGTCTTGTCATAGAGGGAACTCTAGCTAGCAGGAGGAGGTGAGGATACCAGAGGGGGCTCTAGCCACAAACTCCTTAGGCTCTTACAAACTGCCAACTACCCTTTGATTTTCAAACTGTGTCATGGAAGTTCCAATACTAATTGGGGAACGAAACTTGGAGAGAATAATACTTTGAACAGAAAACATTGTAAAAGTCTTTTTTTTTCTAAAAGGAACTATTGAGAAGGAATTGCTTTACTCTATTTTTGTGTCGTGAATTAAAGGTGTGTAACGAATTTGTATCAGGAGATAATTCAAAGAAGATGTTTTTATATGTTGAACCTAAAGTGGTAGGTAATTAAATAACTAAAACTACTCTCTCAAGGGAAGCAGGAGAATGGACCCGGATCCAAACCTATAGTTGGGTGGTTGGTGTAAGCCAAGAGCTTTCCTAAGAAGGAATAAAAATTTGCACTTGATGGACCATTAGAAACCAAAAATCCTGACTCGCATCACTTTAGAATCCGATAATACTAATTTGCCACTAGTAATAGATTTGACCAAAAAGACTCAGGTCAATCCTCATAGGAACGGCCAGAACTTCCACCTGCGAGGTAGACTCAAGCGAGCCTAGTTAGCAAACTCTGAGGGTTTTCATCAAAATCCCAGATGGTGCTTCCTAGGACATCTCTTGATGGGCTACTAAGAACATACTGCCAAGGAAAGTTTGGGTGGGCACATTATAATGAGGCTTGGAGCAAGATGCAAACCAATTTGACAAGTTCTTGTTCATCCTTCTCTGCCCATTCTTTAGTCATTTGCAATGGTATAGTATCTTGGATTACCATCCATAATTTTTTATGAATGAGTGGGATTGAATGGAGCAAGCCATAGACTTGTGTATGGAGCAAAGTGGCATGCTCTTTGTCTCTCTCTTTCTCTCTATGAAAGCTAGAGAGACATGGCAGTAGAGAATGGTTTTATGTTGTAGATGATGACTCCCTTCCTCCTTGATGTGATGCTCCCCTTTCTTTGACCAATAGCAAAGCTGATCCAGGTCGTGATGAAGATATGGCTATCAAGTAGGAAAAACAACACCTTTGCTCTAGTATACAGTGCAAGGTTTTGGCCACACTCGACACATGCCCTATTGTTGCATCCCTTGGTCTGTGCTTCAAGAAGGATCACTTAGGAGCCCCATTGCAATATTGAGCAATATTGTAGATAGATCATAGCAACAGTGTGAGAAGCTAGAGGGTTGAAGAGGAGGAAATGAATAGATATTAAAAGGGGATGCAAGAGGAAAGGAGAATATGGAGGGTGTGGCTATGATACCATATGAAAAGATTGAGGGAAAGTGAGTGAGCCATTCATTTTAAGGAGAAAGTCACTTGTCTATTGCACTGCTTATGCCTCTTCATACAGGCAATGAGTATATCCAATACATTGTATTTGGTCTACTTTGACTTGCCAATTTGGATCGTTATCCTTCCAAGTCATCATCCTCATCTCTCCACACTCTAAAGACTAGTTCTTATTACATTTTCATACAAGAAGGCACCACTCTTTCATATGCTTAAACAAATATTCCAACAAATAGAAGGTACAAGCGTGATAGAATCTTCACTAAATTACATGTAGGATATGGCCACTCTCACTCTCCTTTCATTAAAGACCATGGAAACTATAAAGCTCAAATTAGAAGGTGGTGATAACTATGGAAGATATAGAGAACTCTTGCTTAATTAGCTTAGCATTTCTTTTGGTGACTTGATTCTCCAAAGGCTCCTTATCTCTCATCCAATTGGGACTAAACACCAATTGTGTGACATATGTGAGAGAAAATTGGCATCCTTCCGTGAGGTTGCATCTTAAAAATGGGAGCCAAGAGATGATGTTGTTTGAAAGGTCCTTTTCCCAAGAAGAGCTCAAGTTTGTGGTGAATAAGATGAAGCTCTAGAAGTCTCCAGGACATACCAATGGGATTTCAATAGAATTCTTGCAATGCCTATGGAGGGCTATTTGGGAGACCCTAAAGGATGCTCAACAATTTCAAGGTAGGTCATAGTACCTAAAGAGGATTAATTCAATGCAACCATAGACTACCATAATTGATATTGGATTGTCATTGTAAAAGTGGCCAATCAATTGCAACATGAATTTGAATGGAGTGATGCCCTTTTATCAAAGGAAAAGATTAGAATTAAGCACTTTAAAGCTATTCAAGCTTTGATAAATTGATGGAAGGTCATTTAGACTCATCTAATGGACTGGTAGGTGACTCGTAGGCACTCTAAAGCCATTTTAAACTCACCTAAATGGGTTGAGGCCAATGACATGAGATGAAACTCATCCCTTATTCAATCAATATGGTAATACTTAGATCTATATGATCCTCCCTTCTTCCATCAACAATCTCTAAATAGTTGATGACCGAAGGAATAAGGAGACAGACAAATTTGTGGGACCCAAATCACTAGTTCTTCAAAGAAAAGGAACGGATCAAAGAGAACTTCTTGCTTCGACAAGATGAAGCTCATAATATTTTTCCATGCTAGTGTAATGTTTCTTCTTTTTCCCCCTCTCTACGTGGGCTTGAACTTAGGAGGGGGTGAACTTTAAAAAGCTTAACCTTAGTGATTTGAAGAAAATCATGAAAAAATCCAATTGTCTAGACGTCAATTGATTAAATGTTACTGCTTCATCCTCGATTTCTTCACAAAACAACGCTACTTGATTTGTGAATTTGTCCTTCATATCATCATCTCTCTCACTGAATAATACTCCCAAAGGTATGCCATGACCATCCCCCGACGTGCTTGGATATCATCACCAGCTGGAGACCCCATCCACCCCTCATTGCAAAAAAGAGATGATAATTAACCCTAAAGCTAAGGCTATAAAAGCCTTAGCCAAAGCTTACCTATACGTTGGTTTTCTTTCCCCTTATGCATCAATTTCTATATATATATATATATATATATATAGAGAGAGAGAGAGAGAGAGAGAGAGAGAGAGAGAGAGGAAGAAGAACAAGAAGAACAAGAAGAAGATAGGAGAAAAGGAGAAAAGAAGAGAATAGAGAGAAGGAGAGAGGAAGGGGATAGGGGGAGAAGAGAAGAAGAGGTGAGGAAGAAGAAGAAGAGAAGAAGAGAAGAAGAGAAGAAGAGAAGAAGAAGATAAGGAGAAGAGAGAGATAGAGATAGAGAGTAAGAGAAAGAGTTAGAGTTAGAGATAGAAAGAGAGGAAGAGAGAAAAGTTAGGAAGAAGGTTAGGAAAGGACATAGAGGGAGGGATTGAAAGAGATAGAGTGAGAAAGAAGGACTAAAAAAGTTAGAGGGAAAGAAAGAGATCAAGAAAGTGTGGTACTACTCACCAAACAAACATTGAACCCTTGATTCCAAACCCCATCAAACCAAAGTGAATCATTGAGACTCAAAGTGAACGAGAAGAAGAAAGGCCTCAATCCTTGAAGCAAAAGATAAGCACAAGCATTGTTGAGGTTCAAGATAGAGCACATGAAGCTTGGAACATGTGATGGCTCCCAAGAGGATCATCTCTCTAATACAAAGCACTCGATCGCAACTACAATGGCTATTCCACTTGCATCACAAACTTTCCAAGTTCCTTTTATAAAGTTAGATTTCCTTAAGGATAAGTGATTTAGTAATTGAAGATAAGCCATGAATTGGTAAAGGGAAGGATTAGACTAGTAGCATGAACTGCTTGAATAACATGATTTACTCAAAGAGGAATCTTTATTGTCAAGAAGAGGACTGGAGAGGAAGAAAGAGAAGAGAAGAGAAAGACTGTAGAAGAGAGAGAAGATGAGGTGCAAAGAAGAGAGAGAAAGAGAGTGAAGGGGAGAGAGAAAGACTAGGAAAGAAGAGAGAAAGTCAAAAAGAGAGAGAAGGTAGCCATGAAAGTGGAGAAAGAGAGAAGATGAAGGAGACTTGTGTTATAATCGTCATGCCAAAAATCAAGTCCCTTACACCTTTTATACCGGCCAGTGTAGCTGGTATTTCATTCCCATTATTTTATTTCCCCTATCTTACATTCTATCCGCACCCAAAGGTTTTTTCTCTCAAAAACGAGCTGGACACTTATTATAAAAAGACAGGGTAGGAGCAAACTAGAGTACTACTTTGTTGCAGACATTACAAGGCTTATCCAATGGAATGACGGGTAATTTTTTATATATAAGGGGTCATTGATCAAGTGTGATATATAGGTATGATTGGGGAATGATAACATTTAAATCTTGACCCATATTCTCTAAGAAAGCGAAGGTTGCGGACAGCGGACAGCATGATGTCTACTACAAGACCCTGTTGTAGTAAATCTAAGATAACTTTATGTATAGAAATCTAATCAAGGCGTGCTATACATCAAAATGGAGCTCTTGGTAAGTGCTTTCACCCCATGTAGGTTGGGTTTTGTTGTCCAAAGTTCATAGTAAAATCTGGTGTAAAACAGTGAGTTGTCTACAATCTTTCTTACACTAAAATATAGCCATAGATGACCAATCTTCAGCCAAAAGATCCTACCAAAGAGAAAAATTTCTCACAAGATGGATGCTAGTCTAAATGAGGTCCCCAAGCAATCCATTAACCTCCTTAATCAAAAGGTAATCCATCATAATTATTGTCCAAGAGAAGAGAATGGCCATCACAACCACATATTCCAATCCACCCGGATCCAATGGATACAAGGAAGTATCCCCATAATCAAGTCCATAATCTCTCAGATCATAGGGAAGCACAATGCCATCTTCATATTCATGTATACCCAAATCATGTGTTACATCATCAACACGGACATATACCAATCATCATAACCATGAGCAATGTACTCATTATTAAATGTGTTCAATGGCTGTTGTAAATCATGATAAAATGTAAACTGATACTCAATAAGATCATTGTGAGGTTGCTCCAAGACTCTAAAACCTTCAACATAACCATCTACATTTGTGAGTGCCCCATGTGATTCTTCAACTAATATGTCATCAGCTTGTACATCTTGCTCTTCATCAAGTTCCCTTCTTGTACATCTTCTTGGTCTTCTTGCTCATCTTCTTGTTGATCATGTTGCTCATTATCCCCTTCTTATTGTTTAGCTTGCTCATTGCTCTCTTCTTCATCATCAACACCTTGAAAAGAATTCATCATTACATTTGGGTGATCATGAGGTATGAACTGATTGGGATATAGGATACCATGGTAGTTATGAACTTTTTACTGATCAAAGCTAGAAGAGTACTGATAAGCATGACCATTATTGTCATGTCCATAAGAACTGCTACTGAATTAAGGAAGATTCACATGTATAATCATGACTATGTTGTTGAAAAGATGGATGCTCATAAGCATAAGCATGTTGCTCACAATAGCCATTCTGCTACCAAGGTTCAATGGAATGGTACTGTGCATTATGACATGGTACATCATATCTATAAGCATTAGCATGTTGTCTAGGAGTACTTGCATAATGCTCATGTACGTTTGCATGTTGTTGTTGTCCATATTCATAAGATGCATTCAGATCATAGTGTGTACCATCAACATATACATGTTGGCCATAAGCATAAGCATTGGGTGCATAATGCCCATGAGAATACTCATCTTAACCATAATACTCATCATGCTATTGATAATACTCAGGGTGATGAGAATTCATACTCAATTCAAGACTTGCTCTATTTTCTTTGTATGCCTTCATAAGAGAAATATATGGATCAATTAAAGCTTCAATCTTATCAATATTAACTTGTGTTTGAAGCCAACCTTGTTCAATAGAGCTGGAGCTATTTATCTCAGCTACCTTTGTAATCAGATTGCTTTCAGAATATTCCAAAGCATGGCAAAAGCGAGCTACAGCAATATCATGTGATCACGAATCCTCAAAGAATTCAGAGGTATCTCATGGTTCCGCAATTGACTATAGATCGTCACAAGGTAGCATACATGTGGCACAGGTCATAGGGCAGCAAACATCTGACATAGGTGGATGATAAATGTTGCAAGAATCCCTTTAGATGACAGTAATCTAGTCAACAATTACTCCAGCTACACAGAGGGGCACCTTAATTGAATCTATGTCTCTATCTTCAAATGTAGCTCCCTTTAGACAAGGAGGGTTGTGATTAGCTTGATGAAAATGACTCAAAGGAAGAGGCTAAGATAAAAAAGCCCTCAAAATACATCTTCTATGTTCTCATGATTCATATGGACAATCAACATCTCAACAAGAGACAAACTAGCAGCACAACAGGTGCAACTCAACAATCTTCATTGCATCATATGCAATAGTTAAATGGTGGAGACATCTTAGCATGGCCTATCCATCATCAACTATCTATATCTGGTTTTGAGGATTTACAAATACGTGGATTACAATCATCTTCATCTCAATATATTCCCAATCTGGACTTAAATCAAAAGAATGGATCAATTAGCCAAGTCACTCAAAATGTAATGCCTGCAACATCACAACACATCTCATTTGTTGACAACAACACAAAGGTTGTTGAGCCTATTCTTTTGGGTGAAAATTCCTTCTGGTAGCTTTGATGCTTCAATCTCTACAACCCCCTCAAACATAATTGCCATGCACCTTCATTACTGTCTATGGCTTCAAAGCAATTGTAAATCCCTTGTAGACCATATCCTAGTAGACTATAATCTGGCTAGAAGGATTCTGGAAGAGACAAGAATCCTTTGTCTCTTAGCTCAAAAAGCAAGCGGACAGTACCTACACATGGTAGGGGCACTTTCTAGTACAACTTTGAGATCTGGGCTGTTACAACATTCTATAGCTAATGATCTTTCTTTCAATTCTCTGCAAGATCCAATGCTAATGTCATCTACATTTGGGCACAAAGCTGTGTGGTTGGCATTGATCACTCATCGAAAGCCATGTTGTAGGAACAACCACAATTGTTACTACCTCTAGTACTTTTCCTTCCCCACCACCAAGTTTTGCTTTGTTTGGAGCTATTAGCACACTATTAGCCTTGCAATCTACAGTTCCAAAGGTTTCAGATAAAAATGTGGATAACACCATTACAATGGACGTCCCTCAGGTTTGTGAACAAAATGGATTGTAATTAGCGTGGCAACTATTCATGCAGAATAGAAGCTTACAAGAAGTGTCGCTTGAGAAGAAGGATTGTGTTTTCTTAGACTAGGCAAAAAGGTTCATCATCATTCTAAACATAGCCAAGGCTTTGGCTTGCCTACATCTGGAATGCGACCCTCTTGTCATCCATGGAGATGTTTAATCGAGTAATGTGCTACTAGGTCAAAAATTTTATGTGTACATTGCCGATTTTGGACTTGCTAGGTTCAAGTCTAGGATCCTATCTAGGAATCCAACAAGCAAGAGACTCCTAACAAAGCTGGAATTGAAGCTCCTAAAAAATTCAAATATGATCTTTCGGATTAAGCATGTCAAATGCCAAGCACACCTAAGACCATGCACGGATTGAACATGAAGAGCAGCTTCGCTTTGATGTTATATTCTATTATTTGGAAGGAGACTGACAAAGCCTTTGACAATCCCATGGAGAAGTATGCTAAATACTCGTTCCTGACACAACATCTTGAAATCCATTAGTTCTCTATCATCGATTCATGCGTTATTGTGCTGCTTTTAACTGGATTTTTAGCTCATTAATATGCTACTTTTAACTGGATTTCTGGCTATTAATAGGTTGAGTGCAGTCGCAGTGATCCCACCATGCTTGTGGTGACACAAACATGTTAGCTAAAGCTAAAACAAACAGGTTAGGTCTCCTTGAAGCAGAAAAGCAAGGGAGGGCCATGAATTTCGACAATAGAGCTGGCAGCAAGGCAACCAAGGCATTCACCCTTCCACCACATTTGTTGTCCACTCTCCGGTCTTCAATGCTGCCGACCATGTTTGTACTTGTGTACCTAAAGTTTTTGGATTTGTGTGGCTAAAAAGTGAAAACTAAACAACATATGACTAACTGGATTGTTAACCCTCAAACGAACAAGGTGGAAAAGTTGGAAAATCTAAAGCAGAAGACAAGGCCAAGGTAAAAGTGAAACAGAAGAAGAAGGCACACCAAGAAGAATCTGGAAACACAAGAAGTGTAGAAAAGTCGTACATCAAGGAAAAAGGTGCATGAGAAAAAGCGCGAGTCTATACTGTTGTAAAAAAGCGCAAGGCGCACCATGATTATTTTAAGAGTGCCGGGCTCTCACCCGTGCAATTTGTAAATGTAGATGGGCGGTGGAAAGGAAGCTAGGAAGATAGGAGGACAATGGGAAAAAGGGCCTAGGCCATGGCCGACAATGGTAAAAAGGGGATAAGGGGATGACCGCCCAAAAGGGATTTAGGGTTTTGTATATAAAGTTGAAAAGTGAATGAGAAGCTCATTCTTGTGTATGGCCTCTTCTCTTCTCTTGCTCGCAGCAATGGAGCTTGGAGCGGGAAGCTTGAGGATGGAGCTCGCTTGAAGCTTGCACTTGGATCGTGGAGCTACCGGAGTGCTCAGAAGAGGAGGTAACTCGATCGGGCATGGAGGTAAGCTCACTACACCCGTAGAGATGGATGGCGCATCGGCTATGTGAGAGGTAGCCATTAGTGCTCAGCTTGGAATGCTTGAAACAATAAGCAGTCCGTGGGTCTTGGCGGTTGAGCGAGAGCTCCCAATTTTGGTGCCGTTGTCGGGACCAATGGATTCAAGCCTTGAGTGCTTGCACACTTCGAATCAAGCAACGAAGTAAGGGTTTTCCCTGAACCGGTGCTTGAGGTAGATAGGTAGGAAGTGAGGGAGTTTGAAGAGGTATTCGATCTCCTTAGCAAGTAGGTTTTTGGTTTTTTGGATTTGGGAAAGCATGTTGGAGTAGTGTAGGTATTTTTCTTGTGATTCAGATGCATTAGGGTAGGAAAAAATGAACAAAAACAAAGGAAAATAAGCAATAGGGTTTCTGCTGTCATAACAAGGCATAAGGATTTGATTAGTTTACCGATTTGCATTTTGGAGTTTATTTGCTATTCCAGGTATATATAACTCTTCCCCCCTACCCATAGCTTTGATTTGGAGGTGCGTGTGATAGGCCGTGGCCTAAGTCGTGTGATTTGAGTGATTTATTGTTACACCGACCAAAATCGCGTTCGGCCAGTCCAAGTGACGGCGATTCTGGGCCGAGTTCCAAAATCGGCCCTCGACCCGCCCTTGGCCCGCTACCACTCGGACGCTAACCACTTGACCACTCGACTCGAACGCGTCGAAATCCAGCCCTCAGCCCACTCGACTCAGACACCCACCGCTTGGCCTATCCGAAGCGACCATTCAAACCAACTTGGCATTCAGCCCACTTGACCCGGTCCTTAGCCAATCGGCCCAAACCCATTCGAATGAACCACTCAGCCCTCGGCCCGATCAATTCGGCCCACTACATTTCGGCTACTTGGCCCTCGGACAACCGCAATTTGGACTGGCCAAATTTGACATCCGGACCAGTTACATTCGGCCCTTTCTCATTCGGCCCTCGGCTCATTCAGACGGGCCGAATCGGACATTCATCCCCTGCAATTCGAACCTGCTGAGCCGAATTTGGATTTTTTTCAAATTTTTAACATGTAACCCCTAAAACCGACGAGAGACCGTATGGAGCGGAAAGCACATCATAGATCTATCACTAGGCTGAAATCTAGAGCAAGTAGTTCAAAACTTGGCTATGAACGGTCTTTCAATTCACGCATGGTGTTTACCATAACAGCCCTGCGAGCCAGGGGGGAATGCCCTCCTAGACCCCCGCAGAGGGGGGGCTCTGCCCCCTCCGCACCTCCCCCAAGTAGATTGGAGAGAAAAAGTGCATCGTGATAGGTCCTCCAAATTAGATCCTAGTGTAGTAATGGCTATGCACAAGCATAATTTATCACTTACAAAAGAGCAACCAAAAGCCCATACCCGAACAAAGACAAATAGAGACCCTAGAACCACAATGGGCCAATCTAGCCAACAAGGGCAAAAAGGCCATACCACAAAAATAGGTATAGATTGCGTTCGGATTGCATCTAGTCAAAGCAGAATGCAACAACATCAAGCTATAACTGCGAGGCTGACTAGATATGACAGTCCTGACGATAGATACACCTTGAATGGCACTGTGCACAGACAACCCGACATTAGTGGAGAATCCACATCTGGTCGTGCATTTGGGGACTCAAGGGCATGTATTAGAAGGCTTAAATTTATAAGCCAAGACCTGAAAGACGAAGACATAGTACTACCTGCTTATCTTAGGGTCAAACTCACCACAAAAAGGGAGCACTGTGTCGATGCTCTCATCGATGAAGGAGCTGATCTTAACATCTTGACCTATGAAACATGGACCCTACTAGGCCAACCAGAGCTCACACCAAAACTGATGCAACTCTTGATCCTTATGGGGGACATCCACAATCACTTATAGGGAAGTGTAAAATCCTTGTAACTATTGAAACTGAAAGCTTGCCTATCCTATTCCATGTTCCTCCAAATAGTGCTAATTGCAGAAAAGAAACCCTCCTAGGACGACCCATCAAAAGGGCAACGAAGTGTGAGGCCAATTTTGTAGCACAGAGGATACACTTGACGCTACCGAGGGTGAGGGTAATCACTACCTTTAGCAAAGGTGACCTCATCAAACCTCAAGGGAAGGACAAGGAACATTTTGACATACCAGACAAGTCTAGTGATGAGAGCAAGGACTTTTTGAAAGAGTTGATCGAAGTGCAGGTTGAAAAAAGAGAACCAATGAGCAAGGCCAGGCTTGAAATAAGGAGGTCAAGAGGCAATGCCAAGGATAGGCTTTAACTTACAAATATCGTAGAAGACTACAAAAGAAGCCCAAGCCTTATAGACAAAGGTATCGATGGAGAGCCAGCACAACGCCGCGATGGATATCCAAAGCATTGCTATGTGCTCAAGGGTATTATGCAGGTAACCAATGGATTTGGGTACCAAAACCCCCTGCTAAACCACCTCTATCAGCTAAAGGCCAAATTGCATCAAAAGTAAAGAAGCACAGGAGGAAATCTAAGAGAAACTCCAGGTCTCGGGGCAAGAAACCAAACATGAGTGTTCGAAAGGAAGAGCCTAAGCCTAGCATACTTAATAAGCAGATGTCAAATGTAACCATTGAGTGTGCACAAAGACCACTAGTGCTCAAGGAGCTTTTGACTTCCCAAGAGGATAATGAGCACCACAGGCACAACACTGCTCATAAGAAGGTTGATTTTTCAACAAAGCAAATGGCACAATCGTCTAACAACCACAAGCAAATCTTTCAACCAGTGCCAAGTCCACCTAAGAGTCCTAGATCTCTTACACCCTCTTTTTCTAAACGGGCACAAGAAGCACAAAAACAGTCATCAAGTGCAGCTGCTCAATCCCAATCTCTATCTCCATCTAAGCTTCCAAATGTCCAAGAGGTAGGACATGACACCCCCCGTAGCTCTCAGCTCAAGGATATGCCTGTGAAATCTATTGTGATTAGCTCAACTGATGCTCGATCCGCACAAGTGAATGCAAAAGGGCAAAAAAAGACACGGCCACTTCCAATCCACCTAAGGACTCGACATCGCAGCTGACTAATAGTAGCATGGCCACTGAACAAACTGCTACTACTTCCAATTAAGAATCACGGCAGTCACAACCTTGAGCCGTGATGATACCTCTAGTGGAAGATGTCCTTGTCCATTCATCTGTGAAAGAGGTGTTGCAACCAACATCTTTGACACCCTTGGCACTGCCAAAGCACCTGAAGCCTAGGTTTGAGGAGAGATCTCTCAAAGAGGTGGCCAAGGAGAGGGCACATCTGACCAATCAACCTAGCAAGGCTATTCACTAGCAAGTCGCAGCCATGTCCCATAAGGACACACTAGAGAAAGAGAATGCTGAGGCCCAACCAAACACATCAATGGTTGACCTCCTGAGTCCTTAAAGGATGCACCGCAATTGCCCAAGAAAAATAGGAGAAAAAAAAGCAGTTGCTAGTGCTTGTAGACACCAAGAAGATTGAGACCAAGAGTAAACTCGCATTGACCAATCAAGAGTGGATACAACACTGTCACAATAGGGCGACAAGACTATACTGGTCACATCCAAGGAGAACCATGACACAATAGTAGCAAGGCCTCAGAAGAAACATGGAAACCCCAAGGACATAAGCAATCCTAGTGTTGACCAATCTTGCTCATCTAGGCCCGACCCCCAAGCTATGCTTAAGCCTAGAAAAACTCCGAGAACCTTGCAGGAGATAGCAACTGAGCAAACCCTCATTGAACATAGAAGTGTCGCAGAATGCTTAACTGAGTTAGATGCTAAACTCAAAGTATTCGCACATGTCTACGTCCTTGCGGACATGGATGCATTCCCCAAGAAGTAGCTTGGGGAATACTTGCCATTTCCCCTATCTTAGGAAGAGCAAGAACATCTTGATGAGCACTATGATAGGCTCCTACATGAACGCATACACGAATGCATGCAACTCATCTCTGATGAGGAAGCTGATGAACTACGCTTAACTATGACATTCAATGATGTGCTCTACCAACCAAATCTCTTAAAGATAGAGCAACTAAAGCGACAATCAAAGGGTCAAAGTCAATTCGAAAAATGTTGGTTTGAAAACCGCATTACAATGGCTGAACTGGGAGCCCAAATTATGATAGTCCTAGAGGAGCGATTGGCCAAATGGCGGTCTCAAAGAGACCCAACCTATGTGGCACTGACTTCCTTTCAAGTACTGATTGTCATTTGGGGTATCGACTTAGTTAAAACTAGCCAAGAGAACTCTCTGATTGATAAGGTTCTCACTGAGGAGGAGTTACATGTTGCCAGTAGACTCGGACAAGGTACCATGCTACTCGATGTTGCAAAATATCTATTGTTATTGAGTAAGCTGCCACAAGTACTGGGTGTGTGTGCCACACTCTAGTACAATCTTGAGTTCTACAATTGGTTTTTATCCTCACGAAGTGACATGGATTCATAAATATGTACATAAATAAACAATGAGTTTTGTGACCCTATATAGATAATATCAACACACACAAGCAATGATAGTCAAGCGCAGGGAGAAGAGTTGGGTTTGACAAGCTGAGCTCCTCAAGTCCTCCTCTCACCACACATCTAGAAGTCATGTGACCATTCCCGCCTCTAGGTGGAGGGCATGCAACCCTCATTACCGCCATAGGAAGCCCTGACCAATATCTCTGATGGCGTAGATGGGGCACCGTCCCCTTCTATACACCTTTCCCCTTTTTGGTCTATCCTTCCGGGGACGAGCCCTGCTCCACTCCATGACAACCAGTCCACGCAACTTAGCATAAGCCAAGATCTGCTAATGGCTGGAGTACGCCTCACAGTCTAGGCAGGACGAACATCATCACGGGGGCCATCCCTCTATAACAAACACTACATGCCTCACCTTGCCCCTCCTCCTCATATGCACTTGATAATCCACTGTTTAATCCCTTTCAAGCAAATAATTATATCCTGCCTCAAAGCCTAACCTTGATTCACATTTTGCAAATCTCCCCACAATAGCCATCATGGAGCACATAATGCAGCTGGCATGCAAGGAAGCTCTTCTCCGTAGAAGGGAGCATAAGGCACAAGCGCCTCCACCAGAGCGATATGTGCCTACCCTTAAGAGGTACACACCAAAAATAGGCCCTAAGCAACACCGCCCTGAACGCAGGCCAAAGACTTCCCATGCTAGGAGAACAAAGGCTCAAGGGCATGCCCAGGGGGTGGCAACCCCGGTCGTCCAGGCCCTCACCAGATGCTCGGGCACTAGGTGCCCGAAAGAGGAGAAGGCCCTCACCAGATGCGGCCAGGGACTACACCATTCGGGTCCCAACCGATATCTTCCCCACCCATCCTGACAGAAGCCCACCACCGGCACAGCCCCAGTCGTTTGATCACCCAAATTCACCCTGCCTCATACAAATAGAATAGGCCCTATGTTGTATAATATACTTTCCAAATGCCATCTTGTCATAACTTTTTGTCCTTAAGTGGTTAAAGGGGCAGGCCCCCCAACTATACAAACCTCCCTTACTACTAATCCATGGCGTGTCTTTAACAAGTGCCAATGATATGCATCGCAACCAGCACCATAGGATTTTGATAAAGTAATATCTTTTTGTGTTGCATCTATTTATTATAATTGATGCATGTGACTTGCATATACTCTCACGAAGTGTCAAGTGGATGTAGGACGATACAGGTCTTTGTACGAAAGTGTCCAATGCCCAAGTCACTGCAAGACCACCAACCTCACAAAGAGCCATGACGAAGCCACACCGCCGAAAGTGAAAATCACCCTCTCCGATCGCCCACATCGCATAGCCCAAAGCATGATCAATTGGCCACTTTCTCTTTCTGGGTCAAACTCTACACTTGGCACTCACGGTAGTTGTTACCTCAATTGTACCAACATCGCACGTTACAAAGAGGTTTTACAAAATCTCCAGTGTATCTCCCCATCTCAACAATTGTTCCTCTAGCAACAAGGCTAGGACACAATCACCGCTATAATATCCAGTTTCGCATCCTCAAGTGTAGGACAATACTCTCAACTTGCTTAGAGTTCGACGTGTCTCCCAAACTAATCAAACTACGTCTTGTGCACGATAAGAAGACTAGCACTACCCCCAGGGAGAGACCGCATATGAGAGGTTTTCAATCCCAAGTACGAAAGACTCCATCAAATGCATCGTCAGCTCTTCATCATCACTCAATTCTAACCTCTTGACCATTCCTATCATGCAAGCCCACCAAACAATCGGCCTATGCAGAATCCCCACAAACCACCACCTGTGCCAGTCCCTAGCGCAATTCCCAACAACGAACAACGCTACCCCTAGCTCCAACCACCCTACCACTAACCACCTACGCCAACAATGTGGCCCCAACAACCTTCATCTGCCCACCACCAGAAATCCTCCAAGGAAATCCCAGACGTCCTTGCCACCCATGTCTTCGGTGCATGCTAAAGACGGCTACCTACGACTATGAGTGCCATGGGACTAGCACTCGTCTAGAAGGGGGGTAATGTTAACCCTCAAACGAACAAGGTGGAAAAGCTAGAAAATTTAAAGCAAAAGACAAGGCCAAGGCAAAAGTGAAACAGAAGACGAAGGCGCACCAAGAAGAATATGGAAACACAAGAAGTGCAAAAAAGTCCTAAATCAAGGAAAAAGGTGTATGAGAAAAAGTGCGAGTCTATACTGTTGTAAAAAAGCACAAGGTACACCATGATTTATTTTAAGAGTGCCGGGCTCTCACTCATGCAATTTGAAAATATAGACGGGTGGTGGAAAGAAAGTTAGGAAGATAGGAGGACAATGGGAAAAAAGGCCTAGGCCATGGCCGGCCATCTAAAAAAAGGGATAAGGGGATGACTGCCCAAAATGGATTTAGGGTTTTGTATATAAAGTTGAAAAGTGAATGAGAAGCTCATTCTTGTGTGTGGCCAAAAGTGACTCTCCTCTTCTTCTTCTTCTTCTTCTTCTTCTTCTTGCTTGCTTGAGCTTGTGCTTGAGAAAGGGAGTGTGAGAGTGTGAGGGAGTGATTGTGTGAGGGTGAGGGACCAAGGAGGAGAATCTCTCCATCTTCTCCTCTCTTCTTCTCTTCTCTTCTCTTCTCTTGTCTTGCTTGCGACAATGGAGCTTGGAGCAGGAAGCTTGAGGATGGAGCTCGCTTGAAGCTTGCACTTGGATCATGGAGTTACCCGAGTGCTTGGGAGAGGAGGTAACTCGATCGGGCATGGAGGTAAACTCACTACACCAGTCGAGATGGATGGAGCATCAGCTATGTGAGAGGTAGCCATTAGTGCTCGACTTGGAACGCTTGAAACAATAAACGGTCCATGGGTCTTGGCAGTTGAGCGAGAGCTCCCAAAAGGATGAAGAACCTAAGAAGCTTTGATACCACTTGTCAAGGAAAGGACTGGAGAGGAAGAAAGAGAAGATAGAGACTATAGAAGAGAGAGAATATGAGGTGTAGAAGAGAGAGAAAGAGAGTGATGAGGGGAGAGAAACACTAGAAAAGGAGAGAGAAAGACAGAAAGAGAGAGAAGGCAGCCATGAAAGTTGAGAAAGACAGAAGATGAAGGAGACTTGTATTATAATCATCATGACAAAAATCAAGTCCCTTAAACCTTTTATACCAGCTAGTGTAGCTAGTATTTCATCCCCATTATTTTATTTCCCCTCTCTTACACTTATGTGATTGCATTCTAAGGAAGGATAATTGGGATTGTATTTTCTTTTGCAAAGTATCCAAAGGATGTTGTTTTCTTTGTTGAATTTATCTTTAAGAATCAATTTATTGTTTCAAAAAAGAGATGGCCTTAGTATTCAAGATAAATTGGCTATTCTTTATGAAATATTCAAAGAGATTATTTGGAATGATATTATGGAAAATGAATATTTTCGTAACTATTGTTGATAAGCTGATTGCTTGATTGTGTTTATAGAAAGGTTCATGTGCTCTTATGGATGGATTTATAGTCACCCACTAGACCTCCCCCAAGGTTAGTGGTGGGAGCCCTTCACCAAGGGGGGCGATTTGACTGTGCTAGAGGTTAGGACCAATTGTAGATGCGAGAGGTCTCTCCATAGTAGGGAACCCTCAAGCAGGAGGAGGTGAGGGTGCTATGGGGGCTCTAACTAGTAAACCCCTTATGCTCCTAGGGACCACCCAACCTTTGGGTGACCTAGGATGGACTTCTTGTAAGGCCTTGATAGTAGATAAGGACAGATTGGTGGATCGTGTGCCTGAGATTGGACACAAGTCCCAGCTTAAGAGATGGAATGTTGGGTTGGCATTGCACCTTGGAGAATGTGTGAGACAAGTACATTGTACTACTTACAAAAGATTTCTTTGAGATTGTCTTTGTGTTTGTAACCATAATTTACATGAAGGAACCATTGTTTAATGGATGATTAAAGAAGTTGTCTTTACATGTCAAACATAAATGTATTAAGATAATTAGATAACTAAAACTAACCCCCAAGGAAAGCGAGAGGGCGAGATCCCTGACAAGTCTATCCTACAGATGGGTGGTCTCTTAATGAGTCCAAAGTTTTCCTTCAAGGTGCTAGATTTAGAAAGTAGCCAAATGCATGACTGCCTAGTGTGTTATCTTAGATCCTTATCAATGCCCTTTTAGAGAAAGAAAGTTGAGACTATACCCTCTGTAGAGGGGTCGACATGTATCACTCCCCCTCATTTCTCAAGACTATGAACAAATTGTGGCATTGGTTTGCTTCGATTTGAATTGCCTTGCAAATGCAGTGGCTCAAGGTCCGCTAGTTAAGCTATTAGGTGGCCTTAATGCTGAATTAGAAATCCAAATTCAAGTCAATCCTTATGGGTTATAGCTGAAACCTTCCATTGGAAAGTAGACTTGAGAGAGCCTAGGCAACAAACCATGTGTTATTCTAAGGAATATCGGGTAGCCTCGCTTAAAAAAAGTCTCTCGATGGATCAATAGATCATGCCATTGAGGGGGCCTTAGTTAGGCACATTACAACTGGATAGAGTTAGAGTTGACTGCCTACTAGAATGTAGCTGGGTAACTTCATCTAAGTTTGTTGTAGCACCAACAAAAGTAGAAGACTTAGTGAATAACAACATAAGGATTTCAAAAAAAGAATTTCACCCATATGCATAAAGATTGGTCATTCTTATGAAAATGGTTCCCTAGGTCAAAGTTTAGAACCTAGAAGATGAGGAATAGTGGGGTTGCCACACCTTTTGCAAGATTAAATTTAGTTTAATGAAAGATTATTATGAATAAATTTCCCTCTAAGGATAGATGGGTAAAACTTTTGGGATTTCATCTCTTTTCACTCTATGCTACAAAGAGGAGCTAAATATATAACCTTTTCTAGGATTTTTTTGAAGTGAGAAGGCTGTAGAAGAAGGTCAAAGCTTGGATAAAGGTAACTAGTTTTGTAGACAATGTCAATGTTACTACAACACTCTTTAGGGATGTGTACACTTGATGATGAGGAGTCTCTTAAAATATGGAATATGCTGAGAGCAATACTCCACTACAATTTAGAAATGGGAAAATGCTTAAGAAAGTGTCCCATTTCATTTATTTGGAGATTTTTTTTCAAAAAATAATATAGGTCTCTATATTAATGAAATAAATATGTACATTAAAGTGCCTTACAGGTATATTTCAAGCATAGCCTAATGTTGTTTAAGAAACATAAGTACGAGAAAGTGGACCATTTGTCCATAGGGACGACTTGAGCCTACCAAAAAATCGGAATCTCCATGAAGAGAATTGAGCTAACCATATTCCATAATCTTCATCGTTGGGGCCTCTATTTCCAATCTTCGACTCTTCTCAAGAGTTTCTTTAACTCCTATAATCCCTATTACACAAGATACAAAGTGGCCCTACATTCCTCAACCTTTCCTTCGTGGGTAGCCTACTCAAACGAATGGAATCTTGCTTAGGTTTTGTCTTTGGAGAAATTTGATTTTGTCTATAAGGTAGTTGGCCCAGAAGCTTAATAAAATCGATGCCTCCTATGGTTGAGGGTTCGCCTTAGGTAACCAGCTGTGTAAGGAGATGATGAATCATGGATGCACATATTTTCTCACCACATTAAGCTCATTATAAAATCATCAAAAGATGGGAGAATATAGAGCGACAAGTAACAAAATGAACCTGAAGACATGGAGGCGGATAGAATCATGGATGACAAATTCTCATTGTATAGGGACTTTGCCGTATGAATCAAAAATTGTGGAATGGCTACGTAAAAGCTCCATCTCAAATTCTCGATTTTGGCTAAGGCCTGATATTTTTTGTAGTATCGCCCTTTAGAGTCTAGACTGTGCTACACTCATTTCCACCATCGGTTGATCGAGAGAGAGAGAGAGAGAGAGAGAGAGAGAGAGTGTGTGTGTGTGTGTGTGTGTGTGTGAATGAATATGTTTCACTCAGTGTACCCATTACAGGTCTTTCCAGATCAATTCAGGCCTCGCAGTCTTCATCTTCGACATCCCGTTATCAGTCTTCAGGCGCGACGCAGCGGGCTATGGGTGCGTTCATCTCTCCGGGTAAGCCAGATTTACCTCTCACACCTGTTCGAGGTATGTGTTTTTAGGTGTGGTACATTGTGTCTGTGTGTGTGTGTGTGTGTGTGTTTTGGGTGGGTGGGGATTTTGTGTGTAATACAGTGCATTAAACCTTACATTACGAGGGTCTTGGAGTTGCCCTTTCCTGTTTATTCTGCTGCTCCATCGCACATGCTTCATCTCACCATTCATACACTTTGCATTGCTTATCAACATAACCCTTAACTATCGAGAATGGCGTCTGCAGGATGCTCAGGAACTTGTTAGGCTCAACATCATCCGGGCTGTGCCCCCTTCCGAAGCATCACAGCTTCTCTCCAGAGAAGACTACAAATTACTGGACGTCAGGCCCAGCTGGGAGAGAGAGAAGGCCTTCGTTGCAGGGTCATACCACGTCCCTTTGTTCATCGAGGACGACGACACCGGCTATATGACCCTGCTCAGAAAGAGTATACAGGCAGGCTATGGCGGTGTGTGGATGGGCCAAAGGCTAACTAAAAGAAACGAGCAGTTCCTAGAACAAGTGCAGGCTGTGCTCGAGAAGGATCAGAAGGTTATAGTTGCTTGTGGGGAGGGTTTAAGGTTTGCTTCTATGTGTCAAACTCAATCTCAGTTCTGGAATCTCATGTCCCATCCAAGCTGTTAGATCATTCTATTCATGTTGCATCCAGGTCTTTGTTGGCTCTTGATGAGTTGCATGACAATGGGTATACCAACCTTGCCTGGATTGATGGTGGGTTTGCGAAATCACGAGACGGGAACTTTGCAGATGTTCAAGGACCTACAAAGCTTCAGTTTGCAAGCATTGGTGGAGCTGCAGAGTATCTCTTGAAAGTCTTATTATTGACACAGAGCATTTTCAACAGTATGATGCCTACCAAGGCAGCTGCAGATAATTCAAGATGAAGAGTGTTGCACTGTGGGGTGGATTACTCATAAAGCTCACTTGAGTTTTCTTGGTAATAGGGTGCATTGAAAATGTTTTCATGCCCTCTTGCATGCATATCAGCTGCTACATATTACCCCTATGTCAGGATGCATGACCTGTACAGGAGATCAAATTTTCTGATTCCGGTCTCTAAAGGCCCTAGCAGATTTCCAGATTTGAATCTGAGAGGGTGTTTCCCCTATATTTACCTCACTGTATATCAAGCATATGCAGGCAATTTCCAGCAAATTAGCAAGATCCTATGTTCTGATTCTGCTGTCTCCCTGCAAATTTTAAAGGAGAGAGCCTCGTGGTGTCTTGACAGGCGGTGTTAAGTAGAATGCAGATGGGTTTTTATGCTAGATCTTTGTTGTTGGTGTTAGACCAAGGACTTGGCAAGCACCAAAGTACTGTAACTTTGGGGGGACTTCCACAGAGATGTTAGTTATGCTTGTAATTGGAAAGTCCCTGAACAACAAACTGCCTGAAAGGAAAGGTCTACTTTGCTCCGAGAGATGATTGGAGCAAATATCCGAACCGAGGTTTTGAATTGTTTTGAAGTGGTAGAGCATTGAACGTGTAAAATGTGAAAATAGCATTAACAGAACGAGCAATGATGATCGATATGCTACCATCACTTTCTTTAAGGGAAGCCCCATATGAAGGATGCTTGATTTAAGTGAATAGACTCGTTCGAGGCCGTGTGGCCTTTGGAAAATTCAGTCTAATATTTCAGCAACACAGCCCAAGGCTCCACCAAGACTTAACAAGCTTTGTCACTTGTCACTTGTTTATGATTTGCTACTAAACAACCACTCATACATTTATAAGCCCAATGAAACATAATAGTTGGCAACCCATAAATTTGATTCTATCGTTGGGTTGATGTTAGATAGTAGACCAAATCAATTGAATTTGATTGTCATCTCCTCTGAAATTGCTCTTGAACATCTGGCCTTGTCCTTGCAAGCTTGTTGGAGGGAAGGCCTTATCATGTTAATATAGGTGTGCCGCGATTTCCTTGTGTTAAGCTCTGTTTTTTTTTTGTATAACAAAAAATGACATGAAATTAATTTAAAATGATATTGGTTGAACACCTTAGAGGCGTTCAATGTAGTGTAATGATAATCATTTGCTTGCTATTTCAATAGCTATCATATCCCAATTTGTAGTGCCATTTCATTAACATCTCCTTGCATGCATGGTAGCCACCACAGCTTTATCAAGCACCCTTGGCCAATCATACCGTGTAGAGCCCTTTGTTTTGTATAGAGTTGTGTACCCTTGATTTAGTATAGAGGTTCATAGTTGCCATTGCTTCCACTTGTTCCCATTGATAGTAAGTTCTTTACTCATTTTGGCATGTGCATTGTTACAATTGTTATTTCAACTTGCCATCTTTCCATTATATCTTTATATTGCCTACTTTGTTCGCATTCATTGTAGGTGCTCCTAGATAAATGGTGGTGGAATTTTGAGATCTTTCAAAGCTATAAAAACACTTTATATTCAAACATATACTAAGGCAACAAGTTAGTTGTTGCTTTATTCCTTGCCATCATGACCACATGTGATGCATCTTATTCCTTCTACTCCTCTTATGAGTCACATTGTGTATTGTCAAGTGATGTAGCCTTCTCTCTGTAATAAGAAAGTGTTCACAAGAACCTATTGATGTCCTACTCACGAAGATGTGGATCCATTGGCTCAGTATCATTCTAGTTGCCAATGTCGGTTTATGGTTGCTCAATTGTATTTTGAGACCTAATGTTGTAGGTCTTATATTAACATGTTGAACATAGAGCATAACATGTGCCATAGCTCATTGTTTATTGGATCTCTTAATGATTTGACTTTTGTAGCATAGCTTTTTAAATAATGGATTGGATGCACTAAATTCTCCATAAGGCTTTCACACATCATATGTCCTTTAATAATGTATCCAATTGATTACAAGTGCAATGGCAAAAGACTTTTGCCATACACATGATACCTTTCTTACCATTTGTTACTTATTGATGACATTGGAGCTAGTGTGAGTATAGTTACTCAAGATACACTTCCAAGTTGGGAAAATTTGCTAATTGAACTAATGCATTTTAATGTGACCTTCATCGATGGGTTTGAAGTCAAACCAATGAGAGTCTTAGGGATTGGCCAGTCAAGATTGTTGGGATATAGTCGAAGGTTAATTTTTTATCATGAAAGGAGTTGGCCATGACTTGTTGCGTGATGGGCATGGATGCACAACACACATCTCATTGAGGATCAGGGCAATGGTCTAGTCTTTCTAAGAAATAATGAGGCATGCCACATTGAGATGGAGTCTCGGAAAATCTCACTCATTGACTAATACTATCTCTTCACTTGTTCACATTGTTATCATGAAAGGAGTTGACTACAACTTATTGCTTGGCCGGCCATGGATGCACAACACCCGTTTCATTGAGGATTGAGGCAATGGTCTAATCTTTCTCGGAAATAGGAAGGAGGCATACCATCTTAACATAGAGTCTTGGAAGATCTCACTCATTGACTTAGTTGCTATATTTGCACTCTTACTTGGAGTTTCTAATGAGCATTCAACCTCTCAATCATTGGCCAAATATAGTCCCTCTCTTGAGAACGAGTAGGATTGGATGCACATTCTTGCCACCTTGAAATTGCAATTTATAGAAGAGCTAGACTATCGATCGGCCTATGGATGCTTCAGTCAAAAAGATGCATCAGATACTTCAGCCCTCATGGTAAAACCTCATGTAGAACCAATCTCAGTGCCACTCTTTATGATCGCCCTTGACTCAGCAGCTGCAACTTTCCAAGGTTGTCTTACCCCATTGGATAAGCTTGCATTATGTAAGATCCTTAGCCAGTGGCAGCCATGTTTCCATAATTGAGCAGACAATAATCTAAATATCTTTGAATAATTATTAAACAACCCCACATGGCAATCTATATCAAGTCCCATTCGACTTCCCTAAGAGCCTTTTACCTTGTTGATGAAGAAGTAAGGCGTAGATGCTGAAGAAGTAAGTGATTTCAAGGAGGATTGCCATTCAGTTCAAGACCACAATGATTCTAATTCAAATAAAATAGGCTACTGCATTGATGGATGTACCATTGAGTAAATATGTATGGATCCCAAACCCTCTTAGACCGAGAGCGAGCTCATTGATGTAGATATTATGCAACTGAACTTAGAATTGGAATGGCTTAAATACCTCAAGGTACTTGACTATGAACAAATAGCCACCAAATCAATAATCACTACCTAGATCTCGAGGTGTTCATAATCGAAGATGACATAGTGAAAGTCTAGGAGAACACCATCACAAGTTTTGACTTCAATACAAATGAAAGTAGCGATTTTGACCCAAAAATTCTCCAACCAACCTAATCTACAAAGTCTAGGACCAAAATTTCAGTCCACATAAGGTGAAAACACTTAAAACACAACCCTCACACAATAGTAAGTTAGAAACTTGAAGTCGAAAAAAACCACAAGAGCTTCTATCGCAATTCATAATGTTCAAAAATAATAATTGGGTAGTTGTATTGTTTGGTGCAAAATGCAAAGGCACATCTAATGAATCCATTGAGGGATTGGCAATGGTCAAAGAAATGAACAGGGCCGATGGAATCCCCTAGGCCTATGTATATTGCTAAGGACCTCATAGTAGAGGATGAGGGACAAGTGATTGACTTGCTAAAAGAATACTAGGACATTTCCACCTGGAACTACTTTGATCCTAATAGTATACCATTGTTAAAGAATAGTAGGATGTTTTTGCCTGAAACTACTTTGATCTCAACAGTATACCATCCCAAGTTCCACCCACAAATTTCTCTTAAAGAGGATGTGAAACCTATCAAGTAATAACCTTATCCTATGAATCCTTGATACACCCATCATGTTATAGAAGAAATTAATGAGTTACAAAAAATGAGATTCATCTACGAAATTGAGCATACCTATGGGGTATTGATGATTGTTGTGATACTCAAGAAAAATGGGAAATTTCGTTTAATGCATCAATTATAAGAAATTGAATGCTGCAACCAAGGGAGATCACTAGCTATTGTTGTATACTCATATGGTCAAATGGGCAATAGGAAATGAATATTATAACTTCTTAGATGGGTTTTATGATACAATCAAGTATAAGTCCACTTGGACAGTAGACTAAAAACTACATTTGCCACTAAATGGGGGGTATTCTCTTATATTGTCATGCCATTTGGGTTAACTAATACATCATAATCTTATAAAGGCATATGTGCATAATCGTTAAAGACATGTTGACCTATATGTCTACTGTTGGCACTTTCAAGAGCAACACTCTCGAGCCTACAAATCACATATTGATTCAAGCATTTCAAGCAATCGAGCTATGGCTACCTCTCATATAGCTAACGCACACTCTCTAAACCAATGTAATGAGCTTACTGACCAATCCATTTGTTATATTCTAGCCACATGAATCTACCAATAGCTCCATGATCCAAGGAATGTACTCCAGCAATCTCCATCTCCATGCTCCACCCACCATGCTCATCACATGAAAAGAAGAGAAGAGAAGAAGAAGAAGAGAAGAGAAGCAAGAGTTTCTCCTAAGCCGGTCCCTCACTCTCATTCTCTCTCTCCCTCTTTCTCAATCCCTCTCTCCCTCTCTCACATACAACAAGATAAACACAAGGGCAAGAAGAGATCCACAATTTTTCACACTCCAAGAATGAGATTATCCTCTTATTTTTTGGCTTATATACATGTCCTCTTTTCGCCCTTTGGTCCAACACTGGCCCTTTCTCAATACATGTCTTATATTCTTTCTAAGCCTACAAAGTATCAATTATTCTATATGCCATTGTTATGAACTCTCTGATTTTACAACTTACATAAGAGAGAGCCTAGTGCTTGTACAACTTGAATTATTTTTCTTGTTTGGTCCAATTCAAACTCTTGCTCCTACACTTGCTTGCACTTCAAAAATTTTATTGCACTTTTCTTTCTTCCACTAAATTCATTCGGAAAGGGATTAACATTACCCCCCTCCTAGCCAAATGCTAGTCTCATGGCACTCTAAGGTTCAGTGGAATCCATGTATATCGATGTTGGTTTGGAGGTATAGAGAATGATAGTAGTATCATTGTGCTTTATGCTAGTGTATGGTAAGGATGGAATTCTCTTCAGATTAGTCTTCAAGGATGGGCTTGCTACTGTGGTAAATGAGGAAAGGATCAAGATGATGTGGGCCACCGATATTGCTGGTTTCATGGAGGTTCTCTTTAGACTGTTTTCTCACCATAGAAGGGTGTATGCACTACCTAGAGGATGTCCATCTCACTGTGCTATGACTTTTGTGCTCATGTGGGTGTAACTAGGAGATGAGTCGTGAAACCCAAGCAGGCTTGGAGTGTTGTCTAATACTTGAGGACCCAGTTAGTGTTAGGGAAAAGGTAAAGTGAAAAACTTAGGGAGACAAGTCTACCAATGTTCTTGAGATGTCCTACCCTCGATGTGCCCTGAGTTAAGTGAAGTGGGGAAGAGCTAGGTGTTATGGTCCCTTAGGTGCTAGGACTATGTGTGGTCCTCAATCTCTTTTTAAAAAAATCTTTTATTTGTTTATTTATTTATTTTTGGTGGATAACATTGTGTACAAGAAGTAAATGAGGACTTCATTGGAGTCCTCTATGATCCTTGGGTGTGGTGGTCGAGGTAGGGGCACAATGATTTTTCTAGGCATACTTTTCTCATCATATAGGTCTTGAGTGCAGATCTTGCTACCAAGGGTATTGCTAGGAGAAAGTGATGGCTATAACTAGTGAACTGGTTGGCATTCATGTCTTATAGTTGCTTAAAAAAGTATGTCGATAGCAATGTAGCGCGAAGTTGTAATCTCACCATAGCGTACATGTCTATTCTTGCATTCACATCAAAGAATAATGGGTAGAGACCCTCCTCTTCTACCACCTTCTTCACTTTGAGTAGTTGAAGAAACAATCTTAAATAATTGTACATTGCAAAATGAAAGTGGGAGCTAGGCAGGAAGAGAAATCTCCTATGAATCTTTTGAAGGAATGGATCAAGTCCTCTCAAAACTTGAGGCTGTCTTCCGGCCTTTCTACATTAACATTGTGTATCAAAGGGAAGTTTTTCCTTCCATGCCTTACAGAGTGTTCTCAACTCTATGTCACCTAGATAAGGCATGTAAGTGGTGTTCCCTCTTTTGGATGGTAGTGAGTTGCAGAAGGCCACCCATGCTTCCATGTCCTTTGCTCTCTACGAAAAGGGTATGTCTGGCACTACTTGAGTAGTGGTAGTGAGCTTCCTTATGCTTCTTTTCACACATTTTCTTCTTCTGTAGTACACAACTTTCATAATATTTCTTGGAGTGATGAGTGCACTTTCTATTTCTATGGTGATTTCTGGTGGTGGGGATGATGATTGTTCATGTTCTTCATGTTCCTAATCTGCTTCAAGTGCAAGAGGTGATGATGGTGGTGCTTCCATGGTTTGGGTGGATTCTTCATTCACATTGATGATTATTCAAATTATTTTTAGTTCGCCTATGGAGAGCCCCATTTCCCTAAGCCTCTACACCTGTTCTTCCTTCATCATGCTATGCTCTTGCCCAAGGATTGTTACCTCCAGATTGTGCTTGAGTGCCTACCTAGTGAGTTGCAGCATCTTCTTGGGGTTGTCCCTTGTGTCATCCTCACATGGCTACCACACCTCACGTAATGTGTTGATGAAGCCTTGATGTTGAACCTACACCACTGCCTTTCTATTGCCAGGCTTATTTCACATTCCACTTGCACTATGGCCATGTTCTGCAATGTGTCCACATTCTTTTCTTCCCACTAATAAATGGCCATGTTCTGCAATGTGTCCATATTCTTTTCTTCCCACTAATAAACGACCCTTCCCTTTGCTATCTCTAGCCCTTGATTTTGCCATTTAGCAAGGATTTCTAGTGTAGTTTGCTATTCTTGCCAAGTTTGGGCAAGGATACTTCTTTGTTGCACTTCATGGTCTAATTGCTTTTGGAGTTGGGCATAGTCATGTGCAAAATTTTCCATCTCATTTTCCAACTCCACTAGTTGTCAAGTCTTTTGTTGGGCCTCCTCTTTGGCTCACTTTGCCTCCACTCCCTTATTTGTTGTCCCTGGACTTGCTTCATCTCCTACAATTCTGCTTCTAACTTAGATTTCTCTCTCATAACTTGGCTGTATTGGCCTTCGAGTTGCACACGATTTTCTCTTTCCACCTCACATTGTTCATGTAACTCTTTATATTTTTTTCCTTGTCATTGGCTTCCCTTACTACAGCTAGTTCTCTCTTTAGTTTGAATATCTCTCTTGTTTTTTGTTGTCAGTAAAAGTGGCATGGGCTCTTTTCTAAAGCTTCCAAGGTAGACTTTCTCTCCTTATCTAGCCAATCCCTTTGCTCTTCTAACACTTTTAATAGTTCTTCAAAACCTAGTTCTGGACTTAGGGCGGTGGTCATGGGTAGATAAGTTGAGGGCCCTTCCACTCTTGGCATTTTAGGAACCTTTTAATCATATTCCACATTCGCACTCCTAGCTGTTTGATATCAGTGGTCGTAACTTCTTCTATTCTTGCCTATGAGAGAGTGATGACCTATATATCAAGCTAATAGACCATGCTCTGTGGTCTACTTCTAGCCAATCATCCGTTTTGGGGACTAGGATGGGTGGTGTTGTGGCTACAAGTGAAGGGGAAGACATTTTTTGTGGAGCCTTACCTTTGCTCAAGATGATTGATAGCCTAGCTATAGGTTGTGTTACATTGGTGCCTACCTTTGAACATCCCCCCAAGTTGAGATTCATTAGAGCTAGATCTTTAACTCTTGAGGATTGCTCTACTAATCTTCTAATCGCTAAGGCTATGTCTTCTTGCTCTTACTTTCTAAGGTGCTTCTCCTCCTCCTATTGTTTTTTCCTTTGTTTCTCTTCCTCTCTCTCTCTTAGAGGCTTCTTTTTATTTTTTGATCTTTCTCCTCCTCTATCATGCCCCTCTCTCTCATTTGGTTTGCACCCCGATGACAAAATTTTCCCCTTTTTTTCTTCAGATGAATATGGATTATGTATTTTTGTTGCTCTTACTGGGTTTCCAACCTCTTGTATTGCGGATCTTGGAACCTCTTGCTCCTCAACGCAAGTGGTCATTCTAGTGCCATGGCATGAGTCTAAGTATAAACTATTATGTGCCCAAGTTGAGTTGCTTCACGTTCTTCAATTGAGTTTGTCATGGGGACTTTAGCTTTGTGGCTCTTTTACTAGGTGCTTTCTTGGTTTGGAGCTTCTGCCATATGGCAGCAAGTCTTCTCACAGTCTCCTCTACGTCCTGTTGTAGTCTCCAATTTCCTCTTCCTCTTATTCCTTTGAGATTCCTTTCTCTAGAATTTTAGTGCACATGGATGACATCTCCTGCATTGCCATACCTTGTGCTTCATGTGCTGACAATTTTGCTCCTAAATGTGATTCTTTGGTGACTTCTTATATAATGGCTTTTGCCATCCCACCAAATCTGACTAGAGTAGCCTTGGTTGCTTCCTTCCTCCTATTTTCCTTTCTGCTTGGTGCTAACACAAGTCCTTATTTCTTAGACTCGTGCACCAGAGCTCAATGCCTTTGCCATATCATGGATATTTTTTATGATGTAGGCATTAAGGCTTTTATTATCCATTTCCCAAGTAACCGCACTTTCTAGCATTGTGATGTGGATTCTGCTCATCAAGGAGTTGTGCCTATTTTTAGAGAATAGGGCTTGTATCAATTTAGCTCGAATCTTAATTGAGGGTCCGAGATGTCCTCTAGGCTGATGTTATCATTGGTGAAAACCTTCTTCTTATCCATCCCTAACATTGTGTAGACATCACTCTTTGGTCACTTTTCCCACTACTGGTAGGCCCAAAGCTTTGTGCACCACCATTGGGTTAAGAGGGATCTCCACCTATTCCTGTCCATGGTTGTTGCTCACCATCATCAGCCCACTATCCATGCCTAGATTGTAGGCCATTAGAAAATTTGTGCACTACTCATAATTTATCTCCCCTTCAAATTTATCCATGTACTTGTGCAATTCACACTGGTCTACTAATTCTCTAGCATCTAGATTTTTGGCATTCACTTCTTTTAGGTTGTGGACCTATTTGTACCACATGTGGCAATATCCTTTAACTTCTATACTCAACTCGTAGTCTACTTGTTCTTCTTTAGAAAACGATGTCTAGGACTTGGCCATCCTTTTATGTGTGGCTTTGTCTCCTTGTCCTACTTGTTCTTCTTTAGAAAACGATGTCTAGGACATGGTCATCCTTTTATGTGTGGCTTTGTCTCATTGTCTTGCCATACTCAAGGTCTAATAGCATTGTGTGGTGAGTTTTCAAGAAGTACTGAATTTATTAAGAATGAAACCTATATGTACAACTTGTTAAGAAAAACCAAAGCTTCAAAGAAATCTGAAATCTTCGTCCTAAGGCTTCACGTCTCATACAATGAAATTTTTGCATATCAAGTCAATTAAAAAATGATTAAAAAAGTATTCAATTTATAGACTAAGTTTATGCAAACCCCTCCTCCTTCCAATGGACTACAATACTTCCAAGATTGCGCAAGGGTTCAAGACAACTATGTTTGCAATCACCACTCATAAAAGTGTGGATTGCATTGTATGGCAACATAATGGTCCATATCCTGTGTGGATGGATACTGATATGGGTAATATAGGTTAGAATATTAAGGAGGTCTCCTGAACCAATCCAACTACTAGCAATATGAAGGTCTTCCTTTGTTATGGACTTGGTTGATGTACAGATGCAGTATCACATTATCTTCTAGTGTGCATTTACAAGTGAGAGCAAGTACTCCAAAGGATGTGGAGGCAACATATGTAGGATCATACCCTAACGTTTTTGCCATTTCTTTGCATTGGTTATGATTTGGCATCCCTCTCTTTCCCATTACGCTCGTAGAGTAACTCAATGTTGCAAGAATAAGGAATCGATTTGTGTAAGGCAATCGAGGTTGGCTAGTTCATTGGGTGTGAACTCAACATAGATTCATTTAAAAGAGGTGATTAATCTTCCTTTCAGGGCCAACTCTTGAGAAACCTAAGTTGCAATAAGTTACTTAGTGATTGTAGTAGCCTTGGTGAAGATGAGTTCATATTCTTACCATGAGCATGGCAGAGACCTCACATTGTCTGTGGTGTTTTCATTAAGAAGGCCTAAGTCAAGCCATTTGTAGCTATAGGTGAATAGAGTGAAGGTGTTATCAAGACATCAAATACATGAGACAATATCATCTCACTGGTATCCACAACCATGCTAGCAGCTATAGACATTGTCTCTCATAAGAAGGTTTGAGGCCAAGAGGAGCATTTGGGTTTTTGTGGGCTGATTTGATCAAGTGGTACGAACACTTGGATTTAGCTTGTCATAAGCATTGAGTTAAGTGTGCTTTTAGGCTTATGGATTGTCATAGGCATTGAATTAAGGGTGTCTTTAGGATAGGTGGGGTCTACAATCCCATGAGTGGATTTCGTTTGGTGAATGAGATCGGGAAACAATTCGAGTGGTCTTTGGCATTCCCTTGCAGTGGCTAGGGACAATCAATTGATGGGGTTCCAAAAAATCCTTGAATTATGATCCTTTGCAAGGTAGTTGTTGGGATCTGTATGGGATTGACTTGAGCACCATGATTGGGTAAGGGTGGTCATGGTGCTTGCTTCTCCAACTGTAGGGATTTGACATCCTAGGATTTTATGTATGGAGATATCAGGGTAGTTTTCTATGTGAGCTTTGGAAAACAAGAAAATGAGCTTGTTGCCAACATAGTAGTCTTGTGCTCTAAGCAAGGCTTTAGGAACCCATCAAGTTAGATTTCAGGCACATTTTTTGTGTCGCTATTGTGCACATAGTTAGGGGTTTTGGTCCATGATGGGCACTTTGAATGATAAGGACAAGCATGTGAATGACAAGGACAAGCATGTGAATGGGCACTTTGCATTTTCTTATTTAATGTCAGCACCCACCTTTGATTGTTATTATTAGATGGATATGTCTGAGTGGCCAACCTATCATGGGTTGCCTGAACCTTGAGCAACTCATTGAGGAGAGCATCATTGCTCTTTTTACGGGGTGAATTGGGATGTATGGGGAGCCTCAGTGGTACTACCTTCTCCATTGAGGCGTTAGTATCCTTGCTAAAAGTTGTGATAATCTTGACATTGGGTAGCTCCAAATGGATATATTGTAGTTTGAGGTAAACTACACACTTGGTGAGTTGTTTAAATAGACATCCCAATAGTACCTCCTTACCAACTCCTTCAGCGTTAGGTAGCACATAGAAGATGGCGGGTAGAATTTTAATCTTGATGGTTAAGATGATTTGGTAGTTTCCTTATAATGTGTAAGGAGATCCCCCATATGGATTTACTTTTTTCATTATAGGCATGAGTGGTGGTTTCCCAATTCATGTCCAATCATCATACGTCAAGATGTTACAATCAGCACCTTAGTTAATCAAAGCAGTAATGTGGTGAGATATCCTTATAGTTAGGGTGATTGAGAATGGAGTTTTGATGCCGAGAAGTGCTTAAAAATAGCTAAAAATTACGAATAGCAAGGGAAAAATATTCAACGTCGAAGGCAGCGGCTCCAGCTAGGACGATTTTAAGCGTCAAGTGCTTAAAAGGCGCCCGAGCGACACTTGTTGATTTTTGATAATTTTTCAGACTGAAGTGAAGGTGTCAGGAGTTACCAACCAATGCAGGACGTCAAGCCGGACGCGCAGAAATTTATAGCACTTGATTTGGACACCGGACGGGGAAATGGCCACAAAATGGTCAAGATATGAAAAGGTGGGCACTTGGGAGGCCAAAATTGGGCATGCCTTTTGAGTTTGGACTCTCCCCCCCAAAATTTGATGCACCTCTTGATCAAAAAACGTGGAGAGAGAAGGAAGACATGGCGTGATCAAGAAATGGCGCATTTTTCGCTCTCTCTTCTCTCTCATCATGATTGTGGGCTGTGAGTACCCCATGGAACATACATTGGGGCTGATCTTCTCCTTCTTGGCCGATCTTATCGCCGCCCTTCGCCCATACAATGATGGCCTGAATGAAGAGAGCCAATTCTAGTCTTTCTCTCTCCTCCCTCTCTCTCCCTTAAGGGGCTGTTCTTGTGTGGAAGAAGACAATGAAGAATGATGGAGAAAAGCTTGTCCGGATGAGACCGGATTGCTTCCGAATGGATGGAGACATGAAGAGTGTTGTTCTTAAAGATGCTAAGCATTAAATGCATGCTGGAAATCAGTCCCGTAATCAAGACCAAGAAACTGAGACCTGAAAATAAGCGGTAATGCTATTTTTACAAAGGAAAATGATCTTTTTATGCTATTTGCTTAATGAAACTTTGTTCATATGGGATGAAAGTTCATTATGACATTTTTTGCCATGATTTTTAACTGTTTGCAACCTGAAAATCAGAAAATATAAGGCTACATGGCCCGAATTAATGTCAAAATGCATGAAAAACACGCGTTTTAAGGGTAAAATTGGGTTTTTTTGCTATATAAATGAGAAATATGATATGTCACACAAACTAAATCTGAGTTTTTGCTGTCAATGAACCTAAGGGCCACATCCCACAATCAACCTTCATTTTTAGTCATTATTTATTAAACAAAAAATAGAGAAAAATGTCTAAAAATGGGAAAAATGGGTTTAAAATTAGGAAAAAATAAAAAATGGACTGAGGAAAATTAGGAAAAATTATATCTATGTTTGTGCAATGTATAACGATGGCAAAGCACGAGGTTGGCCTCGATTTGTCCCCGTTTCTATGTTTTGTGCGTATTTATCATTCTTTTAAAAGGGAAAAATGCATAGAAACCCTATCTAACTGATCAATGATGCAAAATGCTAAGAGTTGGATGAAGAGGGGCTGAAACACTGAAAGATAAAGAAAAGATTTGATTTATGCATTGCACTTGCCATATAGGAAACGGTTTAAATAAAGAGGATGGTAGCATGAGCACATGGCTTGGTGCCTCCTTTCAACGCAGCACGTGCTAGTGAAATTCATGGAAAGAATGCTTTATGCACCATGCACGATGCTGATTTTCTTTTGTCTGAGCACATAGCCATACACGATTTTCATTAAGCATAATAATTAAAAGGTATCAGAGAAACCTCCTGGATGCATGGCACCTATCTTCCTTAGGTTGTGGCCAACGATGAGCGTGAGAGGATGTCCTAAGCTGTAGGTTAGTCGTTGGGTCCTAAGGGGAAAATTGTAGTAAGGAATGGTACATCTTGGAATGTAAAATATTGGTACCTTGAGAGGAGTTTGTGTTCGTGTGTGTTATATGTTTAGCAGCGCATCAAAGGGCCAATCCCTGCGATGTAGGAGAGCTGCAGTGGGGCTCCGACTATTAGTCGGTGGAGTGCCTCCATATGTGTGTGATCGTGGCATTGCCAATGTATAAGGGTTATCCCTTTGAGGTGTTTAAGGGAAATGTTGGACTATAAACTATAAACGCAGGAATTAAGCTTTAGGGCAGTTTGTCCTTCAGCATTAGATTGACGCTCCTGGTCCGCGAGGCTGTGAGGGTGTTGGTGTGTCATGAGCATGAGGTCCGGCTAGTGTTATAGCCAGTGCCGGTCCATTTCAGGTCCCATCAGTGATACCCAAATAAGCCCTACAGGTATGGGGCTTTCATCCTCAGGGTTGAGTTTGTTGATTCTAATTGCCCGTATAGCAATTGATGGTGGTGTCTTTGGGGCTTCATGCAAAGGGTGTGCTAGGGGATACTATATTTTGATTCGGCTACCATTAAAAAAGCCTAAGCCTTTGATGTTAAGTGTCTTAAGTTCAACATTTCTAGTTTTGCTAATGGCAGGCACCGGGAATGGACCTAGACCTCTAAATTTCCTTTTTTTTAAAATACCCCTTAATGGAGTACAATAGCACAAGGTCACCCTTTGTGAAATCTCATTATTTAACATGTCTATCAAATCAAGCCTTCTGTTATACTTTTTCATAGATAAGCATATGGGTAGCTAGTAATTGTGTTTTAGAAAGTTGCTCTAACTCAAGTGAGAGGTTAATCCATGTACCTTGTCCCTCCCATCTTTCTTGTACAACTATTCTTAGACTTAGAACAAATAATTTTATAGGCATGATTGCATATGTGCCATATATCAATCTAATTGGCCGATCTCTCTTTTGTAGGTTGTCCAATATGCTCATGAAGCAACCATGAGTTTATTGTTCCAATCACTCTAAGAAGCTGAGACAATTTTGGTCACGACATTAATCGAGATTTTATTTGTGGACTTTCCTTGACCGTTGACTTGGGGATAGTAGGGGGAAGATTTTCTATGAATGATCATAAAGGTAGATAACGTGTGCAATCACCTCATTATTTATGAAGTGGGTACATTGGTTGCTTATTATCTCAATTATATAGTCAAATCAAGAGATCACTTATTCCCATAAGAATTTCGCGGTGGTCATTGCATTATTTTTTCTAGTAGCTCTAGCTTTTGCACACTTGATTAGATAATCTATTGATGTATCTTGCCTGTGAGTATTGAACTGCAAGGCTTATGGCTCCAACAAAATCTATCATTAATCTTTTAAAAGGCTACCCTACTATTACTAGGTTAAGCTCCATTCTATCCTTTTTTATTGGAATTTTGGTGCACAAGCACTCATCTCACAGTGCTTCATAAACCTTATAATGTCTCGAAATAGGATAGGCCACCACAACTGGGATTGCAAGATTTTTTGAGTAGTGAAATATTCATTGAAATGGCCTCCTGTAATTCCTATGTGTGCTTATATTAAGACTTTATGCATCTCATATTTGGAAACACAACATCTTAGCAGCCCATCCTAGCCTAAGTAATACAATTGTCTGACAATTAGCTGGTATGGCTGTGCTTTCATCATGAGGCGACATAGTCTAGCTTTTTCTATCGCTCTATCTAATATTCCTTTTTTAGATACCTCAAAAATGTTATCTACCCAATAAGGAGTGATGTAAATCTTAAAAATGTCTTTATCTTTCAAGATCCCAAACAGATGAGCGTCTGGAAGGTCATCTATGATGCCCTCTTCAACTGGCTCCCCGAGGAATGCAAGAAAGATTATTAGCCATGTAATGCCATTTTGCCTTTCACACAACCACTAAGAAGTCAAATTCAAGGAGAAGTAATAGCCATATGGCTATGCACCCTATAGCACAGGGTTTATTCACAAGATATAATAGTCCGATGATCCATAAAGAAAATCAAAGGAGTCGCTAGTAAATAATATTGAAACTTTTTCACAGCAAACGCCATAGCTAACTCTTCCCTCTTGGTGGTGAAATAATTCATTTCCATATCTTTGAGTTGGCAGGCTAGAAAAACCCACTAGATAATCCAAATTATGTTCTCTAGGTTGACAAAAAACTACTACCCAAGCAAATTTTGAAGCATCAATGTGCATGCGGAAGGTTCTGCCCCAATTGGTGGCTCATAGGGTTGGTGCAGTAGTCAGAGTTTTTTTCAGTTCTTTGTAAGTACGTTGGCATTCCTCACTCCACTCAAATCTAATCAACAACTTGTAAAGTAGTTGTGCAATGAGTGCATAGCTCAACATGAACCGTTGATAATATCCTTTGTGGTCTATTGACTATTGAAATGACTTGATTTTTTGGTCAATTTTTGTTGTTTTTTTGGATTGAATGGTTGATTTTTTATTGATTGTGTATGCTGATTAGTTGGTTGGGAAGTGTTTGAGAGAGTTTTGGATAAGGTTGGATGGATCTGAGAAGCTCATGATGTTTTTCAATGGTGATATGATGTTCTATTGATGTCCTGATAGTGTGTGATTGGTTCTATTGAGCTTCTATTTTGCTCTATTTTTTTCCTGTATGAGAGGATGGAATGATGATTGATGGATTTTGGGAGTTCTTGGAAGCTTATTGAATGATTCTTGATGGTTTTTAATGGTTTTAGTTGAGCTCAATGCTTTCTAATGACTTTTTGTTAAGCCTCTGTTGACCGTCTGTAGAGCCTTTGTTTTTGTTTTGTTTTGTTTTGTATGCCTCTGTAATGTTATGTTGGATGAATGTGTATCTTGGGGAAGTTTTCTAACCTTTGTAATGTTATGAATACAAGTTCATAATAGCTCAAAGAAGTGGAAGAAGTAGCTGTTAAAGACTCAAGTGAAGACTGAAGTGACAATGGCATTATTGAGCTGCGAAAGGACAGTGTAGTGGCTCTGGTGACCTTTCATAGTCATACCTCTTGAGAGGGGTATACACAATCAAAGAAGGATTATGGATGATTATTCTTCATTATTACAATGTACTATTGAGAGAGAGAGAATGTGAGTAAGAGATAGCAAAATCTATGCAAAAAAAATGTATCTATGAGTGAGAGATTGTGAAAGAAAGCTATGGAACCTTTGAAGAAGAATGCTATGTGATGATTTCCATTCAAAGTGGTGTATTCCCTTGTTTTTTTGTGGTCTCTTGATGAATTCTATGAAGAATATGAATAGTGTAATCAATTTTGTTCAAGTTAAAGCTGTGGGAGAATTGTTATGCGTGAATATTTGAGAAGATTGGTGTTGTTTTCCTTGTGGTCACATAAAATATGAGAAACATGCTTGTTAATGATACCATATAGATTTTCTTACAGTTATTAACCATTTTCTTTGTGTTCCTCTTGGGGCCCCATGGTCGAGGAAGCATTGAACTCTCTTGTAGTTTGTCAATGGTGGCAAATCAACAAAATGACTCACACTTTGGAAAAGTCAATAGCAATAACATTCTTCAAAACCACATGCCCTAAGATGCATTCGTGTATTACCCAAAACTAGCAATTTAAGGGGTTCAGGGAGAGACCATACTACCTATAATGTTCAAAGGCCTCTCAAAGTTTTTCGAGATGTTCAACCTGTTGATATGGATGCAGAGATCATCTATGAACACTTCCAACCATTTGTGAAGCATGTCTTTGAATATCATACATATTAGCCATTGGAAAGTAGCAGGGGTACTCATCAATCCAAATGACAACACTATATATGCAAATACGCCCCTCACAAATGCCATTTTATGCATGTCATCTGAATGGACTTGCACCTATTTATAGCTTGAGAACCCATCAAGGAAGCTATACCTTCCTCTCTTGCAACTCTCTCTAGCATGTGCTTGGTGTACAGTAGTAAGTAGTTTTCTCATTTCATTGCTGCATTCACTTTCTTGTAATTTATACAAACTATAATATTTCCATTTTTCTCTAGCACTATCATGCTTGGTGATACCCAATCCGTGTGCTCTATTTTATAGATGAATTCTTAATTCAATAGTTTTTTTATTTCTTCTTTGTTGACAGTGTGTGCATGCTTTGGGATTCAAAATATATGGTCATTGTTTGACTGGGACTTCATTTGATACCATGGAAACATTATGAGTGATGATGTTGGTGTCTACTCGCTTGAGCTCTTGTGACCAAGAAAACACATCCTTGAACTCTTGTAAGAGGGTTGTAAGGTTAGTCTCCTTGTCCTCAATCAAGTCATCAACAATGAACATTGGTTAGGGTTTTTTACCTTCCTTAGCTAAGTCAACTTCTTTGTTTGGGTCTTCTATTGATTCATTGGCTTGCCCATGCCATTTAGCTCCCAACACCACCACTATTATATCCCCCTTTTTTTGAACGTGGTAAAACATTTTGGAAGATCGTGTGGTTTCTTTTGCTTCTTGACATCAGAGTTTTTCATGTTTTTTTCCTTTCTTCATATAACCGTTTGCACCGTAGGTGGACCCAAAGATTCCCTTTAGTGCATCAAGTTTTAAGAAGCAAGGAATTTTTTTATCACTATCAAAGCTGATTTTTGACTTAGAGTTAAACTCATAGCCTTTGTTGGATGAGGTTCTTTCTCCATGTGGTAGTTGTGAAGTAGTTTTTTGACTTCATATAGTGTCATTGAATTGCCTTGGTTGAGCCCTACTCACTCATAGTCCAATACTCCTAGATATTCCAACCAAGTAGTATGATCACAATACATTTTGACAATTCCAAACACAAATCACTTATCACCCTTTATTCTCATTACTCTAATGGCCCTGGTCAATGCCACTACCTCTTACAACCACCACATCAAGATCAACAAACTCAATGGCAGCAACTATCAAGTTTGGAAGTTGAGGATGGTACTATACCTATCCCAAGCTAACCTCTAGAAATCATCAATGGCAAGGAAGAATGCCCTAAACAAGGAGCAGATAGGGAAGATTTGATGCAAAGAGATGTAGTCACAAGGATGGATATTCTTATCCATTGTGGAGATTGACAAGTGCAACTAGTAAGAACAATACCCACTGCAAAAGGTATTTGGGATTTCTTCAACAACACCTAAACTATGAACACATAGATATTGTACATCAAATGACAATGTTCAAAAAGTTAGCCACTTCCACTATGCATGAAGATAATTCTGCCACTAAGTTCTTAGATTAGTGGTGGTCCTTGCTAGATGAAACCATAATATCTGGATTAGTCATCTTTGAAGGACTACAATCTATGTTTCTTCTCTCCTCTTTGCCTTTATAATAGAAAGCCTTTATCACCACTCAAACCTCCACTAATAAGCTCAAGCTTCAACCTCTCATAAATAGAATCAAGCAAGAACAAGTTATGAGGGATACTCTCTCCACTTCTTCTACTCAAGTGGCCAAAGCCATAGCTGTAACTGCATACAACCCAAACCATCTTCACAAAAGAGCTCACCCAAAGCCTAAGTTTTCTCCTCAATCCAATTTCAAAGGAATCTTTGGAAATACTCATCACAAACCCAACTTTCATCAGTCATTTCAATCCTTATCCATTTCTAGAAATCCTCACTACCATCTCATATGCAATCTTTGTAAAAGACAAGTCATATAGAAAAGGATTTTTGATAAAAAGATAGATTTAACAAAAATCACTCAAGAGGGCAAGCTCATTTTGTTAGCATTGGAAACTATGATACAGAAGATCGATCACACACCATCATTAGTTTAGCTACAAGTGTTTGGGTACCTCATCAAGAATCCAAAGAAGAATACACTTGGTCCCTAGACTCTGGATCTACTCATCATATGACCTTCCACAAAGAATGGTTAGTAAATTTTAAAGAGATGTCTACTCCACTCAATGTAGCCATGGGGGACAACAACATCTAGTAAGTGAAAAGCTGCAATGCCATTCAAGTGGTGCTTCCATCCAACCACATCATCAAGGTACACAAAGTCTATTATGTTCCAAATCTCAAGAAAAATCTTCTAAGCATCAATGAGCTCACTTCTCAAGCCTCTCTCACTACTCACTTCTTCAAGGACCACTATATCTTGTAGCTACTTTCACCTTCTCTCAAACTAACTTGTCCAAAATTAGGCAAGCTTTACACACTTGGTTACTCAATTCTTAAACCTCCTACCAATGCTTCCGCTAATTCCACCTCACTCTCTAGCTCACCTCAAGACTCTCTCCTATGGCAGTTTTGACTTGGTCATGCGTCTCAACATGTTCTTCAATAACTTACCCACAAGAAAGTTGTCCCAGGCATCCTACCCTCTCTCTCTCAACTTCCATTTTGTAAATCTTGTTCTCTCTAAGCAAAGCCACACAGCTTCCCTACTCTAAATCTCATTTGACCCCTTCAACTAATACATTCTGATATTTGTGGTCCTATTAATCCAGTATCATTTACCATAAAAAATATTTCATGGTACTAATTGATGATTACTCTAGATAAACTATTGCATATTTTCTCACAATGAAGTCACAAGTATTTTCAAAGTTTCAAGAGTACAAAGAACCAATGGAGAATAACACAAGTTATGAATCAAGGCTCTACGGATGGATAATGGAGGAGAGTATACATCCAATGAGTTCAAACACTACTATAAAGCCTTTGGAATTCATTACAATCTTACCATACCATACCATCCACAAAAAAATGGAATTATTGAATGTAAGAATTGCATTTTGCTAAATGTTGCAATAATTATGCTATCAATGGCCTCTCTTGACAAAGAATATTGGGAAGAAGCAATTTCTATATCAACTTATCTCCAAAACAAGTTGTATTCTACCTCCCTTCATAATCACACTCCCTATGAATTATGTTTTGGTCACCCTCTTGACTTATCACATCTGGATATATTTGGATGCATTGCCTTTCTAGTCAACACAAACCACAAACCAAAATTTTCACAAAGAGCCACATAGCTTGTCTTCAATGGATATGATGAGCATTATGGCCACAAAGCCTACATATTTTATGACCCAAAGAAAAAATTCTTTATCTATGGTAGGAGTCCTATCTTTAGCAAACTTAATATCTTCCTAGCCTTCTCAACCACCACAAATTTGCAATCTCTTACTCTCTATCCAATTGCACCCTTTGAATCAACATCCTCTACTTCATCCCTTGCTCATCACACATCAAACCGAGTCCCATATATTATCTTCCTACTTATCTACCTGTAAGATCTCCAATACACATACATGGGAAAAACCCCTTCCACATGTGTAAGGAGATTTAATATCTCCAAGGTTTATTAGAGGCCTAATTAAAATAAATCCTCCCTCCAACTCATGCTTTGACTCCACGTCTACTGCATGCGGCCTTATTTTAATGCCTTCTTCTCCTCTCCACTCCACACCTAGTCCTCAGCATCACTATCTTAATGCAACAAGAAGGTATCCTTTCCATCATTTCCACCTTGAACTAGGCTAATAACAAGTTGCAAGGAATCTAAAATAGCTCTAGTCATCCACAAACATGGCACTTGAAAATATACAACAACAGGCCACATCTCCAGTCTTCAATATGCATGTTGCCCTTGTGCCATTACCAACTCCTCTCTCATTAAAAAAAACCATCCTCTAATCACTATAACAATAGCTCATCGGCTGAACACTCAATCTTACCTACCTTCCAATTCAACATTGATCATCATAATGTAGATATAATAGCAAGCCATACACATTAAGCGGTAATCAGAACCTCATCTGCTCACCCATCCTCACTGTCTTTAGCTCCCAAGCAATTCATCTATCCTCTTCCACCCTTGAGAAACTCAATCCAACAACATCAAGGATTCAAGGAATTGTAGGTTAGCAAGGATAGTTGCAATGTCTTCAATCAATAGCATTTCACCCCTTGCTACCCTCATTTACCAGCCTTCATCCTCCATCTCCCATCTCCTCCTCCAAGCCCATTACTCTCTTCAACTCTTCTAACTCTAAAGAAGATGAAGTCATGTCCTTACCCACTCCATGCTACAAGAGCTTGGATGACCTCTATGTCCAAGCTAATATTCCAGTTGGCCAAGTAAGAAATTCACTTCATGAAAACATTCCACGGCTACCAAACTATCCATCCATCACTCAAGCACTCCAAAGTACTGAAGCTCCTTATTGGAAAGCCATCATGCATGAAGAGTATAAGGCTCTTCTTCAAAACCACACTTGGACATTGGTCCCTTTTCCTCTTTGGCAATTAGCAATCAGCTACAAATGGGTGCTTCAGAAAAAGCTCAAACCAGATAGTACCATTGACCAAGTATAAAGCTCACCTAGTAGCTCACGGTTTCAAAGGGATAGAAGGCCTCCACTTGGAAGTACATTCTCTCTAGTGCTTTCCATGACTTCCTTATGGGTATTAGTTTCCGTGGCTGCTCATTTCCAATTACTTTTGCATCATGTCGATGTCAAAATTGCTTTCCTACATGGTCACTTAGATGAAGATATTTATATGTCCCAACCTCCTAATTATGTGGATCCCAAATTTCCTACCCATGTTTGTCTTTTATATAAAGCTCTATATGGCTTGAAACAAGCACCAAAGCAATGGTATACTCACATTCATACTCAGTTAGTACACCATGGCTTTAGACAATTGAATACAAATCATAACATTTATGTTCTCATTCAAGGCAACACAATCGTTATCCTAGGCCTCTATGCCAATGATATTCATATCCTAGCTAACTCTCATTATGCAATATCAAAGGCCAAATCTATAATATCCTCCCAATTTTCTATAATAAATTATGGTCCCATGCATTATTGTAATGGCATTGAAATTGATCTATCACCTTCATCCATAAAAATACATCAACATACCTACATCATGACTATTCTCTCCTCATATTCCATGCAAAATTGTAATTCCATGTTTAGTCCTCTTACTCAAAATCTTCTCTCCTCCTATTCCATGCAAAATTGTAATCCCATGCATTATTATATTATTGGCATTGAAATTGATTTGTCACCTACATCCATAAAAATGCATCAACATACCTACATCATGACTATTCTCTCCTCCTATTCCATGCAAAATTGTAATCTCATGCTCACTCCTCTTACCCAAAATCTCCAGCTCAATCCATCTTTCTCATTTTCTCTCCACTGAGAAAGCCTATGAAATGGAAATTATACCCTACATGGAAACACTTGGATACGTAAGGTATTTGATTACTTGCATCTATCCCGACTTGTCTTATGCAAGACATATTATTTCCGAGGCTATGCATCAACCAACCTACAAGCATTGGAAGCATTTGAAAAGATTCTTGAGATATCTCAAGGCCACATCTCATGTGGGACTATGTTTTTCTGAAGAACACAATAAGTTTCTGTTAAAGGCATATTCAAATGCAGATTGGGGTGGAGACCTTGATACCAGAAGATATCTCACATGCTTCATTGTTACTCTAATAGGTGGTCCCATCTCTTGCAATACTAAGCAGCAACACTCAGTAGCACTTTCTACTACAGAAGCCAAATATGTGGCATGGAGCATGGCAGCCCAAGAAGTGATCTATATTAGGAAATTCTTAGAGGATATTAGGTTTGGATACCATCCTCATCAAATTCCCATCTTCACCAACAACAAAGCATGTATGTCTGTGATTCAAGGCCTCAAATTTAGTCTTAAACTTTGCTATATTGACATGAGATATCATTTTGTAAGAGAGTTAGTGGAAAAATCTCATATCACCCTTGATTATGTATCCCCTTATGACAATACTGCTTACTTCCTCACCAAATCAATTCCACACTTAAACACAAAATTGCAATGCAAAACCTTTGCATAATCCAGGGGGGACACGATATGACTTCATAGATGGATGTAAATCATGAATTCATGGATGTAAATTAGATCTTCAGTGGTGTTCCTTTATTTTCCAGTTGTATTCAGTTATATTTTCTATGGAATTATTTTGAGGGAGGATGTTAGGATAAGAGGTTCTAACCCCTTGAATAGAAAAGAAAAAGAAGAAACATCTTAAGAGCAATTGATCATCGCCTCACGAGGGCATCGTAGGTTCCTAGGGATGAGTCGGAGTGCTGATGCCTTATCTTCCTAGGGGTGGCATCTAGCTAGAAAAAATACTAAGGAAGGTTGGAGTAAAAATGAAAGTGAGCGTGAAGTATAAAAGGATTAAGTGTCGCCTTGCGAGCACTTGGTAGGTTCTTGGCTACCAAGTCAGGATGACCTGAGGTGGCTGATGCCCTGTTCTCCTTGGGTCACTGCGCTTAACTTCATCCTTTTTACATGCTTGAATATCAAGCCCTAAAGTATTAAAAAGTGATGAATCAAAAGAATTTGAAAATTAAAGACCAAGCTATAGGAGTCCTCGCCTAGTAGGAGTTCCTGATCCGGTTGTCCTAAGTTAGTGGGTAGGTAGTTCGAAACCAGCACTTAGGATGACTCCTTTGATAGTTCTTTTCAGCTTGTCTATGTTGGAGCACTTGGTTAGTGACTAGCTTTGGATCTCTATTAGATTATACTTGGCCTACCCCTTGTGGTTTTCATGCCTTGATTTGGTCAGGGGGTAGGGTGAGAGCTATGTTTGTGCTTTGTTGAGTATTCTCTTTTGTGGGAGCTTGATGTTTTTTTTGGTTGTTGTTTGTGCAAATCAGTTCGTGGATTCAATAGGTTGAGTCACCCTATCCCATAGTCGCCAATGAGAGCAGGATTTAAATGTCCAAGACATGCCAGAAAAGAGCAGAATGATGTAAATTTAACAAGGAATTTAAAGCCTGACGAAAGCGGAAGACACGGATCCAACAATTTTAAGTGACCGCGAAAGATGGGAGAGCAACTTTCAACCTTTGCGATAGTTGCAAATTTTTCATGATTTTTTTGTGTCGAACCAAAGTACGATGAGTTCTCAGGCGGCTATTTAGGACCTCAAGCCGGATGTGCAATATTTTTCGAATCTCAAATCGATTGTCTAAAATTTTCGCTCTCCATCGTTGCCTTCCGTGTGTAAAATGGCTGCCCAGATTGAGATCTCAGAATCTAATCTTTCTCTCCTCTCACCTCTTGTTGCATGTTTCTATGGTTCAATCTATGAGAGAAGGGGATGGGTTGATTTGAGAGATTTCAATTGGGAGATGATGCAAAGACACAATGGAGCATAGATCAATGTTTGGAGAAGCAATAAATGATTGTTAGTGAGTGTCAACGGCCTTCCAAATAAGAGATACGTATGAGATAAATCATGATTTTATGAGGAGCATTAAACGGTTGTTAGTGAGTGTCAACGGTCTTCCAAATACGAGATATGTTTGAGATAAATCATGATTTTATGAGTAAGTGATAAATTTCATCGTTTTATGATAGATCTTGATTGCAAATAGTTAAAAATGATTGCTTTTGATTGCCAATGATCTATTTTATGAGAAACATTAAGAAAATCAACAAGAATAGGTCATCTATTGATTTTTTTCATAAACATGCAAAACCCACAAAATTGTGGTTTTAGGATAAATCATGATTTTTGGGGGTTTTTATATGTCAATGGTGTTCCCATGGGGTGAAATGAGGAATGAAAATAATTCTCAGAAAGTCTAATCAAGTCACATCATAAAAATTAAAAAAATAGTATTTATTGATAAATAAATAGAAAAACATAGAGAAATTTTTAATTTTTCATGCTTTAAAAATAGAAAAAATAGTATATGTATTCGTGGATGTCTGGTAGAGCTAAAGCATGAGGTTTAGTGTCACTTTAGCCCTATCTTTATGTTAAAGTGAGTATTTATCAATCTTTATGAAAAAAAATACACTAAAACACTCTCTAAACCTACCACCGTATGCACAACCTTAAATAGTAGGGAGAGGAGGGGGTGATAAGTTTTGATTACGTGCTGAATTTGACTTTTTTATGATGCATTTTACATATAGGCTACATGTGTTTTGAGAATTAAAGGATTTCAGCAGCACGAGCATGCTCAGTTGTCACTGACTCTATGCAACGCAGCAATTATGCTTAGAATGAAAACATGAAAAGAAATGGTCCTACATTGTCACAATGTTGTTTTAAATTGATAAAAATGGTTGGAGCACTATGAAGCATTCATAGTTGCATTGCATTCATTACATGGCATCGGAGATATATATCTTGGATGCATGGCAATTGTCTTCATGAACGACCCACGCTCTCGGGGCCAATCCTCGAGGTGTAGGAGAATCATAGTGGGCCATGGCAGTTAGCCACTAGGGGCGCCCCTTGTTTATGTGATGATACGATTATGTTGGGGTACTCCCCATGAGGAGTTTGGGAAGGATTATCCATTGGACTATGAGCCATACAAATGCTTATTTGATTAGATCAGTGTGTAGCCTCCGGACACTCTAGGCTGTAAGGTCATGGGGTGTTTTGGTTAAGCACAGAGGCCTCGGTTAGAGCCTTAGAGCTAGTGTCAAGCCTGTTTTAGGTCTCGACAAAATGTCTAAGTGGTACACTTAAACATCAAAATTAATGTCTGACAAAGATCACATTATCAATAGGATATATGTGAGCATCGTGAGAGTGAAAGGAGGTGCATTTGTTGAATTTATATGACATGCAAGGTGCTGTCATAAACTCTGTGGCAACTTGTACTTGATAAGATGAACTAATTGAAGCTTTAGTTGTTGGCCATTAATGCTTGGATGATGCCACATGACTATGGGATGGTTTATGAAGGTTATGAACTATAAGTGCTCAAGTTTTGGGAAGATTTATTGGTGGTTACAATAGGTTGTTGGCTGGTTATAGTCAATGGCAAGGATATGTGTCATCTCTACTTGATGTATATGCAACCTATGATGCCCAGTTGGATTGAGATGTTTTGTGATTGTTTTGAGGTCTCAATACCCGGATTTATGGCAAAGAATTCACAGCTAGGTCATAACAAAGAGTTGGTTGAAATCTATCATCTTGAAATTGGACATCATATATTTAGTGGTTGTTGAAGCCTCTTGGAGCATTGGTTGGAACTTGTAGGTCCTTGGATGTTGATGAATACATGTCAGAAGGTTTATGAATTAAAGTGAGCATTGAATGCTCAAATCTAGATAGTTTTTTACTTCTGGTTTTGTAGTGAGATGGTTGTTTATAGCCTGTGAAGTGTGTGTTTGACATTGCTATTGCTCATATGAATCATTGTTTATGACTCAGTTTATGCAAAGAATTTATTGCTGGTTGCTCATAGATTGTTGTTTGTCATAAGTTTTGGGAAGATACCTACATCAATTGTGTGTTGCAAATGCTATCTACTTGGCATGCTATTACATCTAGATGTTCTACTACATGATTGGGGATGTATTTGACATGCATGTAAGCTGAAACACACTGGTTACTATATAGATTTATTGTTATAGGTTCTTGGACTGAAATAGTCAGACAACACAACTGATTGGTTTGCATAGAGTCATACACTTACAGGTTGTATATGGCATTGAATACTATAGTTGTAGATATGGCAAATGCTCAAGGCACTGACAATATCACTCAAATTGTGGAAGAGAAGCTCAATAATAAAAACTTTGATTTGTAGAAGTTCAAGATGCAAAATTTCCTGATTGGCAGCAGCTACTAGGATTTGTGTATGGGGGCTAAAGCAGAACCTGAAATGCTTGAACAGAATCTGACTCATGATCAATAGAGAGCTCATTGACAATGGTTGGAAAGAGCAAGCAAAGTGTTACACTGGTTCCCTTTATGCATTTCTAATGTGATGGCTATGCAATTTACAAGCTATTAGTCCCCAAAATATGCTTGGGATATTCTCATAAAGAATTGTGGTAATGTAACTCATGCAAAGAAGATACATCTGAAGCAACAGTTTAATAATATGTCTAGAAATGGCAGGAGCATTCAAGCATATATGACAGAGATAAAAACCATAGCATATCAATTTGCTACTATTGGTTCCAAAGTCTTAGAGGATGACATGATTATAGTTACATTGAATGGATTAGGCAAGGAGTACAATGCATTTGATACTTCAATTTCTGTGAGAGAAGATCCCTCTAACTGGGATGAATTACTTGCATTGATGTTATATGAGGAAGTCAAGCTTGGCTTGAATACAGGTTTGAGTACCTCTGAGAGCTGAGATACTGTCTTTTACTCTAGTCAATGAGCTAGAGGTGGTAGAGCTCGTGGAGCTTTTCGAGGTCGTGGGGACACTCGAAATACATATGGACAATAGCAACAGAATGCGTGGCAAAGATTGATGCGCAAGGACAATGAGGATCTAAAGTCTTTAGAGGCAGAGGTGGTTATTGGCAGCATTCACGTGAGCATTTTAATAGGGATAAAGATTGTCATTATTGTGGAAGACACATAGCAAAGGAATGTCATAAAAAGCAAGCAAATATGAAGGCAAAAGGCAAACAACATGGAAATTATGCATCTTCCAATGATACTCAGGATGATCATGGAGGTAGATTGTTTGCTATGCAGCATGTTCCTAAGAATACATCTAAGCAAGGAAAGGATGAAAAATGGTATATAGACTCAAGAGCATCCAATCATATGACTCCGCATGGTGAGTGGTTTGATGAGATGACAGTAGGTTCCCATGGACATGTATCCACTCGTGATGACTCACAACATCATATTCAGCATACAAGTGTGGTTTTGTTAATCATGCCTGATGGAAAAAAGAAGAGTCTATATGATGTACTACATGTGCCTTCTATTACTAAGAACTAATTGGCGGTTGGACAGATTTGGCAAAACAGAATTTGCAAGTCAAATTCAATAGAGATGGTTGCTTTATTGAGGAATATGGAAATGGTTGCAGATTGATTACTAAAGGCAAGAGAGATGGCAAAATGCTCACTTTGGATGCATCTATCCCTGAATTGAAAGCAGCCATGTTTACCTATGATAATGGAGCAATTTGGGATGTAGAAAACTGGCACAAATGCATTGGTCATGTAAATGTTCAAAGGCTGAAAAATATGTAGCAACACCACGGCAAAATGGTGTGGCAAAGAGAAAGAATCATGTACTTATGGAAGTTGGCAAGGCAATTCTTAATGAAAAGAACTTGCCAAATGCTTATTGGGCTGAAACAGTTGTCATCCTTATTTATGTACTTGAACAGAACACCTACAGTTGGAATTCATGGCTTGACTCCATATGAGAAATTTTATGGGCACAAGCGCGATATCATCCACCTTAAAGTGTTTGGTTGCATTGCTTACGTACATCCACATGATGAAAAGAGAAAGAAGTTAGATCTAAAAGCTATAAAGAGTGTCTTTCTTGGCTATGCACAAGATAGAAATGCATACAAGTGTTATAATCTGTCCTACTGGGAGACCTTGATGAGTGTAGGAATGTAGTGTTTGATGAGCTGATATCATGGTATGGTGGTCCAAATGCAATGGTTTTTTATGGACTAGCTAACCCTACTCATGTTGGAAAATTATCCTTCAGCTAGTATTACCATGAGTCAACCAATAGGTGATGGTTCTTCTACTATTAGAAGGACGACTATGTAGTCATGTTTTTGCATACACTAACATGGATATGTCAGTGAGGGGGAGATTAGATAAAGGAAAAGAGAAGATGTTTGATGATGTAACTGGCCTATTTACAGCTAGATATGAGTCACTTGGTAGTGATAGTCTTGATTGTGAATTGGGCATACCATTAGTTATGATGCATGGTGTAAACAGGTATGTGCCACCTCATGAGAGGCAACCACAGAGAGTGAACTGCGATTAAGAAGGTTTGAAAGGGTCATGAAACTAGTTGATAGCCTGACATATAGCGGGTATTGAGCCAAACATTATGCATATATGACTAAATTGTTATGTTACAAAGAGCCTAGGAAGTTCAGTAAAGCAATTGCAGATGAAAATTGGTGCCCTGCCATGGATGAAGAATATGCAACACTTGCTAAAAATGAAACATGGGATTTGGTTAGTTTGCCTAAAGGAAAAACACCCATTGGCTGTAAATGGGTTTATAAAGTGAAATGCAAGTCAGATGGTTCATTGGAAAGGTATAAATCCTAGCTAGTTGCAAAGGGATATGCACATCAGTATGGCTTAGACTATGAGGATACTTTTAGCCCGATTGCAAAGATGGCAACCATAAGAACAATCATTACATTAGTGTATTCTAAAGGATGGAAGTTATGGCAGATGGATGTCAAAAATGCATTCTTGAATGGTGACTTGCTTGAGGAGGTGTATATGGAACAACCTAAGGGTTGTGTACACCCTGACTATTCAACACATGTATGCAGGCTGAAAAAGTCCTTGTATGGGCTGAAACAGGCATGAGAGCATGGAATGCTCGTATCAATACTTGTTTACAACAACTTGGTTTTCAAAAGGGTCATGAAGACCATAGCTTATTTACAAAGAATATAGAGAATGGTTATGTTTTCTTGGTTATTTATGTGGATGATTTGATCATCACTAGAGATGATGATCATGGCATTCCTGAAATTAAGTCATGGTTACAGGCTGAATTCAAGGTGAAGGATCTTGGAGAGCTGAAATACTTCCTAGGGATTGAGGTTATGTCTACCTCTCAATATTGTTGTTGCAAAAATTTTCTCATGCTGAAATATGGCATGATGTAGTGTAAAGCCATAGAAACACCATTGGATCACAATGTCAAACTTGTAGTTTATATTGGGAATGAAATTGAGAATGTCACTATGTATAGTGGGTAGCATGATTTATCTCACTATCACCCATCTTGACCTCATTTATGCAGTGGGGATGATTAGCTAGTTTATGTAGAAGCCTCATAAGTCACATCTAGATGCAGTCAAGAGAATTATGCAGTACTACATAAGGGTACTACTAATTATAGGCTATTTTATGGGCATGGAAATTCACTTGACTTAACAAGTTATACAAATGTAGATTGGGTTGGTTATGCCTATGACAGAAGGTAAACCAATGGTTATACTTTCAGTCTAGGTAGCACTATGATCAACTAGAGTAGTAATAAGTAACTGACCATTGCTTTATCTAGTACAGAGGCAGAATACAAGGGTGCAGCCTTAGTAGCATGCAAAGCAATTTGGCTTGTGAACTGCTATATGACTTGGGTATATAGTTAGACAGGAAGGTCACATTGCATTGTGGCAACCTCAATAGTGTGATATTGGCTAGCAACCATGCCTATCATGCTAGATCTAGACACATAGAGGCTCATTACCACTTCATCAAGGAGATGGTGCTTGCTGATAGATTGATCTACTCCATGTGAAGATAGAAGACCAAGTAGTAGGTATATTTACCAAATCACTTAGTAAAGAGAGGCTTGTGCATTTCAGTGAGCTACTTTGGAGTATAACAGTTAGTTTGAGCTTGAGGGGGAGTATTGAGATTCAAGCTCATGATCACCATCACTGACTCTATCATCTTGATAGTTGTAGTCTTAGCTATCATCATCTGCCATGTTTGTTGTAATAAATGAGTCAAAGACTCAACCATAGTTAGTGACATAGTTAGTTAGTGACCTAGATTGTTATGTAGTGCGTGACTAGACTTTAGTCTATACCATCTAAATAATGAAGGTGAAGAACATGAGAATACTCTACTCTTTGTGTGTGGGTTTCTCTCAATGTCTGTGTCTTTTTTTCTCCCTCTAAAACTTTGACAAGTATGAGAGGATAGGAGAAAATTGATCAAGGAGAGTGCATTGACCAATATGCATATTTTCTTCCAAGTCTAGCAAGTGATAGATACCAACCTAAATTTTGGTTCCATTTCTAGGCCACAAAAAAATCTTTTTGGTTGATTCTCTAACCATAGATTGTGGATAGAAGATGTAAGCTTAAGCAAGATGGGCTTTCTTGTAATGACAAGCTGGATGCAAAACCCTCGTGCATCATAGATTAGGAAGATGGATTAAAAGATAACCAATCCGAGTGTGTGTTGATTTCTTCTTTGAGTAGAGTACAACTTTGTATGAGGTTGATTAGATTAGGAGCTGTTAACCCCAATTCGAGAGAGAGAAAAAGAAGTCCAAGAAAACTCCAAATGTGGACACAAAGGAAGGAGCAGGAAGGGAAATGGCCAAAAGAGCAAGGGCAGCCTCAAAAGCTAAGCCAAAGGCAAATTTGCATTTTTAAATGCAAGATGCCCATAAAACTTTTGTAAAGGAGCACTAGGCTCCCTCCTGTGCGAAGTATAAAGGGTAGAAGGGCATAGGTAAAGAGAAAGGGTAACTAGAAGGGAATGGGAAAACAAGACCTTACCATAATGGCCGGTCATGTAAAAAAAGGGGATGGGTGCCCAAAGGGATAAGGGCTTTGTACAAAAACTCAAAAAGTGAATGAGACGCTCATTCTTTGGTGTGTGGAAAAAGTGGACTCATCTTCTTCTCTCCTTCTCTTCTCTTTGCTTGTTTGTGAGTGCTTGAGGTAGTGTGATTGAGTGAGGGAGTGAGTGTGTGAGGGTGAGGGATCTTGGAGGTGAAGCTCTCCATCATCTCCTCTCTTCTTCTTCTTCTTCTTCTTCTTCTTCTTCTTCTTCTTCTTCTTCTTCTTCTTCTTCTTCTTCTTCTTCTTCTCACGCATGACTATGGAGGATGGAGCTTAGAGGAAGAGGCTTAAGGATGCTTGAGCTTCCATCATGAATCGTGGAGCTACCGAAGTGCTTGAGAGGGGAAGCAACTCATTTGGGCATCAAGGTAAGCTCACTACAACCCAATAGGATCGAAGGCACATCAACTAGGTGAGAGATAGCCATAGATTCTCACTTAAAATGCTTAAAGGAATAAGCGGTCAATGGGTATTAGCGGTTGCCTTGACATTTTGGTTCTATTACTGGGACCAATGGATTCAAGCTTTGAGCACTTACGCACCTCAAATCAAGCATCAAAGTAAATGTTTCATCTCCAAATCGAAGCTTGAGTTAGATAGGATATTTTGGGTTTTTAATCCATGCTATAAGTAAGTATTTGTTGTCTTTGATGATTGGTTGAGTGGAAGAATTCATTTCAATACTTTGCTTTTGATTTTTCTTGCATTTAGTGTAGGTTAGGATCGAGAAATCGGAGTGGAAAGCTTAGGGTTTGCTACTATAAAATAGACTCAAACAAGGCATAAACAAGGAAAACAAGGGAAAAATGAGTGCTTTGATGTGTTGGAATCTTAAGGGGAGTGATTGGGAAGATTAAGGTTTTGCCCAGCAACCAGGGGTTTAAGAACCCAGGAGGCAAGGGAAAGCCTCATTTACATTCTTGGCTTTGTGAGAGAAAGAGAGAGAGGAGAAAGAGCTTGCAGGCCAAGATCTTACAAGGGATCGATTGGAGCATGCCAAAGTTTCTTGTGAGATTCAGGTATATGAGCCCTTGCCCTACACCCATATTTGAATTCTGGAAGATCTTGTAAGCCATTGTAGCTCAAGCATGGAGATTTTTGTCAAATTGTAGTCAAATGCATGTTTCGATTAGTGAAATCGGACAGGATTCCCAGTGTTCGATTCCGCAGAATCGAATGCTCAGACCAAAGTTCTTGTCCGATTTTGAAAATCTGACTACTAAAATTGGACCTTGCCACATCATCACTCACACTACCCTGTCCTATCCAATTCTGAGAATCGGATAGGTGAGAATCAGACTTACTGTATCTCGCCATACTTGATCTATATGATCCCCAAGATCGGATACACCCAAATCAAACCAGCCACCCCGTCCAATTGGACACACCGTGTCTAATTTTGATAATTAGACACCACGTGTCCAATTTTGAAAATTGGACATACCAAAATCGAACCAAACTAAATCAGACGTCCATTTCCAGAATCAGAACCTGCACAATCAGACACACATGGACTAAAAAATTTGGGAATCTAACACATCCTAAACGATGTAGAGTGCAACCTGCACCAAGAGAATCCGTTGAACGCCTTACAGGAAGTTTCAAACCTAAAAATCGTAGCCGAACAATTGGGGACAGTGTTGATGCACTTAGTAGAAAATTCGACATGCTTAGGACCGTAGAGTGACTAGCATACCCCAAATTGACCCTGAACGAACTGAATGACACGACGGAGACCCTACAAGCAGCAAGAAAGGTCAGGAACCAAGCTTAGAGCCCCATCAGGCCACGGACACAAGCGGGAGTGAAAAAACTAAATATCATCTTGTCTTCACACTTGTGCTGTTTTCCAGCACTTGAAGTACACTTAATAAAAGTGGAAAGCCTGATTGCGTGCAATGCATGGAAAAGAGTACAGACACACACATTGAGTGAGTGTAAATTGAGAATTGGATGTAATTAACAAGGAACCCACTCAGACGCAATAACCTGAAGGAACCCACCAGTAGGAGAAGACCATGAGACATAGACTCCATCGGAGAAGTGGATCTACTTGTCCTAATCAATCTCATCAGTAACTTGGTGGAGAACGAGACCATGGACATGGCAGAGACAAGCATTAACCACGAATGGGACGAGGAGCTTGACCTAGGCAATCTCCTAATAGAAATCCAACATGACTGGTCACCAATTATGAGGAGCTTGACCTAGGCGGTCTCCTGATAGAAATCCAATGGCTATTAAGATATCAAGCCCCACTCGTGATATGCCAGGGTAACTGTTGTGCATTTATGTCACCGACTTGTTAGCTGCAGATGCGGTTGGTACACCGCCCATGAATAATAGCTAGATGATAGCTATCCTTATCTACTCTAGTTCGTGGCTCAGTTAGTATGCCACCTTAGTTAGTTGAGTTTGGTTTGAGACCCATATATAGGGTTCTTCTATTTCTCTGTATTCGTGTTCTTTTTTGGCTTACACAACTAAGAAGAGGAAAACTGTTTTCAGCCTCCACCTTTGTGTGTATTCCCCCATTGTGTAAGTGAGAAAGCTACAAGTGAGACTCCTTCCTTCTCTCCCACAATTTTGACAATGGCTAGTCGCCAATTACGATCTATAGGCTCGAACAAACCACCACGGTAGGACTTTCGAGGATGTCACAGACCTAGAAGAGAAGAGGATACTAGCAGGGAGGCTTTGCGAAGCCTAGTGACCTACAATCAGGAGCAACAAGCCAAGAGTTTGCGATGGCAGAACATGGAGGTGCGTGAAATTCAGTGGGTGCTAACACTAGCAAACAAGAATAAGACAGACCCTGATGCTGAGAGGGAAAGAGTGCTAGAAGGAGATCTTACACTTAGTGAGCTTCTCATGAAGTGATTGTTAGACAATGCTTCCATTGAGCAAAGTGCCACTATAATAACAACCTCGTTGCTTGCAGGATTAGGGGTTACTCAGGGCTCCAAGAGCTAGTATAAAATCTTGATAGTTGGAAGCAGCTAGACAAGTGCCAGCCAAACAATGACCCCTATAGCTTCGTAGAGAAATTTGAGCAAGTCTACAAGGCCAACGACCTCACCGATCTTACTTTGCGCTCATAAACCTTTGGTCTATGCTTAGAAAATAAGGGTAGGACTTGGTACTACACGAGTCTAGATGTTGCCAAGCAAACTCACTTTAACAACCTCAAGAGTCTCTTCATTAAGAGATTCTCTCAGCCTGGGTACTTTGATAACCTTCTAGTGCGGATGATGAACATCAAGCAGAAAGACAAGGAGGACATAAGAGACTACGTCACCCATATGCAGAGTCTCTTCAAGAGGATCCCAACTAGTGAGCGACCCACCGAAAGAGTGGTGTCCACAGTATTCATTAATGGAATACAAAGTGAAGAGCTCTACAAGGCCTTGATCAACAACTTGAGCTTACAACGAGACGCGCTGACGAGGGTCTTTGAAGAGGCCATTAGAGTGGATGATCATCTCAAGGAGAGAAACTCCAAGAGCTCGAGTCGAGAGGAGACTACCTCTAGGAATTCAAAAAGAGCTTTAATGACAAGCGAAAGATCAGGCCTAAGTATTCAGGATAAAGGCAAGGGCACTGAGTCAAGCCAGGAGCTAGCGAAGATGAAGATGGAGCTAGCTAGATTACAAGAGATGATGAGATGGCCAACATGCCCTCGAGTCCAATGCATGTATTGTGGTGAAAACTGCCTGCTAGTTGAGTGTCAAGACCCTCGGTCCCGACCTTGTGCCGATTGTGGTAGGTTCTGTGGTAGGTTCGGCCACAATGCCGTGCATTGCACGCTGCTGAGGAGACTCTCGTATTCGCAACCATATAATCAACCATACCTAGCGAATAGGTCGCCAAACTTCTTTGGAAGGGGAGCCCCATTGGCTCTTCCAACACCCAATGACACCAAGCTAGCCATTCCTAGGATGGAGATAAACCCTACGGGCATACTAGACCACATAGACCCTATGTGACCCATCCACCAAGTGACACTCTAGTCCACTATGTGGAGGAGCGGAATGATGAAGAGCCTTACATGCATCCTTATATATCGTATAGTGAAGAGGGAAATGCAGTCCTTATGGACTACCGACCAATATAGAGAGAGAGGTAGAGGCTTAGGAGAGCAAACCCAAGAGCCAAACTTACAATCACTCAATACATATCTCTTCACATTGCCCTGAAAGGGAGCAAGAAAATCGTCATCAAAGATGCGTTGAATGTAGAATCACATGCCTCTTTGTTGATTGCCCTAGACGAAAGCCATCCTCTAATGCAGCAAAAAAGCCATTAGTCCCATTGGGGTTCTTTGGTGTCGAGACACTCAATGGGCAGGCCACGCCTATCCCATTGCAAGTCATGACCCACGCATAGACAAAGAAGACTGGCATATCATTGCCAAGGCTTAGCAACTTAGACAACATAGCCTCAATTGGAAAGAGGAGCCATAGGAGAAGAAAGAAGAAACTAGATGCAAGGGTCACGCTGAAAATAGAGAGTGCCATAACGCTGCTTGCGAGAAAGAAAAAAGTGGCGAATGCAGAAGCTATCCAAGACTTCTTTGAGGGTCCTATCGTTGTGGGAGTGACTAGGACCAGGTCAAAAGAAGAAACAATACTCCACTATATCATTCGGTCCAAAGCTTCAAACTAATGGTGAAATGTGCTTCCATGGATATTTTGCATTTGCATACACGTCAGCCACCAATAATTGGCGATAATCATTCTGAAGTACTTCAACATGCTCCAAGCTCTCATCCTACTATTGCTCAAGGGCCTCGCAGTGTTCCATGAGCAAAAGCCATTTGGTGGCCCAACAAGACACCACCTTTCACAATAAACATGTATTTCATGGGGTTAAGATGAGACTTACTTCACAACATCTAGTCAAATAGAGCTAAAGATTATGCAAGTGAAGGAGTCATGTGCCAAACATACTGCAATCATCTAGAAATACCTATATGAAGTTAGTCAATTAGGGCTCAAAGTCTATTAAAAAGAGACTGGAGTAGTCTTTAAACCAAACTACATCACTATACAAACAAAGATGCCCCATCCTATAATCAAGTTAGTCTTGGATTGATCTTTTGGAGCAAGCTAGACATGATTGTATCCACTAAAGCCATCCAGAAAGGAGTACATTTCATGGCCAGTGACTTCATCCAAGATACCATTGAGATATGGAATAGGGAATGGGTCCAAAATAGTAGTAGCATTTAGTTTTTTGTAATCCATAGAAATAGTTAACTTCTTGTTTTTCTTCAACATAATGACCATTGGAAAATTTCATTCTTCCCAATCCACTAGTGCAATGAATTCAAATTGGAGGAGTCAATCTAGCTCTTTCTTTACCAACTTAACTACATGTAGCCTCATGCAACGCTGCTACATGTGGACTAGAAGAGCATCCAATTTGAGTGGAATCTAGTATTGATAGAATTCAAAATCCAATCCTTTCATGTCAGTATAATTCCATGCAACAATATCTTTCAATTTTGTCATGAGAGCAATGAGTTGCTCTCAAAATTCAGGTTGCAAATGAGCCCTATGGCTTAGTTTCTCCAAGAGGGGATCTACTTTATAGAATATGTAAGATACCATGTGAGTTCAAAAGAAAGGGTATTATATTTAGTAAAATTCACAAGATCAGATTTACAAAATGGATTTTTAAATTAAAATTTGAAAAAAAAAGTAATTTTAGTAAAGTAAAAGGGGTCATTTTAAGGCCTTATAGCATGTAAAGAAAGGGTATTTCTTAATATCCTTTGAACACACATTATATAGATAATCTCTTATACGTGGACTCCCTAGGCTTAGTTTCTTCTAGGCTAAGACAAACGGTAGAGAGAGCATCTTCCATGACCCAAGAAACCTTTTGTATTTGTGCTTCAAACTCTCTTTCATGTCTTAAAACTTTTGCCACATCTGATTTGGCTATAGCCATAGCTTAAGCCGCTCCTGCTTTGGAGTCTAGAGTCAAGATTTCCATACCTAGGGAAATTTGATCATGTAATACTCGTACTACCAACTCATGGAGGTAGAATACAATGGAAAGTGTGGATCTAGATAATGTTGGATAATCTATTGGCATCCATAAGATAGAAGGATTCTAAGTGTGCATTGGCTGCTAAGAATGCAGCTTCCTCCTCATCATCCAAGCCATCCACCATGTTGATTGTTTCAACTACCACTAGTCAATAGGTTGCTAATGGAGGTGGAATCCTATTTAATAATATTCTATTTTATTGTGACCTTGGTAGATTATCAACCAAGATCACAGTCTCAGTTATGGCTACTAACACGGGGCTTTTCGCAACCAGTGTCATCTAAGCAAGAAGTGGTAATCTTCACCTGCATGCTCCATATTTAGTATAACCAAGGAAATCAAGAATGCAACACTTGCGATTTCCATATGTCAATAATCCAAAGAGTCAATTCTATTTTATGATTAGTCATGAGGACCAAAAAGGGAGTTGGTTTCCAATTCGTTAGCCCAAAGAAAGTGGCCACTATGATTATGTGCACTCCTAAACCACTCTTGAGTGAGACATTATCAATTCTTTGGTCCTTGAACTAAACAGAGATTACCAAAATACTAGGGTCTTGACAAAGTTTCCGGTGGGAATAGCTCATGCTCCATCTTGCAGACTTTTTCCTCCAATCTAGTTGCAGTTAAGGCCACCACTTCTGATTCTAGTAGTATAGGCGGATCTAGTTGAATCATCTCTAGTGATGGTACTTGAATGCTAGGACCAAATTTAGTAAATCTCTTGAGGGAATAGTAATGGAGACTTGGCCCCACATTGTTTGATTCATATTGGTTGAAATCACCTGTGAAGAAGATTGGGCCTTAGCTTCTAGAGTGGGTTGGTTTCCTTGGTAATTTTTTTTCTTCTTCTTCCACACACTATACGATGTATACAAAGTATAGATAAGATATAACATAAAGGAAAGTGGCCTACTAAGTCAAACAATAGTACATAATTGACTATACTAATTTACTAGCACTATAACTATGCCAACTATAGGTAGGTGCAACAAACTAAATATAATAAGTGATAAGTCAATGGCCATGTGAGGATCATAATGACCACCAACATGCTAAGTGTGGACATGCAAACCCATCTAGCCAAGTGATCCATCATTAATATCTACACGTATTGAGCTTGCCATCTCAACACTTCCCCTCAAGCTCAACTCTATCTCTGCAACTCCAAGTAAGCTTCAAAACTTTCAAAGCTTCTTTGTGCCCAATGCCTTTGTGGAAATGTTAGCCATCTGATCTTGTGTGCTGACATATACCAAGTCAATCTCTCTTGCAAGTACATTCTCTCTCACAAAGTGGTAGTGCACCTCAATGTGTTCTATCCTAGCATGGAATAGAGGGTTCCTAGCTAGTTATATACTACTCATGTTGTCACTGTGAATGACAATTGGACCATCTTCCTAGACATCCAAATCACCCAATAACTTTTGCAGCCATATCACCTCACATGCTACCATAGTAGCATCTCTATACTCAGTCTATGTACTTGATAAAGCAATTGTAGGTTGCTTTTTGTTGTTCAATGTAACTGCTATACTACCAAGGAAAAATATGAATCCACTAGTAGATCTTCTATCTGACACGCTACCAGTCCAATCTGCATCTGTGTATCCAGACATCTGTATATCCTTACTTGTCTTATTAAAAGGTCCATAATGTAAAGTGGACTTCACATACCTCAATATGCATCTAACTACATCCAAATGAGGATTTCTAGACATTTTCATAAATTGACTGACAAGGCCGATAGCATATCTCAAGTCTTGCCTTATGATAGTCATGTAAATCAAACTCCCTACTATCCTCCTGAACATAGTAGGGTGTCTTCTATCTCATCCCCAACATCAACACTCAACTTCAAATTTTTCTCCAATGGTACTAAAAGAGGCTTACATGCTGTCATACCATACTTGGATAACATATCCAAGCCATATTGCCTTTGGGATAGCCATATACCATCATCACATCTGATCACCTCAATACCAAGAAATTATCTTAGTTCACCCAAATCCTTCATCTCAAACTTTTTCTTCAAGAATTCCTTAACTTCAGCAATCCCATTGTCATTGTCACTTATAATAATTAAGTCATCCACATACATGATATGATGACCAAACCTACATCTCCCCTTCTCACGTAAAGTAAGTGATCGGCATAAAAAATTATGAATGCCAATATTGACAAGATACTCTCTAATCTTGTCATGCCATTCTCTAGGTGCTTGCTTTAGCCCAATGCCTTCTTTAACCTGCACACATATGTGGAATGCTCTAAATCCTCATAACCTATTGGCTACTCCATATACACCTCTTCTTGCAATTCACCATGCAAGAAGGTATTCTTAACATCCATTTGATGCAAACTCCAACCTTTGGCTACTACCAATGCAATAATGCATCTAACAATAACATTCACTATATAAGCATAATGGTGAGCTACATAACCTTCAAAACCAAATCTTTTAATAGGGTATCTGACCCTACTAGACCTACACTAGAATCTCCATCAAATCCCAAATGACTAGTAGATGCATCATTACCATTCAACACTTTCTTTTTTTCTTTGTCTTTACATGAAATACTTATAGATCCACCTAAAAATATGGGGCTAATCCTTATTCTTCCAATCCAAGGGGGCTAACTATAGGTGAAGTAACAGATGATGTTTGTGGTCCACTAAGGCTCCATTATTCTTGCTTTTCTTTCTACACATAGCTATCATGATCATTTTCATCATCTAATATATAACCAGTAGATGTATACCAACTACTTATCTCATCAAAAATAATGTCCCTGCTCACTTTGAACTCACATGTGACAACAATACCCTTTCTGCTCTAAAGAGTGTCCAATGAAAACACATTTTTTGGTCTTCGGATCAAGCTTCTTTCGCAACTCACCTAGCACATGAACATATGCAATACAACTAAACACTTTTAAGTGTGACACCTCGGGCTTCTTGCTTGTAAAGCATTCTTTGGGGGTCATCCCATGAATTGCAACTGTGGAAGCTCTTTTCATAATACAGACAGTAGTATGAACAGCTTTAAACCAAAAATGTTTTAACATATTCTTTTCATCCATCAATGCCCATGCAACTTCTGCAATATGCCTATTTTTTCTTTTTGTGACCCCATTTTGTTGTGGGATATACCTGCAAAAGTAAACTGTCTCTTTATCCCATGAGACCTCAAGAAGCTACTAAACTCATTAGAGAGGTACTCTCCCCCTCCATCTAATCTCAAACATTTAACTTTCAAGCATGTTTATGCTTCAATAGCTACCTTGAAATTTTTGAAGTGCTCAAATACATCACTCTTTTCCTTCATAAAGTATACATATAGCTTCCTTGAACAATCATCAATAAATGTGACAAAGTATTTGCTACCACCAAGAGATACATTCTGTGTAAGCCCCCAAACATCTGTATGCACAACATTAAGTATATTTCTACTCACATCTCTGTCATGCAAAAAGGGTTGTCTTACCTATTTACCAAACTGGTATGCTTCACACACTTTTTGAAATTCTGCAACTCTAAAAATAGGCAACCATGTAACCAATCCTTTGGATTGCATTAATTTCAGCCTTTACACACTTTCATGTCCAATATGTTTATGCCATATTTCAATGTGTCTGCAACCACTCCTTTTCCTTTAGCATACATAGCAGCATTCATTACAAGAATTCCAGCATCTAAAGTGAATATGCTATCAACTCTACTTTCTTTTGTGACCAACCTACACTTATAATTAAAGTCTTCTACAAAAATAATCTTTTGTATTAAATCGAACCTACAACCCTTGCTCTATCATTTAGCCAATATACACTAAATTATTTGTGATTGATAGCACATGTAATACATCTGACAAACTCTTTGTCTAGCCATCTTGCAAGGATAAGGGAACCTTTTCAATGTGTAAAATTGGGTGGCATGTCCTGGATTTTGCTATCATCTGCAAAAACCTGTTTGCACATAACCTGGATTTTGCAAGTCCTGCATCATCTCTCCAAACCATTCAACATGACTAGTCATATAATTAGATGCATCTAAATCAACATATCATACATCATCATGTGTTCCTTTTCTTGTAATAGCATTTATCATATGCTTCATAATAAGCAAACATTCATTTTTGTCTTCATTCTATCATGAAGATGATGCATAAATTTGCTGCAATTTACAACTATGGATATCATCCTTCTTAGCATAACAATGGGTTGCAATATTATATGTTTTGCTATGATAATAGCAAAAAATAGCTAAATTTCCAAAACCTTTGTTATGTCATCTACCCCTTCCTCTATAGCTGCCCTTGCCTCTAAAGTTTCCACGGCCTTCTAAAATCTACATTTCACCAAATTATTGATTTGACATGTTTTGCTAGTTATCACCAGCACCTCCCATACCACTGCCTCTCAAAGAGGATTTGCCATGTCCCCTTTCTGAACTTAAGTAAAATTCTTGGACCTATTTACCATTTCTTTCAGATGAGTCACCCTACATATTAATCTCTTCAGTAATCATGAGAGAGACCAACTCATCAAAATCTAGAAATGACTTATATACATATATAGAAGTGACAAATGATTTTCAAGCCTTCTCATTATTAAGGCCACCCAAAGTAGATGAAACCAAATCATCATCATCAAGCATTGCATCAATCATTGCTAAAGCATTTGCAATGCTCCTCATCTTCAAAACATACTCATTAACAAATAGTTTTTCTTTCTTCAAGAGGTATTCAACTCTTGCTTGAGTTGAATCTTCTGTGCCTTTGTATTTACTAAAAACATGTTCTCAAAATTTATCCAAGCTACATGTGAAGTTTTCACATTCCTGATATATCCCAGCATAGTATTATCAATGACTACAGATAGCCAATATATCACCTTTTTGTCTTTTGCATTTTATTCTTTTCATGCCTTTAATTCATCTGGAGTGGCAAGGATACTCAACTCCTCTGGCTCCTTTTCTTCACCTAAAGAAACAAACTCATAAAAGCCATTCCAATGAGAAAGTTCGTCACACGGAACTTCCATGAAGGGTAGTTGTTCTTGTCTAACTTCTCAATTATGGGATTTTCACTCTTCTCTACCATTATACAAAACAGCAAGAAAGTCTTCTACAACGTTTCACAACAAGTACATAGCAATACACTAAGCAACCTTTTTCATTGATTGCTCAACAAAATGTATGTAATCTATAACTTGTTTGTAGATAAAACTTTATTTGCTTCGTGGAACACACCTCAAAATCTACAGATTCAAAATTTGCAACTTGTGTATCCACTTTCAATCAATACATCCAAAATCACAATATACCCTGAAACTATTGTCCTCCGCAACCTTGTGGCTCTAAAATGGGGCCCGAAATGGTCTCAGCGCCGCCCAAAAAAGCAACGAGAAAGCCCTAAATGGCTTATCTGTAAAATAAACTATACTCTACTTGCATACTAAATCTCACAGCAATCTAAGATTTTCACTCTGCCCTCCTCTGGTGCCTCCACAAGCACTATCCAAGAGAGAGAGTGGAAGAATGGGAGAGCTTCTTACCCCTTTCTTTCTTGCTTGAATCCTTGCTTCTTCTCCTTCACTTCAGCCTTCAAAACTAGCCTCTCTCAGTGGCATCGCTCTAATACCATGTCAAGAATCGTGTGGTGGGGATACTTGCTTGAGCTACTATGCCAAACACACACTATACACACAAGAGGAAGCTCACTCAAGAGCACAAGAAGAGAGATGGAGGACAAAACATTTTCTTGCTATTTTTTTTCTTCTTCTTCCATACACTATACAATGTACACAAAGTATAGATAAGATATAACATGAAGAAAAGTGGGCTACTAAGTCAGGCAACAGTGCATAACTGACTATACTAACCAACTAGCACTATAGCTATGCAATTTATAGGTAGGTACAATAAACTAAATATGATAAGTGATAAGTCAATGGCCATGTGAGAATTATAATGACCACCAACATGCCAAGTGTAGATGTGCAGACCCATCTGGCCAAGCAGTCCATCATCAATGTCCGCACGTGTTGAGCTTGCCATCTCAACATCATGGCTACTATCCTCATGTTCAATGTTTCTCGAGTCCCTTTTGCTCTTGTGGATCTTGACTTTGGTATAGAAATTGGCTATGGATTTTGCATTACTATCGGTTCCTTTGTCGTCCACTTAGAAGTGTAGACTTTATTCTATTTGGCCTAAGAAATTATTGTGGGCTTCTCCATTGTTCCTTTTAGCTTTTTTCCTAACCGAGTAACCACATTGACGTCTATCTCAAGTAGTTCTTTTATTTTTGACTACCAATATACCCCATTCGACCATGATAGATAGAAACTCTCTTCATCTTTTTATGCTTTACAATCTTTGTTTCGTCTAGCTTGATAATGAAATATGGCAATCCCATTTGCTATTTTATACTCTAACCTATAAAACCTGATCATTTTTCTCTCCAAAGTCCTTAGGTCAAAGAATATGTTGTTACAACTATCATATTTTAACACTCTCTTCTTTTGAGGATAGCTATCTATGATGTGAAAGGGCTCACCAAGTACTTTCAAGACTCTCTGATTGATGTTGTGTCTCGTTTGTTGAATTGAGGATGTCTTTGGAAGCAGAGATGCCTTTACCTTTCTCTTGTTCAATATCTCTTGCATGACTTTGAATAGCTAAGTATAGCTTTGTCTACTAACCTCCACTCTATTTAGGTATTTTGAATGTCTTCTTTCCAAGCAAGACTTTGAATAGCTAAGTATAGCTTGTCTACTAATCTCCACTCTATTAAGGTATTTTGAATGTCTTCTTTCCAAGCAAGACTTTTGCAAGAACTTTGAATAGCTAAGTATAGCTTTGTCTACTAATCTCCACTCTATTTAGGTATTTTTAATGTCTTCTTTCCAAGCAAGACTTTTGCAAAAACTTTTCAATGCATTGTTCTTTGGTCTTTCTAAACCTCTTCTCAGCCAACATGTTCCCTATAGCTTTGGAATGAATGATGTTGCTCTAGGCTTGCAATGATTTCTCCACATTCCTCATTGCTTTGTCCAAATGTGATGGGACCTAAAATGGGCTGGCACTGGCCATGGCACTAACCGAGCCTCATGCACAAAATAGACGACCCCACCACACGGCCTCTTGGGCCAGGAGCGTCTAAGACTCACTCTACACTAAATGCTAATGTCAATTCTACGTTTGTATTAATTCATAGTCCAATGTTTACCGTCCCTTCTCCTTAGAGGGAGATCCCATAACATATAAGCATAGTGCCTCGTAGCACAAACATAAGGAAGCACCTCTCGGCTGATTGTCGTGACTCCACTGCGAGTCTCCTACACCTCGGGGATTGGCCCCAATGTGCGTCGCTCCAATATAAAGTACACATGAGACAAGCTCAACTCTTTCATTTTGAACATATTCCAGGAGATATCATGTGTCCTTACCAAATTATTCCCCAAGAAAACGATCAACTAGCCTACAGTGCTTAGGTCATCTTCCCACTCAAGCGTAGGTCATCATAACGAAAAACAAGTGCTATACATCTAGCTCTTCATATTCTGATACCATGGTTGATATGCACATGAAAAAGTGGATGATCCTAATGTTCTCAAACATAATTTTCAATTAGAAACGTGTCGTGCACAACCAGGCTTTCCAATGCTCATTCACTAACTCGTTGCGGCGATGTAAGGATAACATCGAGACAACGCTCATGCTACTATCCTCTTAATTAAAATACAATGAACCCTATATCATACTATACATAAGCAATAAACAACCCCCAAATTTCATCATTCAAACACCCCACCCCCTACTTTTAAGTAGTGCTTCCATTGCATAGGTGTAGGGATTCATTTTGTTATGTTTTGATGTAGAAAAAGCAATAAATCACGAACTTTGACAAAGAATAGAGAAAATTGAGACTAAACCTCATGCTCCGCCACTACCGTACATTCACAAATACTCATTGTATTTTTTCTTATCTTTATGAAGCATATTCCTATTTTCTCTTATTTTTTAGCATTTATTTAACAATAATCACTATTATTTTTTTATTTTTCATGCCAACCATTCCAGCATACTAAAAGTTTATTTTATTTTTCATTTTTCCCCATAAGAATACATTTCATCGCCCCGAAACAACAAAACCATCATTTTACCCTTTAAAATCGCATTTCGGGTTTTACGGGATTTAAATAGCGCATGTAAATCATTATGAAATCAGAATTTTCTGAAAGATAGCAATTAAACATGATGCAACTAGCACCCAAACAATTATTCATCACATGAGAATATCCTTTCCATCATAAAATGTCAAAAAAACTTCATTTCCTTCATAAAAAATAGTCATACCGTGTTTCTATGAAACTCGAGACGCATTAAATGACTGCGTGACCAGTGGACAGAGCCTCCATTTCTCTCAATTCCATGTTGCACATCAAGCTTCAGCATCTCCATTAATCTCCATCATCATTTGCTTCAATCTCCTTCCTGCTTCCTCCTTCAAGATAATGCGCATGAACAGCCCACAGAGGGGAGAGAGAGGGAGGAGAGAGAAAGACTAAAAATTAGATTTTTAAATCCTCCATTAAAATGGGCAAGCTTGCAACCATCTTGTTCCTCTCTCTGCCCTGATTGAGAATCTCTCTCTCTCTCTAAACAGGTTTGAATCGAAGAGGCACATTGACACTTCTCTCTTCGACACTTTTTGCATTAGTTTCAAGGCTTTTATTAAGCCTAAGGTTTAAAACATTAAAATAACCGGTTTATCTTTTTGTGTTTACATTGTCCCGCAAGTGGATATTTCAGTTTTGAGGGGGCAAACGAACTCTGATTTGCAATCCAAAAGGATAGGCAGCTTCGTGGCGTTGAACTCCATCAACTTGGCCTCTCCCACACACTTTACGACTTTCCAATCCGATAGCTGCTTTATAACGTCGAACCTTGCGGGGATTAAATGGGGAGTCAAACGACCTCTAATTGACAGACCGAGACTTGCGTTGGATTCTTGATGTCGAAATGCATCTTGGAAAACTCCAGCTCATCCATCTGCCACCATTTGATTTTTCATGACAATTGGCTTGTTGACTCGTCCCGGCCATGTTTTCACTTGAAAACGAGCTCGAACTCCTAAAATGCAGCTCTCAAAATGGAGAATAACCCTGTCAATCACAACAAAAACAATGGCACACATATGAGCATATATTCATAATGGACTCATAGAATTAGTAATTTCTTCAAAGAATATAACTAATTTAGCATGAGTAACTAATTGTTACTGTATTTCTGTTACTTTTCTCCTACAACCTCTACTTCCAAACTTGAGTGTCTTGGTAGACTCCTCTGTCTTTCATGCAACCCGACCATTGTTTCCTTTTGTTTGGCTGCATGTACTTGGATTCTAAGACTTCATATCTTTCCTTGGATCTTCTCTACTTGTTTCCTCATTGTATCTATTTCCTAACATAACCATTGGATCTCCAACTTCAAAATGCTGAAAAACTGGCCTAGTAGATTCTGAGTATATGCTAGAAGCCCTTGACAATCATTGATGATTGTGTTTCACACCCTTTTATGCTTTCCATGTGAACCTCCTCTTAGAATCGCATAAGGTATACATAGCTTTGGGGTACATAGTGTAAACCTTATATAGGAATCAATGTTTATAAAGGCTTGCACATTTCTACCAAATAAGAGTGATCTACTTTTTTCCGTAGGAAATTCTTCCCTAGAAGTAATCCTCTTTGGGAATATTTATCTACAATAAATCTAGCATTGGGCTTGGATGGATTTGGAGGTGATCCACATGACATTAAAAAACCTTGGAATGGTACATAAGAGTCTCCTCACATTTAAGGAAATGGTGCCACATATACAAAAAAGGTCAACATGAGAACAAGGGGATATGAGGATATCTTCTACAACAAGTTCAAACCTATCAGTCACTTGGAGCCAAGATCTTTGAAAATGAAATGAGGAGGTGGGACCAAGCTTGGACACACCATGTATTTGAGTAATTTAAGAAAACACTCCAATAACTCCATGTGGTGCATACATTTGATTCCCTTTTTCTTCTCTCTTATATTTTCCTCTTTTCATGCATCTCACTTTTCCATAAATGGTGTATACATGGAAAAAGCTTTAGGCCACCAAAGGATGAAAAGGCAACAGTATATTTGTGTACAAAAGGATTCATAACAAAGGACACATCTACAATGGTGGAGATTTTAGACTCTTCTCAATTATTATTCAAAGTTTTTTTCTTCATGAATCTATTTAGAAGCAACTTAGAGACAAGCTAATACAAGTGGAGGCCCCATTTTCCAAGCACATCATGCATATTTACTCTACTCGATCAACCTTGGATACGCAATGCTTGTCTCATTGAAGACTAGGGCAATGGTCTAGTCTTCTTAGGTAATCAAAAGAAGGTAGTATATATTGAGATGGAATCTTGCAAAACAACCCCTATTGACCTAGATGCTATCTCGGCACTATTAAAAGGAGTCTAATGACCCTCCGACCATTGGCTAGATATATTCCCTCCCTTCAGGACAAGCAATATTGTATGCATATTTATGCCACCTTAGAATTTCCATTTAGAGAGGAGTTGGAGTATCGCTTTACCCATGAATGCATGAGTCAAAAAGATACACTTGATACTACAACTCTTATCCTCAAATCTCAATGGACTATGACACTGATAGCTGCATCATTAGGTAAATATACTTGGACCTGAAAGGTGAGAAGGATGGAAGCTTGCTTGGAAGAGCTATGATGGGGGAGAGCAAGAGTAAGAAGAGAGAGACACAAAATGGAAACTCCAACAGTCACAATGTGTGATCAGGTCTTAAACCAAACGGCCCAACCATATGGCCTCCTTGCAAGCCTCAGTGGCTACAACATACTTGGCCTCAATGGTAGAGAGAGTTGTACACTTCTGAACCACCCTGGACATCCAAGAGACACCACCTCCAGCATAGGTGAATACATAGCCAGAAGTGGACTTCCTACTATCTGCATATCCTACATAATCGGAGTCTGTGTACCCCACAACTCATGTATCCTAGTTGCCAAAGAAAATACACATATCTATTGTGCCCTTCAGGTATCTTATGATACCCTTCACAGCATCCCAATGTTTATTGCCAGGTGTAGCCATATAGCGTGCCACAACACCAACTGCAAAGGCAATATCTGGACAAGTAGCTATCATGGCATACATCAAACTGCCCATGACTGATGTATAAAGGATCTTGGCCATCTCGGCCCTATACTCATCTGTCTGTGGAGATCGACCTGTGAAACCTTCACATAAGAAGGTAATGTATAGCCAATAGGCTTGACGTCGTGCATGCAGAAATGCTCAAGGACTTTATGAATGTATTCCCTCTATGAGAGATAGAGTAGGCAATCACTGATGCATGTCACGCTTAATGCACATACTAAGAATGTGAGAGGCCTGTCCCAAATCCTTCATCTCAAAGCTCTTCTTCAGCTGAGATTTAAGAGCATCCAGCTCATCATGAGCTTTCCCTGCTATCATCATATCATCCACATAAAGTACCAAAATAAGCAATGAGCCATCACGGGCTTTCTTTGTGTAAAGACACAAATTCATAGCACTCCTATTGTAGCCATGTGACTACATAAAGGCATCAAACTTATGATACCACTCCCTGGGCGCTTGCTTCAAGCCATAAAGACTTTTCTTCAAACTTGCACACTAGGTGCTCCCTGCCAAGTTCTCTAAAGCCCTTAGGCTACTCCATATAAATCTCGTCATGCAAGTCCCCATGTAAGAAAGCTGTCTTGACATCCATGTGGTACAAGTCCAAGTCAAGTTGTGCAACAAAGCCAAGACTAATTGCAAGGTGGTCATCTTGACCACAAGAGAGAAGACCTCATCAAAGTCAACACCATGCTCCTACTTAAACCCTTTGCTACCAATCTAGCCTTATATGCCAGCTTGGGGTGTCCCAGGGGTACTTTTCATCTTATATACCAACTTGCATGATAGAGCCTTCCTGCCAGCAGGCAAGGAAACCAAATCCCAAGTCATATTCTTATGCAAGGAGTCTATCTCAAACTGCATAGCCCTCTCCTAGGAGTGGCTGTCACCCTTGCGCATAGCCTCACCATAGGTGAGAGGGTCTCCTGCATTTGTAACCAAGACATAGTGTATCGAGGGCTCAAATCTATCAGGTGGATGACTATCTTTAGTAGATCAGGCTCTACTACATGTCCAACACCTTGGCCATGTGTACCAACTACTACTGCAAGAGGTTGTCCAACTAGCTGTGCAAGAGCATGTGGCTCCTCCTGGAATATAACCCTGTGTATCTCTACCACCTTCTTAGGCTGTCTATGCATCTTGTCTTCATGGAAGACTACATCGTGGTTGCAAATGGCTTTCTGCGCTTGCGGATCCCAAGGGCAGTAACCCATCTCGCCTACATCTCCATAGCCAAGGAAAATGCATTTGACACTCTTAGGATGATCCAGCTTATTACGCTTGTCCTTGGACACATGGCAATATGCCTCACATCCAAAGACACATAGATGTGCATAAAACGGAGGTTTCCTAGTCCATACCTCTGCTGCAACCTAGAAATCTAAACCACTCGAAGGTGATCTATTTATGATATGTACAGATATACTAAGTGCCTCAGTCCAAAAGCTATGTGGTAGGCCTACATGGCTAAGCATATTGCGTACACGCTCTTGGATGGTTCTATTCATCCTCTCAACCAAACCATTCTGGGGTGGGGTATAGGGGGCGGTCAACTGACGCTTAATACCCCTCTTGTCACATAACTGCTCAAAGGCACGTCATACATATTATCCCCCATTTTTAGTCCTAAGGCATTTCAGTCTATGCCCAGTCTGGTTCTCAACCAATGCAAGCCATCTCTAAAACACAGCCAAGACATCTGACTTAAGCTTAACTGACTTAAGCCTAATGGGGTAAGCCCAAACTTTACACAAAAATTTGTCAATGAACATCACAAAATACTTTGCACCACCCATAGACTGACAAGGCACGGGCCCACAGACATACAAATGTACCAATGCCAAGGGCTCACTCATGTATGTCCTACCAAACTTCTTATGTGTATTCTAGTATGTCTGTGTCATAAAGACAATGCGCACATGAATCAAAACATGCATAGTCAAGGGGCGGTAAGTACTGCAAACCAAAAAGAATTTTCATTTCCTTCAAGGACATATGGCCCAAATGGGCATGCCAAAGAGACACATGTGGGATGGAACCCACTGACAAAATATGATCGACAGAGGACCCATCAACTACAAGAGGATAGAGGCTGCCAGCCTTGGCACCTCTAACAAGCATAAGTCTACCACGTGTGATCTTTCATGCAGAATCCCCAAAAGAGACACAAAACCCACCATCATCAAGCTGCCCTGTAGACATAAGATTTCATGTAAGCATAGGTACATGATGTACATCCTGTAACAGAAAAGTATCACCAGTAGATAACTCTAGCTGTACATTCCCAATGCCAACAATAGCAAGTGATCTGTCATCACCCAAGCGAATTGAACCAAGTGCGATAGGAGTGGAACCACTTACGGCATGGTGTAACATGAAAGGAAGCACCAGAATCGAAAATCCAGCATTGCGCATACATAGAGTGAACCTCGGTTGATGGCGTAGCATCACAAGAACTAGTTGCAAGTATGTACTCCCATCAGAGTCATCAGTCTACATGACATTTATCTCCTCGATTTTCACACTAGATTTTGCATGTACCATGCTGCAATTAGAGGACTTTTCCTGTATTTTGCATTTCCCCTTCTCTTTGCGCTTCTCATTGCACAAATCATGACACTGTGGGCGTATATGACCCTTCTTACCACAATGATGACATGTCACATTAGCATTTCTTCCACGAGACTTGTTGTGCGACTTACCATGCAACTTAGACCTAGACTTCTACGAGTATTTGCCATGTCCATACCCACGGTCATTCTTTCCAGTACCATCTTTGCCTCTAATAGTCAAAGCATGCGACACATGAGAGGCATCTAAGTTCTTACGGTCGATCTCTTCCTGCAGAAGAGCACTCTCTACATCATGCAAGTTCAAAATAGTAGCAAGAGCACATAAGGCAGTGCAAAATACATCCCATGACTCACTCAGAGGCATCTAAGTTCTTACGGTCGATCTCTTCCTGCAGAAGAGCAACACTCTCTACATCATGCAAGTTTAAACTAGTAGCAGGAGCACATAAGGCAATGCAGAATACATCCCATGACTCACTCAGAGCAAAAACAATGGAGTAACCTCATCATTAAAGGTAATGCCCTGTGAAGTCAAGTTTTTGAGAATAGCATGGAGCTGGCTCAAATGAGTAGACATTGTCATATTCTCCTTCATGCGCAGATCCATAAGTTGCTTCATCCAATATATCTCACTTGTTGGACTTTTCTTGTCATAGAGATTCTTAATTTTATCCCAAAGTTTCCAAGAACTCTGTGCTTCCTCAACCACATTGTAATACACATGTTCAGTGAGAGACAAGATGAGGGTGGACTTGCATAACTCATCAAGCTCATCCCATTCGTCATCAGTCATAGTTTCAAGGTACTCGCCATGCATCCTTAGTGGCTTTATCTGTGATTTATGTACCAATACTTGCCAAAATTGGCTCTTCCAATAGGCATAATTCGTACCATCAAGCTTATTGATGTTGAAGATAGAATTGTCAGTGAAAGAAGATGCCATACTGCAGTCCAAAATGGTGCAAACAGCTCAAAAACTACTCGCTATAAACTACAAAAAATGACCAAAAAACCACTAAAACCAAGGCAAGATGGCAAGAAACGAGTATTTAATGATGTTGTCCACCAAGTACCATTAAAAATACAGCAAACCAGGATGATTCAATATGAAAAATACATGACAGTTCGGAGATATATGCTTGCTATAGTTTATGACAGCAGTGTACAATGAGAGCTGACAGTAGGCAAAACCCAATATTCAAAGTCAATCACTAATTGTCAATGCAAAACCAACATCAAGTAGGTATCAACAAGCATGTAACAGTCAAACTAACATGAGCCAACACCCAACCATGTCAAACAAACTCCTTCAGTAAAGTCAGTACACCCCCCAATCAATAGGGAAAAATGTACATCCTACTGCCAAGACCTAGCACATGTCGGTGTCTACTCATTGAATACAAAGCCGAATCATCCCAAGTACATCTACACGAACCAAGGTATATCAAACATACATCATCCACGAGGAGATCCCAGTCTCAAGTATCCAAAAGCTCAATATGCATAGCCTACACTGCTCAATGTCTGATAAGCATACAAAGATGCTCCCACTGGCACAAAAGCCATAACTGTCAAGCAAATAAGCTCAAACAAAGCATGTAAGAGCACTAGTGACGGAGTATCCAAGATCAAACATCAATAAGATATCCACAGCATATGAGCAGTCAAGTATCCAATGATATCATCCAATGTCATGAAGACAATCCCAATCAATCTCTGTGCAACACCAAAATAAGCTCCAGAATATCCAAAGTCAAGCCCAAACAAATTTCCAGTAGCATTCAAGTCCAAACAATGTAACTAGCATATGTAGGTAACATAAGCATCAAGAATGTACCAATGGGTCATACATAGACCATAGGTATAACCTCTGTCACAAAGCATGCCAGTGTAGACCAATGTCAAGCAAATGCCAACCAATATGAAGCTCAAAAAAGGCTCAAAATACATTCTGGAACCATCCAAAGTATTTGCCAACCTTCATTTGCATCCCAATAGTCATATGAAACACCCGAGAAGCACCTGTGAACCAGTAGGCAAAGCATAAAGTGACTAAATAAGCTTCAGCCCTAGAGTGTGCAGCACTAATTTACTATGTAAAAATGAGTATTTTAGAACACTAAATCAGCTCCAGATGATGGCCAATCAATACGCATACATTCCCCAAACATTCAAGGACCACTCGGGACCACAACTGGGCATAATTGGGCATCAAATGACCATGTAGCATAAGTATAAAGTGTAATGACAGGGGGACTACCCTATTTTGGGTTGCCCTTGGGCTGTGTAAAATATTCAATGGCTGAGCAAATTCAGCCCCAAAAGCATCTCACATCATAGGCATACATTCCCCTAGCATTCAGGGAGCATTCGGGACCAACCGGGCATCAAATGTCAATGCCAAAGTGATCCAAACATAAAATGCTAATGTAGCACTATCGTGGGCTACCTGTAAACTATGCATAACAATCCCAAACCTAAAATAAATCACATCAATGCTCAATGCCAAGGCTCGGGATCAAATGCCAAGCATAAACCAAGTGTATAGAGTCCAAATGAGGCTGCCAATGAGTGCCAAGGAAGGGCTGAAGTAAAAAAATAGTTTTTTTGCAGTCCCTTCCTATTGTACCCTACAAACTAAAATAAACACTCAAAATAATGCTCCCATACCTCTAAAGGAATGCCCTAAGGATGCCCAAATGGGCCGGATAGGTGCTCGGGAAGTCGAGGAGTGATGGGAGTTGAGAGAGTCGGCTATGGCTGCCGGGAAGGAGACCCAATGAGTGTAGGTAATCAAGCTGAAGGAGTCACAGACCAAGCTTGAATGCTCAAGAAAACACGCTTTGATACCAGTTGAAAGGTGAGAAAGATCAAAGCTTGCTTGGAAGATCTATGGAGGGAGAGCAAGAGCAAGAAAGAGAGAGACACAAAATGGGAACTCCAACAATCACAATGTGTGACCGGGCCTTCCTTTATTCAAACTGTCACTAAAAAAATAAAGAATAAAGTGATGGTGATGGGTGCCCGCCACCTACACTGTGTAGTGGCGCGGCGGGTATTATCAATGTAGTAATACACAGACAGCTAGGCGGAGGCGCCTTTACCCCCAACATGACCCAAAACCCTCATAATCTGAGAGTCTACTCATTGACACGAGACTTGCCACCACATCTGAATTGATTACCAACAAACCAGACATCAAACCAATTACCTATGTCCTAACCCATAGGTATTCTTAGCCAAAAATGACCAAGACAAGGTTCAAGAGGACATTATGACAAGCTCTAACTCTAATACAGAAGAAGATCGTACTTCTAACCCACAAATCCCCCAACCATCTCAATCTCTAAAATATAAAACTAAACTTCCAATCCATCTAAGGAGAAAAAACTTGAAACATGATGCACACAATGTTGAGTTAGAATCTCAGAGTCAAAAGAAACCACATAACGTACCGCCACACTTCACGAAGTTTAAGAAAAGTGATCTAATAGTCATATTGCTTAGGGCTAAACACGATGGCACATCCAATGAACCCATTGAGGACCAACAAAGGTTAAAGAGATGAATATCATTGAGCCAGGAGAACACCTAAGCCTATATATATTGTTGAGGACCTCAATGAAGAGGATGAAGCGCAACTTGTAGATTTGTTAAAGGAATATATCAAGACATATTCACACATGAAACTACTCTAACCTTAAGGGTATACCACAACAAGTCCTTATACACACAATTTCACTCAAGCTTGATGCCAGGCTCGTGAAGCAACAGCCCTACCCCATGAGTCCTAGCTATGTCCATTGTGTCAGGAAAGAGATAGACAAAATTTCAAAATGCAAGTTCCATCTATGATATTGAGCATACTAACTGAGCATCACCAATTATTGTGGTACTCAAAAAGAACAATATATCCAAGTATGCATCAACTACAAGAAACTAAATGCCACAACCTTGAGAGACTATTATCTTCTACTCTACATTGATCATATGATTGAGGAGTGGTAGGGAAGCAAGCTTACAAATTCTTAGATGGATTTTTAGGGCATAATCAGGTACAAGTCCACCCGAAAAATAGATCAAAAACTACATTTGCAATGAGTGGGGTGTCTTTGCATACATTGTCATGACATTTGGATTGAGGAAGAAACCTACAATTTTTCAAAGGCTTGTGTGCATTATCTTTAAGGGCATGCTTACAAAGTGGCTCAAGGTATTGGTAGATGACCTATGCATCCATTCTAGTTGGGCAGAGAACCTTGAGAAACTCTAACTTATCTTCAAGAGATGTTGATAGTATCAATTGTTCCTAAATCCTCTAAAATGCCAATTTTGGATAAAGCATGGTATCAACTTGGGTCATCTCACCATGAATCTCTCTCTACCTTTAGAGCATCTTCTTAGATCAAGGGGGCACAAGTAGATATCTCACCATGAATCATGCGGAAGCATGGAAGTCGCCACTCCTAGAGTGGGATAAAGCAACATAGAATGTATTTATCTACTCCAATGAGCTTGAACAAGCAAATCAGCTTGTATGTCCTTATCACTATTGATATGATGGGAGTATGACAAAAAAGAGTATGGTAGGTACAACTTTCCAAAGATTCTAAATATAAAGGCCCTTGAGAAGAATAAGATCTATATATTCCAACAGTTTGACCTCATTTCCTCCTTTATAAACTTTGTGAAGGAATTCACCAACTGCCCAGACTGCCTATCATGACATGCAATTATCTCTGCCTCCTCATCATCTTACTCCAACAACCCATCATACCCTATGAGAAAAGGCTACCACCACTATTCTTTGATGTAAATGTTGGAATCCATCAACGAGTGGCTATGATATAGCTCTACCTCAAGAATCATAATGTTGCCTACCTATTGTACCAAGCTCTTGACAGATATGGTAGATAGTATGTTTCCTCTATGCATATGTCCACCCTATCCATAGTTGCATCTACAACTATGCAGCTCACTAAAATAGTACATGCTTAGTAAAGTATGCCTCCAGCATGCACTCAAGTTGGTCCTTGAGTAGTGGAAATGCCTATCAAAATTATTCAAAAAAAAAGAAAAAGGAAAAAAGGAAAGAAAAGGATAGAAGTACATTGACACACTCTCACAATAGCTAGGGGCCACCCTAGCCCACTCCCCCACATCATAACCTCAGGCCCATCAAGGGCAAGACATCCTAAGCTTGCTTGGCAGACCCACCACCTTGGGATAGCCTAGCAGACTAACCTCTCACAAACTGGGTCCTTAGTGAGATAACATTCCAAGTTCACTTGGAACTCGATCCATCTCCCAATTACACTATACAAGCACCTCACATCACCAGGATAGGTAGCGATACCCTTAAGGAGAGCACCATGTCAGGTACACGGAGTGCATGATGATCCATTGACAATGGTGACCTAGAATTTCTATTTCCTACAACTTCCTCCACCTCGAGCGGCCACCACTTTCCTCTTCACCACACATTGCATCTTTCCCTTAGACTGTGACAAAAACTTGGCCCTCCAAGATCTCTTCATCAACCAACCTAGCACTTCTCACCAACCACATCATGCTCCTTCACCAACGACATTATGCCTCCTTTGGTGTAAGTGCCATGGGATTGGTACTCCACTAAAATTTATTGGAAGTTTTTATGCCTTGAGAAAATAAATCAATTGTTGCAAACAAGATCTGGGCTCCCTCCTATGCAAGCTATAATTAAAATTAGTAGCAGTCAACATGGGAATATGGATCTAAGTCATGCAAGGGGAGAAGACAGTCTTTGATCCAAAAAATGGGTAGGATGCCCAAGAGCGTATGTGAAACCCTAACCCTACTTTTGTTAATAAAATGGTTGAAAAGAAGATTATGTACTAAGGGCATGTATTACATGTGGTCACGTGCTTAACATATTATATTGTAGTCAATGAGAAAGGACAAAAAATAACTAAAAAAGGCTATTGAAGCATGTCACTATTAGTGTTGGCCATGACTTGCGATAGAATAAGGATAATATTATGCATTACTTTTTCTTAGAAAAGATACTAAGTGAGAAAGAACTTCATGTAGCTATTAGGAGCAAGTGATTTCCTAATGGACATCCTAACCTATATCACCCATTGGCATAAGATGTATGACATGGATCATTACATGTTACTAGAATACAATTGTCATTTCTTCAAATGCTTGACACAAGGGTAATCTGTTGTTCATGAATAAACCCCCACAATCGTATATATAAATAGATTTTGATTCACTTTCTCTCTCATTTTTTGTTAAAACACAACAACCATGCACTTGTTGAATGTAGCACTAAGCCAACTTCTTAGTCACCTTCGGTAAATCCAAGAAGCATTACATTCCTTCATGGTAGGGGAAGGGGCTAGGGAAAGAAAATTTTAGACATTTCAACAAATTCAATGCACTCTTCATATTTTAACTACACCATTTTATGTTAAGATGGCTTGAATTTGAGTGACTTTTGCCTTAAGAACTATTGAGTCTCTCATCACAATTTCTTCTATGTAGATTCATTTGGAAGAAATGAGAGGAATTAGTGTGACAAGCTTCTATATGAAAAGCTTGGAAGACCCTAGCTCCCCTTCAATGATGAGGAGCAAGCTAAATATGGCCTAAAATTGGATATTTGGAATCACCACAACTTTTGTTACCGCCAAACTCAAAACATTGGCAAAGTTGGTTCCAAATGTTTAAGAGCAAAAGAGTTGGTGGAACAATGAGCCTTAATGAAATATGTAGAGCTATTTAAAGGGATAGTGGATCCCCCCAAGTGCAAGATTTCCCAAGCAACTATAACCCCAATAAGAAAACTAGAAAGGTGATGATAAAGATATATGAAAGCCTACACAAAATTGAAGTACCATTGATGAAGGCCAAGTTGGTACACTGAGCATTGGACTTACTTGAATAGGTGGAATAGATTGTAAGGTCAAAAGTGGATGTCTATACAAAGTATAGAGTGCCAAAATAGGAAATAATTAATAATGGCCTCAATCTAGAAATAACCATTCCTAACTTGAAGTCACAAATGCAAGCTAAAATGGTTCACACTTCATTCTCCAATACAATGTACAATTCCACAACGAACAAAATTCATGCGGGGTTGCTAGAGGATCTGTTGATAAGAAGATCAAGAAACAAGACTTCAATTCTTACACATGAAGGACCATACATACAGCCGTCAAGGCTCTAAGCCTAGAGGCATAAGGGTTAGAGGCTCATGACAATCTAGTTGTAGAAAAAAGGACATCGAATAAGAGAGAAACTACAAAAGAATCCATTGTGGGATATGAATTCTAATAGCCATCAATAAAGAGGCCACTAACAAATCTTGAGGTACTCAAAGAACTTGTATCAAAGGTAGAGAAAGAAGCAACTACATCATCAGTACTACAGGAGGTGTCCTCCATAGTTAAAGCGACATCTAACATAGAAGGAGAATCCTCATACCCAATATCCCTTAAGGACAAAGACCTACAGTTTCAAAGGGAAGTGGATGAGGCTTCTAAGAAGTATGAAGAGACCCAAAAGAAACTTGTTGCATACCAAGAGGTAAAACCCACTACATGCAAAAGAAATAGGCAAACAAACCAATGAAAGGGAGAAGAGATAGAGAGAGGAGGATGACTAATGTTGATCTTGAGGAGAAGAACAAATTAGCCAAAACAAATAAAAGAAATAGAGAGAAGAAGGTGAGAAAAGCTAATATTCGAAGGATTTTAGTGAGAAGAAGACACAAGAAGAAAGACAAAGTTTGCATTGTCAAGAGAGAGTCAAGGAAAGAATTAAAGAGGATAAATGTCACTCTCAAAAGGGACAAGGAGGATTTTGAAACATCCATATGACTATCCTATGGAGAGGACATGTGAAGAAGATATGTGACCCTCTCACAACAAGTAGAAAGGTGTTCGTTTGGAAAGTGGAAAGCTCCAATGAAGAAAAAAAGAAATTTGCTAAGGAACTACCCTTGGAAGTCCAAGGTGGTATTTCACAAATGATGAAGCCAATATAAAACATGCAAACAGAAATTGTGGAGCTAGAAAAGGAAATAATTGCAAAGCACACATCACAAAAAGAAAAGAAAATACCTATAGAACCCTACCACTAGCTCACAAGAGGACACATGCACAATGGCACACATAGTAGGAGGCCTTAGTACAATGGATTGCCTATGTGAGGAGATCAAGAGAGATAAGATCCAAGTAGTCAAGGACTGCCTAGAAATGCAAATGAAGGAAAGAAGCACACACTAAGGGCAATGGAGTGCCTATGTGAGGATCAAGAGAGATAAGGCTCATGTAGTCAAGGATTTCCTAGAAATGCATATGAAATTAGATCAAGAAAGGAGCACATACCAAGAGTTACATTTGAATTTGATAGTAAGACCTTCCTCATCCATGGCTAAAGATGAGCTTAGAATCCACATGTACATATGAATACAAAAAAAAGACTAATAGTGTTTAAGGCATTCATCTATACTTACACCACGACAAGTGCATCGACAAACACATGTAGTACATCTCTCCTTATTGAGTTTAACTAATACTAATTGTGCATCCTAATGCATCCTAATGAGAAAATTCTAAAAGGGATTAATATATGCATTACCAATTACCATTTTTCAATATAAATACAAAATTAGCATAAGATTTGATGTATAGATTCTTAGAGACTTCATTTTTTTAATCTATTGTATTTGGTAATGCTAGTTATGCACTTGGACACTAGCATTATAGAACACTAAGATGTCATAGAACTTGATAATATTTGTGAATTGATTTTCCATCTTTCAAAGGCCATTTGAGGCCTAGAAAGGATTTTCAAACTTTTTAGGAGAAATTTTCATCATTCAAATATTGAAATTAGCTTTCTTTTATACAATCAAATATTTCAATTGTACTTTTTGCATGCTTAATGGTGTGAACCCTAAGGTCACAGGTTCAAGCCTAGGATTAAGTTCAATGAGTTAATTAACCAACTTGTTATAACGTTAGGTTGTTTTTCAAGCTACAAGCACAATGGCTAGAACTCTTACTTGATCTCTCACCTTTCTGAGCTTGGAATCATTTCCTCCATGTAATATGTGAAATGTCTTATTGTAGAACCCACTATAGTATCAACTACAACTCAAATTATGCCTTATAACATTGCAGATTGCAAGGTTACAATTGCACTTTCAAGCATATTTTCACATGCAACATGTATCCTACAATTAGCATTATTTGGATGTAGCTTATGAATTAAGCATGAGTTTCATGGAAGCTAATCATATGTGCAAGACTGGTTTGAAGCTAAAGTAGATGGTGTTATGGGCTTATTTGGGGGTAGAAAAGACACATTTAACCTCTCAAGTGAGAGATCTCACAACCCTACATGAAAGATGACTATAGAAGAGGTTTGTAAGTGTAGGTTTGGTAACAAAAACATAAGTTTTGGGCCATGTCTATTATGTAGACAAGATTGACACTCATAGTTGATACCATCATCAATGCCATGAAACAAAGTCATTCTCAACCTTATTTTAATCTAATACTATAGTGGGTGGACCTATGGTAGGGGAATGGGAATTTTATTTGTATTTTGACTTGCATGCATCATTTACTTTAAATGTCAATGTTAAAATTGCACTTTCAAGAATATTTTCACATGTTGCTAGGAGTTTTATTCGTATTTTGACTTGCATGAGTCATTTACTTTGTGTCAATGTTGAAATTGCACTTTCAAGAATATTTTCACATGAAACATGTATTCTACAATTAGCAATATTTGGATGTAGCTTTAATGGGATGTTATTGATTAAGCATGAGTTTCATGGGAGTGAATTATATGTACCAAGACTAGTTTGAAGCTAAAGTAGATGGTATTATGGGCTTATTTGGAAGCATTAAAAAAGACTCAATTGATCTCTCAAGTGAGTACAACTCTACATGAAATATGAGTATAGAAGAGGATTGTAAACAAAGAAAACAATGTTTTGGCTAGTTCTATTATGTAGACAAGATGGACACTCATAATTTATACCATCATCAATGCCATGAATCAAAGTCATTCTCGACCTTGTTTAGATGTAATACTATGGTGGACTTATGGTAGGGAATTTTCTTTGTACTTTGACTTGTATGCATCATTTACCATCACTTGAAGTATAGAACTTATGATTATGTTTCATGACATATGTTCTCTAACAAATTCAAGTATGTAAATGGTGCAATTCAAACCCATAATTTAGTTTGCTTATATGTACATCCTTCAAAATATCATATCAAACATTCATTTTAAAATTCATTCCTTAGTGCAAACATGCTCTTTTCTTTGCCATGCAATGTCGTTTGCAAATTCAATTGCTAAATCTCATTTAAAGTTTGCTTAGAAATGAGTTTTCAAGTACTCACTTCTAAAGAAGATTTGATTATTCCCAAACCTTAAAGCTAACATTTTGTTGCCAACAATACTATCAAACCAAGGTTTAGAGTTATCTTCACCCTTGACATGTTTCATAGGTCCCATTGTACAAGGGATATACTCATATGAATGATATTTATAAACACCTCAAAATGACATATAACAATTCTATAATTGTACCAAAGTAGTGTCAATGCCTTCAAGTTTAAAGTTTAAGATCCATATTTAGTTCTCTTGCTTTCTTCCCTTGAGAATGAGCTTACTAGAATTGCTCTACTTGGTAACTACCCCTTTGCTAACAAGCCAAGTAGTTGAGCCTTTCGGTTTTTCTTTTATTCCTTTCTTGATCAAGGGGCCACCCTAGTGGTAAGCCACTTAGTTTATCAACATGTACACTTGTGTTCAAATCATACTTTTGATGTGAATTGAACTCTAAGACCTTCTCATGACTATGTCAATGGTACACGCACATGTGGGTGCGCACTCTCTCTCTCTCTCTCTCTCTCTCTCTCTCTCTCTCTCTCTCTCAAATGAATGACATGGTAGATTTAGGTAGGTTAGTGTGGAGGGAAGGCGACTAATGAACAAGGGAATGGAATGGCTTTTGTGAATTTCTTGTGTTTATTAGCATATGTAGAACTATTAGTGCAAGATGCATTAAGTTGATCTCTCATCCTATCAAAACCTATCAAGGATGACCATCCTCATTAATGATTTAAGCAATGTTTGTGGCACATGTGTACATGCTATTGTCAATAGAATCTCGAGTCTTGCTAACCAAGCCTTCAAGAAGTTTTCTGAAGTACATGGTATTTTGAGATTCAATGTGCAAAAGTTGATGATTTACGGATTTAAAGCAAATTTGGATAGATGAAAGCCACTTGAAAGGCAAAAGTAAGAGTGCCATTATTGAATATTATGTCAATTTTCCTACAGCTAAAAGCGCAATCTAGTATACATAAAATTATGGCAACTTGGTCCATTAAAAGCACGACGATTGTCAAAAGTGTGCCAACTTAGGATTTTGTACAGCAAATCACATTTGCATGTATATAAGATCATCTAGTGTTACACATTTCCATAAAAACTCTTAAGACAAAATGTAAATATTATGCCAAAATTTAATAGTGTATAAATTATGGGCAATATTGAGACAAAACTATTTCGAATCATAAAGCAACTAGATATTGAAAATAGCTTAAGAACTAGAAAACACTGAACACGAAGCAATCCAAAATAATGAAACTTGAGAGGAGAAACCCTAAACCTGAAGGGTCTACATCCTAAACTCTAAACCCTACACCCTTAACCCTAAGCTCCATGTGATCAATTTGCAATTGCATTTGCAACATATTACTTCACAAATAATGCAAACGTAAAAGTTTGGATTACTGTCTACGATTAGAAACTTTGCTCAATCATTCCCTTAATGGTGGACAAAATCTTGTCGTGCAGACTCCACCGAATCATGCACGCACTCTCTCAGATATGGAAAAGGTCCAAGGAACGTGCTCCATCGGAAATGTAGGCCAGCACATCCAAAATATGCAAATGTTAGGAACAAGGACCAATGAGTCAATATTATCAGCCTTGATAGAGGCTTGCTTTAAACAGATATCAGTGCGCTAAGAGCAGCTTTCAATGTCCTTTTTGTTCACTGTTCTGCACTTCTTATGCTCCTTCCTTGTGTGTGGTAACTTGTCCAAATCGCTAACCTTGGCAAGATATCCGTACAGAACCCTCCTCTCCTCATTCGTGTCTGGATCAATGCGCTTGAAATCAGGACCCTCATCAAGGCCTTCATGACCAGGAAGCCCATGCCACACACACTTGACACGGAGCCAGTCATGTCGACCGCGTTTCACTGATTGGAAATGCTGATGCAATCGCTCTGCTTCTCGCAGGCCTTCTAGAGTTGGTGGATACTGAACAATGACTTGTCCTCTGTGACCCTCCTTGCCCCAAGAAGACTTTGGCTTTCCAGACGGATGGCCGAGCTCTATTCCAGAATATATATCCAGAACAAAGCCAAATCATATACCTTACAAGGAAAATCACCCTTTGCTGCACCACTCTTAGTAAACCTATTAACCTACACCTAAAACTTGACAGCTGTTGGATAAGCAGTAAACCCAGGACCTGCTTGTGATAGCATATATTCATTGCATTCAATTCTCTAAAGAATTTGAGAAACACCAAGGAAACCTCAGCTTCACAATCTGAAATTCAATCTTCCATTAATTTGCAAAAACAAGCTGCATTGACTTGTCAGAGACCTTTAAACTACATCAAGAATGAAGGACCTTGCAAGAAACTTGGTTGAATATTGTGGCGTGCACGAAACCATATACTGAGCATCAAAGCAGATCAATAATGTGTCCTAACAGCAGAGGCAACAATTGCAAGATGAACAGGTGAAATGGTCTTTACTGAATATAATGCTGGAAGCCAAGGTTATTGGTTATACCAGCCTCATGCCGGAAAGATATTTCAGAGTCCATATTGTCATTTTTGTGGACTATTCATTACTTTCTCTATTCAAATGCAGTAAACAATTCACAAATAGTCTTGAGGATGGTTTAGATGCATTGCCTTCAATCAGCTCCTCACACATAAGCCTATGCAATCTCAAACAACAGCTGATATTCAGCCAAATTAGCAAACAGTACAGTTGCTTCACAGCCTGAGTTTGTACCCATTCATTACAAAAATGTACAGGATGTCCGGCATGATATACCCATTCATTTCAAAAATGTACAGGATGTATAGCATGGCATACAAATGCTCTTGTTTGTGTTAGTTGTGCTGAAGAAACAAAATGCTGAAAGGCAAAATGTACCTAAAAAGAACAGGTATTGTCAACACTGTTAAAAGGCTGACCATTTTGACAATGAATGTCAATCAAAGGCAAAAGGCACACATCTAAAATCAGAGACTTATACCTCTGCCCCTCAATCAGGCAACCCAAGTAAGGGAGACACCGGCCAAATATAATGCCTTAAAATGGCACGGTTCTGCAGTTCATAAGGAAGCCATAGCCTACACTCATTGGTGTGTATCTTGTGTCTGAGTTGACCAAGGCCTATTGAGGCTTTCTAGGGGGTTTTCTTGCCATATGAATGAGCTCATGTCGATGAGCACTGACATCAAAAAGGGCAGCAGGTCAAAAAACATGAAGAGGGTGAAATGTGCTTGTTTTTGGGCTGTCACACTTCGGGAGAATGCAGCCATGTTTGACTTGAGTATTCATGAACTATATGCTTGAGATCATAAAGCTTATAGAGCTCAGTTGGAAACTATACCAAGCAAGCATCATTTGCATCGTTGAGAACAGCAGTAGAAGCCCCTCATTTTCAGCCTGGACATCGACGTGGCACAAAAAATTTGCGCATGATCTGTAGTGTTAAAATCTGCAGTATTCAGCCCATCAAATGGAAGCCTTGGCACACGAAATCATCAATGGATGCTTGGAAAATGTTATGGCATTGCTTTTATGTATTTAGGCATGGCTTTGGAGAGGTTAATGTTTAGATCTGGAAAGTGAGAGCATGCTGAAAACTGGTCTGAATGTATTCAGCCCACAATCGAAGTCCTAGAGCATGTATGGTACACATAAACACTTGCAGATTGCTACCTGAATATAAGGTAGTTTGAGGTATGCTTGGCAATGCATATGCCTACAATTGTGTACACTTGGCATGATTAAAAGTGGACTGAAATGCACCATTCAAAGGGCATTTACAGATCTGAAAATTGCAGGCTGAAAACTGTCCTGAATGTATGACAGTGAATGCTTGGAAACTTGAAGCTTGTGATAGCTTGGTTGTTGTCTACTGATACTTGGAACTGGCTATATGAATCTCAGATGGTTTATGAGCTGCAATGAGCATTGAATGCTCAAATCTGGACTAATTTTACTGCTGGTTATACAGTGGGCTGGCTGTCTACAGCCTGTGAAGAGCTTGTCTGGCATTGTTATGGGTCATATGAACCACTATTGATGCTTGTATGTACCTGCATTGAATCTCAAGGGTTATGGTACATGTCAGAGATGTTTTGAGGCTGCTTTGAGCTGAAAATACTTCAGTTTGCATAGAGAATTTACTGCTAGTTACTCACAGACTGCAGTCTGTCATAAGGTTTTGGAAGACACCTACATGAACTGTATGTAGTAAATGAACTCTGATTGGAATGCTTTCACCCATGAGTGGTGGGATATCTGTTAGGGCATGTTCTTGACATACTTATAAGCTAAAAATACCTTGATTACTGCAGAGATTTACTGCCACAAATCTGTGGACTGAAACTGTCCTACATAAGTAGTGTCTAGCAGACACTTGCTTAGTGATTGGTTGACCTGGTTTGCAAGGAGTCGGGCACTGTCTGGTCACTCATTAACTGCTCAAACAAAGAGTTGCAGAGATAGCAAATGCTGACAGGATTGATAACATAACTCAAATAATGGGTGAGAAACACAATAACAACAACTATGCTATCTGGAAGTTCAGGATAGAGAACTTTCTTATCAACAAGGGTTACTAGGACTTGGTCATAGGTGCTGAGGCTGAGCCCAAACTCCCCGAAAGGAATGCAACACCTGATCAGCTTAGGGCACATCGAGAATGGATTGAGAGAGCTCGAAGGGTGCTGCATTGGCTATCCCTATGTATTTTTTATGCTATCGTTATGCAAATAATGAACTGTAGCTCACTGAAGGATGCTTCAAATATTTTGATATGATACTATAGTACTACCACTAATGCCAGAAAAATATAGCTGAAGCAAAAGTTTAATAAGATGAACAGGAAAGGACGGTCCATTAAGGACTGTGTGACTAAAATAAAGAATATTGCACATCAGTTAGCGTCTTTTGTGTTGAGACATTTGCAATCACAGCTACTTCAATCTCTTTAGATAGAGCAGTGAGGGCTAAGGATAAGAATCCCGTAAGCACAGAATGAGGATGTGCTACCTAGACTTTTATAAAGCATTGTACTTGCTTGTCATTTTCACATGAGATGAATACAATGTCATTGTCACTCTTATACACAAGAATGTGTTTATGAGTCCAAGTCTCAATCCTAGAACCTAATTCACTTGTGTAATAGGTCAAGTCCTTGTCTTTGTCTATGTCATCATGATCTTAATCTTCATCTTTCATCCACCATAGCATCTGCCATGCTCTAAATCCTACATCTTTTACATGGTATCAGAGCACAGTTGGGCATGGCACTGCCTCTCCGGTCTCTTCTCACCTTTGCTCATCTCTGCCCCAGATCCCATCCAGCTCAAGACTTCATTTTTTCAACTTCATCTTCAATCAAGCTTGTGGCAGCCATAGCCAAAGAGAACCTACTGTTCTTGGAGCTTCTTGATCTCCTTCTACAAGCCACATCTTAAGCCGATTTCTTCTAGGAATATCTCCCCCAAGTCAGGGCACTCCTCATCATCACCTAAGAAGTCGATGTTAGCTTGTATATGGCCTGGCATTGCAAGAAAACCAGCTCGCAGGCGAAAAATGGCACAGTCTAATTCGTACGCTCTGTGTAGTCACAATGTCCCGCGATTGTGCCCAGCTTCATAGGGCTTTGGAAGCCCATTAACCAAGCTTCATTCTCATATAAACATTTCTTGAAATGGTTGAGTAAACAATGCACACCAAGTAAAAAACCAGGCTGCTCTGTGAAACCCTAACACAGTCCTCCATAGCCAAGAGTACTCAAGCTTTTTCCTCTTCTTCATTTTCTCTCTCCTACCACTTGGATTAAGACTTTGTCACTCTGATTTGCTAACCCACTGAAGACTCCAACGAGATTTATCCTCAAACCATTAAGGAGGGAAGATTTTGGAGATCTTTTTTGCAAATTTTTTGAAGTATAGCCCCCGTCATAAGCTTGTTTTTTCCATCTTGTCACTCAAATCTACTACCAAACCAGACCAACATCAAATCAAGGAGGGAATTTCGGAAGATTTGGAGCTGATTGGAGCTGATTTCCAAAAGTTCTTGAAGATCTCAAGTCCAACAAGGCACTGACACCAAGTACCACCTAGTACCTATCAAGTACAACTTTTGCCTTTGGTACCAATTGATATCTCAAGATCCTAGGCCTCACATTGTGAAATAACTAACCTGCATATCACATGTGATGCTGTTGAAGCTTCTTGTTGATGGCTTCTTCTTTGGATCTTCAACTTTGTTGGAGCAAATTTCTAGAACTCCTTTCTAAAGTTAATTAAAGAAGTTTCTCAATAGAAATATACTTATACTCAAAGGTAAGTGCCTTCCCTTGTTGATAAATCGAAGGCCACATGATTCATGAACAAGTGCTTATGTATGGGGCTATAGAGGGACTTAGTGTAAAAGTAACTAAGAAATGTGTAAGGTTTAACCCTTAGAAAGAAGGCTATAAAGTAATCAACCATGTAATCACGAGATATGGTCATCAATTACACTATGGATTCTACTACTCTCCCTCATTGGCTCTAAGGGGGATTGGTGTAGTGAACGTTGATGAGATAGCTTGGATAGTGTTCTCACGAGCTCTTGAATGCCAAGCTTTCTTGGTAGCCGCACGATACTCTTTAAGAGCATCATCTCTGATACCATGTAAAAAAATGCTAGGGAAAACATAGATAAATGCAAAAGGTACATCAACACAATGAACACAATCTATAGAATGCTCAATGAAGGTAAATACATATAAACATAATGATCTCCATGTCTCAAGCATCAGGGATGATGTGAGCTGAGAGTGATGTCGAAGATGTCAAGAACAGCTCGGATAGTATGTTGTACTCGTAACGGATCCTGAAATGTAGCAGCAGCAGTCCACCGGTGGTAATGATGTCATGGACAGCAAAGGAGGGAGCGAAACACAGTCCTCCGAGCAATAAGATGTCAAGAATGACTCCAAGCAGAAAAACACAAGGTATGCTGGCTGAAATGCGAAGTCCATGGGCAGCAAAATGTGAACTCCATGGGGAGCAAAATGTTAGAAAGAACACAACTCTGAAGTGAATGAATGTTGTAAATAAATGTAAGAGTATACAGTGTGCCCAAGGGCAGAGCAGTGTATCGGAGAGTGACGCCCATTGGAGACAAATTCCAAGTGTTGTGACCACCAATTGAAGTGACGAAATGAGAGAAACACCAAACGCTGATCACCAGAGTGTAAGGAGACTGAGGCGACTGCAGAGGATGATGCCTAATGATGTGAGCGAAGCAACAAAATGTAGCAATAGAATGTCGCCGTAGAATGCGGCAATAAAATGAGGTGATGGCAACAGCCGCAATTGAGATCTGCACACAAGGGTGAGAAACTTGCACAAACGGCATTGGACTGAATGGGGGTAGCCTGTCTACTTATAGATAAGGATGGACCCTCCCAAATTAGGGTTTCATTGAACTCTCTCAAACCGCTCCCCTTTTTAGGGTTTTCATTAAATTAAGCTTATTTTGGGGTTGTTTAAGTAGCTAATTAGCATGGAATGCATTTCTTAGCTCAACACCTCCTCTCATGCCCAAAACAGGATGAAGAGAAGGCCAACCCAATTTTCCTAAGGCGTATCTTCCCAAAGCAGCCAAGGCATCGGACAAAGGGTACACGGTGGCTGCCCAGTGGCCTAGCAAGACTATAAAGGCAATGGTTATCTTACCGCGAGAGTCCAAGTAGTCACCCCAAAGAGGACAAGGTATCAGACAAAGGGTACTCGTCAACTGCCCAATGACCTACCAAGCTCTACAAAGGCAGATAGAACTACAATGACCTTTGATTTTTGTTTCTTTTGGTTTTTTTTATGAGAGATGGTTTACGGTCGATTGAGGAGAAGACGGGAGAATGAGAAGGAATGATTAGGTCCAACCCATCACAAAACAAACAAACTACCCATCCACTCAAGAATGTCGATGACGAGGGAATGGTGAGGAAGTAATGGTGGTGTGGTGGACAAACCACCAGTGGATCCATCTAGCGGTGCTCTCCACAATGAGTATGCGACATGCTGTGAAATGCTCATACAGCAGGTGCCACTTAGACAGTGTCTTTCTGTGGGAAATTTGTTCACTTGCCCAAGCATCCTAGTACAAAGATGATGAAACCATGCAATGCAAAGGGTGAAGGTACAATAGAGGGGGAAGACCAATGTCAAAGACTAAGTGCTAGAAACCTATAGAATACCAAGAAGGGTAGAAACCCCCTCTCAACCTGGAATGGCAACGCTAAAGGAGGAAGAGAAGCCAAATGTCGGTCTTCATGTGGTACCGAGAACCATGATGAGAAGAAGTGTTCCAACTGGAAGAGCGAGGTAGAAGTCACTACCATGATAGCATCAAGAGAGATGTTATACGATCCGCCTCAAGAGGAAAAGCCTCCATACTAGTAGCAAAACTCCTAGGAAGATGAAACCATGAATGGAATGGTACGCATCCCATGTCCCCAACCTAGATAGGACTAAACAAACATGTACGTTAGCCCTGCACTAAAAACAAAGTCTGCAAAAGTGAGTAAGATCTGCAATCACAAAGGTTAGTAGTGAGATTCTCTAAAAAGAAAAAGAAAACTGAAATGGAAAATGAACTGAATGAACAAGTACAATAATGCAAGTGTGTATGTGTACGTAAATGCAACGGAAGACTTGAAATGAAAGGCTAAGTGTGTGGCCACCATACGGCAAGGTGGGAAAGAAGACGTAGAAGGTGTAGTGGAGTTTCTAGGAATGGATGCGTAAAGTGCAATAGGACCGGTGTTAGCAGACCAATCAATCAACCCCTCAAGAGTAGAGTAGGATGGCCGCTAAGGCTGTCCGTATACCATACGTCTAACAGCCGTAGGGGACGAAGGAGCAGATGGAGCAGCAACAGGAGATGTGGCCCCACTAGACTGTGTAGTCGTAGTAGTCTGTTGTGGTTTTCTAGGAGGAAGGCCTTGGGCCTTGGTACGACACTCCTCATCCACATGGCCGACCTCTTGCAGTGAGTGCAAAACCTATTTTTATTAGGAATTTGCTGTCAAAGAAGTCGTGTTTCTTTGTTTCCGTCGAAGGAATTGGTAACACCCTTGTTTTATCTTGTCTTCGCATCTTGTGAGTTCTTGCCACTATTGTTTTTCCCTCCCGAAGAAGAGGCAACTAACCCTTGCCCCTCTGAATAGATGTGAGTGGAGAACTTTTTGTGGACTTGATCATGCAGCTTTGCGTAACACAAGAACTAACACTCAAATTCATAGAAGGTCAACAATCTAGTTAGTGAGATAATGTGCTGGATAAAAGCAACTGAATAAAGAAAAATATTGATACAATGGGAATGGACTCATCAATCCCTACACACAACCCTCAGCGTCAATGAGGGCACTAGATCAAGCTAATGATTGGCAATACTAAGCACGGAGTATCGGAGTGTGCATCTGCAAATGAAAGACCGAAGACTGAAGAGTGTTTATGTCTGCCAAGTGGGAGATGAGGCTATAAATAGCTGATACTGCCAAAATCTAGCTGAAGGTGTCCTAAATGCTATCCAACCAGTAATAAATGCTGGTCTCACTAAAGAAAAAAATGCCAGAAAAATGGGAGGGAGGGAGGGAGGGATCCCCAAAAAATCCTAGATGACAATGGCAATGTTTGACATGTGTAGGCAGAGCTTGCACAGACATCCTTGACTCCTGTGAGCTTTATCCATGTATCCTCGATGCTGCTTGAGCATGAGACATCTTTCTGTCTAAAGGGGAGGCTTCTATCGCATTATGGAGGTTCCATTGAGGCTCCTGCAACTTCCAAGAGGGGTAACAAGAAGAAGAAGTCGAAGGCCCAATGTTATCACTATGGTAAGAAGGGAAGCTTACAGAAGGACTATAAAGGGTTAGCGGCTTCGCAGAAGAAGCAGGATCCAGACTCTTCTACTAAGTTATCCTCTTCCTCAAACTCCGATTCAGATCCTCCGGCCTAGGCAAAGGCCAAGGTGCGGAAGGGATCCACTTCTTTAGATTACAGGAAGGGCTTGGCTATCCCTTCCTCTATTGCTTTCTACTACAGGTGATACGATCATCCCTCACAACTCTCCAGTGCCAGAGAGGGAGTATAAGAGGGCAATGAGATGAGGTAGGTGAACCTCATCTATACAGGTATACATGTGCATAAGTTTTAGAGAGGGACATCCTTGACGCATCGATTGAAGTCTAGCAAGTTAAAATCCTAGAGCTAAGATTGACATCCAAGTTCAAGTGGCTAGTATTTGACAGAGAGCAGGATTGGCTCCTAGTTTGAGCTCACATGCGGGGACACTGGCGGTCAGAGATTCTATGGTTACATACGTTCAAAGGCATTTTTGACATGATGGTCTTATATGCTACTGCGAGACATTGTTGATGAACATTGAGAGCGAATTTGATTCTTCTCTATTTTCAAGAGCCGGTACAATAGTCATCGACATCAAGTTCTCTCCGAGGCACCTTGGTGGTGGCTTACGCGCCCACTACTTGGGTATCCATGATTCTACTCTAGCGGACATTGTTGTATGTACTATGATGGGACATTATCATTGTCTTGTATTAGATCACCCATGACCTAAGAGAGGGTATTAGCAAATATATCAACTCATGTGTGATTCTGTGCATGCTAGATTGGGTTGGACACATGTCAGATATTTTAGGCATTTTTATTGTGCATTACTTGTGGCATTTTAGGTCATTTTTATGCTACTCGACCAACAATAGCCGACCAGCTGTTATTTATGCCATATTTATTGTCCATATATTCTATGCTCCTCCTCCTTAGTGTATTCACCACTAGGAGGTCCAGTTAGAGAGAGGAGTCAATGCCAGTGACTTACTGTTGTATACGACTATCTCATGTCTTGGTATATGGATTCCATTTCCCAAGTATTCTTATGAGTTCTCTTCTTTTGCAATGTTTTTTTTTCTCTGTCTTATGTTCAGCAATCTATTTCAGCATACATTTACTCTTCCATCGTTGCATCCACTTCTAACAACCTCCATCAGCTGTTCTTACACCACACCACCACTCCATTACTTTTTCCCTCGTCATTGACAACCCCAATGATGGGTAAGCTTATTTGTTTTAAGGTGTGTTGGATCTAACCAACCCTTTTCATTCTCCCATATGGGCAGAATTACTTAATCAACCGCAAACCATATCTAGATTCTAATCACATCTTTCACCCACCCAAAAAAAAAAGGCTTCAATGTGGTCCATCCACCTTTGCAGAACTTGGTAGGCCACTAGGCAGCTGACCAGCACCCTTTGTCCAATGCCCTGTCCTCTCTAGGGTGACTACTTGGACTCCCTCGATAAGATAACAATCGCCTTTGTGGTTTTGGTAGGCCATTGGGCAACCATTGTGCACCCTTTCACCAATACCTTGGCTAATTTGGGGTGGGACGCCCTAGGATAAAACTAGGTTGGTCTTCCCTTCTAGCCCTGTTTTGGGCTTGAGAGGGGGTGTTGAGCTAAAACATGCATTACATGCTGTTTAGCCTCTTAAACAGCCCCAAAAAATGCTTTGTCTGTGTGTTCTGCATTTTGCATTTTGCGATTTGAGTTTTGTGTTCTGCATTTTGAGTTTTGTGTTTTGCGTTTTAAGTTTAGGGTTTGAGTTTTGCATGTCATTATTTGTGTCTTGGTGTTTATATCATGGTCATACACTCTATGTTTCCTCAGTGCAAACCCTAGCTCCTTCTTCACACCCTTGTACAGATGGTGGGCAAGTGGACAGTGCCAATGGAACAAGCAGCCAAGCAGGCCAGTGACAGGCAGTTCGGGCAGCCCTTGGTAGTGCAATCAACGGGCAGCAGTCGGGCAGGCAGCAGGCAGTCAAACGGGCACCACAGGCAACCAGGGAGAAGTTGGACCAGGTTGGGCAGGTCGGGCAGGTTTGTGGGCAACAGGTCAGCCATTTCTACAAGTTGACCTGGCTGAGATCATCGCCTGTTAGGGTGCCAGTATTTGTGGTCCAGTAACTTTTGATTAAGAGTCAGTGAGGCCTTTTAGAGTGTGACACATCTGACCCATACTCGTTTATACTCTACTTTAGATTTCAATATTCAGCATTCATCTTCTTCAGAGTTTCTCTCTGTCTTTTCTGTGTTTCACTCTTCATCTCAGTCCATGCATTTGCATCCGGATCAATGTATCTTTCAACATATTCAAAGGGGATTATTAGTACTATTCCAGTCAAGCAGGCTTATCTGCTTTCACCCACTTTCTTTGGATTATATATTGACAGGTGGAGTATATTAGTTGCAAGGCAGGGGGAGGCACACCCCTATATGGCACCTTGATCTTAATCCTCCTATATGCAGATGATAATGTGCTCATATCAAATTCACATAAGGGCACCATCTCATGCACTTAGTGCCATGACTAAAACCAGGTTATCAAGCAAGTCATAGTCAGGCTGGATACGTTCAGGACTTGGCAAAACCAACATGGACCTTCAATACAAAGATGATCTTTTGCTGAGATCATCTACTCTCTTTAACACCCAATAACTTATTGGTCCAATCCAGCGTGCAATTGGCCAGCTCTGCACATCCTCACACTAGCTCCATGTTGAGACAACTAGATACCTCCAGAGAGGGAAGACCCAGCAAACACCCTATGCCATATTTGCCAAGATAAGATAAAGTCAGAGGATCATTACACATGCCAATTCTCAACATATCAAAAGATCAAAAATAGCTATAGTAGCCTCTTCATTGAGGAGGCTTCCTTTTCACACTTGCTGAGGGTGACAGATCAGTGCCAGCTTGAACTCCACTACTTGAGCTTTATAGACATAGAGATTCCTAGCTACTGTGGCAACAATTGAGCCGACACAAGGAACCCTCACAAACAAATCCTGTCCCACAAGGACACTGTTTGATGCCAATACACTCCTATGCCACTGGATGTAGTTCCTCCCCCAAACCTGGGGATGCATATCTACCCCAAAGGGTAATTCTGGATACAAACACAAAGGTCATCAGGGCCTATATCCTAAGAAGCAAGACAAAGGCTGGGACCATGGACAGGGCTAGGCCATCATTGTGTGCTTCCCAAGGCACCCAGCTCACCACCTTAGTGACAATATACTCACCATGCTTCAACAACCCATGAGAGCCAACCTCAAATGACATGCAATTTCCCACTTGAGCAAATCTCCTCCAAGTCTTGTTCCTCCTTGCCATCATTGTACTCTTTCATGAGCTACATGTCCATGCGCCTTGCTACTCATTATCATGATTGTAGATCTAGAGTAGTCTAGAATGCATTTATCCATTTTTGCATTTTAGCCCTAGCTTAGGCAACTTTTCCTTTTGTCCAAGTGATATATGTGTTAAAACCATGACATTATATCGATTGGGTCTCTTAGGCCACTTTGGCCTCTTTAGAGACATTAACATAATCTCTCTCTCTCTCTCTCTCTCTCTCTCTCTCTCTCTCTCTCTCTCTCTCTCCTTTCGGTCCCACTGTACCTAGAGAACTTCATTTGCCTACTGAAGCATTCTGCAACAAATGCATCATTTGTTGCATGCATCTAGGTGTACACTACCCTTCCTTCCCTCTTACTATCAAAAGAGGGGATTGATATCACCCTTAAATATGGCCATCGAAGAAAGGAGCTTAGGATTTTGATGGAGTGATAATAATGAACCAGGTGTGCATGCACAAGGCTTCAGTTACATGCAAATTAGGATTGATGCCTAGAGACCAAATGGTATGAATGCAACTAAATACAGAAGACAACATTTCCTTTTAAGGTGAGAACAGCAGAGAGTCTCTTCCTTGAAGCACTAACTGCAAACCAAGTTCTTCAAAGGATGATTGAAAGATGAAGAGGCTGGAAGATATAACCAAAATTAGGACTGAAATGAAGTATAAACAGGTGTGGACGGCAGCACCTAGCCAAAATTTCAACCAAATGGGAGCATAGATGAGTTCGAAGAGAGAGTAGCTCGAGCTAATGCTGAGAATGCCATGATGAGACACGCCTTAAAGGCTTAACGGGACTGCCAATATCAAGGCACAGCTGGGATGGTTTAATTGGATGCTATGAAAGCGGTACTGCCAACACTAATAATCCCTGCATTGAAGATAAGTATCTATGAACTCAAGACGAGCTTCGACATAGACCTTCACCTCATAGAAAATGCCATCGACAGAAGCTCTCCATTGTGTATGACAAGCAAGTTGGCAGCAATGGTGAAGAAGAATGATCAAAGTCTACTGTTTTTTTCCTTGTTTTTTTGTTTATGGTTCTAAGAGCATTTGGGAGGTTCGGGATCGACCAGCGAGCAGGGCAGCCATTTCCGGGTTCCCGAGGCCTGTCCATCGACCATCACTTGCCCTGAAGAGGCGCGTGTTCTCCACGATCACAGAAGGAGGCCACACGATCTCGTCTTCCTCGGCCTCACCAGCTCTCCCCCTCTTGCTCTTCTTCTCGGTCGCCATGGATGGATGGATCCAGAGATCGCTAGCCCAGGCCTACAGCAACAAGAAAGCACTCGATATCGCCATTTTAATGCTCTTTTTTTCAGTGATTACGAGTAGTTTTGTCTTTACGATCACCACCCTTCAGGCTTCACTTCAAAAAACTTTGTTAACATTGGCGGTTAGGGCATATGCATAATGCTACTACAAGTAGTGCAGTGATAAGAGTGAGGACACACCTAGGTTACCAGACCTCGGCAAGTCCGTGAAGTGCAGGAAAATGAACGGGTGGTGGAACTCCAACTTGACTTCTAGAAGTTTTTGGGCCCATGGATTGGCTCCTTTCTCACAACTTTGCCCAATCGATGTAGTGCGTCAACTTCTTGAAGTAAAGCGGGCGTGGCTACAAATGATTGGATTTGGCGAAGAGCAAACAATCTCTCTCTCCTTTGGCAGTGCACCATTTTGTTCTCTCTCCTCAATGTCCTCTCAATAACTCATCATAACAAAGCCTTTAGTGTGATCATGGAGCTTTACTACTCTTGTCATCCCCACTCAAGTCAATCATGGGGCACTGCTCTAGGGTAGTTCTTCTTTTAGATTATTACACCTAGTCAATGCAAGTTCAATTGTCCACTTTAGACTCATTAAGGTAAAGCTAATTTAATTTAACTTTTTAATCTTGCTATTTAAAATTTTATTTAATTTATATTTAGTTCACTTTTAAATATCTTATTGTTGTCATTGATGTTGTTCTACACTCCTCCAACTCACTATATCTTACAAAATCTTAACCATCTCTCTCTCTCTCTCTCTCTCTCTCTCTCTCTCTCTCTCTCTCTCTCTCTCTCTCTCTCTCTCTCTCTCTCTCTCTCTCTCTCTCTCTCTCTCTCTCTCTCTCTCTCTCTTTGCAGTTTGTAGTTAGTATTCCACACACAAACACAGGGAGAGAGTATGTGCATGTGTGTGCACACAAAATGCATTGGTTCCCATTAAGAAGCTTGAGGTTCTACGTTTTATTAGATGGTGATTACAATATAGATGGAACTATAGCTATGGCAGAGAAAGTGTGGAATGCAATGCTACCTATGAGACATCACTATCTTCCATAAGATTGGAGAACATAGAGACCAATTAACAAGCATACACAAAATTACTTGTGACTACCTTAGCCTTAGGGAGTACATCTCTAGTGCTTTTTTCATTGAGTAGCATGCAGTGATCACTACATTACATCAGGGCGATGAAGCATGTCACTAGGAGATGTTTAAAAATAATATAAGAAGTAGCAAATGCTATATTGCTAAAGAAGGCCCAACTTGAAGGGTTCATGGGGGGAATAACTACTAAAGCATCAAAATTTTGGGTTCTAAGTTGAGAGTAGTTCTTAGGAGGCACCATCATCTTAAGGTTGATTTTTTGCTTCAACATTTACAAGTTTGTGGGCTACATTTTCTACATTGTTAACATGTTAAGAACATGTAGTATATCAACAAGAGTAATAACTATGTCACATTACTATTACTCAAACTACCTACCACTAAATTTCACTAGACCTCTATTGGCAACAAGTTGATTGACAATAGGGGGAGAAATAGCAACACTCTGACAAAGCACTAATTGCTTGGGGGATGCACCTCAAAAGATATAAGTGTACTACATGCTATCAACAAAAAGGTTATTCTATTCAAAGAAAACTCAAATATTTCTACATGATTACATTTAAAAAAGGGACTGCAATTTGGAAAAAAACTTGTAACTTCCTTAAGAAAAATGAGTGATTTTATTGCCTTATGACATGTAAGTAAATGAGATTTTTTAATATCCTTTGAATGCATGTGATATGGATGATTTTCTTTAGTTACATCCCCCAATGCTAGCTAGAGTTAACTTGCATGTGCTTGCTTCTACTATTAGATATTCGGACACACTATTGTTACTCAAAATTAAACATTACTAAATTTCACTAAATCTTTGTTGGCAAGCTTATTGACAATAAGAGGGGAAATAGTAACAATAATATGAAGAAGAAAAACAAAAGACACAATAGCACATAGGTCCACTATAGTATTAAATCAAAACAAGGTCGAGAATGACTTTGATTCATGGCATTGATGATGGTATTGATTACGAGTGTCCATCTTGCCTCCATGCCAAGGTACCCAAACCTAGCACCCACTTAGGAGTGGAGGAGCAAAGAGCTCATTTGATCATAGCCAAGTTAACCACACAATAACTCAACTTGCTAGGGTTCAGGGAGCTATAGCAATGAGCACAACCTCTCCCACAAGAGCCAACAAGGACAATCCATGAAGAAGGGCCAAACTTCAAGCATTACCAGGTGGAGGAAGAACAACTACAGGAACTAACCTCCCCCTTTGCAACCACAAGCACAACTAGAAGAGCAATGGGAGGAAGCCATACCACTCAAAAGAATGGTGGAGATGAGGCACAAGCGAAGAGAGCAAATAGAATTAGCACACAAAAAATTCCAAGCCAAGCCACTGTAAGTTCCTCATGTGGCCATCCCTCAAGGAGAGGAGTGCGACCCTGTAAACTAGGGCCATGAACTTGCAGTGTGGAAGTAGTGGGAAAATCACAACTGCCCTTTCAAGTTCGCCTTCACCTTCCCTCAAATGCTGGACAGGGTACTATCTCCAAGGGTGATGGAGGATGTAATAAAGCTCTCGATGAGGCTGGGAAGGAGGTGGTTGGAGGAAAGAATGAGACACCCCACAAGGTGGCAACAAGAGCTTGCAAATTATTGGGAAGACAAGACGGTGGAGGTGCCTAGGAGACTGGAAGGATATGAGGCTCAACCTAAGTGGCGCAGAAACATCTGGGACTCTAACTTATAGGCCTGGATGGCCTTTTGTAGCACCCTATCACACAAGAGGGATGATTCTACCTACATGCCCTACTCATGGAGGATAGGAGTTGATTTCAACTGGGAGGTGCATGGTAGGTATGACTTCCCTATGATCTACAATGTGAATGTCACATCTCTTAAAGAATGCGTTATCTTCATTGAAAGGGACCTCCGCCCATCAATAGGAAGCTTCCTCAGAGAATTCTCCTCGTGCCCAAATCCTACTTTCACTACCACCTATAATTATCTCCACCTTTTAAATACTACTAAAACAAAAGCCTACTGCGCAGAGGAAGATTAGTTACCACCCCGCTTTTTGATATTAATGCAGGAATAGATAGCTATGCAAAGGTCCGTGCCTCATGATGAGAGTCATCCACTTGCCAGCATATTGTATGAGTCTATTAGAGGATATAAGTGAGAGTAGGTTCATTAGGTGCAACCACCTATTTTGTGATCTATGCCCCTCAGTGTAAGAGCTAGTTTGAAGGGCTATATGCAAAGTAGGGCCTTTCCTAAGCAAATCCTTTAAGCCTCCACGTAGCTTGGCCCTTGCCCATGAATGGGATGCCACTTAATGTGCTCTCTTTGTAATTAAAAAAAAGAAGAAGAAGAGAAAGAAGAAGAAGACGAAGAAAATAAAATAAAAATAAAGATAAAAAGAAGAGAAAAATAAAAAATAAAAAGAAAAGAAAAATAAAAAAAGAAAAGAAAAGAAGAGAAAGAAGTGGAAAAGAAAAGGAACACAAAAATGAAATCCGTCCATCTGTAATCTATAAGTGTCACAATCATTGCACCTAGGGACCACCCTAGCCCTCTCTCACTTCACAACTTAGGGCACATCAAGGGCAGGACATTTTGATAGACATGTCTCCCTAAGTTCCTCACAGTACCTTCCTTCTAACGAACTGGGCCTTCAAGTATGGGACAATACCTTAGGGTTGCCTTGTGACCCATCTCCTAGTTCCACCATCACTTGCACAATGCACTACACGGTAAGGTAGACACAATTCCCTAGGAATTGCACTCTTCTTTTTTTCAAGTACAGCGTACGGGGTGGCACAGGAAGCCAACAACTATGGAGGCCTTCTTCAACCAACCATCTATCTCTAACATCGGCAATCTTCAAAACTTGCTTCATAGAGCGTTCCCCACATGACCTAACTCTCCAAAGGCTCCACAAATCATTCCACATCGACCCTCAACATTTTCAGCCTATACCATCACACATGCCATGGGACTGGCACTCAACTAGGAGGGGGGTAATGTTAGCCCTTGAAAGACCAAGATGGGAAATCTGAAAAATCAAAAGCGCAAGATAGTCCCAAGGCAAAAGGAAGATGGAGAACAAAGGCACAATAAGGAAAATTTGAAGACATAAAGTGCAGAAAAAGTCTAAATGTAAAAAGAAGGCACACACAAATAAGTGCACTTTAATATTTTTGCAAAAAGAGTGCCAATGCCTTGTAATTCATCTTGTAAAAGAGCTCCCTCCCAGTGCAAGTTATAAAGAATGAGAGGCATGGGCTAAGGCCAGTGCTAAAAGGAAAGGAGGAAGAAAGAGAGTAGAGGAATGGCCCTAAACTAAAAAGGGGATGACCGTCCAAGGAGAGGATAGGGCATGCATAAAAGTCAAAAAGTGAATGAAGAAGCTCATTCTTGGTATGTGGCTAAACTTGTTCTCTTCTTGCTTCTTGCTCTTACTTCCTTCTTGTGCATGAGAGAGGAAGAGTGTGTGTGAGAGAGTGAGGGACCATGGATAAGCTCTTCTTCTCCTCTCTTCATCTCCTTCTTCTTCTCTTCTCCTTTCTCATGCGCATGGTTATGGAGGTTGGAGCTTAGATCTTGGAGATGGAGCTTGCTTGAGAACCCATCTTGGATCATGGAGCTACCGATGGATTTGTGGGAGGAGGCAACTCGATTGAACCCAAAGGTAAGTTCATTACATTTGTGTGTGGAAGAGTGCACATGGCTATGTGAGAGGTAGCCATAGCTCTTAGCTTGAAACGCTTGAAGCAATAAGTGGTTCGTGGGACTTGGCGGTGTGCTTACGAGAGTGACGGCATTGAGAGTCACCACCAATCAATTCATGGCATTGTGGGGCAACCCGTTGCCATGGTGTAGCCACTATTGCTTGGTGGTGATCCTCATCTAGTATAAGGAAGCTCGAGGGTCACCACACTATGGTTCTTGGTAACCCTTTATCATCATGGTATAGCCTCTATCACTTGATACTTGAGGGGTGCACTTATAAAAAATCATCTCTATAATATGTGTTAAAAGGGTATTAAGAAATACCCTTTCTTTATAGGCTATAAGGCCATGAAATAACCCCTTTTACTTTACTAAACTTACGATTTTTTATCAAATTATAATTAAAACCCCTGTTATATTAATATAATCTTGTAAATTTTACTAACTACATTACTCTTTCCTTTGAACTCACATGGTATCTTCAATGTTTTATAAGATGGACTCTTGAGGGCTTAGTGGTGACCCTTGTCTAGTATACTTGTCTTTTAGAGCCACCATTAAGTAGTTTGTGGCAACCTTTTTCCTAAAGGCAACCTCTATTGCTCGGTGTTGACCCTCTTTAAGTGTCCTTAGCTTTGAGGGCCACCACCAAAGCTTTGTGAAAACCCTTTGGCTAGGTGTAGCCCTCAGGAGCACACCTTTAAAAAATCATCTATATAACAAGCATTGAAAGGATTTTAAGAAATACCCTTTCTTTACATGCTATAAGGTCATAAAATGACCCCTTTTACTTTGGTAAAATTATATATTTTTTTCAAAGTATAATTTAAAAATCCCTTTTGTAGGCATATTCCTATAAATTTTACTAAATATAATACTCTTTCTTTTAAACTCACATGGTATCTTACGTGTTCTATAAGGTGCATCCCCCAAGGTACAACCTTTATCACTTGATGGCGACTCTCGTTAATTGTCCTTGTCTTCTAGGTCACAACAAGTCTTTCATAAATGTAATGGAGTAGTCTCCATGACTCTTAAGGGTGTATGTTTCAAGATTCATGGCATGCCAGGTTCCCTTTCATGGAAGGCACAAAAGATATTAGGCTCACTATATAGTTCTTAGTAAGCTACATAGAATAGAGAGGTGAATGCAAAGTGAAACATCACGCCTGCCCTTTCAAAGATTGATATGAGAAATCTATGATTGTTGGGCCATTGTGATGGACCATCTCGGCAATTCTCACACTTTAGGAGATTGTTGAAGTCCTTCTCATCAAATTTTTAAAAGATGCATATATTCTTGTAACCCATGCCAGTCATGCCTAGAGACTTTAAGAACTTTTGCCTTCTAACATGATAAGAAAGGGTTGGCTATCAAGGATTTCTTCCACTTTTTTTGCTACATGATTATACAACTTTCCTTTGTTATTATGGTCAAGAAAACCCACTTGTCTTGCTCATCGAGCATAGTATAAGCAACTATGGACTCAATGAAAGCACTAGGTTTTTGGCACCGAGCAGACGCCTCCATGATGTAGGAATATGGAGAGTAGAAACATGTGGAGAAGTAGAGAGAGAACAAAGAGAAACTCCCAAGGTTATCAAGTGGGGGAAGAGAGGAGGAAATAAACACCAACACATTTCAAATGTGAGGATTTGCCACCTTCTTTTCACCTCAATAAGAGAAATGGCTGAGATGTGATGATCAAACATTACCATTGGAAAATGACAATCACTCCAAGCTATCTCAATTAAACTAAAAATTGATCCACTTTACTACTAAAAAGTGACAATTACTTGAGCCATTTCAATAAAACTAACAATTTCAAAATACAAAAATGATTTTTGTAAAATGCCAAAAGGATTTTTTAAAAAAACTTATGTAATCAAAGCCTTCTCCTCATTGGTGGAGGGCACTCTCTTCTTGCTAAAAGGCTAAAAAGTGACCCCAAACTCTTGCTAATGTATAAGTGCATATGTGTTATGCAATGAGTGATTGTGGATTAGTGATGTAGGTGTGCAAGGCTAGAAGGAAATGTAATGTATCCTAAGATACAACATGTTTATAAGGATTGATCGTGGACTCACATGCATGCACATAGGGTATACTAGGTATACTCACATATGCATATATGCTCACAAGGGTATACAAATGCACATGCATAACTACACATGTACACCAATGCTCACTCATATTCACTTGTGCCTATGAATACACCTAAGTACTCATACATGTGCAAGGTGCTAGGTGAATTGCCCTACGTGTAATTGTATGTGCTAAGCCTTTAGTATTGCAAGGTGAATGCATGGTGTTCATGGGTATTTGATGACTTATGCAAGTGTACTTATGTGTGCATCATGATGTCTTTATATGCAAAGTAAGAAATCTAAGTGTCGTGAATCCTAGAGTGGGTATTGGCTATATGCAACAGTTCTCTCAAGCATGCATAAGTACCCACAAGTACACATGGATACACACTAGTGAACATGGTCGTACATGCATCATCACTAGTGTTTTCTTGCATTCAAGGGTGTACCTCAAGTGTATGTCAATGTGCAATGTGTCTATGTGCACTTATGTTTTTGATGGGTATCCTAGTGCATGCTTGAAGGTTGAAGGTGCATATTCCTGTGTTAGAGGTGGGTTTCCAATTGTGATGCAATGTGGATGGTTTATACTATGAAAATGTGTGTTCTCCTATGCACTAGGTGTATGCAATAAGTGAATGCACTATGTGTGTAGTTAAATACACAAAGTTTGTAAGTGAAAGAAAAGTGTAAGAGTGGTGTGTAGGCAAATGCATAGTGTGTGGTGTGTAGTGACAAATGCACTATGTGCTATGTGCTTGCAGTGTGTCTATAGGTGGTGGCACAACAAAGATGAATGCACACAATGTAAGAGAGTGGATGCACTATAAGTCTATGGGTACCTAATGGATCTATGGGTGCATGATAGGTTTGTGGGTTTCTAAGATATGTGTTGATGGTTGCACAATACACCATGGATGCACTATGTAAGTGTATGTTGGTGCATTAAGGTCTTTTTTCAGTTGAATGCACAGTGCACTAAGGTTGAGCTATGTGATTTGTGTGTATGGGTGTCACTACATGGGGTAATGTGGGGATGGATGAACTATTTGTTGTGATTGGTGCACTAGTAGTGAGGGTGTATGCACGGATGCATGTGGATATACATGCATCACACCACTGTGTCACCAAGTTAGCCTACTCTTCATTCACTTATCGCTATCCTCCCTTCCAATATGTTGGATCTAGGTACCGGAGGAGAAGAAGGGTTATTGATGTGCACTAGTGTGAGAGGTGTCTACATGTGTTAATGTACATATGGGTGTAGTTAGTGTGTGTGCATAGGGTGAGCGTGTGTATGGATACACTATGTAGGTGAGTGGAATGCATCATGCTGGTTGTCCTCTATTACCAAAAAGCAAGAGGTACAAATTGACAAAGATGGAGATGATGATTATGCTAATGCATGTGAGCAACAAGGAGCTCAATCTCTAGGCAGTTATGATGATGATTTGCTACCCACAATTATGCAGCCCACAACTTGCAGATGAAGTATAGACTATGTAGTGCAACCCACAAATAGTAGAAACACGGCACAACCTACCATAAGAGATTATGATGATGGCTTTCTACCCACAAATCAGCAAAAAGCAAGAGAACAACACATGCACTCTTGGCAGAAATTCATGACAATTATGATGTTGCCTAGCCAACCCACAATTGACATAGGAGGCCAACAAACTGATGAAGACTATGTTGATTATGATGCTACCTATGATAGCCACAAATAGCAAGGATGATAGGCACAATTTGATGAAGATCATGATGGTGATATTGCTGCCTATGGTGGCCACAAGAATCAACAGTAACAAGGTGCAATTTGTACAGGAGAAGGTGATGGCTTTGCTACGCATGACTAGTAGGAATTATAGATGCAATTTTGCTAAAGAGGATGAAAATTTTGAGGCTTCCCAAGATGCTTACAATCATTAGGAGCAAGCATAGTTCATTAAGGACAAAACAATGATGATGCCGCCCACAATAATAAGCAGGCAATAGGTGCAAATTTTTTGAAGATAAAGAAGATGCCCAAGCATCCCACAATTTGGCAACAGGAGCACGAGTAGGCCACAAGTAGTAGAAAGCATAAAAGATGATGACAATGATGATGATCGTGAGGTTGAAGACATAGAGGACTTATTCTAAATTGGGAGTGGGGTTGCTAAAAGCAACTACTGCTTTTTTCCTCCTCTAATTTTTTTTACTTTTCTTTAATATTTTCTTCCCAAACATGAAAGTGATCTTGCACAAGCAAGCAACCCAAGCTCTTTAATCGCTAATATGTGTAGGGTGCTTTCATCTCATTACATAGTGGTAATTTACTACTATGATTACAACTTATGATATTGAATCAGAAATTGTTCCTATCCCTCTACCATAATTTCAATCATAACTCATAATCCAAAATCTTAATCAACAAACCCAAATACATATTTGAATCACAAAACACAAATCTAATTACTTGGAAGCATTTCATAGTTGGCATAGATGTTCCCTCCTGTTTTGCACAACCGTAAGCATGCAAGTGACTTTGTGGTTGAAGTGTCCTTGTTCTTGACCATGGAACCACACTTAATGTATTTGGGTCATTTGGACACATTTCTATTATTTCACAAGCTTCAACCACTTGGTCGATAGTAGTAGCTACCTCTCCCATAGCCTCTTGCACACAAACACAAGATTCATTTATGGTGAATGCACAAAGCATACCCTCAATGATAAAGGATGCTTGTTGTACACTCCATGATCCAAGATGCATCTCTTAGATTCTAGAACCCTCTACGATCTTTTTCATGCTAGAAGAGAGTATGGTAAGGCATGAGAGAGCATGAGAAGAGATGGAGGCTTCATCCTCTTGGTCCCTCACCTCACTCTCACTCTCTTGCTCTCAATTTGTCTCTCTCTCTCTCTCTCTCTCTCTCTCTTTTTCAATGCAAAAGCAAGAAGGAAAGAACCAAAAGTTGGCACATACATGAATAGTATTTTCCATAAGTTTTCAACCTCTTTATACAAAGAAGTAGGGTTTGGGTTTTCCTCAAGCCCTTGGGTATCCTACCTATCTTTTGGATCAAATATTGGGTCTTTTACCCTTGCACGTACTTAGATCCATATTCCCATGTTGAGTGCTACCAATTTTAATCATATATTGCATGGGAGGGAACCTAGTTCTCATTTATAACAATTGATTTCTTTTTTAAATTTTCCAAAATATTTGAGGCTTTCATGCCTTTGTGTTGTCAAACTAGTGTATATATTTCATAATATGTCATTTCACTCACAAATTAGAATGGGACATACACACTGAGTTTATATTAAGTATATCAAAGCTTTGAGTGGACATTGATAAGGGCTTGATAGATGCATTATTGAATGGAAGAGGAGGTGTCCATGAGAACCACCAATTTGTTTGCCATATCAGTATTGAATTTTGCAATGGGTAATATATGTTAAATAAGGTGAGAGTTTTGATTACTAAGATATGCTTATTTCATAGCTAGAGGTAGTATTTTCTTCCAAAAGAGCACATTCACGAGGTATACTTGGTGGACAATTTCCAGTATCCTTCCCTCAATGTGATTGAGGAAAAGGATGATGATGTGCCATTACAAGAAAACTTTGATTGCATTGATACTAGCTAAGCCATATTTATTTCTTTGTCTATGGTATTGAGGCAAGAAAATTTTTACTTTTGTGTTAACAGTTGTTTTCAGTTTAAATGTTATTGTTATTACCATGAATTTTTATAAGGTCATTGAAGCTTGTTTGTGGTATACAATCCATGAGAAAAACATGGTATGATTACCTAATGACCAAGGAGTGATTATGGATTTGGACTCCTTGGGATGTAAAAATTCTATGGAGCATCTACATGTCGTGAGAGGTACATTTTCATTAGCACAAATGTACTTCAATAAAAGGCAAGTAATGAACATCAAATGATTTGTTTTTATTTGAAACAAGTTATTGTATTTTGTCTCGCATATTTTCCAACAACTTAATGCTATAGATTGTGGATTTTATGTGATGGCTTACACTAAACCATTCATTGAAGGATCTCTAGGAAACCACTAAAGAATTGGGTATGAATTTTGTAACATAATGTTGTTTTCCAAAACATCTTTTAAAAAATTTCATAACTAAGCTTAATCATGTTTGTCTTTGTTGATTGCAATTAAGGACATGGTTCAATAGTGCATTTATGCACTCCATCAAAGAAGATCTTCATATAAGTGGTGGGCATTTCATGTATTAGAAAAGTGATCATGTTGTGCTTTCATAGACATATGAAATTATGTGTGTCAAGGGAATTGTTATGAAAAGACTCAATGTAGTAAGTGCTTTTGTAACTTATTGCCTGTGTAAACTGTAAAAAATGCTTCATAGTTGTTGATTGCATGACATTGGGTTTTTTTTAAAAATGGTGATCAGTGCTAATAACTTATGAAAAATTACAATCCTGATTGTTTCTTTGAATCACTTATATTTAATTTCCAAACATTTAGAAAGGAGATATTTATATGACACTTTATCTTATCTTTACGTTGATAAGTATGCAATGTGATGCACGACAACTTATGCAATGAGGGTTATCTTTGCAATGACATTTGCAACAATGACGTATGCAATGATGGTTAACTTTAGACCATCTTGTCTTTAAATCGATAAGTACACATTGTCTTACCTTTGCATAATGAGTTGCACATTGAATTATGTTTACATTGTCTTTAGTTATGTTTACATTTTCTTAAGTACTTATGATATGTACTTATATAAAGTTATATAACGAGTGATGACATAGAGATGCACACCGACTTCCTCTCTTAAGTGCATTATTTATAGGGACACAATGCATGAAAACATTACATAAAGGGATGCGATGCAAGAATTCAATATGAATATAAAGGAACATCAAATAGATATCATGTTCAAAGGTACAAAATCGTGAGTAGAATATCAACATCTTGAGTCTAGATGCAAATACAAGGGTAATCACCTAGGAAACATAAGAGAAAATTTTGCTCCTCATTCTTGTCAGTATGGATGCACTTAGAGATAGTACAAGTGTCATAATAATCTTCATCATAGAGCTGCACCATTCTACCAATCAAGTTAGATGTTGTTGGATGTACCATACCTTGGGGTGAGAAAAAATAAGACATTGGATGTATGGTAAGAAAAAATGACCATAGGTTCCACAAAGAACATTTTGCTACATCAATGAGGACAATGTATGTGAGGTTTTGGGTTGCATCTCACATGGATCCTTCCTTGATGATGCTCATATCTTAGTACATCAGTGGCACAAGGATGCTTGGGTCATGAGGGAGATCCCAATTCCTCATTTGGATGAGGGTGCAATCCTTACCATGTCATAACATGTGTGTGTAACATTGGCCTGGATTTGACAGATCCCACCTTTTATAGACATATCAATCTCATTTTTGGAGTAAACAAGTGAACCAGGGAACCTTTGACACTTTGCAGTTGTTGCATGAGTGTATCCCTTTTGTGTTGAGTTATAGAAGGGAATCTCATTCTCGATCCTTTTGAGGAACCTTCTAACGTCCTTTATAGAAGATACAAGACCATTAATCTATACACCCTCATCAAAACATGGCTTTTCTAAAACTTGATTTTTAATATCAAAAGGACCAGATGAGGTGTCAACAAAACCCATGCATTATCAATGATGGGTAGAACTTGATGAAGGTGAAGAAAATGTATTTTTAAGGTAAGGCTCAAACATAAATATACTGCAGCCCACTAGTAACCCAATTAGTGCAATCACAATAATTTGATTGCATACACACATGATACCATTTTTCATGTTGTATCATATTAGCCATGGTATCATACTAGCCATCATGAAGAGCATGGTTACTTCAATAATGACTTGAAGAGATGACCAGTCAATTGTATACCACTAGAATATATTCTTCCTTGTTGATGATTTAGCAGTATGACTCTTGCTTGATCCATAGATATTGAAGCACTTAGAGTCAGCTACTAAAAAAAAAACACGTTAAAATAAATGATGTTGTAAAATACAAACAAAACTCAAATTTAGAATTAAATACATTACCTATCTCTTGATTTTTTTGAAAAATTCAAGCATGGTTTCACCCATTCTAGACACGATGATGAGTTACCCACAAGGGTGTATAGTAGATCCAAGATAGATCTATTGATCTTAGTATTAAGAAAGACATATTTGATGTAATATCATAATGCCTCAATGAGATTAGTTGTGTCAATGTTACCATGCAAAAACATGCAACCAAACTTTGGACTTGTTCTACACCATCCCATTAGTGATATAATGCACCACATTTTGATGAGATGAGTAACATTGTACTTGTTGCTTCATCAAACTCCAACTTTGTTGGATAGTGCATGAGATTGGACAAGGATGTACATATATAATCATGCTTATATAAAGGGATCTTACTTCATGAGAATATAGAAATTAATCACCACCAAACTCGTTTCAAATACATATAAAGTAATTCTTGAAAATAAAATCAATATCGTAATGTTTACCTCGGGGAGAAGATTTTCAACCCAAACCTTCTTTGTATGGAACCAATAGAGAATAATATGGTATATAGTCCAATAATAAGGATAATTTGCAACAACACTCAAGAGTGCCACTAGCTCTTGTTGGGACTTATTGATCATAAGAGCAATAAAGCGAACATCACCCATTAGAGAGAGCACTATCTTTCTTGTGATTTTCAAAGCCACAATCTCCTAGTTGGAACCATTGTAACTTGTGCACAATATAAACTAGACACTGATGCCTATTCCGTGCTAGTTGGGTACAATGGTTGCATAAAGTGGAAGATAAAAAAATCGGTCTTAAATGTACTATCGATTGCCCAAGCATTATTCTTGGAGAATATCTTGCTCATTTCTAAGATCCACTAATCTTGGATAATCAATATAAATGTTTTATCTTTATCCTCTTTTGCATGAGGATTTAAATATTGGAATAGTAACACCTATAGGAAACAAAAGTGCTTTATCACATTAATAATATTTGTAGCACATAAATATGAAAATTATAATGACAAATACCTTATTTTGGTCTCCCAGACAAAGAGCTTCCAAGTACATCACTCTCCAATCATCCTTGAAAAGTTTTCCTACAAGGTAGCAATAGCATTGATGCTCAAAGCACTCTTAAACCATTAGACCCATGGGACTTTGTAGATACCTTGTAAGTACAAGAGTTAATGAGCTCTTTCACATAGGGAAGAGGAATGCCATGCTTTCTCATATCAATGCACCACTTGGATTTCATAGAGTTGATTGTCATATTGACACATTTGTGAGAACTTGTAACCCTTTTTATATGGTTTGCAAAGATGATGCTCTCCCAATCGTCTACACATACAATATGAAATTATGGTTTTGATTTCAAAGCCAACACAACTTGTCCAATATCATTTGTATTAGTGCAAAGACTCTCTTTCATCCTTCTCCACTTCTTCAAGTTTAGAGAATCCCTTTTGTTGTGTTATTTGAGCATCCCTAATGTAATGGCTTCCCCCCTTTCAAATTACTTGTCATCATGCTATAGCTCTCTATATCAAAAGAGAAGTATGCTGATGAGGTAAAAATGAGTGGGCTTGGTGCAATACTACTACTTTCTTGTGTTGTCAAATCATTACCTTAAGCAAAGAATTCATATATCTTAGCCTTGTCACTTGATAATTTGTTTAACATTTCTTCATCTATGTTGAGGTTCTTAATCTCAAGATCGCTCTCCATAGTCCATACCCATACACTATATAGGCATATATCACCAAAACATTATGACAATGTCACAATGAATCTATTAGAAACATGAGAGGAAGAGAGAGAGAAGTGTACCTTGATGTGGAAGCCATAGCTTATAGAACATGGAGATTGCAACTTTAGAAGCTTAGGTATGGTTGAAATAAGGACCTCAAAACTTCATTACAAACATTTCTTAGCATAGCTTATGTGTAGAAATGTTCTATTAGTGATATTGAAAGAATTTTTTGTAATAAAAATTTTGAACAACCTTTGGATTTTGGTTGGTCTAGTTTACTATATTGGCCAAGATTACATCTTATGTTGGGTTTACTTTTGGTTTAGCTTACAAACCACTAGAGTTTTGGGAGTCCATGTCACTCTATTGAATGTTGCGCTGTACCCCAATTTTTTTTTCACTACTGCTCCTTGACGAGGTTGGTGGGGTCCATGCAATATGTTGTGATGAAAAACCGGTGGCCAACTAACTTTTCGATTGGTTAGATTTACAAAGTTAGCTAGGTTTACTTGTTCAGTTGGTTTCACTTTCCGAAAACTATTTAGTAATAGGCATCCAATCCACTTTTTAATGGGCTTTGTTTACAATCTTGGTTGGGTTTATTTGTTTGGTTGGGTGTACTTTCTTAAAAAGTACCAGTCATGATCGTTTCCATGTGTTGAATGCATTGTTGAGAGCCATAGATCCCAACTCCCTAAGGTCTTCAAGACCTCATGGGAGAAAATGTTGAGGATGAGCTACTTCCAATCTTCATGGTGCTTTCAACCCTTTGGACTTGCATCATATTTACCCTTTCCAAGAGACCTCAACCCTCAAAAAGCAACATTGTGTTGGCTTGCATGCACCCATTGACTTCAATGGCCCTATTTCTCAAGATATTCTTTGATTTTTTCCCTCCTCTCTCCATGCTCATTTTGGATCTCTCAATTTTTGTCTTCCACCACCTTCTCTTCCCTATTGGCTTCACATGAATGCATGGGTTTTTCTTTTTTTGGTTCCTTTGGGGACAGGATATTCTAGCCCCTATTTATATGGAACACAAGCAAGCATATATAATACACTCAAGTAGAACACACACATGCGTGTGCACATACACACAAGTAGACCCACATCATGTTTCTTACACATTTTCAAAAGCATTGCTCCAATACACATACACGAACACATAACAAGACTAGATGAAAACACACAACAAAAGTAGTGAAAGTAGGTTGAATTGTTGTAAATGGTTACAAATAGAGATTTGAGTCACTACTAGAGGTTTAGACAAATAAAAAGTGATTTATTGCTGTGATTAATAGGGATAAAGTAAAGGATAAGTGATTTGATCTCTTTACGAGTGACTTAAGCCTAGAAAGGCTTGCATGTAAGAAGTTATTTTTGGGACAAATCTAAAGATATCTTTACCTACTATTGTAGCCGAGGACTAAACGTATTTGTATGGTTGTAATTAAGGAGACCTCACATGGTTTTACCAAAGAAATATGTTTCTTGTATTGTATCATATATTTAAGAGTCATTATTCCATTATTTCTTTCTTTCATTCGTCTTCTCTTTTCATGAATCCCTAGTAGATTTAGGCCTACAAACACTCATAAGTACATATGCTATATACACCATACATGTACAGTAGGCCTTAAGAAGCACACAAAGAGAGAAATTATATTTTAGATAAATATAAAAAATACACAGGGCCATAGCTATTTAGATATATCCACAAACAAAAAACTTGTACTCTTCTCAATCTCATCTTGTCTTTCATATTTGACAAGTATACAACCCCCACATTCTCAACTCTCATTCTCCATTTTTTGATACTAACTAGCCCATGCCATTTTCTTATCAAGGATGAACTCATGTGCAATAGTTGTCCATATATAACATCATCATTTTTGCTTTTACGATCCTCAAGAAAGTCATATAAAATCTGATTGACTCCTAAGGCAAAATCTCTCATCCAAATTTTACTTCTTTTTGTCTAGCCTTCTTGCTAGTCTCTATCTCATCTACAACCTATTTTCCCTTTTTTAAACTTTTGCTACACTTTGAGATTCAATGTCAGTATTCCTTTCGCTAGATCTCTTATGGACTAGAATATCTCCATCTTTCCCATCATCAGATAAATTGAGTTTTATCAAATTCAAAATACATTGGCCTTCACAAGTCCTTCTTTCGAAACACTACCTAGTAGGTTCTTCTTTCCAATCACTAGCTCATAGGTTTAGGCTTTCCTTGTTCCTGTTGCTACCTAACTATAAGACATAGGATATATCTCCCTTCCTAATCTTCCTGGATGTGATAATCACTAGCAATATATCCTTTTCTATTGCAAATTAAAATGTTATTCCATTTGTTCTTGGGGGGCTCTTTATATCCTAGCCACATTGGCGGTTGCATAGCTTGTAAGATACTCATGTTTAAAGTTAGATTTTTCCAACTGTTCCTGCGATTTTTGAGTTGCATCATCATCAAGATTTCTAACAAGAGGTTGTGAGAGCGGAGTTTTGAGCCCGGGATGTGCCTAAAATTTGCTAAAAAATCCAGAATTTAGGGGAAAAATATTTAACATCGAAGGCGGCGGTTGCAGCTAGGACGATTTTAAGCACCAAGTGAAAGACAGCTTTTAAAAGGCACCCGAGCGACACTTGTGGATTTTTGATAATTTTTTCGACTGCCGTGCAGGATGTCAAGAGCTGCCAGTCAGTGTGGGATATCAAGTTGGACGCCCAGGATTTTTCAGAGCTCGAATTGGAGTCCGGACGAGGAAGGAGCCAACAAATGGCCAAGATTTGAAAGGGTGGCCACAACTTGGACCAAAGGGGGGGTGCCCTTTGGAATTTTAACCCCCCCCCCCTCCCCCGCCCCCCCCCCCCCCCCCCCCCCCCCTCCCCCCCCCAAACTTTATGATCAAAAGATATGAAGAAAAAATGTGAAGATGAGTACGACGTGAAGCAACAGGCCGGCCGAAATTTGTGCTCCATCCTCATGATGGATGATTTCCTGGCTGTGAGCACCCCATGCAATAGACATTGGGGCTAATCTTCTCCTTCTTGGCTGATCTTATCGCCTGTCTTCGTGTGAGGAATGGCTGCCCGGATGAAGAGAACAGATTCTAGTCTTTCTCTCTCCTCCCTCTCTCTCTTCCCTATGGGCTGTTCATGTGTACCATCTTGATGAAGGAACCGGGGAGGGAGAATGAAGGAAATGGTGATGAAGATTGATGGAGATGCTGAAGATTGATGAACAGCATTGGATTGAGAGCAATGGAGGCTCTGTCTGCTGGTTATGCAGTCATTCAAGGTATCTCGGGTTACGTAAAAACACGGTATGACCATTTTTATGAAGAAAATGAAGGATTTTTGATAGTTTATGATAATAATTATGTTCTTATTGGATGAAAATTTATTTGTGTGCTATTTGCATCATGAGTAATTGTTGTTCATCAGAAAATTTTGATTTTGCAATGATTTACATGCTTTATTTAATTCTCGTAAACCCGAAATGCGGTTTTTAAGTGGCAAAATGGTAGTTTTTCCGTTTCGGGTGGGTAAAAAGTGTTCCCATGGGGGGAATATGGAAGATAAATTGAATGTTAGTATGCTCAAGTGATTGGAACAAGAAAAACCAGAAAGTCGTATATTTTATTGCCAAATAAATCAAAGAAAATGGGGAAAATAAGAGAAAAAATAAAAATACATCTTGGAAAAATAAGGAAAAATATAGTGATTGTTTATGGATGTATAGTAGTGGCAAAGCATGAGGTTTAGCCTCATTTTTCCCTATCTCTTTGTCAAAGTTTGTGATTTATCACTTTTTATACATCAGAACATGACAAAATGAACCTCTACACCTGTGCAACGAAAGCAATACCTAAACGTAGGGGGTTGGGATGTTTGAATGGTGTGATTTGCCTGTTGATTGTTGCTGATTTTCTGATGCATATCATGTCATGGAGTTCGTGGTATGTTAATTAAGAGGATAGTAGCACGAGTATTTTCTCGGTGCTATCCTTTCATCGTCGCAACGGTTAGTAAATGCATTAAAAGCCTGGTTGTGCACCGCGTGTTTTTGATTTAAAATAATATTTGAGCACTTTAGAATCATTCAGTTTTCATGTGCATGATGATCATGGTATTGGAATATAAAACCTGGATGCATAGCACCCGTTTTCAATGACAATGACCCACGTTTGAGTGTGAAAAGGCATCTTAAGCCGTAGGATAGACGTTCGTTTCTTATGGGATTATTTGGTGAGGAAACATGGTATATCTCCTGGATTCGAAATGAAATAGTGGAGTTTGTTCGTTTGTTTATATGTTGAGCAGTGCATCAAGGGGCTAATCCCTGCGATGTAGGAGAGCTGCAGTGGGGCCGTGGTGTTTCTACCGAGAGGTTGCCTCCCATGTATGTGATTATCGTGGCATTTATGGCCGATGTGTGAGGGTTCTCCCTCTGAGGAGTTTATAGAAAGGGAAACGTTGGACTACAAAACTATAAAACTATAAACGCATAGATTAGGCTTTAGGACAGTTCGTCCTTTAGTAGTAGATTGACGCTCCTAGCCTGCGAGGCCGTGAGGGTGTGTTTGTTTGTTATGAGCATGAGGTGCGGCTAGTGCCATAGCCAGTGCCGGCCCATTTCAGGTCCCATCAGTGGTGTGTTTGCCGGGAGCTACGAACAAGTGGTGGTTCTCGAATCTAGGGTTTCTAGGGACCAAAAAGTTGGTTTATGTCCTTTGACAAGGACTGTCAAGCCAAAATACAAAAAGCAGAACGTGCTGAGAGGGCTAGACAACGGTTGGAGATTGTAAGTCGCTATTCTCCTCAAAGGAGTAGCCCGATACGCATAAAAGGCAGTGGTCTTAGTAACCCAATTGCTGCACATAGTCCTTTAGGTGCAGGAGGAAGCGTAAGTTCTTCCTCTCTTCCACCAAGTCAACCCACTTCAAGTGGGGGTGTGATTCCATCAGTTCAACTCCTATTGTCAATCCGATTGTCGTCATGGCACAACCGATTGCAATTCCTACAGGGACGCCAGATCTACCAGCTTTAGGAGTTCCTTTGCCCATTTTTAATGGGTTAGCTGAAGAAGATGCGGAGTTTCACATTTGTGAATTCCAAAGATTAATGTTTAATTATCGCATCCAAGATGAGGGACATCTTATGATGTTCTTTAACATGACATTAAAAGGAAGGGCTGTAGTATGGTATCATAGCATAGAGACTGGAACCATCATCACAATCGATCAGTTTTATGCAGCTTTCTGAGGAGAATATGCCCTTGAAAGAGGTGGCCAATACTGGTTGCGTGTTTTGAATGTAACACGCCAAGATCCCCATGAGAATGTGAAAGCCTATGCCAAGAAGCTTAAGGAAGTGTTTCGTAAGTTACAAACTTACATTCCTATTCTGTCGGCTGCCCAATTGCAATACTTCTTGCATGGATTGGATTTCAATATTCAGGTACAATTGAGCAGTGTGGCTTTGGCTGATATAGATACCGCCATTACACGGGCAGAAGGAGTAGAGTCACGATTACAAACGGCCTACTCCTCTCGAATAAATCTTAATGCGGGTTTAGTACCTGGAGGAAATTTACCATTGACAAATGGAAGTCAAGGGATGCCTATGAATAACCCTAATGGGAGAGGAAGCATGGTTCAAAATGTACCTTTGCTGCCAGCTCCTTCCAGTGTGACTATGCCTATGGCTAGTTAGTTGGCTCCACCAAATGTTGGAGGCCAAGTTTCAAACCCTAATGTTGTTCCTGTGAGTCAACAACCAATGCCCAATCAAATTGTTAGGCCAATGGAACGATGGATAGATGATCAAGGCTATGAGTCGAGTGCCTCTAATGTCCTTCGCGAAGTTAAGAATATGATGAAGCACTACACTGACATGATTTCTGAACAATATCGGCAAATAGCTGTTGACGTCAATTTCCTAAAGAAGCAATAGAATCTGATAGGGAGTGCCTTGAAGAGGGTGGGCCCTTAAGATTCAGCTGTAAGTGGTGTGGCGGACAACATTTCCCTAGAAACTGTCCAAATGTTAAATGTGATATTTCTGGGAAGTGGGGCCACTTAGCTGCTACCTGTTGGAGTAAGATTAGTTCCCTCCAACAAGGGGGTAAACAGCCAGGTCCAGTTAATCATAGAGCGCAAGGTAATAACCTCCAGCAAAATGATGGACCAAGACAAATACTGCAAAGGGGAAATACCACTATAGAAGAGTTGCCACAAGGCAATGGAGTTAGCCTTATCGAGGCTGTGCGCGTCAATGCCGCTGAAACCTCTAACCTAAGAGCCGTGACAAGAGGCCAAAAGGCTAAAGAGGTTGATAAGGATAATGCAAAACCGGTCGAGGGAAACCCTAAGCAAGGGGATAAGGGGACGCAAGTCCTGAATCCTAGCGTGGAAGGTGGACCTCTAAGGCCTGTTGACAAAAAAGTCGATCCTAAGAAGGATGAGGAAGTGCCAAGAAAGAAGGCAAGAGCTAAAAAAGAAGCACCAAAGCCGGTCCCGAGACCAAAAGAAAGGATGATGTGGCGAGAAAAGAGAGCTTTGACTACCTATCATGATTTTGATTTAGCAAGTTCTCTTTGCGAAGTCAAACCAGATGTAAACCTCTTATAATTGATTAAATTATCTCCAAGAGTATGCAAGGAATTCAAGAAGATCCTGCGTATTGGGTATATTGTAGAACCTTTGGGCATAGTACGAGTAGGGGAAGATTGGTTTGATCATGCTGAGAAGAATTGCCCTAGGGTTCCAGCATACGTGGATGGAATATTAGTAGAGCATGCTATCGTAGACACTAGGTCCTCCGTCAATATCATGAGTTCAGAGTTGATGGAGAGGTTGGGTCTAGGCATCCAAAAAGATAGCTCCACCCTTCTTAGAATGGCTGATGATAGTCTAAGAGGCAACCAAAAGGTTGCGTTACTAAAGTCCATGTTACAGTTGCAAATGTAGAATGCTTCTTGGACTTTAGGGTGATAAGATTTGTAGGATGTCCTAGCTATCAAGTCTTGCTAGGTAGGCCTTGGATCTTACAAACAGACTGTCAAGTCGATATACCCGCCAGTCGAGTGGTTCTAGGTAGAGGTGCTAATCGAGTAATAGTCGATGCTTACCCTGAGTCTCCTTAGAGTGAGAGAGCTCCTTTATCCTCTACTGAATTAGAAACAATAGATGATCCATTTGGTAGTGAGACATCATCCAGTGATGAATCTAAAAAAGGATCCACTACAGAGGATATTTATCAGATAACTCTAAATGAGCCGATAGAGCCTCAAGATAGGATAAGAGACGCGGATGTGATTGAGTTGGACCTTGGCACACCGAATGATTCGCAGCCAATTAAATTAGGTTCCATGCTCAGTTCAGTAGAAAGGGAGGACTATGTGTCCTTGATTCAAGAATTGTGCGACATCTTTGATTGGAGTTATGATGAGCTGAGAGGCATTCCTCCTAGCCTGGCTACTATTCCTGTAAAAGAAGGCAGTCGTCCTGTGCATCAGAAGGTAAGGTGTATGCCTTTTGAATTGAGGGACGGGCTGTTTGAGGAGTTACAGAAGTTAAGGAAAGTTGGTTTACTCTTCCCTATACAGCACACATAATGGTGTTCACCAGTTGTCATCAGGAAGAAGAAAAATAACCAGATACGAATATGTGTAGATTTTAGAGAGTTGAATAAGCAGACGGTTAAGGATTACTACCCGTTGTCGAAGGGTTTGTGAAAGCAATGTCGCAACCACAGAGGACCTTAAATAATTTCAGGACATGTCCTTAACCTTTTTCTGCAGCCTTTTGTGGTAGACCTCTTTTATTGGTCGTTACTTTCAAGAGAGGATGTGGATTTACTCTTCAAAATAGACTAGCATGTCAATTTCTGTCACTGTAAAAGAACCCGAAGCTGATTGATTACTTCATCATGTGCTTGTAAACGAGATCATAAAGTTTGGAATTGATGAAGTCTAACGAAACACAGAATACAAGAAGTTGTTTTATAAAGAGAGTCAAGTAAGGCACTTTGTACTCTATTGGCTGAAGGAACAAACATCCAGCAGTCATAACAGTAAGGAATAAGCTCTTATTTTCCTGATGATATGTGGGAATCATAACTCTCCATAATTCTGGTAAATCTATATTATTTGCTTCCATATATTCATCTTCAACTCATCATGATAGAGATAGAAAGCGGTCAAAACAGGCTCAGTTTCTGTAATACACTCTGTGTCTTCATTAGAGGCTGATAGCTGGGTCTTCAGGATCAAGGAAACAAAGTTCAAGAACCAATTCTGATGCTGTGCTGCTGTTAAGGATTAAAAAAACTTGGCCACTATACTCTGGTCAGTGACAGTAATGTTGGTACTTCAAGGCTCTGAACAAACACTGTTTGATGCACGTCCATGTTGACTATATGTCACCAGAATTGAAAAACAAATCTGGAATGACAGTTGATGGTATGATCAATAAGATGTATTGTCTGCTGGTAAGCACTTGAATGACAATCGCTATGGTATGATCAAGGTGATGTATTGATTGCCAATTATGCGCTGATAATCCTTACAGATGCATTCATAAATCTTTTGAATTTATCTGCAGGATAAAACAAAGCCTCACTATTGTATTGTGAATCACACACGGTGGTTGATGGTCCATCAAGATAGTAAAGCCAAAAGGTCAAGGCTTTTGCCACAACCCATCACTTGAATTTTCATACTCTCGAGTACCAGATGCACTGGTCGATCTGCTACTCCTGTTTCTGCTACTCCCATCGATTTCTTCTCCTGCATCAACCAGGCATAATCGAGTTCCATTCAGTTTGTGAAAAATCCTCTTCTCTCGTCCTCAGTAGCGCCGAGAACCAGTCCTTGTGCTCCAATCCATCTCTTGTTCTCTCCCCAGTGAAGCAGCAGAGTCCAGATGTCGAAGGGTTTCCCCTTTGATGTCACGCAACGCTTGCTTTTTCTCCTCCTGAAGACAATTCTCCCCAAATTAGCGTCCCTCCCAGAACCTTTGACTGATGGAGGGGAAATGCCTAACCAGCTCTCTGCATTTTACCTTCTAAAGAATCGATGCCACCTAATCGATCATGCTGTTCTCGTTGATTCAAAAAGAAGCTCTTCGTCTCCCTCCAATTTATGAATCGACCTATGCCATGACAGTTGTAAGAATCTGTATGAAATTCACCAAATCTCTGACGAAGCTGACTTGCTTTTTCAATTTTTTGTTGTAATAACGCATCGGACAGACTCCCTCAAATTCCCAAATTCCCATTGCTTGCAATCATCGTCGACACTCTCCTTCTACAACTCCACCTTTCGTCACGGCTTCCTCTTCAATGCATATTGTTGGTGCAGTGATTTCAATCGTCTTCATCTTCCTCTCGGTTCTTCCTTTAGCCTTTCTTCGTCGCTTTCTTCCGCCTCTTCTGCTGTCGACTTTTACTCTGTCTTCAGCACCGTCGTCCACTTTTGCTCTCCTCGTTGATCCTCATCATAATGATCACCAAGGACCCCAAATTCCCCTCAGAGCTCCCTGTTCTCCAAATTTTCCGCAGAGCTCCTCGATTTCCCCAAGATATCCTTCGTCCTCCCTCCATGCTACCTTAATCGATCCCTCTTATTCATTCCCGAAAAATTCTGTGTTTACGAGCCTATTTTCTTCCTCGTGGAGCAGCAGAGTCCCAGATTCCCCCCTTTTTCGATTCAAAAAGCTCCCCCTTTTTCCAGAAAAGCTTCCTTTTTTCCCCAGGAAAGCGGGGCAATTTTAGCATTAATCACACCTTTTAATATCGACCAAGCCTGCAAACCACTTCATTGTCAATATGGTTAAAGATATTTTCCCATGGCCCTCACGACAATTAGGCGGCCTTAGCAAATCCTACACGTGTATTTCCATAATCAAAAACCGTGTGGTAAACGCCCATGAAAACATCTCCAAGAATCCATAGAGGCCCTGAAGGAACATCCAGACCCATAAACCCACTGACACATTGCATTTCATTACCCTCTCCAACTTTCAAGATATACTATTCAAGCGTAAGATCAAAATGTTTCCCTCCTATCGTAAAGGTCAATGTGGGCATGGAAGAAACTTGGTCACACTCCACAACACTCTCTCCATTCGGATTCGGAAGGCGTTCGCACATCTTGCTAAGATACGCTTTGATAAGCTCTCCAGACTCATCAGTGATCAGTTGGTTCTGTGCCCATACTTCTGCCATTTCACACATAGTACATCCAGTTGTAGATGTTGGAAACATCCTCACAAAGCCCATAATCGGCATATCTTGAAACAAATGTAGCCCATGAGATTGCATCTCGAGTTACCAGTCTACCAAAACTCCTTATTCTTCTCCGTCTTCATCATAAAATGAAAGAGCAAACATAACAACTAAGTATGTACAAAGTATCAAATCACACACACAACTTTTGGGTGGTTTTCAAACCTCGAATGCGCAGCAATACGACATCCACCCCCTCTAATCCTGCGCATCCTCCGGATGGGCCAACTACCCATGATCATTATCATCAAGCTCCACAAACAGATCAATCTCTTCATTATGCATTTCCGGTAGATCAACAAGATTATCTGTCATATCATCTGTTTCTTCCATTGAAGTTTCTTCTCGTTGCTCTTCTCTTGAAAATTCTTCCAATGCATAATCCTCATCATCTCTTTTCTTGAAAATCTTGATTCATTTTCCAGCAATAGGCACTCTAAGCACTGTCCCATCCAATTCTGTCAGCTCATATGTTGCATTATCAAAGACATGTCTGACTATGTACGGCCCAAACCATCTTTTCACCATCTTCCGAAGTGCAGTATGCTGATTTGCAAGGCTGCTATCAAAGACCAATACCCAATCTCCCTCTTCTATTGCTCTAGGCCGCAAGCGATGCCTGCTGTCAAACCTGTCCTTATTCCTTAGTCTAGCAACCTTCAACCTGTTAATAGCTAGCTGAATATCCTCTGGTCTCCTCTCTAACTGTCGAATCCGAAGGGCCAAAAGCTCCTCTCTCGTCAAATCCTCCTGCCAAGGTAAAACTGACCAAGTCAAAGCACAAGTCTCAGTCGGCATAACCGATTTCTGACCATACATCAACTCTGCATGCATATATCCTGTGGTAACACTATGAGTCGTACAATCAGTCCATAAAGCAAATGGTAGAAGTCTCAGCCATTCTCCAATCCGTCCTCTGCATGCTTTGGCTAATGCTTTCACTATCGGCGGATGCCCTCTTTCACTCTTTCCATTTCCCTCTGGATTATATGCTGTAGTTAGAGCCAACTTGATTCCTAGCTGAGAGAAAAACTCCCTAGCTTCATCTGCATCCAATTTACCACGATCCGCAGTGATCTTACCCACACAACCATACCTGCAGAAAATTTCCTCCAATAAGAACTTACACACTGCACTAGTGGTCTTTGTTCTCAAAGATCTGCCCTCAACATGATTGGTAAGATCCTCTCTAGCCAAAACAATGTACCTCATCTGCCATAGACCCATAGGCATGGTAACCAAATCAACTACCCACTTATAATGAATGCATAGTGGATAGGTCGGATGAAGCTCATCTCGATGACGCACTACTGAATACATCTGGCAGTCTCTGCAAGTCTCAACAAAGTGAGAAACATCTCTATACATGCCTTTCCACCAATATTTCTCCTTGATTTTCTCATAAGTAGCCCACACTCCTCTATGACCAGCCCAAGGACTCTCATGAAACTCCCTCATCACCTGTAACTGTGTCTCTCTATCGCAGACAACCCGCAAAGGTAATCCGCCTCTTTTCTTCGGATGCTTCCAAAGAAATCCGTCCTTGAGAAAATAACCATAGGCTTTCCTTCTGATCTTCTTGAACTCTTCATCTGTCCATTCATCTCTTTTGTTTAGTGTACTAAGGTACCTGCCAATCTGCAACCAATCTCCCACATAGAGTTCTTCTATGAAAGCCACAATATCATAGACATGACAAACATGATCAACCATAGTGGCTGAAATTTCTGCATCATCCTCTTCTGCAAGTAGAGTCTCCTCATCATCATATCTGGCTCTAGACAACATATCTGCCACTGGATTATCCTTCCCTGCTATGTGTTTAAATTCCGGATTTAATGACTTGATGTATGCAATCCATCTCAACATGGCTATATCCGGAGTAGAGCAACTCGTGATCATACCAATCAATGGCAAGCAATCTGTCTCTACCACAACTGAAGCTCCAATAAAGTACTCCTTGTCACATTTGAGAGCCGTGACAATCCCCAATAACTCCCTCTTGATTTGCGGATATCTCCTCTGTCTCTCGTTTAGGACTTTCGCCCCAAACCGAATAGCATACCTATTTCCATCTGCATCATCTTGACCCACAGCCCAACCTATGCCAATTGGACTAGTGTCAACTCTCAATACAATAGGCCTTCCACAATTATAATCCGCTTTCCTAAGAGTAGGAGCATTCTGCAATAACTTCTTCAATTTCCGCATGGCTCTAGTATGGCTCTCATCCCAATAGAATTTCTGCCCCTTTCGAAGCAGCTAATACAAACAATCTGCTATGTGTGCAAAATGAGGTATCCAAATCATATAAAACACACAAGCACCAATGAATCTCCGTACCTCTGAAGTAGTAGAACAATACTCCGCAATCTTGCCTATAGCATTCACCTTATCAGGTGAGGGTTTCCTGCCATAATATCCACACATATGCCCAACAATGACAACCTCATTCACTCCAAAAACAAATTTTTGCCCTGAAAGTGTCAAGTTCACTTCTTCTAACCTGGCCAAAATCTTTTCACATGCTGAAATATGATCAGCCACAAAGTATCTGCATCCCTGCTCATTTAGAGTCTCATTCTTCTCTTCTTCTGCACACCCCTTAATAGGCACATCATCCAAGAAAGGCATAGTAAGCTGAGGTATGTAATCATGAAGGACCTTATGCATGGCATTCATCATATGCGCAACAGAATTAGTGGCACCTTGAGGCAAGGTACACATCCTGACAAGCCCAATAGGAGTTCTCATGGTGGTTATGTCCCTGCTTTCCAAAGCCAGCTGAAACTGATCATATCCTGAATACAAATCACCTAAAGAATAGATGGCACGTCCAGCAAATGCCTCTGCAAACTCATCCACAACTGGACCTATACCAACATTCCTGATAGTAACTCTGTTCACTGGTTGCATGTCCTGAATAAATTGGAGAGTACCATTCTTCTTTGGAACTGTAAACCACCTGTTTGAGTATGGTGCAGATGAAGGCTCAAGGATTCCCATCCTGATTTTCTCATTCAATAAATCAATCAGCTTTGGCAAGTGTGCTTTAGGCACTAGAATAGGTCGGAGATTCCATGGGATATGAGGAATAGTAAAAATGACCATAGGAGCAACAATATCAGGATTCACACATCCAATCTCATGCGGGAAAAAAGCAAATCCCCTTCCATGACGCTCAAGCATCTCCTAAAAGCATTGCTTCTCTATGGGTAGCAAGAAATCACCATTTCCAATTTTCAATTCAGCAAGAGTCTCTGCTGAAAATTTATGACCAATATGCTCCGGATTCCTCAAAATTTGCTGTTTAGCAACCCTCTCTATTTGCTGATCACTGTCAAGTGGAAGCGGTACAGCAACCGGCTTCACCTTCTTATCCACAGTTTTGTATTTCGTGTCAACCCTGGCTTCATTATGCTCTTCTGCATTACATAAATCTTGCTGTAAATCAGCAATTCTGCACTCCAATGGCTGAATATCCTCAGCCCTTTGCTCTATGGACTGCATAGGAACAGCCCCAAACTCTGAATGCTGAAATATTTCAGCAGTAAACTCTGTTGGCTGAAAGTTTTCAGCCCTCTGTCTCTCTGAAAGCTGATCATAACCAGCTGGAAACTCTGTTTGCTGAATTTCTTCAGCACTCAACACTCTTTGCTGAGTTACCTCAGCCTCTGACTCAATCTGTGACATAAAATCTGCAATTTCATGAAACATGTCCAGGGACTGCACTAATACATTACTGTGACAATTCTGCATATCAGTTTTCAGCATATCTCCCATCTCTGTCATCGTATCTGCACAAATCACACTGTCATACATCCCATCTATGTGCTCATCATCCTCCAAAATTCCTGCATTTTTCAAAATTTTCTCCTTCCTGCATATATATTGCATGGCAGCTCTAGGCAACCTAGAAGTCTTCTGATAACTCATCGAACTGTTTGCTGAAATCCCAACAAAACCGGAGGAGAAAACACCGCTGCCAGGAGGCGAGAACTCCAATCTCCTCTCCTCTGTACCACCGTCGTCTCGCGAAACGACGGTACCTAATGAAAACCCGAATCCCTCACAGTGGGCAAAGGTGCATCTCTGAGAGTATCCCTGTTTCTAACATGGTTCACACATACAGTCATAAACTGAACTGCTCTCATACCATCTTTACTACAAATCCGTGCATAAGCAGATCCATCATCCATGACCTTTGTTTCCATGCGCATCTCTGTGATGAATGGCTGTCCAAGAATTATAGGATAAGAGCATGAATCCTGCACAAAGAAATGAAAATCCTCCTCTACATCACCAATAGAAACCCTGACACTAGGACAGGCAGCATACAAATCACCTGCAGTGTTATTGGCGGCTCTCATACGCCACCCATGCTCTACATCCATAGGCCATCTGTTACTCTCATAAACTCCACGAACTATGAGATTAATCTCTGAACCATGATCCACCAATGCAACATAAGGCACCTGTTTCTCTCCAATCTTTACCATCGTCTCTGTAGTTGCCCTAGCCCAATGGCTCCGCGAAAAGTGACTACGCGGTATCATGACAGGCTCATCAATTTCAGCATAATGCATAGGCTGAACCCTCTTCTCTACCTGCGGAAAAACAGAAGCATTATCAACCATAACCTCATCCTCATCCTCATCCAACTCCCCAATCAAAACTCCCTGTGTATCAGTGGTAGACAATGCATGTCTTTTCCTCTTCAGGACCTCCTGAAAGTGATCCTAAAACTCTCTTTTTGAGATGCCCAAAATCTCAGAAATAGTGAAAGTCACCTCACTGCCAAGTATCTTATCATTAAAGATTTTCCTCATGTCTGTAGATATCTCAATATTGGACATCAATCTGAACCCTGGCTGCTTTCTCTCTCTAGGCTCTTGCCTCTTTTCTCTCTTTTGAGCATCTTCCATCTGTCGATCTGGCCCTGGTCTTGAAGACGGTCCTGCAGTAGGTGGAGTAACAAACTCACCCCCTCTAGTCTTCTTAGCTGCACTTGGATTTTCTTCATCCCTCTTACGCTTCTCCTCAACAAGTACATCTGCACCATGAGACTTAGCCAAATAAGCATAAATAGAATACCTGTCAACAGGCAAGTCCCAACCTGTCTCTGATCTGATGCTAGAGCCTGCACTAGTCAAAACAGTTTGCTGAATTTTCCCTTTGTTTGCAGTCTCCATAGCATAAGTCCATAGCGCTGACTGAGTCTCTGATCCCTTCTCAATCTGGACTCCATATGCAGAAGCATCACCTCTAGCTGTCACATAAGAAGTACGCACAGCCATGTCCTCCACTAACTTCTTCATTCCACCTTTACCAAAGTTGGTAGCAAGTGGAGCTCATGTCTCAGTCAACCAAATCTTACCATCTTGCCCCCAATATACCACATTCTTCCTCCTTGCATCCTGAAAAGAGTCACAATCCCTGCAATGCTGATGGTCCGTACTATCACACCAAACACATCTCCGATCTCTCCTAGGTGCAGTAGGAGCACTCCTAGGTGCAGTAGGAGCACTAGAAGAAGTAGTAGGCGCAGTCGAAGCAAACTGCTCCTTCAACTTTCCCACCAACTCCGCTTTGATTGACTCCAGTGTCAAATCTGTGATGCCTTTGATTATGTCATCAAGAGAGGAAGGCACCGATGGAGCGGATGGTTTTGGAGCAGAAGGTGTAGGCATCGGTCGTGGAACAGGAGGAATAGGTGGAGTGGAAACAGTAGGCACTAGCATAGGCCAAGAAACTGGCTGAGGAGGAGAAGAAATAACAGGGATAGAAGTAGGCATAGGAGCTGATGATGGTGTAGGTGTCATGGAACCATTCTGTAGACGAGTCTTCCATATCCTCCTCTTGGTCAAAGTCGAGACTGCATCCTGAGCATCCTGCCAATCAGTTTTAAGACCCATAGGCTTCATGCGATCTTCAAGAAGCTCACCCAATTCTTCTTGAAGAGCAGGATCAGCAGCTTGCAAGAAAAGCTCAACTTTTTCAACATCCAATGCTCTTTGTTCAATGGCATCAAGCTGACTATACCTCTCCTCAAATTCTCGAATCAACTCCGAAGCAGCTAGACCTTTGTTTGGCATGTAGAACCACTCTCGGAATGACCGCCGAGTAGCCATACCAAAGTCCTCAAGGAAATATTCTTCTTTCAAAGCCTTCTTAAAATCTTGCCAATGTGTATTTTGAATAAAAAGATCAGTCACTTTTGTCCTCAAAGCGGGTGTGACAAGACGAAGGAAGTACTTACTCATAAGTCCAGCAGGAACTCCAAAAAACCCCATCTTGATCTCATATGTCTTCAAATATGCTGAAACATTATGGCCATCAAATAGCTTCTTCTCATTCTCAACTGCTTCAATAGCCTTAGTCGCACTGTTTGCATTCTCCTGCTCCGAATAGAGTTGCCTTTGCTGAGACAACTGCTGTTGATGCAATTGTTGCTGCTGCTGCATATACAATTGTGTTTGCTGATTTTGGAGCTGCATATACATGGACATATTCTGCAAAATCTGCTTTAGATCCTCCGTTGAAGTACTTGACGCAGCAGTCATTGATGGAGCTGAAGTAGACATAGCTGGAGTTGTAGAAGAGGCTGAAATAGAGGCTGAAGTATCTCCCATCCTGAAATTTCTGAGACGCTTTCACGTCGGGTTCACCAAAGATGTCGAAGGGTTTGTGAAAGCAATGTCGCAACCACAGAGGACCTTAAATAATTTCAGGACATGTTCTTAACCTTTTTCTGCAGCCTTTTGTGGTAGACCTCTTTTATTGGTCGTTACTTTCAAGAGAGGATGTGGATTTACTCTTCAAAATAGACTAGCATGTCAATTTCTGTCACTGTAAAAGAACCCGAAGCTGATTGATTACTTCATCATGTGCTTGTAAACGAGATCATAAAGTTTGGAATTGATGAAGTCTAACGAAACACAGAATACAAGAAGTTGTTTTATAAAGAGAGTCAAGTAAGGCACTTTGTACTCTATTGGCTGAAGGAACAAACATCCAGCAGTCATAACAGTAAGGAATAAGCTCTTATTTTCCTGATGATATGTGGGAATCATAACTCTCCATAATTCTGGTAAATCTATATTATTTGCTTCCATATATTCATCTTCAACTCATCATGATAGAGATAGAAAGCGGTCAAAACAGGCTCAGTTTCTGTAATACACTCTGTGTCTTCATTAGAGGCTGATAGCTGGGTCTTCAAGATCAAGGAAACAAAGTTCAAGAACCAATTCTGATGTTGTGCTGCTGTTAAGGATTAAAAAAACTTGGCCACTATACTCTGGTCAGTGATAGTAATGTTGGTACTTCAAGGCTCTGAACAAACACTGTTTGATGCACGTCCATGTTGACTATATGTCACCAGAATTGAAAAACAAATCTGGAATGACAGTCGATGGTATGATCAATAAGATGTATTGTCTGCTGGTAAGCGCTTGAATGACAGTCGCTATGGTATGATCAAGGTGATGTATTGATTGCCAATTATGCGCTGATAATCCTTACAGATGCGTTCATAAATCTTTTGAATTTATCTGCAGGATAAAACAAAGCCTCACTATTGTATTGTGAATCACACATGGTGGTTGATGGTCCATGGACAGATCAAGATAGTAAAGCCAAAAGATCAAGGCTTTTGCCACAACCCATCACTTGAATTTTCATACTCTCGAGTACCAGATGCACTGGTCGATCTGCTACTCCTGTTTCTGCTACTCCCATCGATTTCTTCTCCTGCATCAACCAGGCATAATCGAGTTCCATTCAGTTTGTGAAAAATCCTCTTCTCTCGTCCTCAATAGCGCCGAGAACCAGTCCTTGTGCTCCAATCCATCTCTTGTTCTCTCCCCAGTGAAGCAGCAGAGTCCAGATGTCGAAGGGTTTCCCCTTTGATGTCACGCAACGCTTTCTTTTTCTCCTCCCGAAGACAATTCTCCCTAAATTAGCGTCCCTCCCAGAACCTTTGACTGATGGAGGGAAAATGCCTAACCAGCTCTCTGCATTTTACCTTCTAAAGAATCGATGCCACCTAATCGATCATGCTGTTCTCGTTGATTCAAAAAGAAGCTCTTCGTCTCCCTCCAATTGATGAATCGACCTATGCCATGACAGTTGTAAGAATCTGTATGAAATTCACCAAATCTCTGACGAAGCTGACTTGCTTTTTCAGTTTTTTGTTGTAATAACGCATCGGACAGACTCCCTCAAATTCCCAAATTCCCATTGCTTGCAATCATCGTCGACACTCTCCTTCTACAACTCCACCTTTCGTCACGGCTTCCTCTTCAATGCATATTGTTGGTGCAGTGATTTCAATCGTCTTCATCTTCCTCTCGGTTCTTCCTTTAGCCTTTCTTCGTCGCTTTCTTCCGCCTCTTCTGCTGTCGAATTTTACTCTGTCTTCAGCACCGTCGTCCACTTTTGCTCTCCTCGTTGATCCTCATCATAATGATCACCAAGGACCCCAAATTCCCCTTAGAGCTCCCTGTTCTCCAAATTTTCCGCAGAGCTCCTCGATTTCCCCAAGATATCCTTCGTCCTCCCTCCATGCTACCTTAATCGATCCCTCTTATTCATTCCCGAAAAATTCTGTGTTTACGAGCCTATTTTCTTCCTCGTGGAGCAGCAGAGTCCCAGATTCCCCCCTTTTTCGATTCAAAAAGCTCCCCCTTTTTCCAGAAAAGCTTCCTTTTTTCCCCAGGAAAGCGGGGCAATTTTAGCATTAATCACACCTTTTAATATCGACCAAGCCTGCAAACACTTCATTGTCAATATGGTTAAAGATATTTTCCCATGGCCCTCACGACAATTAGGCGGCCTTAGCAAAGCCTACACGTGTATTTCCATAATCAAAAACCGTGTGGTAAACGCCCATGAAAACATCTCCAAGAATCCATAGAGGCCCTGAAGGAACATCCAGACCCATAAACCCACTGACACATTGCATTTCATTACCCTCTCCAACTTTCAAGATATACTATTCAAGCGTAAGATCAAAATGTTTCCCTCCTATCGTAAAGGTCACTGTGGGCATGGAAGAAACTTGGTCACACTCCACAACACTCTCTCCATTCGGATTCGGAAGGCGTTCGCACATCTTGCTAAGATACACTTTGATAAGCTCTCCAGACTCATCAGTTGGTTCTGTGCCCATACTTCTGCCATTTCACACATAGTACATCCAGTTGTAGATGTTGGAAACATCCTCACAAAGCCCATAATTGGCATATCTTGAAATAAATGTAGCCCATGAGATTGCATCTCGAGTTACCAGTCTACCAAAACTCCTTATTCTTCTCCGTCTTCATCATAAAATGAAAGAGCAAACATAACAACTAAGTATGTACAAAGTATCAAATCACACACACAACTTTTGGGTGGTTTTCACACCTCGAATGCGCAGCAATACGACACCGTTGCCATTTATTGACCAGATTTTGGATCAATTAGCAGGTAGGGAAATATATTTGTTTATGGATTGCTTTGCAGGATACAACCAGATGGCAATTGCAAAAGAGGACAAGTTGAAAACAACTTTTATTTACTGTCTTCGGTACTTTTGCATACCATGTGATGGCCTTTGGATTGTGCAATGCACGTGGATCATGGCAACGAGCAGCGGACAAGACCTTTGGTGACATCTCCCCCGATGAGTTGAAAGTATTTATTGATGACTTGGGGGTAGCCACTATAAGGGAAAGGATGTTGATTATCTTAAGAAAGTGCTTTGAGCGCTGCAGACAATTTTGTATCGCTCTTAACCCACGGAAGTGTGTTTTTGGAGTGCCTTATGGGCTATTGCTAAGCCATGTGGTCAGTTCAGTAGGAATTGCAACTGACACTGAAAAGATCAAGGTTATAGTCGCTATGAGTTCACCATGCACTCCGAAAGAGGTACATAGCTTTCTGTCATCGATAGGGTACTATCGGAGGTTTATAAATGCCTTGGCAGAAAGGACGTTGCCATTAACGAACTTATTATCTTTTAGCTGTCTATTTGTATGGAGCGATCCTTGTAAGGTAGTTTTCGAGGATGTGAAATAGGAGCTAGTAAAAGCACTAGTTTTAAAAGCACCTAAAAGAGGCGAGGTGTTTTACATATTTTCAGCAGCCACCATACATAGTATCAGTTTGTTGTTTAGCCCAAATCTGGGAGGAAAAGTGGTATCATCCGATAGCTTTTGCTAGTCAAAAATTGGGCATATCAGAAATTAACTACACCTACATGGAGAAGTTGTGCCTTGCGATGGTCTTTGTGACTAAAAATTTCAGGCACTACATCCTCTATGAGAAGGTAGTTTTCTATACGAAGGCGGAAGGGCTTAGATTGCTTATGAACAAGTTACAACCGTCTGATCGTCTGGCAAAGTGGTTAATCACTTTGCAGGAGTTCGATTATGAGATTAAGAGTAAGCCACTGAAGTTGCAGGGTATTGTGGAATGCCTTGTGAATTTCGAGGAGCCGAAAGAGACTTTGGCTAAAGGAAGTGATATTGAAGAAATGTTTAAAATTGATACATCTTCTATCCCATTTTGGTATACTGCTATCACGTATTATCTATCAATGGGAGAGACTGGAGCTGGTTTATCAAAATCAGAAAAGAGAAAAATCAAACAACAGGCTTTGAAGTTTTCCTTGATCGCAGGAACACTATGTCGGCAGGGTGTTGATGATATCTACTGCCGATGTGTGATGCCTGACGAGGTTCCTTTCATCTTGGAAGAGTGCCATGACTCTACGTGTGGAGGGCACTTCGTTGGACGATTGATGGCACAGAAAGCTTTAAGAGTTGGATATTGGTGGCCGTCCATCTTCCAAGATCCCTTTGAGTACGTTAAGAGATGTGATATCTATCAAAGACATGACAGCAGAGAGAATAGGAAACGCTCACTTACGCCTATCATGGCTATCCTTCCATTTGAGAAGTGGGGCATTGACTTTGTGGGTCCTATCACCCCGTCGTCTACTACCCAGAAGAGGTACATTATAGTAGCAACTGATTATTTTACAAAATGGTCAGAAGCACGAGCGACGAGACAGGACAATGCAAAAGAGACTGCAAGTTTTCTTTTAGAGCAGATTATCTGCCGTTTCGGTCCACTGAAGGAACTAGTGTCACCGCGGAACCCATTTTTTGAATAAAGTGATCAAAAGCCTGACTGAAGCTTGGCAAACCAAGCACAATAAAACAACCCCCTATAATCCCCAAGCCAATAGGCAAGTTGAAAGTACTAATAAGCAGCTTGTGGGTATCTTGTCTAAAATAGTATCTGAGAAGAAACAAGACTGGGACATGAAGTTGTATGTGGCAGTATGGGCGTATAATACAACGTTCAAGCGAGCTACCGGCCATACTCCATTTAAATTAGTTTATTGGGAAGAGTGTGTGTTACCCCTCGAAATCGAGTTGCCAACCATACGGTTTGCAATTAACCACTCTTTGGGAGACGAGGATTCACTCTTTGAACGTTTCACGACCATAGCCCACTTGGATGAACTGAAATTACAGAGCTTATTGCACCAGGAGATAGCTAAACGTCGGATGAAGTAGTTGCACGATCTTAAAGCAAAGAAGTATACCTTTAAAAAAGGGCAATTAGTTCTGTATTACGATGCACATAGGGAGCTGTTTCCAGGGAAGCTGGAACCTAGATGGGATGGCCCCTACAAGATTGTCAGGATAGGGGAAAATAGGTCTATGGCTCTACTAGCTAATTTGCAGGGAGTAGAATTTAAAAATAAGGCTAATCTTAATAAGATTAAACCTTATTATTTCTAAGTATGCTAATACGGAAAGTGTATTGTAGGTCCATGCTGGGGCAGATTTGAGACCTGCAAAAGAGCTTAAAGCTGGTTGATGGGGCGGTTAATTCCTTATTTGGAGCACCCATATCTGGAGCAGAGATACCATCAGGGAAAACTTATCTGGTGGAGCAAAGGATACAAAGTGATTGAGCAAGAAGACGGAACCTTTGTGTGGGAGATCAAAGTCTTCTGCGATCACTGCTTACGAATGTTGACAAGTATCCCTGTTGAGTTTAATGAAGAAGGTGGGATGGAGCCGTCAGTTCATCCTCTAAACATGTTAAATTTTGACTATCCTAATTACGAATAGAGGAGTTCGTGATGACAGGCTGTGTAAACCCATTGTGGACGTACATATTATATTTTGACGGGGTGTCCAGGGGCCCTAGTAAAAAAGGGAGTGTTGGAGTAGTAATCTGAGATCCCCGACGTAGAGTTACGATGAAGTTGGCTGCTTATCTCGGGGTAGGATTCACTAACAATATGGCGGAGTATAAAGCCTTGATTATGGGACTGTATATTGCCGGGCAAGGTGGTATTCGGTGGTTGTTAGTAAAAGGGGATTTCTAGTTGATCTTGAATCAGCTAGATGGGACATACACAATGCGAAATCCCATTCTTTGTATGTATCATCGAACTGCGATGACCCTACTTGAGGAGTTTGAGAGAGTGTCTTTTCAGCTGATTCCACGTTACTGGAATTAGTTTGCGGATTCACTAGCAAATCTTGCTTATGAAGAAGACCTTTTCTTCAACTGTGGTCCTAGTTTGAATATTGCTATCAGTAATGAGACAGGACCCGGTCGCTTGTGGGGAATGTTATCAGAGCATGCAATATATGGCAGGCGATGGTTGATATGGGTGATGCAAAGAGTAGCCGAGACCGATCTACCGTTGTTATCTTGGACCCATAGGCTAATTAGACAGCATGTTATGCGTACGCCTCTTGCTATATATGCAGGAGGGATGGGTCATAATCTTATGCATTTAGCTTAGGGCTGTGAGTCCTATTTTCCCTCCTTGGAAAGGAGCATATTATTGTATATTTATACTATTTTGGGGAGGGATGTGTAGGTGCTATTTTGTTTTATTTCATTAGGCCAAGAGGGCCAGTTTTGCGAGGTTTTAAATGCTTTATCTCGCTAGGCCAAGAGGGCCGATCAGTTTTTGTAGAGAAATGTTTTATTTCATTAGGCCAAGAGGGCCAGTTGTCTGTTTAGTACAGGTGCGGTTAATGGTTTCTTGTTTTAGTCTTGTGCTAGATAGGTTCAAAGAAGAGCTTGGAAGGAGCCTTTGTTGCGCGGAAGCTTCTCGTGGCCCTATCCAGGTGATATCTCTCCTTTTTGAGTACCCTGTTTTTATGCTATATGTGTCTGTGTACTTGTGGGGGATTTTCTTTTCTTGTTGGGGACCGGCGTTGAATGCATGAAGTCCCAGGTTTAGGTTAGGTATGTCTGAGGGAGGTTTGAGTAGTCGTTGCCTTCTATAAAGACATTGCCAGGCATCAAAAGACATGTTTTAGAAGGTAGTTCTAGTGACCCTGTTCTGCTAGCCTACTAGGCAGTCGTTCTAGGAGTTCTTGTTAGTTGTGAGGCAGTTAGAGAAGCCTGCTAGAAAAATGATAATGATAGAGAGGAAAAAAAACCTTGAATATCTCAAAAGAATATAAATATATACAAAGGTGTGTAAAAAGGGGTTCTAACCCCTATACAAATAGAAAAGGAAAGGAAAGAAAAATTTATAAGCAGTTGCTCATCGCCTTGTGGAAGTCTTGGTAGGTTCCTGGGGACGAGTCAGACCTGGGGCCGATGCCTTGTCTTCCTAGGGGTGGCGTCTCGCTGGAAAAGAAGAAAGTAAGGAAGGTTGGAGCGAAAATAAAAGTGAGCATCAGGAAAGGATTAAGTGTCGCCTTGCGAGGGCTTGGTAGGTTCTTGGGTACCGAGACAGGACCTGAGGCCGATGCCCTGTTCTCCTTGGGTCACTATGCTCAGCTCCCTCCTTTTTACATGCCCGAGTATGAGAAATAAAAACCTAAAAGAAGAAATGTATTAAAAGAAAATACTTCTTGATCAGGCTGTAGGAGTCCTCGCCTAGTAGGAGCTCCTGGTTGTGTTGTCCTTAGTCAGGTAGGTCGTTCAGACCACCATGTAGGGCAACCTTTTTGATAGTTCTTTTTAGTTTGGCCGTGTTGGAGCAGTTGGTTAGTGACTAGCTTCAGACCTTCTATCAGATTATACTAGGCCTACTCCTTGTGGATGTCATGCCTTGGTTTTGTCAGGGGGTAGGGTGAGCATTGTGCTATGGTTTAATATGTGTCTATTTTGTATCAGCTTGATGCTTCCTTTGGTTGGTTTGTGTAGATCTGTTGTGGGATTCGACGGGCTGAGTCGCTCTATCCCGTGGTCGCCAATGAGAGAGGAGTTTTGAGTCCGGGATATGCCTAAAATTTACCAAAAAATCCAGAATTTAGGGAAAAAATATTTAACATCGAAGGCAGCGGTTGCAGCTAGGACGATTTTAAGCACCAAGTGAAAGACAACTTTTAAAAGGTGCCCGAGCGACACTTGTGGATTTTTGATAATTTTTTTGACTACCGTGCAGGATGTCAGGAGCTGCCAGTCAGTGCGGTATGTCAAGCTGGATGCCTAGGATTTTTCAGAGCTCGAATTAGAGTCCGGACGAGGAAGGAGCCAACAAATGGCCAAGATTTGAAAGGTTGGCCACAACTTGGATCAAAGGGGGGGTGCCCTCTGGAATTTAAAACCCCCCCACCCCCCCCTCCCCCCAGTTTTGCGAGGTTTTAAATGCTTTATCTCGCTAGGCCAAGAGGGCCGATCAGTTTTTGTAGAGAAATGTTTTATTTCATTAGGCCAAGAGAGCCAGTTGTCTGTTTAGTACAGGTGCGGTTAATGGTTTCTTGTTTTAGTCTTGTGCTAGATAGGTTCAAAGAAGAGCTTGGAAGGAGCCTTTGTTGCGTGGAAGCTTCTCGTGGCCCTATCCAGGTGATATCTCTCCTTTTTGAGTACCCTGTTTTTATGCTATATGTGTCTGTGTACTTGTGGGGGATTTTCTTTTCTTGTTGGGGACCGGCGTCCAAGGCATGAAGTCCCAGGTTTAGGTTAGGTATGTCTGAGGGAGGTTTGAGTAGTCGTTGCCTCCTGTAAAGACATTGCCAGGCATCAAAAGACATGTTTTAGAAGGTAGTTCTAGTGACCCTGTTCTGCTAGCCTACTAGGCAGTCGTTCTAGGAGTTCTTGTTAGTTGTGAGGCAGTTAGAGAAGCCTGCTAGAAAAATGATAATGATAGAGAGGAAAAAAAACCTTGAATATCTCAAAAGAACATAAATATATACAAAGGTGTGTAAAAAGGGGTTCTAACCCCTATACAAATAGAAAAGGAAAGGAAAGGAAAATTTATAAGCAGTTGCTCATCGCCTTGTGGAAGTCTTGGTAGGTTCCTGGGGATGAGTCAGACTTGGGGCCGATGCCTTGTCTTCCTAGGGGTGGCGTCTCGCTGGAAAAGAAGAAAGTAAGGAAGGTTGGAGCGAAAATAAAAGTGAGCATCAGGAAAGGATTAAGTGTCGCCTTGCGAGGGCTTGGTAGGTTCATGGGTACCGAGACAGGACCTGAGGCCGATGCCCTGTTCTCCTTGGGTTACTATGCTCAGCTCCCTCCTTTTTACATGCCCAAGTATGAGAAATAAAAACCTAAAAGAAGAAATGTATTAAAAGAAAATACTTCTTGATCAGGCTATAGGAGTCCTCGCCTAGTAGGAGCTCCTGGTTATGTTGTCCTTAGTCAGGTAGGTCGTTCAGACCACCATGTAGGGCAACCTTTTTGATAGTTCTTTTTAGTTTGGCCGTGTTGGAGCAGTTGGTTAGTGACTAGCTTCGGACCTTCTATCAGATTATACTAGGCCTACTCCTTGTGGATGTCATGCCTTGGTTTTGTCAGGGGGTAGGGTGAGCATTGTGCTATGGTTTAATATGTGTCTATTTTGTATCAGCTTGATGCTTCCTTTGGTTGGTTTGTGCAGATCTGTTGTGGGATTCGACGGGCTGAGTCGCTCTATCCCATGGTCGCCAATGAGAGAGGAGTTTTGAGTCCGGGATATGCCTAAAATTTACCAAAAAATCTAGAATTTAGGGGAAAAATATTTAACATCGAAGGCGGCGGTTGCAGCTAGGACGATTTTAAGCACCAAGTGAAAGACAACTTTTAAAAGGTGCCCGAGCGACACTTGTGGATTTTTGATAATTTTTTTGACTACCGTGCAGGATGTCAGGGAGCTGCCAGTCAGTGCGGTATGTCAAGCTGGATGCCCAGGATTTTTCAGAGCTCGAATTGGAGTCCGGATGAGGAAGGAGCCAACAAATGGCCAAGATTTGAAAGGTTGGCCACAACTTGGATCAAAGGGGGGGTGCCCTCTGGAATTTAAACCCCCCCCCCCCAGTTTTGCGAGGTTTTAAATGATTTATCTCGCTAGGCCAAGAGGGCCGATCAGTTTTTGTAGAGAAATGTTTTATTTCATTAGGCCAAGAGGGCGAGATGTCTGTTTAGTACAGGTGCGGTTAATGGTTTCTTGTTTTAGTCTTGTGCTAGACAGGTTCAAAGAAGAGCTTGGAAGGAGCCTTTGTTGCGCGGAAGCTTCTTGTGGCCCTATCCAGGTGATATCTCTCCTTTTTGAGTACCCTGTTTTTATGCTATATGTGTCTGTGTACTTGTGGGGGATTTTCTTTTCTTGTTGGGGACCGGCGTCCAAGGCATGAAGTCCCAGGTTGAGGTTAGGTATGTCTGAGGGAGGTTTGAGTAGTCGTTGCCTCCTGTAAAGACATTGCCAGGCATCAAAAGACATGTTTTAGAAGGTAGTTCTAGTGACCCTGTTCTGCTAGCCTACTAGGCAGTCATTCTAGGAGTTCTTGTTAGTTGTGAGGCAGTTAGAGAAGCCTGCTAGAAAAATGATAATGATAGAGAGGAAAAAAAACCTTGAATATCTCAAAAGAATATAAATATATACAAAGGTGTGTAAAAAGGGGTTCTAACCCCTATACAAATAGAAAAGGAAAGGAAAGGAAAATTTATAAGCAGTTGCTCATCGCCTTGTGGAAGTCTTGGTAGGTTCCTGGGGACGAGTCAGACCTTGGGCCGATGCCTTGTCTTCCTAGGGGTGGCGTCTCGCTGGAAAAGAAGAAAGTAAGGAAGGTTGGAGCGAAAATAAAAGTGAGCATCAGGAAAGGATTAAGTGTCGCCTTGCGAGGGCTTGGTAGGTTCTTGGGTACCGAGACAGGACCTGAGGCCGATGCCTTGTTCTCCTTGGGTCACTATGCTCAGCTCCCTCCTTTTTACATGCCCGAGTATGAGAAATAAAAACCTAAAAGAAGAAATGTATTAAAAGAAAATACTTCTTGATCAGGCTGTAGGAGTCCTCGCCTAGTAGGAGCTTCTGGTTGTGTTGTCCTTAGTCAGGTAGGTCGTTCAGACCACCATGTAGGGCAACCTTTTTGATAGTTCTTTTTAGTTTGGCCGTGTTGGAGCAGTTGGTTAGTGACTAGCTTCGGACCTTCTATCAGATTATACTAGGCCTACTCCTTGTGGATGTCATGCCTTGGTTTTGTCAGGGGGTAGGGTAAGCATTGTGCTATGGTTTAATATGTGTCTATTTTGTATCAGCTTGATGCTTCCTTTGGTTGGTTTGTGTAGATCTGTTGTGGGATTCGACGGGTTGAGTCGCTCTATCCCGTGGTCGCCAATGAGAGAGGAGTTTTGAGTCCGGGATATGCCTAAAATTTACCAAAAAATCCAGAATTTAGGGGAAAAATATTTAACATCGAAGGCGGTGGTTGCAGCTAGGACGATTTTAAGCACCAAGTGAAAGACAACTTTTAAAAGGTGCCCGAGCGACACTTGTGGATTTTTGATAATTTTTTTGACTACCGTGCAGGATGTCAAGAGCTTCCAGTCAGTGCGGTATGTCAAGCTGGATGCCCAGGATTTTTCAGAGCTCGAATTGGAGTCCGGACGAGGAAGGAGCCAACAAATGGCCAAGATTTGAAAGGTTGGCCACAACTTGGATCAAAGGGGGGGTGCCCTCTGGAATTTAAAACCCCCCCACCCCCCCTCCCCCCAGTTTTGCGAGGTTTTAAATGCTTTATCTCGCTAGGCCAAGAGGGCCGATCAGTTTTTGTAGAGAAATGTTTTATTTCATTAGGCCAAGAGGGCCAGTTGTCTGTTTAGTACAGGTGCGGTTAATGGTTTCTTGTTTTAGTCTTGTGCTAGACAGGTTCAAAGAAGAGCTTGGAAGGAGCCTTTGTTGCGCGGAAGCTTCTCGTGGCCCTATCCAAGTGATATCTCTCCTTTTTGAGTACCCTGTTTTTATGCTATATGTGTCTGTGTACTTGTGGGGGATTTTCTTTTCTTGTTGGGGACCGGCGTCCAAGGCATGAAGTCCCAGGTTTAGGTTAGATATGTCTGAGGGAGGTTTGAGTAGTCGTTGCCTCCTGTAAAGACATTGCCAGGCATCGAAAGACATGTTTTAGAAGGTAGTTCTAGTGACCCTATTCTGCTAGCCTACTAGGCAGTCGTTCTAGGAGTTCTTGTTAGTTGTGAGGCAGCTAGAGAAGCCTGCTAGAAAAATGATAATGATAGAGAGGAAAAAAAACCTTGAATATCTCAAAAGAACATAAATATATACAAAGGTGTGTAAAAAGGGGTTCTAACCCCTATACAAATAGAAAAGGAAAGGAAAGGAAAATTTATAAGCAGTTGCTCATCGCCTTGTGGAAGTCTTGGTAGGTTCCTGGGGATGAGTCAGACCTGGGGCCGATGCCTTGTCTTCCTAGGGGTGGCATCTCGTTGGAAAAGAAGAAAGTAAGGAAGGTTGGAGCGAAAATAAAAGTGAGCATCAGGAAAGGATTAAGTGTTGCCTTGCGAGGGCTTGGTAGGTTATTGGGTACCGAGACAGGACCTGAGGCCGATGCCCTGTTCTCCTTGGGTCACTATGCTCAGCTCCCTCCTTTTTACATGCCCGTGTATGAGAAATAAAAACCTAAAGGAAGAAATGTATTAAAAGAAAATACTTCTTGATCAGGCTGTAGGAGTCCTCGCCTAGTAGGAGCTCCTGGTTGTGTTGTCCTTAGTCAGGTAGGTCGTTCAGACCACCATGTAGGGCAACCTTTTTGATAGTTCTTTTTAGTTTGGCCGTGTTGGAGCAGTTGGTTAGTGACTAGCTTCGGACCTTCTATCAGATTATACTAGGCCTACTCCTTGTGGATGTCATGCCTTGGTTTTGTCAGGGGGTAGGGTGAGCATTGTGCTATGGTTTAATATGTATTTATTTTGTATCAGCTTGATGCTTCCTTTTGTTGGTTTGTGCAGATCTGTTGTGGGATTCGACGGGCTGAGTCCCTCTATCCCGTGGTCGCCAATGAGAGAGGAGTTTTGAGTCCGGGATGTGCCTAAAATTTACCAAAAAATCCAAAATTTAGGGAAAAAATATTTAACATCGAAGGCGGCGGTTGCAGCTAGGACGATTTTAAGCACCAAGTGAAAGACAACTTTTAAAAGGTGCCCGAGCGACAATTGTGGATTTTTGATAATTTTTTTGACTACCGTGCAGGATGTCAGGAGCTGCTAGTCAGTGCGGTATGTCAAGTTGGATGCCCAGGATTTTTCAGAGCTCGAATTGGAGTCCGGACGAGGAAGGAGCCAACAAATGGCCAAGATTTGAAAGGTTGGCCACAACTTGGATCAAAGGGGGGGTGCCCTCTGGAATTTAAAACCACCCCCCCCAAACTTGATGATCAAAAGGCATGAAGAAAAAACATGAAGATGAGCACGACGTGAAGCAACAGGGCGGCCAAAATTTGCGCTCCATCCTCATGATGGATGATTTCCTGGCTGTGAGCACCCCATGCAACAGACATTGGGGCTAATCTTCTCCTTCTTGGCTGATCTTATCACCTGTCTTCGCGCCAGGAATGGCTGCCGGGATGAAGAGAACAGATTCTAGTCTTTCTCTCTCCTCCCTCTCTCTCTTCCCTATGGGCTATTCATGTGTACCATCTTGATGAAGGAACCGGGGAGGGAGAATGAAGGAAATGGTGATGAAGATTGATGGATATGCTGAAGATTGATGAACATCATTGGATTGAGAGCAATGGAGGCTCTGTCTGGTGGTTATGCAGTCATTCAAGGCATCTCGGGTTACGTAAAAACACGGTATGACCATTTTTATGAAGAAAATGAAGGAATTTTGATAGTTTATGATGATAATTATGTTCTTATTGGATGAAAATTTGTTTGTGTGCTGTTTGCATCATGAGCAATTACTGTTCATAAAACATTTTCGATTTTGCAATGATTTACATGCTTTATTTAATTCCCGTAAACCCGAAATGCGGTTTTTAAGTGGCAAAATGGTAGTTTTTCCGTTTCGAGTGGGTAAAAAGTGTTCCCATGGGGAAAATATGGAAGATAAATTGAATGTTAGTATGGTCAAGTGATTGGAATAAGAAAAACCAAAAAGTCGTATATTTTATTGCCAAATAAATCAAAGAAAATGGGGAAAATAAGAGGAAAAATAGAAATACGTCTTGGAAAAATAAGGAAAAATATAATGATTGTTTGTGGATGTATGGTAGTGGCAAAGCATGAGGTTTAGCCTCAGTTTGCCCTATCTCTTTGTCAAAGTTTGTGATTTATCGCTTTTTATACATCAGAACATGACAAAATGAACCTCTACACCTGTGCAACGAAAGCAATACCTAAACGTAGGGGGTTGGAATGTTTGAATGGTGTGATTTGCGTGCTGATTATTGCTGATTTTCTGATGCATATCATGTCATAGAGTTCGTGGTATGTTAATTAAGAGGATAGTAGTATGAGTGTTATCTCGGTGCTATCCTTTCATCGTCGCAACGTGTTAGTAAATGCATTAAAAGCCTGGTTGTGCACCATGTGTTTCTGATTTAAAATGATGTTTGAGCACTTTAGAATCATTCAGTTTGCATGTACATGATGATCATGGTATCGGAATATAAAACCTGGATGCATAGCACATGTTTTCAATGACAATGACCCACGTTTGAGTGTGAAAAGGCATCCTAAGCTGTAGGATAGACGTTTTGTTTCTTGTGGGATTATTTGGTGAGGAAATATGGTATATCTCCTAGATTCGAAATGAAATAGTGGAGTTTGTTCGTTTGTTTTATATGTTGAGCAGCGCATCAAGGGGCTAATCCCTGCGATGTAGGAGAGCTGCAGTGGGGCCGCAGTGTTTCTACCGAGAGGTTGCCTCCCATGTATGTGATTATCGTGGCATTTATGGCCAATGTGTGAGGGTTCTCCCTCTGAGGAGTTTATAGAAAGGGAAACGTTGGACTAGAAAACTATAAAACTATAAGCACATAGATTAGGCTTTAGGACAGTTCGTCCTTTAGCAGTAGATTGATGCTCCTGGCCCGCAAGGCCATGAGGGTGTGTTTGTCTGTTATGAGCATGAGGTCGGCTAGTGCCATAGCCAGTGCCGGCCCATTTCAGGTTCCATCAGGTTGCTCCATTTCTCATATAACCTCTATCCATCTCTCTTCAAACCTAGTTTTGTATTTATATACTTTCTCATTCTCTTCTTGATACATTCTTTTTACAGATGTTTATAAACCCTTAAGAGATTGTCTCATTGTAAACCTAGTAATAAAACCGGTTTTGACTTCATTCTAGTTTGCCTTTACTTCCTTAGTTACAATGAATCCTACTAGAGTCTTGTATAGCCCTTAAGAAGCATATCAATCATTCTAAGCTTGTTAGCACTAGTATCTTTGCCACCATTGTAGGCTATCTATTCCAGTTTTTCGATAAACTTACTAGCATCCTCATCCTCAATACCAAAAAAAGGCTCATATCCAAGAGTAATCATAGTTTGCATATAGGTTGGACTCCAAAACTCACACTTCTCAACTAATATGATTTGTGTCAAGAGATGATTAGTGGGGGCACCAAATTGTGATATCAATCCCCAAGCCAACATCATAGGAGAAAAAGCCAAGGATCTCTACTAACAAAGTACCCAAATCATGGCAAACTCACTAAGTCTTCTCCTATCACCTACTTTTCATTCACATCTCTATTTGGGCTTTTGACAATTCAACTTCTTACAATTATAGATTTTCGTATTTGAAAGAATCGTGAAGTTGTAAGAACAACAAAATTGCAAGCCTTTGGGAGTGCAAGTTGTTTTTAAATTCATATTTATATTTCCATATAAAATTATATGTATTCTAGTATTGGGATAGTGGCTCTCTCACACTCAAGCTCACTCTTTGGCCTCACAACTCAACCCCTCTACAACGTTGCATCCATGGGTGTTTGGAAGACTCACTAGATAAGCTCACACTACACTAAAACACTAGGTTTGTAGTTGAGTTCCAACTACCTTGTTTTGAACTTCAAGCAAGGAGCATCTTGTACAAAAAGGTATAAAAACACCTCCTTAAATAAATGTATATGCATCCATAATTTAAATGTTGCATGTATCTTAGGCGTCCTTTCTGGTTAGGATTGGTTCCCATTAGGTCTTGTTCTTTATTAAAATGTGTCACTTGTGATGCATTGGTATATGTAAGAATAATGGTTTAATGTGTGCATGGATAGATTGTGCTCAAGCAATCTTTAAAAAGTAGCATTGTGATGTGCTTTTGCAAAATTGAAAAAGCCCCTAAGTCTACATAGGGTGGGTTACTTTTAGAACCTTGTTTGCATGTGTGGTTATTGTTTTTCTAGTTCAATAATCAAATAAAACTTGAACTCTTGACAAGCTAGGTGTTTGAGTGTTGTTTAACTTTTAATTTTACATAATGCATATACCTCTATATGTTGAGATTGGTTGTATCTATAGGTTGGAAAGAAGCTGGAAAGAAGTTGTGGATCAAGAGGCCAAGTGAACATGAGAAGAGGTAAAGTTTTCAAAGTGTTAAATATTGCACATCACTGGGGGCATGACACAAGCACTACATTATGCCATGTTGTTTTGGACATTACTTGGGGTTTCGTATACTCCATCTTCTCAACTACTTCGGTGCCATTGGATGGATGCATTGATTTGCACCATTTCTTTGCATTGGCATGGCATGAGGCTCACTGGAGCTATATCAAGTAAACCTAGTTGCACAAGCACTTTGAATGTGCACCTTTAAATGCACTTACCTTGCTACACATCACTTCAGGAAAATGCTAACATTCAATAAGAATTATGGGATGAGAGGTGTGATGAGGGTTGGGAAGGACTACATCAAATGTGAGATAGGATTCATATGTGGTGCATCATACATGGCCAAGCAAGAGAGAGTTGTAAGCACGGGGGGTTGAGTGGCACTCCATATATCAATTGAGAGGTGATACTCTCGAGTGTTAAAGTATCTAAATTAATTCAATGAACTTGTGTGTGCAATCTTTGCATGTGCATTAGCACATTAGTCAAGCTAAACACAACTTATTCAAGTGCCTCCATTCTTTCAATGTAAACATTTGTTAGCTTGATATGCATATCATGATCCCAACTTGCATTATCCTTCTAAAACATGAGTGCATGGAGTATGAGGTATATCAATGGCATAGCATGTTGTCCTATAGGTGTGCATCGAGGGTCATGTGTAGGAGCCCTTGAGAATGGGCCTAGTATCAAACTTGGGCCTTCTTTAGCTATTTTCAAGAAGAGAATTGTAAAGGGGGATTAGGATGAGTGTAGATCTTTTTCCTTTATGAGAGGTGAGAAAAAGGAGAGTATATATGGCCTTGTGTCTTGAAGGAGTGGGTGTTTTATATATATGTATTTGTATGAGTGTAGATCTTTTTCCTTTATGAGAGGTGATAAAAAGGAGAGTATAGATATCTATATGGATACATGTCTTTATACTTATATATATGGCCTCGTGTGTCTTGAAGAAGTGGGTGTTTTATATATATGTATTTGTGAGCGTCTATATGTGTGTGTGAAGGGAGCATGCAGCAGTTGCTGCAGAGAAGGAGGACATCACTACTTGGGGGTTTTGACAGAGATCGGCTACTACTAGATTCTTGTGATGAAATGATGGTGGTGGACCCATGCTGTGGATTGAGGGCACGAACTTGTGAAGAGGAGGAGTAGCACAGCAAACACATGATACCATGCTCAGATGAGACTGACATATCTCTTCGCACCATCTACTATTGAGAAGTTTATTTTTTCCATAGCCAGGTTGAAACAAAGAGTAGGAATCATAGGTGCCACCCAATTATAGGTTCTAGGGTGGCAGCATCATAACGCAACCTTTATCTTTGAATTCAAAAGGGTGAAAATTTTCAATCCAAACTGGTGTTGCTTTGAGGACAATGGTGTTTTTCCCTTTGGGGGTATGCTGATGTAAGGCCGAGAAAAAGTCTGTTGTGTGGAGGAAGGCATATATATGGGCTACTACATCAAGCATTAGAGCACTGCACAAAATGATAGGGTGCTTGTCAAAGCATATGATAAGAAGGATAAACTTATTGTGCTGATGTAAGGCCGAGAAAAAGTCTGTTGTGTGGAGGAAGGCATATATATGGGCTACTACATCAAGCATTAGAGCACTGCACAAAATGATAGGGTGCTTGTCAAAGCATATGATAAGAAGGATAGACTTATTGTAGCTTGACATAGCCATTGGTTAGCATGCGAGAAGCAAAAGATCATCTGTGAGAAGTGAAGCTTGTGGGAGGTGGTAGTCCATGTTGTTCGGGCGCTAAGGAAGGGGCTACTGCAAGATCTAGGCATGGTGGATCTCTACCAAAGGCAATGTGTTTATCTAGTGCATCATTTCTCATACCCTACCTTTATCTAATTTTATCAGTCGATAAATAAAAAATGGACCATTCACATGTGTAAATTAAGGGAGTTTCTCTTTCCATACCATGATTAGTCTCATGACGTTTCAATGGATTCCAATTCTTTGTGACTCAAGAAACACCTTTCACATGGACCGTCGAACACTTAGGATTGAGAAAATGTCATGAATTATTGCTTAATTCTTTGAGTTGAATAACTATATGAGAGGTTTGGAGATTGACTTTAGTGCTTTAGACTGAACAAATTCCAATCCAGTTTTCCGATTTTCATGGGACCGATGGAGAAGACCCCCAAAGGTTTTTGGAAAAGCTATCTAATGAATGAAGTTGAGAGGAGAGAGTAGAATGAGCTAAACAGAGAGAAAGAGAAAGAAAGACTAGAATAGGAGAGAGAAAGAAAAGAGGGGAGAAGGGAGGAGGAAGCCATGGAAGCACAAGATGAAGGTGAAGAGTACAATGTGCAATCTGCAAGCAGGGTGTGATCAAAAGAAGGCATAACTGGCTAGTCATTGGGCATCGTGGAGGTGAGGAAATTCATTGACAATAGTTGTTGGGTGCCACGAGGCTTCTTGTAGGGGTAGGACTTGCCATTTGATGAGGTACTCCTTGATGGATCGAGATCTTAGGTGCTTATCTTGTTGCCCAATGATTGCCTCAGGGATATACTGAATGATACCTTCTTCATCTTCTTGGGGGGGGGGGGGGGGTTTCTTCCACATAGTCCACTCAGGTACCAATGAAGGGCTTCAGCTGGTTGACATGAAACACATTGTGAATCTTGGTGGCAGGGGGAAGGTCTAATTGGTAGGCCAAATCACCAACAAATAAGCTTCTTGAAGATCCTCAATCCAATCACTATGCAACTCTGAAATGGAGGAGACTCTGCATGCCCACATCCGAGAGAGTGAATCAATCATGATATTATCTTTGCCTCGAGTGTGAGAAATGTCAAAATCATAGTTTTGCAATGTCGCCACCCATCTCCTTTTCTTAGGAGTTAAAGTAGACTGAGTTAGGAAGTAGTGAAGGACACAATGGCCACTCTTTACTTAAAAGCGACTGCCATACAAATATTGGTGCCATTTCTTAATAGCATGGAGGGTGGCCAACATCTCCTAGTCATAAACATTCATTTGCATCTCCTTGTCATCAAGCTTGCAGCTCTCAAAACCAATCACACCATGCTCTTGTAGCAAGACCACATCAATGCCCCCGCCACTGACATCGCATTGAATGGTAAACATCTTGGAGAAATTAGGGCATACGAGGATGGGGTTGAAGTAAGCATTTCCTTTAGCTGTTTGAAGCTATAATCAATAGTGGCATCTCAAAAGAAAGATTTATTTCTTAGTCGATCAGTCAAAGGTGCTGCGATGGTGGCATAATGCTTAATGAAGCATCTATAAAATGAGGAGAGACCAACGAAACCACATAATGAAGTAGTGGTGGAGGGAGTGGGCCAGTCTTAACACATTGCACCTTCTTGCGGTTAGCTTGTATGCCATTTTTGCTAACAATGTGTCCCAAGTACTCCATAGATGTCTACATGGAGTTATACTTACTTTCTTTAGCAAAGAGTTGATGCTCTCTCAATATATCAAACACCCTTTCGACATGTGTCAAGTGCTCCTATTGTGACTTGCTGTAAATGAGGATGTCATTTAAAAAAACAAGCCTTAAACTTGAATAGGAAGGGGTGAAGATTTTTATTCACGAGGCTTCGAAATGTGGTGAGGGCTTAGTCAACTCAAAAGGCATCACTAGAAAATATAAAGCCTACGATCAGTCCTAAAAGTTGCTTTAATCTCATCACCCTCTCTCATATGGATTTGATGGTAGCCAGAGTGCAGATCAATCTTAGTGAAAAAGCATGCCCCTTTCAACTCATCCAGCAAGTCATCAATCCTTGGGATGAGATAGCAATTCTTCACTGTGATTTTGTTCAAGTCTATGTAGTCGATGCACATGCAGAAAGGGCCCTCTTTCTTTTTGACAAATATGCCAGGGGATGAGTATGTAAGGGAAAGAACTTGGTTCAATCAAACACATCTCAAGCAACTCTATGACTTGCTTTGCAACCTCTTCACATTCACACTTGGGGAGTGGCTTGTTCACTAGCTTGGAATGGGGCTCTAAATCAAGTGGGTGGTCCACTTGCCTCTTAGGGGAAGGGCTATAGGTATCTTAAATAAATAACTATACTCCTCAAGTAGGGCTTAAAAGACTGAATTGTTAGATTCTTTGGAGGGATGATCTGAATTTTCCTTATTCAAGTGCAAGACAAAGATCTATGAGCATATCTTAAACTCCCGTTTTGAGTTGCTTTGTTGTAAGAGGTGAAAATCAACATTATCTTGAATTCTCTCTAAGCAGATGAGCTGTCCATGCATCATAAACTCCATGTAGAGCTGAGAGAAGTCCATAGCAAAATTTCCCAATTGTTTTACCCAATCACAACCCAACACAACATCAATGGGGCCATATCTAAGGCAATTAGGTCAACCAATGCCACATAATTTTCAGCCAAGCATAGGGGTCTATAGGACATACATGTGTGCTGATTTCTACCTCTCCATTTGCTACTTGAACTTTTAGGGGGTGTTGTAATTTTGTAGGGGTGCATGTCAACTGGTCAATGACTAATGTATTGACTGATTTGCCAACTGGTCATCACTAATGTCAACTACCACTATCCACAAGGATAAAGACATGCTTGCCATGAATATTGCCTTGAATGCGCAAGGTGCTGGGGCTCCTATAACCCATCCAAGCATCCAAGGAGATGGAGCAAAAGGAGGTGGTAGCTAGGTGGGATGTCAAATCAAGTGCATGGGATGGCTCGAGTCAAAGGGAAACCCATCCTTTGGGTCATAGAATTGCTCGTGATCCACATCCTTAGCATGCTCATCATTGTCAACAGGTAAGTCATCCTCATCATTGTGCCAATCTTTAATTACATACATGCTATGAACCTTGACCTTGGCTATCTTATAAGGGAACTTAGAGGCATGGTTGACAGTGTACTTATCCCTACATTTAAAGCATACGCTTTTTCCTTCCATTCCTTCACAACATCTAAGAAAATGAACCGCTGGCCACTGGAGCCATTGGAGGGTGATGTAATGGAGTGTCTATTTTCAGCATACTTACTCTCATCATTAGAGCCAAAGGTTGTCTCAAAAGTGCCATGTTTTCTTTTAGCATGGTAGAGGGAGGAGGTAAGTGGGTATTTTGGGGTTGCTATTAGGCGTGGAATTGCCTCTAAAACCACCTCCATATGGGACTGATCTTGATGGGGTCCATAACCTTGCTGAAAACTTTCATTCTTATGATACTTCCTTGCATATCTTTAAGCCAATTCAATTGCATCAAATAGTGTGGTAGGCTTTTGAGCTATGACATATGCCGATCGGCTAAATTCCAACCCATAGATGTACTTACGCAATTTGGCATCATCACTAATGCTCTCGACATACATGGTCAAGTCCATAAACTGATTTGTATACTCTTGTACTGTAAGATTACATGCCAAGAGTATACCATAATCTTGCCAATCACTCTTTTTACACGAGGGATACAAATACTTGAACCATATTCATATTAAATTCTTCCCAATTATTGAACGGATGATTCTCTTGATTAATAAAGTGCCACCATGTGTGGACAAATCCTTCCAATTGGAGAGAGGCAAAGATAATTTTATGATCATCCATGCGGGGGTAGATATTGAAGCAAGACTCTAACTCGGATGTCCATTCTTCCAAGTCTAATGGTGAGGGAAATTCTTGGGGAAGTTACTATATGTATATCGTCTCCATCACGTGCATTCAAGGCCTATTTATAAATATCCTTATCTGTGAATTTTTCCTAACTAAAACATAATCTTATCTATTCAATCCATAAATAACCCCTTTATATTATACCCTTATGTATGTAAAAAGTGTATAAAAATGGTATTTAAAAATTACATTATTTTGAGCCCACGTGATGCACACATATATTCATGAGTAAGTTACGTGAGGGGAGATTGCCCATTGTACTTAGTGAGAAGAATCTTGTCATGAAGATCATGAAGGACTTGCTACCCATGAAACCCTTGCTGTCCATATATACCATGATGACCATACATACCTTGCTGCCCATACATACCTTGTTGTGCATTTATCCCATGCTGCCCATTATAGCCATACTGTCCATGATTGCCATGCTGGCCTATAATACCATATTGTCCATGATGGGGCTAATTCATATAAGTTCCATTGGGGCTTTGAGGGAGAGTGGGGGAGCTTCTACCAATGTTCTACCAATGGTGGGAGAGGGCCTCACCACTGGAGGGTTGACTACATGGTTGATGGGGGAGCTCAACAGAGGCTCATCATGAGCATGAGAGGGTTCAACAACTTCATAGGTAGAAGGGGGAATACCCTTGGAGCCAAGAATGCTATGTGGACCATGTAGTGGCTCCAGTGGTGGGGGGCATCGAAATTCATGCTTGGATTCATTTACCTTTTCTTGGGATGAAGTGGTAGCTAGCTAAGCTACAAGAGCGATGAGCAATTCTAGGTTTTGCTGAGTCCTAGAGTTTGAGAGGGCCATTTTCTCAATTGCTTCATTGAATTTGGATATAATTTGGTGGTGGTTGGTGACCATGTCATTATACCTCTACATATGATGAAGCTCATGTTGACATAAAGTGTGGTTGAGCAGGTTGTAGGAATCCATATTGGGCACTTCCTCATGCATATTGCCATGGTAATCTTGTGTCAAGATAGGTTCATCATTCATGGAGGTCTTGGAGTCTTTAATCTCCATCCAGAGCTCCTCATGGACCTTACTTTTGCCTCTCTAGCTAGCCATCTAGATGCAGTCCACACGACCCAATGTCTGTAAATGGGGTGTAACTTTTGGTGGAAAACTCTGATCAAGGAGATTTTTTATTCAAATCAAAGAGGAGAAGCCCTTTTTGAAATGAGCTACTAAGCTTTGTGACAAAAAATGATCAAAATTTTCTACAATTGGATTTTTGTGTGTGGAGTGGTCTGCACACCCTGGCCATAGTGACCCAAGTGCACAAAAATGGCCATGACTTTTAGGTTGTAACTCCAATTGGGGAGATTTTTGATCCAAACTAGATAGGACAAAGCCCTCTTCAAGAGGAGCTATAGGATTCACTCCTAAGTGTAATATAGAATTTTCTATAATTAAATATTTATGACTATCCTGTGATTGATTGTGACTAAAAACACTGTTTGTCCCTTGATGCAAATGCACTGTATGGATGGTTCATAGAGTGAGGGACCTGAGTAACATCATAAAAAACATCCTAAGAATACTAATCACAATCCCAAGAACATTTACATGTCCATATGCTCTATCATCATTGCATAAGTGGGGCTTAATGCTATACATCTCTTCTGACTGCATACAACTCAAGTGTCATATATGGGCACCATAAGCACTGAAAGGGTTTCCAAAGGGTATTATTTCATCGAGAGTGGTGGTTACCATAGGAGGATACCTGCACGTACATACAAGTATCATGCTTTGGATCACAGGGAGGTTGGCGCGCAAATCGGATGCTGGATGCATACATAGCGAGTGCCGGAAGGTCCCCAAGAACAAAAGAACTCTACTTAAGCTCAAAAAGCAAGAAGATAGACTTGCATGACATGAGGCAAAAAGACCAATTGGGTACAATCTCCCCCCATGCCTTATGTGAGCGCTTCACAAGGCATGTATTTATAAATTTATTCATCTCAAATCTAAAAAATAGCCTAATTTTACAATAAGCATGCTCTAGCTTTTGTGTTTGCTTTTGTCCAAATAAAGAATAAAGCGGTTGGTGGGCGACCCAAAAGTGGGGTTGTGCCCAAGTACAATGTCCAATAATGAAATATTTAAACCGTGCGTCCATGCGCATACAAAATAATAAATATTTGTCAAGCGCTTCAATAAATAAGCGTGCCTAAATAAATATTAGTGCCACGTTTTTAATAATAAGACGCGTACCCATAAAAAATAATAATTTCTTTTAGATAATTTGAATACATGCTATCGCCCAATGCTTCCCAATGCCACCGTCGCCTGCTCTACACGTCAAACTGAAGCATTCACAATTGTTAGAAAATAATAAAATTAAACCGACAGAAGTGAATACCTAGTAGTCTTCAACTACAAAATAAATAAATAGGTTGAAACTCTGTCCTAACCTTAATTTAATATGAGTGCACTCTAAACTCATAAACATCCATTAATTTAAATATGTATTTTTCAGAATCACCCGATGTGGAGTCACCCACGTATACATTAAATTAACATGAGGCCTGAAAAAGATAGGTGTCCTTGTCAACTTCTTACACAAGGAATCCACCTTGTGTACGAGCCCTAGTAAATAAATATAGTTTTATGGAATCCATCGCAAAACCTGTGGAAATCCACCGTGGAATAAAAACTCACAGAATCCATCGTGGTCTCATGGAATCCATCGTGAAATATGCCCCCTGGCATCATACCCATGCGATTTATCGTACGACTAAGTGTGGCTGGTGCATTAGTTAAATCAAAAGGCATAACAAGGAATTCATAATGACCAAATTGAGTTCTAAATGCAGTTTTGAAAATATCAAGTGTGTCCAATCATACTCAATGATATCCAGATTTAAGATCTATCTTGCTAAATATTGTGGCCCCTTGTATTTTATCCATGAGGTCCTCTAGCCTAGGAATTGGATATCTATTCTTGACAGTGATCTTATTTAGGGCACGATAGTCAATGCACATCCTATAGGTATTATTTTTCTTTTTAACTAATAGGACACGTGCTCCAAAAGGAGAACTACTGGGCCTAATAAGTCCTCGGGTTAACAATTCTTCAACTTGGGCTTTCTGTTCCATTTGATTATGTCGATAAGGTTCTTTACTGGGTGGTTGAGAATGTGGAATTAAGCCTATTTTATGATCTTCAGGACGTGTAGGTGGTAAGCCAAGTGGTAAGTCAACAGCAAAACAATCTTTAAATTGTGAAAGAAATTGTGCATGCCTAGGATGCATCTATTTTTCCTTAGCTTCAATTTCATTCACCCATATTAAGTAGGATTTGCTACCTTTTCTTAATGCACGTTTAGTCTGTGTGTGACTAAGCAATGGAAAATTATCTAAGGTGTGCATACCATGTAATGTGATTTGTTTCCCATCAGAACAAATCTTCATCAAATGCATGGAATAATCTATATCGGGATTATATTTATGATGCCAAGGCATTCCTAAAATAATATCACTAGATTGCAAAGGCACAACCAATAAATTTATGCACTCAACATAATCACCAATTTTAATTTTTAAGTCATGAACTTCTTGTGTACCATTGTATCTAGTACTTAAGAATGCAGCCTTGATGCGATAATGAGTTGAAACAGTATATAAATTCAATTCTTTGACTAATTTTGTAGAAATAAAATCGTGTGTGCTCCCGTCATCATGTAAAATAATCTTTTCTTTACCATGTACAAGACATTTCATCGTTAATAATTAATGAAGATTTGGCATACCTGGTAAAGTATGTGAAGTAGTACCGATATCGTCATCGTCTTTTGTGAAATCTGGCATTTCTTCATGGTCTTTATCTTCAGTTGCTCCCAAGTAGTTGATGTGAATAGTTGACTTTTTGGATTGATAATTCACCGCTAGATGTCCAGGTTGGTGGCACTTGTAGTAGACTATGAGTTTGGCTTTGGAAACATTACTGGTAATAGCTAGGAGTTTAGGGATGTTGGGATTTGGCTGGAAAGATGGCTTAGGATTTGGATTTGTGTTTGATGGTAAAGCAGGGGGTCGTGTGTCTAAGATTTATAGAAAGAAGATGGAACAAAGCGATTTTGATTGAATATTCAAAAGTTAGAATTGAATTGCTTTGTACCGAAGTTACCATTAGTTGGGAATTGTTGTGGTTGCTTCTCTTGTCTTGGAATTTTGTCTTCAGCATCATGGGCCAAAGAAATCGCATCCTTGAGAGTCATTGGCTTGAACATGTTCACCTTCAGATAAAAGTGACCAAGCAAACCAGACATAAACTTGCACTTGTGGATAACCTCAGGTATATCTTTGAGCATTCGAAGTTGCAATAAGGCGTTCTAGAAATGCTCAATGTATTGCAAAATAGGCTCATGATCTCTTTGTTGCAGAAGATCCCATTGTTTGATTGCTTTTTCGTGGAATTGAGGTGGAAGAAAGTTTTGCAAAAATTTCTTTTGAAAAGCCTCCCAAGTGGTACGACAATCAATACTTTTGTGGACAACAGTCCACCATAGCGATGCTCTGTCCACTAGATGGTTAGTGACACACTTGAGTTTGTCTTTTTTGGTATATTGTTCTTCATGGAAATAATAATCAAACTGACTGATAAAAGCGAGAACAATCTTTCCATCATGTAGCCCATTAAAAGTACGAAATTTGAAATTTCTTTTACTTATCTTGGCTTCTTTCCTCATAGATTGTGCTTCAAGTGTCGCATTGATCGTAGTCGTATAACATCTTCGGGTTGCGGTCCATCTTGTTCGACAGTAGATCGTTGAAGAGTGGCTAGTTGAGCTTGCAAATTTTGACATGCTCTTTGTTCCTCTTGAAGCTGCATCATAATTAGGTCCACTTTTTGCTCCACCGTTGGTTTCCGGTAAATCACCTTTGGCCATAAAATCTTCCATATTTTGATTGGATATCTTATAAAATCTTCTGGTAGCTCAAAGTTGGGTTTACAAGGCTTGTTTTTTTAAAAATATATGACTTTTTGCGATCTTTCTTTTTTTTGCAGGTACGAAAGTTGATGAAATCCTTCTTCCAAGTGGAAAATATAATGTGTGTGTCAGTTTGCTTGCTGGAAACTGTCTCTATTAGAGTGCAGGTACGAATAGGGGCTTGTAAGAAGTTGAAAATGAGTTTGGAATTAACTCAGTGTGAATAGATCTGCTGAGAAAGAGATTTAAAAGATAAGGTATTTAAGCTTTAATAAAGCTTACCCTTAAGCTTAAGCTTTTTAAATAAAAGCTTTGACTAATCAATAGCTAGCGCACAGGACGAGAGGTCGTCGTCCAGAACATGTTGTCACTACAATCGATGAGATTGAGAGCTTAAGCTCTTTCTTAAGATTTTATTAATCTTAAAGATTAATGTTAATGAAAATTTTCTACTCTGAGTCTTCAAAAAAAAAAGTATTGCAAATGAACTTCCCAGGTGGTCCTTCATTGGGCAGAGAGTGGTCCTTCATGATCCAATAGGACAACAGGGGGTTCTTCACTACCAGGAACACACTAGTATGCTAGATTGACTGTAGAGCCCATTCGTTCCAGGAGCTTTGCCTTTGCATAAGATGGTAAGCGATTGGAAGCTCTTGATCTCAGCTTCGCTCTGATACCATTGGTGCACAAATCGGACGCTGGATGCGTACATAGTGAGCACCAGAAGGTCCCCAAGAACAAAAGAATTCTACTTAAGCTCAAAATACAAGAAGATAGACTTGCACAACATAATGCAAAAAGACCAATTGGGTACAATCTCCCCCCATGCCTTGTGTGAGCACTTCACAAGGGATGTATTTATAAATTTATTCATCTCAAAGCTAAAAAATAGCCCAATTTTACAATAAGCATGTTCTAGCTTTTGTGTTTGCTTTTGTCCAAATAAAGAATAAAGCGATTGGGTGGCCCAAAAGTCGGGCTGTACCCAAATACAATGTCCAATAATGAAATATTTAAACCGTGCACCCATACGCATGCAAAATAATAAATATTTATCAAGCACTTAAATTAACAAGCATGCCTAGATAAATATTAGCACCACGCCTTCAATAATAAGACACACACCCATCAAAAATGATAATTTTTCCTAGATAATTTGAATACACGCTATTGCCCACAAGTGCTTCCCAACGCCACCGCCTCCTGCTCTACACACATCAACTGAAGTATTCACAATTGTTAGAAAATAATAAAATTAAACCGATAAAAGTGAATATCTAGCAGTCTTCAACTATAAAATAAATAAATAGGTTGGAACTCTGTCCTAACCTTAATTTAATATGAGTGCACTCTAAACTCATAAACGTCCATTAATTTAAATATGTATTTTGCAGAATCACCTGATGTAGAGTCACCCACGTGCACATTAAATTAACATGACGCCTGAAAAGGATAGCATGCCAACTTCTCGCACAAGGAATCCACCTATGACCCCGGTAAATAAATATAGTTTTACAAAATTCACCGTAAAACCTCACGGAATCCACCGTGGAATAAAAACTCATGTAATCCACCGTGGTCTCACGGAATCCATCCTGGAATATGCCTCCTGGCATTAGAGGTGGGTAAAGTTCCCCTTGGGCCGGGCTATGTACCCCTTTAGGGTCTTAAGTGGTAAGGGAGGGTCACCTATCTTTTGACTTACCACCTTGCATGGCATCAGTCTTTTTCCTAAGCTAGAGTATACATGGAAGGCATTTTCATAAAGCAATCAGCATGAGATGCATTGAAAGGAAACATTGAGTCGTTTCATGAGATGTAAGGATGAACAAGGGCTTGGATAGGGATTACCTTAGCAGTCCAATGACTCACTAGTTGCTACTTACTTGTTTACAAAGGCTTATTACTCCCTTGGGATTAATCCAAAGCACACATGATACAGAAGGAGTTAATGTCAACAAATGCAATTGATTTAAGATTATTCATGATGCATAAGGAGGCAAATGGGGTATTGATTTTAGTGGCACATGCATATAATAAGGGATTGATCTAGTGAAGCCTATGCAACCTTTATCTCTCCAACAAAAGGAGTTAGGCTCAACAAGTGGATTTAGATGAGAGATTAGATCAGAGATTAATAAGGGATTGAACTAGTGAAGCCTATGCAACCTTTATCTCTCCAAACAAAGGAGTTAGGCTCAGCAAGTGGATTTAGATGAGAGATTAAGATTAGATTGGCATACCTCTTCAATGTTTGGGCATATAGTTGAAGCATGATCCCCCATGATGCCAATTTCTCCATCAAGCAAGCCCAATTGGTTGGAGCACTCTAATGGATGAAGCCTTATAGAATTCAAATGCTTCCACTAATGATGGGGGCTCTCGAGATTGTACCAAGCTTAACCTTCAGTGATGGAAGGATTTAAAGAGAGCTTTCGTGATCGTTTCCCACAAGAATTCCCTGCATACTGAGCTCCATGTCTTCAATCCAAGTAAAAGAGGGGGAAAAAGGGGATGAAGGATCTCTTGAGAGATGAGCTTCTAGAGGTAGAGCTTGGGTTGAGCTTTAATTGCTATTCAGGGTAGGGTATAGCAGTGAATTGAACCTTGTAGGAGAGGTGGGAGCTCAAATGTTGAAGGATGAGAGCTAAGATCTGATCAAGGAGGGGGTGGATGTCGTGCCACTAGGTGGGCACATTGTAAAAAACTCTAGAGTGCATCATCATCTGACTTTCTTATTGATATAGAGAGTCAATGTCATCTGAGTCATTAGTGCTAGTGTCCATGGCATGGATGGTCCAAAAATACTAGATTTTTGGAAAATTTTAGCCTATTTTAGATATTATTTATTGTAAATATCCTAAAAAGCTAGGGAAACAAGAATAGGGTGGTATGTAAAAAGCAAGTTTCTTTTTCAGCTAGTTTTAGATTTTTCATGAAAAAGAAAGGTGGGCGAAATTGTGCGTGTTGTGATCGCCACTTGACAGGAAGAAAACAACACTTCGAACTGGGAGAAGGAGTGATATGCGATATTTTTGAGTAGGCGTCCAAGAGTTTTACTCCCCTTTTGGAGCCAACAAAGCCATGAGATTTGGGTTTTGAGCAGCAGAGAAGAAGCTGTTGTTTTGATATACATTTTTGGTCTACGAGGGAGATCTAGGAGATCTAGTGCTTGGAGATTGCTTCTGAGTAGTGCAAGGGACTTTAGGCTCTATTAATGACAAGGACTTTAGGTTCTATCAATGATGTTTTGCAGTAGTTAGTGCAGAATATGAACATGATTATGCAAGTACAACAATAACAAAAGGTGATGCGGGCTTCTGCTCAAACAAAAACTATTGTGATGAATGCTCTGCAAGCAGTTGAGCATGAGACGAATTTGGTCAATGGCAGGAATGTATTTGCATATGTACATACCTATGCTCAAAAGATGGAATTCTTTGGAGTGGCTCAACTTGTATGGAACTGGTATTTTGTTCGGATCACTATACATGAACTGAAAGCATGAATTACTAAATTTTACATGCAGGATGCTAATTGGATAGCTTTCAAGAAGACACTCAGGGAAGAATTTTACATTGGAGATACCAGTTTGATTACGCGCAAGACTTTTCAGGAGTGGGTTTTACAACCCAATAAGGGTCTTGTGGAGGCTACAAAATTGTTAAGAGAATTTGAAAGTCGATTTGAGCAGTTAGATATTGTAGAATAGCAACCTCTTGTCGGTCAAAAAATTGAATTGTTTCTACAAGTAGTAGATCCTAAGCTTCAAGAGAAGCTTGATGATTTGCTAGAGGATCAGACTATAGAGACAAGTCTTAAAACAGAGTGGAGACATGTCAAGGAAGCTATTACTACACTTGTGAAAAAGCATAGAAGAAGAGAAAGATTGCATATCTCTAGCTTGCCCACTATTACAGAGAAAACATTTGATGTATCGAGTAAACCACCCACTTCTGTGGCTAACCCTATGGCTGTACCTGCTATTGTTCCCACTGTTAGGGAAGATGTATTATATGAATTGGTCAAAGGCATGTAGGATCTTCAATTAAAGGTTGCAAAATTAGATGAGAAAGAACAAGAGGAAAGAGAATGAGGAGCAGCCCCTAAACCATGGAAAAGATGTATGTGGTGTGATAGTTTGTAGTTGTTTAGGCTAGACCTTAGAAGATCTTAGAAGAAGTCATTTTAGTAATATGTATGGTCTTTTGTCTATTTTGGATGTTTGTCAATTTTGATGATTTTTGGAATCTTGAAAATGGAAGGTTGTAGATTTTCATAGCACGCCTGGGATTTAGTTATGTTCGCTTGTATGTTCATGCGGATCATTATGTACTATGGCGGATTCTGAATGGAAGATGCAAATGCAATCTATCAACCTGTGTTGTCTTATTTTCTCTATTCTTATTCCTTGTGTAGTTCCATATGTGAGTGTCGTGAGATAAGCAGCGATGTAGAAAGTGAAATGCTTGTGATGTGAAGATGAAAGTTTAGTGTGAATTTTAATTTTCTCAATTGTCAGATCAAATGTCAGCATGTCATTTGGAATATCAAAAACTGTGTAACTGCTGCTTGGCTGTGCAACCATAATACACTAGCGATCATGGTGTTTATGAAGGGTGTTCATGGTTGAGTTTGCTCTCTTCTGTGGGAGAGATGAGTGCCATACTTAATGGTTTTGGGGGTGGTTACATTGGTGGTTATGATTTTTTTGGAAGTCAGATGTTGAATGATATTTCGTTCTGGAGAATTCACAACAACCTGTTCAATCGTATTTCACAAGTTGGGCAGCAGCATGTAGAAGGGCATGAAGGTGGTGAAGATAGTGGGATGCAAAGTGAAAATTCGGAGATGAGTCAGATCATGGTGCAGAGGAATTGGAGGATATAGAGAATTATGGAGGAATTTTCAATGAACCTAGAGTCGTTGGGCAATTGGATCTGACTTTTGTAGGAGGAGTAGTTTTGTAGCAGGCATTTGTGGTGAGAAGACAGTTACAGTTTGACCCTTTGGGAATTCGAAGAGGCATACCAATACGTCCTTCAGTACATACAGCATCAACATCAACTTCAACAGGGCATTGGACCCCAAATATGCAAAGCAATATGGCAGCAGTGGCTAGAGCGGATTTACGCATCAAGTTTGAGACCTTTTCCGGGAAGTCCAAACAATATCTTGATTTCCATGTAGCTTAATTTGAGTCAAGGTGTGGCAGGCCAGAGGATTTGACGGAGTGTATGATGCGCAAGCCAAGATGCGACAATTCCAAGCAACACTTGAGGGAAAAGCCATGCAGTGGTTGAGCAATTTCAATATAACACATTATAAATGAGTTTGGAAATCTCCCGATTCCCATTTTTTGAATACTAAAAAGGTGGCACTCAGATAACATGCCCATAAGTTTCTCAAAACTATATGATGTGACCTATCATTAAAAAGCACTTGAAAAATGGAATCTATTGAGCTATAGAATGCTCGATTTGGAGTTAGAGTGTTCAAGTTATGACAAATCCAAAGATTTGACCATGTATCCCAAACTTATGGGAAATTCCCATATTCCCCAATATGGTGTTATATAGGGCATTTTGCAGATTATGCAGCATTAAGGGATGCATTTTTGAATAGATTCCGGAAGGAGAAAACTCCGAATGATGTGCTTACAAAAATCAAAGGGATTAAGCAAAGGAAAATGTTTGTGGAGGATTACACTAAGAAATTCAATCAGTATTTGAAGAGGTTTACAAATGCAAAAAGGCCTACAGATGAAATGTTGGCTGGATATTACATGCATGGTCCGGAGAAAGAATTGTGGAATGTAGTAGCAGGTGTAGATGTTAGAGCATGTTTTAATGCCTTGGTGGATACTGCAATAAGAGCATAAAAGAGATTTGGAGTTACAAATCCTAGTTCTTCAAGGAAGAGTTTTCGGGTGAAAAGGAAGAGAAAGAAGGGAAGGAAGAAGAAGAAATATTTGGATGACAGTAGTGATGATGATTCTGATATAGATACAGATTCAGATATAGATTCGGATTCCGATTCAGAAGCAAGTAGCAGTTCAGATTCCGACTCAGATTTAGATTCAGATAAAGGAGATAAGAAGAGGAAGCGCAAGAAGAAGGGTAAATAAAATATCAAGGGGAGTTTAGTTCAAAAGATGGTGGCGAAGAAGTTGAAGGAAATGGGTGTCAAGCAGGACTCAGGTAGTAAGAAGGCTCATTCTGACATTTGTGAAAAGGATGGTCATTTGACAACTAATTGTTGGTATAACCCAAACTTTCAAGGACAAATTCTGGAGCGGGTTCAACCAAAGATTCAACAAAATTTGGCACAAGCAAGTGGAGTGTTTCCTGATGCTGCAAGATATCATCAGCCATTTAACAATTCGGGATGGCAAAGGCAGCAACAATAGTTCTATGGATGGAGAACACATTTCAATCAAGATAGGCTATTCAAAGGGAATTACAATCAAGGGTTTCGACAACGTTTTGGTGGATTTCAGAATTCTAGACTCTGGGGAGGAAATTGGAATCAACAGCAAGGATGGCAACAACCATCAAATTGGAATTAGTAGAACTGGAATCAACAAGGGTGGAATTCACAAGATTGGAATTAGCAACCATGAAATGAGCGGTTACCACAGCTACCTGTCCTAACTGTGTAGCCGAGGGAAGCAGAGAAAGCACCTCAAAGCAATTTAATTGATGTGGAGATTTCTAAGGATCATGGGACAAATCGAGTGTCAGCAGATTGTTATTTGGAATGCGATTGTTTGCAATGCAAGTTAGGTGAACCAGAAGTATTGGCAGTCACACGCTCTAAAGCGAAGCTAAAATCACCTGTGGATTGGGAGGAATAGAAAGAAGTTAGAGATGAGGTGGTTGAAGAGATGATATCCAAGCAGAAGACAAAACAATTGAAGGAAGTGGAGAATTTTGAATTGACATCAGGAGCATTGTTTGAAGAATTGCTAAATCTCCTATACATTTTACATTAGATTAGTTGCTTTCATTGGTCCCGATTTTTAGGGATAGGTTTTACTCAATTACAAGGATATCAACTATTCCAAAGATTCAGAGTGCATTGAAGGAGAATGTTGGAAGCTATCAGATCAGTCTTGATGATGTTGATTTTACCATTCCAATTGTTAAGCTTGAGTTTGATGGTTGCACATTTTCAGATGTTTAGTTAGATGACGGATTCGGAGTAAATATTTTGGTAGAGAATGAATTTTCTAGGATGAAAAATGCGAAGCTTGAATTGGCACCATTTAAGCAAGGATGGCAGACCAACGAAGAGTGTAACCGATAGGGATGCTAAGAGGGCAAACCCTCAAAGTGCATGGGTTGTTATTTCAAGCAAATTTTGTTGTTTTGAAAATGCAAGATGTAGGTAATGCTTATTCAATGCTATTGGGAAGACCCTGGTTCAAATTAGCAAAGCTTAAGCAGGATTGGGAATGAAATGAAGTGGTTTTAAAGAAAGGAAAGAATTCGGTAAGGATTCCAATGACATCTATGAAGAGATTGCCAACATCAATAAAGCCAATGATGGCTCAGACTATTAATTTAATTGAGGATGTTGCAGATGAGGAGGAAGCATGTTTTTTGGATGCCAATCCAGTGTAGTACCAGTGTTTGAAGTTGATGTGGAAAGGATCGTGCAAAAATATGTTTGTCAGGAGGAATCTGGGAAGTCAGTTAAGGAGTCATCTTGTAAGTTAGAGGATGTGGATGCAGAGTAGAATCTGACTCAGGAGTCAACAGTTTCTCATAAGTTAAAGTTGAAGGAGGATTTGGAATGTGCAGAAGGGGAGGTTGCACCAAAGGAGGCAATAACCAGAGATAATTCTTGTATGACAAGCTAATGGAAAAGGTTTCATGGGTCAAAGAGGATGATTTGCAAGATTTGAATTTGGGACTTGAAGTTAGCACAAAAGTTGTCTAAGTTAGTGTTAATTTGGATGACAGATTTAAGGAGGATCTTAAGAAGTTGTTGCAGGAGTTCATGGATGTACTTGCTTGGGATTATTCTGACTTGAAAGGCATGGATCCAGGAGTATATAAGCATAATATCAATTTGAAGGAGGATGCAGTGCTGGTGATTCAGCAACGTTATAGGATGAATCTGAATTATGCAAAGCAGGTGAAGGAGGAGTTAGATAAGCTTTTGCAAGTGGGTTTCATTGTCCCAATAGATCAGGCAGAATGACTGTCACTGATAGTGGTTGTTCCAAAGAAGTAAAAAAAAATTCGAGGGTGTGTGTGGATTATAGAAAGCTGAATGTAGCAACAATCGCAGATTCATTTCCATTTCCATTTGTGGATTCAATTCTAGATGATGTCATTGGGCATGAGATGTACAACATTTTTGATGGATTTTCAGGATATAATTAGATCCGGATGGCAAAAGAGGATGTCGCGAAGACGGCATTTATAATTGAATGGAAAGCATTTGCATACACCACCATTGTTTTCTAAAGCAGCTTTTAAAACTTTTGAGCCATACTGACGGAATTCATGCGGATTTTTATGGATGACTTTTCTGTGTTTGGAGCAAAGGCAAAGCATTTGGAGTATCTTAGGAAATGTTTGGAGAGATGCTGACTATTTTGAATGTCTTTGAATCCTTACAAGTGTGGAATTGCTGTGCAGAGAGGGAAATTGTTGGGTCATATCATCTCATAGGAAGGAATGTCAATTGACTCTACAAGATAAGTGCAATCCAAAAGGTAGTAGCCCCTGACAACTTAGAGGCAGTGTCAAGATTCATGGGGCAAATAAAGTGGCATAACCGGTATTTGCGGTATTTGGTAGACGTCAGTTCACCTTTGATGCATCTGACAAAGAAAGATGTTGAGTTTGTGTGGGGAGATACTCAGGAGAAGGCATTTCAGATTATGAAAAAGATGCTTGTGGTTTCCCCTATCGTCCAACCACCACATTGGCAGCTACCATTTCATGTGTTTGTGGATGTCTCGGATATGACGGTCGGAGTAGTTTTGATACAGGAAAAGATCCAAGGATGGTTCAGACCCGTGTATTATGCTAGTTGGATGCTGAAACTGACTGAAAAGAATTACACGGTCACTGAGAGAGAAGCTTTGGGGATGATTTTTGCATCAAAAAAGTTCAGGCATTATTTGTTAGGGAATAAAGTGATCTTTCATGTGGATCATCAAGCACTCATTTTCTTGGTGAAGAAACCAAAGCTGGAAGGTCAACTTGCTAGATGGATGCTTTTGTTACAAGAATTTGATTATACAGTGTTGCATACACCATGCAACAAACATGCAGTGCGGATTATCTTAGCAAATTGGAGCATATGTAGGAGGCACATGGAGTCTTAGATCAACTTCTAGATGCGGAATTGTTTCAAATACAAGAGCAAGCTTTTGACAATTGGTATGACCAAATGGTGCAGTTTTTGACAGATGGAGTGTTGCCTTCTGATATGTCATTAGACCAGAAGAAGAAGTTTGCCTTGTGGAGTAGGCCATTCTTAATAATTGCTAGAGCATTGCATAGGAAAGGAGTGGATCAGATAATTAGAAGATGTGTTGTGGATGAGGAGAAAAAGGCGGTTTTGCAGGAAGCACATCATGGAACAGTTGGAGGACATTTTTTAGGTGAAATTACAGGGAGAAAGATTATGCAAGTAGGTTTGTGGTGGCCATTGTTTTTCCTTCATTCCACCATTGCCAAAATTTGGCTCTAGTGGAAGACCAGTTTCAGCTGTATGAATTTTTTCGTCTTTCCAAAAGACTAGCTTCTGTGCTTCAGTCTCACAGAATGTAGTACACTCCCTCTTGTCATGTTGTTGGCTGTCACACCAAATGCAATGCCTCTTATAGTCTTCTCTCATGGGTCTTTGAGTTGATGATCATCCTCGTTCTTCAACTTTGACATCCAACTTCTCTACTTTGAAACTAATTTTTGTAAGATTCAGATGAAGATCTCACATGCTTTCCATGAGTTTATCCATGACATCATTTTTAAGAGGTGGAACAGAAGGAACAGAAGAAGAAAGAGTTGGTTGATTAGTCAAAGAGATAGGGGTTTTTGGTGGTGGAATAGGATCCATTAATGGAGTTGTTGAATTTGAAGTAGAGCCCAATCTTAGTCGCATCTGCTCTCTTCGAGCAATCATGTTAATTGCATCAATAACATCTGTCCATGCAATTTTGACTCCTGTTTCGAATGTAGCATCCTCTAGGCGATCGGCAAGCTTCTCTTGCAGGATGGGATCTGCACCCTTAAGGAATAATTCAATCTTCTGACCTTCCATACTTTGTTGGTCTTTGGCATCAAGTTGTCCAAATTTACTTTCAAAGTCATGGTATAGAGCTGTTGTAGCTAAACCTTTGTTGGGTTTCTCAACCCAATTAGAGAAACTTTTATTCGTCATAAGGCTAGAGTCTTCTAAGAAGAATTCTTTGCATAGGGATTTTTAAAATGCAGCCTAATCCGCATCTCGCTGAAAAAGACCATGGATTCTCTCTTGAAGACCGTGCTTAGCTAGTCTGGCAAAATAGTGACTTCCATGCATGTTGCGGTACACCAAAGAAGAGTATTTTCTCAACATACAAGTGAATGAAAATAGAGAGATTTTGACCATTAAATTGTTTTAATTCTCGCCCAACTTCTTCTAGGATCTTGATACCTCTGGAATCAATATTCTCTTTATCTTGCCTTCGTTGTTGTTGTTATAACATTTGGATTTGTTGTTGCTGAGTCTGCTACAGTATGTGCACAAACTGTTGTAGAGTATCTCGTGAAGAATCCCCCATCTTGGAGTTTCCTTACAACTGACCTTCACGTCGGGTTCACCAATGTTAGAGTGTGTAGGATTGAAGATCAACCACTAGGGTATGAGCCAGAAGATGGTAAGAGGGTTTGAGAGATTGGGTTCAAAAGAAAGAGAGATCAAAAATATGATAGAAGGATTTAAATCACTTCAATCATGCCTCTAACTGCATGTAATTCCAATGAGCATAAAGACCAAAACTCATAAGAATCCAAGCCTTTTCCCTTCACAGTATGAGCATCCACATAGACATGTGCTCTATGTACTAACTAACCAACCCATCATAAAGCAAATACATCAATCATCTTTGTTATCCATGAACCATACATGAATCAAGCCCGTGAATACTCTCTGCAAAATTTGAAGATAGGAAGTGTAGAATCAATGTAGATGGAAAGGGAAATGGTATTATGGACCGATACAAAGAAATCAATGTAATAAGATAGATCTCAATTTGGGCTTTAATCATAGATCAGCCCTGGCAATTACAGTTTGTTACAGCAAAAACAAAATGAGCATAAATTCTTCTAAATCCAAGCAATATCCTTTAGGAGTAGTCTTCAAGCTATCTTCAATGACAAGTAGCTCAAAATCAAGTGTTTCAGGATGAAGATCCTTCTGCCAAGCTTCTCATAAGAGTAGGCAGCATATGCCCTGTTTTGCCCTATTTAGGACTATTTAAAACAGCCCCAATTCAGCCCATAAATCAATAAAAATCAGCCTTTCACGTTCAAGCATAGCCCTGCCTTAAGAGACCAAGATGTATGCACCAGTTGCCAAGAATCACCCTTTTGAGCAAGAGAAATGAGAAGAGAGGTCTGTTGTAGCTAATTCCCTGTCAATGGTTGAGTATGACAGCCCTAAATCAGCCCATATAACTTTCAAGATTCAACTTTGATGGTAGCTCAATCTTCCCCTATCATGGGAGAGAGCCCCGTCTTGTCAAGGATGTGTATCTTGTTAAGGATGTGTATCTTGATGATTATATTGTATCTTGTCAAGGAACCATGACGATTATATTGTATTTTAAGGCAGAGAGCCCCATCTTTATTACACAATGTCATATGCTCGTGGACTTAGGTGTTTAAGATTTATTGCACTAGGCAAGTCTTTATGTAGCATGTGTAAGATACAAGTGACTAAGTGATACATGTAAAGGATAAAAGCTTTGTTTTTAAACCATGGGCAGGGAATCCCATGACAGCGACTATTGAGTTGAGACTCAAACTTTTATTGTCTTGGCAATTACCACCCGACTTTGAAGAAAGGATAACTATTGAAGCAGTTGTCTCCCATAACTATCTCCAAATCTTCGTGTAGGTAGCTCTTGCTCCTTGAGTGGTGTGCTGGATGCTCCACCTGTCGATGTCAACCTTGCGGCATTAATATCTCCTCGATTTCTCTCATCTGCCATCCATCATGAGTATGCCAAACCAACTTCTACCATAGCGTAGTTGAAGCAAGCATGACACAATTACTCTTTGTGAGCTCATCAATCGACCCCTATCATTAAATCCTTCAATTTCTCTTCCTTAACATCGACTATGGCCACCTTTTTATATCAGGCCATCCGTGTTTCACATTTCTATATTTTCCTTCAGCATTTTTGAACAAAGCTCTTAAAGCTTTTCTAAAGCTTTCTCATCTATCCTTCCACCATGAATGATGAAGCCTTTAATTTCCTCTAAGGCTTTAAGCCCACTCCCAAACACCTTTAAACCAAACATTTAAGAATGTACAATCTTGCATACTTGAGAAGGTTTGTGACTTCCAAAGCAATCTTTGCCCAAAACAAACTCGAACTTGCTTAAACTTGAAACCACAAGGATTCTCCATCTACTCAATTTCTCAAAACTAAACTTCTTGTAACCAACTTGGTAGCTCATGTGTGCTTGCTCCATTTCACCAGATGACATTTTCAACATTGTTTGAGGTAGATTTAATTTTTGCGAAAGTGCTTGGTGTTAATCCTCAGACGAACAATGTGGAAAATCTGGAAAAGCTAAAGCAGAAGACAAAGGCCAAGGCAAAGTGAAACGGAAGACGAAGGTGCGCCAATAAAAATCTAGAAATACAAGAAGCGCAGAAAAGTCCTAAATAAAGGAAAAAGGCGCACAAGGAAAAGCGCAAGTCAATACTTTTGTAAAAGAGCGCAAGTGCATCTTGATCTAATTTAAGAGAGCGCCGGGCTCTCACCCATGCAATTTGTAAATGTAGACGGGCGGTGGAAAGGAAGCTAGGAAGATAGAAGGATAATGGGAAAAAGAGCCTAGGCCACGGCCGGCCATGTAAAAAAGGGGATAAGGGGATGACCGCCCAAAAGGGATTTAGGGTTTTGTATATAAAGTTGAAAAGTGAATGAGAAGCTCATTCTTGTGTGTGGCCAAAAGTAGCTCTCCTCTTCATTTTCTTCTTCTTATTCTTGCTTGCTTGAGCTTGTGCTTGAGAGAGGGTGTGAAAGTGTGAGTGTGTGAGGGTGAGGGACCGGGGAGGAGAAGCTCTCCATCTTCTCCTCTCTTCTTCTCTTCTCTTCTTTTCTCTTGTCTTGCTCGCGGCAATGGAGCTTGGAGCGTGGAGCTTGCTTGAAGCTTGCACTTGGATCATGGAGCTACCAGAGTGTGCGGGAGAGGAGGTAACTCGATCGGCATGGAGGTAAGCTCACTACATCCATAGATATGGACAGCGTGTCAGCTATGTGAGGGGTAGCCATTAGTGCTCGGCTTGGAACGCTTGAACAATAAGCGGTCCGTGGGTCTTGGCGGTTGAGCGAAAGCTCCCACATTTTGGTTCCATTGCCGGGACCAACAGGTTCAAGCCTTGAGCGCTTGCGCGCTTCGAATTGAGCATTGGGGTAGGGTTTTCCCCGAACCAGTGCTTGAGGTAGATAGGTAGGAAGCAAGGGAGTTTGAAGAGGTATTCGATCTCCTTAGCAAGTAGGTTTTTGATTTGTTGTTGAATATTGGAGTAGGACAATCCATCTCCATCTCTAGTTTTGATTTTTGTTGCATTAGGATAAGGTTAGGATAGGAAAAAATAAGGAAAACAGTAGGGTTTTCTGTTGTTGTATAATAGGATGAAACATGGAAATAGGGGCACAGATTCGGATTTCTGACTGGAAGAGCATGAGGGACTAACCTCTGAGGTCACAACAGGCCAGGATGGGAAATAGGGACACAGATTCGGATTTCTAGCTAGAAGAGCATGAGGGACTAACCTCTGAGGTCACAACAGGCTGGGATGGGGCAATAAGAGGCCCAGGGAACCAGGACAAGCCACATTTGACATCTTGCCCTCTGAGAAGAGAGTGAGCTTGAGAGCTAGGGGGAGAGAGAGAGAGAGAGAGAGAGAGAGAGAGAGAGAGAGAGAGAGAGAGAGAGAGAGAGAGAGAGAGAGAGAGAGAGAGAGAGAGAGAGAGAGAGAGAGAGAGAGAGAGAGAGAGAGAGAGAGAGACTTGTGAGGAGATCGTCAGCGTGCTGGTTGATTTGAGTGCCACACCATTTTTAGGTATGCCAGGCATTTCCCTCTGTGGCTTTGCATCTAATTAGGTGGCACGGCACGATTCGGTGAAGTGGACGTCAGCCTAGAGGCGTCACGTGCAACTCACAGGCCATCGACTGCGCAGTCGGATCAGTTCGTCCGAGTCCCAGAATAAGATTGCCCTATCTCTGGAGTTGGACAGTCCGATTCCGAAAATCGGACCTCTCCAAAAACCGTCCGAATCCGAAAATCGGACCACCCTCCCGATCCGATTCCCAGAAATCGGACCAGTCCAAAATCGGATTAGTCCCAGAATCGGACCAGTCCAAAAATCAGACCACTTTTTAAACCGGACCACCCCCGTCCGACTACTAGAATCGGACCATCATGTCCGATCCGACTCCTAGAATCGGACCACCCTGTCTGATCCAATTCCTAGAATTGGACCACTCAAAATTGGACACCTGTCAACATCAGACATCCGATCCTAGAAATCGGACGTGACCAAAATCGGACCACTGGGCCGATCGGACCAACCGAAAATCGAACGTCCGATTCTGATAATCGGACTCCTGAAAATCGGACATCTGAGAATCGGATAGAAAACAGTCAAAATTGGACAGGTATCTAGAACACAAAATTTAAAGCATCTAAACCCCGAAATTGACCCCAAAGGCTACGTAGAGCTAAAGGCACATCACAGATCCATGACAGGGCTGAAACTTAGAGCAAGTAGTTCAAAATATGGCCATAAACGGTCCTCCAAATTGCGCATGCCCTGCAGACCGGGGGGACTGCCCCCCGGACCCCCGCAGAGGGGGCTCTGCCCTCTCCGCACCTCCCCCAAGTAGGTTGGAGAGAAAACACGCGTCGTGACAGGTCCTCCAAATTAGACCCTAGTGTAGTAATGGCTCTACATGAGCATGGATCCTCACTTGTAAAAGAACAACCAAAAGCCCATACTCGAACAGAGAGAAACAGAGACCCTAGAACATCAATGGGCCAAACTAGCCATCAAGGTCAAAAAGGCCACACCATGAGAACACAAAGACATTGCGTTCAGACCGTGTCTAGTCAGAGAAAAATGCAACATGAGCAAGCTACAAATGCGAAGATGACTAGACATGGCACTCTTGACGAGAGATGTACCTTGAGCAGCACTGCACAGAGGACCCAAGACATTGGTGGAGAATCCACATCTGGTCGTGCAGTTGGGGACTCAAGGGCATTTGTCAGAAGGATTAAATTTACAAGCCAAGACCCGGAAGACGAAGACATAGTACCACCTGCTTATCTTAGGGTCAAACTCACCGCGAAAAGAGAGCATACTATCGATGCTCTGATTGATGAAGGAGAAGATTTTAATATCTTGACCTATGAGGCATGGACCCTACTAGGCCAACCAGATCTCACACCGACTAATGCAACTCTTAGCCCTTACGGGGGACACCCACAAGCACTCATAGGGAAGTGCAAAATCCTTGTGAAAATTGAAACTGAAAGCTTGCCTATCCTATTTCATGTTCCTCCAAATATGCTAATTACGGGAAGGAAACCCTCCTAGGAAGACCCTTCAAAAGGGCGACCAAGTGTGAGGCTGACTATGTAGCACAGAGGATACACTTGACACTACCGGGTGTGAGGATAGTCACAATCTTTAGCAAGGGTGACCTCATCGAACCTCGGGGGAAAGGCAAGGAAGGTGCTGACGTAACAATCAAGCCTACTAACGAGAGCAAGGACTTGTTGGAAGAGTTGATACAAGCATAGGTCGAACAACGAGAACCAGTGAGTGAGGCCATGCCTGAAACAAGAAGGTCAAGAGACAATGCCAAGGATGGGCTTTGGACTTACAAATATCGTAGAAGATCCCAAAAGAAGCCCAAGCTTTATAGACGAAGGCATCGATGGAGGGTCAGCACAACGCCGCGATGGATATCCAAAGCGTTGCTACGTGCTCAAGGGTATTACACAGGTAACCAGTGGATTTGGGTACCAAAATCCCCTGCTAAACCGCCTCTATCAGCTGAAGGCCAGATTGCATCAAAAGCAATGAAGCACAGGAGGAAATCTAAGAGAAACTCCAGATCTCGAGGCAAGAAACCAAACATGAGTGTTCGAAAGAAAGAGCCTCAGCCTAGCATGCTTAATAAGCAGATGTCATATGTAACCATCAAGCGTGTGCAAAAGCCATTAGTGCCCAAAAAGCCTTTGATTTCCCAAGAGGATACTAGGCATCATGGGCAGAACATTGCTCATGGCAAGACTGATTACTCAACAAAGCAAATGGCGCAATCATCTAATAGCCTCAAGCAAATCATTCAGCCAGTGCCAAATCCACCTAAGAGTCCTAGATCTCCTACACCCTCTCTTTCCAAACGGACACAGAAAGCACAACAGCGGCCGTCAATGGCGGTTGCTCACTCCCAAGCTCAATCTCCATCAAAGCTTCCAAATGTCTAAGAGGTGGGACATGACACTAGTTGTAGCTCTCGGCCCAAGGATATGCTTGAGCAACCTAATGTGACTAGATCAACTCATGCTTGATCTACACAGATGAATGCTCAAAGGGCAACAAAAGACACGACAACTTCTGATGATCACCGTAGGGACTTGACACCGCAATCTAGTAGCTAGCCCACGGGACTAGCCGCTACTACTTCCAATCAGGGATCACATCAGTCATAGCCCTTGGCCATGACAATGCCCCTTGTGGAACGTGTCCTTAGTAGTTTACCTGTGGAGGAGGTGTCGCAACCAACTTCGTTGACAACTCCGGCACTTCCAAAGTGCCTAAAGCCTAGGCTGGAGGAGTTAAACACAAGGGAATTGGCTGAAGAGCCAGACTCTCCAAAAAGAGAGGCAATTGTACCCTCACAACCTAGCAAGGCTATTCAACAGGCTGCAGCTATGACCCATGAGGACACACTAGAGAAAGAGAATGCTGAGGGCCAACCAAGCACATCAACGGTTGACCTAGTCCAGGGTCTCGAGTCATTGAGAGATGCACCTTCACTGACCAAGAAAAAGAGGAGAAAACAATGAAAACAACAACAGTCATTGGTGGTTGTAGATCCCAAGAACATTGACACCAAGAGCGCTGGAGAGCTGAGGAATAAAGCATCGAGTCCATCCACCAATGACCCCATTGATGCCTCTCCTAGTAGCGGTGAAACCTCAGACACATCCGTGTGCTCTGAAAAATCAAAGCAGTCGTTACCATCAATGGCTGCTTGCAACACTCAATCCACCGACAATGGAACTCGCATTGACCAATCAAGAGTGGATACGACGCTGTCACAACAAGCTGACAAATCTATACCAGTCACGTCCAAGGAGAACCTTGACGCAATAACGAAGCCTCAGGACAAACATGGAAACTCCGAGAGAATAAGAAATCCTAGCGTTGACCAAACCTACTCGTCTAGGCCTAAGCCCCCAGCTATGCTAAAGCCCAAGCACTCCTAGAACCTTGCATGAGATAGCAACCGAGCAAGGCCTCATTCAACATAGAAGTGTCACAGAATGCTTAACCGAGTTGGATGCTAAGCTCAAAGTGTTTGCACGTGTCTATGTCCTGGCAGACATGGGCGCATTCCCTAAAGAGCAGCTTGAAAAATACTTGCCATTTTCCTTATCCTGGGAAGAGCAAGAACATCTTGATGAGCACTATAACAGGCTCTTGTATGAACGCATGTGACTCATCTCTGACGAGGAAGCCGACGAACTATGTTTAACTGTCACATTCAATGATGTGCTCTACCAACCAAATCTCTTAGAGATAGAGCAACTAAAGCGACTGTCAGAGAGCCTGAGTCAATTTAAACAACGTTGGTGTGAAAACTGCATTGCAATGGCCGAACTAGGAGCCCAGATCTCAGAGGAGTGATTGGCCAAATGGCGGTCTCAAAGAGACCCAATCTATGTGGCACCGACTTCCCTTCGAGTGTTGACTGCCATTTAGGGTACAGACTTAGCTAAAACTAGCCACGAGAACTCTTTGTCTGATAAGGTTCTCACTGAGGAGGAGTTACATGTTGCCAGTAGACTTGGACAAGGTTCCATGCTACTCGATGTTGCAAAATATCTATCGGTATTGAGTAAGCTACCACGAGTACTAGATGCATGTGTCACACTCCAGTACAATCCGGAGTTCTACAATTGGTTTTTATCCTCGTGATGTGACAAGGATTCGTAAATATGTACATAAATAAACAATGAATTTTGTGACCCTGTATAGACAATATCAACACACACAAGCAATGATAGTCAAGCGCAGGGAGAAGAGTTGGGTTCAACAGGCTAAGCTCCTCAAGTCCTCCTCTTACCACACCTTTAGAAGTTGGGTGACCATTCCCAACTCCAGGTGGAGGGCATGCAACCCTCATTGCCACCATAGGAAACCCTGACCAACATCTCTGATGGTGTAGATAGGGTATCATCCCTTCCCATACACCTTTCCCCTTTCCGGCCTATCCTTCCAAGGATGTACCCTGCACCACTCCATGACAACCACTCCACGTAACTTAGCATGGGCCAAGATCTGCTAATGGCTAGAGGCCAAATGAACATCATCATGGGGGCCATCCCTCTACAACAAACACTACATGCCTCACCCCTCCCCTTCTCGTCATATATGCTTGATGACCCACACTATAAACCCCCCATGCAAATGGTTTTATCCTGTATCAAGGCCTAATCCGTGGTTCGCATTTTGTAGGTCCCCATATGTGGAAGACATGGAGCGCCTAGGGTAGCTGGCGTGCAAAGATGCTCTCCGCTATCGAAGGAAACATGTAGCACAAGCTCCTGCGCCAGTGCGCTACGTGCCTACCCTCAAAAGGTATGCAAAGAAACGAGGTCCCAAGCGACATCGCCTTGGACGTAGGCCAAAGAATCCCCAGGCCAGGGGAGTAGAAGCTCAAAGAAGCACACAAGGTGTGGCAACCCCAATTGTGCAAACCCCCAATAGACGCTCGTGCACCAGGTGCTCAAAGGCAGAAATGATAGCTCGAGATTGAAAAGTTTTTTTGGATCGGAGTGGAAGTATTTTTAAAAAATCTTATAAAATCATATGCCTGATTTTTCTTCCACTAATGCTTCCAAGAAGGGTTCCATTTTTTTGAATTATCATAAGGCTCCAAAGCCATTTACCTGAGCACTCTCCGAATCCCGGAAAGTCATGCATGGTTCACATGAGAATGGCTTGTATATTGGCGGACCGTCGACCATCGCGCTTGCTCATATCTTCCACGGTGACCCCCTCGTCCCACAAAATCTTAAGCTCATCGACTAATAGACGAAGATACACGTCCATATTCTTGACTTTGAAGCAGGTAGGAACGAGGAAGCTAAGGATGAGGTGTCCTTTCTTTGTAGAAAGCCATGGAGGGATGTTGTAATTAATAAGGACTATATGCTACACACTGTAAGAAGTTAAGCGCAGACCGAATGGGTTCACGCCATCCATAGCAAGACCGAGCTGAAGATTACTTGGCTCTTAGCTCAACAGCAGAGCCTCAGTTGCTTGACCACCCGGACTCACCCCGCCTCGTGCAAATTGAGTAGCCCCTATGATATACAAGCAACTTAACAAGCCATCCTGCCATAACTTTTTGTCTTTTGATGATTAAAGGGGCAGGCTCCCCACTTGTACACACTTCCCTTACCTATCGCTAATATATGCCACGTCTTTAACAAGCACTGGAATGCAGGATGACACAGGTCTTCGTGCAAATGTGTTCAATGCCCAAGCCACCGCAAGACCACCAACCTCACAAAGAACCGTGACAAAGCCATGCTACCGAATGCGAAAAATCACCCTTGCGAGTATCCACATCGCATGAACCAAAGCATAGTCATGGGCTACGCTCTCTTCCTAGGTCAAGCTCTACAGTGGGCTCACGACGGTTGTTACCTCAATTGTACCAACATCGCGTGTCGCAAAGAGGTTTGCAGTATCTCAAGTGTATCTCCCCATCTCAACAATTGCTTCTCTAACAACGAGGCTAGGGCACAATCATCACTATAATATCCATTTCCTGAGCCTTCGAAGCTTGACATTTCCCAACCCATTGAAAGGATGATAGCTTCAACATATTGCAATGGTTGTACTCACGCAAAGTCCAAAAAAAAAAAGAAAAGAAAGAAAAAATCATAAGAAAAAGAAACAAAAAAGAAAACTAAAAAAGAAAAAAAAGGGAGAAAAGAAAAGAACGAAACGATAAGAAGCACCCACGATCATAGCATAGCACCTAGGGGTCCTCAAATTAGGTGTGTCTAGTGACCTTGGTTAGCTGGCTCTGTCCCTAGTCCCCTAGCCCCCTAGCATCACCCAAAATAGTTCAGGGCACATCAAGGGTAGGACATACCTAGGGAGCTTGTCTTGCCTTTGGTTAGACCTTTCACCCTGACCCACTCACACGATTCCCTCTTGTACTCTGCCTTAATACCATTGCAATCAATTGTGGTAAGCACTGCATGAATGGCCATGAAAAGTACACTGTCCTCATCACACAGGTCCAATAGCTACCAGCTACCAATAGTGCAGTGTCCCTGTGTTCAATTATGTTACGTCATGCAGTCACAATGCAAAGGATGTTGCATACACCTTCACGTGTACTTCTTCTCAATATGGACAACTTTGCTTCATCCACATTGTTATGAGAAACCAGCCCGCGGTCTTTTAACTATGTAATATCTAAGTATGCACGAGCACTCACATAATATCTTCACCAAAATATATACACATTTTGGGTCCTCAAGTGCAGGACAATACTTTCAACTTGCTTAGAGTTTGACCTGTCTCCCAAACTAATTAAACTATGTCTTGTGTACGATAGAGAAGACTAGCACTACCCCTAGGGAGAGACCACCTATGAGAGGTTTTCAATTACAGGTATTGAAGACTCCAACGAAAGTGTCGTTCTCTCCTCATCAACACCCAACTCTGAATTCTTATCCTTTATCATCCTGCAAGCCCACCAGAAATCGTCATGTGGAGAATTCCCAGCAAATCAACACTTGCGCTGGCCATTAGGAACAACCCTACCACCAACTCCAACAACCCTACCACCAGCCCCCTAGGCCACCAACGTGCCCCCAACAAACTTCCTCCACATCACCACCAACACTCCTCCATGGCAACCACCGATGTCCCTTCCACCCACATCTTCAGTGCAGGCCAACGCCTGCTACCTACGACGGTGAGTGCCATGGGACTGGCACTTGTCTAGGAGGGAGGTAATGTTAACCCTCAGATGAACAAGGTGGAAAATCTAGAAAAGCTAAAGCAAAAGACAAAGGCCAAGGCAAAGTGAAACGGAAGACAAAGGTGCGCCAAGAAAAATCTAGAAACACAAGAAGCGCAGAAAAGTCCTAAATAAAGGAAAAAGGTGCACAAGGAAAAGCGCAAGTCAATACTTTTGTAAAAGAGTGCAAGCGCATCTTGATCTAATTTAAGGTGCGCCGGGCTCTCACCCGTGCAATTTGTAAATGTAGACGGGCGGTGGAAAGGAAGCTAGGAAGATAGAAGGACAATGGGAAAAAGGGCCTAGGCCATGGCCGGCCATGTAAAAAAGGGGATAAGGCGATGACCGCCCAAAAGGGATTTAGGGTTTTGTATATAAAGTTGAAAAGTGAATAAGAAGCTCATTCTTGTGTGTGGCCAAAAGTAGCTCTCCTCTTCTTATTCTTCTTCTTGTTCTTGCTTGTTTGAGCTTGTGCTTGAGAGAGGGAGTGTGAGAGTGTGAGGGAGTGAGTATGTGAGGGTGAGGGACCAGGGAGGAGAAGCTCTCCATCTTCTCCTCTATTCTTCTCTTCTCTTCTCTTCTCTTGTCTTGCTCGCAGAAATGGAGCTTGGAGCGTGGAGCATGAGGATGGAGCTTGCTTGAAGCTTGCACTTGGATCGTGGAGCTATCAGAGTGCGTGAGAGAGGAGGTAACTTGATTGGCATGGAGGTAAGCTCATTACACCCGTAGATATGGATGGCGCGTCGGCTATGTGAGAGGTAGCCATTAGTGCTCGGCTTGGAATGCTTGAACAGTCCGTGGGTCTTGGCAGTTGAGCGAAAGCTCCCACACTTGGCAACGTGACAAGTTGCCATATGGGATCATACTGTTAGCAAAGCAAGACAATGATGATCCACATTCTGTGACTAGAAATGATAGAGAATCCTAGTGTGAGAAACATACCTTCACAAATAAAATTGTTCTACGCCCTGAATCAATGGTTCCCATCCCAAATAATGAATTTATTGTTGCTTAGATCCTTCCAACCATTGCCATGAAGCTCATTTTCAAACTCGTCACTCTTAGTTGCTCAAACTAGCTCCTAGTCATGTATGTCAAGATCCATCACCTCCATGGCCATGTCAAAACAAGGCTGCATGATAGACATGAGAAAAGGAGTACTAGTGGTATTGTAGGCATATTTATGAAATACATATTTGAACTTCTCAACCTATGGACCCATGGTTTTTATCGCCTCATTAGGAACCAATCTGCATAAGGGCAAGTGGAGGCTTTGATCTTCCCTTGATGATGAAGGTATCAACTACATTTTGGAGAATATCAATCTCCAATTCCTTGCCAAGTAGTCTATTAATGAAATTGTGTGTCAGCAATGACATTGCTAGTGTTAACATCACAATCATTTTCCTAGGTTATAGCCTTTGTATTAGTAGTGTGGGATGGGCTTGCGGCTTGTCGGCAAGCACTCGTACCAATATTGCTCACTAGTGGTGAACCTGATTGTTAGTGTACAATGGGCTCTGTATGCATGATAGGATTCTATGATACCAAGCAAGACTCATGTCAAATTTGATCCCTTGATGTTCGGTAAGTAGCCTCCTCACTCATTATGCTTGGAATAGTCCTAGACCGCAACCCATGATCCCTTGGAGGAGGTGTGGTCTTCTTTGGCAGACGTTTATAGAGACCCATAGAAATCCTAAAATTCACATGCATTTGAATATAACCATTAGAACTCAATACTAGTGCTCTATACCAAATGACCATAAAATGCCTTTTTTTTTCATGAGCAGAAAACTCAAATGATGCATTGCTAGATCACAAAGCTATGGGCACCATGAAGCTAGACCACAAGAAGGCATAGCTAAGGCTTTGAATTACTGATATTGAATCGAGTTGATGTTGCTAATGAAGAAATAAACACTTAACTAGATTGTGGCTCAAGTTAGCACCTACCTCCTTAATGCAACCCAATGTTTTTGACCTAGTTTTGCAACATGTATGCTTGCATCATAAAAACTACCACTCATCATGATATAATAATACAAGGGCATGGAATTCTTGATGGTGATCAATTACATAACTAAATAAAACAATGATATTTTTCTATATGTTCTAATTGTAATTTTCAAAAATCACACATTTCTCCCATATTTTTGCATGTATTCTAAGCCTCTGTAATTTGTCATAGCAATATTAGTAAAACAATTGTTATATTTTGTGTTGGGATCTAAGCATCATATTCTTCCACATCCTTCTCTACACTATTGTAGTTGTAGTTCTACTCTAGTTCTATAAAGAAAAAAAAAAGATATTCTACGACTCTCAAGAGCTTCTACTTCAAAAGAAAGTCAGTAGATTCTTGTCAAGGTTCTTATTCCATATGTAAAACTTCAGAGTTAAGAAACCAAGATAAGCTCAAGGTTAGAGAGAACTAGGAGGTTTACTATTAAGAAGACCTCCCTTAAGAGAAGACATCCAAACTAGTTAAGAAGGATCCTAGTTCTATCTATGAGGTATTGCATATTTTGATGAAGGGTGCTTGGAAAAATGCTGACATTTCCTTCAAGCAAGTAGGCATTTCACATATGCAATCATGTTACCTAGCAATAACGAAGATGAACCATTAAGCTATAGGATCATATAGTTTATACTTCACAATCAAGGATTAAACTAATCTTGATTAAGAGGGGGTCATGGATAAGGTTATTGTGGGCACTTTAGCAGAAACTTCAACAACCATGGATGTTCTGGCTTCATTGAGTGTCTAGGAGTCTAGGGAGCTTTCCTCTCTACTGAATGCATCAGGGCAAAATGAGCATTGTTTCAAACCATTCTAAGCTCAACATGGCTACTACCAAAACCAAGTATTGAGATTATCAAATGATGATGTTATTGAGATCCAAACATAAACACAGAGACACATGACATATTCATTGAAAATCAAAATCAATGAGATGCATTGAGCATTAATTTAGAGAGAGAAAGTCCCAAGGAATACCTACATACAATGGGGGGACACTTAGAAAATATCATTATCTAAGTCTTGAAATGCTTAACCTAGCTCTTACATGTCATGCATAAGAAAAGGTGGGTGTGAACTTTTCTTGATAGAAGTTCGTAGGTGCATATAGGTACCCAACTTACTTTAACTAGCAAACATGTATCAGTAGGAAAGCTAGTACGTAGCAAGGAAGATAATATGTAGAAAAGGAAAAATTAAAAAAATGAGAAGGAAGTATAAAATGAAACAAAGAATGAACTCCATGTAAAGGATTTTGAAAATCCCCCGAAAAGAGAAGGGAAAAAGAAAGAAAGAAGAGACTAACATCAAGTTCCATGAAGTAGCTAAATAGGAAGAAAGATATAAAAATTAAAGATCCATATGCAAGACAACAAGAGATAGTCAAACTAACTAATGTGCATGCCAAAGATTGATTGCTATGGATTGATATCATCCTATTCAACCTCCCAAAACAGATTACAACACAATGACTTGCAGCACTACCTAAAATCCATAAATATGTGTCTATCATACATTTTTTGTCTAAAATCCATAAATATGCATCTACAATTTTGCATATTAAAGAAGATGAGCAAGCAATAGCATCTTAGTCTAAAGCTCGTAAAAATTTGATCCCAACCTCATTACCTTTACCAAACAACAACACACTCATAAGCAAGAATAACATGTAATTGCAAACTATGGTTTTCACCGGGTCCTTATGACACATTAGCTTGGTCCCAAGGTTTAGCTACTATGTCCCTCAACCTAGGCCTCATGCTTGACGAGTGGCATTGGACCATTGGGCATGGTTTATTCCACGCCAGGTGTTGCAATCTAGGGTTGGAATTGCAAAGAAATTATGGAAATAAAAGCTCAATTTGAAAGGGGGCCAACATAATGCATAGAACATTGCAACTCTTAGGATGCTTGTGTTTTCATGAGTGAAATTCCTTTTTCTTCTACATGCATAAGAAATTAACATCTCCACTACCCTTCATCTCAATATAGGAACATATGTAAGAACACACACCAATATAGTGGCATATGTAAGAACGTAGTCATTGTACCCCAACCAAAGAGGCTTATTGGCTCCACAATCAATTTTGAAAGCATCATAGATGTGTCTTCTCAAGATTTTAGTGTCTTGGTTGGATAGTCTAGACCTGGTAATCACAGATGTGTCTTCTCAAGATTTTGGTGTCTTGGACAGTCTAGACCTACTAAAACAATGGCTAGAGGATAAAGTCCTTGTGATTATCATAGAGTTCCCATGGCTATCTTCCACAATGGGAGGCTCATCCATAAGCTTTTGCTAGCAACCACCAAGACTCACAGGGGACATGTTACTAATTTGGTTAGTCGATATTTCGTCATTAGTGTTTGCATTCTCAAGGAGGGCAACATTTGATGGGGTTGCTGAGGGGGTAGAACATGCACCATAGAACATGTAATGCACATCAACTTGAGATTTTTGGGTGCCTAAATGGTTCTTGAGTAGGGCAAAAAATGGATGTTGAGTAGGTCAGATATGGTGAGAATGGCACTTGCAATGCTTGAATTGTTGTGCTGATGATCATGGGAGAAGGAAGCACATGTAGGCTATTTGTCTTCGTCTTTGGCTTTGTCTTTGTCAGTTGCTTCATCTTCATTTTCTCTACTTAATCTTCTTTGCCACAAATGGAGATCACAAAAATGCTAAATTGTGATAACAAAAATGCATACTAGCATCATAAATCGTGATCACCACAAATGCATTAGATAACAAAAATGCATAGCATAAATCCATTAGATAACACAAATGCTAAGTTGAATTAACTTGTAAAAATTTGTGGCATGCAAGATAATTCTATATTAGAAAGTGGAAACAACAATGGATGACATCTAACTTGAAAAGCCAAAATAGGATATTAAGTTTTGTAAATTGTTTTTACATATCATGATATTTTCTCTACAACTAAATCAATTTGATTCTTCTGGTGTTTGAGCCTACACCTTGTCACAATAGATGACTATGTTGAACTTCAAGTGTAACTCAGACTTGATTAAAATTTTGCATCAATGATAAAAAGATTAAGGCTTAGTAGAACTAAGTAAAACTAAGGCTTTGTGGCAATATGTCCACCTCAAATGTGCTAGTGTACTCCATAATTGGAGTTTAAGAGGACGAATCCGAACTGTGTGGCCAAATAATCAAAAAATTCCATGGAAAGAGCAAACAATTATCTCGCTATCTCAAATAATCAAGTATTATATTTGTGATATGTCCTTGGCTTGGCTTATTATCCTCTATTTGAGGAGTTGAATAATGCACCCTAACAAGAACATTTATAATATGACCACCAAAGATAAGAATTGACTCTACAATATGCACTAAAATGACTCCAAACCTAGTTAATGTTGCACTCCTCTTCTCCATAAAATATAATTATTCACACAATAATTAGAGAAAAAATCATAGATTGGAAGTGAAAGACATAGAAGAAGAGAGTCAAAAAATTAGGTCGAGTCTATATGTATACTAATTCAGAATGCCATGAATCAATGACAAATGTAGACATTTGAAGATGTGACATAAACTTGATAATTGATTGATTTTTGTGGATAAGAGATTTAATGCATTTAAACACATTATCAAGCCTTATAATTTATATAATACCTAGTAGCTAGTTTATTTAACTATTAAACCCAATGCAAAACCTATGTTTTTTGTCACACAGTGTTTCTAATTCAATCAAAGCTTATGTGTGGAATATACTTACTCACATATATTTCAAGCCCTGGTCATGCACTTGCAAATTTCGAACCAACATACATGCTATACTTAAGTTAAGAGTGAAAGAGAGGCATGAGAGAGCTGGAGAAAGACATGAGAGTGGGTGTGTGATGAAGATGATGCGATGATCAAGAGAGTGAGAGGAAGAAGGGATAAAGGTATGGAGAGATAAAGAGGGGAAATATTTTAGGCAATAAAGAGGGGCCTAATTGGATATAGTTGGATGAAGAGGATGGTGGATACTAATGATTGTTTGCTCCATCTCCTCTCATGTTTTTAAATCTTGTAGATAAACCTCTTTTTTACATACTTTTCTCCATCACATCTACCCTCTTCCTCATCTCTCTTGCTTGTTTCTCTTAAATCCTAGTACTATTCTTGTTTTTCCCAAGTCCAACTTGGCAGTGAAAGTTCAGTATTGTGTGGCATTTCTTGTGATGCCAGGAGGCATATTTCACGGTGGATTCCGTGCTACGGTGGATTCCGTGAGGTTTTACGATGGATTCCGTAAACTTTGATGACCGAGGCTCATACACAAAGAGGATTCTTTGTGCGAGAAGTTGATGGGGACGCCTGTCCTTTTCGGGCGTTTCATTAATTTAGTGTGTACATGGGTGATTCCATAGCGGATGATTCCGCAAAATACATATTAAATTAATAAACGTTTATGAGTTTAGAGTGCGCACTCGTAATAAATTAAGGTTAGGATTTATTTCTAACCAGTTGATTTATTTATGTAGCTGAAGACTGCTAGGTATTCACTTTTGTCGGTTTAATTGTATTATTTTACTAACGATTGTGAATGCTTTAGTTGATGTGTAGAGATAGCAGCAGTGGCGGAGGAAAGCATTGGAGTCTAGCGAGTATTCGACCTATGGATTATATTTTGATAGGCGCCACACCTATATTTTGTCATGTCTATTGAGGCATCGATTATTTATTATTATTTTTGTATGCGCCTATGCGCACGGATATGTTATTTCTATTTGGACATTGTGTTGGGCGTGCCAGACTCTATGGGCACCGTCCATTAGCTTTATTCCTATTTTTGTAAAAGCAAACTCAAAAGCTAAAATCTTGTCATATTTTTGTAAATTGGGCTATTATTGAGCATGAAGATGGAAATATACATAAAATACATGCTTTGTGAAGCGCTCACACAAGGCATGGGGGGAGATTGAACCCAATTGGTCTCTTGCTCTTGTCGTTCATGCTTTTTACATTGTAATTTGTGCAAAAAGGTAGAGTTCATTGTTCTTGGGGACCTTCCGGGATTCACTACGTGAGCATACAGCGACCGATCTGCGCACCAGTGGTATCAGAGCGGAGCTGAGATCAAGAGCTTCCAATCGCTACCCATCTCGTGCGAAGGCGGAGCTCCTAGAATGATCGGGCTCTACGATCAATCTCGTCGCGAACCTTAAAGTTTATAAGCTTTAAAAGAAGCTTAATAGCTTCAACAATTCATCCGTGAGGTATCGAAGGATGCCCGAAAATTCCGCGTGGTGGAAAAAACGCCCCCTCCCCCCCACGACTACGCCGCTTTTCTGAAGTAAAGCCCCCCATAAGCTTAAGCTATCAAGCTTAATCAAATTAAGCTTAACTCTGCAAATCATCTCCTGCAAGTCAACAACTCCAGGTCCTGCGCCTCAGAAATCAATTTCTGCAAGTAATCTGTGATCAAGTTCTGTAAGTTCACTAAGTCGGCTAAGTTCTGCAAGTCTGCAACTCTGCAAGTCAAATAAGTCTACAACTCTGCAAGTCAGACTAGTCAACTGGAGTCAGAACTGACTTGTGCTCAAAACTCCTAGAAGGGCTGTTCCTGCGCAGAAACTCCGAACTGCAAAGTTGTTCGTTGGAAGGTATTCTACCCATACGCAGGTTTGCTGAAGTATTTTCAGCATACGAAGAAGGAAAAATCGCAGATTTTCTGAAGATTGAGAAAGAAATACCCAAAAACACATAAGCCTTGTAACCCCGAATTTGAGCTACGCTCATCCCGCTAACCTGATTTTGAGTGAGAAAGGTCTTTTGAGTTTTACAGGATGACCGAACCACATATGGATGATCTTATGGTGGCTGAAGACGACCTACCTGAGCCTACGATGGAGCAAAAGCTGGACTTAATCATGATGCAATTGGAAGAAGAACGAAAGGCTAGGCAAGCATTGCAAGCGCAATTGGCAAAATTACAAAGAGCGTCTACCGACAAAGAAGAACCTCAAGCTGAAGATTTGATTCGACGTACCATCGACGCCACTCTTGAAGCTCAAACCATTCGCAAGGAATCAAAGATAAGTAAACGAAGTTTCAAATTTCACACTTTCAATGGCATACGAGAAGGAAAGACTCTTCTAGCATTCATTAGTCAGTTTGATGACTATTTCCATGAGGAAACCTATGCAGAAAAAGATAAAATCAAGTGTGTTACTAATCATTTGGTAGACAAAGCATCACTTTGGTGGACTGTAGTACGCAAGAGCATAGAATGTCCTGCTACTTGGGAAGATTTCAAGAAGAAGTTCATGCAGAATTTCCTTCCACCGCAATTTCATGCAATGGGATCTACTCCAGCAATGGGATCGTGAGCCTATTCCTCAGTATACAGAGCGTTTTTGGAATGCACTCCTCTAGCTACGCATGCTTGAAGACGTACCAGAGACGACACATAAGCAGAAGTATATGTCTGGACTTCTTGGACATTACTACGCTGAAGTTAACATGTTCAAGCCTGCTACCCTTGAAGACGCCATTTCACTAGCTCACGACACTGAAGATAAGCTACGCGGTAGAGACAGACGACCATAGCAATTCCAAGGTAATTATGGATCTAAACAATTCAATTCCAATTTTAGAAGATTTAATCCAGGTCGTTTCTCTTCATCATCTTTCCGCAAGAATTGGGCTAAACCACTTGCATTACCATCCAATGTCAATCCAAATCCTAAGCCTATTCCACAGCCAAATCCAAATGTACCTAGACTTCCCGCCATTGCAAATAATGTAACCAAAGCCAAGCCAATAGTATGCTATAAATGTCACCAGCCTGGACATCTCGCAGCAAATTTTCATTCAAAGAAGCCACCAGCTCATATCAACTATCTTGGAGCCATGGACGAAGAAGAACATGAGGATATGCCTGATTTCACTGAAGATGAGGACGACACTATTACTATTTCCGATACTTTACCAGGTATGCCTACTCCACATTCTTTATTGACTATGAAATGTTTGGTGCATGGAAAGGAAAAGACTATTTTGCATGATGACGGTAGTACTCATGATTTTATTTCAGCAAAATTAGTAAAGAAATTGAAATTATAGACTGTACCTATGCATTATTGCATAAAAGCTGCATTTTTAGGCACTAGGTATAATGGTACACAGGAAGTGCAAGACTTAGAGATTCAAATTGGTTCATACACTGAAAGAAGAAATTTCTTAGTTGTTCCATTACAGTCGAGTGACATTATTCTAGGTATGCCTTGGCGACACCAGCATAACCCAGATATAAATTATTCCACACACACAATGAATATTAATTTTCAAGGAAAATCTATTACATTATATGGTATGAATGCATCTAATGTTTTTCCACTGCTTTCGCATACTCAAGCTAAACGTGCATTACGCAAGAGTAGTAAATCCTATCTCATTTGGGTGAATGAATTGCAAGTAAAGGAAAATCATATGCACCCTAGGCATAAGGAATTTCTTGCATATTTTAAGGACTGTTTTGCAGAAGACCTACCACTAGGTTTACCTCCTTCACGTCCAGAAGACCATAATATAGATTTGATCCCTGGCACACAACCACCTTGCAAAGCACCATATAGGCACAACCAGATAGAGCAAAAAGAAATCCAGAGTCAAGTTGAGGAATTACTAAATAGAGGTTTAATTCGACCTAGCAGTTCTCCATTCGGTGCACCTGTACTTTTAGTCAAGAAAAAGAATAATATCTATCGTATGTGTATTGACTATCGAGCTTTAAATAAGATCACTGTAAAGAATAGGTATCCTATTCCTAGAGTTGATGACCTTATGGACAAACTGCAAGGATCTTCTATATTTAGTAAAATTGACCTTAAGTCTGGTTATCATCAGGTGAGGCTAGATAAGTCTGATATATTCAAGACTGCATTCAGAACACAGTTTGGTCATTACGAATTTTTAATCATGCCATTCGGATTGACTAATGCACCTGCTACCTTTAGTAGAATGATGAACCGTATCTTTTTGAAATATCAGTATTGTGTAATTGTTTTCTTTGATGATATTTTGGTGTTTAGTCAAAATGAGAAAGAATATTATGAGCATTTGTCATTAGTTTTTCAGTTATTGAAAGAAAATCAACTGTATGCAAATCCTGAAAAGAGTGAATTCTTTAAGACAGAAATTGAGTATTCAGGTCATATTGTGTCATCTGAAGGAATTAAAGTTGATCCTAAGAAAATTGTTGCAATATTGAATTGGCATGTTCCTAAAAACGTGCATGAGTTACGCTCATTCCTTGGTCTTGCTAGTTTTTATAGGAACTTTGTACGCAATTTTTCATTACTTGCTTTACCATTAACCAAACTTCTCAAGAAAGGAATTGTTTATCAATGGACCGAAAATCAACAGAAATACTTTGACTTGCTGAAACATGCATTAACCAATGCCCCTGTTCTACAGTTGCCTGACTTTAATAGACCATTCTTTCTAGTAGTGACTGATGCTAGTGGATCAGGAATAGGAGCCGTACTTATGCAAGACAATCATCCTATAGCATATTCTAGTTGTAAGTTGAAACCCTCTGAGCTGAAATATTCCACATATGACAAAGAACTATTAGCAGTTGTACAAGCATTAAGACAGTGGAAACACTACTTAATGGGTTCAGAATTTATGATAAAGACCGATCAACAAAGTATTAGACATTTACTTAGCCAACCCCAAATCTCTGACCGTCATATCAAATGGGCTTCCTTTATTCAAAGTTTTCATCCTATCATTCAATACCAACCTGGAAAAGAAAATGTAGTGGCTGATGCATTGAATAGAAGACCTGCCATTCATAATATTTCTGTCATATCTTTTGATTCTTTGATTGCTATGAAAGATACATATCACCAAGATATTACTTTTCATTCTGATTGGAATAAATTAGTTCAAAATAATTTCATTCCTGTTGATTCATTGTCATATAATGATGGATTTATGTTTTATGAAAAGAGATTGTGTGTTACAATTCCATTCCGATCTTTTGTTTTGAATGAAATTCATTGTCCCCCATATCAAGGTCATAGAGGTATCATATCTACATTACGTATGTTAGCTGAAGATTTTTATTGGCCGCATATGGATGCAGATGTATCTAACTTCGTTTCTGAATGTTTGATTTGTCAAAGAGTTAAGAGACATCATGGTAAACAGTATGGATTACTAATGCCTTTGTCTATTCCATCTAAACCTTGGGAACAAATTTCTATGGATTTCATTACTGGTTTACCAAATACTAAATCTAACCATGATATGATTTGGACAGTTGTAGATAGATTTAGTAAACAAGCATATTTCATTCCATGTAAGAAAACTTTAACAGCATCACAAGCAGCACAATTATTTTTGAAAACTGTTTTTACTAACCATGGATTGCCAAAAGTTATCATTTCAGATCGTGATTCTAGATTTTGTAACAACTTTTGGATTACTCTGTTTGCTAACCTAGGCACAAAGATTGATTTCTCATCTGCATTTCATCCAGAAACTAATGGACAAACAGAAGCCACAAACAGCACCATTCTAGATCTTTTACGTGCATATACTATCTCTAAACCTCAGACATGGGACACTCATTTGCATTTAATACAGTTTGCATATAACAATATACCGCACACATCTACAAAGAAAGCACCGTTTGAAGTCATTTATGGATATAGATTATCTACACCTGTTGCATCTTTGTCTAATAGAATTTAGAGTGCTGATGATATTGCTAGTATGCATAACAGTATTTTTGATGAGGTTAAAGATATGATTGCTAAAGCCCAGCAATCATATACCAAACAAGCCAACAAGAAAAGACAAGCCATGAATTTCAAAGTTGATGATTATGTTTGGCTGAGAATAGAAAAACGTAGACTGCAAAGTGTAGATAGACATCCAGTTGTCAAACTAGCTCCTAGATTCTATGGACCATTTAGAATCATTAATAAAATTAATGACAATGCATTCAAGTTAGAATTACCATCTCATTGGAAAATTCACAATACATTTCACATTAGTTTATTGAGACCATTTAGAGGCCAATTACCTGTCCACCCTGTTTATGAAAACCCACCTTTATTAGAGGAACAGACTGAAATTCTTGAACCAGAAGCTATTATAGACACTAACTTTATGACCACTAGAACTGGCCAAAGGTATTCTAGATATCTAGTTAAATTTAAGAACCATCCTGTAGAGGAAGCACAATGGATGCACGCTAGAGACTTAAATGCTTTCCCCATTCTGTTAGCTCCACATTGAGCTAATAGCAATTGAGGTCAATTGTTATCCCACCCTGGGGGTATGATGCCAGGAGGCATATTTCACGGTGGATTCCGTGCCACGGTGGATTCCGTGAGGTTTTACGGTGGATTCCGTAAACTTTGATGACCGGGGCTCATACACAAAGAGGATTATTTGTGCGAGAAGTTGATAGGGATGCCTGTCCTTTTCGGGCGTTTCATTAATTTAGTGTGTACGTGGGTGATTCCATAGCGGGTGATTCCGCAAAATACATATTAAATTAATAAACGTTTATGAGTTTAGAGTGCGCACTCGTAATAAATTAATGTTAGGATTTATTTCTAGCCAATTGATTTATTTATGTAGCTGAAGACTGCTAGGTATTCACTTTTGTTGATTTAATTGTATTATTTTACTAATGATTGTGAATGCTTCAGTTGATGTGTAGAGATAGCAGCAGTGGTGGCGGAGGAAAGCATTGGAGTCTAGTGAGTATTTGACCTATGGATTATATTTTGATAGGCGCCACGCCTATATTTTGTCATGTCTATTGAGGCATCGATTATTTATTATTATTTTTGTATGCGCCTATGTGCATGGATATGTTATTTCTATTTGGACATTGTGTTGGGCGTGCCAGACTCTATGGGCACCGTCCATTAGCTTTATTCCTATTTTTGTAAAAGCAAACTCAAAAGCTAAAAGCTTGTCATATTTTTGTAAATTGGGCTATTATTGAGTATGAAGATGGAAATATACATAAAATACATGCTTTTTGAAGCGGTCACACAAGGCATGGGGGGAGATTGAACCCAATTGGTCTCTTGCTCTTGTCGTTCATGCTTTTTACATTGTAATTTGTGCAAAAAGGTAGAGTTCATTGTTCTTGGGGACCTTCCGGGATTCACTACGTGAGCATACAGCGATCGATCTGCGCACCATCTTGTGACCATTCTATGTTTTCGTCACTATCTTCTTCTAGTTCCCCCACACCTAGTTGATGGTTGCCACCCTACACACATTTGTTAATGGTGAGAAGTGTGAGCAACAAGTGCTTTTGTGGGGAGGAAAGCTTATTCTCACCAGATCATTCTTACAAGTGCTTTTGCCACCAATGAGTTTCACTGACCTCATTGCTATATTTGACAACAGTTTGCAAACTAGCTTGACAAGGGAATAGGGTTTTGAGGGAAATAACTACTACATGCTTGACTCCTCCCTTTCTAGTGAGTATGAGATTGTGCACGATTGACTCCTCCCTTTCTAGTGAGTATGAGAACCTATGCACATGGTATTGGTCACATTATGCCTAGTAGATAGATCGAAGGATACTAATGTGTTCTTTGTTGTGGCGAGTAGATAATTAGATAGATTTAAGAAAAATTATTATTTTGCAATGTGATTTTAATGTGTGAAATTTATGGACTTCATAGTGTGTAAAAATATTATCAAAGATATCATATTCTATATACAGCTATTAGCATAAGGACTTTGTGTGCACACATGTGCAATAGATTTATTTTGATGTGTTTATTAGAGAAGACAAAAAAAGTTTTTTTAAAGACATTAGAATAGAGTGTATTTTGATTTATTTGCACAAAAGAAAGCTATGCAAGGTAAGGAAAAGCAAAAAATCAAAAACAATACTTTCAATGTATTTTGAGCACAAAAGCTTAATTGAATATTATAGATACATGCATGGGAGAGCTACTCACCCATGCATGGGGAAATATTGTATCCATTCTTGTATAATGTATATTTTCATATGGATATAAAAATATATTTCTAGTATGGGGACTTGCATGAGGATATTTACATGCAATATCCACAACATATAGGACAAATAAAAATTGGTATGTAAGCTCCACAGGAGCTTGTAGGGATTGAAGAGAGGTCCCAAGGAATTGGGCAAAGAACGATTGGTGCATAAGCTCCAAAAGAGCTTGTATGGATTGAAACAAGCTCCTAAGAAATTGTATCATAAGTTTGATGCTTTTGTGAGGTCTCAAAGTTATACCATGATACACATGGAAGACTATGGATGGTAACCTTATGATCTTGATCCTCTCAAGGGGTCACTCATAGATATATGTGTGTGTCACATGGGTTCAACTTAAAGAACCTTTCAAATATCATTTTTACACATTTTTATATACATAGGGGTGCCATATAAAGGAGTTATTTATAGATTGAATAAAAAAGGGTTATGTTTTACTCAAGAAAAGTTATAGATAAAAGTATTTATAAATAAGCCAAGTTGATCTTTTATGTAAATGACATGCTTATTGCTAGAGAATCACTATTGGATGTATTGCTAGAAATGCAAAACATATTCATGGCATGTTGATTATGAAATCTGTATATATTTAAAACCTTGCCAAGAGAATAACCCTAATTTGAATGATAAGAGGACTAAAATGGCTAGCATACATTAGGTATTCACATTTGGTTACTTGATGTATGATATGGTAGCTATATCTCTTGACATTGCTTATGCAATGGGAGTGGTTAGTAGATTTATAATAACAAACCTTGATAACAAGCATTGGTAACCAATAAAGAGTACTATGAGATGCTTTAGTATGATTAGAGATATATATGTTCACTTTGAAAGGAAAGATGCATATGTCCTTTGCTATGTAGATGCTAATTTTGTAGTGTATGTGGACTTTAGAAAGTTTATGACTGGCTTTGCCTTTATCTTCATAGGAGGTGCAATCTCATGAGTCTATACATGGTTGCTATGAAGATGCTAATTTTTTAGGGTGTGTGGACTCTAGAGAGTCTATGACAAGCTTTGCCTTAGTCTTCATAGGAAGTGCAATCTCATGAGTCTTTCAATCACAACCATGTATAGTCTTATTCACCAGTGAGGAAATCTACAACAAGATTTTTCTTCATCTTAAGAAGAGGTGTAATCTCATGAGTGTCTTGATTGCAACCATATACAACTTTATCCACCACTAAGAATAAATATATTCCAACAACTAAGTCATATAGCAAAGCTATTTGGTTTAATTATATAGTGGGAGATTTGGATATTGCAAGAGACATACACACTTTCCACAATGATAGTCAAAGTACCATCAAATTTGCACAAAATTCTATCTTGCGGATAAACTAGACAAGTAGTGTAAATGTCTTTCGTTTGACTTTTCAATGCTTACCCACAATAGGAGTCGTGTTACCACATGGGAATCTGGAGCAGTAGCTCACATATTTGGCACATCTTTTTGTTACTTAGTTTTGAAATTTGTTCCTGTTACGGGAGATGTGGTCTTACTGATAGGATTTGTAGTTTCATTGCAATATTTGGGATTTAGAGTGAGATTTTTAACTATTTGGTGGCATTTTTTCCACTTGGCATGGGGGAGAAACATTAGAAAAGAGAAAAAACGTGGGAGATTTACAGTAGCAAAAGTAATATAATTGTCGGTTTCTTTGGGAATGGAAAGATTTCCTCACATGGTCATGTTTAACACTCACATGATTTGAATTTCTTCAGCTCTTAAAGTTCTACAATTTTTGAAGCTTTGTAGTTCTTATCTAAGAATAGTATGCTAAAGTGTATGCATTTCACATTGAATATATATTTGGAATAGAAATGGATAGTTTGATGTTTGCAATCTTGAATTTTTTGCAATTATACTTGCAATCCTACATTTTTTGTAGCGATACTTGTGATCCTACAATGACAGGACTTGCAACAAGTCTTCAAAGTCTATAGTATTCTATGAGAGAAGAGTATGCTAAAATGTATGTTTTTGGAATAAAGTTGTAGTTACAGTTACCCACAGTCCTACACTACACACTCGCATGATTTGAATTTCTTCAGCTCTTGAATTTCTACAATTTTTGAAGCTTTGTAGTTCTTGTCTAAGAATAGTATGCTAAAATGTATGCATTTCACATTGTATATATATTTAGAATAGAAACAAATAGTTTGATGTTTGCAATCTTGAAATTTTTTTAGTGATACTTGCGATTCTATATTTTTCATAGTAATACTTGTGATTCTACACTGACAAACTTGCAACAAGTCTTCAATATCTGTAGTATTCTATGAGAGAAGAGAATGCTAAAATGTATGTTTTGGAATCAAGTTGTAGTTACCCATAGTCCTGCACTACCTGGTGAAAGGGAGCGATGGATCGAAGATTGGACTCAAGAGCTATGGCAGGAGAGCAAGAGCAAGAAAGGGAGAGACTAGAAATGGGAACTCCAATAGTCACAATGTGTGACCAGGCCTTCCATTATTCAAACTGTCACTAAAAGAATAAAGAATAAAGTGTCGGTGTGACGGGCGCCCGCCACCTGCAGTGTGTAGTGGCGGTGACTATCAGTATTAGTAGAGGTGCCTTTACCCCCAACAACCTTGTACTTAAAGGCAAATCTACCCCAGTGAGGAGTGAAAAGAAAAAGAAAAAAGACAGTACAACATGTACACATGTACAATAGGACGAGGAAAGACGTCATCTCATCCCACTCCCATCAAAGGCAAAAAGCTCTGTAGAGAGGCTTTTCGTGAGCAGATCTGCAAGATTCTGGTCAGTCGAGATCTTGATAAGATCAACAGACTTGTCCTCAACGACCCCACGTATGAAGTGATACCTCATCTCAATGTATTTCGTCTTTGCATGGAAGACCGGATTCTTGGCTAACTGAATAGCACTCATAGAATTCGAATGCAGTGTAGGGATAGCATCAATACCAAGGTCAACAACTAAACGACCCAACCAAATGGCCTCCTTGCAAGCCTCAGTGGCTGCAACATACTCGGCCTCTGTAGTAGAAAGGGCCGTGCATTTCTGCACCTTGGACATCCAAGAAATAGCACCTCCAGCATAGGTGAATACATAGCCAGAAGTGGACTTCCTACTATTTGCATGTCCTGCATAATCAGAGTCAGTGTACCCCACGACTCCTGTATCCTGGCTGCCATAGCATATGCACATATCTGCGATGCCATTCAGGTACCTCATGATACCCTTCATGGCATCCCAATGCTTCTTACTAGGTGTAGCCATATAGCGTGCCACAACACCAACTGCAAAGGCAATATCTGGATGAGTGCCTATCATGGCATACATAACACTGCCCACTGCGGATGCATATGGAATCTTGGCCATCTCGACCCTTTGCTCATCTGTCTGCAGTCAATCAGCCTATGATACCTTCACATAAGAAGGCAATGGACAGCCAATAGGCTTTACATCCTGCATGCGGAAGTGCTCAAGGACTTTATGAATGTACTCCCTTTGTGTCAAGTAGAGGAGTCCCTGATGCCTGTCGCGTCTAATGCGCATACCAAGTATGTGAGCGACATGTCCTAGATATTTCATCTCAAAGCTCTTCTTGAGCTGAGCCTTAAGAGCATCTAGCTCATCATGAGCTTTCCCTGCTAATCAGCATATCATCCACATAGAGTACCAAAATCAATAAAGAACCATCACGGGATTTCTTTGTGTAAAGACATAGATCCATAGCACTCTGGCTGTAGCCCTGTGACTGCATAAAGGCATCAAACTTATGATACCATTCCCTAGGTGCCTGTTTCAAGCCATAAAGACTTTTATTCAATTTGCACACTAGGTGCTGCCTGCCAGGTTCTGCAAAGCCCTTAGGCTGCTCTATATAAATCTAATCATGCAAGTACCCATGTAAGAAAGCCGTCTTGACATCCATCTAGCATAAATCCAAGTCAAGCTGAGCAACCAAAGCCAAGACTAAGCATAGGGTGGTCATCTTAACCACAGGAGAAAATACCTCGTCAAAGTCCACACCATGCTCCTACTTAAAACCCTTTGCTACCAATCTAGCATTGTATGCCGGATTGGGGTGTCCAGGGGTACTTTTTAGCTTGTACACCCACTTGCATGGAAAAGCCTTCTTGCCCGTAGGCAAGGAAACCAAATCCCAAGTGTCATTCTTATGTAGGGAGTCTATCTCAGACTGCATGGCTCTCTCCCAGGAGTGACTGTCACCCCTGCGCATAGCCTCATCATAGGTGAAAGGCTCTCCTGCATCTATAACCAAGACATAATGCATCGAGGGCTGAAATCTATCAGGTGGATGTTTGTCTCTAGTAGACCGGCTCTGCTGCCTGCCCAGCTGCTTGTCCAACACCCTGACCATGAGCATCTGCTGCAGCTATAGGCTATCCAATTGGCTATGCGGGAGCTCTCGGCTCCTCCTGAAATATGACCCTACGGATCTCAACAACTCTCTCAGGTTGCCTATGCATTTTGTCTTCATGGAAGACTACATCATGACTGCGGATGACTTTTCGCGCCTGCGGATCCCAGAGACAGTAACCCATCTCGCTTGCATCCCCATAACCAAGGAAAATGCATTTGACACTCTTGGGATCAAGCTTACTTCTCTTGTCCCTGGGCACATGGCAAAATGCCTCACGTCCAAAGACACGGAGATGCGCATAAGAGGGAGGTTTTCCAATCCATACCTCCTTTGCAACCTGGAAATCCAAACCAGTAGAGGGTGATTTGTTTATGACATGCCTCAGTCCAAAAGCTCTGTGGTAGGCCTGCATGGCTAAGCATACTGCGTACACGCTCCTGGATGGTTCTATTCATCCGCTCAGCCAAACCATTCTGGGGGGGTGTAGGGGGCAGTCAAATGACGCTTAATACCCCTCTCATCACATAACTGCTCAAAAGCATGTGAGACATACTCACCCCCATTATCTGTCCTTAGGCATTTTAGCCTATACCCAGACTGGTTCTCAACCAATGCAAGCCATCTCTGAAACACAGCCAAGACATCGGATTTCAGCTTAATGGGATAAGCCCAAACTTTCCGTGAAAAATCATCTATGAACGTAACAAAATACTTTGCACCACCCATAGACTGACAAGGCATGGGTCCACAGACATCGAATGTACCAATGCCAAGAGCTCACTCATGCGTGGCCTACCAGACTTCTTATGCGTAGACCTAGACTGCATGCCATAAAGACAATGCTCACATGAATCAAAACATGCATAATCAAGGGGCGGTAAGTACTGCAAACTAGAAATCATTTTCATTCCCTTCAAAGATATACGGCCCAAATGGGCATGCTAAAGAGATACATGTGGGATAGAACCCACAGACAAAACATGATCAAGGGAAGAAACTGATACAATCAATGGGTAGAGACTGCTAGCCTTGGCACCTCTCGCAATCACAAGTCTGCCCACGAGTGATCTTCCATGCAGAGTCTCCAAAACATACATGATATCCTGCATCATCAAGCTGTCCAGCTGACATGAGACTGTGTGTCAAAGCAGGTATATGACGTACATCCTGCATAACAAAACTGTTGCCAGAAGGAAACTGCAGCCTAACATCACCAATGCCCACAATATCAAGAGAGCTGTCATCACCCAAGCGTACAGAACCCGAAACAGTACGGTATGAATGAAACCACTCTCGGCAAGGTGTCACATGAAAGGACGCACCTGAGTCCAAGAGCCAACACTGTGCATACATAGAGTGTATCTCTGTCAACTCCGAAGCACTAGAAGAAGCTGCAAGGATATAATCATCATCATCAACATCCTCAGGCTGCATAACATTGATCTCTTCAATTTTAACACTGGACTTTGCAAGCACTATGCTGCGATCAGAAAACTTATCCTACACTTTGTCTTTCCCCTTATCTTTATGCCTTTTATTGAGCAATTCATGGCATTGTGGCCTAATATGGCCCTTTGTCCCACAATGGTGACAAGTAACATCTGCATTCCTGCCACGGGATTTGCTACGTGACTTCCCATGAGACTTGGACTGAGATTTCTGAGAATCCCGTCCACGGCCACTACCGCTGCCATGCTTTCCATATCCATCATTCCTGCCTCTAACTGTCATAGCATGAGACACACGAGAGGCATGATCAGTGGAAATTCGTACCATCAAGCTTAGTGATGTTGAAAATAGCATGATCAGTGGACGAACTCGCCATAATGCAGGCTGGAAGACTGTAGACAGTTCAAAACTACTTGTTGTTTACTACAGAAAATGACAAAAAAATCACCAAAATCAAGGAAAAATGGCGAAGAAAGTGGAACCAAAGCTGCTGCCCACCAAGTACTAGTGAAAGTAATAAATTTCAGATTTCAGTAAAAGAGAGCTAACAGTGCCAAAATCGGATCCCAAGGCAATCAGATACTACCAAGACCAAAGCCGGAATCATGCGGGGATAACATAAGCATATGACGGTCGATAAGCATGAATCCAACACCCAAGTATGTCATACAAACATCTGCCCAGTGAGTAGGCACACCCTCCAGGCAACGGGGCAAAGTGTTCCTGCCACTACCAAAACTTGACACAAGTAGGCGTCAATTCACAAAGATACGGATCCAAAATTGTAACTCCTAAGCATACAATGAACCAAGAAATATGATGTATCATCCCAAAAGGTAAGAAGTCCCAAAGTCTCAAGTGTCTGCTCAATAGCATGTAATGACTCAATGCATAAAAGTACCACTTGCTCAATGTCTGATAAGCATTCAAGAATTCCCCCAGCACTGGCACAAAAGCCATATGTATGAGATCAAGAGCTCAAGCCAAGGCAAGACACAGTGCCAATGACATAAGTCCAAGACAATACATCAATAGTACATCCCGAACATGTAGGCGGTAGAGCATCTGTATGTAGCATCCATAAGCATATAAGACATCAAGTACATCCCAAGATACAACTCTGGTAAGCCAATAAATAGCTCAAGTAAGCTTCGAGAATCCAAGGTCAAGCCAAGACCGAGCTCCAGTAGCAATAGGCTCCAAACAATGTAACTAGCATGTAGTAATGGCATAGGCTAAGCATGTCAAGACCGGTTAGACATAAGCAACATATATGCCATAAGTACATCCAAGACGGAGCATCCAAATGCTTTGCAAAGTGAGCTCAAGCTCAACCAATGATCCCGAATCAAAACCAAGCTCTATGTCGAGCCCCAAGTGTCAATACATCACCATATATGTCTGAAACATAGCCCGAAAAGCATAGGCATAAGTATACATGAGTAAAATGACTTCAGCCCAACTGTGTACAACAGTGATTTACTATTCAAAACTGAGAATTTCAGCACAAAAATCAGCTCCAAATGGTTTCCAAACAATAGGTATACATTCCCCTAACATCCGGGCATCAAACGGGACCAACCGAGCATCAAATTACAATGCCAAACAAGCTATAGCATCAAATGTCAGTGTAACACTGTCATAAACTGCATGTGGACTGTTATGACAGTCCCAAAATAGTGTTAAATCAGTCCAAAAGCTATGCCAACACATCAACCATAAAAACCAAGCATCAAAGCATGTTCATATGCTCGAAATGGAGCCTTTCCAAGTGCCAATGGAGGGGGAGACTCTACTGTTGTGACTGTCAATGCTGAAGACACATATGGGAGGGCTGCGCGATTCCACCAACTATAAATGATGGTCTTGGAGCTGCAAAAAATGGTGGCCAAGCTTCGGAGGGGTCCGATTAAAGCCAAGGAAGGCCTCAAACAAGCTCCAGCAAGTCTTATTCAAAGGCAAGTGAGATATGAAGCAAGGGAGCTTCAATGGTGGCTGCCCCAATCTTGTTTACAGCTTGTGAGACCTGAGAACTGAAGTAAACCCTGAAGAAAATTATCAAATACATCTGATGTAATGCCCTGAAGGTGCCCAACAATGCAGGGAAGGTGCTCCGGGAAGCCGGGGAGTGACGGGAGCTCGAAGGAGTCGGATATGGCTGCCGTGAAGGAGACCCAATGCAATTAGGGAGTCGATGGGATGCTGAGAATGCCACAAACCAAGCTCAAGAGTCGGAAAGCAAAGCTCTGATACCAGTTGAAAGGGAGCGACGGATCGAAGGTTGGACTCAAGAGCTATAGCGGGAGAGCAAGAGCAAGAAAGGGAGAGACTAGAAATGGGAACTCCAACAGTCACAATGTGTGATCATGCCTTCCTTTATTCAAACTATCACTAAAAGAATAAAGAATAAAGTGACAGTGACGGGCACCCGCCACCTGCAGTGTGCAGTGGTGGTGACTGTCAGTGTAGTAATACACGAGCGGCTAGGCAGAGGCACCTTTACCCCCAACACCTGGAATGGCAGTTTCCATAGTAGGTCACTGTTGAGAGGTAGAGAGAGAAGACATGTAGAGACATGAGAGAGAGCGAAGACACACATCATATACACTCCCAAAGGCTATTTCGTATTGATCACAATCTACATATATATAGATGAGACCTAGTCTAGATAGGGTAAGCTATATATAGCTCCAATACCCCCACTCAAACAAAGATCTCTAGATGTGGATGAAAAAACCCTTGGGGAACACAAGGAAAATTCCAAGCTCCTATATACAAATGTACAAACATGATCAAGAACGACTATTGTGTGCATGTAAAGTGAATCCATGCATGTGAAGTGAAATTAAATATGTATATACAAAGATGAGCAAGAGGTCTGAGAGGTGTATGTGCATATGTGAAGTGTCTAGTATCTACAAGGAGTATGTACAATGGCACCACAATGTCATAGTACATTAATTACCAAATATTGAACTTGAGACAAATCCAAGTTCTGAGCACAGAGTAGAGTGACACATGCTTCATTGAGTCTTTTGTGAATATATATGCAATCATCCAATCACTTGGACAATGTTCAATCATGATCGTGCCTTTCTTTACTTCATAATATCGAACATAATGATAATGCACTACAATATGTTTAGAATTGTTATGTTGAACATAGACTTTAGCAAGACTAATAGCACTTTGGTTATCGCATCAAAGTGGTGTGCTAGAGAGAGGAGGATGGCCAATATCTAAACTTTTTGAAGCCATACTAACTCTCAAGCCACTAAAGATCTAGCTACATATTCAGCCTTTGTAGTAGTGGAAACAACAACAATAATATCTTGAATGAACTTTGTTTGACACAGTAATAAAACTCTATTTTCTCGATAGCTTTGAATCGGAATACCAAGACATGAGTGTATGTCTCCAAGATCCAATGTATCAAATGCAAAAGAAAAAACCTTATTTACTTGTTGAAGGAAGTTGAGATTGTTACAAACAAGTATGGTATAATCCACAAATAGAGCAAGAATAACAAAAGTATCATTGTAGCACTTGACATATAAGTTAGGATCTGAAGAACAAGAGATAAAACCTTGTTTTGTAAGAAAGAGATCAATCTTTTGACACCAAGCTCATGATCATTGTTTGAGACCATAGAGTACTCAATGAAGTCTGGAAGCAAGATTTTCCTTATGTTTGACTACAAATCCCTCTGGTTGCTCCATGTATATCTCTTTCTTTAAATCCCATTAAGAAAATCAGTTCTCACATCCATTTGGTGAACCTCAAAATCAAAATCAATAGTAAAAACTAACAAGATCCGAATATTGGTAATCAACTCTTGCAATTTGTGAGAAACCTTTGGCAGCTAGCCTTGATTCGAATTTTGTCAAATGTTCTATCTACTTTTATTTTAGTGTTATAAATCCACTTTCATTTAATAGGAGTACGTCCATGTGGGAACTCAATTAGAACCCATGTACCTTTAGAGAGAAGAGATTAATGCTCAGCTTCCATAGACTCTTGCCATTGTTCCTTTTGTGGGGATAACTTGGCATCACTCTAAGAGACAGGGTCTTCACAAATACTGAGAGCATTCTCAAGAATATCAACGTCATAAACATGACAAGTACCATGCTCATTATCAATTGGAAGATCAATATAAAGATCAATGCCAACGTCATCATCAATAATAATAGTGGTAGGTTGTGAATCCTAATTTGAAGAGTCAATATTATCCCATGAAGGAGGTTAATCATCATATAGAAAAGGAAAAGTAGTGAGTACTAACTTTTTATCATCAACGTCCTCTAGTAACCATGTCCTCCAAGCATCCTCTTGAGACCATATGCTATGCATAAGTTGCTCATTGAAAATAGCATCACTACTTATGATCACCTTCTCAAAGGATGGGTCATAAAAATTATATCCCTTACAAAAAATTGAATATCAATGAAAATAACTTTCAAACTAGGAGAATCAAGTTTTCTGCGTTGATAAGACTACTTCAGCCCAAAAACATTGAGATACGCTAGAATGAATGAGCATACATCACATGTCATTGAGAATAGTCCTCTTTTTACGTTCAGCAACATCATTGTGTTGAAGAGAGAGGGGAACAATATATTTATGATGAATACCTTGATTATTATAATAATCATCAAAATCATTTGAAGTGTATTCTCCATCATTATCACTACGAAGTTTCTTGATGCGATAACTAGTATGGAGTTTTGTAGCTTTTTGATGTTGCTTAAAAGATAATAAAGCTTCTAATCTGTGTCGCAAGAGAAAAATAGTGGTATATATTGAGAAGTGATCAATAAAAGTCATGAAATACTGATATTGAGATTTCAATGGAGGAAAAGGTCCACAAATATCAGTTTGAATATGATCAAGAAAATCTGTGGAATGAATTGTGGTGGAAATGGAAAAGGGTTTGCAAAAATACTTTCCAACTGCATAATATTCACAAATAGCCATGTGAGGACAAGCTTTGAATTCCATGTCTTGAACAAGGTCCCAACGATAAAGATCAACAAGCTTAGAAAAATCAAAGTGAACAAAGCAATGATGCCATATTTTGCTGTTAAGATCGCGAGAGATGTAACAACATTTGTAATATCTTCATTAAAAGATAACTCAAAAAGATTACCATTTTGAGGAGCAACATATTTGGTTTGGCCGTCTTTCTCAATGTGACACTCAGTATGGTAAAAATCGACAAAGAGACCAAGATCCATAAGTCTTCCAACTGAAAGAAGATTCCTTTGTAGATCTGGGACATGTAAAACTCTACATAGAATTCTTGTTGAAGAAAGAGTACCAAGATATAAATGACCTATACCTTTGACTTGATAGGTTGTGTCATTAGCAAGATAAACCAATTTCTTGATAGGAATAGAACGATAATTATGTAACCATTGGGAATGATATGTCATATTTCCTCTAGCACCAGAATCAATAATAAAAAGAGGTCCATTATGAACATGAAGTGTCCTTTTTGGAGAGACAAATTAACTCACATAATTTTCTTCTTTAGTAGTGTTAGCATGTGTAATAGCATATTCTCTACTACGATCTGAATCAAAATGCCTCTTGAAACATAGATGGGTTGGATGATCACTCTTTTTGTAGTAGTCACAAGGAGAATAATCACTAGATAGACATGGTTCTTTATTTGTTATACCATGTTCTTTATCATATTATTTTTTTCTAGCTATAGTGTGATCATTTTTATAGCAATAAGAACAATGTCTATTAGGATACTTGAGACAAGAGAAGCTACCACCATGATGCCTCCTACATGTAAAGTGTGGAAAGGGATGCCTTCAAGCAAGTAAATCTTGGTCGATTTGTTCCAACTGTGTGTCCTCTTGTGAGATCATAGCTATTTCTTGATTTGTGTGTCATCGTTCATGTAGTTGTGAATATTTAATCAAAGATATACAAGCTTGATCAGATGCCATATTTGTTAGATACAATGGTAACAATATTATCATAACCAGAATCCTTTATAGTGTCAAGAAGCTACGTTACCGATTCCTTTCTTAGAATGGTTAAGACAACCCTCCCACAAACAGAAACAACCATAAAATCAAGGACAAAGCACATAAAATCGATGCGTATGGCTTTGCCATTAATCTCAAAACAAGAAGGAATCACAAGTCTCGCTATTAACAATGAACAAAATCATAATCTTCATTTTCATCCTTCATAACTTCAGTTGTACAAGAGAAAAGGGAAAGGAAAAAAAGAAAGAGAGGAGAACTTTTTCACAGAGGAGAGAGGAGAGAGAGATTTTGGCACCATCCAAAAGGAGGGGTGTGTGTTGGAAGAAAGGAGAGAAAGATGCACATAATCAACCGTGCACTCCACCCCACCTTGTTCCTAGAAGATACACAACCCTTCATATTTTTAATTATTTCTTTGATTTTTTGATATATTTGTATTCGTAAGGCTTTAGCCTTTACATTTCAATTCTTTCCAACCTTTTGCAAATGCATGCACATACACTTTTATGTATATTATTTATTTATGATGGATATGGATGTGGCCCCCTCATGTGGTATATCTATTTTTGGTGCTTTTGCAACACACCCTGCCACGACACCATGAAAACCACGAACCGGCTAGGTAGAGGTTACAAATGACTTGCTGGCCACAAAAACCTGCAAGAAAATCCTCTTCTTCTCACCAAGAACTATACCTCAAAACACACAAGGAGACGACACACAAGAAATAGATAAATGAAAACCATCCTCACTCTCTTCCTCTTCCTCACTTTCCATGAGAACTTGCAAAGGAGCACAAGAGAGAAAGAAACAAGAATGTGAAATGAGTGTTATGCCAACTGAGGGAGAGAGGAAAATGAACCTTTAGATGAGAAGATAAAGGAAAAGAGAGGGTGTAACGACCACAACCTCCCACCTCCTCAAATCCCACGAGTCACAACCACATTTTTCTTTTCTTGAAATTATAAAATTGAGTTTGCATACATGGACTAAGGTCGTAGATACATTTCATTCTACATGAGATAAAAGTGTCTAACCATCCCTTTTCCTAGGAAAATATTTTATAATGTGAGCCTTTTGGACTACACATTTTACATTACTTCATATTTTATTTTTTTACAAAGGGGTACAATTGCAATGAGAAAATTTACAAAAAATGTTTCCATGTTGAGAACATTTTGGTGCCTATATTTGCACATATTTCTCAGTTATCATTCCTCCCACACTTAAGAGTGAAGCATCCCTATGAACAAATTGGAGAAGAACCATGATCAATACTTAAGAAATCTTCATCTTCATCTTCTTTTCTTCAGTGTCTCTAAATTGCCATTGGATAGGGAAGGAAAAAGCACACAATAGAAAAAACACAACTAGGATGAGGAGCCTAGGTTTACAAGCACACCAAATAAAACCACAAGCAAAACCCAAAAGATAGGGCCCTTCAACAATTTTGCATATAAAAACAACAACACACTCAACCACGGAGTAAATGACAACCACATCATGAAGCTCATTAAAACCCAAAAAAGATATAACCATCAAGCATTCCCTCACAAAAGATATTGTAATTATGCACTCCATCCGGTTTATATAATTTGAAAGGAAAAGTAATGTAGGTTTAATCAAATATAAAACTAAAAAAAAATAAAAAATAGAGAGGACTTGTGTGTGTGGAGAAATGGTAAAGGTGAAAAGTTCATGAGGATGTGGGTGAATGATCTCTAAGAAAGGTTTTCTTATCATGGGTTTGAAGTCTTTGCTTTACTATGTTCAAGGTCAAGATGATGTAAAATGACGTTAAAAATGAAAGAAATTGTAGAACATGATAAGGTTAAGAAGCCATCTTTACTGTTGTGTGAAGATGAAAGGTTGAGAAAAGGGCATTGCTACCGTGTGAAGGAGAAAGGAGGAGCTAGAGAAGGGAAAAATGGAGTTGATGATGATGATATCCCTCGAGGTTAACAACAGTAGGTGTAAGCGTATCCCAGGGTGAAGGGACAGTGGGTGATAGATAAGCCCTCACTGAACATCACGTCCTAGATGTGCATCCATGTCTCTAATGGCAGCATGCTTGCTCACCCATCACAGCATGCGAACCACTCTGTTATCAGAGGGATGGGCCGAGATGATACAGAAGAAGAATTTAGCGTCAGTGGTGCTTAGGAAGCAAGCAGGAGGAGGTAAGCATTATGGTGAGGCTATGAGGTGCTAAATGATTGATGGGTGGATGGATTGGTTAGTTCAAGCCAACAAGGGCAGGTGGAGGTGAAGAGAATGTGGTGCTCGTTTGGTGGAGATTAATGATTGAATGGGTGGTGGAGAGGATGGAGAAGACTGTGACACTAATAAGCATACTTGGCGGTAGTAGGAGACGGGTGCCACTTGACTATCTGAATTGAATGGTAGCTTAGTGCTCTGCGATAAAAATTGCAACACTTATTGATCTTCTCACCATCTCCAAGCATCGTTTCAATCATTTCCTCATTTTGAGCACGAGCATCCTTGAATGACCCTTTCTCCTTGAGTCTCTTTCAATTTGTGAGCTCTATCAGATTTGAAATCACCATGACTGAGAAAACAAGATTCTTTTCTATAGATTTTGTTTCCACCTCTTTACTCGGCGAGTGCACCAAACAAAGAGCACCCTACCACGACACCATGAAAACTACGAACCAACTAGGTAGAGCCTGCAAATGACTTGTTGTCCACAAAAATGTGCAAGAAAAGCCTCTTCTTCTCACCAAGAACAATACCTCAAAACACACAAGGAGATAGCACACAAGATATAGATACATGAAAACCATCCTCACTCTCTTCCTTTTCCTCACTGGTTTGTTGCATCTGACCCACTCATTATAAACAGATTTCCATTCTTCAAAGATAGGTATTTCAATTACAAGGGTATTATCATGAGCCTGACCAATTGGTTAAGACACACATTCATAATTACCAAGAATAATACTATGTAAGTCATTGCTTTCAAGAATTAGCACTATCTTTACTTTCCATCCACGGAATCCTTATCTTTGAAAGTGAGGGATAAAATGTTCTCTAGAAGGAAATCCATTGATTATTATAGAATTTGACATCTCTATAAGCTAAGAGAATATGTACAATACAAGATCACAGAATTTGCACACCATATACGAAACGACGACAAAAGTGCAGCACAACAAGTTGTATGCAGAAGCTATGCTGTAAAGAAAGATGTTTAGTTCAAAAAGCATATTCCAAAGTAAAGTGACCCAAGAAAGATGAAATGTGAATAAAGAGCCCCAAAATAGATAAAATGTGTGTAAAAATAAATAGACCCAACATAGACGATAAATATGAAAACGATCAAAATATTATCACATTATTTTTTTGGCCAAGAATAGATGATAATCTGGCTAATTTTAGCAGAAACTCAAAAGTGAATAATCGTGATGAGACCTGTGTTGTAGAGAGTATGCATGAAAAGTTGTTTTTCTATTTGAAGTTCAGTTTACCTGAACTATCATAACTTTTGACACATAACTCCAAATTGAGCATGAATTTTCTAAGAAGAAAGCTTGCGAGTTTTCCCTAAATAGAAACTTTTAGGGGGTGTCCAAGCAAGACATATCTACAATTCAACATATCTGCAATCTAAATGATGATCGAGTGAACATCTTCTATGCTTAAAATTTATAACATAAGATGCTAATAACATACACAATACATCAAATTTAAGCATGAAAGGAACATGAATCAATAATTGAAGAGATACTACATAGGTATACTTCTTGATTGTCTTCTTCAAGAAATTGGTTGTAGTCGATCATGATAGCTTTGATACCATGTTGAGATGTAGAGAAAGGATATATGTAGAGATGCAAGAGAGAGTGAAGAGACACATCATGTACACTCCCAAAGACTATTTCATATTGATCACAATCTACATAGATATAGGTGAGACCTAGTCTAGATAGCGTGAGCTATCTACATATATATAGGTGAGACTTAGTCTAGATAGGGTGAGCTATATATAGCTCCAACACCCCCACTCAGACAAAGGTCTCTAGCTCTGTAGATGAAAAAACCCTTGGGAAGCACAAGGAAGACACTCAAGCTCCTATATACAAATGTACAAACATGATCAAGAAGGATTATTGTGTGCATGTAAAGTGAAACCGTGCATGTGAAGTGAAATTGAATATGTATGTAGAAAGATGACCAAGAGATCTGAGGTGTATGTGCATATGTGAAGTGTATGGTGTCTACAAGGAGTATGTACAATGGCACTACAATGCAATAGTAGATTAATTCCCAAAGATTGAACTTGAGACAACTCCAAGTTCCAAGTGTAGCAGAGTGAAGCATGCTTCATTGTGTCCTTTGGTGAATATATCTACAGTCATGTGATCACTTGGACAATGTTCAATCATGATCATGCCTTTCTCTACTTCATATCATCAAACATAATGATAACATACTGCAATATGTTTGACTTGTTATGTTGAACAAAGTCTTTAGCAAGACTAATAGCACTTTGGTTATCACATCAAAGTGGTGTGCTGGAGAGAGGAGGATGGCCAATATCTAATCAAACTTGTTGAAGCCATACTAACTCTCGAGCCGCTAAAGATGAATCTACATATTTAGCCTCTGTAGTAGTGGAAACAACAACACAACGTTGTTTCTTTTGCTAGTCCAAGAAACAAGACAACCATTGATAAAGAAACAATTTCCACTTGTAGAATTCATAGATAAGTGAGAGCTTGCCCAATCTGGATTTGTATAACCCAAAAGTTGAAGTGAATGTAGAGAATCAAAGTTTTGTTGGCGCCGATAAACCAACCCAAATCTTTAGTACCTTTTAAATACTTCAAAACTCACTTAGCTACAGTAAAATGTTAAAGGCATGGAGAACTAAGATTTGCAGCAAAAGAAAATGTCAATGTGAGAATTGTGGAAAATCAGAGTGGAAGCAAGGATGGAAGTGTGCACAAGAGGGAGAGAGGATCTCACAAGTACAAGAATAAGTCTTGATTATTCAGTTGCTCATGAAAGTACAACTTGGGTCACTCTCACTCAAAAGTTGATGTAGACCTTTGGGCTATTTGTATAGCCCCAATTGGCTAGGGTTAGGGTTTTCCCTTCCGCTCAGGACCATTCACACTTGCCTGCCCTTATCCACTCCTACATAAGGAGGGTTCATGTACCTATACTCTCAACACCCTCGCTCAATGCCAAGTGGCATTGGAATACAAAGCATAAGAGAATGCCTCTCCTTAACCCTAATTGAATGCCTTTATAGAACAGGCTTACAAGGATGGTTATGGGTATAAAGGATACAAGACTCAGAAGAGTTGATCATCTATGGATTGGGAGGTAAAATTGGCCACCAATTCCTTAGGTACTTCTGGAACACAGGGACACTTACTAGTGACATATCCAGTCTTTTTGCATTTATTGCACTTCATTTTCTCAGGATACATCTTCCAACAATTACTTACAATATGCCCTTTCTTATGAAAGAAGGAGCACTTTGTAGAAGTTGTACGGGCTAACACTTGCTCACGAGAAGTAAATGCTGAAGAGCCTTCATTATTGATGCTAGGAGGCATATTCCATGGTGGATTCAACGAGGTTTTTCAATGAATTCCATAAAATTATTTATTTTCCACGATGGATTCTGTGAGGTTTTTCCGTGGATTCCGTAAAACTATATTTATTTGCCGCAGCTTGTACATAAGGTGGATTCCTTATGCGAGAAGTTGACGAGGACACATGTTCTTTTTGGGTGTTAAGTTAATTTAATGTGCAAGTGGGTGATTCCATAGCGGGTGATTCGGAAAAATATATATTTAAATTAATGGACGTTTATGAGTTTAGAGTGCTAGATATTCACTTTTGTGGATTTTATCTTATTATTTTTCTAACAATTGTGAATGCTTCAATTCATGTGTAGAGCAGGCACTAGGAGATGGCTTGTATTCAAATTACCTAGAAGAATTATTATTTTTGATGGGCGCGCATCTTATCATTAAAGGCGTGGCTCTAATATTTCTTTAGGCGTGCTTATTGATTAAAGCATTTGACAAATATTTATTATTTTGTATATGTATAGGTGCTCGATTTAAATATTTCATTATTAGACATTGTATTTGGGCACAGCCCAACTTTTTGGATGCCCAAACGCTTTATTCTTTATTTGGAAAAAAGCAAAAAAAAGCCAAAAGCATGCCAATTATAAATTGGGCTATTTTTTAGCTTGGAGATTAATAAATTTATAAATACATGCCTTGTAAAGTGCTCACACAAGGCATGAGGGGAGATTGCACCCAATTGGTCTTCTTGTCTCTTATCATGCAAAATCTCTTTTTGTCTTTATGAAGCTTTTGTAGAGTTCTTTGTTCTTGGGGACATTTCAGTGTTCACTACGTGCGCATACAATATCCGATTTTCACACCAGCGGTATCGAAGCGAAGCTGAGATCAAGGGCTTCCAGTTGCTTACCATCTCGCGCAAAGGCAAAGCTCCTAGAACGAATGGGCTCTATAGGTAGTCTCGTGACAAACCATCAATATCAACGTGTTCATGGTGGTGAAGAACCCCTTGCTGTGCCCTCAGATCACGAAGGACCTCACCCAGGAGGCACAGGACCACTCGAAAAGCTCCTTTGTGAAGACATTTTTCTCAGATAGAAATTGCCAAGCTTATTGTTTAAGCTTATAAAGCTTAAGCTTGAAAAATCCTCAATTTTGTAATGCAGCATGTACTAATCGCCATCGACGTTGTAATATTTCCACGCAATAAAAGTTAGTTGGTTTGTTTGAAAGTTAGTTAGTCGGTTAATAAGTTAGTAAGATTACTAACTAAAGACTAACTAAGTTAAAAACTAACTAACGTTAATAGCCAATAATTTTTATTTAATTAAAAATATATTTTAAAATAAATCGAGAGTCGTAATGTGATATTTTTCTCGGATTGACAAGGACCGTAGCTGCCCTTCACGGAACTTACAATGTGAATGAGACTTATGAGCCACATTAATCACTAGTATTAATGTGTATAGTTTGGATGGTCCAAAAATATTAGATTTTTGGGCAAAAAAGACTAGTATATTTTAGATATTATCCTAAAAAGATAGAACTGAAAGTCATTTAAAAGAAAAGACAAGTGATGTTTTAGTTATTTTTAGAGATTTTATACAAAGAAAATATAAAGAAAAGTGACTGGCAAAATCGCACGTCGTGATCACAGTCTACAGGTCTATAGGCAGTAGACAAAACTTCGAATAGAGAAAAGAAGAAGGAGTGAACTGAGAGCTTTCTTAATAAGTTTTTTGGAGTTTTACCCCCTGTTTGGAGCCAATGCAACCATCAAATTTATGATCTGAGCATCACATCATTGAGTCTTCCAAGATCCCCTCCACTCTTGTTCTCAGCCTTATCCCCTCCTGTCTAATTCATTGTAAATATGAGGCATAGGGAGGCACAAGGGAGCATAAGGAGACCATGAGAGGCTGCGAGCGAGAGACAGAGAGAAGGATACCCAAGAGATTGAGAGAGAGAGAGAGAGAGAGAGAGAGAGAGAGAGAGAGAGAGAGAGAGAGAGAGAGAGAGAGAGAGAGAGAGAGAGAGAGAGAGAGAGAGAGAGAGAGAGAGAGAGAGAGAGAGAAGAGTTACCCGACAGGCTGCACAGTTCTCTCTATCTCGATCCTTGACTTATCCATCTTCTCTTACACTCTCCCATCTTGAATCTATTCTGCCTTCTTAATCTCTTGAGTCTACTTGCGGAAGATGGCCTCCAAGCGAAGAATGTTGCGTGCGGATGGCAATCCTACAACCAGCAACAAAGCTTCGCGCCTGTTGAGATATCGAGCTCCACTCGTGATACGCCAGGGTGACCGTTGTGCATTTATGTCACCGACGTGTTAGTTGCAGATGCGGTTGGTATACCACCCATGAATAATAGCTACATGATAGCTATCCTTATCTACTCTAGTTCGTGGCTCAGTTAGTATGCCACCTTAGTTAGTTGAGTTTGGTTTGAGACCCATATCTAGGGTTCTTCTATTTCTTTGTACGAGAGTTCTTTTGGCTTCCACAACTAAGAAGAGAAAAACAGTTTTCAGCCTCCACCCTTGTGTGTATTCCCCCATTGTGCAAGCAAGAAGAAAGCTACAAGTGAGACTCCTTCCTTCTCTCCCACAATCTTGACATGGTATCAGAGCCTTGTTCGTGGTAAGGAGCTCAAGAAAGCAAGCCAAGCTCGCGGTGTTCTGGTAAGAGGAGCAGTGTTGCTTTCATTTTCTGTTTTGGGAGCAGATCTCTGCAGGTAGCACAGTCGGAAATTGCAAGAGTGCATTGTCTTAGGTTGAGACGCCCTTCGCGGTGAAGCAAGAGGGCAGTATATGCTGCGGGAGAAAGCTTTAGCTCTCGGCGACCCTGTTTTTTTGATTTGAGGCCATTTCGGGGCCTGTTTTGGAGGCGGAAGTTTTCTGCACGCACTCAGGAAAAAGCCCTGTTTTATGCTGTGCGACCACTGTTCTACAGGTCGATGAAAAGTAACCACAGATATTGCATCGTATGCTCGTGTGCAGAGACATTGGGAGTTACAGAATCATCCTTGGTTCCTGTTTATGCAAAATTGTCACTAGGAAGTGACTGTGTGGTCAAATACCACTTTCGCCAGTTTTGCAGATTTTCCCTTGTGAGGGTGAAGCTGTGGTTTTTGCAGTGACAGAATTTTTTGCAGTCTTCTATAATGGCATCTGATTCTCTTTCACAGATTGTCACTGAAAAGCTTAACAAGAACAACTTCCAAGCATGGAAGTTTAGAATGACGAATTTCCTTATGGGAAAAGGATATTGGGAATTTGTTGCAGGAAATGAAGAAGAACCAGTTCTTCCTGATGTTCCCAATCAACAGCAAATGCAGGCATTTAAAGCATGGCATGAGAGAGCCAGGAAAGTTATGTATTGGCTGTCTATCAGCATTTCAGACTCTATGATTGTGCATATTTAGGATGCAAGTACGCCAAAGGAAGCATGGGATACTTTGTCAAAAATGTATAGCACAAATACGCAAGCCAGGAAAATGCAGCTCAAGCAAGAGTTGCACAATGTGCAAAGAGAAAATATGAGCATCAACGACTACCATATGAAGGTGAAGAAGATTGCAGATGCACTTGCTTCCATTGGGTCACCAGTGGAAGATGATGATTTAGTTTCTGTGACCTTGAATGGTCTAGGAAAGGATTATGCACAGTTTCGGACATCCATTTCAGTTCGTGAAAGATTTCCTGATTTTGAGGAGTTGATTGCTCTTCTAATTTCTGAGGAACAGAGAAATGGTGGTGCATCTCCTTCAGGAGGAACTTCAAAAGAAGCTGTCTTCTACTCAAATGCTGGAAGAGGTAGAGGCAGAGGTAGAGGAGGCCGATTTGGAGGCCGTGGTAGAAATCAGAATATGCAGCAAACTCTAGAGGCAGGGGGAGCCAAAGAGGTCGTGGTGGATGGCAAAGAGGTCAAAATGCAAACAGTAATGTTGAATGCTACTACTGTGGTAAAATGGGTCATATGGCTAAAGACTGCTATAAAAAGCAGAATGACATCATGAATGGAAAACTGCAACAAGGGAATTATGCATCTTCTAGCAGACAGGGTGATGACAGAAATGAGTATTTGTTCATGGTGCAGCACATGAACAATTCTATGACAAGTGCAGAAGAAAGCAATGATGTATGGTATGTTGACTCAGGTGCATCAAACCACATGACAGGTCATGCAAAATGGATGGAGGATGCAAGGAAAATGGAAAAACCAGGATTTGTGGAGACTGGTGATGATACTGCACATCCTATTGTGCAGATTGGAAAAATTCCCTTGTCTATGCAGGATGGGAAAAAGAAATACCTGTCCGATGTATTTCATGTCCCGAATATCACCAAGAATCTGGTTTCTGTCGGTCAAATGGTTGAGCAGGGCTTGCAGGTCAGATTTAATCCTCATGGATGCTTTGTTGAGGATATGAAAAATAAAGGTCGCTTGATAGCAAAAGGAAAGAAGAAGGGCAGAATGTTTACGTTGGATGCAGACATGTCTGAATTGAGTGCAGCAATGTTTGCACATGGGACCGATGTAGTTGCAGATATTGATATCTGGCATAAACGCATTGGTCATGTTAATGTACAGCGACTTAAATCAATGCAGGCCCAAAATATTGTTGCAGGATTGCCTAAATTCAAGGTTGCAGAAATGCATAAGGTATGTGAAGCCTGTCAGTTTGGAAAACAGGCAAGGAAACCATTTCCTAGACATGTTCAAGAGAGTGAGAAGCCATTGGAATTAATCCACTCTGATGTGTGGACTACTAAAGCTGCATCTCTTGGAGGCTGTCATTATTTTGTCACTTTTATTGATGACTATAGCAGAAAAGTTTGGGTGTATTTTATGAAAAAGAAAAGTGAAGTTTTTGGGCATTTCAAAACTCTTAAAGCTATGGTTGAAAAAGAAACAGGCCTGCAAATAAAATGCCTAAGGTCAGATGGAGGGGGAGAGTACCTCTCAAATGAGTTTGCAAGGTTCCTGCAGGAGCATGGCATAAAGCAGCAATATTCATGCAGTTATACCCCACAACAAAATGGAATTGCAGAAAGGAAAAACAGGCATATTGGAGAGGTATCTCGTGCCATGCTCAATGAAAAAGACTTGCCAGATTTTTATTGGGCTGAAGCAGTTGCTACAGCAGTCTACATAATAAACAGGACTCCCACTGCAACAATACATGGAATGACTCCAGAGGAGAGGTATACTGGTAGGAAACCAGATATTTCTCATTTGAAATTTTTTGGTTGCATTGCCTATGTACATGTGCCAGATGAACTGAGATCCAAGTTGGATCCAAAAGCTGAGAAGTGCATCTTTATTGGTTACTCTTTGCAGCAAAAAGGGTATAGATGCTATAATCCTTCTACTCGTAAGTTTACAGTGAGTAGAGATGTTGTTTTTGATGAGATGAGTAGCTGGTATAAACCAGTAAATGTGATTGATGATGTATATGCACAAAATGGTAATGCTGCACAGAATTCACAGCAGCAGTCACAAAATATTAGTGGACCTGGAGCGTCCTCTAGCAGTGGTTCACATTCTTCGCCATGGACAGGCAGATTGAGATCAGGAGAATCTTCTCAAAGTAATGCAGATAGTGGTATGCAGGTATCACGAAAAGGAAAAGAGAAGGTTGATCAGCCCATGTTTGATGTGAATGCAGGTCACTCTTATGTGGATGGTGAATCCAGTGGCTCAGAACAGAGCATTGATGATGAGTTGGGTATTCCTTCTATTGTTACACCTGGAGTAAGGAAGACCAGGGATGTTTTGAGAGCACCTGGGAGTGAACCTACTTTGCGCAGGTCTACGAGAGCTAGGTATCTTGTGGATAGGCTAAAATATGATGGATTTACAGCCATTCACTATGCATATATGGTTAAAGTGATACAGGAACCAGAACCCACTTCTTTTGAGGAAGCCATGGGAAAAGAAAAATGGGAGAAAGCCATGAATGAAGAAATGGATGCCTTGGAAGCAAATGCTACATGGGAATTGGTACCTTTGCCTAAAGGTAAAAATGCAATTGGCTGTAAGTGGGTTTATAAGGTGAAGCACAATGCAGATGGTTCTGTGAACAGATACAAGGCAAGATTAGTAGTCAAGGGGTATGCACAAACATATGGCATTGACTATGAAGAAACATTCAGTCCGGTTGCAAGGATGGCAACCGTAAGAGCAGTCATTGCTATGGCTGCATCAAAGGGATGGTCTTTACATCAGATGGATGTAAAGAATGCCTTCTTGCATGGTGATTTACAAGAAGAGGTCTATATGGAGCAGCCACCAGGTTATGTGCATGCTGTTCATCCTGAGTTTGTTTGCAGGTTGAAGAAAGCCTTGTATGGCTTGAAGCAAGCACCTAGAGCATGGTCTGACAAGATAGGACAGTATCTTGTCACTATTGGCTTTCAGATTTCCAAGGCAGATTTCTCACTTTATGTGAGAAAAACAGAGAAAGGTATTATGCTACTTGTCATTTATGTTGATGATTTGATTATGACAGGTGACAGTGATGAAGATATCCTTCATGTGAAAATGCTATTGAAGCAGAAGTTTGAGATGAAGGATTTGGGAGAGCTGCGTTATTTCTTGGGCATTGAGGTGATTAGATCACCAAGTGGGGTACAGCTCTTGCAGAGGCAGTATGGATTGGACATGCTGTCCAAATATGGGATGACCGGCTGTAAGCCTATTTCAGTTCCTTTGGAGCAGAATGTGAAGCTGAGCACAGATGCAGGTGAGCTTCTAGAAGACCCTACTATGTACAGACGCATAGTAGGAAGTTTGATTTATATGACTATTACCAGGCCAGATTTGAGCTATGCTGTTGGATTGGTAAGTCAGTTTATGCAGGCTCCAAGGAAACCACATTTGGATGCGGCTAGACGCATACTCAGGTATGTGAAGTCCACATTGCAGTATGGACTATTTTATGAGACTGGGGTTCAGATACAGTTGCATGGATACACTGATGCTGATTGGGCTGGTAGTATTTCTGATAGACGATCTACCAGTGGATATGTGTTCTCTTTTGGGAGTGCTGCAGTCACTTGGAGCAGCAAGAAACAGCCTACAGTTGCCTTGTCGAGCACAGAGGCTGAGTACAGGGGTGCAGCAATGGCTGCATGTGAGGTAGCTTGGTTACATAAGCTACTTTATGATATGCATCAGCCTACAGATGGGCCAGTTGTCATTTATTGTGACAACATGAGTAGTATACACTTGGCAAATAACCTAGTCTATCATGCTAGAACAAAGCACATTGAGGTGCATTATCACTATGTGCGGGAGAGGGTTTTACTAGGTCTTATTGATCTAGTTTATGTCAGCACAGAGGATCAGGTAGCTGACATATTTACGAAGGCATTGGGCGCAGAGAAGCTGCGCAAGTTCAGAGACCTGCTTGGTGTGCAGGCATTGGGATTGAGCTCGAGGGGGAGTGTTGAGATATCGAGCTCCACTCGTGATACGCCAGGGTGACCGTTGTGCATTTATGTCACCGACGTGTTAGTTGCAGATGCGGTTGGTATACCACCCATGAATAATAGCTACATGATAGCTATCCTTATCTACTCTAGTTCGTGGCTCAGTTAGTATGCCACCTTAGTTAGTTGAGTTTGGTTTGAGACCCATATCTAGGGTTCTTCTATTTCTTTGTACGAGAGTTCTTTTGGCTTCCACAACTAAGAAGAGAAAAACAGTTTTCAGCCTCCACCCTTGTGTGTATTCCCCCATTGTGCAAGCAAGAAGAAAGCTACAAGTGAGACTCCTTCCTTCTCTCCCACAATCTTGACAGGGCCAAGGCATCACTGTCAATCCAATTGTGGTATCGGTCGTAAGTGATGTATTTCCAAATTGATAGATGCTTGTTTTGATTCTCGCATGAGATACATTATGATCCATACTATGATGGATGAGAATAGGTCATGGGAAGGGATATGCCTCTTCCCACATATTTGAAAGATGGAGTTTGCAAAGTGCATATATAGGGAAGTTAACTGCACTTAGTTGTGTATGGCTTGTTCGTTGATAGAGCAATTACAAGGAGGAATTGGTCAAGGGTTATGAATGGCATAATCATAACATTAAAAATTGTGCATGTAAGTATTAAGTAAATTTTGTGTAGAATCGCTCTTTGATCCCAAAGGGGAGAGCGAATATGCGATGGAATTATTATCGCATCTATTCTTGTATTGTTTGGAAAAAGTACAATTAGTTTTGTTGGTTGATTAAACAACACCCTAAATGTTTTTCTTTCCATCAATTGATTGTTGCATTGTGATTTGGATAAATATTCCAAGGCTTGTGTTGATGGCAAATGGATGGCATGGGTTTATAATGACAAGTTGCCATGGGAATAAAGGGATGTTTTCCTAGAAGATGATATTAGGGATGATTGCCTTGATTGTGCTTGATTCATAAATGGATTACTTAAGGAAGAATATTTTGCATGCATGGATCATCTCCAAGATCGCACCGTGGATTACCCCGAGAGGACACTACTCGATTCACAGGCCGATGGTCGAGTGGTGAAAAGGCCAACCACGGAAAGTGTATCTCACTCCTAGGTCAATTGGGGTCAGTGAAGCTTTGGACACCCCTTGTCGAGTCCGGAACGAAGTTGTATACTGCTGTGAGCCCAACGTCTGGAGGTGTTAGAAGATCCTATTCTAGATAAAGGATGGTAAATTTGGTGCCATGTGATTTGGACCAGTACTTCTATTGGATAGAAGGGATACATAATTCTCCTGTATGGGTAGGAGACAAAGATTAAATTGAAGATAAGTTAAGGAACTTGTTTGTCAAAAGGATTGCTTGTTTTGTTTTCGTGTATTTGCTGTAAATTATGGGAATGAATCCTGTTTCCTTAAAGGATTAATTAATGAAGGTGATTTAAAATGTCGCACATAAATGTGGTAGGACCTAATTAGAAAACTAAAGCTATCAAGGGAAGCGGGTGGACAGAATTCCCCCCAATGGTCCCAGAGAACTGAGAGGCTTATCACAAGGATTTATCGCTGGATGACTTTAGGTATTGTTAAGTTAGAACCCGATTCATGTCGTTTTAGGGGACTGGAATGGGACTATGCCCAACGGGCAGAGAGGTTGAGCGGTGCATCCCTTTCGTTTCCCATTCTCTTTGAACCAAGTGCATTATGGATCTGCTTCAGATTGAGTATCTCTACGTAAAGTAGGATGTCCAAAACCCGACGCTAGAAAGCTGTCAGGAGACCTTGACTTTAGGAACCCAGATTTCAGGTCAATCCTAGTGGGTTGGCCGTGAATGTTTCGTTGCGAGGCAGACTCGGGAAACCCTAGGCGACAATCCCCGAAACATTCCATGGGAGTGTCAAGCGGCAATGCCTAGAATCGTTTCTGGATGGACCGCTAAAACGTGCTTAGATAGCCAATAGACGTTACAGACATTGTCAAAAAGCTGATCCTGCGCGCTCCCAAATAAATTATTTAAAAATTTTCTTTAAAAGCTTAAAGCTAAGCTTTACTAAAGCTTAAAAGTTTCATTAATAATCTTCATCATGATGCAACTTCAAGAAGAGCGAAAAGCACGTCAAAATTTGCAAGCACAACTGGCTACACTTCAACGATCCACTGCCGATCAAGGAGTGCAACCCGAAGATGTTATTTGATGTACAATTGATGTGACACTTGACACACAATCTCTCAAGAAAGAAGCCAAGATAAGTAAAAGAAATTTCAAATTCCATACTTTTAATGGGAAACGTGATGGAAAATTTGTTCTTGCTTTCATCAGTAGTCAATTTGATGTTTATTTTCATAAAGAGCAATATATTGAAAAAAATAAATTTAAATGCGCCACTAACCATCTAGCACAGATAGGGCATTGTTATGGTGGATTGTTGTCCACAAGAGAGTTGATTGCCCCTCTACTTGGGAGGCCTTTCAAAAGAAAATTTTGCAGAATTTTCTTCCACCTCAATTCCATGAAAAAGTACTCAAAGAGTAGGATCTCCTACAACAAAGTGATTATGAATCCATACCGCAATACACTGAGCATTTTTGGAGTACTTTACTATAACTTTGAATGCTTGAAGATGTTCCTAAGGCTATCCACAAGCACAAGTATATGTCTGGTTTGCTTTGTCACTTCTATGCAGAAGTGAACATGTTCAAGCCAAAGACTTTGGAGGATGAAATTTCTTTAGCGCATGATGCTGAAGATAAAATTCATGGACGAGAAAAGTGACCACAATAATTTTTTTACTAACGGTGTCGAAGGGTTTTCGAAAGCAAAGTCGCGACCACAGAGGACCTTGACTAATTTCAGAATAGAAGATCAATAATACGAATAAGCAAGATGAGAGGATTTGTGAGTAGCAAAAGCGGTAGAAAACAGAGTGCATGTTCATACTCCGGATGGTAGAAAACACTGCATTTTTCAGAGAAGTTAGACGCCCATTCAAGTGAATCTGCTGTGGAAAAATGTACTCGAATACTGGAGTATTCATACACCTTGTCTTCCCATGAAACATGAAACTTGATTGCTTACATGTACACTGCAATCAATAACATCCTTCCAATAAATACAAACAATGTATGTTGCTTTTGGTCATTCCACATTACACAAATGAGGGAAATTTCCTCAATAGAAGTGCATCACCAGAGTTGCAGCAATGCTACTAATACTGTGCCAGAAAAATCTGCAGAATCCACTATTCACTCAGCTACAGATATAGCCATAATTGTTGTTGGCAGCATTACCCGATATGCGAAGAGGACCGGGCGTTCCCAGGATACGCATTCCACATGCCTATTCAATGCATTATCTTTGTTGGTGCCTATGAGGGAAGAAAAAATTCCAATCTCTACATTCAAACAGCCAGTGGCTCAAACCATCGACTTGTCTCTGCAACTCAAGTGTTTAGGTTTAAGGCATCTGTGAACCTCCTGGTGATGGGTCATGATCTTTTAAATTTCCATACACTGCATGTACTATCACTAATCCCCCCTTTTCTGCTTTCTTAGCTCGCTTTCTTTCCACTGGATTTTTCAATAACGATTGAGCTTTATCTGCCTTTGCTCTTGATTCAAGAACCTGTGCAAGTGTTGACTGCCTTTGTTCCCATTTTCTCCATTCCCTTCTCCTCACAAAATAAGGTTTGATGACATAAGCCTTCAATAATGCATATAGAGAAGAAGGAACAAACAATGCCCCAACAACAGACCAAGGTGACTCATTCCCAAGAGCCTATAATTTTGGTGGATTGCTTTTCTCCCATATCATGTCGAATGACCAATTCTGAGCTCCCACTAAGTGCCTTGAAAAGTGTAGCTGCTACTGAAATCATAAAAGGCCTCTAACTCCTCATCTATGCCCCCATCCTCATATCATAGCTTACAATGGCTCTTTGATATCATATGCTTTTGAACTGCCTCCAAACATTGAAATTGTTTTCCTCGATCATCATAATACAAGCAAACAAACCCCCTTCTCACCTTCAAGCCAAGATAATTCAACATTCCACGAGGATCTTTGAGAAATTCTGAATTTGGAATGAAGAAACCATGCTGTTTGTGCATATGCTCAACACAACCATCTATAGAGCCATCAGGTACAACATCACAAAAGAAACATTGGCTTGCATTCCAAACACCCATCAAATTGTGCAATGGAAATAGCATCTTCATGAGTACTTGCATCTGAAACAAAGCAAGAGTCTTGCACTGATAGATTTGACTCTGATATTGGTTTCATGTCAAAACCATCATCAAAACTTTCCTCATGCGTGCCTACAATAGTTTTCAAGCTCTTTGTGGCATATGTGTTTCTTTCACCAGTTATAGAGTGGCAAAGAACAAAACCTAAGTATGTGCAAAGTAACAAATGTCACACACACAACTTTTTGGTGGATTTCACACCTCGGATGTGCAGCAGTACGACAATGGTAACTTTGATACAAAGAAATTCAATTCTAACTTCCGAAGATTCAATCAAAATCGCTTTGTTCCTTCTTCTTTCCATAAACCCTGGACTTGACCCCCTGCTTTACCATCAAATACAAATTCAAACCCTAAGTCTTCTCTCCACAGCCAAATCCCAACATACAAGAATTTCCAGCCATTACCAATAATGTTTCCAAAGAAAAGCCTACAGTTTGCTACAAGTGTCAAACAACTTGGACACTTAGTAGTGAATTGTCAATCCAAGAAGCAAGCTATTCAAATCAATTATTTGGGAGTGACTACAGGTAAAGACCATGAATATATGCCAGCCTTCACTAAAGATGATGATGATATCGGTGATGCTTCAGATATTTTACCAAGTATGCAAAACTCTCATTCATTATTAACTATGAAATGTTTTATGTATGGTTAAGAAAAGATTGTTTTGCATGATGATGGAAGCAGGCATGATTTTATTTTCAAAAATTTGCTCAAAGATTTGAATTTACCTACTATTCCAACTCATTATCGCATAAAGGTTGCATTCTTAGGCACTAGATACAATGGTACACAAGAAGTTCATGATTTAGAAATTAAAATTAGCGATTATGTAGAATGCAGAAATTTCTTGGTTGTGCCTTTGCAAGCTAGTGATGTTATTTTAGGAATGCCTTGGTGTCACAAATATAATCCCGATATAGATTATTCCACACATTCCATGAAACTCATTCTAACGGAAAACAAATCACATTACATGGATCGTACACCTTTGTTAATTTTCCCTTGCTTAGTCACACACGCTAAACGTGCATTGAGAAAAGGTAGTAAATCATACTTAGTATGGGTGAATGAACTTGAAGCTAAGAAAAATCAGATGCATCCTAGGCATACCCAATTTCTTTCACAATTTAAAGATTGTTTTGCTACTGATTTACCACCTAGTTTACCACCTACTTGTCTTGAAGATCATAAAATAGACTTAATCCCAGGTTCTCAACTGCCATGTAAAGCACCTTATAGACACAATCAGGTTGAACAAAAAGAAATACAAGCACAAGTTGAAGAACTGTTAAACCAAGGACTCATTAGGCCTAGTAGTTCTCCTTTTGGTGCACCTGTCCTATTAGTCAAGAAGAAAAATAATACCTATAGGATATGCATTCACTATCGTGCCCCAACCAAGATCACTGTTAAGAATAGACATCCAATCCCTAGGGTAGATGACCTCATGGATAAACTACAAGGAGCTACTATTCTTAGTAAGATAGATCTCAAATCTTGATATCATCGAGTACGATTGGATACACCTGACATTTTTCAAACTGCATTAAAAACTCAATTTGGTCATTATGAATTTCTTGTTATGCCTTTCAGATTGACCAATGCACCAGCTACATTCAATCTATGATGAATCGTATATTTTTGAAGTATCATAATTGTGTAATTGTTTTCTTTGATCATATATTGGTTTTCAGTAAGAATGAGAATGAACACTGTGAACATCTATCTTTGGTTTTCAAATTGTTGAAAGAGAATCAATTATATGCTAACACTGAGAAGAGTGAATTTTTTCAAACCCTAATTGAATACTTAGGTCACATTGTTTCTTTTGATGGTATTCGTGTTGATCCTAAAAATATAGTGGCAATTTTGAATTGGCCAATCCCTAAAAATGTGCATGAGTTACGTTCTTTCTTAGGTCTTGTCAGCTTTTACAAAAAATTTGTGAGAAACTTTTCATTATTTGCATTTCCTTTGACAAAATTGTTAAAAAAAGGTGTTGTGTATCATTGGTCTAATAACCAATAAAAGTCTTTTGATTTATTGAAACATGCTTTAATACATGCACCTGTTTTGCAATTACCTAACTTTAATCGAGCATCCTTTCTAGTAGTCACTGATACTAACGGATCAGGAATAGGAGCTGTTCTTATGCAAGATTCACATCCCATAGCCTATTCTAGTTGCAAAATTAAACCCTTTGAACTGAAGTATTCTACCTATGATAAGGAATTGCTAGCTCTAGTCCAAGCCTTACGTAAATGGAAACACTATCTAATGGGATCTCAATTTATGATTAAAACTTACCAACAAAGTATCAAACATCTTCTTAGTCAGCCACAAATTTTTGACCATCATATCAAATGGGTTACTTTCATTCAAAGTTTCCATCTACTTATTCAATATCAGCCCGGAAGACAGAATGTTGTTGCCGATGCATTGAGTAGAAGACCAAGTATCCATAATATTTCCATTCTATCTTTTGATTCCCTTATTCCTATGAAAGATACCTATGACCATGACCCCAGTTTTCAAGCTGATTGGAATAAATTAGTTGCTAATAACTAGATTCCAAATGATTCTTTGTCTTATTCTAATTTGGATTTATGTTTTATGAGAAAAGATTGTGTTTCACAGTTCCATTTAGATCATTTGTGCTGCATAAAATTCATTGTCTCCCATATCAAGGCCATAGAGGTATTATTTCTACTTTAAGAACATTGGTTGAAGATTTTTACTGGTCACAAATGGAATCTAATGTTTCTAACTTTGTTTCTGAATGTTTAATTTGTCAACGAGTCAAGCAACACCATGGTAAGCAATATGGTTTGTTAATGCCTTTACCAATTCCTAAACGTCCATGGGAACATATTTCAATAGATTTTATAACTGGTTTGTCTAACACCCAAGCTAATCATGATATGATTTGGATTATAGTAGATTGATTTAGTAAACAAGAATATTTCCTACCATGCAAGAAAAAATTAATTGCATCTCAAGCTGCACAATTGTTTTTGAAGATTGTTTTCACTAACCATGGTTTGCCAAAAGTTATTATTTCAGATCGTGATTCAACAAGCTAATAAGAAAAGAAAAGCCATGAGTTTCAATGTTGAAGACTATGTTTGATTACGCATTGAAAAGAGAAGATTGCAAAGTGTTGAGAAACACCCTGTTGTTAAATTAGCACCTAGATTTTATGGACCTTTCAAAATAATTCACAAGATCAATGATAATGCATTTGAATTAGAACTACCCCAACATTGGAAAATCCATAATAATTTTCATATCAGTTTGTTACGACCTTTTAGAGGCCAATTACCTATCTATCCTGTCTATGAAAACCCTCCTTTGTTAGAATAAGAAATTGAAATACTTTAACCTGAAACTATTCTAGACATTGACTTTATGACCAATAGAACTAGCCATAGATATTCTAGATATTTGGTTAAGTTTAAAAATCATCCTATTGAAGAAGCCCAATGGATGTACTCCCATGACCTAAGTGCTTACCCCTCACTGCTCACTCCACATTGAGCTAATAGCAATTGAGGACAATTGCTATCCCACCTTGGGGATATGATGCCAGGAGGCATATTCCACTGTGGATTCCTTGAGGTTTTTCGGTGGATTCCATAAAACTATTTATTTTCCACGGTGGATTCCGTGAGGTTTTTTGATGGATTCCATAAAACTATATTTATTTGTCGAGGCTTGTACACAAGATGGATTCCTTGTGCGAGAAGTTGATGGGGACATTTGTCCTTTTTGGGTGTCAAGTTAATTTAATGTGCACGTGGGTGATTTCACAACGAGTGATTCCACAAAATACATATTTAAATTAATGGACATTTATGAGTTTAAAGGGTGCACTCGTGTTAAATTAAGGTTACAAGAGAGTTCCAAACTATTTAATTATTTTGTAGCTAAAGACTGCTAGATATTCACTTTTGTGGGTTTTATCTTATTTTTTTTTCTAACAATTATGAATGCTTCAATTGATGTGTAGAGCAGACAGCGATGGCATTGGGAAGCACTGGGTGATGGAGTGTATTCAAATTACTTAGAAGAATCATTATGCACTAATATTTATTTAGGCTCATTTATTTATTACAACACTTGAAAAAAATTTATTATTTTGTATGCGTATATACGTTCGGTTTAAATATTTCATTATTAGACATTGTATTTGGGCAAAGTTCGACTTTTTGGACACCCAAACACTTTATTCTTTATTTGGGCAAAACCAAACACAAAAGCCAAAAGCATGCTAATTGTAAATTGGTCTATTTTTGAGCTTGGAGATTGACAAATTTATAAATACATGACTTGTGAAGCGCTCACACAAGGCATGGGGGGAGATTGCACACAATTGGTCTTCTTGTCCCTTGTCGTGCAAAATCTCTTTTGTCTTTATGAAGCTTTTGTAGAGTTCTTTGTTCTTGGGGACCTTCTAGTGTTCACTACTCATGCATACAACATCCGATTTGTGCATCAATTATGGTTCATCTTCTCTTCATCTAGGCATGATTGAATGGTACTTGCCAAAGTTGGATTCGGGATATTAGTAAGGGTAGTAACAAGGATTTGAAAGACCTTGTTTGCAGACTTCAGAAGGATGGCAATGGAATCTTCATCATGAATTAGTACTTGAACAGAGGCCAGTTGTGCCATGAGCCCCTTCATATGTGAAATAAACTTACTTAGATCTTCTCCCTGTATACTCCAAGCTAAAAAATTGAATCTTTAGAAAAATCTTGGAGTTCTTCCCTGTAGTGCCATAGAGTCTTTCAAGCTCATCCCACTTCTCCTTTGCAGTGGAGAGTTGGTCAATATGATGAATTAAGGATTCATCTAGATGAAGTATGATGATGGCTTGAGCTCTTTCATTGTCTTCTACATCAAGGGGATTTGATGGGTCAATAACTTTGGTCCCTTTTATGAAGGGCCAATAGCCCTGTTCCATCATTTTATATTTTACCAAGACTTGCCAGGGATGGAAATATTTTCCATTAAACTTGTGGATTTGACGCCTTACATCTGCATAGGCCATGGCCATTATAGGACAGCCTTACCTATTTCCTTAGGCAATGGCAGTGTTTAGTCCTTTACAGGTGGACAAGTACAAACACAATAACAAAATTGATAGCCCTACAAATGATAACCAACTTTAAAGCTATAAGGATGAAAAAGGTTGGAAATCATACATATGTAATGTCTCAAGGTAAGATTTTGGCAGTTTTGTCTTGTCTTGTGAACAACAGATCAAGAACACACTTTAGAGCATATGCTTCAGTGATTAGAATCACTATTAATTGCTCCCAAATTGAAAAAACTAGAAAAATAAGAAGCTTGAAGCTTCTTGGCTATGGCTGCCAGAAACCCATAGTTAGGGTTTTGCTTACAACAACCAGCAGAGAAGGAAATTCTTCAAACCCTCTTAGAGGGAGATGGCCCACTAGGGGGGCTAACAAAGCCCCATGATAGCTATCAACATTGTGCCTTCTACTGGTGGTGATTCAACTCGAGGTAGGTCGCTATCAAAAACTGCGCCGAATTAGCGTTTGCTGCAATGCTGCCCTCCACTTCACCTAATCTTCGGCTTTGATATGCCATGTTGAATCGCCCTGAGCTGGGGAGAAGATCTCTAGAAGGAATCAAGAACTAAAATGCTCTTCTTTGCTCTTCCCAGGTCCTCCAATAGAGGTGGGTCAGGCTAGCTATGGTGGAAAGGAAGGTAAATGAGAGGGCAAGAGTTCTTCTTGTGCACTTAGGTGTGTAAAGAGGTTGAGGAAAGTTGAATGATCAAAGATGGCTAAGATACCATGTGGAAAATCAGAGTGGAAGCAAGGATTAAAGTTTGCACAAGAGGGAGAGAGGAGCTCACAAGTACAAGAACAAGTCCTACTTATTCAATTGCTCATGAAAGTATAGAAGAATAAGAACAAGTCTTGCTTATTCAAACAGTCCACTAGGCAGGTCATTGTCAAAAACTGCACCAAATCTGCGTCTGCTACAATGTTGCCTAATCTCCAGCTTTGATGTGCCATGTTGAATCATCTTGAGTTGGGGAAAAGATCTCTAGAAGGATTCAAGAGCTAAACTCAGTCTGGCTTTGGTGGAAAGGAAGGTAAATGAGAGGGCAAGAGTCCTTCTTGTGCACTTAGGTGTGTAAAGAGGCTGAGGAAAGCTGAAGGATCGGAGATGGCTTTGATACCATGTGGAAAATTAGAGTGGAAGCAAGCATTGAAGTGTACACAAGAGGGAGAGAGGAGCTCACAAGTACAAGAACAAGTCTTGCTTATTCAATTGCTCATGAAAGTACAACTTAGGTCACTCTCACTCAAAAGTTGATGTAGACCCCTAGACTGTTTATATAGCCCCAACTAGCTAGGGTTAGGGTTTTCCCTTCCCCTCAAGACCATTCACACATGCCTACCCTTATCCACTCTTGCATAATGAGGGTTCATATGCCTATACTCTCAACAATAATCTAAACAAAAAAATTGAAGACATCCAACAAGACTTGCATAAGGTTGTGATGTAATGCTAATTTTCTATAATTTTGCAGAAAGTGAGAGTTTTTGGTAGAGCTCGCAAGACAAGGAGTACTAGCAGGATGTGTAGAACCCAAACCAAATTTCTGAATAATATTTTCAATAAACTTTGTTGGATGCAGTAATAGTGACGCCCTTTTGTCAATAGCATTGAATCTACATACCAAGACATGAGTGTATATCTCCAAGATTGACCATGTCAAACACAAAAGATAAAACCTTCTTTGTTAGAAATAGGTATAGTATCATCCACATATAGAGCAAGAATAAAAAAAGTATTATTATAAATTTAGTAGAAGGTTAGGGCTAGAGGAAACCTAAGACCTTGATAGACCATGAATTTGAACCTAGGAACAATTGAAGTTCCAAGAAGGAGACTAGGCTCCAACTAGAGATACTACAATAACCCCTGAGATTCATTTATCCTTTAAGGAGATTGACTTGAACCTATGACAAGTTCATGGTAACTTAGGCAAGTCAAATGGGCCATGCTATAGAGAATGACACCTAGAATAGCTTTCTGTACATAAGATGTACTACAATAGTTGCGTCGTGCATTAGAAAAGACTATCTGAGTGACTGTGTATTCTAAGTTAAAGTTACATTAGCACATGTTGATTTTTTGACGATTTTTTTTGGATGCAAATATCTCACAAACAATAAGAGAGTGTAGAGTGTAGAAAACTATAATTTTAACTAACTAGTTAGGGATTTTAACTATAACTTAAACTAAATAGTTAGGGATTCACAAATGGCAAATAGGTGGAAAAGAACATTAATGAAATGGCTAGGGTTGGTGGCAACATTCATTTTGGCGGCAAAATAGAATGTGGGGGGGAGAGACTCGAGAGAGAGGGAGGGAAGGCATCCATTGATTCTTGTGCACACTAGTACACACAGCTATGGTCAACATCAACAGTATGATAGGAACTGGTTGAGGTGAGACCACGATTGTGAATCCCTTCAGGCATATATATATATATATATATATATATATATATATATACATATATATATATATATATATATATATATATATACATATACATATATATATATACATATACATATATATATACATATACATATATATATATACATATACATATATATATATACATATACATATCTATATATACATATACATATATACATATATATATATATATACATATACATATATATATATGTATATATACATATCTATATATACATATATATACACACACACACACACACACACACATATATATATATATATATATATATATATATATATATATATATATATATATATATATATATAGGTTAATATCTCTACTAATCCACATTTTAATGCCTCATGGCACAGAGGATTCAATCAAGTTGTTGTGTTCGATATTGTTTACCCTAGCTATTGTTTGTCTCATAGAATTTATCACATTGTTGTGGTCTTCTAAAAAATTTACATTTATCAGTGCCATGCGTTTGTCCCTTCCTTTGCTGAATATTTTTGGGGGATTTACACTGTAGACTACTGAGAAGTCTAAGTTGCTTGTACCTTCATTTCCTAACCAAACTACTGTAATGCCTAATGTAGTGCAAGGTGACGTAAGTACCCAAATGACCGCTATACTATCAACTTTTCCAAGACACATGGTCCCAAACTGCATATGATGCTGCATATAAAGGTGTCATCTCCTTCCAATCTACCTTCCACCATATCCACATGAGATTCAGGGCCATTCTCTAGAGATGCCACCAGTTATAAGCTCTAATCATTCAGTTCTACTCTTATTAGATCCAACTCCATTAACATCTGATTGAGCTCTTGATGTAGTAACAACCTACAAAACATAGTTAGAGGTGAGCTTCTACACAAGAAGTAAGACTATACAAAGTACATGAATGAGTGGAGTACCAGACAGAACGAATGTAAGCTCTCATTCCCATAGCTACTTATGCTATGTATCAACCTTTCAAAGTCAATAGAGAAGAGGGGGCAATTGAGAAACAAAGCTTAGATGACATGTACATTGGATAGTCTTTCTTTCTTTAGTAGGGCTCTCTCTAAAGGTCTACCTTTTTATGTTCCAAGTACATTGTAGTACCTATTAAGTACATCATGCTAATGCATAAATTCACTGACGACTTTTCTTATCAAGACATATCTTAAATTTGATGTGGAAATTTGAATTTTCGCTTTAAATTTTTTCTCAAAGTTCCCTTCATTTTATATAAAGTTTGAATAAATAGATTTTCTTATGTTTAATAGATGTGTATATTGCAGGTAGCTATATTGAACCACATTATGAGATGTTAGTGCAATTATAATTGAAGTGTAGACATTTATCTTGGGGTACAATAGATAGCGCCCCTTCCTATTGATTCATTAGTGGAAGTTGCTTCCTTTGGTGAACTCATCTTTGATCTTTGCACCTCCAGGTATGCTCAAGATCATAGATTCACTTTGACATCCCAAATTGCAAAATCCCTTGATTTCAATCATGAATTGAAGCACTTTTATAGAGAATGCTCTTCAAGCAAATGCATGTGCTTCTTAGTCATAATCACTATATGCAAATATTTCTTTTCTAGTTAAAATGATGCAAATTTTGTTTGATAGTTAAAATAATCACTCATGCAAAGAACAAATAACTAATTTATTCTAAGAATTCTTTAAAATAGTTGAATATATTTTCCTTCCTATGCATTTCTTATGTTGTTATCGACCCTTTCAGACACCAAAACATATATTATCCACTGAGACTTTTTTTGATGTCATATATTGTGTTGAATAAATGTTCTTCTTGAATTTGTGGTGTGATACAAGAAAAAGCAAGGAAATTACCTAGACATTGAGGTGTGCTATGGCTCTTCAAATAGCCTCTCATCTAATATGTATGTTAAAGTATAATACATATTAATATGCATGTTCAAGGGTTTGCAGCTTTTTAGACCACTCACTTTAGACGTTAGTGCAATTTCTTAACTTGGATAAGTAGTGAGATTCATTATACTTTCAAACATATTGCATATCCCTCTCTTCCAACATATGTTACCACTGAGACTTATTCTGATGTCATATATTGTGTTGAATAAATGTTCTTCTTGAATTTGTGGTGTGATATAAGAAAAAGAAAGGGAAGTCCCTAGACATTGAGGTGTGCTATGGCTCTTCAAATATCCTCACATCTAACATATATGCTAAAGCATAATAAATATTAACATTCATGTTCAAGGCTTTGAATCTTTTTAGACCACTCACTTTGATGTTAGTGCAATTTCTTAACTCAGATTAGTAGTGAGATTCATTATACTTTCAAACATAGTGTATACCCCTCTCTTGTAACATATGTTATCACTGAGACTTGTTTTAATGTCATATATTGTGTTGAATAAATGTTCTTCTTGAATTTGTGGTGTGATACAAGAAAAAGAAAGGGAAGTCCCTAGACATTGTGGTGTGCTATGGCTCTTCAAATAGCCTCACATCTAACATATATGTTAAAGCATAATAAATATTAACATGCATGTTCAAGGCTTTGAAGCTTTTTAGGCCACTCACTTTAGATAGAGTTATATGTTAACTTGGATTAGTAGTGAGATTCATTGTATATCCCTCTCTTGTCTCCCAGGTTAGCCCAACCTTAGAAGGCACTTTAGACACCAAAAAATTGCCCTTGGCTTGATTATCGTACAACCCAATTGAGGAATCCAATAACATATATCTTGAAACCTAAATAGAGAATATACATGTTAAGATCACTAAATTTTATGCCTCATAATTGCTCATAAATCTTAGTCCCACATCCCACCAAACCCTATGGTAGAGCTTGTCTAGATCCCACCAACAAACCATATGGTAGACCTTGTCTGATTTCCACCAAATCCTATGTGTAAAAACACCTAGGATTACAATAATGATTATACTATCATCATACAAGAAGATGTTAAACCACACTCAGAAGGGATAACTGTTGTGCTGGACTACTAAGTCCTAGGGACACAACCTTCCATTTTGTGATTGGTTTGGCATCTCAAACTGTCTAATATGCAATTTTGGTTTTGGATCTCTAGTATTGAGATGACTTTTATTTATGTAGAAACAATAATGATTAAATTTTGTGTTGGTCTTTTTGATATAAGTATTCATGAAGATGATTTCCTTATGTTACAAATCTTCTTCCTTGACATAAAGTTTGAATATATGGATTGATTAACTTTGATAAACACTACAAGATACAGGCCTTATATTGATGTTAAAAGCGACGAAAATGTTCATAAAGAATTTTTCCCCCGTCATGGCAAAAAACGTCGTTATTGATGACGCCATAGAACAGTCGGTATTAGCATCGTTACCAACGTCGCTATTTGCATTGGTATCGGCATCGATCCCTGCCACATATAGCACTATGTGCTTTATTTGGGCCATACAAAATAGTTTCAGTAATGTGTACAATGCTCGTGTAAATAAATGCAAAGTGTACTTAAATCATAACACTGATACATGAAATAAATATATGATCGCGTAATGAAAACGACCGATACAATCATGGCAAGATACTACTACTACATAGAAAATGTCTGCATAGATCACGTGACCAAAAAAGAAGAGTATGTGAGCTCCATGGATCCAAGGGCGAGCTATAGATCCTCCACATCCGAAACCTCGTCCTGCCGCAAAGGAGCATCGAACGGACTCTGCAAAAAAAGAAACAACTACACATCAGTCCACCATACAATAATGCATTTTAATTAAACTTAGTAAATACAGACAAGAAATATGAGTGACTTACAAGGCCACCGCATCCATACACTCGGTTGATCAATGCAGTGAGACGGTGCCTCTCTACATATTGAGTCTCAAGGCCGGTGGGATTGCGGTTTATAATGGAGTGCTGCAAAGAAAACAAAATACAACTGTTAGAAACACGATTGTCAGTACAAAGGATATTGCAAAAAAATAAGTAAGCAGAACAAAAGAAAAACTTACAAAGTTCTCGAGATATGTCCTGCGACTCCCACTCCCAAGATGATAGACCATTCTGGCCTCTAGTCGTGCCCTCGCCGCCTTGCACTGCTGTCTCCAATGTCCTGGAGAATCTGTAACCTCCTCCCTGAGTCGTCGCCAGTCATTCGCGTCTAGCCACTCGGGCTTTGAAGCCCCACTCTTGAGTGCCTTGCATGTGTCTGATCGTTTGTGTGACATATATGCATGCATGCACTCCATCATCTAGTCCGTAGAAAACCTATCTATTGCAGCTGGTACCGAAAACTCCTCATGCAAGGATGCTATAATGTAGTCCTTGGTCCCCTCCGGTATGTTCTTCCAATGATCCAAGACATTGTGCCGAAAAACTTGTTGGCACAACTCTCTCATGCGAGCCATCACCCTCCTCCCCTCATCATTTACGATGATGGCTCCTGACCTATCATCTACAAGGTAGGAATATCCCTTTGGGGTATGCCTAAGATGGGTCCTCTCCCACCACCTGCGACCATGTTCCTAGGCATTTCCAGGAGACCCCTATACATCTGGTGTACCTACAGGGGTAGTATCTCTTGGAGTAGCATCCATAGGGGTGCTACCTGTGCAGACGACTGAGCAAAAGCTGCAGTGACTGGAGTAGACATCCCCACAGGTGTGACAAATCCCGGAGGTGACGCAACTCCAGTAGAATGACGAGATGGAGACATTGCATCGGTACCTCCACAGCAACCACTTGAGCCACGCTCTCTCGAACCACCACGAGAGCAAGGAGTAGCACCTGTATCCCGAGTTGACCGCGGGCTCACTACATCCAGATCTTCACAACATCCCCTTGAACCACTCCCTCCGTTTGGTCCAAGTCTTGAGCGTCGACCTCATTTGCTGAAAACGGAAGTATCAGAGCACGCTAAAGTAGATCTAATAGAGCGGCCTGATGGTGTCCGAGACAGCTCTTGGTCTGCCATATCTCTAAATCTCACCTTTTGATCTGCAGACATATGCATGAAGATCTCGTGTAGCTCCTCGTCGCTCATCCCTCGACTCATCATAATGATCTAAATATCCATAAAGGTCACCTGCATAGACAAAAATTGATGTTAGCATAATCAATATAAATCATATAAAGCATGGTAATATAAATCTTTAAAAAATGATCTTACTTAAAATGCATATCTTATGTACCCTTATAAGAGATTCGCCAACGAATTGAGTAGGTGGATACTCCAAGTATGAAGTACCCTATGGTCCCATGTCAATCTCCTAACATAACTCCACATACACTAGAAGGTCGATAGACATGTCACCACAAAAGGATGAGTCCACCTTGTTCTCAAAGAATTATTGGACTCATGTATTTCCATCATTGTTACCCAATGCTGACTCCTCCTCTACATGCTCCAAGATTTCGGTGGCCTCCACCCCTTGCAATATCGACCCCTCTATTTACATATTGTCCTCATCTATGCTCGAAACATTGCTTTGATCATATACTCTCACATTTCCGGGAGCTGAAGGTATAACGTACCACCATCGATGTTGTCGGGGGTTTGGATAGAAAATTACATGTTCACAATCACGTATAAGAGAGATTTAACTATTGTGACATGTACCATGTCGTAATACAATTAAAAAACACATGAGTGCATGCACATGTTCACAATGGGCCGACAACACAAACGTGTCGCACAAATCCGTCTATTTTTTTTCGGAATCTATTTCGAGAAATCTAGATGGACCTCGTCAAACTATTGCTCCAGCTCCTTCAAGTACCACTTTGAACCATTGCACAATGAATAGGATCATGGAGAAGCTATGATAATCCACCGTGACAATACTTTGCAAGTTCCCAAAATACTCCACCTTATCTATAATCATGTTTGGATCCGTTGCTTGTCATCGGCTCTCTTGCTCGAATCTTGCCATGATACCATAATCTATTGTGGAGCGCATTTTGTCAATACGCTCCACGCAGAAATGCCATCCGCGTGACCACGCCGCATTATATATTTTGTACTGTACATTGAAGCATTCAATTAGTTGTTGCATATAAAATATAGATACGACAAACCCTAAACACATTATCACCTTTGGACTACAACCCCTTGAGAATTCCCACTCCTCGGTTGAGACCTTCGCCCCCGCGACGCTGCGGTCAAAGCTCCATGCAACCATCTTATATATTTAGTAAAATTGACCTTAAGTCTGGTTATCATCAGGTGAGGCTAGATAAGTCTGACATATTCAAGACTGCATTCAGAACACAGTTTGGTCATTACGAATTTTTAGTCATGCCATTTGGATTGACTAATGCACCTGCTACCTTTAGTAGAATGATGAACCGTATCTTTTTGAAATATCAGTATTGTGTAATTGTTTTCTTTGATGATATTTTGGTGTTTAGTCAAAATGAGAAAGAACATTATGAGCATTTGTCATTGGTTTTTCAGTTATTGAAAGAAAATCAACTGTATGCAAATCCTGAAAAGAGTGAATTCTTTAAGACAGAAATTGAGTATTTAGGTCATATTGTATCATCTGATGGAATTAAAGTTGATCCTAAGAAAATTGATGCAATATTGAATTGGCCTATTCCTAAAAACGTGCATGAGTTACGCTCATTCCTTGGTCTTGCTAGTTTCTATAGGAAGTTTGTACATAATTTTTCATTACTTGCTTTACCATTAACCAAACTTCTCAAGAAAGGAATTGTTTATCAATGGACCGAAAATCAACAGAAATCCTTTGACTTACTGAAACATGCATTAACCCATGCCCCTGTTTTACAGTTGCCTGACTTTAATAGACCATTCTTTCTAGTAGTGACTGATGCTAGTGGATCAGGAATAGGAGCCGTACTTATGCAAGACAATCATCCTATAGCATATTCTAGTTGTAAGCTGAAACCCTCTGAGCTGAAATATTCCACATATGACAAAGAACTATTAGCAGTTGTACAAGCATTAAGACAGTGGAAACACTATTCCTCTCATCTTACCTTGTACTTGTCTGCCAGTCATAAATATCATGCTCTCTCCACAAGCACTCGCATCCATGAAACTTCAATGGCAAATTTTCATGGTGATTTTGAGATATTATTAATTCAATATGTTTTTTTATCTTTTTTGTAGAGTAGATCATTTGACTTTGAGGAGTTAAATCATCTACCCGTCGATAATTTTCAAGCATGACTACATGTTGGCTTTTAAAGCATTCAACCATGAGTTTTTTTAACATAAAATCTACCATTTTCTCTCTTTTTCAAGGTGGATGGTCGAAAGATTTCATCATATGACGATAGACAGATTATACCTAATGAAACTTAAGATATCAAGTATCCCTAATTAGATAGTTGTTTATGATAATTGATTATTATCTACAAAAACAAGGTACCTATTTCTAGACTTGATGAAACATCAAGACAAGTAACCTCATTATCTACAAAAACAAGGTACCTATTTCTAGACTTGATGAAACATCAAGACAAGTAACCTCATTATCTTCCTTTCGCGCATTCTCTCTTGTATCATCTTTAGTAATCTTTTCTTCTATATTTGCACACAATTAATCAAAGTTTATATTGATAAAAGGATTATAACATTTTGAGAAAGCAAAGAAAAAAATAAAAAATCATAAATTTGATTGAACCACATATTCAAGTGAATGCCACATAATAGGTATGATTTTTTTCTTTTATTGATTATCATTGTTTTTATTTTGATTGCATGCCATCGCTTTTGTGTGGATACACACAACCACCAATCTTTCCATTTTGGATCCTCTCCTCTCACCTTCCAAATATATTATTGCAAGTGGACCTTAGTCAACCATCCAATGTTAACTTGCTTCATTTCATGATTAACTCACCTTATGATGGCATATTTTAAGTCATTTGGCCCACACAATATTGATAAATTACCCTTCATATAAATGATTTCATTCTCCTCTATGGCCAAGGAGAAATGCAACCAATGCAACCTATCTTTGTTAAGCATGACCTTAGTCTCAAATCCTTTGTCTCATATGCAATAATAGTCTCAAATCCTTTGTCTCATATGTAATAATGACCGTATTGGCTAATACAATCCCATGAAAATGGCAAAAAACTATTTTGCAAGCAATTCATGCTTGTAATGGTATCCACAATCAAGCTTTCATCAACAACCATACTTTCCAACTCATCAATCAATGGCTACATGAAGACATGAAAAAGCTTGCTAGAGCTCCCAAGCACCTTTTTACAACTAAATGGAATAAATAATACTGGTATAACTCCAATAAGAGAGTTCTTTCTAGCATTGAGAACCTTGCCCTCAACAACTCCACAATTCTTCTGGGTTGTCTTTGAGACCTAAAACTCGTCCCAGTGTAATAATAAAGCAAATTTACATGGATCACCCTATTCATCAAAACCAAAAAAAATGTATTTTAGTAAATTATATTAAATAATATTAGTGAAATTTTAAAATTTTTGCATTGTAATAAAGTATACCTTGCTGCATAGCCTTCTATTCTTGTGTATGTGAGTTCAACATGATTTGCAAATAAACTTGTAGGTTTTCTCTGTCTCATTCCAACCATCTACAAGCGTTGTCGACCTTTGGGAAGGAGGCCATGCTTTATATGCTTACTTGCAATGCATATTATTACATATCCCTAGAAGCTCAATGTATGATTCTGGATCCTAGAAATCTTTTACACTCTTCCACTTTATGCCATCCCAGAACTCATTTATTTGTGAAGTACCAATCGCATTATCTTCTGTTAACCTTTTTAAAAAATTTCTCCACATTTTCAATAATTCATGATATAGGGTTCTACTTTAGGTTAGTAATTGCAATTGTTTGGCAATGGAGATATAATCAAAAGAAAGCATATCTTTCATAGGATAGTGAATAGTTGTGGAACACTTTTCACATCATTGTGGATAATCACACTGTCGGAGGGGTTTTGCCGGAAGGTCGAATCCACCGGGGATCAGAGGTAGAAGGAAGTAGAGATAGGAGATGGAAGAGAATACATAAGTGGTAAACACGACAAAGACAAAGCACAATGAACTGAATCAATATGTATTGAACTTGGAATCTTTGCACTACTCAAAAGTAATCTCCATGCATTGGATCTCTTGGAGCCTCTTCGTAGAACAAAACGTGCATCAAAATTACAGCTCCTTCTCTGCTGCTCGGAACCCAAATCTGAAGGCTCCGTTGTTGGCTCCGAAAGGGGGGTAAGACCCCAGAACACTTGATCACGGATCTCCCAGATCACTTCTTCTTCTTCTTTTAATTCAAACTGCGGTTTTCAGCTTATTTACCGTGATTGCAACGCGCACGATTTCGTCAATCTATCTTTTTTATGAAAATCCCATAACTGACTGAAAAAGCAACTTGCTTTTTGCATGCTATCCTAATCTAGAAGCTTTTTCCACTTTTTTGGATTTTTACAATAAATAATATCAAAAATAGGCTAAAATTATCCAAAAATCTAGTATTTTTGGATAATCCATGCCACTCACACTAATACTAATGACTTGGATCACATTGACTCTCTTGATCAATAAGAAGTCGGATGATGATGCATTCCATGTTTTTTCACACTGTATCCGCATAGCATCACAACAATGCTTTAACTTCTTCCTTCCCATGGCATTGAAGTTGCATTGACATTCAAGAGTATCCCAGGTATAGTTATGTTTCTTGCTTGGTTGGTTTGCAATGGTGCATAAGAAGAACTCTCACATCCTTGGCATGTTTTTTATTGTTAAGAGTTAATCATACCAAGTCATGTTAACATGACATTGAGTTGCTCCCAACAAGTAGAAGTACTTATACCACCTAAGTCTCCATCCCATGTGTTGGGTAGCTCCACTAGCAATTTGCCTAAGCTTGGAGTGAACATATTGTCTGTACAAGTTTGAAAAGGCTTCCTCCCAACAATATCACCAAATAAAATCTGAAGCATCTTGTCCTAAACTCAACCGAAGCTTGATGTTCATCCCCCCTAGAGTGCTTTGCATCTGAATTAGTCTTTGAATGATTTTATCAAGCAAAGATGGCTCAATATCATCCATCTCAACCTCATCATCTTCACCTTCATCTAAGCTATCAATCTCATATGAGGGTTCATTATGGGCTTCATTATCCAACTCAATGTCACACCCTTATAGAATGTCCTTCAATGATAAATCGTGAGGGTCATGTAGACCTAGATGGGTTGTAAGACTCTCGAATCTCTCCTTAATTTTTTGGTGCCATACATAAGTTGAAGGAGGAACCAAACTTCCACCACCACAATATGTTTTGCATCTACACCATACGCATCTATATCTAGGCAATGGATGATATAATACATGGCTTCCAATAGGGTTGTCATCACTCATAGTAGCATTATCTCTCAAAGAGTTTTAACTAGTTTCATAAGCCACAACTAATGGATGCATATTGCCATTCATATCTTGATGACTATGTGTATAATAAGTTTGTCTTGTAATATATTAATAGCCAAGAGATGAATTTCTACACTTGTAATTGCACCGATATCTCATTATACGATTCATTAGAACTACCTGAAATACAAAAATTTCACTACAAGGATATGGAGGCATAGCGACAGCGCTTTCCGATGCAAATAGCAATGGTGCTCAGACAAAAAAACGCGAGCCGAAACTCGAGCATGTTATTTTGCGTGAATGAACAAAAGAGAGAGCGAAAGGGAGAGCGAACTCCATCTTGAATTTGAGAAGGAGAGGGAGAGAAAGAGAGAAAGAGGGAGAAGGAAAGCTTCTCACTGCCGCCACCACCGTTTGCGAAAAAGAGGAGGAAGTATACGGAGGGCGAAGAGGAGCCACCGAATCCATCCTCGGGCCTTTGCGGTGAGTGCATTGTTCCCTTTTACTTTGTTTTTGTTTTTTCTCCTTTTCTTTTACTTTTTTTTGTTAAAAACCATGTGTATTGAGAGACAAAGAGAGGAAATGAGAGTGGGAGAGGAAGAGAGAAAAAGAAAGAAGGAATGAGAGAGAGAGAGAGAGAGGGAGAAAACATTAAACATAATAGGGAAAGAGAGAAAGAGAGGGAGAGGGAGGAAGGGAGGGAGGGAGAGAGGGAGGGAGGGAGAGATTGTTGTTATTGTTGTTGTTGTTTTATTTCTTGTTTTCTTTTTTTCTTGTTTGTTGTTTTTGTGGTAGTTGTAGTAGTGGTAGTGGTAGTGGTAGTTGTTGTTGTTTAATTTCTTATTTTCTTGTTTGTTGTTGTTGTGGTAGTCATAGTAGTAGTAGTGGTAGTGGTAGTCATAGTAGTAGTTGTTGTTTAATTTCTTCTTTTCTTGTTTGTTGTTGTTGTGGTAGTCGTAGTTGTGGTCGTAGTCATCATAGTCGTGATTGTAGTAATAGTACTAGTAGTAGTAATAGTAGTTTTCTTATTTGTTGTTGTTGTAGTAGTAGTAGTTTTTTTTATTTTCTTGTTTATTGTTGTTTAGTTTTCTTGTTTGTTTGTTGTTGTTGTTGTTGTAGTTTTTTCTTCTTTTCTTGTTTGTAGTAGTAGCAGTAGTTGTTGTTGTTGTTGTTCTTTTTTCTTCTTTTCTTGTTTATTATAGTGGTAGTGGTTTGTTATTGTGGTAGTTGTAGTCGTAGTCGTAATCGTCGTCGTAGTCGTAGTCGTGGTTGTAGTAGTAGTAGTAGTAGTACTACTACTACTACTAGTTTTCTTGTTTGTTTGTTATTGTTGTTTTTTTCTTTTCTTTTCTTTTCTTGTTTATTGTTTTTTAGTTTTCTTGTTTGTTGTTGTTGTTGTAGTAGTGGTTGTAGTAGTAGTTTTTTCTTCTTTTCTTATTTGTTGTTGTTGTAGTAGTAGCAGTTGTTGTTGTTGTTGTTGTTTTTTCTTCTTTTCTTGTTTATTGTAGTGGTAGTGGTAATGGTAGTAGTAGAGGGAGATAGAGATGTTTTGTTAAAGGAAATTGGTAGTAGAGAGAGAGATGTTTTGTTAAAGGAAATGAGAGAGGGAGAGGAAGAGAAAAAGGAAAAAGGAACGAGAGAGAGAAAATAAATATACAACATAATAAAGAAAGAGAAAAAGAGAGAGAGATGGAAGGAGAGAAGAGAATCAATGGATAAAAAACAAAGAGAGAGTGGTGGCAAGGTCCGGTGAGGTCCAGTGCAATACCACGAGACGGGAAACACTTTGATATACATTAATTTGTGGGTGGGTGGAGACTTTACATACGTTAATTTTGCTGAGTTACAAGAGAAGAAATCCCTTCTCAAACAATTTAAGAATGAAAAAAAGAATGATAATAAAAAAAATTTGTTTGTCGTAACGTAGACCAAATGGAAAACGATGAAAGTCGTGATGTTCAAGATCACGAGGCGTATCTTAATCAGCGTGTCCCATGTCCTTGCTCTCAATGTAAGGTGGCAATAAGATGAAAACTTCGATTGTCTATGAAACACGTACGACGCTTCGGCGAGTTTCAATTTGAGATCATTGATCAGGCGATCTCAGATTTTAAGCAAACAGTAAAAAAAGTGTATATCAATCATGCATGTATTCGCAAGCTAATTGAATACTATATACAAAAACATTGGGTGTGGCTCGCAAATTTTCTATCCAGGGAGGTGACGTCTCGTCCCAAGGAGGAGTGCACCCTTTGTGGCCAGTTAGAAGAGTTCGTGGGCATGCGATGGATGGAGTGCCTGAGCCAATCCACCACTTGAAAGATACTACCCAATCTATACCGTCAATACCAGAGGAAATAGGCAGCCTTCTAGACTTACCTACAATTTTAGAGCCTGAGATGGAGGCAATGATTGATGCATCAGTCCATGGATGTCGAGACTTCTGATCCACTTAGAGAGGAAGCATCCATACCATTATATGATGGGTGCCGAGTATCTTGCCTGAAGATACTACTTGCACTCCTAAGTGTGCAAGCAAAATACGGGTGGAGCGATATGAGTGTGACCGAGTTGTTCAAGTATCCTGTACGTACACTTCGTTGATTTCTTTTTGGCACTATCATTAAAAATATTTATGATATTTCAAGGTGTTTTATGATTTTTTTTCTAGTTACTGAAGTATCATATATTACCACTTGTAAATACCATGCATGAGTCTCTGATGATACACGATATATTTTACGAAAGCTTGGCATGGACTACAATAGCATCCATGCATGTATCAACGATTGCATATTGTTTTGAGGAAAATACGAGACTATCAAGACATGTCCAAAGTGTGGTGCTCATAGGTATCGACAGGACTTGCAAGGGCAAACCATCCCTCAAAAAGTTCTCAGACACTTTTTGCTTATCCCCCACATAAACCACATGTTTCGTACGTCCGGCATGGGGAGCTTGACAATATGGCATGCGCAGAATAGGTCCATAGATGGAGTTTAACGAATATCAGCGGATTCACATGCATGGAGCCACATTGACTCTACCTTCTTAGGCTTTGCTCGAGAGCCAAGGAATCTTCTGCTCGGTCTTGCTATGGATGGCGTGAACCCATTCGGTCTGCACTCAACTTCTTATAGTGTCTGGCCTATAGTCCTTGTCAACTACAATATCCTTCCATGGCTTTCTACAAAGAAAGGACATATCATCCTTAGCTTTCTCGTTCCCGGCCGCTACAAAGTCATAAATATAGACATGTATCTTCGTCCATTAGTCTATGAGCTTAAGATTTTGTGGGAGGAGGGAGTCACCATGCAAGATATGAGCAAGCGCGATGGTCGGCGGTCCGCCAATATTTGAGCCATTCTCATGTGGACCATGCATGATTTTTCGGGATTCGGAGAGTGCTCAGGTAAGTAGGATTCCGTTCTCATTGGTAATATCTATCATAGCTCGTTCAAGTTTGTATTCACTGGATAGAGGTGTTAGGACAGGTCTGGTTACCTCAGGTTATCATGCATGTCCATTGTGTGGGCCACAGTTAGACTCCCGAAGGTCATGAACCATGAAGAAGATGGTATATCAAGGACACGCCGCTTTCTTGCCAGAGAGTCATGAACTTAGGGAAGGTTTTCTTGGACGACCTCCAGCACGTATGAATGCCTAAAGCTGGTACGAGCTAAAAATGGTCCACATGGAGTCACATCCAAACAGAATGCAACAGTTCTCTTTTTTCTACGAGTTGCCATATTGGACCCACTTACAGATCAACCACTTGTTGGATCCCATGCATATTTTCAAGAACGTGGGCAGCTTGCTATGAGACCACATCAGAGGAAAGAGAGACACTGTAGGGGCACGAATGGATTTGAAGGAGGTAGGCAAGATGAAGGCGCTTTGGCCACAGTCAAGTGCTGATGCTCACTTGTAGCTACCTCACACTCCTTGGGTTTTTTCCACCAAAGAAGAGCGGATTGTGAAGCAAATAGTCAAGTCTATCTGCACTTCGACGAGTATGATGCGTTTTCTCAGGTCCGCGTTTTCTAAAGATGACCAATTATCAGGGCTTAAATCCTATGATTGGCATAAGATATATCAAGTTTGTACTACGAATGGATTGTAAGTGGCCTGCGTATTTTGCTATTTGGAGTGTAGTCGTTGTTCATAATGCTTCCTCGTTTGTGGCAGTTTGTACTACCAACTGCGATCGCAGGAATGCAGGGCAATTTACATGTTATGGACTTTAGTGCAATGGATCTCACAGAAGAAGATTGAGACGTCCTCTATTGAATCCGCAAGGCGGGGAGCAGTGGAGATGGTCTATCTCTTTGAGAAATACTTGCCTACCAGCATGCTCATGATATAAATCCACCTTCTTGTGCATCTTGTAGATGAAGTGGAGATTGCTGACCTGTCCATATGCGATGGATGTTCTTCTTGGAGTGCTTCATGAAAACCCTGAAAGGCTTTGTGCGACAATGAGCTCGGCCAGAAGGTAGCATGGTTGAAGGTTGGTTGGTGTCTAAGACGCTAGTGCATATTTCACAATGGCTACCAATGGTGGATTTCAGACAACAGTATGCTATGGTCGGTGAAGGACGATGATAGACTGACCGGAGATGTGGTGGTTGGAAATGGGGTAGATGTGGTGGTTACACCATGCATCTATGGAGTCGTGGCTCACAAGGTACCTGCAAGCTAGGAAAGATCGAGAGGAAGCGTCGTGAGCTAGTGAAATGGCGTCTTCAAGAGTAGCAGGCTTGAACATGTTAACTTCAGCGTAGTAATGCCCAAGAAGTCCAGACATATACTTCCGCTTATGTGTCGCCTCTGGTACGTCTTCAAGCATGCGTAGCTCGAGGAGTGCATTCCAAAAACGCTCTGTATACTGAGGTATAGGCTCACGATCCCGTTGCTGGAGTAGATCCCATTGCTTGATAGCTTTCTCATGAAATTGCAGTGGAAGGAAAGTTTGCATGAACTTCTTCTTGAAATCTTCCCAAGTAGCAGGACATTCTATGCTCTTGCGTACTACAGTCCACCAAAGTGATGCTCTGTCTACCAAATGATTAGTAACACACTTGATTTTATCTTTTTCTGGATAAGTTTTCTCATGGAAATAGTCATCAAAGTGACTAATGAATGCTAGAACAGTCTTTCCTTCTCGTATGCCATTGAAAGTGCGAAATTTGAAACTTCGTTTACTTATCTTTGATTCCTTGCGAATAGTTTGAACTTCAAGAGTGGCATCGATGGTACGTCGAATCAAATCTTCAGCTTGAGGTTCTTCTTTGTCGGTAGACGCTCTTTGTAATTTTCCCAATTGCGCTTGCAATGCTTGCCTAGCCCTTCGTTCTTCTTCCAATTGCATCATGATTAAGTCCAGCTTTTGCTCCATCGTAGGCTCAGGTAGGTCGTCTTCAGCCATAGGATCATCCATATGTGGTTTCGTCATCCTGTAAAACTCAAAAGACCTTTCTCACTCAAAATCAGGTTAGCGGGATAAGCGTAGCTCAAATTCGGGGTTACAAGGCTTATGTGTTTTTTTTTGTATTTCTTTCTCAATCTTTAGAAAATCTGCGATTTTTCCTTCTTCGTATGCTGAAAATACTTCAGCAAACCTGCGTATGGGTAGAATACCTTCCAACGAACAACTTTGCAGTTCGGAGTTTTTGCGCAGGAACAGCCCTTCTTGGAGTTTTGAGCACAAGTCAGTTCTGACTCCAGTTGACTAGTTTGACTTGTAGAGTTGCAGACTTAGGTGACTTGCAGAGTTGCAGACTTGCAGAACTTAGACGACTTAGTGAACTTGTAGAACTTGATCACAGATTACTTGCAGAACTTGATTTCTGAGGCGCGGGACCTGGAGTTTGATGACTTGCAGGAGATGACTTGTGTTGCTTGATTGATTTAGCTTAATGGATTAAAAGCTTAATCGATGGATTTCGTGGGGGGGGTGGGGGCGTTTTTCCCAGGCGGCGAAAAACGCGGACAGCTCCTGATGTACCGCGATGAGAAATTGAAGCTTTGAAGCTTCTTTAAAGCTTAAACTAAGCTTCTGAAGCTTTAATGGTTGAAAATTTGAAATATTGAATTTTGGAATTTGTCACTTATCTCTCTGTTTGACGACTTGATGATGGAGATGAGGGAGTGGTCCTCTGCCTGTATTGCCTGGTCCTTCGCGATCTGATGACAGAAACAGGGGTTCTTGATCACCAGAAGTCTGCCTGTATCGACGGTTCACGACGAGATTGACTGTAGAGCCCGATCGTTCCAGGAGCTCCGCCTTCGCAGGAGATGGGTAGCGATTGGAAGCTCTTGATCTCAGCTCCGCTTTGATATCACTGGTGCGCAGATCGGTCGCTGTATGCTCACGTAGTGAATCCCGGAAGGTCCCCAAGAACAATGAACTCTACCTTTTTGCACAAATAACAATGTAAAAAGCATGAACGACAAGAGCAAGAGACCAATTGGGTTCAATCTCCCCCCATGCCTTGTGTGAGCGCTTCACAAAGCATGTATTTTATGTATATTTCTTCTTCATGCTCAATAATAGCCCAATTTACAAAAATATATCAAGCTTTTAGCTTTTGAGTTTGCTTTTACAAAAATAGAAATAAAGCTAATGGACGGTGCCCATAGAGTCTGGCACGCTCAATACAATGTCCAAATAGAAATAACATATCCGTGTGCATAGGCGCATACAAAATAATGATAAATAATCGATGCCTCAATAGACATAACAAAATATAGGTGTGGCGCCTATCAAAATATAATCCATAGGTCGAATACTCGCTAGACTCCAACGCTTTCCTCCGCCACTACTGCTATCTCTACACATCAACTGAAGCATTCACAATCGTTAGTAAAATAATACAATTAAACCGACAAAAGTGAATACCTAGCAGTCTTCAGCTACATAAATAAATCAACTGGTTAGAAATAAATCCTAACCTTAATTTATTACGAGTGCGCACTCTAAACTCATAAACGTTTATTAATTTAATATGCATTTTGCGGAATCACCCGCTATGGAATCACCCATGTACACACTAAATTAATGAAACGCCCGAAAAGGACAGGCGTCCCCATCAACTTCTCGCACAAAGAATCCACTTTGTGTATGAGCCCTGGTCATCAAAGTTTACAGAATCCACCATAAACTCTCACGGAATCCACCGTGAAATATGCCTCCTGGCATCATTTTCATACATTTAATATATATGTATGGCATTATCTTAGCCTATTGGGGAAGAAAAAATATTTGAATGTTTACACAAAGATAAAGAGATAGATTTATCATTACATATAATGATTTTATTTAAATTTGCAATATTTTTCTTGGATAATATATGTTTTATATATATTATATATGAATATTTATTTATCTTAGATGAATATGCGTGTCAAAGAAAAAGAAATCTTTCAAGATTTTCAAGACTATACAATAAATCATGTTTAAATATCTATGTTAAAAATCATTTTGACTATATGGTTGTAATCTTAATATTTTATTATATTATTTACTTTGTTAAAATATGTTATTATTAAAGGATGTTGAAAATGACGATAAGGATCTTGATATAGAAAGCTATGCAAGCTTTTCAAAGTTGTTACATGGTTTAACAAAAAGAGTATATTCTAAAGAGACCATACAACAAAACATCAACAACTCAAGAAAAGATGAGATATATGCTTTGATTTTATCTTGTAGTTATATGTTTTTAAATTAGATTGCTAAGTTTATTTTCAAATATAGATTTATGTAGATGAGAAAATCTATGAAGTAATATGAAAAAGTTTTAAAAAATAAAATATAAATATAAATATTTATGTAATTATAATATTTATAAACTTTTGTAAAATTCTAAATGTGATTTAGCATTTAATTATCTATATATTTATTTTAGCCAAATAAAAAATGAAAAATTATTTACAACAAACAAGCCGAAAAGGAGGTAACAATATCAAAGAAAAGAGATTAAAGGTATTATACATGAATTTTACATTTATAAGTTTTACATTAGAAGAATAATCTTATTTGGTTATTGTATTTGAATTAGGAATGTAAGGATCTTTCAAATCCAAACATTGAAATTGATATTTTCAATCACACTTAAAGAGTAACTTTTTAGAGACTTATTTTTTATTTGTACATGGTATTTGTTTAAGACTATAATTGTATAAATGTGTATTTTTAAATATCATAATTTACTTAGTTTAAAATAAATTATACTAATGGAATATTTTGTGATTTATTTATTCATGTAGGTTGATATGATGAAAGAGAATATAGAGATGATACTTTTAAAGTATCTTGATATACAAACGATTCATGATATGTATTTTTAATTGAAAAGTATATATATAAATCTTAAAAATACCGATATTAGCTTTCGGGTCTTTTGTAAGGATACAAAAATGCCAATAAGTGATAATATGATACATGAGATTGTTCATTGACTTTTAGAGAATGTCAAGATTGTAATAGTCACATGCAACAAATATGATTAGTTTAGATGATGTAGAGATTGTAGCATAATGCTAATATACACTCCTCATTTATGAACTCATTACTATAGAAAAATTGTATTTTTTTCTTTTATTGACACTATGTATTGATGTTTTCATTTGTTATGTTTATATTAATCAATTAGATGTTTACTATGTCCTATTTGAAATTAACTAAATAATCTCTAAATAATTTTCTAGTTGAGAATTTACTATAAAATTTTCTACATAAAAATAGAAAAAATTAGGCATGTGCAAACTAGCAAAAATATAATATCTCCAAGTTAGAAAAATATTAGAATTATATAAGAAATTTTATATATAGAAAAACTATCATAAGTAGGAATATTCCCCTATGTAGGGAGACATAGTAAAATTTTCTCATGTTGGAAAATCCCCACATAGGAAAATTTTCTTGCATAGGAAGGAAGAAAAAGAGTTCTTTATTAAGTTCTTAGTTAAAGACACATATAAGTAGGAAAAATAAAACATTTCCTAGTTAGAGAAAGGAGGGAATCATATATTCCCTATATAGGAAATTTTATTATTTTCTATATAGGAAAATTTTCCCATGTAGGAAAATCACATTTTCTCCTATATAAAGAAATTTTCATATGTAGGAAATTTTCTATGTGATTCCCTAGTTTCTCCAACCAAGAAATGTTTCTTTTTTTCTATAATTTACTTTCCCTACTTATGTGTATTATTTACTAGGGAATTGATAGGGAATTTTCATTTTTTTCTTATGTAGGGAATGATTCAAAGCTCATTGTGTGATCGAGTGAACGTCTTTTATGCTTAAAACTCATAACATACACTATACATCAAATTTAAGCATTAAAAAAACATGAATCAAGAATAGAAGAGATACTACATATGTATACTTCCTGATTGTCTTCTTAAAAAATTTGGTTGTAGTCGATCGTTATAGCTCTGATACCATGTTGAAATGTAGAGAGAGAATATATATAGAGACATGATATATATAGAGAGAAGATATGTAAAGACATAAGAGATAGAGAAGAGACACACCATATATTGATTCCAAGAGGCATATTCCACAGTGGATTTCGTGAGACCACGGTGGATTTCGTGAGGTTTTGTGGTGGATTCCGTAAAACTATATTTATTTGCCAGGGCTCGTACACAAGGTGGATTCCTTGTGCAAGAAGTTGATGGGGATGCTTGTCCTTTTCGAGCGTTAGATTAATTTAATGTGCACGTGGGTGATTCCACAGCGGGTGATTTCACAAAATGCATATTTAAATGAATAGACGTTAATGAGTTTAGAGTGCACTCATATTAAATTAAGGTTAGGACACAATTCCAACCTATTTATTTATTTTGTAGCTGAAGACTACTAGATATTCACTTTTTTCAATTTATTTTTATTATTTTCTAACAATTGTGAATGTTTCAATTGATGTGTAGAGCAGGCAGCGGTGGCGTTGGGAAGCACCTGTGCAATGGCATGTATTCAAATTACTTAAAAGAAATTATCATTTTTGATGGACGTGTGTCTTATCATTAAAGGCATGGTGCTAATATTTATTTAGATGCACTTATTTATTAAAGTGCTTGACATACATTTATTATTTTGTATGCGCATAGGCACTCGGTTTAAATATTTCATTATTGGACATGTATTTGGGCAAGCCCTGACTTTTGAGATGCCCAACCGCTTTATTCTTTATTTGGACAAAAGCAAACACAAAAGCCAAAGCATCCTAATTGTAAATTGGGCTATTTTTGAGCTTGAATATTAATAAATTTATGAATGCATTCCTTATGGAGCACTCACACAAGGCATGGGGGAAGATTGCACCTATTTTGTCTTTTTTTCTCATGTCGTGCAAACCTCTCTTCTTGCTTTATGAGCTTTTGTAGAGTTCTTTGTTCTTGGGGACCTTTTCCCGCATTCACTAGGTGCGCATACAACATCCAATATGCGCACTAGTGGTATCAAAGCGAAGCTGAGATCAAGGGCTTCCAATCGCTTACCATCTCGCATGAAGGCAAAGAACATGCTCTACATGCAGTCTTGCGATGAACCATTAATACCAGTGTGTTCTTGGTGGTGAAGATGTTAGATATGCTCAATGTCCCACCCTCATAAGGTGCCACCAATGATCCATGGTGCTCAAAGTTTTAAGGACCCCATTATGAGGATGACTTGTATGTCAAATGAGGTCTATGTGACTGGATGGCAAAAAGGTGACTGTTGCGGGTCTAATCTTTGGGTTTAGACAGAGTAGTTAAGCTGGTAGCAACTCGAGGCATATTGCATCGAGTTGTGGGATAAGAGAGTTATCAGGGGCCCTAGCCAATGGTAAATGGAATATTTCATAGAATATTCCTTGGCCAACTAGTGGAGGTGCACATGGAAGGTCAACAGACACATGGGCACATGGAAGGTCAACAGACAAATGTGCATATGGAAGGTCAACAGACACATGGGCACATGGAAGGTCAACAAACACAGGTGCATATGGAAGGTCATCCATCATGACCCCCTTCACAAGCTATAAAAGCTAAACCCCTTCACAGACATCTATTATCTATCTTTCACCCAGTTAGAGTTGTTCCAGCTAGCCTTAAGCTCTTCACCTATCTTCTGTCTAGATCTCCATCTAAGCTTCAGAGTGGAAGCGTACGAGTGGACAAAGCCATCTTTGTATCAGTTGTTTGGAGATAAAGAAATTTTGTTATTCTCCTCTTATCTGTTGTGTACTCTCTATTTCTTTCTCAGATTTTGTTTGTTGCACCGTGTAATTTTTTACATGGTATCAGAGCCCAGGGGGCTCTAGGGATCGAAGAGTGCGCAAGAGGCAAAGGCTTCAACAACAAAGAGGAACGATGTCATCTTCCAGAAGCGGTTCTGGCACATCAGGAAGTAGTACACGAGATGGTGGTGGTGTACCAACTATTCAAACACTGAGGATTCCTCCAGGAACCTTCAACGAAGGCAAGTTAGATGGTACAAACTACACCTTGTGGAAGTTCAAAATTACAACTATCCTTGATTCTTATGAGCTTTTAGAGACTGTGCTAGGGACTGACGCTGAACCATAGCCTACCCTTGACCCATAAAATTCTAGTGTGATGATTCCTTCGAATGCAAATCTTCTACGAGCTTGGAAACGAAGGAATGTAGATGCATTGTGTGCCTTAATTACAAGCTGTTCTGACAATGTTCTGACTTTGATTTAGCATACAACCAAAGCATGAGAGGCTTGGAATGTAGTGAGGAGTCAGTATGAAACACAAAACCAAACAAGGATTCAAAACTTGGAGAATCAACTAGTAGTGGAGAAGTTTGCTGAAGGAGAGATGGTTGAAGCATTCATCACTCAGATTAAGAATCTGCGTGACTAGATGGCTGGAGCTGGGATATAAAAGTTTGACGAAGAGCTAGCTCTGAGGAGGTGCCTTCGGATTTGTCCACAAAAGTATGATGGACTAGTAACTTCCCTTAATACTCATGTGAGACCTCAAGCTTTGACTTTTGAGGAGTTTTGTGAATTATTGATGGAGGAGGAGTTGAGGCTGAAAGCCCGAGAAGGAAACAACAATGGAGATGCTGCATTTTCTACCAATGCAAAAGGCAAAGGTGGTTCCTCCACCAAAAATGATGGGGACAAAAAGAAGAAGGGCCGTAAGAAGTTTCAAGGAGAGTGCTTCTACTGCAAGAAGAAAGGACACGCAATCACAGATTGTCATGTCAAGAAGGCAGATTAAAAGAATGGTACCCTTAAAAGTAAAGAAAAAGAGACAGCCAATACGGTTGAAGCAGAGTTGGAGTTATTCATGGCGACCATTGAGGAAGTGTGCTCCTCGGTGCAAGAAGAATCTACCACTGACTCATGGGTGTTGGATAATGGGGCCTCTCATCACATGACCAACAAGAAAGGTCTATATAGTTCTATGGAGCCTCTACAAGAATCCATCACTATGGCAGTTGGAAATGATGCAAAATGCCCTGGTGCGGGCACAGGTACTATTTCTTTTGTTGCTGCAAATGGTGAAGTCAAAAAGCTTTCAGATGTGTTGTATGTTCTTGAAATTAAGAGAAATCTATTATCAGTGCTGCCATAATTGATCCTGGTCATGAAGTGAGGTTCAAGAAGACATGTGCAAAAATTCTTGACAGTGCTGGCAAAATTGTTGGCAAAGGAGAAAGAAAGAACAACCTTTATGAGCTAAGTGCTCTTACAGCCACCGCTGTAGTGGGCACAAGTAAGCTTTAGCATGAAAGGTTTGGACACATCGGATTTGGTGTAAGCTGAAGAAGGCATTGTATGGGCTAAAACAAGCCCCCAGAGCATGGTACCAGTGGATAGATAAGTTCTTTTTAAGCTTAAACTTCAAAAGATGTGCCTCAGATGCTAACTTGTATGTTTACAGGGATGGTAAAAAGTTTGTGGTGATTGTCCTATATGTGGACGACCTTCTTATTACAGGTGACTATGAAGATATGATCAACCAAACTCGAAAGGCTTTGAGTTCTGAGTTTGAAATGACAAACTTAGGCTTACTGCACCATTGTTTGGGGATTGAAGTCTGGCAAGAGCTAGGAAGGATCTTCATCTCTAAGAAGAAGTATGCATGGAAGATCTTGAAGGCGTTTGGCATGACCGAGTGCAAGGAGATAGCTACACCTATGGAGATGAATGCAAAGTTATCCATTGAGGATACATCAGCACTAGTAGACATTGGGAGGTTGGTCGGCAATCTAATCTACTTGTGTAACACCAAACTAGATATCAGTTCTTTTGTTGGTGCTTTGAGAAGGTTCTCAAACAAACCTCATGAGAGTCATTGGAAAGCTGGGATGCGGGTGCTCAGATACTTGAAGGAAACTGTTGACTATGGTATCACATACAGTTCCGAAACTTCTCTTGCGGGGAATTGTGACTCAGATTGGCTAGGAGATAGTGATTCAAGGAAGTCTCTTTTTGGTTATTGTTTCTCTTTAGGTCCAGGAATTTTCTCTTGGATTAGTAAGAAGCAGCCAATAGTGGCATTGTCTTCTATCGAAGCAGAGTACAAGGCAGCTTGTTTTGCTGCATGTGAAGCAGTATGGTTGAGAAGGATCCTATGGCATATGGGAGTGCAGGATGAAGAACCAATTGTACTGAGATGTGACAATCAGAGTTGCATTGCCATTGCCAAAAATCCTATGTTTCATGTGCGCACTAAACATATAGAGATCCAGTATCACTATGTGCATGATTTGATCGAGGATGGGATAGTGGAACTGGTATCTACTGTCCAACAAAGGAGAATGGGGCGAATATATTCACCAAAGCACTTAGGAAGGATTTGCTTCAAGTTCATCTTCAGAGACTTGGCATTGGGCCGATGATATAGTTTACTTGCGGGTGGACATTGAGGGGGAGTGTTAGATATGCTCAATGCCCCATCCTCATAAGGTGCCACCAATGATCCATGGTGCACAAAGTTGTAAGGCCCCCATTATGAGGAGAAGCCAAATGTGAGCCCAGACATTGGTTGAGTCCTGACTTGTATGTCAGATGAGGTCTATGTGATCAGATGGCAAAAAGGTGACCGTTTTGGGTCTAATATTTGGGTTAGACAGAGTAGTTAAGCTGGTAGCAACTTGAGGCACATTGCATCAAGTTGCGGGGTAAGAGAGTTATTAGGGGCCCTAGCCAATGGTAAAGGGAATATTACCTACAATATTCTCTGGCCAACTAGTGGAGGTGCACATGGAAGGCCAATAGACACATGTGCATATGAAAGGTTAACAGACACATGTGCATATGGAAGGTCAACAGACACATGGGCACATGGAAGGTCAATAGACACAGGTGCATATGGAAGGTCATCCATCATGACCCTCTTCACAAGCTATAAAAGCTAAACCCCTTCACAGCCATCTATTATCTATCTTTTACCCAGCCAGAGTTGTTCCAGCTAGCCTTAAGCTCTTCACCTATCTTCTGTCTAGATCGCCATCTAAGCTTCACAGTGGAAGCGCACGAGTGGACATAGCCATCTTTGTATCAGTTGTTTGGAGATAAAGAAAATTTGTTATTCTCCTCTTATCTATTGTGTACTCTCTATCTCTTTCTCAGATTTTGTTTGTTGCGCCATGTAATTTTTTACAGAAGAACCCCCTGCTATGATGTCGGATCACGAAGGACCACTTTCAGGCGGTGGAGGACTACTTTCCAAGCTCCTTTGCAAGTCGTTTTCTTCTCAGAGAAACATATAAGAAACTTTCATTAAGTTTGAGATTACAAAGCTTAATAAGCTTTATAAAAAGCTTAAGCTTGTCACAATCCAATGAACCGTGGCGGCAAGATGTACTGATCATCATCTCGTTGTGAAAAAGCTGTCATCGTCCTCACACTGATGAAATGATTAGTTAAGCTTTATTTTTATCTAAAGCTTAAAGCTCTTAAGCCTTACTAAGGCTCAAAACTTAATGTTCAATCTTTTTCATAGTGGAAGTTCACACGGAACCAATCTCAAATCCACTTTTTTGCAACTTCAACAAGCCTTTGTTCACACCTGCAATTTGACAGAGTCGATTTCTACCAAGCAGGCTGACATACGTAGACTATTTTCCACTTGGAAGAAGACCGTCATCAATTACCATACCCGCAAAAGAAGCAAGATCACAAAAAGGCATATTAAAAAAAAATCAAGCCTTGTAAACCCAAATTTGAGCTACGCTCATCTCTCTAATGAGATTTCAAGAGTGTGAGGTTGTTTGAGATTTTGTAGGATTTTTGATCAAAATATGGAAGATTTTATGGCCGAAGGTAATTTACGAAAACCAACCATAAAGCAAAAATTGGACCTAATTATGATGCAACTTCAAGAGGAGCGAAGAGCATGTCAAAATTTGCAAGCACAACTGGCGATACTTCAATGATCCACTATTGATCAAGACGGAGCGCAACCTGAAGATGTTATTCGATGTACAATTGATGCAACACTCGACGTACAATCTCTTAGGAAAGAAGCCAAGATAAGTAAAAGAAATTTCAAATTCCGTACTTTTAATGGGCAATGTGATGGAAAAACCGTTCTCGCTTTTATCAGTTAGTTTGATATTTATTTCCATGAAGAGCAGTATGTTGAAAAAGATAAACTTAAATGTGTCACTAACCATCTAGTAGACAGAGCATCATTATGGTGGACTGTTGTCCGCAAGAGTATTGATTGTCCTACTACTTGGGAGGCCTTTCAAAAGAGAATTTTGCAAGATTTTCTTCCACCTTAATTCCATGAAAAAGTAATCAAACAGTGGGATCTTTTGTAACAATAAGATTTTGAATCCATTCCGCAATACATTGAGCGTTTCTGGAGTGCCTTATTGCAACTTCGAATGCTTGAAGATGTTCCTAAGAGGCGATCCACAAGCGCAAGTATATGTCCGGTTTGCTTGGTCACTTCTATGTGGAAGTGAATATATTCAATCCAAAGACTTTGGAGGATGCGATTTCTTTGGCCAATGATGTTGAAGACAAAATTCATGGACGAGAAAAGTGATTGCAACAATTTCCAACTAACGTTAACTTTGGTACAAAGTAATTCAATTCTAACTTTTGAAGATTCAATCAAAATCACTTTGTTCCTTCTTCTTTCTGTAAACCCTGGACACGACCCCTTACTTTACCATCAAACACAAATTCAAACCCTAAACCATATCTCCAGCCAAATCCCAACATACCTAAATTTCTAGCTATTACCAATAACGTTTCCAAAGCAAAGTCTATAGTTTGCTACAAGTGTCAACGACCTAGACACTTAGTAGTAAATTGTCAATCCAAGAAGCCAACTATTCAAATCAATTACTTGGGAGTGACTGAAGACAAAGACCATGAAGATATGCCAGATTTCACGGAAGATAATGATGATATCGGTGATGCTTTAGATATTTTACCAGGTATGGCAAATCCTCATTCATTATTAATAATGAAATGTCTTTTGCATGGTCATAAAAAGATTGTTTTGTATGATGATAGGAACACACATGACTTTATTTTTGCAACATTGGTAAAAGAATTGAATTTGCCTACTGTTCCAACCTCGAGGAGTCCACCTTGGGTTAACCCTCTATATAACTGTGTTCAAATGGTATTTTTAAAACCCCTTTTTAAAAAGTTTGCACCATTTTATATATCCCTTTTGTGAATTTTGAAGGAAATATTTATATTCCTTTTGTAAATCTAAATTTTGAGATGAGGTTCATTTTTATAACCCCTTCTATACAATTCAAATAAAAACACAATGTCACACTACTTTATGTTGAGTTTTTTCATGATAATCGGAGTTGAATATCCAAACATCATATCAATATTTTAAATGTTGTTAGAAGTTGCTAGAGATGAACAACTAAACATTTATAGCTACCCACTCACATAAGGAAACAAAAAACTCCAAAAACCAAAGCTCATAATATAATAGAAACTCAAGAATTTGCACAAAGGATCATGAGACCCTCATTACAATTTCCTTTCTTCCATTGATACACACATAAACACTAGAGTGTGCAATCTTGTATACTTTTGCAACCCTATACAAGAGCCATCTACTAGAGGGAAAACTCCTATTTGGGAACCATGCACAACAACCATAGATAATCATGGCCTAAATCATGGGTGCAAGAGCCAAGATAAGATACAAGGTAATGACCTTGAGTAGTAGATAAATAAAATATACAAGGGACATATTTTAGACTAGCTCAAGATAAGAAATGATATCAATTACATCTCTAGGGGGATTTGGAGGGGCTCTCATGTGAGTAAAAGTTTCTATATTTGAAAAGGTGAATACATCCCATATAAGAAACACCCATTACATGAATTTTCTATGGATCTAGTTACACAACATAAAACTTATATTTTCCTTTCAAGATCAAGATCATGGCTCAGGATCAGATTTTAAAGAATTTTGTGATGATTGAGAGCCTCCCCTTTATGAAAGGGTCTCAAGAAACCAACAGATTTTTCAACTTTAGGCATAGCGTCATCTCGACCTTCACAATAGAAACAAGTGATAAACTAAAACATAAAGAATCCATATGAATTTTCAAGATAGCCCCAATAAAAGCTTGTGATTGTAACCTCCAATCCATACTTGTAGTTCTTCCATGTGGTTGAAGACCCCATCTCTAGTATACCTATCCATGTCAAAGGGCCCAAAACTATCTACTTTTTCAAAGGTTTCATAAGAAACTTAATAGATATGAAAGAGAGCAGGTCTAGTCTAATGATCAAGAAAGGAGGATAGAAATGCATCACATCATGATGGTGGCCTATTAGCATACCCCACTATCAATCAAATGATGCATTTCTACATATTTGATCATTGTTTTTGGCCATAGAAGTCCTTCACATGGCAACACAATGCTACATTCATGCAAGGACCCCATATCACCACTAAGCTATCAACTCTCCTCATACTCATCTCATCCAACTTAGCTAGCAAGCCAAAGGGATAATCTCACTATTTACATGCAAAGTATGATTTGATTTGTCTCAAATCCCTGCCTCCATCTCACATAGCTAGATAGTTCCTTTTCCCCCCCATACATCCCTTATCAAGGATTAAACTTAAAATCTTTTAAATTCCCACACCCCCATTCACACAAGGATTTATCTACATAATTCATAAACCCATAATAGTCAATATATAACCTCCTCCCTCCTCTCCCAATAGATACAACTTCATAACATATGTAGATGGCATTGCATTTACCAAGCTGAAATCATGTTTTTTTGAGTTTTCTTTGATTCTTCTCTTAAAAAATGTTCCTATGCACCCAAGGTTTCATTGCATCACTAGAAAATAAATTGAATATTTCATCATCCCCCGAGATCTTGGTCTTGATGGTAGGACATTTTAACATAAAAACCAACACAAGAATTGACACCACATGCTAACTAGTCATACAAGCATTCTAAATTTTCATATTCTAACTTAAAAGAACTTGAGACTTTACAATATGTCCAAGAATCCTTTCTCTACTTTGCAAAAAGTATGTTACAACATTTTACAATAGCACTATGACATAATGCTATATGCGAAAATATCTAAGATCCACATGTCCAAAGTATATCCCGTATATTTGGACTCTATAGTATAGGAAGATCTATATATGTACTATATAAAAGAAGTGAACATAAGTATATTGTCTCCCATTGCTTTAATTACTATTTATCTCCATGCATAATGTTGTTGGAGAATCCCGAAAGATCAAAATGTGACAAAATTGTTCTGAAATCAAGACAAAAGCAAATCTCTTGTGTCAAGCACTCATCAGCAGTACCTACAAAGTATGTAGCATAACTAAAATCAAAAGAAGACTAGACAATATACAATATAGTTTGGCCATGATGTAATCCCAATACATCACATTAATACTTTATCAACAAAAACATACTTCAGTCAACCTAGTACCTTACCATAAGACTAGTTCGAAGAGCTCTCAAAAAACCCTTTGGTAGCAACATCTGCAAAGAGTATGTCCTAGCCTTGTGAGGTGCTAGCTTGAAGATCCATTTCCTACAGGAAATAGGACTATAAAAAGTGTAACAAGATTATTTAGAAAGAAAATACAAATCTTGTTCCAAATTGAAATCACTTACTTTGAGCACCCACGTGATTACTCAACACACTTGAGAAAGTCATTAAACAACTTATAATCATTCTCATCTAGTTGATATATTTCATTTGATGGATTGTATGTTAGATTTGCCAATGCGATCACTGACTCTATGGAAATCATGCTCAAGTCTATTAAGTCATATGTGAAAATACGTGATCCTTTCACCCTCTGGTACCAAACAAGTTGAATTTCTATGCCTTGAGGTTGATCTATCAAATCAAAGCCTTGTTTACAATCCACATATCTACGTCCTACTTTTTTTCTCATCTTTTGGACCCTGGCAAGGTACCACGTGCTATGAGACCCATCCATTTTATTCAAGTTTGTGGGATTTCCATCTCTCTTTGGATGCTTACCACATCCTTGATCTTGTCTATCATATACAAAATATACAGCACAATCAGAACCTATCCCAAAGAAATTCACATTGCTTGATGATTGTGATTTTACTTTAGGGTCAAAGTAGACACCTTGCCTCACTCTTGTCAATCGATCCTTTGACAAAGTCGAACTCCCATTCAATTGATTGACCAATGTAGTCTTGAAGATATAATTTCCATCAACTTTCACTGGTGGGTTGATCTTCTAACTTTCTGTAACAATACTTGAGCCATGAACCTCATCTAAGAGCCCATCAATTTCATGTCGAATCTTACTAAGAGCAATGATGTCATCATCCCCATCTGAATTCTCTAATTGTTCTTCATCACTAGTTGGTTGTCCAAAGTCATCATATTCATCAGCCTCTCCCATTTCATCATCTATCTTTGACCACATAGAATTTTTATCCTCCTAAGGCTCTAACCACCACTTTAAGTTATCTCCCTTGCTAAGGTTTCAATCCCAATGACTGACACAACGCATGTGCTTGCTACAAGCCCTCTTTCAATGCATCTACTATTATTTCGTCTGAAGCCACACATTCATAGTTACCTAGATCTGCCTCTAAAATATTTTCTTGTATATTCAAACACTGCCATATATGCTCCTGCTTCTTGTGAGCCCTTGAGAAGATTAGCCCATTTGAACTACATTCATGCATGGCGATCTTATTCAAACTACCGACACTATGCAAAAGGTCTCCAAAGTCAAAGGTTCTTTCTTGTCCCACCATAGCTCCAATTTTACTAAAATAAATTTCAGCTGCATTTGATCCAATGAGATGTAATGGACACTTGAGATCCAGAAAAAGTTCATGAAACATCTTTATGAGAAGCACAACAAAATGAAAGGTGAATATCTGTGTAGGTCTCCTTACTTATGAAGTTTGTCTTCAAGTTATACGTGGCATGTTGATGTAGCCACAACCTCCAAATCTTGAAGAAGAAACTAACCTTGGCTGCCATCACCACACGCTCCCTCAAGTTCAGATGTGGTGACAAGAAAATATCAATGTAATCAGCCACAATATGCAAATATGCCATAGTTCCTTGTACGCTTCTCTCTCTCCTCTGTGATTTCCTCATACAATGTTGCACTTGTTTGCTTGCAATCCTCGAGGCAGCTCCCCAATTCTTGCGATCATCTCTTTGTGTATCTCCATCTCGTAGCTTATGCTGATCGATGGAAAATGAGGTGTAGACCATTGTAACATGATTGAGTGTAATCCAAACATTACCAATTTCAAGTTGTCGAGTAGGGCTATCAAGTGGACCAACAAGCTTTTCTCCACAGTGTATAAAGTCTTGATCATGTAAACCATACACATGTCCTTTCACAATTCTCCCTTTTAATTTCCATCCACACCAATTAATAAAGAACTGGTCCTTGTCCTTCCCAAGGTAATCTTCAAGCATAATCTTGTCCCATCTACTGTCTCCATTTGAAGCATGCCCAATTATCGGGCCTATTGTATCCCTTAGCTTTGCATCCCACAAACATTCCACAAGACCATTGATTTCTAACGAAAACACCATCAAATTGATTACATGTGGCTTGTGCCACCAAAGCTAGTCATGGAAGACTCTCGTGGAGAGGGTTTACTATCAAAAGTCTTGCACAGCTCTCCACCACATGGTTTTGAAAGGCATCCACTATCCTGTCATAACCTTGTGATCCCTCTCCCACAAAAATTGTATCGTTGCAATAGCATTGATGATGTTCTCCCTTACTTCGACAGAACCCAATAAGAGTGTCATCCTTTGCATTCCACCTACACAAAATGAAGTCATCTTTAGATTTTTATCAATTGTATACCTTCTATACACGATGGAAAGTAAGGAAATATGTAAGCCACAACATGTTAGAGCTATCTAGGCTTACCTTATGCAACGTTTGATGGTTGTTTCATCTTCAATGATGATGATTGGAACCATTGATGGCACCCCATGCTTTATTTTTGCATCCATATATATCTTACCCATTGCCTCAAAGATGTATTCATGTTCTCAAAGTATGAACTGAATTACTTTCTTTCCTTGCGTTTTTGTAGTAGACATGGATGGCCCTCCAAGGTTGGCACTCAAAAAGTCATGCAAGTGTGGCCCACCCCAATGTTTAATGAGCTCAAACATGGTCTTTATAGAATCAGTGAATCTTTGTGCTTGCTTGGCATGCACTACATTCCTTGCTACATCTTGAAAAAAGTCCCTCAAGGCTGGTTTACCTCTGAATTTACCTTGTCGATGGGCCTCAACTATGTTATTACAAAAGTGTCGCACGTCCTTCCTATTTAGGCATTCAAAGTTTGCTTCTTTTTTTAAGGACCGGATCCTCATAGAAAGCACAACAACTCTTGCTCGCAACCACCATAGCTCCCTCTTGGCCTCTTTCAAGTTTCTCTTAGTCTCAATTGTCACTTTTTTAAGCTCTTCACCACTAAGATAATCTAATCGTCTTCCTTCTCTTGTGTTCCTAGCCCCTCTCTTCTCAATGGCAGCTCTCTCTCTATACACTCTCATGCGAAAATCATCGCAAGTCGGAAATTTTTTGCAACATTCACAAGTAAAATTTTCAAAGGGTTTTCCACCATACGAAATACGAAGACAATTCACATGCCTATAGCATCCATCAACCTTGATTTCAATAGACCGATCATATAAGGTAACTTTTGTGTATGGCTTTGGATACCACACATTCCCTATTTTAAGGTCATGTAGCATAGATTTTATATTCGAATCGCAACCTTTGTAACTTACAGTTCTTTGCCATAATCCCCAACAAAGTAAATTCAACTCACATGAAGGAGAAATGCTTGAGTCACCTGTACAAGTAGAAGGTGTTCCCAAATCCGTTGGTGTTGCACTTTTTTGGGTTGACCGGAGAAAGGCACCCAATGACTTTTGTCATGGATCCACCTCAAAAATCTTTCTTGGTCTTCCCTCGAGCATTTGTTGAAACTACTTGGTTGGTGGATGATGTTTTGGATACAGCCATGATGTGAGACTTTAACTTTACATGCTCTAAGGAGTGTTTGCAAGTTTGGTCTTCGAGGACACAAGTGCAGCCACTTTTGATCATACTTACATACAACTCTTACTCTTCCTTTGTCTTTATAGTCATGCAAGGTTGCCTCAACAAGCTCAAAATCAAATCCTGCATGATTTCAAGCTGAAAGTCACAAAGCTAATATCCAAAGGGATTAGGGATCATCTATAAAATGATTGCACATATGATTGTTAAATGAAACTAAATTACAATTCTTTCCTAAACTAGCGACTGCTACATTTTTAAAAAACGATTTACTCAAGGTCTCAATTTTTAGAAAAAAGTGACTTGCCTTCATGAGTGCTATTGAAAATATTCATCTCCTCTACAATAGCTACGATCATTGCCATGTCATCTTCATTGCTTTCTTCTATGTCATTTGAGTTAGATATCACTCTAACCTTCAACCCCCGGCTCGTTAAATACCTTCTCTGATGTGCTTGATTCTCCAATACATGGGTTCTCATGAAATTGGAAAGGCATGAGTAGGAGGATTGCCTACCGCTTATTCGTGATCCATAAGGAGATCCACATTCATGGCACCATACTCTAACCAAGGGTCCACCATCTAGATCTTTTGTGGTAAGCTCAAACTTATCATCTCTTGGTGGATTGATCTCCCTCAACTTCTTGTGAGTACTCTCACATTTGGCTAGCCAACTTTCAAGTGTAGACTTTGAAAGCAATGTGCTCTTGAGCTTATTTATAGCTTGCTTTGGGTTGTCAACTAGATTGTGCATAGCTTTATCGCTTGTTTGAAGCCTGTAACTTCTATAGTATCACTCAAGTCCTTGCATATCCACTTTGTGGGATGAACCTCACCCCCAATCTCGTCTACTATGATGGAATCCCTCCTTATAGTGATAAATTTGACATTTTCTACATGCCAACATTCTTCTTGTATTGGGTTTAGTGTGCAAAATCCACTATTTTCATCCCCATCTTCAATGATAAATTTAAACGAACCACAAATAAGCCCATCCTGTATTATCTCTTGTCATATTGCACCGTATGTGGAATCAGCTAACTCGAACATACCCCAAAAGCACTTTCTCACTAGATTTATGCTCAAAAACCTTCATGCAAGTCTTTGAAGCCATGAGTTATTTGGCCGCCTTGTATCTAGGTACATGATAGAAAAAGAGATGCTATTAGTCAATAGCTTCTTAGGGGTAGGAAACATGCACTCACATCAAGGAAAAAATTCACAAATGACTATATTATACAAGAGTACGTGCATAACAAGTAATTGTACCATGTAACACAGATATGATTTGTGGTTCCACTACTTCTTGATCGTTGTAACAAATGTACTTTACTTTTTTATTTTGCATTTACAGTAGACATCCAAGGATAAATTCATAGGTTATCTAGAAACAAGATATAATTCACCATATTAAAGCCATGTCAAAATGATACATGCCTCTATGAAAGACATTTCATTTTTCAGCAGAAAAAGAACAATAGAAAAGAGATGCCCTAAGATAGTGTGAAGTGAAGTCAATAACTAGTGCTGTATCATGATTTACATGGTGCCACAAATTATTCATGTGGAAGTTGGCTCCATTTCCTCAAAGGGGCGCATGGCCAAATCCCCATTCACGCCAGGATGCTTGCAAACAAGCTCGTTGATCTCTTCAAAGGAAACCCTGCTTGTTAGATCAGTATTCATCATTTTTTCTTAAAAAATTTGAGACAAGTGTCTTAACATTTGAAAGGAGGGAGTGATAGCTTTTGTTAAGTCAAAGTAGTCTGAGGCATCCTCATAGAATTGACAAATCTCCCTTAGCACCCACCCCAATGCATAAACATCTGACATGGGTGTATAACAACCCTTCAATGCTATATCTTCTAACTTGGGGGCTAGCCATTTCCTTCGTGCATGATCTACTTTGCAGTGATTCAATTTTATTGCATATGTTTCATCATCATCGTGACACTCTCTAGGTGGCTTTGCAAATGCCCTTCGTTGCTCTGAGAAATCCAAAGCCCTGCCCCAGTCTATTATTCCCACACGACACACTTCACCAACAAAATCCAAAACAATATTTCTTGGATGTAAATCTATGTGCATCCATCTCCCTTTGTGTAGCTGACACATTCCCAAAATTAAAGCATGCATAACAGACAAGACACATTTGCAAAATATAGTGATTTGTCGTATTTGATCACTTGCTAATTGACTATCTTCATCACGCATTCTCTTTCCCCTACATGGATGAAAAAATCTTGTGAATCGTCCACGCGATGAAGGGAGTTGGGTCATGAAGTCCCCAAGGCTACCTCCATTAAAGTACGGTGTAATTGTCCATAAGGGCTCTTCAGTAATGGCTACAATAACACGCACCGGTACTTGGTGTCTAATCTGCATTATGATCTCCCTGCATTGCTCTACTTGCCTTCTATAATTCTTCCCTTTATAACACTTTGAAGCTACAATCTACTTAGGTTAGGTGCACGACTGCACTAATCATGGTGCCCTTTAGTGCCAAGCCATAAGAAAACCTGACCAAGACACTATGCATAGTGCAGGCATAAGGAAAGCCTTGTGTCTTTGTGTGCCAAGCAAGGTCTGGAACACCGATACAAAGCAAAAAGTGCAAGCCTCAAATTGTTTAGGTCAGGTTAATGACTGCACTAATCATGGTGCCCTGTTGGTGCCAAGCCACGAGGACATGGGACCCGAACACCATGCACAGTGCACGCATAAGGAAAGCCTTGTATCTTTGTGTGCAAAGCGAGGCCTGGGACACTGACATAAAGAAAAAAGTACAAGCTTCAAATTGTTTAGGCTAGGTGCATGACTACAGTAATCATGGTACCCCTTTGGTGCCAAGCCACGAGGACGTGGGACCTGGACACCATGCGCAGTGCCTAGGAATAAGGAAAACCTTGTATCTTTGTGTGCCAAGCGAGGCCTAGGACACTGACACAAAGCAAAAAATCCAAGCCTCAAATTGTTTAGGTTAGGTGAATGACTACATTAATCATGGTGCCCCTTTGGTGCCAAGCCACAAGGGCATGGGATCCAAACACCATGCACAGTGCAGGCATAAGGAAAGCTGTGTGTCTTTATGTGCCAAGCTAGGATAGTGACTCAAACAGGAAAGTGCAAGCCTCAGATTGTTTAGGTCACACGTAAGAGAAAACCACACAGATTTGCATTTTTATTCAATTGCTAGATTGAGCTCGCCAATGTAATGCTTGTTGTTGAAATGCTCGCCAATGTAATGCTTTTAAAATGTTATTGCTTTGTTTCACATGGGCTTCAATGCATTATGTAATATTTTAATGCTCTTGTTTTGTCTCACATGGTCTTCAATGATTTTTCCAAAACCAAGAGTGCTTCATGAAATGTCATGTGTTACCAACCCACAATCGTTTTCTACCAACCATTTTCTGCCAATGCTGCCACTAACAATCATTTTCTACCAAGCCACCAAATTTACAAGCTAAAAAGAAATACAATATACATTGCTTTGGAATGAATACATGGCACACTTAACGCTACTACAAACACACGATCATTTACATTGTTTATTATCCACTTACATTGCCTATCCTAAACATATAGCCACCACATTTCTTGTTAGTATCTCACAAGGTGCTAACCAACCCTATAAGGAAATAACCTACAATCGCACGTAACCTTGCTACTCACTTTGCACTGCTAGTGACAATCATTCTCTATCAAGTGACCAACCCTACAAGGTAAAAAGAGGTCCACTATACATTGCTTTAGAATGAACACATGGCCCACTTAGTTGGAGCCCCAAGAGAGACACCAAGGAAATAGGGTTTCTACTGCAAGAAAATCTATCTTGTCATCATCAACAAGCTTTTATTAGGTTTTATATGATCACAATGAAGAAAAGAACACCAGGCACAACAAATCTTCATGCAGCATCAGGTAGATCTCCCACGGATTTTATAAAATCAACGATATTCTTCATAATTTTCATAATCTTCATCAAAAGAACAAAGAACACAAAGAAATACACCATCTTTGAATGGAAATCAATCACATATTATCCATCTTCAATGTCTTCATAGTTCTCTCTCTCTATCTCTCACATATAATCACACTGTATTGATAGAATTGACTATCTCTGACTTTCTCTCTCTCTCTCTCCATCAATAGTACATCATATCCTCACTACAATAATCAATAATCACTCTCTCAATAATCCTTCTTAGGTTGTGGATACACCTTCCAAAAGGTATGTGTGATATGAAGAGTCACCAGAGACTTCATAGTGTCCTGTGAGATCTGTCTTCTATCACTGTCTTCTGTAACCTTCTGTAAATCTTCAACAGTTACTTCTTCACTTCAATTAGCTTGGATAGAGCTTCCATTCATCCTTTCCTAAGACAAAAACACTTCCCAAAATATCCACACATCCATCATAACACTCAACAGAAACAACAGAACGGAACCACAGAGCAACAGAAGTACAAAACAACAGAGCTACAGAAGCTTACAGAACTTCACAGAAGATCAACAGAACCCATAAAAATCATAAAAACAAAAAAAAAACCAATTCAATCTTTCATAAACCTCTTCACACAACTTCAATCATCTCTCAAAACATTCATTCAACCATCTCTACTACCAAAACAGAAACAAAACAGAAGAAAACAGAAGAAAATCCGACCTTACAGAACCAAACATCCTCATCAAAAAACAATTAAAAACCCTTCAAACTTATCCAAACCTTTCCAAACACTTCAAAATGTCTTCAAATTCAAACAATCAGTCATAAAAAACAACCATTTATCATAAAAAATAACAAAAAATCAGCCCAAAAACCAACATATTTCACACTTAGGAAAAAATGAACAAAAGCTCTAATCTCTTTGCTAAAAAATCTTCAATCAGCACAATGTACCAGCTATGATCACGATCCCAACATCAGCTTCATAAAACCTATATAATATGTTTCAGCTTCCAAATCTTCAACTGCAACTTCATCCAGCTAATAAGCAACATCATCAATCTTCACAGCTCCATCTTCATCAGCTCCTCATCCACAAAGAAAAACAACAATACCCAATACAAAAAATATCCATACACAAATATAATTTAAATGGCACAACTCCTCAAAAATGTTGAAGAGAAAGAAGAAATTTCCATTAAAAAGAAGAGAGTGGATATAATCAAGAAAACCCTCCTACTAAGTAGGATGAAGATATTTCTTCTTAAACTGCAGACTAATTTTAAGCCGGTCCAAGGCTTTGTTTTCATCCACAAAGTACTGAGGTACATTTTGGAGGAATTGTAGACAACACATCCTGTCCAATAAAATGATGAATCTGGTAGGGAAGGCCTGTGCAAAATAATATAAGAGATCCATTTGAGCAACTGATACATCCTCATTTGGATTAATCAGCATCTGGGGGATACCCTTGCGAGTATTCAAGTGTGACTGATGATGCATGAACGCAAGATACCAGCAAAAATGAGCAGCAAGACGAACTGTGCTATCTCCAAAAGTACCATGTACCCTAGCAAAGTGGAGGTAAGAATTGGAACACGCTGTAGAAGTATCCCAGGACCCTGGAATGAGAGGCCAATTAAACACTGGACCTATCACTGAATCATGTAATGTCCACTGTCTTCTATGAAGGATGTCACCATCATACCCGGTATCCAGCACTATTTGGGGAGGAAGGTTAATGTAATCTGTCGGAGAGGGTAATGGAATGAAAGGAAAGCATTGTAATGGAGGATAGGACAAATCATAAAAAGAGGGTAATTGAAGGGATAAAGAAGGTGAAAAAGATGGAGAATACATAAAAAATGAATGAAGGGATTCTGTTGGAAAAATTGAAGGAATAGGAGGAACAATAGGTGGAATGTTAGAAGGAGTAGGAGATAATGTAGGATCAGCAATGAAAAGGACATGTAGTAAACACTGGAATGTAAGGAAATCCTGAAGGGGTAAATGATAAGAGAGGAATATTATCAGGACTAGATGAAAGAAGAGAAACATATAATGGGAAACGATAAGACATTAGGGAATATGATAAAATATCAGCAAAATCTAAAGGATAAATAGAACATCGAAAATTTAAATCCTGAAAGAAAGACTCAGTAAATAATGGGTTATCAGCAATGAAGCTCAACAACTGAGATTGAAGAGGCTGGATATCTGATTTATGAAAGACACTTCTGAGGTGGCGAGGTTCCAAAGCAACATCCTCCAAAGGTGGATGCCAATCATATCCCTTGCACCAAGATGTCTGCTCATGATAAGTTCGTAAACTCTCTGCTAATAGAAGCTCAACTGAATGTGCATACATCATTGCCTGTAAGATGACATCTCCCGTATAAACATTTAAATCTTCCTCATCAAGGATCAGTAGATAGCATGTAAGATACATGAAAGAGAGTAACTGGACCTCATGGGAAATCAAGTCATCCACAAATCTGTCAAAAACAGCTCGTAAGAGATCCGCAGGCCAGAGATTGGACCAATCCATCCTCTAGGGGCTCTAAATCCACATTGCTCAAAGAGATATATAAGGCAAACCTCTGTTGATGATATTTCACCCAAAAGGATGGAGGAGGTGACATCAATTCAATATAACAGACAAAATCATTCTGCACACAATCCATCCGCTCTGCTAAAGGCGATCAACCTTAGTTGAGAACCCATCACAGAGCTTAGCCTTATGTTGCAACTGATTAAGCTCCTCTTGGGATGACACAATAGAAGATACAAGAGCAGGAGGGGAAACAGAAAGAACATCCACCTTCTGATTAAGTTCTTCAATGAGTTTTTGTTGGGACTCTACAATGTCCTGAGATTACTGGAACTGACCCTCACTGGTAGCAAGCTTACTAGCCAAAGTGACCATCTCTGCAATAGCAGAAATTCTTCTCAAGCATCAAAGATTCATTCTCCTCCTCTAGTTTAACAACCTTAGCTTCTAGCTCGTGAATAGTGACCTTCTGTGAATCCATTAAGGCTGTGGCAATAGTCATCTGGTTGTGGATATCACTGAGGGTAGCCCTTTCTAAAGACAGATCCTCTAGTGCCTTACTCAATTGACTAGTGAGGGAATCCACCTTATCTTGCATGGAAGTGTAAACACTAGTGTACAGTGTCTGAAGTTAGGAAGTAAGGGAAGTTTCCAGAGTAGACTGGACATTGGAAACCATCTGTGGAAGCATGGGTCCAGCTAAAATGGTTTGTAACGATGAAGGGATCTGTGAATCTAAATTTTCTTCCTTTTCAGCGGCAAATAGATTGGTACAGGAAAGAAATGAAGGAAGGGCACTGCCAGATACATCAGGAGTGGATTTTTGCACCAATGGATCTTGGACAGAAGGATTGAAAGGTCCCTTTGTGTGAAGGCGTTTCTTTCTAGAAAAAATAACAGGCGACTCCTCATCTTCTGAATTAAGCTACATGGGCCTAGGAGAAGAAACTGATACTATAGGATGCACTGGTAAAGGAGCTGGATCTAGCACTGGAACACCACCAGGAGAAGGTGCAAAAGTAAGGATCCTCTGTAGGAAGGCACCATAAGAAACAGTACTATTTTGACCCTTCCTGACACGCTGGAAATGCTGATCCATCTTAGATAACACGAGACTTGCCCAGTTGAATTTAGCTCCCTCCAAAATCTTCACAGAAGCTGTGAATAATTCTTTTGACAGGTATTTGGATGCAGCCTTTCCTGACATGAACCGGTCCTGTAGGAACTGGCATAACTGCTTCCAGACTGGAGAAGAAATGTGGGCAACAGACACCCATGAGCTATTAATGAGCTGGTTAAGGAGCAAGGGGGTGGAAGTTTCCTTCTTCATCAGTGTGATTATCTCCTCAGTTGTCAGTAGCTGGTTACCACTGGGCACAAAGGAAGCAAATAAGGACAAACATAATGCTTCACTAATATTGGCTACTGATAAACAGAATGTTCGGCAGGCCAGACTGGTTTTTGTAAGAAGTGAGGAAATAATAACACAGCTTCTCATCAACAGGTGGTAAAGTGAGAGCCACAAATGGGCGAAGGCCAGCTCATCGAATACAATTGGCCTCTAACAGAAGAAAATAGTCATGGACCGCAAGAGGAACATGCTGGACCACAATTGGAGGCGTAGAAAGAGGTGCCATTCAGACTATGGTAAAAAAAACCCACACACACAACTAGGAAAACAAAAAGAAAACCTACAAAACCCAAAAACAAAACCAAGACTGAGACCATCGACAGAAAACCGATTAATTGACACGACTGACTGGACCATAAAGCCCCCCAGGCAAACCACATCCTAGAAAATAAAATAAAATTCGGCATGACCTCTACACACGTGCGACCGAAAGCTTCATGCTATGCACACATACATGCACCCTGTAACCCCGTATCAGGCAGAAAATAAAATAAAACTACATTCCGTAGCCCAGACATAGACTCAAAAAAATCATGATGCAATCAAATATTTTGACTAAAAACGAGAATAAATACCATGTTGACCAATGTCAGATTACTACTCCCACGCCCACGTAGCATTCACGTCCTACAGTGCGGTGGAGTGTGTGAGTGAAACTAACGACTCATTTTGTTATTATATAAATAATTAAGCATCATTCATTATTAAATTAACCTGTTAATGCATGGTGAGTCGACATCGTAACCTAGCCCCACTCAGATTTTGACATGATTGGACTGACTGACTGGGTCTCTACTAATGCAATTCCTTGTTATAATTAGATGATGTATGGCACTTGCCTGCATGCATGCGTGACTTCGGGGGTTGATTTTAATTACAAGTTAATGTGTCTGAAACGCGTGTGCGTGTGCATTTGTGAATTGATTTTAATTTACAACTTATGTGGGTTAGGGTGCAAAGGTGTACGTGCAGCGACGGGGGTTCTTTTTACAATTAACGTCCGGTTCATTTTATTTACAATTTATGAGGTACAGTCTGTTAATTATGTGTGTGCAACATTCGGTTGATTTTATTTACAATTAATGTGTGTTATTGTGCAAGTGAGAGGGGGAAAAAAGAAGGAACCTGGTAATGTGTGGGTTTACCTGCGAAGTCTGAAATCATAACCTCCAAAAGTGGAATGCCCAGTCCACAAAAATCCACAAAACGGTCAAACAGTCGACTGCCAAGAGTCATCCTGTTGGATAGAAAAACAAAAACGAGCTAACACCGTGACCACGACAAAGAACAATGAAACGGATGACCAAAAGAAAAGAAGGAAAAAAAATGTATGTATTGGATTTATTTGGATGTGTTGATTTGTAGGGTTTGTATGTTTTTAGTTTGTGGTGTTTGGTTAAGTTGAAGTGTGTGTTTTATTTTTTTTAATTTCTCAGTTTATGGGGTTGGTTGTTTGTGTATTGTTTTAATCAATTAAAAGAAAAGAAAAGAAGGGTTCGTTTTGTTTTGTTTGGTTAATTTGTTATTTGTGTTTGTGGTGTATGGTTTTATATTTGTTTTTGTTTTTGTTTGGGATTTGTGGTGTTTTTTGTTTGTTTGTGTTTTTTAAAAAAATAATTTTTAAACCAAGAACCCAAAATTTTCCACTACGAGGACGGAAACCCATATTGTTGCAATGTGATGGAAATGTTCATTTAATGTTGGGAAGTTTCGAAAAATTTTGTTTATAATAAATACATTGTCATGAAATGTTTCCAAAAAGAAATAAGTTCCCAACGTTCTGTGAATATTTTTTTATTCCAAGAAAATGTCCAAAATAGGAAAGAGGATAAATGTGATTTTTTGAATTATTTTTTGATTTTTATGTATTTTTTTGGATTTTTTTTTATTTTCATCAAGAATTTCAGCCAATTTGGAATTTTTAGGAAATTTTTAATAAGATTTTTCAAGAAGAAAAATTATGAAGGTGTGGGAAAAGGTTTCAACAAATTTTTATAATTTTTTAGAATTTGTTTTGAAATTTTTAATGATTTTTTTCAAATTTCAAATGTGTTTAATGGATTTTGTGATTAAAAAATGATTTTCGGGATTTCAAAAATGAATATCCGGACACGCATGAACAGCTGCGTGTGAACGAACGAGCACACATGTCTCAGGTGGCCGGCAGGAGATACCAGAGCTCGCTCTGCAACAAACGCGTTCAGCATGGCAGGGACCATGTAATAGCACCCAGGGAGGTAGCTAATGCATGAATCTCGTCGGACCGGTGTCGTTGACGAAGGATAGTCACTCAACTTACAGCCCTCAGATGGGATGAGAGAACAGTCACTCGCCCCATTACGGACATCACTCTCGATGAATAATGATTGAAACCCATATCTCACACCTGGTTTAGGAATTGACAAGGGGGATGGTGCAGAGGAGTACGCCATGGTGCACAGTTGATGGTGCATTAGTGCGTCCAACCCGGCTGGCATAGGTGCAGGCAAGAAGGAAGGCCAGGGAGCCTTATAGTGCAGTGTACAGAACAGGGTGATGTGTCCTGTGATGACGGCAGAGACCCACCCCGTGGGTGCATAGGGAAAAGAGAACATACCTTGCGCCAAAGGTCGTAACGTCCCTCAATCCTCACCTCTCGGTAATTGATTGAAGAAACTCCAGTCACACTCAGCCCACCCTCTATCTCACGCTCTGTTGAAAGATACAGAGGGCAGCCATTTCCTGAAACCCGTTGATGTAATCCTCACGGTCACTTGTGCAAAGGTTGTATGCCTTATGCCCATTTGATGGTGCAACTGTGCATTCCACCCTATGCTGGCATACGGTGCAAGAAGGAAGGCCAGGGAGCCTTATAGTGCAGTGCACATGAACAAATCGTGCTTTGTGCATTGAGAGGCCCATCCCGTACGTGCAACACTCCATTCACACTTCCCACCTCTCGTTTGATTTGAAAGGAAAAGGCTGGTCACTCGCCCTGCCCTCTGTCTCACACTCGTTTGATAGTTACAGAGGCCAACCCATATTCACTTCCCCATTTGGTTAGGATGAAAGCTCACATCACTTGATTGTTTGTCGATGAAGATTGTATCCTCATTTCTTGAAGAGGCGTACCCAGGGAGGTAGCCATCAGATCGAACGTTGTGTTAGATAGGAACATGGCGTCTGCTAGAGGACTGTCAAATGCTCTGCAGAAAGGCACAGGACACAGTACACCAAGGGAGGCAGCTTCGGAACTGGATCCTGGGGATGTCAACTAATGAATCCACTTTCTGGACTGCTAGGTTTTGCCACCTTTTCCACAGCTAGCTTCCCGCCCAAGGGTGTTGACCACCTTTTCTTGGAACGAGGCCTGCTATGACAGGGAATTTCTTCCTTTTCTCCCATAACAGTTTTTTTTATTCTCCTGTTTTTTTTGTTTTTTTTTTGTTTTTTTTTCTTCTCCTATTCCCGAGGGTGTCTCCACCTTTTCTCGAAGAATAGGTCGACATGACAGGGACCGAAGTCCTTTTCTCCCATGACCGATATGTATATTTTTTTCTTTTTCGAATTAAGCAAGGGAATGGTAGAAATACCATTTGTTAGGACCATCCTCGCCACTGCCGCTAGTGGAAAATAGAGGATAAGAGATCACGGGCGGGAGGTGGGGCTGAGGGGACAGAGGGTTGCGTCCACCTCATCAGGAGTGACTAAAGAACGGCTATCAGAAGTAGCATCATAAGAGTTATAGTGCCACGCCAACGAGGGAAAGGATCAGGTGACTATGATTGTCAAGATCCCCAAGGAGGGAAGTACTTCTTCAGGCAATAGCCATTAATCAGGAAGGGATCATCAGAGGCATCAATGGTCTGCACTTGGATAGAGCCGTCAGGGTTAACAGCAAGTACCTTATATGGGCCCATCCACCGCTGTTGAAGCTTGCCAAATCGTGAATCATAGGCTACGACCAAATCACCTTCTTTGAACTTCTTGTGCTTGATGAAGCTGTCATGGTAGGCCTTACGTTGAGCTTGCATGGCTTCCATGCACTGTAGAGCCATCTAGCGAGTTTCATCCAAACATTCCAAGTGTAGGAGACGACGTTGCAGTGAATCATCGTCCCCCAAACGCTCTTTGATAGCCACTCGCAAAGAGGGCAATTCCAGTTCAACAGGGAAAACAGCTTCTGTACATACACTACCTGGAAAGGGGTCTATCTTGTAACTGCCTTATGGGAGGTTCTGTATGACCAGAGGGCCTCTGTAAGTCGATCATCCCAATCATGACGATGTGCGGCAATCGTCCTTGTTAGGATCGAGCAGAGGATGCGATTGGTGACTTCGACTTGGCCGTTGGCTCTGGGGTAGTAAGAAGTGGACTTGCGATGGCGGATCTTATACAGCTCTGTCAACTCTTCCATGACTTTATTAATGAAATGAGTGCCTCTGTCACTTACCAGCTCTAGGGGACTGCCAAAACGGGTGATAATATTCTCGTACATGAATAGGGCCACGCTGTTGCCATCATCCTGCTTCAGGGCTTTAGCTTCACACCACTTTGTGACATAATCCGTACATACTAGGATGTATCTGTTCTATTTTCTTTTGGTGGGAGAATCGATTGGGCCGACGAAGTCGATGCCCCACTTCTCGAACGGCTTCAAAGGAAGAATGGGTTGCAGTGGCATGGCACTTGTTTTGGTGGGTTTCCCCATCCTCTGCATCACATAGCTTGCAGTAGTCATAGGCATCCTTATGAATGGTCGGCCACCAGTAACCTGCTAGTAGAGCCTTCCTGGCTGTAGCTTCTCCTGCAAAGTGGCCTCCACACGGCTCATCATGGAAAGCCTTCAAAACAATCCCAATCTCATCTCCTGCAACACATCTTCTGAGCACTTCATCTTTGCCTTTCTTGTACAGTGCACCGCCTAACAGGGTGTAGGGGGCTGCTTCTAACATAAGCTTCTTCCTTTCCCGACTAGAAATGCCAGGAGGGTACTGTTGGGTTGCTAGTAGATTGGCAATGTCTGCATACCAGGGGGTTACAGTTTCTACCAGGAATAGGGAAGCATCAGGGAGGTCTGGATCATCCTGCTCCTCGTCTGCAGTCTGCGGGATACGTGACAGATGATCAGCCAGAACATGGGAATGACCAGGTTTGGTAATTACCTCAAAGTCGAACTCCTGGAATAAAAGGAGCCATCTCATCATTCGTCCTTTCACGTCTGCTTTGTTCATCAGGAAGGATAGGGCCTCATGATCCACATAAAATTTAAAGTGGGTAGAGAGTAGGTAGTGGCGAAACTTCTCTAGGGCAAACACCATTGCCAAGCACTCAAGCTCGGTCACTGTATAGTTCCGCTCTCTATCAGTGACTTTTCAGCTTGCGTAATAGATGGGCTGCTCCAGCCTCGAGGATCCCTTCTGGCATAGGACCGCACCTAAGCCTTCGATTGATGCATCAGTGTGTACATGAAACTCCTTTGTCCAATCAGGAGGTTGCAAGATGGGTGCCTCAATCAGACACTGCTTCAGAGTGTTGAAGGCTTTGTCACATTCTTTCGTCCAAATAAACTCTGCATCTTTCCTCAGAAGCTTGTGCAAGGGGGTTGCCTTTGTTGCGAAATGGGCTATGAACCTTCTGTAGTAACCCACATGGCCTAGGAATCCCCTCAACTGTTTGAGCTTGGTGGGTGCTATCAGAGCTGCGATCTTCTTGATCTTTGCAGGGTCTGTTGATATCCCTTGTGCAGAGACAATGTGGCCCAACAGAACTCCATAAGAGACTCCAAAGATGCATTTGTCAGGGTTGAGGGAGATTCCATACTCCAGGCATCGGTCAAAGCATTGTTCCAAATGTCCCCAGTGTTTAAGAATCAGATTGTAAACACAGAAGTCATCCAAATATACCTCAATAAAGTCGTGCAGATGATTTTGGAATGCGGCCATCATGACTCGCTGGAATGTAGCAAGGGCATTGTAGAGCCCAAACCGCATCACTCGGTAAGCGTAGGTCCCCCATTCTGTGGTGAAGGTTGTTTTGGACTGATCTTCTTCTGCTATTTGGACTTGGTTATATCCGTTGAAGCCATCTAACAAGGAGTAAAGCTCATGGCCTGCCACTGTGTTTAACAGGTGGTGTGTAAAAGGAATAGGAAAGTGATTCTCCTTCGTCTTGGAATTCAGCTTGCGGAAATCCACACATATACGAAGCTTGCCATTCTTCTTGGGTACAACCACGATGGGTGAGACCCATTCACTATTGGCCACTGGATAGATGAACTCTGCTTCCAAAAGCTTCAGCAACTCAGCTTTCACCAGTGTGGAATAATTCGAGTTCATTCGCCTCTGTCATTGCCGTACTGGCTTGGCATCAGGCTCCAAGTCAATATGATGCTGACATATTGTGGGATCAATCCCCTTTAGGTCTTTGTAGGACCATGCAAACACGTCCAAATTCTCTTTCAACAAGTTGTACAAGGTTGAAAACTCCTCTTCTGGTAGGCTGCTACCCACCTTCAAGTGGCGTTCAGTGCCATCTGCATCCACAAAGGTTAACTGCCTTTTACCTACTACTTCACCGATGAAGGTCCCACGGACTGCTTCTGGGTACAGATCCGACTCCTTCAAGGGGGTGGTGTCCTCTTCTTATGTCCCACTAGACCCAGCGTCTTCTTTCAGTAAGGACATAGGTTGCTCCTTGAAATGTTGAAATGGGATCAGCAGTGTCTCGGTTTTGGTTTGAATGTTAATTACCTTAGAGCTTGAGGACTCCTCTTCAGAGGATGCATCTAGTGTTACATAACAGGGGCTCTTGGAATTCTATTGTAGCCTTGGGACTAGTACTTGTTGACAAGGAGCATCATCATCATCCTTTCTTGACAAGTGTGGATGCGTGCGACAAGAACCACTGATAAAAGACGGCTTATTTTGCTTGATCCACTTCTTATATAGGCTTTGCCTATGGAAAGATCCATTTACCAATCCAAAGGGTACCATTGCCATTCTATCCCACAGCATGGAGTCTTCTGCTTCTGAAGCTTATGGAACTCCTTCCTCATCTATGCCTTCTGTGGGTGGAGTGATTTCTTCTATCTCGTTTTCAAAGTCTCCTTCTTCAGATTCATCATCATCCTCTTCAAACTCCAGCTCTGCCTCTGTAGGTGCTCTGTAAGAGAAGAACAAGTCCTCTGCTTTGCCTTTTGCCTCTGTCTCTGGCTCTGCTATGGCCATGTAACAGGGAGAGCAGTACATCCATGCTTCTATCTCACTGTCAGAAGTGATTTCGGAAATCGTTCCTGGTTCAGGCAGGAAGTATTCACCCATTGATAATGGCTTTGCATCTTTTGGGAGTTGGCTTACAGTACCCATTGTAAGGGAATGTGCCTCTGTTTTCTTGGAAAGGATCTGTTTGACAGCATCTTCTTCTACTGATGTTCCATCTGTAGCCTCATTGGGGGAGTCAGAAGATAATTCCAAGGAGGTGGACCCATGTCCTTTTTGAGCACCATATAGCTTCAGCACCACTTTATTGGATCCTCTACCCAAGGTCAAGGTTCCTTTAAACCAATCCGTCCTTGCTCTGGCTTCAAAAAGCCATGGTTTGCCCAGTAATAGGGGGTAGGATGTACCATAAGAGTTTGGCTTCACCATCAGTTAGGTTAGCCAATAATCCTTTCCAGCCATTGTAGTCTTCACATATGGGAGAATGCCCAAAGGCTTGATTTTGCTCTGATCCGCCAGTCTGATGAGCCATTGAGTTGGTTGCATACCTTGTAGGCCTAGATCTTTCATTGTCACATCCGTCATAATGTTCACTAATGAGCCACCATCAATCAGTGCATTTGCAATAAAGCGGCTTTCTATCCACATGCCAGTCTCTGGGTTACCAGGATCTAGGAAGGCATTAGCCACATCCACTTCTTTTACAGGCTCTGGAGCTTTGTTGGACTTTGTTGCTATTGAGGGAGCAATCCTTAAGCCACGTCTTCTTGTCAATATACTTTTGAACCTTTTTCGGCAACTGGGAGACAACATCAACAATTGTCGGAATGTGAGGTTTGGTTTAAAGGTATCTAGATCTCTGACTAGATCGTATTCCTTAATAGGATCCATTGGCTTCTCTAACCGGTTAGGGAATGGGGTGACACCCATTTTCATTTTCCTTTTTTCTTCCAACAGGGGCATCATGGGGACTTCTTTTGCCACTTGTGGCACTTCCTCCTCTTCTATCTCTTGGACCTCTGGTACTGCCTCTGGAACTGTCTCTGTGACTCTCTGTGGCACTGTAGTGCTCTGTACGGCACTATCTGTTCTGTTCTTCTGTTGGAAGATTGAACTTCAATGTTTTGGCAGGAGGATTATTTTCTTTCTGGACAGGTGATTCCTTCTTCTTTGCACACGTGATGGTAGCAACTTCCAATTCCACTAAATTGGAGGTAGGCTCTTGGGCCTTGGACGGATTATCAGTAGCACTGTTTTTCACTGGGGCTGGGCTTGGACAGTCTTTTGCAGTGTGGCTTTCTCCTTTGCATCGACTGCATAAGGGCTTGTAATCCACTGACCTTCTGGGATTTGGACAATTTGGTGAAATGTGTCCCTTTTCTCCACATCTGTAGCACTCCACTTCTGATCTTTGTTGACCACTGCTAGACTATCTTCCTCTATAACTTTGGGATGGAAATCTCCTTGGACCAAAATTAGGACCAAACTCTCTAGGCTTGGGTCCAATATCCTGTGTTGTCATTTTGGATTCTAGCCTATCATGCATCTCCTTCAGAGAGAAAATATCCTCTGTATGGTTCTTCTTAAGATAATAGGAGCAGAAAGCTCCAGGGACTATTGGCTTTCATGTACATTCAGTGGCTAAATGGCCTACTTGATGACACTTACCACACCAACTATTTGACCGCATCACATCTCTTCCTGCTCCTGCAACATTGGATATGCTAGCGGTATTCACTTTCAGTGTCTGCAACTGATCTGTAATCACATCCATAAACTCCTTTTTGATATTTGCAACTGAGTTGGATAAATAATCCTTCAAGCTTTCTCCTCCGGAGGCACTGGCAGTAGGGTTTTGAGGAGTCTCTGTAATCACTGCATAAACAGGTTGGGCTGGTGCAGAGGGGTCTCTGTTTTGATTCTGATTCAGAACTCTTGTTTGAACTGTTGGTGGCTGTTGGCTCCAATTGGTAGGGTTTCACTGTTGCTACTAATTTGGCATTGGGGAAATTGTTTGGGACCATTGTTGTTGTGGTTGAACCATCATTTGAGGCATTGATTGTGGCCATTGTGGATTTGGTGCACTGTACTGTGATATTGGGGGCATCTGTTGGTAGGGGTAGGGGACAGTCCTTGGGATTGTATTTGGTGGGTACATCATCCCTGGCATCAGAGGAGGTGGGACTCCTCTTCTTGGATTCATCCAATCTAGCTTCCACTTCATCGTACAGTCTTGCACCTTCTGTTGTCAGCTTGCAGTGTGGCTGGTCTTTGCAGCTCCACAAACTTACGGACTTCTGGTTGTAATCCTCTGAGAAACACTCCCTTCTGAATGCCATCATCTAGATTATGGTTGGTCCATCTCTTCAGGATGGATTCCATTCGCGAGACATAAGCTTCTACTCTTTCTCCAGAGGACTGACTTAAATTCATGAACTCCTCTCGCATGCGCTCTTCAAAACCTTCACGCCTGAATTTAGTGAGGAATGCCAACTTCAAGTCATCCCATGTGCCAAAAGTTCCTGCTGCTTGTCTCTCATACCACTGAAACGCCGCACCCTTGAAAGTGGCGGGGAAGATTGCTAACCAATGCTCAGGGGATCTGGCATTGTTAGCCACACATGCTACCATAAACTCTGCTACATGAAGATCGGGGTCTTCATCTCAGATTTCCTCAAATCATGTATGGGAGTGGAGGCATCTTGAAAACCTTATTTCATGATAGTCATTTACAACAAATATTCTTAGATTTCCTCATCTTGATAATGGGGCTTTTGTCCTTTGATGCTTCCTGAAGGTTCCTCATATCTATAACCAACAAAATAAGTGTGGTTTATGTAGCAGATGTCATGGACAAATGTATTTTTCTTTGGGGTACTGCTTGAGAATATGGCATGCATGCTAGTCAACTTCATATCAGGGAAAAGCCTTGCATTCAAAAGGAGTTTGTAATTCACTGCTGCGCACATCAAAAGCCTTGATTTGTCACAATTATCTTCATAAATATTCAGCTTTAATTCATCTAATGCATAAACTGCCTTTTCATGCTTTTCTCATGATAGGAAAAGAATTTGATAGAATTGAGGCATTGTGGTGGATTGAAATGTTAGTACAGCTCTAGTTGAGTTACCAGAAGTTGTGTTAGGGAGTAAAGAAGATTCATGTACAAGAAGCAGACTCAGACCAAAATTGCTAAAGGAAGCAAAGCCTGAGACTGAAGCAGGAGAAGATGTTCCAGTAAAAGGGAAAAATAGAACTAGAATGAATACTTCCAGAAGCTGACTCTGAAAGAGTGGAGACAACATTCAGAGATGAAACATTTTTAGACAAGCCAGAAGTGCAACCTTCAGCATTAGCAGATTGATTATCTAGTGCCTGAATTTTTGGAATGCCCTCCCTTATGTGGTGCTACTGTATTCGGATTTCAGCGTTGCAAATCCATATGCAAACTGAAGTTTGGGAAATAGAAAAATCTGAGAGGTGGATTATGCAAACAAATGTTTGATAAATAATACAAGGTTTGCTAACCAATTGAGTACATTGCTTTGCTGAATATATACTTTAGTCACACAACTGTTTGATGAATCTAGAAGAGATTATTTCCCCTACTTTGGCTACTTGCATCTAGAAATGAATAGCATTGAGCCACCATTTTTCTATGCATTTGGAGCAGCTGTGCAGGAACAAGTACACTAAGCAAACCAATAGCATGCTTATCATGAAGATTGAAGAGCTTGGACAGCATAGCTATTGCCTAGAGCATTAATTTTGGAAATTCTTCTTAAAATATTGGGTCCATTCATACTTGTGGAAGGCTCAACAACATTCCTCTTGAAGTTTCAACAAAGTCTTGTGCCACTTGATTCCTCTTTATCAAGCTACCTTGTATGAAAGACCAATGGAGGTTTTTCAATGTATGGCAATGATGTATGGATTTGTGGCAAGAAGGATGGGGATATTGGATTCAGTACCAAGTTGTTCTCTCCAATGGGCATATGTAATGCAGGGGGAAAATGTAATAAATGGATAATGCAATCTATTTCAGCCCTACACTTAGAAGGGTTTGTACTTTGGAGTATGCAGTGTTATTGACAGGTTATACATGTTCATTGGCATTCTTATGGTCACCTACAAGCAATAATTTCTTCAATTTTGGATTTTAAGAGGTTATTTTCACTTACCATAGTAACCTACAACTCTTTCCTATTCTCTTGAGTGCTTTGGTATTGGGTATTGGTTCAAAATTGTATGAGAAGTACCAAAAACACTCAAACATGGCAAAACAAGGTGTTGTCTACTGTAGACCTAGAGATTCATTTACGGAATGAGGTATAGGTACAAAATAATGCAAATCAGGATTTCTAATTGAATATAGAAATTTTGGGCTTTGAGTGGAGCTATGAAACACCTTATTCCAATCATAATTTCTCAAGTTATGGTCAAAACAATGCAACCAGGTACTTGGGATAGGGTGATGTCTACTGTGGGACAGACATGGTAAATCATTTCCAGAATGGGATATTGGAATATTTTAATGTGAACCAGGACTTTTAATTGGCACTAGACATTGTGGGTTTCAAGCTGAGCCATCAACCACATTTGGATAAGTATTTCTCACGATATGGCCCAAACTATGCAACTAGGTACCCTCAGGACAGCTTGTCTGCATGGGCCAGTTTAGTGAAGGATGTCAGGGAAATGAAGTTAGAGGTTGAAAACCTTGTGTCTCTTGTTGATAAAGGTATTGGACTAGCACCTATGAGTTAGCATGTTCATGATTTGGATTTAATGTTTATGGTTATGCTTCCTATGATGCTCTAGCTCATTGTCATGATAGTTTTGGATCTCCTACTTCTTCCTTCACTAGTGGGCAATATTTTAGCAATTCTAGGGGATACTATGGTCATGATAATGCATGCCAAAATGAGACCTTCTCAAATGGTTCTTGCCAGTAGCAAGATGGTCTTATTCATGATAATCAGTATCATGAGAGTTGTGTTTGTAGCATCCCTTATCAAAGCAATGTCTATGAGCAGAGGCATGATGTTTCAGAGCAGCAGGAAAGTCTAACCCAGCTTGGAGGGATAAATCTCAAGATGGTGAAGATATTTGTATTGGTGCATTGTTAAAAAGCCTACCTATTGACTATAACAATGTATCAACTACATTAATCAACATGCCTAGTCCTAAACTAATTGACATTAAGGTCTCCCTACTAGAATAAGAAAATAAGATAAAATCCAAAGAAGAACCAAGCACCTCTAAAGATGAACAAATGTTATCTGTTGGTAACAGGTACAAGGGCAAGAAAGATCAGTTGTTATGTAACTTATGCAAAAGGATCAAGCACACAGAGAAATTTTATCATGCAAGGAAGAGGTATCAAAAGGCCTATCTAGCTGCTATTAAAGAAGAAGAAGACCATAAGGAGAAGGATAAGCCTCATCAGTCCTTCTACTCCTATTTTGAGAGACTTTTTTAGCCTTGTATATGCCTAGCCCTAATGCTTTTGGCATAAGCTTGTAAACTCCTCATATAATCTTGTACTATAGCCTCTGTATACTTTGTGAGGCCCATGTTACAATCTGTGGATGTCCACCATGTCTTTGATATCCACACTTAGCCTTTTCTGTGACAGCCTCCTCTAGTGTTTACCATGTTTATGGTGTGCCCACACTTTGTAGTAGGTGGTTGCTTGCTAAAGCCTCTACACAGTTTGTAATTTTTTGGTTGTGATTGAGGAGGGGTGTTGAGATATTGGCAATCGCACCCAGCTTAGCCTCTTTTTATGGAGTAGTGTGGGCTGTGGATGCAAAATCCCATATGCACAGTGGTAGAAAGTGCAGGCCAGTCTATTCCTATAAAGCATTGTACTTGCTCTCTTTTTCAATGCAATGTCATAGTACTTTTGTCCTTCCAGTAAAGTGTTTGTGCCATTGTCAACACACAATATTGTGTTTATGAGTCCAAGTGGTGCACAAATCGGATGCTGGACGCATACATAGCGAGCACCGAAAGGTTCCCAAGAATAAAGAACTCTATTGTAAGCTCAAAAATCAAGAGAATAGATTTGCACGACATGAAGCAAAAAGACCAATCAGATACAATCTCTCCCCATGCCTTGTGTGAGCACTCCACAAGGCATGTAATTTGAATACATGCTATCGCCTAGTGCTTCCCAATGCCCACTACAAGATATAGGCCTTATACCGACGTTAAAAGCAACAAAAATGTAAATAACAAAAATTTTCCCCGTCGTCGCAAAAAGCGTCGTTATTGGCGACGCCATAAAACAGTCGCTATCAGCATCCGTATTTGTGTCGGTATTAGTGCCACTGATACCGACACTGATACCAACGCTTTGCGATGCTAATAACGATGCCAATAACGACAGGTGCAATAAATTTGCGACGCTAATAGCGATGGTAACAAGGAAAAAAAAAATTTGTGGTAGAATATAGCAATGTGTGCTTTATTTGGGCTATACAAAATAGTTTCTGCACTGTGTACAATGCTCGTGTAAACAAAAACAAAATATACTGAAATCATAACACTGATACATGAAATAAATACATGATCGTATAATGAAAGCGACTGGTACAATCATGACAAGATATTACTACTACATAGAAAATGTCTACACAGATCAGGCAACCAAAAAAGAAAGGTATGTGAGCTCCAGGGATCCAAGGACGAGCTACATATCCTCGCCATCCGAAAGCTCGTCCCGCCGCAAAGGAGCATCGAACGGACTTTGCAAAAAAAGAAACAACACATCAGTCCACCATACAATAATGCATTCTAATTAAACATGATAACTACGGACAAGAAAGATGAGTGACTTACAGGGCCGTTGTCGAAGGGTTTTCGAAAGCAAAGTCGCAACCGCAGAGGTTCTTGAGAAATTCCAAGAAAGAAGATTCCTCAAATCCGAAGATCTTCAAATACAGGTGCTTACTTCCTTAGGTGTTAGAAGAGATTAAGATGATGACAATAAATCTCATGTCAGTGTTATACCTATCTCAATCCTCTCATAGCTGAAGACTTACTTGACCCTGTGTGCACCTTTACTGACAGGCTATGTGGAAGAAAGTATCTTGGGCACAGCCTCTTAGAGCATCAAAGATCCATCAGCACGATTAATGAATCACAAATACATTCAAGAAGAAATCAATGACATGATGTATCGCTCTTACAGAGTCAACGAGCATCCATACATCGCGTGCATCCATACATCAGACCTTTGCCTCATTACATTGCCTATACTTCTCTCTGATCGTAGGTAAAGCGTAGTTCTTAGTATTGCTCTGCAAATCGTACATGGTTTTTATGCATTCCTTCAATTCTGAGGCTCTGTCTCAAAAGCATAATCTGCATATACTTTTTATTGTATCTCTGGATCAATGAAGGATTGAACAACAGATCTGGAATCTTGAAATGGTTAGCTCCAATCCCAATTACTTGTCCATCAAGTAGCTCCTATGGTGTTGTCAGAATATTTGCATATGCAACCTCATCAAAGCTTGATTCTCAAGTTCTCCTTGGCATATTTCCTTTTGTTTTAAAGGGAAATCTTGGTCTGATCACAACTCCTATGTTTTCCAGTCATCCAAGGTTCCACATGGTCGACCTGATTGTAAATATCATCGATGACTTCATGGTAAGTCTTCAGTCTGTATTGTTCCTTGAAATTGTCAGACGACGGTATGTTCATGCATAGGACTTCCTCCAGAAATCAGAGAGGCATGAGGAAAAGCATGGCGGTCTCGCTGCAGGCCAAGGCTGATCGCTTAGGCGTAGATCAGAAGACACTGAACAGAGCAGCTGATAATAAGTACAATTACAGCAACTGTATTGGGAAATCATCAAAACATAATGATAGGCCAGTGGACGAAAACGATCAGTATGACGTTCATCAGGAGGCGGATGAGAAGATGAGGAGGATGAGAAGGACGAGGCTGAGCATGTAGTGTAGTGCTGATGATCAGAGCATAATTGCAGGCGATGGCCATGTGGGTATCGACGACTATGATGATGGTGATGATGATAGCTTTCCATAGGAGAGACATTGCCGATAGCAGCGATCGAGTCTTCCTTCTCGAACACCGAGCAGGTGTTATGGCCGACGCACCAGGTCCCGTGAGTGCTCCCCTCAACCTTGAGCTAAAAGTGGACGCCTTGTGGATGCAGGCAGTCTTTGATACATACTATGCAGTGTCGGCTTTTTCATCCCGATTGCAGATAGGGGCAATAATCCTTTCTCTGTTCCCCTCCTAGCAAAAGTTCGTCGTCCCCCTCTCCCCAAAGACAGTGATTCCCCTTTTTCCAGAAAAGCCTCTTTTTTCCCCCCAGGAAAGCGGGCCAATTTTATCATTAATCACACTTTTTTATATCGACCAAACCTCCTTCCAGTACGCTTGCAATTTTTGGGCTGAAATCCTTTGCTCTTTGGGAGCACATGCCAAACTATGCACATATCTTTTCTGGACTGATCTGCTGCTTAACCATTTCAATAATCATATCACCATATTGAGACACCATGGCCTTGCATTGCTGATTCATGACACCAGATGCTCCAATGGCCTCATTTATAGCTGTTATGATTCCCGTTGGCCCAGCCATCAAAGATGTTCCAGAATCAGCAATAGTAGCACAGCCATTGGCACAGAAACCTGTTGTCTTTCCACCTACGAGAAAGTCTCCCATATCAAACTGCCAGTAGCCTTTTCGTGTGACTGGCACGTAAGTATGTTGTCCAATGTAATGTCTAGGATCCATGCCACCAAAGATGAGCTCAATATACTACAGCCATGCCCAAAGAATGCCACATGCTTGAAGCCCGACCACATCTGTTATACATGTCCACAAGTGTATTGCCAACATGAAACTCATTATCTAGCCCCCTTTTTTATATCTCTACATGAAGTTCTCGGCTTGTATCTAAAGCTCCTATGATGCTACATGATTTCAGGCTGTAAACAAATGTACTAGCATCAGTAGAAATACCATCCAATTGTAGATGTTGGAAACATCCTCACAAAGCCCATAATCGGCATATCTTGAAATAAGTGTAGCCCATGAGATTGCATCTCGAGTTACCAGTCTACCAAAACTCCCTGTTCTTCTCCGTCTTCAGCATAGAATGAAAGAGCAAACATAACAACTAAGTATGTACAAAGTATCAAATCACACGCACAACTTTTGGGTGGTTTTCACACCTCGAATGCGCTGCAATATGACATCCACCCCCTCTAATCCTGGGCATCCTCCGGATGGGCCAACTACCCATGATCGTTATCATCAAGATCCACAAACAGATCAATCTCATCATTATGCATTTCCGGTAGATCAACAAGATTATCTATCATATCATCTGTCTCTTCCATTGAAGTTTCTTCTCGTTGCTCTTCTCTTGAAAATTCTTCCAATGCATAATCTTCATCATCTCTTTTCTTGAAAATCTTGATCCTTTTTCCTGCAATAGGCACTCTAAGCACTGTCCCATCCAATTCTGTCAGCTCATATGTTGCATTATCAAAGACATGTCTGACTATGTACGGCCCAAACCATCTTTTCACCATCTTCCGAAGTGCAGTATGCTGATTTTCAAGGCTGCTATCAAAGACCAATACCCAATCTCCCTCTTCTATTGCTCTAGGTCGCAAGCAATGCCTGCTGTCAAACCTGTCCTTATTCCTTAGTCTAGCAACCTTCAACCTGTTGTCGTATTGCTGCGCATTCGAAGTGTTTAAACCACCCAAAAGTTGTGCATGGGATTTGGTACTTTGTACATACTTAGTTGTTGTGATAACATTTATTTTATGCGTATAAGTATAGTGGGGAGGAGTTGGAGACAAAAGTGACGAATATGATGAGATGCTTTCAGCCTATGTTGAGCAAGGTCGAGTGGAAAGCACAACTGATGCTGGTGAACATGTTAGGACTTTGTCTTCTCCTTCTCCAGCTACATCAAAAATACCTAATGATAATAACCCTCCACATCCAGGAGTTGGAAAGAAGGAGGCTAAGCATTGAAATGTGCTATGAGAAGCATGGAGTTATCACTGTTACAGTGTGTGCTTGTTTTGGGTTACAATGTGTTGTTTACATGAGCGCCAAAGATATGGAACAACAGGCTTCTGTCTTTAATCCGGTGCTGGATATGGATCCGAGGCTAGTTGTTGGTCTCTTTGACCTTCCGAGAGACGCAGATATTAGTATATTTGTTCTCCGTTTTTGGGGGGAGTGTGAACTCGTAAGGTTGACTGACAAGAATGCCTTAGCTATATTTTCAGATATTGCAAGAGTCGCAACTACAATGCGACGAGTGGATCATGCTTCTGCATACAGTGGTGCTGTACGAGCATTTCTGCCCACCTCTGGATCAACCGCCCATGGATGGGGTTCTGCTGAAACTGGGATAACCATAAAAGGCTCAGCACGTAGGAGACTTAAGTCGAGCTGGTGTGAAGATGCTAATTGGGGGAGTTCTAAGGAAAGAAAAAGCTAAGAAAAGAGGAAGTCACAAACGGAAAGATTGGAAACTAAAGATAGAGGGAAGATTTTCGAAAAGCAGGGATTAGAGGGAAAAAGGAGGGGAATTTCTCACGGGATGAGGGGCAGAGGTCGTGGAGTATCGGTGGGGAGATTGATCAATTTGGGAGCACCACCATAATGCCATGGCCTCCATCGACAGTCTGAGACGCACACATCTCTCTGTTGGTCTCCTCACTTCTCTTCGTTCTCTCGCTCTCTCTGTCTCTCTCTGTGTCTGCGTCTCCGTGTTTCGGTATCTCTTTCACGAAAGTCGTGATGAGACTGAGTAGAGGCAAGCTATATATATTACATTAATCAATCGTGAGAAGAATTACGAGGAAGAGAGCTCTAAATCAGGAGATGAGAGGGGCTATGCCGTTTACTGGGGAAAAAGCAGAGAGGGAATGGAGAAAACTGGAGAGAGTGGCGGCAACTCTGGCGGGTTCCTCTGTCTCGCGCCACAATTCAACACGAATTGAGACCATGATTCATCGTCTTGGTTGTCTTCTTCCCCCCCCCGGTTTTTTTCTTCTCGGTGCATAGCAGCCGTGCAGTTTCTCCCTCTCGCGCAAGGCACAAAGCTACGTATCCAGATTGCAAGGTGAAGTATCGCAGAGCTTCCAAATTTGAGAAGTTATAGGGCTTCCATGTTCGAAAGAGATGAGTTGGCCTCCTCTCTGGGCCTTGCCGCTCTGTACTGACCCCTGTTCAGCACTATTAAAGACACTGCGGCTGTCAGGGTGGCCGAAGGGTCATCCTTCGACCCCAATCCCCATGTCAGGCCACCGAGCCTCAACAATGCTGCAGACAAGGTTGACCCTCTGACTTTAGATTTTGCTGAACGAGCCATCTCGGCTGGGGGTGCTGCTGTTTTGTCGGCCATCATTGTCAATCCTCTCGTTGTTGTCAAGAACCAGGTCGCCATGAACTCCACCAACACTGTCTTCGATGCCAAGCGTCTAATTGGCAGATGGTACACTGACGCTTCCGTCTAGAGCGACAACAAATTGTGGCCTTTCAAGGTCTTTGCTGGCTCTGGCGAGAAGCCTATGATCTCTGAGCAGTACAAGGGCGGGCATATGGTATACTTGGAGGATTCGACTCTGATTCTGTTGATCTTGACCATGGAGACTCTGATCATGAGGAATTCGAATTTGCCCTCGCTGGCGATTCCTAGCATGAATACTGCCTCTCTAGCCCCATCAAGATGCTCGTCTTCAATTCCAGGATCCTCAGGACTGCAGAACTGTCTGGAGCTACTAAATTTGCTACATGATTGAATCATCAGCCGAGCAGCAGCGTGGCGAAGAAATGAAATGCTGCACAAGTTTTGTCAACCTTTGGTCCCATCATAGCTAGACCATAGCCATCAAGCCGAGTTATTCCTGTGGGTGCAGTACTACTGGCTTCTTCCTCATGGAACACAGGACATTACCTACCTGGTGGTTAATGTCGGCAAGTGAATGCAAACTAGTTACATAGTGGCAATACTGTCTATCATCAGATGACAGGTTTTGGGATTCAAACCTCCTTGTAAATGGAAGGAGATCGGTATTTAGAATAAGATTTGTGCATCAGACATATGAGATTCCATGAGTTTTGTAACTACCCATTGTGCTATTGGTCATTATACTGCCTTCTTGTAAGGACACTTTGTATGCCTGTTCACGCTTTTCATGTTCAAGTTTTGTAGTCATCAGACAAACAAACCTTCATGGTGGACAGAGAAGCAGATTTACTTTCCTCAATTGGTGTTTTCCCCCCCCCATGAAAATCCAGATATCTATTCACGTTTCTGTGGACACCTTGGAAGATCATGGTTTCTTTCCTTCATTATAAAGCAATTTGTTCCTTGAGTTGAATCTCACATGGAGTTATCGTGATGGTGATTGAAATCATAAGTGGCTTTGTTACTCAGAGTGCTTCCTTTCAACTGAGCTTGCCAGTCTTCTTGGGATCTTAGGTTATTTTTCTAAGGCGTTATGCTTATAACTGCAATTACTTGTTAAGAGTAATTAGCAGCTTCATTGTTGTGATTCACTTGACAAACAATATAGTGATCTTTGGCATCTAAAATTGAGTTCTTCTTGTTAGCCTCTTCTCTTGTTGTACCTTGAACCCCGTGTTCTGCAGCTCTTGCACGATCTCTTTGACATTTCTGGTGAACCCGACGTGAAAGTGCTGCGTCATCAGCAAGATGGGAGACTCGCAAGAAGAGATGACAGATGATAATGTCATGAAGAACCTGTTTCAGTCATTTACCATGTATATGCAGCAGCAAGTTCATGCAAAACAAGACAGTGATGCTATGGATGCCTTGAAAGCTGTCCAACAGGAGATGAAGCAGTTTAATGGCCAGCAAGTGTCAACTTACCTGCATTTGTATGAAGAAAAGATGAAGTTTTTTGGTGTTTCTCAAGATGTTTGGAGCCGCTACTTCTTGCGGATTGTGGTTCGAGCTCTTGAAGGTCGAATTGCAGAAATTCAAGAGGCACATGCAGGTTGGGCTGAATTTAAAAAGGCATTAAAAGATGAATATTTCCTGGAGGATACAAGTCTTATGAATCGCAGGAATTTTTTAGCATGGGTTTCTATGCCTAATAAGGGACTTACTGTTACCGCTCTTCTGCGAGAGTTTGAAAGCCGTTATGATCAGTTGGATGGGACTGAACAACAAGCGTTGGAGATGCAGAAAGTGGAATTATTTTTGCAAGCTGCAGATGCTGATTTGCAGGAAAAGTTGGATGATCTTTTGGAAGATCAAGCTACTGATTCAGGTTTAAAGACTGAGTGGAGACATGTTATTGATGCTGTGAATGCTCTTGTCAAGAAGCAGCGCAGGAGAGTCAGATTGCATCGTAATACAGGAATAGTTCCTTAAAAATCCTTGGAGACTTCTTCTTCTGCTACCCCTGCTACTTCTTTGCCTAAGCCTACTCCTCCTGTTGTGAATCCATCGGTTCCTGCTGCTTCAGTGCCCTTATCTGTAGATGATGTTATTAAAGGCTTGGCGGATTTGACGATTGAAGCAGTCAAAGCTGAAGTTGGTAAGTTAAAGGAGCAACTTATGTCAGTACCTGCTATTGCACCTGCTCCAGTGACTGCTTTTCCAGCTGGTCAAAGAAAAGGGCGTCGATGTATTTGGTGTGATAGTACAGAGCACCAACACTGCAGAGATTGTGATGCTTTTCACGAAGCACGTAAGAAGAATGTAGTGTTCTGGGGACAAGATGGGAAGATATGGCTGACAGAGACTGGCGCTCCTCTTGACACGAACTTTGGTAAGGGAGGTATGAAGAAGCTTGTTGATGATATGGCTGCGCGATCAGCTTATGTGAGTGTTAGAGGAGATGCTTCAGCTTTTGGAGTCTAGCTTGAGCAGAAATCTGATGGAGACTCTGCTTTATGGTCTTCTGCCTTGGAGATAGTGAGAAGAGGGAAAATTCAAACTTCTACTATGACTTGTGTGGGCTCTAGCATCCGAGGAGAAACAGGATGGGATTCTCATGTTGATAGGTATTCTATTTTTGCTTATATGGCTAAAATGCAGGGTTTAGATGCCATGGTTGAAGAAAAGAGAAGAAGAGATGAGGAGGGTCCTAGCTCCTCCAAAAAAACTAGAGGGGGTGACTTTGTTTCACCACCTGTTACAGCTCCACCTATGTCAAATTCTCCAGTTCAAATAGATTCTGATCAACCAATGGGAGACAAACAGAAGGAAAAGAAGCATCCAAGAAAAGAGCCAGGATTCAAGCTCTTGTCAGACCTTGATATGCAAACGGATATGAGTAAGATTTTTCATGAAAGAATTTTGAATAGTGAAGTTACTTTTACTGTTGGAGAGGCTCTTGGGATTGCTAAAAGAGAAATACAGGATCAGATGCAGGATCTTTTGCGGAGGAAACAGCATGCGATGGAAGGACCTGCTTTACAGGGATTGTGGCATGGAGCTCTTGGAGAAGAGCATAATGATGCAGTGATGGTTGAGAATGCTTCTGTTAATCCGCAATTGGAGAAAATAGTGCAGCCTATGCAGTATGAAGATGATGAGACCCCTATTCTCATTCCTCGCAGCCATTTTTCACGAAGTCATTGGGCTAGAGCAACCACTGAGACAGTGGTAAGGATTGGAGAGAAACAAATTCCCTTGATCGCTTTGGTTGATCATGGTTCTGAGATTAATCTTATTGCTCGAGGTGTTTATGAGAGTGGCAAGTGGCCTATGGATGCAGAGCATGGCTGGCACATGAGAGCCGCCAATAATACTTCTGGTGATATGTATGCTGCTTGTCCGAGTATCAGAATTTCTATTGGTAATGTTGAAGAGGATTATCATTGCTTTGTTCAGGATTCATGCTCTTATCCGATTATTCTTGGACAGCCTTTCATTACAGAAGCAAGAATGGAAACAAAAGTGATGGATGACGGATCAGCTTATGCGCGGATACGCAGTAAAGATGGTATGCGAGCTGTTCAGTTTATGACTGTTGGGGTAAATCATCCGAGAAACAGGGACTCCTTGCGTGAGGCACCACTACCTGCGAAGGAGTTGGATTTTCATTAGGTACTGCTGTCTTGCGAGACGCCAGTGGTACGGAGCGGAGAAAAGAGGAGATCTCGCCTCTTGGCAGCCAGTCTTTCTCCAATAACTTTGTTGGGTTTACTTCAGATAGTTCAGTGAGTTATCAGAAAATTTCAGATTTGCCTAGAGCTGCCAGGCTGGATTGTATGAAGGGATGTCTTATGCAGATACATTGTTTGAGATGAGAGCAATGCTGAAAACTGATGTATGCAAAGGTTCAAAGATCATACCCGTGCAAACCTTGGATATGTTTCAGGAAATTTCTGGTTTTATGCTGCAAACAGAGTTAGAGGCTGAGAAAACTCAGCAAACTGAATTTATGGCTGATCTTGATCAACTAATAGAACTGCAGAGGGTTGAATCCATTCAGCCAACAGAGTTGAATGCAGAAAAATTTCTGCATACAGAGTTTCAGGATGTGTCTATGCAGTCCATTGAGCCGAGGGCTGAATTCATTCAGCCAACAGAGTTGAATGCAGAAAAATTTCTGCATACAGAGTTTCAGGCTGCACCCATGCAGTCTATAGAGCTAAAGGCTGAAATTTTTCAGCCAACAGAGTTGAAAGATGCTGAAAATTTGCAGAAATTGCAGCAAAGGAAAGAGTGCTTGAATGATGCCAAGGTTGACACAAAATATAAAACAGTTGATAAGAAGGTTAAGCCGGTTGCAGGTCCGCTTCCTTCTGATAGTAATGAACAAATTGAAAAAGCTATGAAGCAGCCTATGTTGAGGGAACCTGCAAATATTGGACATAAGTTTTCAGGGCTGAAATCTGTCTTTGCTGTTAATGAAGTCATCATAGTTGGGCATATGGTTGGATATTATGGCAGAAAGCCTTCTCCTGCAAAGGTGGATGCCATAAACAGGATTGCAGAGTATTGCTCAACTACTTCAGAGGTGCGGAGATTTGTGGGAGCTTATGTATTTTACATGATTTGGATTCCTCATTTTGCTCATATTGCAGATGTTCTCTATCAGCTGTTTCGAAAGGGGCAGAAATTTCATTGGGATGATGAAGCTGATGGAGAAACAGGTTTACTAGAATCAGAAGATGGATTTGACCTGTTTGTGGACTTGAATGATCCTGGATAGTTGGCACATCCGGAGGATGCGCAGGTTTAGAGGGGGTGGATGTCGTATTGCTGCGCATTCGAAGTGTTTAAACCACCCAAAAGTTGTGCATGGGATTTGGTACTTTGTACATACTTAGTTGTTGTGATAACATTTATTTTATGCGTATAAGTATAGTGGGGAGGAGTTGGAGACAAAAGTGACGAATATGATGAGATGCTTTCAGCCTATGTTGAGCAAGGTTGAGTGGAAAGCACAACTGATGCTGGTGAACATGTTAGGACTTTGTCTTCTCCTTCTCCAGCTACATCAAAAATACCTAATGATAATAACCCTCCACATCCAGGAGTTGGAAAGAAGGAGGCTAAGCATTGAAATGTGCTATGAGAAGCATGGAGTTATCACTGTTACAGTGTGTGCTTGTTTTGGGTTACAATGTGTTGTTTACATGAGCGCCAAAGATATGGAACAACAGGCTTCTGTCTTTAATCCGGTGCTGGATATGGATCCGAGGCTAGTTGTTGGTCTCTTTGACCTTCCGAGAGACGCAGATATTAGTATATTTGTTCTCCGTTTTTGGGGGGAGTGTGAACTCGTAAGGTTGACTGACAAGAATGCCTTAGCTGTATTTTCAGATATTGCAAGAGTCGCAACTACAATGCGACGAGTGGATCATGCTTCTGCATACAGTGGTGCTGTACGAGCATTTCTGCCCACCTCTGGATCAACCGCCCATGGATGGGGTTCTGCTGAAACTGGGATAACCATAAAAGGCTCAGCACGTAGGAGACTTAAGTCGAGCTGGTGTGAAGATGCTAATTGGGGGAGTTCTAAGGAAAGAAAAAGCTAAGAAAAGAGGAAGTCACAAACGGAAAGATTGGAAACTAAAGATAGAGGGAAGATTTTCGAAAAGCAGGGATTAGAGGGAAAAAGGAGGGGAATTTCTCACGGGATGAGGGGCAGAGGTCGTGGAGTATCGGTGGGGAGATTGATCAATTTGGGAGCACCACCATAATGCCATGGCCTCCATCGACAGTCTGAGACGCACACATCTCTCTGTTGGTCTCCTCACTTCTCTTCGTTCTCTCGCTCTCTCTGTCTCTCTCTGTGTCTGCGTCTCCGTGTTTCGGTATCTCTTTCACGAAAGTCGTGATGAGACTGAGTAGAGGCAAGCTATATATATTACATTAATCAATCGTGAGAAGAATTACGAGGAAGAGAGCTCTAAATCAGGAGATGAGAGGGGCTATGCCGTTTACTGGGGAAAAAGCAGAGAGGGAATGGAGAAAACTGGAGAGAGTGGCGGCAACTCTGGCGGGTTCCTCTGTCTTGCGCCACAATTCAACACGAATTGAGACCATGATTCATCGTCTTGGTTGTCTTCTTCCCCCCCCGGTTTTTTTCTTCTCGGTGCATAGCAGCTGTGCAGTTTCTCCCTCTCGCGCAAGGCACAAAGCTACGTATCCAGATTGCAAGGTGAAGTATCGCAGAGCTTCCAAATTTGAGAAGTTATAGGGCTTCCATGTTCAAAAGAGACGAGTTGGCCTCCTCTCTGGGCCTTGCCGCTCTGTACTGACCCCTGTTCAGCACTATTAAAGACGCTGCGGCTGTCAGGGTGGCCGAAGGGTCATCCTTCGACCCCAATCCCCATATCAGGCCACCGAGCCTCAACAATGCTGCAGACAAGGTTGACCCTCTGACTTTAGATTTTGCTGAACGAGCCATCTCGGCTGGGGGTGCTGCTGTTTTGTCGGCCATCATTGTCAATCCTCTCGTTGTTGTCAAGAACCAGGTCGCCATGAACTCCACCAACACTGTCTTCGATGCCAAGCGTCTAATTGGCAGATGGTACACTGACGCTTCCGTCTAGAGCGACAACAAATTGTGGCCTTTCAAGGTCTTTGCTGGCTCTGGCGAGAAGCCTATGATCTCTGAGCAGTACAAGGGCGGGCATATGGTATACTTGGAGGATTCGACTCTGATTCTGTTGATCTTGACCATGGAGACTCTGATCATGAGGAATTCGAATTTGCCCTCGCTGGCGATTCCTAGCATGAATACTGCCTCTCTAGCCCCATCAAGATGCTCGTCTTCAATTCCAGGATCCTCAGGACTGCAGAACTGTCTGGAGCTACTAAATTTGCTACATGATTGAATCATCAGCCGAGCAGCAGCGTGGCGAAGAAATGAAATGCTGCACAAGTTTTGTCAACCTTTGGTCCCATCATAGCTAGACCATAGCCATCAAGCCGAGTTATTCCTGTGGGTGCAGTACTACTGGCTTCTTCCTCATGGAACACAGGACATTACCTACCTGGTGGTTAATGTCGGTAAGTGAATGCAAACTAGTTACATAGTGGCAATACTGTCTATCATCAGATGACAGGTTTTGGGATTCAAACCTCCTTGTAAATGGAAGGAGATCGGTATTTAGAATAAGATTTGTGCATCAGACATATGAGATTCCATGAGTTTTGTAACTACCCATTGTGCTATTGGTCATTATACTGCCTTCTTGTAAGGACACTTTGTATGCCTGTTCACGCTTTTCATGTTCAAGTTTTGTAGTCATCAGACAAACAAACCTTCATGGTGGACAGAGAAGCAGATTTACTTTCCTCAATTGGTGTTTCCCCCCCCCCCCCCATGAAAATCCAGATATCTATTCACGTTTCTGTGGACACCTTGGAAGATCATGGTTTCTTTCCTTCATTATAAAGCAATTTGTTCCTTGAGTTGAATCTCACATGGAGTTATCGTGATGGTGATTGAAATCATAAGTGGCTTTGTTACTCAGAGTGCTTCCTTTCAACTGAGCTTGCCAGTCTTCTTGGGATCTTAGGTTATTTTTCTAAGGCGTTATGCTTATAACTGCAATTACTTGTTAAGAGTAATTAGCAGCTTCATTGTTGTGATTCACTTGACAAACAATATAGTGATCTTTGGCATCTAAAATTGAGTTCTTCTTGTTAGCCTCTTCTCTTGTTGTACCTTGAACCCCGTGTTCTGCAGCTCTTGCACGATCTCTTTGACACTGTCAATAGCTAGCTGAATATCCTTTGGTCTCCTCTCCAACTATCGAATCCAAAGAGCTAAGAGCTCCTCTCTCGTCAAATCCTCCTGCCAAGGTAAAACTGACCAAGTCAAAGCACAAGTCTCAGTCGGCATAACAGGTTTCTGACCATACATCAACTCTGTAGGCATATATCCTGCGGTAACACTATGAGTCGTACGATCAGCCCACAAAGGAAAGGGTAGAAGTCTCGGCCATTCTCCAATCCGTCCTCTGCATGCTTTGGCTAATGCTTTCACTATCGGCGTATGTCCTCTTTCACTCTTCCCATTTCCCTCTGGATTATATGCTGTAGTTAGAGCCAACTTGATTCCTAGCTGAGAGAAAAACTCCCTAGCTTCATCTGCATCCAATTCACCACGATCCACAGTGATCTTACCCACAAAACCATACCTGCAGAAAATTTCCTCCAATAAGAACTTACACACTGCACTAGTGGTCTTCGTTCTCAAAGATCTGCCCTCAACATGATTGGTAAGATCTTCTCTAGCCAAAACAATGTATCTCATCTGCCATAGACCCATAGGCATGGTAACCAAATCAACTACCCACTTATAATGAATGCATAGCGGATAGGTCGGATGAAGCTCATCTCGATGACGCACTACCGAATACATATGGCAGTCTCTGCAAGTCTCAACAAAGTGAGAAACATCTCTATACATGCCTTTCCACCAATATTTCTCCTTGATTTTCTCATAAGTAGCCCACACTCCTCTATGACCAGCCCAAGGACTCTCATGAAACTCCCTCATCACCTGTAACTGTGTCTCTCTATCGCAGACAACCCGCAAAGGTAATCCGCCTCTTTTCTTCGGATGCTTCCAAAGAAATCCGTCCTTGAGAAAATAACCATAGGCTTTCCTTCTGATCTTCTTGAACTCTTCATCTATCCATTCATCTCTTTTGCTTAGTGTACTAAGGTACCTGCCAATCTGCAACCAATCTCCAACATAGAGTTCTTCTGTGAAAGCCACAATATCATAGACATGACAAACATGATCAACCATAGTGGCTGACATTTCTGCATCATCCTCTTCTGCAAGTAGAGTCTCCTCATCATCATATCTGGCTCTAGACAACATATCTGCCACTGGATTATCCTTCCCTGCTATGTGTTTAAATTCCGGATTTAATGACTTGATGTATGCAATCCATCTCAACATGGCTATATCCGGAGTAGAGCAACTCGTGATCATACCAATCAATGGCAAGCAATCTGTCTCTACCACAACTGAAGCTCCAATAAAGTACTCCTTGTCACATTTGAGAGCCGTGACAATCCCCAACAACTCCCTTTTGATTTGCGGATATCTCCTCTGTCTCTCGTTTAGGAATTTCGCCCCAAACCGAATAGCATACCTATTTCCATCTGCATCATCTTGACCCACAGCCCAACCTATGCCAATTGGACTAGTGTCAACTGTCAATACAATAGGCCTTTCACAATTATAATCCGCTTTCCTGAGAGTAGGAGCATTCTGCAATAACTTCTTCAATTTACGCATGGCTCTAGTGTGGCTCTCATCCCAATAGAATTTCTGCCCCTTTCGAAGCAGCTGATACAAACAATCTGCTATGTGTGCAAAATAAGGTATCCAAATCATATAAAACACACAAGCACCAATGAATCTCCGTACCTCTGAAGTGGTAGAACAATACTCCGCAATCTTGCCTATAGCATTCACCTTATCAGGTGAGGGTTTTCTGCCATAATATCCACACATATGTCCAACAATGACAACCTCATTCACCCCAAAAATAGATTTTTGCCCTGAAAGTGTCAAGTTCACTTCTTCTAACCTGGCCAAAATCTTCTCACATGCTGAAATATGATCAGCCACAAAGTATCTGCATCCCTGCTCATTTAGATTCTCATTCTTCTCTTCTTCTGCACACCCCTTAATGGGTACATCATCCAAGAAAGGCATAGTAAGCTGAGGTATATAATCACGAAGGACCTTATGCATGGCATTCATCATATGCGCAATAGAATTAGTGGCACCTTGAGGCAAGGTACATATCCTCACAAGCCCAATAGGAGTTCTCATGGTGGTTATGTCCCTGCTTTCCAAAGCCAGCTGAAACTGATCATATCCTGAATACAAATCACCTAAAGAATAGATGGCACGTCCAGCAAATGCCTCTGTAAACTCATCCACAACTGGACCTATACCAACAATCCTGATAGTAACTCTGTTCATTGGCTGCATGTCCTGAATAAATCGGAGAGTACCATTCTTCTTTGGAACTGTAAACCACCTGTTTGAGTATGGTGCAGATGCAGGCTCAAGGATTTCCATCCTGATTTTCTCATTCAATAAATCAATTAGCTTTGGCAGGTGTGCCTTAGGCACTGGAATAGGTCGGAGATTCCATGGAATATGAGGAATAGTAAAAATAACCATAGGAGCAACAATATCAGGATTCACACATCCAATCTCATGCAGGAAAAAAGCAAATCCCCTTCCATGATGCTCAAGCGTCTCCTGAAAGCATTGCTTCTCTATGGATAGCAAGAAATCACCATTTCCAATTTTCAATTCAGCAAGAGTCTCTGCTGAAAATTTATGACCAATATGCTCTGGATTCCTCAAAATTTGTTGTTTAGTAGCCCTTTCTATTTGCTGATCACTGTCAGGTGGAAGCGGTACAGCAACCGGCTTCACCTTCTTATCCACAGTTTTGTATTTCGTGACAACCCTGGCTTCATTATGCTCTTCTGCATTACACAAATCTTGCTGTAAATCAACAATTCTGCACTCCAATGGCTGAATATTCTCAGCCCTCTGCTCTATGGACTGCATAGAAACAGCCCTAAACTCTGGATGCTGAAATATTTCAGCAGTAAACTCTGTTGGCTGAAAGTTTTCAGCCCTCTGTGTCTTTGAAAGCTGATCATAACCAGCTGGAAACTCTGTTTGCTGATTTTCTTCAGCACTCAACACTCTTTGCTGAGTTACGTCAGCCTCTGACTCAATCTGTGACACAAAATCTGCAATTTCATGAAACATGTCCAGGGACTGCACTAATACATTACTGTGACAATTCTGCATATCAGTTTTCAGCATATCTCCCATCTCTGACATCGTATCTGCACAATTCACACTATCATACATCCCATCTATGTGCTCATCATCCTCCAAAATTCCTGCATTTTTTAAATTTTTCTCCTTCCTGCATATATACTGCATGGCAGCTCTAGGCAACCTAGAAGTCTTCTGATAACTCATCGAACTGTTTGCTGAAATCCCAACAAAACCGGAGGAGAAAACACCGCTGCCAGGAGGCGAGAACTCCAATCTCCTCTCCTCTGTACCACCGTTGTCTCGCGAAACGGCGGTACCTAATGAAAACCCGAATCCCTCACAGTGGGCAAAGGTGCATCTCTGAGAGTATCTCTGTTTCTAACATGGTTCACACATACAGTCATAAACTGAACTGCTCTCATACCATCTTTACTGCGAATCCGTGCATAAGCAGATCCATCATCCATGATCTTTGTTTCCATGCGCATCTCTGTGATGAATGGCTGACCAAGAATTATGGGATAAGAGCATGAATCGTGCACAAAGAAATGAAAATCCTCCTCTACATCACCAATAGAAACCCTGACACTAGGACAGGCAGCATACAAATCACCTGCACTGTTATTGGCAGCCCTCATACGCCACCCATGCTCTACATCCATAGGCCATCTGTTACTCTCATAAACTCCACGAACTATGAGATTAATCTCTGAACCATGATCCACCAATGCAATATAAGGAACCTGTTTCTCTCCAATCTTTACCATTGTCTCTGTAGTTGCCCTAGCCCAATGGCTCCACGAAAAGTGACTACGCGGTATCATGACAGGCTCATCAATTTCAGCATAATGCATAGGCTGAACCCTCTTCTCTACCTGCGGAAAAACAGAAGCATTATCAACCATAACCTCATCCTCATCCTCATCCAACTCCCCAATCAAAACTCCCTGTGTATCAGTGGTAGACAATGCATGTCTTTTCCTCTTCAAAACCTCCTGAAACTGATCCTGAAACTCTCTTTTTGAGATGCCCAAAATCTCAGAAATAGTGAAAGTCACCTCACTGCCAAGTATCTTATCATTAAAGATTTTCCTCATGTCTATAGATGTCTCAATATCGGACATCAATCTGAACCCTGGCTGCTTTCTCTCTCTAGGCTCTTGCCTCTTTTCTCTCTTTTGAGCATCTTCCATCTGTCGATTTGGCCCTGGTCTTGAAGACGGTCCTGCAGTAGGTGGAGTAACAAACTCACCCCCTCTAGTCTTCTTAGCTGCACTTGGATTTTCTTCATCCCTCTTACGCTTCTCCTCAACAAGTACATCTGCACCATGAGACTTAGCCAAATAAGCATAAATAGAGTACCTGTCAACAGGCGAGTCCCAACCTGTCTCTGATCTGATGCTAGAGCCTGCACTAGTCAAAACAGTTTACTGAATTTTCCCCTTGTTTGCAGTCTCCATAGCATAAGTCCATAGCGCTGACTGAGTCTCTGATCCCTTCTCAATCTGGACTCCATATGCAGAAGCATCACCTCTAGCTGTCACATAAGAAGTACGCGCAGCCATGTCATCCACTAACTTCTTCATTCCACCTTTACCAAAGTTGGTAGCAAGTGGAGCTCCTGTCTCAGTCAACCAAATCTTACCATCTTGCCCCCAATATACCAAATTCTTCCTCCTTGCATCTTGAAAAGATTCACAATCCCTGCAATGCTGATGATCCATACTATCGCACCAAATACATCTCCGATCTCTCCTAGGTGCACTAGGAGCACTCCTAGATGCAGTAGGAGTACTAGAAGAAGTAGTAGGCATAGTCGAAGCAAACTGCTCTTTCAACTTTCCCACCAACTCCGCTTTGACTGACTCTAGTGACAAATCTGTTATGCCTTTGATTATGTCATCAAGAGAAGTAGGCACCGATGGAGCGGATGGTTTTGGAGCAGAAGGTGTAGGCATCGGTCGTGGAACAGGAGGAATAGGTGGAGTGGAAACAGTAGGCACTGACATAGGCCAAGAAACTAGCTGAGGAGGAGAAGAAATAATAGGGATAGAAGCAGGCATAGGAGCTGATGATGGTGTAGGTGTCATGGAACCATTCTGTAGGCAAGTCTTCCATATCCTCCTCTTGGTTAAAGTCGAGACTGCATCCTGAGCATCCTGCCAATCAGTTTTAAGACCCATAGGCTTCGTGCGATCCTCAAGAATCTCACCCAATTCTTCTTGAAGAGCAGGATCTGCAGCTTGCAAGAAAAGCTCAACTTTTTCAACATCCAATGCTCTTTGTTCAATGGCATCAAGCTGACTATACCTTTCTTCAAATTCTCGAATCAACTCTGAAGTAGCTAGACCTTTGTTTGGCATGTAGACCCACTCTCGGAATGACCGCCGAGTAGCCATACCAAAGTCCTCAAGGAAATATTCTTCTTTCAAGGCCTTCTTAAAATCTTGCCAATGTGTATTTTGAATAAAAAGATCAGTCACTTTTGCCCTCAAAGCGGGTGTGACAAGACGAAGGAAGTACTTACTCATAAGTCCAGCTGGAACTCCAAAAAACCCCATCTTGATCTCATATGTCTTCAAATATGCTGAAACATTATGGCCATCATATAGCTTCTTCTCACTCTCAACTGCTTCAATAGCCTTAGTCATGCTGTTTGCATTCTCCTGCTCCGAATAGAGTTGCCTTTGCTGAGACAATTGCTGTTGATGCAATTGTTGCTGCTGCTGCATATACAATTGTGTCTGCTGATTTTGGAGCTGCATATACATGGACATATTCTGCAAAATCTGCTTTAGATCATCTGTTGAAGTACTTGATGCAGCAGTCATTGATGGAGCTGAAGTAGACGCAGCTGGAATTGTAGAAGAGGCTGAAATAGAAGTTGAAGTATCTCCCATCCTGAAATTTTTGCGACGCTTTCACGTTGGGTTCACCAAAGATGTCGAAGGGTTTTCGAAAGCAAAGTCGCAACCGCAGAGGTTCTTGAGAAATTCCAAGAAAGAAGATTCCTCAAATCCGAAGATCTTCAAATACAGGTGCTTACTTCCTTAGGTGTTAGAAGAGATTAAGATGATGACAATAAATCTCATGTCAGTGTTATACCTATCTCAATCCTCTCATAGCTGAAGACTTACTTGACCCTGTGTGCACCTTTACTGACAGGCTATGTGGAAGAAAGTATCTTGGGCACAGCCTCTTAGAGCATCAAAGATCCATCAGCACGATTAATGAATCACAAATACATTCCAGAAGAAATCAATGACATGATGTATCCCTCTTACAGAGTCAACGAGCATCCATACATTGCGTGCATCCATACATCAGACCTTTGCCTCATTACATTGCCTATACTTCTCTCTGATCGTAGGTAAAGCGTAGTTCTTAGTATTGCTCTGCAAATCGTACATGGTTTTTATGCATTCCTTCAATTCTGAGGCTCTGTCTCAAAAGCATAATCTGCATATACTTTTTATTGTATCTCTGGATCAATGAAGGATTGAACAACAGATCTGGAATCTTGAAATGGTTAGCTCCAATCTCAATTACTTTTCCATCAAGTAGCTCCTATGGTGTTGTCAGAATATTTGCATATGCAACCTCATCAAAGCTTGATTCTCAAGTTCTCCTTGGCATATTTCCTTTTGTTTTAAAGGGAAAGCTTGGTCTGATCACAACTCCTATGTTTTCCAGTCATCCAAGGTTCCACATGGTCGACCTGATTGTAAATATCATCGATGACTTCATGGTAAGTCTTCAGTCTGTATTGTTCCTTGAAATTGTCAGACGACGGTATGTTCATGCATAGGACTTCCTCCAAAAATCAGAGAGGCATGAGGAAAAGCATGGCGGTCTCGCTGCAGGCCAAGGCTGATCGGTTAGGCGCAGATCAGAAGACACTGAACAGAGCAGCTGATAATAAGTACAATTACAGCAACTGTATTGGGCAATCATCAGAACATAATGATAGGCCAGTGGACGAAAACGATCAGTATGACGTTCATCAGGAGGCGGATGAGAAGATGAGGAGGATGAGAAGGACAAGGCTGAGCATGCAGTGTAGTGCAGATGATCAGAGCATAATTGCAGGCGATGGCCATGTGGGTATCGACGACTATGATGATGGTGATGATGATAGCTTTTCACAGGAGAGACATTGCCAATAGCAGCGATCGAGTCTTCCTTCTCGAACACCGAGCAGGTGTTATGGCCGACGCACCAGGTCCTGTGAGTGCTCCCCTCATTCTTGAGCTAAAAGTGGATGCCTTGTGGATGCAGGCAGTCTTTGATACATACTATGCAGTGTCGGCTTTTTCATCCCGATTGCAGATAGGGGCAATAATCCTTTCTCTGTTCCCCTTCTAGCAGAAGTTCGTCGTCCCCCTCTCCCCAAAGATAGTGATCCCCCTTTTTCCAGAAAAGCCTCTTTTTCCCCCTAGGAAAGCGGGCCAATTTTATCATTAATCACACTTTTTTATATCGACCAAACCTCCTTCCAGTACGCTTGCAATTTCTGGGATGAAATCCTTTGCTCTTTGGGAGCACATGCCAAACTGTGCACATATCTTTTCTGGACTGATCTGCTACTTAACCATTTCAATAATCATATTACCATATTGAGACACCATGGCCTTGCATTGCTGATTCATGACACCAGATGCTCCAATGGCCTCATTTATAGCTGTTATGATTCCCGTTGGCCCAGCCATCAAAGATGTTCCAGAATCAGCAATAGCAGCACAGCCATTGGCACAGAAACCTGTTGTCTTTCCACCTACGAGAAAGTCTCTCATATCAAACTGCCAGTAGCCTTTTCGTGTGATTGGCACGTAAGTATATTGTCCAATGTAATGTCTAGGATCGATGCCACCAAAGATGAGCTCAATATACTGCAGGCATGCCCAAAGAATGCCACATGCTTGAAGCCCGACCACATCTGTTATACATGTCCACAAGTGTATTGCCAACATGAAACTCATTATCTAGCCCCCCTTTTTTAAATCTCTACATGAAGTTCTCAGCTTGTATCTAAAGCTCCTATGATGCTACATGATTTCACACTGTAAACAAATGTACTAGCATCAGCAGAAATACCATCCAATTGTAGATGTTGGAAACATCCTCACAAAGCCCATAATCAGCATATCTTGAAATAAGTGTAGCCCATGAGATTGCATCTCGAGTTACTAGTCTACCAAAACTCCCTGTTCTTCTCCGTCTTCAGCATAGAATGAAAGAGCAAACATAACAACTAAGTATGTACAAAGTATCAAATCACACGCACAACTTTTGGGTGGTTTTCACACCTCGAATGCGCAGCAATACGACACCGCTGCGTCTATATAATCAGTCGATCAATGTAGTGAGACCGTGTCTCTCTACATATCAAGTTTCAAGGCTGGTCGGATCGCGATTTGTAATGGAGTGCTGCAAAGAAAATAAAATACTAATTGTTAGAAACATGATTGTTAGTACAAATAATATTGCAAAAAAATAAGCAAGCAAAACAAAAGAAAAACTTACAAAGTCCTCCAGATATGTCTTGTGGCCGCCACTCCCAAGATGATGGACCACTCTAGCCTCTAGTCGTGCCTGCGCCGCCTCACGCTGCTAACTCCAACATTCTAGAGAATTTGTAGCCTCCTCCCTCAGTCGGCACCAGTCATCCGCGTCTAGTTACTCAGGCTTTGCAGCCCCACTCTTGAGTGCCTTGCGTATGTCAGATCGTCTGTGTGACATATATGCACGCATGCAGTCCATGATCCAGCCCGTAGAAAATCTATATACTGAGGCTGGAATCGAAAACTCCTCATGCAAGGATGCTACTATGTAGTCCTTGCTCCCCTCCGGTATGTTTTTCCAATGATCTAAGATGTTGTGCCGAAAAACTTGTTGGCACAACTCTCTCATGTGAGCCATCACCCCCCTCCCCTCTTCATTCATGATGATGGCTCCTGACCTATTATCGACAAGATAGGCATATCCCCCTAGGGTATGCCTAAGATGGGTCCTCTCCCACCTGCATCCACGCTCCTGGGCATATCCAGGAGACCCCTGTGCATCCAGTGTACCAACCAGGGTAATATCTGTCGGAGTGGCACCCATAGGGGTGCCACCTATAGATGGCTGTGAGCAAAAGCCGGAGTAACTGGAGTAGACGTCCCCAGAGGTGTGACAAATCCTGGAGGTGATGCAACCCTAGTAGAATGACGAGACGGGGACATCACATCCGTGCCTCCACAGCATCAACCTGAGCCACGCTCCCTAGAATCACCACAAGAGCGAGGAGTCACACATGTATCCCATGTCGACCGTGGGCTCACTGCCTTCGTATCTCTATAGCATCCCCTTGACCCTGAAGCACTCCCTCCCTTTGGCCCAAGTCTGGAGCATCGGACTCGTCTGCTCGAAGAAGCTAAAGCATCTGATTGCACTGAAGTAGATCTAGTAGAGTGGCCTGACGATGTCCGAGACAGCTCCTAGTCTGCCATGTCTCTGAATCTTACGATCTGATTTGGAGACATGCGTGTGAAGATATCCTGCAACTCCTCATCGCTCATCCCTCGTCTCATCCTGAAAATATCACCTGCACAGACAAAAAATGATGTTAGCATAATCAATTTAAATCATACAAATCACAGTAATATAAATCCTTAAAAAATGATCTCACTTAAAATGCATATCTTATGTACCCTTATAAGTGATTAGTCAACGAATTGAGTAAGTGGATGCTCCAAGTATGAAGTATCCTTATATGGCCCCATGTCAATCTCCTCACAACTCCGCATACATTGGAAGGCCGATAGACATGTCACCACAAAAGGATGAGTCCACCTCGTTCTCAAAGAATTCTTGGACTCCTGTATTTCCATCATTGTTAGCCGATGCTGGCTCCTCTACATACTCCAAGCTTTCCGTGGCCTCCACCCCTTGCAATATCGACCCCTCTATTTGCATATTGTCCTCATCTATGCTCGAAACATCACTTTGATCATATACTCTCGCACTTCGGGGAGCGGAAGGTATAACATACCATCATCGAGGTTGTCGGGGCTTTGGATAGAAGATTACATGCTCACATACACGTACAAGAGAGATTAAACTATTGTGATATGTACCATGTCATAATACAATTAACAAACAAATGAGTTCATGCACCTGTTTACAATGGGCCGGCAACACAAAGGTGTCACGCAAATCTGTCCATTTTTTTTCGGAATCTATTTCAAGAAATCCAGATGGACATCGTCAAACTATTGCTCCAACTCCTTTAAGTACCACTTTGAACCACTGCACATCGAGTAGTATCATGGAGAAGCTACGGTAATCCACCGTAACAATACCTTGTAAGTTTCCAAAATACTCCATCTCATCTATAACCGTGTTTGGATCCATTGCTCGTCGCTGACTCTCTTGCTCGAACCTTGCCATGATACCATAGTCCATTGTGGAGTGCACTTTGTCAATACACTCCACGCGAAAATGCCATCCGCGCGACCACACTGCACTATATATTTTGTACTGTACACTGAAACACTCAAATTAGTTATCGCATATAAAATATAGATATGACAAATCCTAAACACCTCATCACCTTTGGACTACATCCCCTCAAGAATTCCCACTCCTCCATTGAGACCTCTGCCCCTTCGCGAGACACTACGATCAAAGATCCATGCAACCATCGCGTTGACATGAATCGCGATATCACCTATATGCCCTCGAGATATCAAGTCGATCGATGGCATGTACTATGTCAAAATTTAGATCGCGCTTCCTCTCGATCTTGCCTAGCGATCTGGTACTTGGCGAGCCACGTCTCCATAGAGGCATGGTGCAATATACAAAAGCGATTCACCTTCTCCTCCATTGCAGCATCCATTCTTTTTTCTACCCCATTTCCAACCACCACATCTTCGGTCAGTCTATCATCGTCCTTCAGCGACCATAGCATTTTGTTGTCTGGATCCACCATTGGTAGCCGTTGTAAAATATGCACTAGCACCTCAGATACCAACCAACCTTCAGCCATGCTACCTTCTGGCCGAGCTCGTTGTTGCACAAAGCCTTTCAGGGTTTTCATGAAGCACTCCAAGAAGAACATCCATCGCATATGGACAGGTCCAACAATCTCCACTTCATCTACAAGATGCACAAGAAGGTGGATTTGTATCGTGAGCATGCTGGTAGGTAGGTATTTCTCAAAGAGACAGACCGTCTCCACTACTCCCCGCTTCGCGGATTCAATAGAGGACGTCTTAATCTCCTTCTGTGATATCCATTGCACCAAAGTCGACAACCTGTAAATGGCCCCACGTATTTCTGGATTAAGGCATCCTGCGAGATCGCAATCAGTAGTACAAACTGCCACAAATGAGAAAGCATTATGAACAATGGCTACACTCTAAATAGCAAAATGTGCACACCAATTACAATCCATTCGTAGTACAAACCTGACATATCTTATGCCAATAATGGGATTTTAGCCCCGATAATTGGTCATCTTTAAAAAATGCAGACCTAAGAGAACGCATCATATCCGTCGGAGTACAGATAGACTTGACTACTTGCTTCACAATGTGCTTTTCTTTAGTGGACAAAACCCAAGGAGCGCGAGGTAGCTGCATGCGACCATCAACACTCGACTACGGCCAAATCGCCTCCATCTTGCCTACCTCCTTCAAATCCATTCGTGTCCCTATAGTGTCTCTCTTTCCTATGATGTGGTCCCATAGCAAGCTGCCCACATTCTTGAAAATATGCATGGGATCCAACAAGTGGTTGACCTATAAGTGGGTCCAATATAGCAACTCGTAGAAAACTGAGAACTGTTGCATTCCATTTGGATGTGACTCCGCGTGGACCATTTTCAGCTTGTACCAGCTTGCGACATTCATACATGTTGGAGGTCGTTCAAGAAAACCTTCCTTGAGTTCATGACCCTCTGGCAAGAAAGTGGCGTGTCCTTGATATACCATCTTCTTCATGGTTCGTGACCTTTGGGAGTCTAACTGTGGCTTGCACAATGGACATACATGATAACCTGAGGTAATTAGACCTGTTCCAACACCACGACCCAGTGAATACAAGCTTAAATGAGATAAAATATAGATATTACCAACAAGAATAGAAGCCTATTTATCTGAGCACTCTCCGAATCCCAGAGAGTCATGCATCGTCCACATGAGAATGGCTTGACCATCGATCATCGCGCTTGCTCATATCTTGCACGGTGACCTTGATGGGACCTGAAATGGGCCCGCACTAGATATAACACTAGCTGGACCTCATGCTCATGACACACAAATACCCTCACGGCCTCGCGGACCAGGAGCGTCTATCAAATGCTAAAGGACAAACTGCCCTAAAGCTTAATTTATGCGTTCATAGTTTATAGCCCAACATTTCCCTTAAAATTCCTCAAAGGGAGAACCCTTATACATTGGCAATGCAACGATCACACACATATGGAGGCACTCCACCGACTAATAGCGGAGCCCCACTGCAGCTCTTCTACATCATAGGGATTGGCCCTTTCATGCGCTGTTGAACATATAACACAAACAAACACAAACTCCTCTCAAGGCACCAATATTTTACGTTCCAGGATGTACCATTCCTCACTACACTTTCCCCTTAGGACCCAACGGCTAACCTACAGCTTAGGAAATCCTCTCACGCTCATCATTGGTCACAACCTAAGGAAGACAGGTGCCATGCATCTAGGAGGTTTTTCTGATACATTTTAATTATTATGCTTAATGCAAATCGTGTATGGCTATGTGCTTAGACAAAAAAAAGATCAGCATCGTGCATAGTGCATCAAGCATTCTTTCCATGAATTTTACTAGCGCGTGTTGCGTTGAAAGGAGGCACCGAGCCATATGCTAATGCTACCATCCTCTTTATTTAAACCGTTTCTAATATGCTAAGTGCAATGCATAGATAAAATCTTTTCTTTATCTTTCAGTGTTTCAGCCTCTCTTCATCCAACTCTTAGCATTTTGTATTATTGATCAGTTAGATAGGGTTTCGATACATTTTTCCCTTTAAAAAACGATAAATATGCACAAAACATAGAAACGGGAGACAAATCGAGGCCAACATCGTGCTTTGCCATCGTTATACATTGCACAAACATAGATATAATTTTCCCTAATTTTCCTCAGCCCGTTTCCTATTTTTTCCTATTTTTAAACCCATTTTTTCCATTTTTGGGCATTATTTTCTATTTTTTTAATAAATAATGACTAAAAATAAAAATTGATTGTGGGCTGTGTCCCTTAGGTTCATTGATAGCAAAAACTCGGATTTAGTTAGTGTGACATATCATATTTCTCATTTATATAGCAAAAACTCTAATTTTACCCTTAAAACACATGTTTTTCATGTATTTTAACACTAATTCCGACCATATAGCCTTATATTTTTTGATTTTCAGAGCATAAAATAATCAAACTCATGGCAAACAATGTCATAGAGAACTTTCATCCCATATGAACAAGGTTTCATAAAGCAAATAGCATAAAAAGATCATTTTTCTTCATAAAAATAGCATTACCGCTTATTTTCAGGTCTCGATTTCTTAGTCTTGATTACGGGACTGATTGCCAGCATGCATTTAATGCTCAGCATCTTCAAGAATAGCACTCTTCATGTCTCCATCTATCGGGAAGCAATCCGGTCTCATCTGGACAAGCTTTCCTCCACCATTCTTCAATGTCTTCTTCCACACAAGAACAACCCCTTAAGGGAGAGAGAGAGGGAGGAGAGAGAAAAACTAGAATTGGCTCTCTTCATTCAGGCCACCATTGGACGGGTGAAGACAGGCGATAAGATCGGCCAAGAAGGAGAAGATCAGCCCCAATATCGGTTGTATGGGATACTCAGAGCCTGTCATCTCCATCTCCATCCATGGAGGCGCAAAAAAATGGCGTGAAGATGGCGCCTTCATGCCTCATTCTCTCTCCACGTTTTTTCACCTTGTATGGTTAAAATTTTGGAGGGGGGTCCAAACTCAAAAGGCATGCCCAATTTTGGCCTCCCAAGTGTCCACCTTTTCATATGTTGACAATTTTGTGGCCATTTCCCCGTCCAGTGCCCAAATCGAGTGCTGAAAAATCCTGGGCATCCGGCTTAACATCCTGCATTGGCTGGAAACTCGTGACAACTCACACGGCAGACTGAAAAATTATCAAAAATCAACAAGTGTCGCTCGGACGCCTTTAAAGCACTTGACGCTTAAAATCGTTCTAGTAGCTGGAGCCGCCGCCTTCGACGTTGAATATTTTTCCCTTGATATTCATAAATTTTAGCTATTTTTAAGCACTTCTCAGCATCAAAACTCCACTCTCATTGGCGACCATGGGATAGGGCGACTCAGCCCGTCGAATCCCACAACAGATCTACACAAAACAACCAAAGAAAGCATCAAGCTGATACAAAATAGATACATATTAAAACACATCACAATGCTCACCCTACCCCCTGACAAAACCAAGGCATGACATCCACAAGGAGTAGGCCTAGCATAATCTGATAGAAGGTCTGAAGCTAGTCACTATAACTGACTGCTCCAACACGGCCAAACTAAAAAGAACTATCAAAGAGGTTGCCCTAAGTGGTGGTCTGAACTACCTACCTAACTAAGGACAACATAACTAGGAGCTCCTACTAGGCAAGGACTCCTATTGGCTGATCAAGAAGTATTTTCTTTTAGCACATTTCTTCTTTTAGGGTTTTTATTTTTCCATACTCGGGCATGTAAAAAGGAGGGAGCTGAGCGTAGTGACCCAAGGAGAATAGGGCATCGGCCTTAGGTCCTGTCTCGGTACCCAAGAACCTACCAAGCCCTCGCAAGGTGACACTTAATCCTCTTCTGACGCTCACTTTTATTTTCGCTCCAACCTTCCTTATTTTCTTCTTTTCCAGCAAGACGCCACCCCTAGGAAGACAAGGCATCAGCCCCGAGTCTGACTTGTCCCCAGGAACCTACCAGACCTCCGCAAGGCGATGAATAACTGCTCATAAATTTTCGTTTCTTCTCTTTTCTATGATAGGGGTTAGAACCCCTTTTTACACACCTTTGTATATATTTATTGCCTTTAAGATATTCAGGGTTTCTCTTCCCTCTATCATAATGATTTATCTTCTACAGGTTTCTCTAACTGCCTCACAACTAAGCAAGAACTCCTAGAATGGCTGTCTAGCAGGCTAGCAGAACAGGGTCACTAGGACTACCTTCTAAAATAGGTCTTTTAATATCTGACAATGTCGTTACAGGAGGCAACGACTACTCAGGCCTCCCTCAGTCATACTTAACCTAAACCTGGGACTTCATGCCTTGGGTGTCGGTCCCCAACAAGAAAAGAAAATCCCCTACAAGTACACAGACACATATAGCATAAAAACACGGTACTCGTAAATGAGAGATATCACCTGGATAGGGCCACAAGTGCTTCCATGCAACAAAAGGCTCCTTCCAAGCTCTTCTTCGAACCTGTCTAGTACAGAACTAAAACAAGAAACCATTAACCGCACCTGTACTAAACAGACAACTGGCCCTCTTGGCCTAATGAAATCTCGACGTAATATCCAAAGCAACTAGCCTTCCTAGCATAAAAATAGATAGGTCATTTTAGTCCACGTAATACTGATATCCTTGGCATATACATCACACCCTATCAGACTACCCAGGGTGCCAAGGATAGCATATAATAGATCGACTAGCCCCATGCTACTCATGCAAGTTAGCTAAAAGCTTGATCTTGTGTTTTTTGATCTTAGGTTTTTTTTTTTTTTTTTTTTTTTTTTTGTAGAGATACAAGTCCAAGCCTTTCCACAAATAACTCATCAATAAGGCCGATCCCTTCTTGGGCACTATGAGAGCTGAATGAATGGCCTCAGTGGGCTCGCATGTCCCACATTTATTGTCATCCGAATAAACTAGTCGTTCAAGCGGTTGAGTGGCTCCTTTGGGAGAAAGAATCATAGCTTTGTACTCATTCAAACCTCCCCTATTTGGGTTTTCACATAAATCAGTGTTGTGATCCAAACTAGGTAGAGCTTCAAGCCTAGGCACATCACATGGGTGTATCCCAAGGCAGTGTATATTGTCAGATGTATATCCAGTCTTTTCCTCTTGGGGGTTCATCAACAGAATATATCCAGATGGGATCCTTGGCCTTACATCCAATACTCTTGCCATACTTTTGGAGATTTTGGGTCTCCAAACCCATCTCACATTTCCCTTAATATTCTTGCACTCCCTCAATTTGCTGCACTGGTCTAACGAACTCAATGCAAACTTATCCCTATGGCCAAATGGCCTCACATCCTTATGACCTTTGTGAAGCACAGGTGGACTTTTAGCATTTTTCATCCTCTTTACAAAAGATGCCTTTACTTGTTTACGTCCATACTGCAAAATTTTCCCCATAAGAACCATGCTTTCACTGAAGGGAACAACATCCACCCGAAAGCATGATTCCAATACCAAAGGTTTCTCAAGAGCCTTACTAGCAACAAAATTAGAACCACACATAGAATGCTTATCAACACTCATAGGCCCATTTGTTCTATCCATGTTGCCATCACAACTACCTCTCGTGGAAGTGCTGCAAGCCCTAATGGGACTTACATAGCTTGGCATCTGTTCACTGAGAGGCATGTCATTACTACTCATAGGATGGCCATTTTCTGCTTTGAGATTTTTGCCACCAAGGTTCCCCTCATAGGCTGCCTTGGTATCAACAAGTGAGCTGTCTCCTTGCAGAAATGATTGGAAGCTAGGATGCACTTGTACTGAGCGGGGAAAACTCCAAAAGTTTTCCCAACATCTCTGAATATGCCCCTCATAATCAATGGCATGCAATTTTGCTTCCCTTAGCGACTTAGGATTCTGCAGTTCCACTTGGATTTGCGTATTAATCTCTAAGCCATTCAGAAAGAGCTCACATAGGGCATCATCTGGTAGTGCACTGGCTCTTCTTGGCCAAAGCCTAAGAATACTATCAAAGGCTCTAGCATACTCTTTAACAGAAAGATAAGACTCTTGTCTAAACTGCATAAGCTGCCCTAAGACCTGAATCATAGGGAGCTGCTTTTCATACTCATCTAGAAATCTATCACAAGTCTCCTCAAATGATCTGATCGACCCTCTTGGGAGGCTCCAGTACCATTTCCTTGCCTCTCCCTTTAGGGTACTTGGGAATACAAGCATCCGATGTATATTGTCAAACCCACTTGCAATACAAGTTAGGTCATATTCTCTTAAATGAATCATCGGATCCTCATTTGGCAACCCATAAAACATTGGGAGATCCCTATAAAGAGGATGACATTTAGTCCTCCCTTTTGGGATCAAAACTAGGTCATCAAAATCTTCGTATTCCTCTTGACCTAATACCAGTGTGTTAGGGTCTTTAATCTCTTCCATTTCCACCTTTACTGGTGTGGAAGAGTCACTAATTCCATGGACTTCCCTTTCTGCCAACTCACAAAGTGGTTTAGGGAGTCCAACATTAAGCAATAGGGAATCTATCCCATCATCTGCTAGTGGTGTTCTAGTAAGCCTATTCTCATCTCCCACCACTTTGCTAGAGCTTAGGATAGGTCCTAATGAAGTCTTCCTTACTAACAATGGTTTCCCACACACATGGACATCATCCAATGCTTTATGGATCTTGGCAATCACACTACGCTACCCAACTGCGTCGGGCACTAGCATCGGATGTATCTTTAGATCATAATCATCATGTCCTCCTATGTGCATATTAACCATCATTGTCACAGTCTTTTCTATGACATTATCATCATGAATGATCATAGATGACTGTGTCATCTTAGCACTACTTTCACTTTCCCTTTTCTCTAATCTCCATGGGTTGTTAATCTTAGAGGAAGCTCCATGCGTATTTTCCCATAGTGACCCAAACTCAAGCATGGTATCACTTTCAGGGCAAAGGGTAAAATAGTAAATTACCCAACGTGTCAAAGATCCCACTAGACTGTTCAAGATAGACAAAGTATCCTTTCGGTGTTGGGGATTTCTTGGATTGACCATCATACTGATGAGCAAGGTTTTTATCAGACTAACTTGATATCCACTGCTTCAAGGCGGCTATCGACCAATAGAATAAAGCTAACAGGTCCCTTATGAGACCAAGATTTGAAGACTGCCACTTATCAGCAGCTCCTGGCAGACGCACCACTGATGGGACCTTAAATGGGCTGGCACTGGCTATAGCACTAGCCGGACCTCATGCTCATGACACACAAACACCCTCACGGCCTCGCGGACCAGGAGCGTCTATCAAATGCTAAAGGACAAACTGCCCTAAAGCTTAATTTATGCATTCATAGTTTATAGTCCAACATTTCTCTTAAAACTCCTCAAAGGGAGAACCCTTATACATTGGCAATGCCACGATCACACACATATGGAGGCACTCCACCGGCGCGGAGCCCCACTGCAGCTCTCCTACATCGCAAGGATTGGCCCTTTGATGCACTGCTGAACATATAACACAAACGAACACAAAATCCTCTCAAGGTATCAATATTTTATGTTCGAGGATGTACCATTCCTCACTACATTTTCCCCTTAGGACCCAACGGCTAACCTACAGCTTAGGACATCCTCTCACGCTCATTGTTGGTTACAACCTAAGGAAGACAAGTGCCATGCATCCAAGAGGTTTTTCTGATACCTTTTAATTATTATGCTTAATGCAAATCGTGTATGGCTATGTGCTCAGACAAAAGAAAGATCAGCATCGTGCATAGTGCATCAAGCATTCTTTCCATGAATTTTACTAGCGCGTGTTGCGTTGAAAGGAGGCACCGAGCCATATGCTCATGCTACTATCCTCTTTATTTAAACCGTTTCTAATATGCCAAGTGTAATTCATAGATCAAATCTTTTCTTTATCTTTCAGCGTTTCAGCCCCTCTTCATCCAATTCTTAGCATTTTGTATTATTGATCAGTTAGATAGGGTTTCGATGCATTTTTTCCTTTAAAAAACGATAAATACGCACAAAATATAGAAACGGGGGACAAACCGAGACCAACCTCATTCTTTGCCATCATTATACATTGCACAAACATAGATATAATTTTTCCTAAATTTTCTCAGTCCGTTTCCTATTTTTCCCTATTTTTAAACCCATTTTTTCCATTTTTGGGCTTTTTTCCCTATTTTTTAATAAATAATGACTGAAAATAAAAATTGATTGTGGACTGTGGCCCTGAGGTTCATTGACAGCAAAAACTAAGATTTAGTTAGTGTGACATATCATATTTCTCATTTATATAGCAAAAACCCCAAATTTACCCTTAAAACGCGTGTTTTTCATGTATTTTAACACTAATTCCGGCCATGTAGCCTCATATTTTTTGATTTTCAAAGCATAGACTGATCAAACTCATGTCAAACAATGTCATAGAGATCTTTCATCCCATATGAACAAGGTTTCATAAAGCAAATAGCATAAAAAGATCATTTTTCTTCATAAAAATAGCATTACCGCTTATTTTCAGGTCTCAGTTTCTTGGTCTTGATTATGGGATTGATTTCCAGCATGCATTTAATTCTCAGCATCTTCAAGTACAGCACTCTTCATGTTTGCATCCATTGGGAAGCAATCCGGTCTCATTCGGACAAGCTTTCCTCCACCATTCTTCATTGTCTTCTTCCACACAAGAACAACTCCTTAAGGGAGAGAGAGGGAGGAGAAAGAAAGACTAGAATTGGCTCTCTTCATTCAGGCCACCATTGGACGGGCGAAGACAGGTGATAAGATCGGCCAAGAAGGAGAAGATCAGCCCCAAGATCGGTTGTATGGGGTACTCAGAGCATGTCATATCCATCTCCATCCATGGAGGCACAAAAAAATGGCGTGAAGATGGCGCCTTCATGCCTCATTCTCTCTCCACGTTTTTTCACCTTGTATGGTTAAAATTTTGAAGGGGGGGTCCAAACTCAAAAGGCATGCCCAATTTTGGCCTCCCAAGTGCCCACCTTTTCATATCTTGACCATTTTGTGGCCATTTCCCCGTCCAGTGTCCAAATCGAGTGCTAAAAAATCCTGGGCGTCCGGCTTAACATCCCGCATTGGCTGGAAACTCGTGACAACTCGCACGACAGTCTGAAAAATTATCAAAAATCAACGTGTCGCTCGAGCTCCTTTAAAGCACTTGACACTTAAAATCGTCCTAGCTGGAGCCCCCGCCTTCGACATTGAATATTTTTTCCTTGATATTCGTAATTTTTAGCTATTTTTAAGCACTTCTCGGCATCAAAACTCCACTCTCAGACCCCCTCAAAGTCTTAAGCTCATCGACTAATGGGACGAAGATACGCATCCATATTTTTGACTTTGTAGCGACCGGGGATGAGTAAGCTAAGGTTGAGATGTCCTTTCTTCGTAGAAAGCCATGAAGGGATATTGTAGTTTACAAGGACTATAGGCCACACATTGTAAGAAGTTAAGCACAGACCGAATGGGTTCACGCCATCCATTGCAAGACCGAGCCAAAGATTCCTTGGCTCTCGGGCAAAGTCTGGGAAGGTAGAGTCAATGTGGCTCCATGCGCATGAATCCGCTGATATTCGTTGAACTCCATCTGTGGACCTATTCTATGCATGCCACATTGTCAAGCTCTCCATGTCGGACGTATGAAACATGTGGTTTATGTGAGGGATAAGTGGAAAGTGTCTCAGAACTTTTTGAGGAATAGTTTGCCCTTGCAAGTCTTGTCGATACCTGTGAGCATCACACTTTGGACATGTCTCTATAGTCTCTTATTCTCCTCGAAATAGTATGCAATCGTTGATACATACATGGATGTTATTGTAGTCCATGCCAAGCTTTCATAAAACATGTCATGCATCATCACGAGACTCAGGTATGGTATTTGCAGGTGGTAATATATGATATTTCAATAACCTGAAAAAAATCATAAAATACCTTGAAAAAGCACAAATGTTTTTTATAATAGTGCTGAAAAGAAATCAATGAAGCGTATGTACAAGGTACCTAAACAACTCGATCACACTCGCATCGCTCCATCCGTATTTTGCTTGCACACTTAAGAGTGCAAGCAATATCTTTAGGCGAGATACTCGGCACCCATCATATAATGGTATGGATGCTTCCTCTCTAAGCGGATCAAAAGTCTTGACACCCATGGGAATCAATGCATCGATCATTGCCTCCATCTCAAGATCCAAGATTGTAGGTAGGTCTGGAAGGCTGCTTGTCTCCTCTGGCATTGACGGTATAGATTAGGTAGTGCCTTGCAAGTGGTGGATTGGCTCATGCACTCTATCCATCGCACGCCCACAAACTCTTCTAATTGGCCCCAAAGGGTGCACTCCTCCTTGGGACGAGACGTCACCTCCCTGGATAGAAAATTTGCCAGCCACACCCAATCTTATTGTATATGGTATTCAATTATCTTGTGAGTACAATGCATGATTGATATTAACTTTTCTTACCGTTTGCTAAAAATCCGCAATCACCTGATCAATGATCTCAGATTGAAACTCACCGAATCATTGTACGTGTTCTATAGACAATCGACGTTTTCGTCTAATTGCCAGCTTGCATTGAGAGCAAGAACATGGGACACATTGATTAAGATACGCCTCGCGATCTTGAACAACAAGACCTTCATCGTTTTTCATTTTGTCTACGTTACGACAAACAATTTGTTTTTGTTATCATTCTTTTTTTCTTTCTTAAATTGTTCTCCTTTCCTTCCATCTCTCTCTGTTTTTTACTTTCTTAAATTGTTCTCCTCTCCTTCCATCTCTCTCTCTTTTTCTACGTTATGACTACGACCACAACCACGACTACGACTATGACTACGACCACGACCATGACCACGACCACGACCATGACTACGATGACCATGACCAGGACCAGGACCAGGACCAGGACCACGACCACGACCACGACCACGACCACGACCACGACCACCACAACCATGACGACCACGACTACGACTACGACTACGACTACAACTATGACTAGGACTACGACCACCCACGACCATGACAACCACGATTACGACTATGACTACGACTACGACTATGACTACGAGTACGACCACGACCATGACCACGACCACGACCACGACCATGACCATGACCATGACTACAACTACGACGACCATGATCATGACCACGACCACGACCACAACCACGACAAGGACCATGACCACGACTATGACGGCCACGATGACCACGACTACGACTACGACTATGACTACGACCACGACCACGACCACGACCACGACCACGACCACGACCACGACCACGACCATGACACGACTAGGACTACGACTACTTATATAGAGATGAAGAGAGAGACAAGAGTTAGGGAGAGAGTAAAGTTAGAGAAGAAGAGGAGAGAAGTGAGAGAGGTAGAAATAGAAAGAGAGATAGAGAGAGAAAAGGGATAAGGGGAGAGAGCAGGATTTACAGATAGTATAGGAAGAGAGAGAGGGAAGATTGAGGGAGAGAGAAGGGTTGAGAGAAGAGAGAGGAGAAAGAGAGAGAGATCTGACTAGAGCATTTGACGCCCATAGTCAACACACCGTGGAAAACACAAGCACAAATTGACATTGAATTATGGCATGAAAATCCACCACAAAACAATAGTTATAATACTCGAGGTAGGATTTCAAAGTCTTACTGATTTCAATCGGTCATGGATGCCATACTATGGGTAGGTTGCACTCACTAAGAATAGAATTGGCAATTCACCTCATCTTCTCTCCATCATCAATAGAATTCTCCTTTACCATTTACAACTCACCCACCTTCTCTCCACACTATTGCATGCTACAATCTCTATGAGAGCATGAGATTGGGATGTCCACAGATACCAAAGCATGATCTCTAGCTTGATGGTTGCATATATACTACTACTACTCATGGACTAAACCTTAAAATAGTTATTATGCTCAAATATATGCTTGTTAGAGCAGAAATTTGTTCCTAAGACTATTGTAAGGAAGAAAGAGGGTTAATGATAAAAGAGTGTCCTTCCTTGCAAGTGATTTTATATTATATTTTTAAATTAAAATTTATAGTTGAAGATGAGTTTCCTAAGAGATCTTGTATGTGGTGATGCTGTTTTAGTTTTGTGAAGCATATAAGTGATGCTGTTTTAGTTTTTTGTATTTGTCTTTTTAAGAAGAGATTGATTTTTATGGAATATCCAAAGTTATTTTTGGATTTACGTTATGAAAAATGAATGTTTTTCTAACTGATAGGCTGATTACCTTCGTTGCATACTTGCGTGGTGGAGGCTAGGACAAGCCCCATGTATGAGAGGTCTCTTTTTAGGAAGAACATTATGCTAGGAGGCGCAAGTGTGCTAGGGTTCTCTAGCCATATATCCTGTAGGTTTGTTGAGGATCGGTCTAACCCCTATGAGCCTAGGATGAGCTTACTGTAAGGTCTTATTTCCTTTTCTTTCTCTCCCTCTCTCATTTCCTCTCCCTCCCTCACCCTCACCCTCTCTTTCTCTCTTTCCCTATTAGGTTTAATGATTTTTCTCTCTTTTTCTCTCTCCTCTCCCTCTCTCATTTCCTTTTCTCTCATCCTCTCCCTCTCTTATTTCCTCTCCCTCTCTCACCCTCACTGTCACCCTCTCTTTCTCTCTTTCTCTATTATGTTTAACATCTTTTCTCTCTTTTTCTCTCTCCTCTCATTCTCTCAATTTTTTCTCTCTCCTCTCCCTCTCTCATTTCCTTATGCTCTCTTCCTCTCCCTCTCTCATTCTCTCTCCCTCCCTCTCCCTCTCTCATTTCCCTATTATATTGTCCCTCCCTCTCTCATTTCCCTATTATGTTTAATGTCTCCCTCCCTCTCCCTCTCCCTCTGCCTCTCTCATTTCCTCTGCCTCTCTCATTTCCCTATTATGTTTAATGTCTCCCTCTCCATCTCTCATTTCCTTTCCCTCCCCCTCTCTTTCTCTCCCTCTCCCTCTCCCTCCCTCTTCCTTTCCCATTTCCTCCCCCTCTCCCTCTCCCTCTCTTTCTCTCTCTCTCCCTCCCTCTCCCTCTCTCTCATTTTCCTATTATGTTTAATGTCTCCCTCCCTCTTCTTTTCCTATTTCCTCCCCCTCTCCCTCTCCCTCTCCCTCTCTTTCTCTCTCTCTCTCTCTTTCTCTCTCTCTCATTTTCTCCCTCTCCCTCTCCCATTTCCTCCCTCTCCCTCTCTCTCTCCCTCTCTCTCACTTTCCTATTATGTTTAATGTCTCCCTCCCTCTTCCTCTCCCTCTCCCATTTCCTCTCCCTCTCTCATTTCCTTTTGCTCTCTTCCTCTCCCTCTCTCATTTCTTCTCCCTCCCTCTCCCTCTCCCTCTCCCTCTCCCTCTCTCATTTCCCTATTATGTTTAACGTCTCCCTCTCCCTCTCCCTCTCCCTCTCCCTCTCTCATTTCCTCTCCCTCCCTCTCCCTCTCCCTCCCTCTTCCTTTCCCATTTTCTCCCCCTCCCCCTCTCCTCTCTTTCTCTCTCTCTCCCTCCCTCTCCCTCTCTCATTTCCTCCCCCTCCCCCTCCCATTTCCTCCCTCTTCCTCTCCCTCTCTCATTTTCTCTCCCTCCCTCTCCCTCTCCTTCACTCTCTCTCATTTCCTCTCCCCCTCTCAATATACACAAATTATACAAAAAGCAAGTAAAAGAGAGAGAGAATTCACTCACCGTAAAGACTCGAAGAAGGGTTTGGTGGCTTCTCTTCATGACGGCGGCTCCTCTTCGACCTCCGTACATCTCGTCCTCTTCTTTGTGAACGGCGGCAGCGGCGGCGGCGGCGGTGGGGGTGAGAAGCCTTTTTTCTCTCTTACTCTCCCTCTCAGCAAGACGGTAATGGCCATCACCACCTGCTATACATATCAATTGAAGCATTCACAATTGTTAGAAAATAATATATTTAAATAGACAAAAGTGAATACCAAGTAGTCTTCAGCTACAAAATAAATAAATAGGTTGGAACTCCATCCTAACCTTAATTTAATATGAGTGCACTCTAAACTCATAAACGTCCATTAATTTAAATATGTATTTTGTAGAATCACCCATTGTGAAGTCACCCACGTGCATGTTAAATTAACATGACGCCCGAAAATGACAGGTGTCCCCGTCAGCTTCTCGCATAAGGAATCCATCTTATGTACGAGCCCCGACAAATAAATATTATTTTACAGAATCCATTCTGGAAAAAAAACTCACAAAATCCATCGTGGAATATGCCTCTTGACATTATACCCCCGGGACTTAGGTCACGGCCGTGCATCCATTGGGCCTCTTCAAGAGAATGATTTTTAAACTTAACCAAATATCTAGAATATCTACGGTCAGTTCTAGTGGTCATATAGTTAGTGTCTGGAATAGTTTCGGGTTCAAGGATTTCAGTTTGTTCTTCTAATAAAGGAGGGTTTTCATAGACAGGGTGAACAGGTAATTGGCCTCTAAAAGGTTGTAACAAACTGATATGAAAACTATTGTAGATTTTTCAGTGTTGGGGAAGTTCTAATTTAAATACATTGTTATTGATTTTGTGAATGATCTTGAAAGGTCCATAAAATCTAGGTGCTAACTTAACAACAGGGTGTCTCTCAACACTTTGTAATCTTATCTTTTCAATTCGTAACCAAACATAATCATCAATTTTGAAACTCATAGCTTTTCTTTTCTTGTTAGCTTGTTTTGTGTATGATTGCTGGGCTTTTGCAATCATATCTTTGACTTTAGCAAAAATAGTAGCATGCATATTGGCAATATCATCAACAACTTTAACTTTGTTTGACAATGAGGTAATAGATGCAAGCATTCTATATCCATAAATTATTTCAAAATGTGCTTTCCGTGTAGTTGTATGTGGTTTATTATTGTATGCAAACTGAAGTAAATGCAAGTGTGTATCCCATGTTTGTGGTTTTGAAATTGTGTATGCACACAAAAGATCTAAAATTGTAATGTTAGTAGCTTCTGTTTTTCCATTTGTTTCAGGATGAAATGCAGATGAAAAATAAATATTTGTACCTAAAGTAGCAAACAAAGTAGTCCAAAAATTATTGCAGAGTCTAGAATCACGGTCAGAAATAATAACGTTTGGCAAACCATGGTTAGTAAAAACAATCTTTAAAAACAATTGTGTAGCTTGAGATGCAGTTAATGAATGAAATATGTTTGTTTGCTAAATCAATCTACAATAGTCCAAATTATATCATGATTACCTTGGGTGTTAGGCAAACTAGTAATAAAATCCATTGAAATACCTCTATGGCCTTGGTATGAGAGACAATGAATTTTGTGCAACACAAATGATCGAAATTGAACAGTTACACACAACCTTTTCTCATAAAATATAAATCCATCAGAATAAGACAATGAATCTATTGGAATCTAGTTATTTGCAACTATTTTATTCCAATCAGCTTGAAAAATAGGGTCTTGATCATAGGTATATTTCATAGGGATAAGGGAATCAAAAGGGATCACAGAGATATTATGGATAGTCGGTCTTGTACTCAAGGCATCAGCAACAACATTCTCTTTTCAGGTTGATATTGGATAAGTGGGTGGAAACTTTGAATAAAAGCAGCCCATTTAATATGACGGTCAGAGATTTGTGGCTGACTAAGGAGATGTTTGATACTTTATTGGTCATTTTTTATCATGAATTCAGATCCCATTAAATATTGTTTCCATTGACGTAAAGCTTTTACTACTGCTAGCAATTCCTTATCATAGGTAGAATATTTGAGTTCATATAATTTAAGTTTGTAGCTAGAGTATGCTATGGGATGTGAATCTTACATAAGGATAGCTCCTATTCTAGATCCACTAGCGTCAATGACTACTAGGAAGAATGGTCTATTAAAGTCAAGTATTTGCAATATAGGGGCATGTGTCAAGGCATGTTTCAATAAATCAAAAGACTTTTACTGATTTTTGGACCAATGATACACAATACATTTCTTTAATAATTTTGTCAAAGGTAATGCAAGCAATGAAAAATTTCTCACAAATTTTCTGTAAAAGCTAGCAAGACCTAAGAAAGAACATAATTCATGCACGTTTTTAGGTATCGGACAATTAAAAATTACTTTTATATTTTTAGGATTAACTTTAATACTGTCAAATGAAACAATATATCCTAGGTATTCAATGTGGGTTTGGAAAAATTCACTCTTTTTAGAATTAGCAAATAATTAATTCTCTTTCAATAATTTGAAAACCAAGGATAAATGTTCATAATGCTCATTCTCATTCTTACTAAAAACCAATATGTCCTCAAAGAAAACAATGACACAATGCTGATGCTTCAAAAATATGTGATTCGTCATATGACTGAATGTGGCTTGTGCATTAGTTAGAACAAAAGGCATAACAAAGAATTACTAATATCCCAATTGTGTTCTAAATGCAGTTTTGAAAATATCAAGTGTAACCAATCATCCTTGATGGTATCCAAATTTAAGATCTATTTTGCTAAATATTGTGGCTCCTTGTAGCTTATCCATGAGATCGTCTACCCTAGGGATCCAATATCTATTCTTGACAGTGATCTTATTTAGGGCACGATAATCAATGCACATCTTATAGATGTTATTTTTCTTTTTAACTAATAGGACAGTTGCACCAAAATGAGAACTACTAAGCCTAATGAGTCCTCGAGTTAACAATTCTTCAACTTGGGTTTGAATTTCTTTCTGTTCAATTTGGTTATGTTGATAAGGTGCTTTACATGGTGGTTGAGAACCTGTAATTAAGTCTATTTCGTGATCTTCAGGACGTGTAGGTGGTAAGCTAGGTGGTAAGTTAGTAACAAAAGAATCTTTAAATTGTGAAAGAAATTGTGCATGCCTAGGATGCATCTGATTTTCCTTAGCTTCAATTTCATTCACCCATACTAAATAGGATTTTCTACATTTTCTTAATGCACGTTTAGCTTGTGTATGACTAGGCAATGAAAAATTATCAAAAGTGTGTATACCATGTAATGTGATTTGTTTTCCATTAAAATTAATCTTCATTGTGTCAAGAATCGCGTGATGGGGGGACTTGCTTGAGCTGCTGCGCGAAACACACACTGTACACACAAGACGAAACTCACTCAAGAACATAAGAAGAGAGATGGAGGCCAAAATGTTTTCTTGCTGGTTTCTTCTTCTTCTTCCACACACTATACAATGTACACAAAGTATAGATAAGATACAACATAAAGGAAAGTGGCCTACTAAGTCAAACAGTGCATAACTGACTATACTAATCGACTGGCACTATGTCTTTGCCAGTTGTAGGTAGGTGTAACAAATGAAATATAATAAGTGATAAGTCAGTGGCCATGTGAGTATCATAATGACCACCAACATGCTAAGTTTAGATGTACGGACCCATGTAGCTAGGTGGTCCATCATCAATGTCTGCACGTGTTGAGCTTGCCATCTCAACGCTCCCTCTCAAGCTCAACTCTATCTCTGCAACTCCAAGTAAGCTTTGGAATTTTCGAAGCTTCTTTGCACCCAATGCCTTTGTGAAAATGTCAGCTATCTGATCTTGTGTGCTGACATATACCAAGTCAATCTCTCTTGCAAGTACCTTCTCTCTCACAAAGTGGTAGTGCATCTCAATGTGTTTTGTCCTAGCATGGAACACTGGATTCTTAGCTAGCTGTATGCTGCTCATGTTGTCACAATGAATGACAACTGGACCATCTCCCTGCACATCCAAATCACCTAATAACTTTTGCAACCATACCACCTCACATGCTGCCATAGCAGCACCTCTATACTCAGCCTCTGTACTCGATAAAGCAATTGTAGGTTGCTTTTTGCTGCTCCATGTAACCGTTGCACTACCAAGGAAAACATGAATCCACTTGTAGATCTTTTGTCTGACATGCTACCAGTCCAATCTGCATCTGTGTATCCAAAGACCTGTACATCCTTACCTGCCTCATAAAAAAGTATCTCAGCTCACCCAAATCTTTCATCTCAAAATTCTTCTTCAAGAAGTCCTTAACTTCAGCAATCCCATTGTCACTGTCACCTGTAATAATCAAGTCATCCACATAGATGACTATGATGAACAACCCTGCATCTCCCTTTATCACATAAAGTGAGTGATCAGCATCAGAAATACAAAATCCAATATTGACAAGATACTCTCCAATCTTGTCAGACCATGCTCTAGGTGCTTGCTTCAGCCCATAGAGTGCCTTCTTTAACCTACACACATGTGTGGGATGCTCTAACTCCTTATAACCTACTGGCTGCTCCATATACACTTCTTCTTGCAATTCACCATGCAAGAAGGCATTCGTAACATCCATTTTCTGCAAACTCCAACCTTTGGCTGCTGCCAAGGCAATCACACACCTAACAATTGCCATCATAGCAACTGGACTGAATGTCTCTTCATAATCTATGCCATATGTTTGAGCATAGCCTTTTGCAACTAGCCTAGCCTTATACCTGCTAACTGAACCATCTACATTATGCTTGACTTTGTAAACCCACTTACAGCCAATATCTCTCTTACCCTTAGGTAAGGGTACCAAATCCCAAGTCTTATTAGCTTCTAATGTAGCCATCTCCTCATCCATTGATGCATCCCAATGAGCATCACCAATAGTATCCTCAAAACAAGTGGGTGTTACCCTCAAATGAACAAAGGTGGAAAATCTAGAATAGCTAAAGTAGAAGACAAAGTCCAAGGCAAAGTGAAACGGAAGACAAAGACGCATAGGAAGAAAAGTCCTAAATAAGGGAGAAAGGCGCGCAAGGAAAAGCGCAAGTTAATACTTTAGTAAAAGAGTGCAAGCGCATCATGGTTTAATTCAAGGAGCGCCGGGCTCTCACCCGTGCAATTTGTAAATGTAGATGTGCGGTGAAAAGGAAGCTAGGAAGATAAAAGGACAATGGGAAAAAGAGCCTAGGCCACGGTCGGCCATGTAAAAAAGGGGATAAGGGGATGACCGCCCAAAAGGGATTTAAGGTTTTGTATATAAAGTTGAAAAGTGAATGACAAGCTCATTCTTGTGTGTGGCCAAAAGTGGCTCTCTTCTTCTTCTTCTTCTTCTTCTTCTTCTTCTTGCTTGCTTGAGCTTATGCTTGAGAGAGGGAGTGTGAGAGTGCGAGGGAGTGAGTGTGTGAGGATGAGGGACCTAGGAGGAGAAGCTCTCCATCTTCTCCTCTCTTCTTCTCTTCTCTTCTCTTCTCTTGTCTTGCTCGTGGCGATAGATCTTGGAGCATGGAGCTTGAGGATGGAGCTTGCTTGAAGCTTGCACTTGGATCGTGGAGCTACGGGGGTGCGCGAGAGAGGAGGTAACTCGATCGGCATGGAGGTAAGCTCACTACACCCGTAGATATGGATGGCGCGTCAACTATGTGAGAGGTGCTCGGCTTGGAACGCTTGAACAATAAGTGGTCCGTGGGTCTTGGCGGTTGAGCAAAAGCTCTCACATTTTTGTTTCTGGGACACACAGATTCAAGCCTTGAGTGCTTGCGCGCTTCGAATCGAGCATTGAAGTAGGGTTTTCCCCGAACCAGTGCTTGAGGTAAATAGGTAGGAAACGAGGGAGTTTGAAGAGGTATTCGATCTCCTTAGCAAGTAGGTTTTTGATTTGTTGTTGAATATTAGAGTAGGACCATCCATCTCCATCTCTGGTTTTGATTTTTGTTGCATTAGGTTAAGGTTAGGATATAAAAAAAAAAGAAAATAGTAGGGTTTTCTGTTGCTGTATAACTGACTAAAATAGGGAAATAGGGACACAGATTCAGATTTCTCGCTGGAAGAGTATGAGGGACTAACCTCTGAGGTCACAGAAGGCTGGGATGGGGCAATAAGAGGCCCAGGGGACCAGGAAAGGCCACATTTGACATCCTGCCCTTTGAGAAGAGAGTGAGCTTGAGAGCCAAGGAGAGAGAGAGAGATAGAGAGATAGAGCTGCGGGGAGATCGTCGACGTGCTGATCGATTCGAGTGCCACACCATTTTGAGGTACGCCAGGCGTTTCCCTCTGTTGCTTTGCATCTAATTAGATGGCACGGCACAATTTTGTGAAGTAGACGTCAACCTAGAGGTGTCGTATGCAACTTGCGGGCTGTCGGTCGCGCAGTCAGACTAGTTTGTTCGAGTCCCAGAATAGGATTGCCCTATCTCTAGAGTCGGACCGTCCGACTCTAAAAATATGACCTCTCTGAAAACCGTCTGACTCCGAAAATTGGACCACCTTTCCGATCGGATTCCCAGAATCGGACCAATCCCAGAATCGGACCAATTCTAGAATCGGACCAGTCCCAAAATCGGACCACCTTTCCTGGTCCCCTGATCGGACACTCGACCTCCGATTTTGAAAATCGGACACTCAGACCCTAGAAATCGGACACAAGGAATCGTATCAGGACACTTGTCAAAATCGGACGTCCGATTCCAGAAATCGGACGTGACCAAAATTGGACCACTAGGCCGATCAGATCAACCAAAATTGGACGTTCGATTCTGATAATTGGACTCCTGAAAATCGGACATCTGAGAATCGGACGGAAAAAGTGTCAAAATCGAACAGGTATCTAGAACACAAATTTTGACGCATCTAAACCTTGTAATTGACCCCAAAGGCTATGTAGAGCTAAAGGCACATCACAGATCCATCAATGGGCTGAACCTTAGAGCAAGTAGTTCAAAATTTTGCTATAAACAGTCCTCCAAATTCCGCATGGTGTTTACCGTAACGGCCCTACGGGCCGGGAGGACTGCCCCCCCTGGACCCCAACAGAGGGGGCTCTGCTCCCTCCGCACCTCCCCCAAGTAGGTTGGAGAGAAAACGCACGTCATGACAGATCCTCCAAATTGGACCCTAGTGTAGTAATGGCTCTACACAAGCATGGATTCTCACTTGCAAAAGAGCAACCAAAAGCCCATACCCAAACAGAGAGGAACAGAGATCCTAGGACATCAATGGGCCAATCTAGCCAACAAGGATAAAAAGGCCACACTGCAAAAACACATACGTGTTGCATTCGGATTGCATCTAGTCAAAGCGGAAAGCAACAACATCAAGCTACAACAGCGAGAATGACTAGATATGACAGTCCTGACGATAGATGCTCCTTGAATAGCACTACACTGATGATCCAAGATATAGTGGAGAATCTACATCTGGTCGTGCAGTTGGGGACTCAAGGGCATTTGTCAGAAGGCTTAAATTTACAAGACAAGACCCGAAAGGCGAAGATATAGTAACACTTGCTTATCTTAGGGTCAAACTCATCGCAAAAAGAGAGCATACTATCGATGCTCTGATTAATGAAGGAGGAGATTTTAATATCTTGACCTATGAATCATGCATCCTACTAGGCCAACCAGAACTCACACTGACTAATCCAACTCTTAGCCCTTACGGGGGACACCCACAAGCACTAATAGGGAAGTGCAAAATCCTTGCAACAATCGAAACTGAAAGCTTGCCTATCCTATTTTATGTTCCTCCAAGTAGTGCTAATTATGGGAAGAAAACCCTCCTAGGAAGACCCTTTAAAAGGGCGACCAAGTGTGAGGCCCACTATGTAGCATAGAGGATACATTCGACACTACCGGGTGTGAAGATAGTCACAACCTTTAGCAAGGGTGACCTCATCAAACCTTGAGAGAAAGGCAAGGAGGGTACTAACATAATAGTCAAGCCTGCTAACGAGAGCAAGGACTTGTTGGAAGAGTTGATACAAGCACAGGTCGAACAACAAGAACTAGTGAGTGACACCATGCCTGAAATAAGAAGGTCAAGAGATAAGGCCAAGGACGGGCTTTGGACTTACAAATATCGTAGAAGACCCCAAAAGAAGCCCAAGCCTTATAAACGCAGGCATCGATGGAGGGTCAGCACAACGTCGGAATGGATATCCAAAGAGTTGCTACGTGCTCAAGGCTATTACACAGGTAATCGATGGATTTATGTACCAAAATCCCCTGCTAAACCACCCCTATCAGCTGAAGGCCAGGTTGCATCAGAAGCAACGAAGCACATGAGAAAATCTAAGAGAAACTCTAGGTCTCGAGGCAAGAAACCAGACATGAGTGTTCGAAAGAAAGAGCCTTAGCCTAGCATGCTTAATAAGTAGATGTCATATGTAGCCATTGAGCGTGCACAAAAGTCATTAATGCCCAAAGAGCCTTTGATTTTCTAAGAGGATAACAGGCATTATATGCACAACATTGCTCATGACAAGGCTGATTGCTCAACAAAGCAAATGGCGCAATCGTTTAATAGCCTCAACCAAATCATTCAGCCAGTGCCAAATCCACCTAAGAGTCCTAGATCTCCTACATCCTCAAACGGACAGAGAAAGCACAACAACGGTCGTCAATGGCGGCTGCTCACTCCCAAGCTCTATCTCCATCAAAGCTTCCAAATGTCCAAGAGGTGGGACATGACACTAGCCGTAGCTCTCAGCCCAAGGATATGCTTGTGCAACGTAAAGTGACTAGATCAACTCATGCTCGATCTACATGGATGAATGCTCAAAGGGCAACAAAAGACACGACCACTTCCGATCGCCCTAGGAACCTAACACCGCAATCCACCAAGAGTAGCCAGGCCATTGGATTGGCCGCTACTACTTCCAATCAGGGACCACAGCAATCAGCCCTTGGCCGTGACAATTCCCCTTGCGGAACGTGTCCTTAGTAGTTTACCTGTGGAGGAGGTGTTGCAATCAAATTCCCTGACAACTCTAGCACTTTCAAAGTGCCTAAAGCCTAGGCTGGAGGAGTTAAACACAAGGGAATTGGCTGAAGAGCCAGACTCTCCAAAAAGAGAGGTAGTTGTACCCTCACAACCTAGCAAGGCTATTCAGAAGGTTGAGGCTATGTCCCATGAGGACACACTACAGAGAGAGAATGCTGAGGCCCAACCAAGCACATCAACAGTTGACCTAGTCCAGGGTCTTGAGTCACTGAGAGATGCACCTTCACTGACCAAGAAAAAGAGGAGAAAACAACAAAAACAACAACAAATACAGGTGGTTGTGGACCCTAAGAACATTAACACCAAGAGTGCTGGAGAGCTGAGGAATAAAGCATCGAGTCCATCCACCAATGACCCCATTGATGCCTCTCCTAATAGCAGTGAAATCTCAGACACATCCGTACGCTCTAAAAAATCAAAGAAGTCGTTATCATCAATGGCTGCTTGCAACACTCAATCCACCGACAATAGAACTCGCATTGACCAATCAAGAGTGGATACAACACTGTCACAATAGGGTGACAAATTTATACCAGTCACATCCAAGAGAACCATGACGCAATAACGGATCTCAGGAGAAACATGGAAACCCCGAGAGCATAAGAAATTCTAGCGTTGGCCAAACCTGCTCGTCTAGGCCTGAGCCCCCAGCTATGCTAAAGCCCAAGCAAACTCCTAGAACCTTTCATGAGATAGCAATCGAGCAAGCCCTCATTGAACATATAATTGTCACACAATGCTTAACCGAGTTGGATGCTAAGCTCAAAGTGTTCACACATGTCTAGGTCCTCGCAGACATGGGCGCATTCCCTAAAGAGCAGCTTGAAGAATACTTGCCGTTTCCCTTATCCTGGGAAGAGCAAGAACATCTTGACGAGCACTATAACAAGCTCCTGTATGAATGCATGTGACTCATCTCTTTAACGAGCAAGCCGACGAACTATGTTTAACTGTAACATTCAATGATATGCTCTGCCAACCAAATATCTTAGAGATAGAGCAACTAAAGCAACTATCAGAGGGTTGAAGTCAATTTGAACAACGTTGGTGTGAAAACTGCATTGGAATGGCCAAACTAGGAGCCCAGATCATGACAGTCTCAGAGGAGTGATTGGCCAAATGGCGGTCTCAACGAGACCCAACCTATGTGGCACCAACTTCCTTTCGAGTGCTGACTGCCATTCGAGGTATGGACTTAGAGAACTCTCTGTTTGATAAGGTTCTCACTGAGGAGGAGTTACATATTGCTATAGACTCGGACAAGGCTCCATACTACTCGATGTTGCAAAATATCTATCGGTATTGAGTAAGTTGCCACGAGTACTAGATGCGTGTGCCACACTCCAGTACAATCCGGGGTTCTACAATTGGCTTTTATCCTCATGATGTGACAAGGATTCGTAAATATGTACATAAATAGACAATGACTTTTGTGACCTTGTATAGACAATATCAACACACAAGCAATGATAGTCAAGCGCAGGGAGAAGAGTTGGGTTCAATAGGCTAAGCTTCTCAGGTCCTCCTCTCACTACACATTTAGAAGTTGTGTGACCATTCCCACCTATAGGTGGAGGGCATGCAACCCTCATTGCCACTATAGGAAGCCCTGAGCAACATCTTTGAGGGTGTGGATAGGGTATCGTCCCTTCCTATACACCTTTCCCCTTTATGGTCTATCCTTCCGAGGATGAGCCCTGCCCCACTCCCTGACAACCACTCCACACAACTTAGCATAAGCCAAGATCTGCCAATGGCTGGAGACCAAATGAACATCATCACAGGGGCCATCCCTGTACAACAAACATTGCATGCCTCATCTCTCCCCTCCTCGTCATATACGCTTGATAACCCACACTATAATCCTTTTCATGCGAATGGTTTTATCCTGTATCAAGGCCTAATCCTTGGTTTGCATTTTGCAGGTCCCCCTATGTGGAAGACATGGAGCACCCAGGGCAGCTGGCTTGCAAAGACGCTCTCCGCCATATCGAAGGGAACATGTAGCACAAGCTCCTCTGCCGATGCCCTACGTGCCTAGCCTCAAAAGGTATGCAAAGAAACGAGGTCCCAAGCGACACCGCCCCGGACGTAGGCCGAAGAATCCCCAGGCCAGGGGAATAGAAGCTCAAAGAAGCACACAAGGTGTGGCAACACTGGTTGTGCGAGCCCCCAACAAATGCTCGGGCACCAGGTGCTCAAAGGTAGAAAGGGCAGCTCGAGACAAGGAAGAATTCGATGCATTGTTCAAAAGCATTTTGGAAACGGTTGCAGCGAGAGACTACACCATTCAGGTCCCAGCCAACATCTTCCCTGCCCAACCTCACAGGACCCCCTCACCAAGCAGAGCCTCAGTTGCCTGACCACCCGGACTCACCCCGCCTCGTGCAAATCGAGTAGCCCCTATGATATATAAGCAACTTAAAAAAGGCCATCCTGCCATAATCTTTTGTCATTAAATGGTTAAAGGGGCAAGCTCCCCACTTGTACACACTTCCGTTACCTATCGCTAATATATGCCATGTATTTAACAAGCACCGGAATAGGCATCGCAATCAGCATCATATGATTTTGAAAAAGCAATATCTTAACATGATTGCATTTGTTTGTTGTACTTGACATGCGACTTGCATATACTCTCATGAAGTGATAAGTGGATGCAGGATGACACAGGTCTTCACGCGAATGTATTCAATGTCCAAGTCCCCGCAAGACCACCAACCTCACAAAGAACCGCGACAAAGCCATGCTGCCGAATGTGAAAAATCACCCTTGCGAGTGTCCACATCGCATGACCCAAAGCATAGTCATGGGCTATGCTCTCTTTCTAGGTCAAGCTCTACAGTTGGCTCACGACAGTTGTGACCTCAATTATACCGACATCCATGTCGCAAAGAGGTTTGCAATATCTCAAGTTATCTCCCCATCTCAACAACTGCTTCTCTAACAACGAGGCTAGGGCACAATCATCACTGTAATATCCATTTCTTGAGCCTTCGAAGCTTGACATTTCCAACCCATTGAAAGGCTGATAGCCTCAACATATTGCAATGGTTGTACTCAGGCAAGTCAAAAAAAAAACCAAAAAAAAAAAAAAGAGAAAAGAGAAGAGAAAGAAATAAAGAAAGAAAAAAGAATAAGAAAAAGAAACAAAAAAGAAAACAGAAAAGGAAAAAATAAAAGCAAAGAACGAAAAGATAAGAAGCACCCACGATCACAGCACAACACCTAGGGGTCCTCAAATTAGGTGCATCCAGTGACCTTGGTCGGCTGGCTCCGTCCCTAATCCCCTAGCCTCTTAGCATCACCCACAATTGTTCAGGGCACATCAAGGGAAGGACATACCTAGGGAGCTTGTCTCGCCTATAGTTAGACCTGCTACCCTGCCCCATTCACACGATTCCCTCTTGCACTCTGCCTTAATACCATTGTAATCAATTGTGGTAAGCACCGCTGTCGTGCTGCTGCGCATCTGAGCCGTATACACCTCCATTTTTTTTTGTTGTGCATTTGTGTTATTTTTCTGTGTGTGATTCATTGTGTGTGAGATGCATTACGATAACCCGCATCCAATGTATATATTCCGTTAGTGTGTGTGTGTGATTCTGTTTGGATGCATGATGTGTGTGTGTTAGAAAAATATGAAAAACTGATGCCAAAGGACATTATCAAGCTGATAATTTCAATGATGATCTCTAAGAAAAGTGCAGGGAATTGTGGAATCAAAGGAAGCTTTGTGGAAGCCGATCATCTAATGAAAAAGAGTTGAAGGAAGTCTCTCAAAAGCTGCTTAAGCGAGTAAAGGAATCCTTCAACGGGGCTATTGATAGCACTAGTGAAGCATCGAGGGAGCATTTTGCCACCCAATCCTCAAGGCCGAAGCCGAAGTTTGTGCGCAGATCACCCATCGTAAAGCTGACTGTTAATGGGCCAATTGATGACTCCAAAGATACCCTACGTTAGTCCTCAAGGTCAAAATTAAAGTTGGTGCATAGATCTCCTATGGGGTGTAAAGAAACTTTTGTCAAAGATGAGTTTTTGGTCGCTCAGCTAAAAGAAGAGAAGGGAAGACTAATTGAGACGAGTACGTCTGACAATGGAAAAGTAGATCGAGAGGGTATTACAGAGAGGAATAGGGAGATACAGCAAGCTAAACGCGGAACTCAGGCAAACCAATGTTGAGAGAGAAAGACACAGGAAATGACATTGCTGAGATTGTGAGCAAGTGGACTGGTATTCCAGTGTCGAAGCTTCAGCAGTCAGATTGAGAGGGTATTGCAGGAGTGAGAAGGAGAGAGCTCGGAGGAGCGTTGCGAAAAACTGTTATCTAAGATGTGAAGACTAGAAGGAGGCGTCAAATCAAAAGGAGAGACGTCGAAATTCTGATGAGAAGATGGTGCGAACTGAAGGAAGGCGATGAAGGCTGATGAAGATCAACGAATCCGCAGTTTCAAGAATGGAAGTAAAGACGATGTGATGAAGGTCGTGGACACAGACAAAGGAAAGTCTGCATAAAACAATCAGCGATGCTGCTACGATGGTGGGTGATGAAGGACAAGGAGATGAAAAAGGGGAGAAATCCTAGAAGATGATGGCAAGGGAACAGAGGGAAGGGTTAACATCGAGAATCGCCCGTTACGGAGGAGAATCGAAGCAGCAGGGCCACCCTCAGAGCCTGCGTCTTTAGACTGAAACGTAAGGACTTAATTTGAAACTTTGTCTCAATGAATGGGCGCTGAAATTCTTCCCCAGGTGAGCAACACAGAGCTCATCTCGCTGAGCCGAATAGATCCGATCCCAAAACAGAGCAAATTGCGGATGAAAAAGATGCGAACCAATCTGAATGGTGACCTTCAGCACAACACCGTCTCTTTCCATTGAATGGATGCATCAGATGGCCACGTTCTGACCCAGACCGCCGTCCCTCACTCGACTCGCATTCTGCGGATCGCGCTCGCGAGCAGTTTCTGTGGATCTCACAGGCCAACGTAGCTGCCAGGCTGTAGAGCCTCTCAGTAGAGACCGTCAATACCAAGGAGCAACACAGTACAAAGTCTGACAATACAAGCAACCATTGAAAGGATACAGGTCCAGACGAGGAGGATTATCGGCAGCAATTGATTGCTCTTTCCTACACAGATTCTCCTGTCACGCAGCCAAGTGGCGATGTCAAGTTAAGTGGAGGCAAACATACTCGAAAGATGACAGAAATTCATCCTTTTCCAGACAAGCGCTTCTCAGTGGTGTATCTGGAATCATTGCGCAGGTTTTTTGTGCCAGAATATCTCAATTCAAGGTCATTACTTGCCCTGCAGATTTGGTTAAAGTTAGAATGCAATCAGATGGCCAACTTCAGAAGCGTTTCATGAGCAGCTATCAGTCCTTGGGATTATAAATGCAATTTTTTTGAATCATCCAGTATGATGGCTAAATGTGATCCACAGCATGGAAAATACAGAACCTGACGATCAAAGTGGCTGGCTCTACCTTATGTGGCTTCTTTCAAAGTTCTAAGCTGTGTTGCATATGGAGTTCATAAACAGTATATCCGAATCTTCAATTTTGTACACATTAGGATGTTGAGAACATTCAATTTCCTGATAGTAATTAGTCTTGAAACAAATCTATTCTTATCAGCGACATTTTGATCCTCTCCATTTTGGCATTGATGGAATCGCTCTCCGCAAAGATGGCACCCTTGTTACTATGTCAACACTTACAGCCTGGTTTCTCTGCAGTAAGGATGCCTAGTTTTTTGCCCATGTCATAAACAAATTGCCACTGGTTCTATTTCTAAAATCAGAATTTTGCCATATATGTATTATCTAGCATTCAGAAGTTAAGGTGCAGACAGGTCTAGTTCCTATTCGTTGTCTTCAATTTGGGTGCATTCAAACACTTGGTCTTGATCAGTACCTGCCTATTCTCTCTCAGAAATGGTATGATCTCTATAACAAGTGGCTAATAGAGGCAAGGATGCTTGAAGCTGAAAGGGTCTACTGACCATTCCCAAATTGTTCAGCTCTTATGAGCAGGCGATATCTATTGTTGGCAAAACTGAACTTGAACATCTGAATGTAAAACTGGATATGTACAGCTTTTTCTGAACATGGACCTCATGTAACTCACTTGATAAGGAATATAGTGAACTTTGGCATCAAAACTTCGTTTTCTTCTTGTTAGTTTCTTCCTTGCTATTTCTTGAACCCCGTGTTCTACAGCTCTTGCGTGAACTCTACGACACCGCACGAATGGCCATGAAAAGTACACTGTCCTCATCACACAGGTCCAATAGCTACCCTACCGATAGTGCAGTGTCCTTGTGTTCAATTATGTTATGTCCTGCAGTCACAATGCAAAGGATGTTGCATACACCTTCACGTGTACTTCTTCTCAACATGGACAACTTTGCTTCATCCACACATCGTTATGAGAAACCAGCCCGCGGTCTTCTAACTACGTAATATCTAAGTATGCATGAGCACTCACATAATATCTACACCAAAATATATACACAGTTTGGGTCCTCAAGTGCAGGACAATACTCTTAGCTTGCTTAGAGTTCGACCTGTCTCCCAAACTAATTAAACTATGTCTTGTGCACGATAGAGAAAACTAGCACTATCCCTAGGGAGAGACCACCTATGAGAGGTTTTGAATTGCAGGTATTGAAGACTCCAACGAAAGTGTCGTTCGCTCTTCATCGACGCCCAACTTTGAATTCTTATCCTTTATCATCCTACAAGCCTGCAGGAATCATTATGTGCAAAATCCCCAGCAAACCAACACTTGTGATGGCCATTAGGAACAACCTTACCACCAACCCCAATAACCCTACCACCAACCACCTAGGCCACCAATGTGCCACCAACGACCTTCCTCCACATCACCACCAACACTCCTCCACAGCAACCACCGATGTCCCTTCCACCCACGTCTTCAGTGCATGCCAAAGCTTGCTACCTACGACAGTGAGTACCACGGGACTAGCACTCATCTAGGAGGGGGGTAATGTTAACCCTCAAACGAACAAAGGTGGAAAATCTGGAAAAGCTAAAGTAGAAGACAAAGTCCAAGGCAAAGTGAAACAGAAGACAAAGATGCACAGGGAGAAAAGTTCTAAATAAGGGAGAAAGGCGCGCAAGGAAAAACGCAAGTCAATACTTTAGTAAAAGAGTGCAAGCGCATCATGGTTTAATTCAAGGAGCATTGGACTCTCACCCGTGAAATTTGTAAATGTAGATGGGCAGTGGAAAGGAAGCTATGAATATAGAAGGACAATGGGGAAAAGGGCCTAGGCCACGGCCGGCCATGTAAAAAAGGGGATAAGGAGATGACCACCCAAAAGGGATTTAGGGTTTTGTATATAAAGTTGAAAAGTGAATGAGAAGATCATTCTTGTGTGTGGCCAAAAGTGGCTCTCCTCTTCTTCTTCTTCTTCTTCTTCTTCTTCTTCTTGCTTGCTTGCTTGAGGTTGTGCTTGAGAGAGGGAGTGTGAGAGTGCGAGGGAGTGAGTGTGTGAGGATGAGGGACCGGGGAGGAGAAGCTCTCCATCTTCTCCTCTCTTCTTCTCTTCTCTTCTCTTGCTCGTGGACGATGGAGCTTGGAGCGTGGAGCTTGAGGATGGAGCTTGCTTGAAGCTTGCACTTGGATCGTGGAGCTACCGGGGTGCGCGAGAGAGGAGGTAACTCGATTGGCATGGAGGTAAGCTCACTACACCCGTAGATATGGATGGCGTGTCGGCTATGTGAGAGGTAGCCATTAGTGCTCGACTTGGAACGCTTGAACAATAAGCGGTCCGTGGGTCTTGGCGGTTGAGCGAAAGCTCCCACAGTGGGTTCAACATCCTCAACTAGTTTCACCATATAAGCATAATGGTGAGGTGCATAGCCTTGAAAACCAAATCTTTTAACAGGTTATCTGACCCTACTAGATTTGCATACCACCGGATCACTCAATGGAGCCTTCACATTACTATGAGTTCTCTATACACCTAGTGTCTTGACTGAAGGTGAGAGCAAAGTTTTGAGCCCGGGATGTGCCTAAAATTTGCCAAAAAATTTGGAATTTAGGGGAAAAATATTTAACATCCAAGGCGGCAGCTCCAGCTAGGACGATTTTAAGCACCAAGTGAAATACGACTTTTAAAAGGTGCCCGAGTGACACTTGTTGATTTTTGATAGTTTTTCAGACTTTTGTGCGAGTTTTTAGGAGTTTCCAGCCAATGCAAGATGTCGAGCCGGATGCCCAGGATTTTTCAGAGCTCGATTTGGAGCCAAGACGGGGAAATGGCCACAAAATGGTCAAGATATGAAAAGGTGGACACTTGGGAGGCCAAAATTGGGCATGCCTTTTGAGTTTGGAACCCCCCTAAAATTTATGCACCTTATGAAGCAAAAAACGTGGAGAGAGAATGGAGGAAGAAGGCGCCATCATCTTCACGCCGAAATTTGCACCCTCTCTCATGATGGGGGAGATGGCAGGTTACAAACAACCCATCCAACTGATCATGGCCCCGATCTTCTCCTTTCTTGCCAGTCTTATCGCCTGTCTTCACCCGTGAAATGGATGTGGGAATGAGAAGAACTAGATCTAGTCTTTCTCTCTCCTTCCTCTCTCTCCCTTAAGGGGCTATTCTTGTATGGAAGAAGACAATGAAGAATGAGGGAGGAAAGCTTGTCCGGATGAGACCGGATTGCTTCTGGATCAATGCAGACCTGAAGATTGCTATTCTTGAAGATGCTGAGCATTAAATGCATGCTGGAAATCAGTCCCGTAATCAAGACCAAGAAACCGAGACTTGAAAATAAGCGGTAATGCTATTTTTATAAAGAAAAATGATCTTTTTATGCTATTTGCTTTATGAAATCTTGTTCATATGGGATAAAAGTCCATTATGATATTGTTTTCCATGAGTTTCAACTATTTGCAACCTGAAAATCAGAAAATATAAGGGTACATGGCCGAAATTAGTGTCAAAATACATGAAAACACGTGTTTAAGAGGTAAAATGGAGTTTTTTGCAAAAGAAAGGGGAAATATGAGACATAACATCAACAAAACTTGGAATTTTGCTGTCAAGCAACCTAAGGGCCATAGCCCATAATCAATTCTAATTTCTAGTCATTTTTTATTGAAGAAAATAGGGGAGAAATACCAAAAAATGGTGAAAAATGGGTTTTAAGTGGGAGAAAATTAGGAAACGATAAAAATAAAATTCCAAAAAATCACATAAGTGTTTGTGCAATGTATAATGAGGGTAGAGCACGAGGTTGGCCTTGGTTTACCCTCATTTCTATGTTTCTTTCCGTGTTTATTGCTTTCTCTATAAAGAAATACACATAAAATGACTCTTACACCTATCAACGATTGCAAAACATTAAACGGTAGGGTGAGAGGGGAGGTTGAGTGCCAAAGTATAATCTTAAATCTGATTTATGTATTTCATCATGCCTATAGGCTATTGTTTTAAAATAAAGGAAAAGGCAGCATGAGCGTAAGGCACGGTGTCTCTCCTCGTTTCAGTACATAAATGTTAGCATGGAAATCATGAAAAGATTGGTTTCGCACGATACACAATGCTAATTTTCTTTTGTTTGTGCACTAAACCATCCACATTATGCACTATGCATGGTTCATGGTATCAAAGGAAAAGCTCCTGGAGTGCATAGTAATTGTTTTCTTAGGACTTTGACCCACGATTGAGAGTGTGAGGTTATCCCTTGCCATAGGGTAGAGGGTCGGTTTCCCAAGGGATTGTTAAGTAAGAACACATGGTATATCTCCTGAAAATACGAGAAATATAAAAGAGAGAAGTTTGTGTTCATTTGTGTTATATGTTTAGCAGCGTATCAAAGGGCCAATCCCTACGATGTAGGAGAGCTGCAGTGGGGCTCACTATTAGTCGGTGGAGTGCCTCTATATGTGTATGATCGTGGCATTGCCAATGTGTAAGGGTTCTCCCTTTGAGGAGTTTTAGGGAAACATTGGACTATAAACTATAAACGCATGAATTAAGCTTTAGGGCAGCTTGTCCTTTAGCATTAGATTGACGCTCCTGGTCCGCAAGGCCGTGAGGGTGTTTGTGTGTCATGAGCATGAGGTCTGACTAGTGCTATAGCCAGTGCCGGCCTATTTTAGGTCCCATCAGTGGTGCGTTTGCCGGGAGATGCCTATAAGTGGCGGTTTTCGAATCTAGGGTTTCAAGGGACCCTAAATTATCCATAAAATGGGGTTTGTTCAAGGATGGAAAAACTTGGCTTTCCCCATACAAAACTTACTAATGGACTTAGTTAGTTATGTAGAGCATGAGTCCGCTGCAGAAGATAATTTATGTGATGAAAAGAGTAGCCCATTAGTGGTTACCCCATCCTCTAATACGATGGCATGGGCCGAGGTTCGCCTTGGTGTGGTCTCTACCCAAGAGAAATCATGTTTAACCATCCATCAACCTAGAGGGCATGAAACAAGCATGTTGGAAACTAGGGTAGTTATGGCATCAACAAGTTATCATGCTAAAGCCATGATGCCATGGGAAAGTGCTGATATACGATGGAATATGCTTGTGGTTGAAACCTCCCGTGTAATGCGCCACCATGACGACATAGTAGGCATCACAAGGATGTTAGAAGCCCTAGCTGTCAAGGGAAAACCATTGCTTAAAAGGCACAGTTCCCAAGTTTTAAGAAGTGGTAATGATAAATTTGCTTTAGTTAAGGATCAAAAGCTTTTATATAAACCCGTTATGGACTTTCCTTTTAAAGGGAAAGGTATGAAAGACCCTCTAAGAGGGGATCAAAAGGACATGTTGAAATTTATAGGACTCCCTAGACCACTCAGTGAGTCTGCAGAAAGGTATGTCAATGAGGATATTAACCTCCCCACACCGGAAAGGGTGGGGATGGAAGAGGTTAAAGATCCTAAGAGACTAGACCCAGATCATGATGAATATGAAGATTTTAATGACCCGGTGTTGATCCCAAAGGGGAGAACCAAATGTCCTCCTCTTTATAGGGATCTCCCACAGTGTTTTATGGGTTGCCAAATGAGGATCTGATGATTCATTTAAGAGAATATGACCTAACTTGCATTGCAAGTGGGTTCGACAATATACATCGGATGCTCGTATTCCCAAGTACCCTAAAGGGAGAGGCAAGAAAATGGTAGTGGAGCCTCCCAAGAGGGTCGATCAAATCATTTGAGGAGTCTTGTGATAGATTTCTAGATGAGTATGAAAAGAAGCTCTCTATGATTTAGGTCTTAGGGTACCTTATGCAGTTTAGATAGGAGTCTTATCTTTCTGTTAAAGAGTATGCTAGAGCCTTTGATAGTACTTTTAAGCTTTGGCCAAGAAGAGCCAGTGCACTACCAGATGATGTGCTATGTGAGCTCTTTCTAAATGGCTTAGAGATTAATACGCAAATCCAAGTGGAACTGCGGAATCCTAAGTCGTTAAGGGAAGAAAAAATGCATGCCATTGATTATGAGGGTCACATTCAGAGATGTTGGGAAAACTTTTGGAGTTTTTCCCACACAGTACAAGTGCATCCTAGCTTCCAACCATTTCTGCAAGAAGACAGCTCACTTGGTGATACCAAGGTAGCCTATGAGGGGAACCTTGGTGGCCAAAATCTCAAAGCAGAAAATGACCATCCTATGAGTAGCCATCCTATGAGTAGTAATGACATGCCTATCAGTGAAAAGATTCCAAACCATGTAAGTCTCATTAGGGCTTGCAACACTTCCACGAGAGGTAGTTGTGATGGCAATATGGATCGCACCAATGGGCCTATGAGTGTTGATAAGCATTTTGTGTATGGTTCTAATTTTGTTGCTAGTAAGGCTCTTGAGAGACCTTTGGTGTCGGAATCATGCTTCCGGGTGGATGTTGTTCCCTTCAGTGAAAGCATGGTTCTTATGGAGAAAAATTTGCAGTATGGACGTAAACAAGTAAAGGCATCTTTTGTAAAGAGGATGCAAAATGCTAAAAGTCCACTTGTGCTTCACAAAGGTCATAAGGATGTGAGGCCATTTGGCCATACGGATAAGTTTGCATTGAATTCGTTAGACCAGTGCAGCAAATTGAGGGAATGTAAGAATATTAAGGGAAATGTGGGATGGGTTTGGAGACCCAAAATCCCCAAAAGTATGGCAGAAGTGTCGGATGCAAGGCCAAGGATCCCATCTGGATATATTTTGTCGAGCCCCCAAGAGGATAAGAGTGGATATACATCTGACAATATACACTGCCTTGGGATACACCCATGTGATGTGCCTAGGCTTGAAGCTCTACCTAATTTGGGTCGCAGCACCGATTTATATGAAAACCCAAATAGGGGAGATTCAAATGAGTACAAAGCTATGATTATTTCTACCAAAGGATCCACTTAGCCGCTTGAACGACCATTGTATTCGGATGACAGTAAATGTGGGACATGCGAGCCCACTGAGGCCATTCATTCAGCTCATAGTGCCCAAGAAGGGATCGGCCTTATTGATGAGTTATTTGTGGAAAGGCTTGGATTAGTAGCTCTACAAAAAAAACCCTAAGATCAAAAAATACAAGATCAAGCTTTTAGCTAACTTGCATGAGTAGCATGGGGCTAGTCGACCTATGATATGCTATCCTCGGCACCCTGGGTAGTCTGATAGGGTGTGATGTATATGCCAAGGACATCAGTATTGCGTGGACTAAAATGACCTATCTAGTTTTAAGCTAGGAAGGCTAGATGCTTTGGATATTACGTCCAGATTTCATTAGGCCAAGAGGGCCAATCGTCTGTTTAGTACAGATGCGGTTAATGGTTTCTTGTTTTAGTTCTGTGCTAGACAGGTTCGGAAGAAGAGCTTGGAAGGAGCCTTTGTTGCGTGGAAGCTTCTCGTGGCCCTATCCAAGTGATATCTCTCCTTTATGAGTACTGTGATTTTTTATGCTATATATGTCTGTGTACTTGTAAGGGTTTTTTCCTTTCTTGTTGGGGACCGGCGTCCAAGGCATGAAGTCCCAGGTTTAGGTTAGGTATGTGTGAGGGAGGCCTGAGTAGTCTTTGCCTCCTGTAAAGACATTGTCAGGCATCAAAAGACCTGTTTTAGAAGGGAGTCCTAGTGACCTTGTTCTGCTAGCCTGCTAGGCAGCCGTTCTAGGAGTTCTTGTTAGTTGTGAGGCAGTTAGAGAAGCCTGCCAAAAGAAAAATAATGTTGATAGAGGGAAAGAAACCGTGAATATCTCAAAGAAAATAAAAATATATACAGAGGTGTGTAAAAAGGGGTTCTCAGCCCCTATAAAAATAGAAAAGAAAAGAAAAGAAAATTTATAAGCAGTTGATCATCGCCTTGCGAAGGCCTGGTAGGTTCCTGGGGACGAGTCAGAGACCCGGGGCCGATGCCTTGTCCTCCTTGGAGTGGCATCTTCCTAGAAAAGAAGAAAGTAAGGAAGGTTGGAGCAAAAATAAAAGTGAGCATCAGAAAAGGATTAAGTGTCGCCTTGTGAGGGCTTGGTAGGTTCTTGGGTACCGAGACAAGACCTAAGGCTGATGCCCTGTTCTCCTTGGGTCACTACGCTCAGCTTCCTCCTTTTTACATGCCCAAGTATGGAAAAATAAAACCCTAAAAGAAGAAGAAATGCGCTGAAAAAAAATACTTCTTCATTAGGCTATAGGAGTCCTCGCCTAGTAGGAGCTCTTGGTTGTGTTGTCCTTAGTTAGGTAGGTAGTTCAGACCACCACATATGGCAACTTCTTTGATTGTTCTTTTTAGTTTGGCCGGTGTTGGAGCAGTTGGTTAGTGACTTGCTTTGAACCTTCTATCAGATTCTGCTAGGCCTACTCCTTGTGGATGTCATGCCTTGGTTTTGTCAAGGGGTAGGGTGAGCATTGTCCTGTGTTTTAGTATATGTCTATTTTGTATCAGCTTGATGCTTCCTTTGGTTGTTTTGTGTAGATCTGTTGTGGGATTCGACGGGCTGAGTCGCCCTATCCCGTGGTCACCAATGACAGTGGAGTTTTGAGCCCGGGATGTGCCTAAAATTTTTCTAGAAATCCGGAATGTAGGGGAAAAATATTTGACATCGAAGGCGGCGGCTCCAGCTAGAATAATTTTCAGCACCAAGTGAAATACGACTTTAAAAGGTACTCCAGTGACACTTGTTGATTTTTGATAATTTTTTAGACTGCCGTGCGGATTTTTAGGAGTTGCCAGCCAATGCGGGATGTCGAGCTGGATGCCCAGGATTTTTCAGAGCTCGATTTAGAGCCAGGATGGGAAAATGGCCACAAAATGGTCAAGATATGAAAAGGTGGACACTTGGGAGGCCAAAATTGGGCATGCCTTTTGAGTTTGGACCCCCCTCTAAAATTTTATGCACCTTATGAAGCAAAAAACGTGGAGAGAGAATGGAGGAAGAAGGCGCCATCATCTTCACGCCGAAATTTGTGCCCTCTCTCATCATGGGGGAGATGGCAGGTTACAAACAACCCATCCAACTGATCATGGCCCCAATCTTCTCCTTTCTTGCCGGTCTTATCGCCTATCTTCGCCCGTGAAATGGGTGTGGGAATGAGAAGAACCAGAACTAGTCTTTCTCTCTCCTTCCTCTCTCTCCCTTAAGGGGCTGTTCTTGTGTGGAAGAAGACAATGAAGAATGAGGGAGGAAAGCTTGCCCGGATGAGACCGGACTACTTCCGAATCAATGTAGACCTGAAGATTGTTGTTCTTGAAGATGCTGAGCATTAAATGCATGCTGGAAATCAGTCCCGTAATCAAGACCAAGAAATCGAGACCTGAAAATAAGCGGTAATGCTATTTTTATAAAGGAAAATGATCTTTTTATGCTATTTGCTTTATGAAACCTTGTTCATATGGGATGAAAGTTCATTATGATATTTTTTTCCATGAGCTTCAATTGTTTGCAACCTAAAAATCAGAAAATATAAGGCTACATGGCCGGAATTAGTGTCAAAATACATGAAAACACGCGTTTAAGAGGTAAAATGGAGTTTTTTGCAAAATAAAGGGGAAATATGAGACATAACATCAACAAAACCTGGAATTTTGCTATCAAGGAACCTAAGGGCCACAACCCATAATCAATTCTATATTTTAGTCATTTTTTATTAAGAAAATAGGAAAAAAATACCAAAAAATGGTGAAAAATGGGTTTTAAGTGGGAGAAAATTAGGAAACGATAAAAAGAAAATTCCAGAAAATCACATAAGTGTTTGTGCAATGTATAATGAGGGTAGAGCACAAGGTTGGCCTTGGTTTACTCTCGTTTCTACATTTCTTTTCGTGTTTATTGCTTTCTCTATAAAGAAATACACATAAAATAACTCTTATACCTATCAACGATTGCAAAACATTAAACGGTAGGGTGAGAGGGGAGGTTGAATGCCAAAGTATAATCTTAAATCTGATTTATGTGTTTCATCATGCCTATAGGCTATTTTTTTAAAATAAAGGAAAAGGCAGCATGAGCGTAAGGCTCGGTGTCTCTCCTCGTTTCAGTACATAAACGTTAGCATGGAAATCATGAAAAGATTGGTTTCGCACGATACCATGCTGATTTTCTTTTGTTTGTGCACTAAACCATCCACATTATGCACTATGTATGGTTCATGGTATCAAAGGAAAAGCTCCTGGAGTGCATAGCAATTGTTTTCTTAGGATTTTGACCCACGATTGAGAGTGTGAGGTTATCCCTTGCCGTAGGGTAGAGGGTCGGTTTCCTAAGGGACTGTTAAGTGAGGACACATGGTATATCTCCTGGAAATACGAGAAATATAAAAGAGAGGAGTTTGTGTTCGTTTGTGTTATATGTTTAGCAGTGCATCAATGTCAAGATTGTGGGAGAGAAGGAAGGAGTCTCGCTTGAAGCTTTCTTGCTTGCACAATGGGGGAAGACACACAAGGGTGGAGGCTGAAAACAGTTTTCCTCTTCTTAGTTGTGTAAGCCAAAAGAACTCAAGTACAAAGAAATAGAAGAACCCTATATATGGGTCTCAAACCAAACTCAACTAACTAAGGTGGCATACTAACTGAGCCACGAACTAGAGTAGATAAGGATAGCTATCATGTAGCTATTATTCATGGGCGGTGTACCAACCGCGTCTGCAACTGACAAGTCGGTGACATAAATATACAACGGTCACCCTGGCGTATCACGAGTGGAGCTCGATATCTCAACAATCAAAGGGCCAATCCCTACGATGTAGGAGAGCTGCATTGGGGCTCCGACTATTAGTCGGTGGAGTGTCTCTATATGTGTATGATCATGTGTAATAGGTGATGGGACCTAAAATAAGCCAGCACTAGCTATGGCACTAGCCGGACCTCATGCACACAACAGACAACCCTACCACACGCCCTCATGGGCCAAGAGCATCTAAGACTCACTCTACACTAAATGCTAATGCCAATTCTGCGTTTGTATTAAGTCATAGTCCAAAGTTTACCATCCCTTCTCCTCAAAGGGAGATCCCATAACATATAAGCATAATACCTCGTAGCACAAACATAGGGAAGCACCTCTTGGCTGATTGTCGTGGCTCCACTGCGACTCTCCTACACCTTGAGGATTGGCCCTAAGATGCGTAGCTCCAACATAAAGTACATACGATTCAAGCTCAACTCTTTGATTTTGAACGTATTCCAGGAGATACCATGTGTCCTTACCAAACAATTTCCCAAGAAAACAATCAACTAACCTACAGCTTAGGTCGTCTCACACACTCAAGCGTAGGTCATCATAACAGAAAATAGGTATTATGCATTTAGTTCTTTGTATTCTGATATCATGGTTGATATGCATATGCAAAAGTGAATGATCCTAATGTGCTCAAACATAATTTTCAATCAAAAATGTGTCGTGCACAACCAGGCTTTCCAATGCTCATTTACTAACTCATTACGGCGATGTAAGGATAGCACCAGACAATGCTCATGCTACTATCCTCTTAATTAAAATACAATGAACCCTATATCATGATATGCATTAGCAAAATCATGAATAAACAACATCCAAATCGCATCATTCAAACACCCCACCCCCTACTTTTAGGTAGTGCTTCTGTTGCATAAGTGTAGGGGTTCATTTTGTCATGCTTTAATATATGAAAAGCGATAAATCACGAACTTTGATAAAGAGATATGACAAAATGAGTCTGAACCTCATGCTCTACCACTACCATACATTCACAAACACTCATTATATTTTTCCTTATTTTTATGAAGTGCATTTCTTTTTTTTTAAATTTTCTTATTTTTATGCATTTATTTATCAATAATCACTTTTTTTAAAAAAATTTCATGCTAATCATTTCAACATGCTGAAACTCAATTTTATTTGCCATTTTTCCCCATAGGAACACATTTTACCCACTCGAAATGACAAAACCATCATTTTTTCCTTAAAAATCCAAAACCCCCACTGCCTGACATAAGCCAAAATGGGATTTTTAAGGAAAAAATGATGGTTTTTCAAGGTGGGTCTTTAAAGCACTTTTGGCACCTGTCTTTAAAGACCCACCTTGGAAACCATCATTTTGATACTTTTCCAAGATGGTTTTGGGTTTTTAAGGAAAAAATGATGGTTTTCCTTAAAAACCCCATTTTGTGAAAATTTTCCAAGGTGGGTCTTTAAAGCACTTTTGGCACCCGTCTCTGACTTGCCACTTGATATCGTACTGAGTGTAGGCTACCTACGATGAGATTAAAATTTTCTTTCAAATTCAGATTTTTAGACAATTTTCTGGCACATCTCGGGCTCAAAAGTTGATATAGAAAATACTCAACAAAACACATCATAGCTCTCACCCTACCCCCTATCAAAACCAAGGCATGAAATCCACAAGGAGTAGGCCTAGCATAATCTGACAAAAACCCAAAGTGAGTCACTAACTGACTACTCCAGCATGGCCAAGCTAAAAAGAACTATCAAAGAGGTCATCCTAAGTGGTGGTCTGAACTACCTTCCTAACTGAGAATAACTCAACCAAGAGCTCCTCCTAGGCGAGAAATCCTATAGCATGATCAAGAAATACTGTATTTTAACACATTTTTCTTTTAGGCATGTATCTTCCATAGTCGAGCGTGTAAAAATGAGGGAGCTGAGCGTAGTGACCCAAGGAGAACAGGGCATCAGCCTTAGGTCCTGTCTTAGTACCCAAGAACTTACCAAGCCCAGGTGGAATTTAACCCTTTTCTAACACTCATTTTATTTTCGCTCCAACCTTCCTTATTTTCTTTTCTTTTCAGCTAGATGCCACCCCCAGGAAGACAAGGCATCGGCCCTGGGTTTCTGACTCGCCCAGGAACCTACCAAGCCTTGGCAAGGTGATGTACAATTGCTCAATGATTTTTTCTTTCTTTCCTTTTCTATTTTTATAGAGGGGATAGAATCCCTTTTTACACACCTCTGTATATTCATATATTGTCTTTCAAATATTTAGGGTTTTCCCTTTGTATCATTATTTTGTCTGGCAGGCTTTTCTAATTGCCTCACACTAATAGGAACTCCTAGAATGGCCACCTAGGAGGTCAGCAGAACATGATCACTAAAACTCCCGTCTAAGACAGGTCTTTCACCACCTGACTGCCTTTGCAGGAGACAATGACTACTCAGACCTCCCATATACATACATAACCTAAACCTGGGACTTCATGCCTTGATCGCGCCGGTCCCCAACAAACAAAAAGAAAGTACGCCTTACATACACATGCATCATTATTTGCTTAAGGGAAAATACTTAGGAAAGGGGATGAAACCACCTAGAATGGACACAAGAAGCTCCTTTGCAAACATAAGCTCCCTTCAGTGACTTCGTCAACCTGTATTGTGCAATCACTAGAATAGAAAACCATTAAGCGTACTTGCACCAAATAGACATATGGCCCTCTTGGCCTAAAGAAATAGCGCATTTCACTGCAAACTAACTGGCCCTCTTGCCCTGAAGAAATCAATCATGACACTAAAAAACTGACTAGCCCTCTTGGCCTAATAAAATCAAACATTAAAACCTTAAAGCAACTAGCCCTCTTGGCCTAATGAAATCAAAAAAACCAGCGCATATATATCCCTCCTTGAAAACATGCAAATATGTGAAAACATGCTCCATTCCAAGGGGAAAAATAGGGCTCTCTTCCCTAAACTAAATGCATCAAGTTGTGACCCATCCCTCCTACATATATAGCAAGAGGGGTACGCATAAAATGTCGTTTGATCAACCTATGGGTCCAAGGTAATAGTGGTAGATGGGTCTCGGCTACTCTGCGCATTACCCATAGCAACCATTGCCTGCCATATAATGTGTGGTCTGATAAAGTTCCCCACAAAGGACCAGGTCTTGTCTCATTATCAATAGCAACACCCGGACTAGGACCACAATTGAAGAGGAGGTCCTCTTCATAAGCTGAATTGGCTAATGAATCTGCAAACAGATTTCAAGAACGTGGGATCAACTGAAGAGAGACACTCTCAAATTCATCAAGTAGGGTTATAGCAATTCGATGATACATGCGAAGGATAGGATTTTGGACTGTCTATGTCTCATTTAGTTGATTTAAGATTAGCTGGGAATCCCCTTTTACTTTACCACCTTTCTTGGCAATATTCAATCCCATAATCAGGGATTTATACTTCGCCATGTTGCTAGTGAATCCTACCCCGAGATAAACAACTAATTTCATTATAACTCTACGTTGAGGATCTTGGATAACTACTCCAACCCTCCCTTATTTATTAGGGTCCCTAGACGCCCCATCAAAGTATAATGTGTACATCCACAATGGGTTTACACAACTAGCCATCAAGAACTTCCCTATTTGTAATTATGATAGTCAAAATTCAACATACTTAGAGGATGAACTGACAAATCCATCCCACCTTCTTCATTAAACTCAACAGGGATGCTTGTCAAAATTTGTAAACAATGATGGTAGAAAGCTTGGATTTCCCACACGAAGATACTGTCTTCTTGCTCAATCAATTTTTATCCTTTGCTCCATCAGATAAGCTTCCCTTGATGATATCTTTTCTCTAGATATCGGTGCTTCAAATAAGGGACTAACCACTCCATCAACCAATTTAAGCTCTCCTGCAGGTCTCAAATCAACCCCAGCATGGACCTACAATGCATTTATCGCATTAGCATACTAAAAAATAATAAGGTTTAATCTTATTAAGATTAACCTTATTTTTAAATTCCACTCCCTGTAGATCAACTAGTAAAGCCGTGGACTTATTTTTACCCATCTTAACTACCTTGTAAGGGCCATTCCATCTAGGTTCTAGCTTCTGGGAAATAGCTCCCTATGTGCATCGTAGTATAGAACTAAGAGTCCTTTCTTAAAGGTATATTTCTTTTCTTTTAAATCGTGCAACTGCTTCATTCGATGCTTAGCTACTTCTTGGTGCAACAGACTCTGAAATTTAAGCTCATCCAAGTGGGCTAGAGTCAAAAACCACTCGAATAGGGCATCTTCATCACCCAAAGAATGACTGATTGCGAATGTTATGGTTGGCAACTCAATTTCTAAGGGCAAGACACACTCCTCTCCATAAACTAATTTGAATGGGGTGTGGCTAGTGGCTCATTTAAATGTCATGTTATACACCGATACTGCCACATACAATTTTGTATCCCAGTCACGTTTCTTTTCGGAGACTATCTTGAATAGGATATACACAAGCTACTTATTGGTACTTTCAACAGCCCATTTTCTTGCGAATTATAGGGGGTCGTCTTGTTATGCTAAATTTTACAGGTTTTAGTCAAGCTTTTAATCACCTTGTTTAGAAAGTCAGCTCCATGGTCCGATACTATTTTCTTTGGTGGACCGAAACAATAGATGATATGCTCAAGTAGGAAACTAGCAGTCTCTTTGCATTGTCTTGCCTCATCACCCCTGCTTCTGACCACTTTGTGAAGTAATCAATGGCTATTATAATGTATCTCTTCTCAGTAGTAGATGACAGGGTAATAGGATCCGCAAAGTCGATGCCCCACTTCTCAAATGGAAGGGCAGCCATAATCGGAGTAAGTGGGCACTTCATATTCTCTCTAGTATCATGTCTTTGACATGTATCACATCTCTTAACATAGTCAAATGAATCCTCCAAGATGGATGGCCACCAATATCCAACTCTTAAAGCCTTCTGTGTCATCAACCGCCCATCAAAGTGCCCCCCACAAGCGAAGTCATGGCACTCCTCCAATATAAATGGAACCTCGTCAAGTATCACACATCGGCAAGATAGATATCATCAACCCCTTGTCGATATAGTGTTCTTGCGATCAAGAAAAATTTCAATGCTTGCTGTTTAATTTTCCTCTTCTCGAATTTTGATAAGTAGCTCTAGTCTCTCCCGTAGATAGATAGTGCGTTATAGTAGCATACCAAGAGGAAATAGACGTCATATCAATCTTAAACAATGTTTTCATGTCACTTCCTTCAGCCAATATCTCTTTTGGCTCTCTGAAATCCACAAGACATTCTAATATTTTGTGTAGCTTCGGTGGCTTGCTCTTAATCTCATAATCAAACTCCTACAAAGTGATGAACCACTTTGCTAAACGATCAAATGGTTGTAACTTGTTTAGCAACAATCAAAGTCCTTTTGCCTTCGTATAAAAAACCACCTTCTCATAAAGAATGTAGTGCTTGAACTTTTTGGTTTCAAATACCATCGCAAAAGGCACAACTTCTTCATGTAGGTCTAGTTAATTTCTGATTTGCCCAACTTTCGACTAGCAAAGGTTATTGGATGGTACCATTTTTCCTCCCAAATTTGGGCCAAACAGCAGCTAATACTATACATGGTGCATGCTAAAAATATATAGAACATTTCACCCCTTTTAGGTGCTTTTAAAACTTGTGTTTTGGCAAGCTCCTGCTTCACATCACCAAAAGATATTTTGCAAGCATCACTCCATGCAAACTCACAGCTAAAGGACAATAGGTTTGTCAGTGGCAACGCTCTTTGTGCCAAGGCATTAATAAACCTATGATAATACCCTACTGATGACAGAAAGCTATGTACTTTGGAGTACACAGTGGACTCATGATGACTATGGCATTGATCTTTTCGGGGTTAGTTGTTGCGATCCCTATGCAACTGACCACATGGCCTAACAACAACCCATAAGGCACTCCAAAGACACACTTCCGTGGGTTAAGAGCTATGGATAATTTTCTGCAACGCTCAAAACACTTCCGCAAAATCATCAACTGCCTTTCTCTTATGGTGGCTTCCCCCAGGTCATCAATTAACACTTTCAACTCCTTTGGGGTGATGTCGCCAAAGGTCTTGTCGGTTGCATTACATAAACCAAATGCCATCACATGGTACGCAAAGGTACCGAAGATAGTAATAAATGTCATTTTTAGATTTTCTTGCTCAACAATCACCATTTGGTTATACCCCGCAAAGCAATCCATGAACGAATATATTTTCCTACGTGCTAATTGATTCGAAATTTGGTCTATACATGGCAACGGGTAGTGGTCTTTAACAATCTGCTTATTCAGCTTTCTAAAGTCTATATAAAGCCGGATTTGATTATTATTCTTCTTTTTTATCATAACTGGTAAACACCATTCAGTATGCTAAATAAGGAAGATCAAGCCCGCTTTTTGCAACTTCTATAGCTCCTCAAATAGCCCATCCCTTAGTTCAAAAGGCATGCACCTTACTTTCCAATGTATGGACCGACTTCCTTCCTTTAGAGAGAAATGATATGCACAGCCAAATTGGGAGGAATACCCCTAAGTTCGTCATAGCTCCAAGCAAAGATGTAGTTGAACTCTTGAATTAAGGGCATATAGTCCTCTCTCTCTTTCGAACTAAGCATGGAACCGAATTTAATTGGCCGCAAATCGTTCGATGTACCAAGGTCCAACTCAATAACATTGGCATCTCTTATTCTATTTTGAGGCTCTATTGTCTCCTTCAATGTTATCTGATAAATGTCCTCTCTAATGGACCCTTCTTTAGATCCATCACTCAATGATGTCTCACTACCATATGGATCATCTACTATTTCTAGTTCAATAGAGGATAAATGAGCTCTCTCACTATGAGGAGAGTCAGGGTAAGCATCCCCTATTACACGATTGGCATCTCTACCTAGAATCACTCGATCAACGTGTATATCGACTTGACAATCTGTTCGTAAAATCCATGGCCTGCCTAGAAAAATTCGATACCTAGGATGTCCTGCAAGCCTTATCACCCGAAAGACCAGATAGCATTCCGTGCTTGCAACAGTAACGTGAACTTTAGTGATGCAACCTTCTGGTTTCCTAAGACTGTCATCAGCCATCCTAATAAGTGTGGAGCTAGCTTCTTGAATTTCTAGACCTAGCCTCTCCATCAAGTCTAAACTCATAATATTGATGAAGAATGCAATGTCCACGATAGCATGCTCCACTAATATTCCATCCACGTATGCTGGAACATTGGGACAATGCTTTTCAGCATGATCAAACCAATCTTCTCCCACTCGTGCTATGCCCAAAGGTTCTACAATATACCCACTACGTAGGATTTTCTTGAATTCCTTGCGTATTCCTAGAGACAGTTTAATCAATTGCCGAAGATTCACATCTGGTTTCACTTTGCAAAGAGAACTTGCTAGATCAAAGTCATGATAGTTAGCCAAAGTTATCTTCTCTTGCCAAACCACTCTCTCCTTTCCGGCGTTGGTGCCTCTTTTACTTTTGCCTTCTTTCCTAGCAATCCTTTATCCTTCTTGGGATCAACTTTACTATCAATAGGCCTTAGAGGTCCACCTTCCATATCAGGATTCAGAACTTTCTTTCCCCTAGCATCTTGGTTAGGGTTTCTCTCAACAGGTTTTACAGTTCCTTTGTCACCCTCTCGTGTCTTTTGACCTCTTGTTATGGCTCGTAGATTAGAAGTTTCAGCATCATTGATACATACGGCCTCAATAAAACTGACTCCACTTACTACAACAAAAAGGCTCCATAGATGCGCTTGTAGACGCAATATTTGAAATGTGTTAAAAAATGTCGGGCGCGTTTATTACCGCGTCTACTGCTGCGTCTAATCAAAGCTACACGCCCATATAGATGCGCATATAGACGCGCATATTGATGCGCTACGTAAATATATAATCATATTTATAAAAAAGTGGATATATTCATATTGTGCGTCTATACACGCATGTATCTTCGCGTCTAAAAAAGCGCTTACTCTGCAAGTTTTTGACGAGAATAGACGCGCATTTATCCGCAATTTAAATGCGCTGATAGATGTGCAAAACAGAGGTGTGAAAAAAAACCAGAGAGCATGTGGCTTTGCAAGCCACATGCTCTCTGGTTTTTTTTCCCCCCATCAACATCAAATTGTATGCTTAGGAAAAACAGAGAAAGATTATTTCGAAGATTTTTGTACTAAAAACAAAACAATGTATGTAGAACACGAAATTTCATATATATAGATGAAACGCTTTTACATGATGAGTTCTAGTGCTTGTGACCTCAAGCATGGTCATGGTCGCAAGCACTAGCTGAAAGTAATACATATCAAAAATAAAAACTACAAGCCAAGGGGAGGCATGCATGCATTGGGCTCCTCTACATCTCCTCAAAAGACGCATCATCATCACTACCACCACCGCTGCTTGTGCCGCTGTTGCTGCCGCCACTACTACTGCTAGTTCCCCCTTCGCTATCCTCAACTGCATTAGGGTTCACCTACACAAAGGATTAAGGTATATAAATACCATTACAAACAATAAATTAGAGTTACCTATATTTTTCATGTAAAAAATAAAACATACCTCTTCTGGTTGTGGAATCCTCATGGCACGATTATATTGCTCCTCCGTGATGAGTCCCTCCTCGTAGAAATGCTGCCAAGTGGACGGCCGATTATGACCTCGATGGTAGCCTATCTCTCTAGGAGTAGGCATCCTACCAACGATATGATACTACAAAATAGCTTGAACATACAACGTATTAGAACACACTACATAATGAAGTGAAACAAATTACAAAATTTAATTTAAAAAAAGAAATCAAATAATACTTACAAACTCAGCCTCCCATGACTCCCTGCCACTTGATCCATAATGCAACGATCCCATGGTTGCTATCTGGATACGTCGCGCCTCTGCATGCTGGTGACTTGTCCTTTTCTCTGCTGCTCTCTTCTTGGCCTCTTTCCACTCCCTGCGGTGGCAATTGGGTGGTTGGCTATATCAAAGGCGCCCCTGCTCTTGTCTCTGCAGTGACTCCTTGGCGCGTGTCATAAGGTGAGACCTCTTGTTATGAAGCGCGTCTCTCACCTTTGACCGTCCCCAATCATCTGAGAATCGTGAATTCTCGGGATTAGGGTACCTTCTATGTACTACCCACAGCACCTCTTGCCACAAACCATTTTTTTGGTGCTTGAAGGGAACCATTTTTTGGCATGCATGAGCCTCCACAAATGCATGTGCTTCTGCAGATACATGTGCTTCGGCTGATCCATGTACTTCAGCTGATCCCCATGCATCAGAGCTGATCTGTTAGTATGCATAGTGCGTGGAGTACCTGTTAGTAGAGGTGTACCAAGGTTTGGTGTGCCAAGGTTTGGTGTTTGTGCGGCAATGCTAGGCAAAGATGTGATAGGTGTCCCAGACATGACACTGAAAACCTCCTCTGCAGTGGGAGGGCGACCAAGATAATTGGTCATCTCCCCCATGGATTGCTCCTTGTTTGGAAAACCTCCAAAAAAGCTACTAACACCTCTAGAAAACTCCGCTAAGGTGTTGTTTATGCATTCCAACTCAGGATCAGTGCTGGAAGATCCAGGATTCCACATCTACACAAGAAAAATCATATTATCCTGTGCAGATAAAACATATTACATGCTGCGTCTATATCTGCGTCTCTGTGTGAGTCTATCAGCGTGTCTATTTCTGCGTCTATACCTACGTCTACACTGTCATCTAGACGCAATGACAGACGCACACAATCGGACCATTTTTTTCAAACTTGGTTTAAAAACGTGCAAAAAAACCTCCATAGATGATAGTCTATAGCATGTAAAGAGAGCGAGAGAGAGAGAGAGAGAGAGAGAGAGAGAGAAATAGACAGAGAAAGCAAACAAGATTGAGAGAGAGAAGAAGAACTCACCTTCTTTGCTTGTTCTGACGGGTGGCGGCTAGGTTGCAAGCTCCTTTTCCTCCTTCTCCCTTCCCTTGGTAAGTTGCTTGAATCTTCTTCTCTTCCTTGTTGTTTGGCTCTTGTTTTTTACTCTTTGGCTCTTCCTTCCTCCTTTCCTCTTTTTACTCTTATTTCCTTCCCTCATTATCTTCATGAAGTGATAGATAGACATGATTAGTGATGTCGAGCTCGAACTGCAGAAAACGCGCAAAAAATGCAAGAAAGCACTGGTTTGAAAAGAAAGCCACAATTTTTTTTAAAAAAATTTAATATTTGTGTAGCGCGTCTATAAGCGCATGTATATGCGCAGATAATACATATTACATGCACTAATAGATAGACGCGCAGTAACAATTAAACTGATTAAATGCTAGCTTTTGGTTGTTTTTGGATCAACATGACATGACTTTTCTAGTCTTTCAATATCAAAATGTTTGCCTCCATGTTGTAAGTATCAATGCATGCATTTAGGGAATATGACATATATACCAAATGAAATCAGATTTGTCCTTATGATCCAAGTGTAATTATGTCGTCATCTTCTACTAGTATGGGACATACTGAATCAACAAACAGTACATCCTCCAGTGAGGATGAGACATTGCGTCTTCACAATTGAGATGCTTGGCTACGACGAAAAATCAAATGTATGTGTGATCGTTGTTGAGGATGTTTTTTTCGAGCACGTCGAATCACAATGTCACACCTCAGAATGTATAGAGAGTGGGACCAATAAAAAGGCCCAGTAATTTTTATTGATTTATTTGCACAAATATTATTGGTCTATGTTGCGTCTTTACCATTAAACAAAATCTCCTTTTTTTAATTGAGTAGGATGCGGTACCACATCCTCAAATGGTCCCTCCAGGACGTCGAGAGGCTGGGAAGCATCGACGCGAGGAGGCAAAGTCCTCAAGAAGAATAGAGACTGATGACGACCATAGTAGCCCTCTTCAAATGCCCCATCAAGTTTTGGAGGAAGAGATTTTGGACAACATGATGCACGATTTATTTTTCCATGAGGTTCGGGGGGAGGCGCCACTAGAGAGACAGATGACCCGCTACACATAGCATCGAAAACTCCATTTTACGAAGGTTGCACCTACTCCATTCTTCGTGCATCTCTCGAGATACTGAACTTACAAACTATTTATGGATAGAGTAATGCTAGCTTGAATGCATTATTGAAGTATGTATCATTTGATATTAATTTATAAATGCTTCTAGACAATATTCGCGGTTTGTTAACTCTATTTGCATAATATATGCAGGTTATTGTCACAAATGCTTCCAAATGAAAATAAATTACCAACTAGAAGGGAGTAAGCAAGGCATTTCCTGACATCTCTTGGAGGTCTACATTACGTTAAAATCCATGCATGTGTCAATGATTGCATCTTGTTTCGTGGGGATCATGCATCTGCATGACACTGTCCTATTTGTGGTGAACCAAGTTACAACCAGGAGATGAAATCAATGGATGTACCTCGTAAGGTTTTGCGACATTTTCCTATTATCCCACGTATTCAACTTATGTTTAAGTGTGAATCTATTGCGAGACTCATGTCGTGGCATGCTAGTCACCATTCAAGTGATGAAAAGTAGAGAATTCATTCAAACACACCAGCTTGACAACACGTAGACAATTTGTGGCCTACTTTCAAAGAAGAGCCTAGAAATTTGAGATTTGGTCTAGGATTAGATGGAATAAATCCATTTGGCATCAAAAGCACCTCATATAGTGTATGGCCAGTGGTATTGGTGAACTGTAATATCCCTCCATCCATGGCAATAAAAAAAAGGACATGTAATGTTGTCCCTTTTGATTCCTGGAAAACACAAAGTAAAAAACATGGACGTTTACTTAGAGCCTTTGATCGAGGAGCTAGAAATGCTATGGAGAGGTATTGAGGTACAAGATGTGAGTGCATCATTGTCCTCTAGAGATTTCACTTTAAAGGGCATGTTGTTGTGGACCATGCATGACTTTCCAGGCTATGGAGAGTGTTCAGGTAGTTGCATACTCTATTTTATTCATTCTTACCCTTAATCAAATATATGTCATCATTAACCCACTTGTTTTTAGAGGTTTAACTACATCAAGATATCGTGCATGTCCAATTAGCGGTCCCTCTCTGGTTTCTTCTAGACCGACACGCTTGAAGAAGGTTATCTATGACAATCATCATCGTTTTCTTCCTATTGACCACCCCAAATATGCACCCCCCACTAATGGAAGAACTCCACAATCTCTGACCATTCAAGATTGGAAGGACACTTGGACACACGCCAATGATCATCCTCCACTCGGTAACTAGTTTACTTCTTTTGTTTGTCTTTAAAGTACACTCCATTATGAGAACAAGAAATAATATATTGTTTGTACCTTAGATTCTCTATACTTTTTCGTCTCCCATATTGGACTGAACTCAAGATCAATCACTTGTTGGACCCCATGCATATATTCAAGAATGTTACCTCTACATTATGGGATCACTTAATCGGGGTTTGTGATTCTGTCAATGCAAGGGAGGATTTACGTAGCATTGGATGTATGAGATGAGCTTGGCCACGCATTGGACCCAGAGAAAAGATCGAGTTACCGCGTGCACCTTGGATGTTGTTGAAGACCGAAGAAAAGATGGTGAAGCAGCAGATATGTAGCTTTCGAACTCCCACAGGATATATGAGATGCCTCAAGGAAGCCTTCATAAAGAAAAAGAAAAGAGATGTGGAGCAACTATCCGGTTTAAAGTCTCACGATTGGCACAAAATGATTCAGGTAAGGATTTCCATAGCCATAAATATATTAATTAGTGGAGTAACTATATAGACTAATTAACAATGTATGAATATTTACATACAGTTCATCCTTCCTACTAGCATATCCCATTGTGTTTTGAAAGATGTGCGTGATATCATTTACAAGATGGGGGAGCTCGCGAGGTCTATATACTTTATACTTATTTTTTAGTTTAAATATTACGTACATCACATAGTAAACCCGCTTGAATTTATGGACAAAAGTAATCATCGTTCTCAATTGCATGTTGGTAGATTTGTGAGTTTGAAGGAAATCGATCCAAATACATTGCAAGAGGCTCGAGTATTGTCCATTGAGGTGGTTTGTTTGGTGGAGGAAACTTTTCCTCGCTCCGTTTTGACTACTCAAGTACACTTACTCATACATCTGATTGATGAGATCGCAATTTGTGGGGTAGTTTATACAAGGTGGATGTTTTTTCTATAGCGCTTTATGAAAACCCTAAAAGATTTTGTAAGGCAAAATGCATGGCCCGAGGAAAGCATGGCTGAGGATTGGTTAGTGCAATCATCCCTTGTATAAATCTCTGAATATCTTACTAAAGTGGACTCCTCTTTACCACGACTATGGAAAGATGATGAAGATTTGAGGATGACCTCTATAATACCTCAAGGAAAAGGAAGGAGCAAAGTGCTAATGAAAGAGGAACTTCGTAAGTTAAATGTATTTTATGTGCTTAACAGCGAAGTAATGAGTAAATGGGTGACACTATATAAAGAAGCAAGGGCAAGAAGAGTAAGCAAAAGGCAAGCATTTCGTGCTAGACATGGATGTAATGTTCCATATCCAGAACATTTAAGTGCGCTTCCACGTCATATTGATATAGATTGGCTACATGAAGAAATGGAGAATATGGAAAAAGAGGAGGCGATGGATATATCGCAAGAGGAGTGGGAATATGCACGAGGTTGCTTATCAAAGGTGAGACATACTTATAATTAAATTATCTTTAGTTATATATGATATAATAATTTCACATGTTTCATCTTTAATTAAATCATTAATATGATCTCAACAATGTACTACTAGTGCACATTGTTCAATGCTATTTGGTGTGAAGACAAACATTTTCGAACTCAACGTATAGATGATAAGAGAAATACCCAGGATTGTGGTATCCTTGCAAACTTCTAGGATACCAAAGGCACCATGGAAGGTTATTGTGGCTTGATCCAAGATATTTTGAAGCTTGACTTTAGGCGATTTTTTATATATGTGCTAGATGTGAAGTGGCTTAAAGAAGTAGTAACAACGGGTGAGCATTGCACAATTAGACGTCATCCAAGTGGTTTTGTAGTGGTTGACTCTACAAAATTTCACCAAGGCAAGAATGACACATTTGTACTACCTCAATAATGCGAGCAGGTATATTAGAAGCTATTTATTTTTATATATATTACTTCTTGATACATTCTCAAAATACAATAAATATCTAAGTTGCTTACTTTTTGTTTTTTAAATGTAGGTTGTGTATCACCCAATGGTTAACAATAACCGATGGTGGCACGTCATCCCCATATCTAATCGTTCAAAACAAATATATGGCAATGCTACCAACATAGAGATAGTTGATATATAATCAATGATGATGCACATGATGATGCCATGATCGATGATATACATGATGTAGTGCAAGATGATCCCTGCGAGGATGTTCAAGGAAGCACAGAAGAGGATAACAATATGGTTGCAGATGATGATGAAGAAATTGAGCATAGAAATACTTCTGACAGTGGGATAGACTTATTTGTTTCATTACCTATTGGTAACATAGACCTAGATGTAGATAGTCTAGCAAGGGCCGACCTCATTGAAGATGAGATTGATCATTCATTGTAGCATATATAATTAGCTTTGAATGATTGGATGTATATTTGTAATACTCAAAAAAAAGTAAAGTTGGTAATGTATTCAAACAAATACTAGCTGTTAAGATGTTTGGTCATATTTAGGGACTTTATGAGAAATGAAAAATCTGTGCGCTTATTTTTGCATCTATAGGCACGTTTATAAACGTGGGTATATAGACGTGTTCTGTATACTAGCGTGAATAGACGCACTGATACATGCGCTTATAAATGCGCCTGCTATTTCGTGTGTACAGTGCACGTCTATAGGGCCTTTCTCTTGTAGTGACTGCCATGAGGCAACTCCTCTACAATAGCATTTCCTCTTTGCAGTATTTGTCTTGGTCCCTCATCTTGCTGGAGATTATTCCCTTGTGCGCGATGGTTAACTGGACTTGGCAGTTTACTCCCTTGTTGGAGAGAGAACTGATCTTACTCCAACAGGTAGCAACTAAGTGGCCAGATTTTTGGCAAATATCGCATTTGACATTCAGACAATTCATGGGAAAATGTTGGCCCACCACACCACTTACAGCTTAATCTTGAGGGGGCACCCTCTTCAGAGCATCAACTCCCTATCAAATTCTGTTGCTTCTTAATGAAATCCACAGCTATTTGTCCATATTGTTTGTTGATCATCTTAGTGTAGTGCTTCATCATATCCTTGTGCAGCATATCCTTGACTTCACCAAGGACATTTGAGGCACTTTACTCATAGCCGTGATCGTCAGTCTGTCATCCCAACAGCCTAATCACTTGATAACGAATTGGCCAATGACCTTCCAGGACAACATTCGCGTTTATTGTTTGGCTTTCACCATTTAGTGGGCCCATGTGACTAGCCATGGGCATAGTAGGACTAGGAGAAGCTGGTAACATAGGAAAATTTGGCATGATACTCCCTCTTCCATTCGCATTTGACATGGAATCCCCTTAACTCCTGTTGGTTAGTGTCAAATTATTACCATTCCAATTTATCCTTGCTGCATAAGCCATTTGCAAGCGTGACTCTACTCCTTCTGCTTGGGTAATAGTAGTGTCAATGTCGACCAAAGTGACACTACTCAGATGCACTTGGATATTGAAATCTAATCCATATAGGAAATATTGCAATTGTGCATATGGTGGAATGTGGATATAAGTATTAAGTTTGCAAAGAACTTGCTTTATTTTCTTTGCATAGGCCTGGACATTCTCATTTGGCTCTTGGCGTGTTACATTCAAGAGATGCAACCAATATTGTCCACCCCTCTCAGGAGCAAACTCTCTACAGAAGGCCGTGAAGAATTGGTCAATCCTAGTTATGGTTCAAGTCTCTAGACTATGATACCATACTGTTGCCCTTCCTTTTAATATCATATTGAAGAACATCATTAAGTGTCCTTCATCTTGGATTCAATAGTTGAACATGAGTGTTTGAAACTCCTTAATATGGAGTTCTTCATCTTCTTTTGCTAACCCATGGAAGATGGGCAAAGGTGCTCCTAATGCTGGTAAATCCAATGTCCTTATTGGAATTGTGATGGGTTGTACCATGGCTCCAACCGGATTTACAATAGGAGTTTGTGTAGGTAAAACTGCACCCCCACTTAAAGTGGGTTGATTAGTTGGAAGAGAGAAAGTATTAAGACTTCCTTTTGCACTCAAAGGGTTGCTTATGACACTTAGGTTGTCACAAGGTGATTGTGAGATTCAAGTGAGAAATGGGGATCATGCAGTCAACCTGAACTGTAGTGAGATGAAGAGGAATTGAGAGGAGTGAAAGGAGAGCTAGGCCATGCTCAGTTGAGATCTAATACCATGTAAAACATGCAGAATCTAGAGCACGGCAAATGCGAAAGCTCTGGAGGTTGGAAGAGAAAGAGTGAGTTCATGAAGACAATGACATGGCTAATTGTTACACAAGTGAATTGGGTTCCAAGATGGCAGCTTGGACTCATAAACACAATATTGTCTATAGACTATCAATGAGACAGAGACTTTACTGAAGGAAAAAAGTACTATGACATTGCATTAGAAAAGAGAGCAAGTACAATGCTTTATAGGAAACTGGATGGTAGCATTTCTCCTATTGTGCATATGGGATTTTAGTCCTGAGCCCTCACAGCTCCTTACAAAGAGACTGAAGTAGGTGTGATTGCAACTTTGAGTCAAAAGTAACAATATCATCTCTCTTTTCTACATCATTAGGCATGAAGAAATGCACGTTGAATCCTTTTGGATCAACAATTTTAAGAAGGTGAAGCAGCTTATCTTCTAGGTGATTCTATCTACTCTGCTTCTTTGTCTCCTGCTTTCTTCCTCTTATGCTCCCTCCATTTCTATGCAAGTTTTTCTATAGCCTTTTCTCCCCTTTCATGTAGTCTTAAATATTTTTCATGTGTAATATCCTCAATATTAGGACCCATTATATATCCCTCTTTTTTCTATAATGTGGTGGCACATTTAAAACATTACATGTCTTCCTATCTGTAGGAGGAACTAGCTCTAAGGTATTAGTGAATCTTTATCTTAGCTTTCTAAGCATGATCATGTCCTTATCCATGAGTGTCAATATACCTGCATAAATAGCACAGATATAGCATCGTAAGAAAAATAAATCAATCTTTTGAAACATTTTGGATAACACTATATTAGAGAGTTTGGGAGTCTCCCAAGTCCCACTTTCAAATAAGGGGTAAAGATTTGGCCATGTGGCTAAATCTTAACCATGCTTCAAAGTGGGACTTAGAAAGAAAACCTATATATTAATTAGGGTAGACTCCACTTTCAAGTAAGGGGAGAAGATTTGATTGTGAATTCCCAAACTATATGAGAAATTCCAAATTTCCTAATATAGTGTTGGATGCAGTTAAGGGATGATCTTGTTTTCCTAAAACTATTCAGACTCTGGTTATCACAAATCTATTTGATAAGTCTCTAAAACATAAGTTTTGTTACTGCATTATTAAGAGCTTTCATTTCCTCCTAATCTCCCTAAGACACTTCACACCTTGAGAAAACTTTCTCCCAAGGTTGCTTGGCTTGGAATTCATTGGAGGCTTAAAGGCTTGATGGATCTTCTATGGAATTTGCCTAATATCAATTTTTTGTTTCCTTGTAGTTGATTTTGTTCTTTCCATCACAGTATTGAGAAGCATCTACAAGAACCATAACAAAAGGTCTTATGAAACGTGAAAATGGACCTTTGAGACATAGTCCTGTTTCATATAACATTGATCAAATTAGGCCAAAATTTTCCAATGTCCTATAAAATACTATCATGTGGCTGTATGTCCTATATATTGAAACCTTACAGTATGATTGTTACAAGGATTGGACTTGATTTATAAGCCTCTGGGACTTTTCTATTAGTATTCGTGAAAAAATTCACTTTATATGTGGCTAGATGTCAAATTTTTTAAAGTCGGTTTCTACCGGCCTAAATCCCACTAACTGGGTAGAATGCCCAAGATAGGGTGCCAACCCTAATTCAGAGTTGTGGAAACCCTAAACTCGAAACACAAAAGGGGCACAAACCCTAAACGCAAAAGGGGCGCAAACCCTAAATGCAAAATGCAAACCCTAACCCTAACCCTAATTTTGGGTCTATATAAGGGTGGGAGGTCTTAGTTGTCTTTACCCTTTTGGCACATCCATGATGTGGAAGCTCTATCTGTAATATTCCGCGTTAAAGAAATGAATGGGTTTTATGGAAAAAAAATTTATTCCCCCCTTATCCCTCCAGCCGACTGACGAGCTGGAGGGGGAGGGGAATAGAAGGAGCTATAAGCTCCTTGGTGGAGCCTTATGGAGGGAGGGGGACCATGCATGATGACACGCCGGGAGGAAAGATCCCCCTCCCCTCCACTATTTAAAGGAGGGCTGAGCCGTGTGAGATGGGAGCTACAGAGGGTGCAGGCTGAGAGGATACTCTGCCATCGAGAGGGAAAGAGTGGAAATGTTGCTACTGTGTGGTCGTGAGGGAGGAGGAAAGTCGCCACTGCCAATCATCACGCCGACATCTGCCCTCCACCACATCGCCATCTACTATCGCAGTCCGCCCCGGTCCGTTTAGCACGCCGCCGTTGATTCATTATTTTCTTCCTCCCATGTGGCCCCCAAAAGCTTTAGAAGCTTCTTGGGGAAGCTTCTAAAGCCCTTAATAGGGCCCCCTTCATGTGGCCTATTTAAGCCTTTATATTACATCCTTTCCCCCCATAAATTGCCCTTGTAGACTCTTGTTCATGTGGGTGCGATAAAGCCCCTTTTCCCCCCAAAAAAAAAGAACTCAGACCTTAAAGGTCTTACTATTCCCCCCCCCCCCCCCCCCCCCCCGGTGTCTTAAAACCTTCCAAGCCCCCCCTTCCTGTGGCTCTTGAAACCCCCTTCCCCGTGTTTTAAAATTTCTCTTAAACCCCCTTCCTTTGTGCTCTTGAAACCCCCCTCCCTCGAAATTTTCCCTAAGGGTCCTTAGGCCCTTACCTATAATCTTTAAAGCTACTTTTCCCCCCCCCATGTTTTAAACCCCTAGGCCCCTTTTTCCACCCCCTCAAAAGCTTTTTCCCTATAGTTCTTTTTTGTTGTAAGTTCTCCCTTAAAGGGCCTTATTTCCCTCCCCCGTATCTCAAATCCCCCCTAAGGGCTTCCCCTTAGCCCTTTCCTTTCCCCATGCAAAATACCCTTGGGGCTTTGTTTTTTGTTTTCCCCCACTCGTAAAAGGAAAGAGAGTGTTGAGGGTCTTTTTAACACCTCCCTTTCCCACTCAAAAACCCTCGTAAGGGATTCCACACTTTTATTTTATTCCTTGTTGGTGCAAGTTTCACAAGGCCATTAAGCCCCTCCTATGGCTTTAATGGGTCTTATCCGCAAAAGATTGTGAATCACCCCCTTCCGAATTCCCTACTTCAAGGAAGAAGCCTTCTAAAACTACTTTCGACGGATGGTGCAAGTTATTGCAAAAGGGAGCCATGGTGGAATTTCAAAAGGAATTGTAAAGCTACTTCCACGACGGAAAGACGACATCTATGATGCCGCCTAAGAAAGTCCAAGGTGTAGCTGCGGGAGGGTCATCTCCCCGTATCCATGTGGATATCTCACCCCAAAACCAGATTTTTTTCTCTTGGCTTTAATTCAGTTTTAAGTCGATCATGCAAAGTAAAAAAGTTAAGGATAGGATATATTTGTTCGAGTTATTTGTAACAAAGGAATTTAGCTTAGGAATGACGATGTATAGAATTTAGCTTTCTTCAAATTGCATCAAGCATTATAAAATTACAAGAAAGATTAACCATTTACTATAGTAATATATTCCTAAAGTGTAGAAATTATATCTTGCACCATTAGTCTTATTCCTTTTGCAACGATTCATGGTAAATGGCTAAATTCAAGAAAGGTTTCTTTCGATGCTCAAATTACTAGGGAGTTATCTTTGCTAGTTGCACATCTTAGCAAGGAAATTGTTGTTATTTGGCATGAGTTCATCTTTAAAGAAAACGGAAGTTAAATGTTAGGAATTAACAAGTATAAAATTTAGATATACGAACTCATTTGGAAAGAAAATGTAAAAGGGGACTGTTGGATGACACTCTATTAACACTTTTCCCCTGCTATTTGAGGACTTGGGACTAATAAAGTGTGTATACACCAATTTCACAGCTAGGCCTTTTTGTCCCAAGGAGTATTGTCGCTCTTTGTATCACCTTGGCATTATGCTATATGCCAAATTAAACTGTATTGATTGGGAAAGTAAATTGTCGCAAGGATAGTAAAACCGTGACAAGACGATTAATATTACCTTCCAAAAGTTAACTAAACCAATCTAAACATAGAAACATTCATACCCTAAACACTTGACTACTTTCCTTACCGTAAGGATAATAAATTCATAAAGATAAGAAACTAGGGTTTGTCCCTAAGGTTCTTAAATGAAGAAACCCTAGGCCTGACATACGTCAGCTTAAAGAATCTAAACAGATTATTCCATCGCAAGACTTGCGCAACATGTATGAAATCATTTAGTCTTGTGATTGATTCACAAGGAGAAAAGGGAAAAACCCTCATCAAGGACGGCAGATCCTTACGCAAGTTATCTTGTAACAAGACGTATTTTTGGATATCCTTCTAAATAAGGAAAGTTGTAAACCGGAAACTAGCATATCTAAAGCACTTTAGGGTTGACCAAGTTGGGTATGCCCTAACATCGGAATGTAAAAGGATCTTGCCAATTTACAAGACACCTTGGGAACGAGTGCTGATACACTCAAAAAGGAAAGAACACTTCCTTAGCGGTTTACCATACAACTGGGTTAATTAATGGAAATGTTTGTGCTTGCTAGAGATTTTAGGGCTCTGTTTGAATTATGAATTACAAATTAAATGAGTACCTACACTTCAGGTTAAAAGGCCTGAAGGGAGAGGCAGCTTCCGTTACCCCTGACTGCCTGCCTGACCCTAACCAAGAGGGTTATTGACCGCACCGGGAATGTGCACCGAACCCCCACGAGAGGTCTTTCCGTTAAGCTCTAGTTGGAGTAGGAGGACACTTGGGTGCCATGGGGGGCTCTGGCCGTAAATCCCTCGCCTTCGGGGTCCTGCACAAGAGGCTAACATGACTCGGGATTGGATCTCGAGGCCCGCATACTAGTTGACGGGCAGAAGCTTGGAATAGTGATCCTTGGATATTACTAGTTAGCCTTCGGGCAGATTATGGACAAGCCTACGGGCGGAACTCCTTGTATTTCAAAGATAAAATGATGAAATGTTAAAAGAACTTGCTTGATGTTGTTTTTCTATGTCACGTGATAAGATTACGTAAAGGAACCAGTGCTTAACAAGGTTAATTAAAGAAGCTGATTGCTATATGTCAAATTAATGTGTTAGATAATTACATAACTAAAACAAACCGAGGAAAGTGCGGAGGATGGGCCATGGGTCCATCCTACAGTTGGGTGGTCCCGGTTAGTCAGGAACTTTTCTCAAAAATCTCGAAGAACAGCGGAATGATGATCATCATCAAAACGAATAACGAGAACGATGACCTAAAGTTACGTCTTACCCAATTTACGCTGTTTTAGGGGAATGGAATGGGACTATGCCTTATGGCAAAGAGGTTGAGCTTTGCATCCCTCTCGTTTCCCATTCTCCTTGAACCAAGTGCAGCGTGAATCCGCTTCGGACCTAGCGTTTCTGCGTAAAGTAGTTCGCTCGGGTCTGACGCTAGTTGCTGTTAGCTGATGACCCATCAGGAAAACCCTAATTCCGGTCGATCCTAAGTGGGAACGGCCAGGATACTTCCGCTACGTGGCAGACGCGGAATGACCTAGATCGCGAAACCCGTAACATTCCACGGGAGTGCCGAGCGGAGCTTTCTAGACATCCTTTCCGATGGACTGCTAAGACGTGTCTTGGATGATACTAGGGGACACGTTACAGTTGGTATCAGAGCCAACCAACAATGGAATTGTTTTTATGAAATCTCAATAAAATGAAATAAAGAAATTGTTGCTGTCCAAACATTTCCTCATCTTCAATGCTGTCTTGCAGAACTATGAAGCGTGGAACAAGTTTTTGGTGTTTCGGGTCATGTTTATGACTGCAATGCATTCCCCGCTTTATAGACAAAGAATTGGGATGATGAACATCCTGGAGCAGATTTATAATCCATCACCTTTATACATAGAACGAAGATGGACAGGGTCTTCAGGAATCTACTACATAGCCGCCCACCGGTTTGCTTATCTACAGACCAACCTAAAGAGGATCAAGTGGTTGGAAGACTTGAAAGTGGTGAAGCTGTTCATTTTTGTGAAAGCTCACGTAAATTCGACTTTACATATTCAAGGTCAGAGGGTTGAAATGAACTCATATGTATATGAGGAAGTAACCCATGTAATCCCAGTCGACAGGATTAAAGTGTTGGGCCGCCATGAGAAGTATGGATTCCAACGAAAAGGGTATCCTGAACTTCCAATGAATTATCGATTCCTAAAGATCCATGACCCAAAACCCTACTATTACACAGTTATTGTAGACAAATGCAATACAACGTTGTTCTCCCCAAACTGAATGTAATAATTGGATTATCATCACACGAGACGTTGTATAAGGCTACGCCCATGTAAATATAAATAAAGACTTCTTTTACCAATATCTGGCTGTGCATCAGAGTTGTTAAAAAGTTAAGTAGCTTCATTATTTACGAGATAGTTGAACTAAAGATAAGCTAACGTCAATTATCATATAATAACGTTAAGAAAACTTTTATCCAGGCACAACCCCAGGTACAGGTTCCAAATTCGCCCCCTACATCAAGTACTGCTGTGACCTAGGAGAAGAAGTTTCTCCTCAAGTAGATAAAGCCACCCGAGTTTGACAGGAGAGGCAGATTCGTCCAGTCTGATACTGAAATTTGGATTGAATCTATGGAGGATTACTTTGAAGCAGCTGGTACTGCACCTACCAATCAGGCCATGCTCGCCAAGTTAAAACTCACCGGCGAAGCCAGACTTTGGTGGAAACAATGGTGCAGGGATCAAGGGACTTCAGAGGGGTCCGTTACCTGGGAGAAGTTAAAGAAAGCCGTGCAGGGGAGATATTTGCCACCTGCATATCGTACACAGAAAATGAATGAGTTCTATGAGCTAAAACAGCTAGGACTCACTCTTGACGCGTACTACTCTAAATTCGTCTCACTTTTAAAGTATGCGCCACGGATGGACATGACGCAGCAGGTGTCCAAATTTTACGCGGGCTTAAATCCACCCGTAAATACCCGTCTCGAATCTATGCGTCCATCAGATCTTCAGGATGCAGTCATTCGAGCGGCGCCTATAATTCAGAAGGTGCAAGCTAAGACGAAGGGGTAACAAAACTTGGTCCTATAGTGACCGGAACAGAGGAGCATTCAGACCTCAAGTGAAGAGAGTTCAAGGTCACAATCAGGGACAAAGGAAGAAAGCAAGGACAAATAATGTCAACAACTTTGTTCCTACTCAAAGTAATGGCCGAAACCTCCGATGTTTCCACTGCAACGAACTCAAGAGGCAATGTCCCAAGCTCAGGGGGGACATCGTCAAACGCCTTTCCAAGGTGTAGGCCGCGGTCAAGGAGCCGCCACCCGTGGAAGAGGAAGAACTGCCTGCATTGCCAATAGGCAAAGATGCGAAGAAGAAGATGAGGAAGATCCGACTATGGAAGTAGAATTCGAAAGAGCAACCATCCATGCCGCTTTACACAAGAAAGGGCCGAATCGCCAGTTCTCGGTGATTCAGTCACCGTCGGACTATCAAGGTAAAGGTTTCAAAACCTTGATTGATTGTGGCAGTACACATTTCTTTATTTCACCAGCATGTGCAAAAAGATTAGGAATAGCCACAGTAGAAGCACCTACCCTGCTTGTGGAATTGGCAAACGGTCGTGAGGTAACTTGTACTAGGCAAACTGCTAAGTTGGAATTCTTTCTGGGAGGAAAGAAAACCTCAGTCAAATTCAGAGTCATGAATTTAGGTATCCATGAGTGTCTACTCGGGATGAATTGGCTTAAGCCTAATGATGCCCACATCCACTGTGGAAAGGCTCAAGTTTCCTTTCGAAACTCTGAAAGGGAGTTTGTCACAACTCAAGGTGAGGGAGGAGTGCCAAGAATCCAATTAGCAAAAGTATCTCGGATCATAAAAGGAGTCAGAAAAGGATTATCCGTTTACCTGATCAAACTCAACAAGTTAGATCAAAAGCAAGAATCTCATGAAGAACCTTCTTGGCTAAAGGAATACGCTGACGTATTCCCTGAGGAATTGATTGAACTTCCGCCTCAAAGAGAAGTAGATCATGAGATTAGGCTAGTACCTGGAGCTGCACCAATTGCAAAGAGACCTTATAGAATGTCCATACCGGAAGCAATTGAGTTGAAGAAACAACTCAAGCAACTGTTAGATCAGGGTTACATCCGACCTAGCAACTCACCATGGGGAGCTCCAGTACTATTCCAGAAAAATAAAGATGGAACACTTCGGCTATATATTGATTACCGAGGGTTGAATCAATCAACAGTCAAGAACAAGTATCCTATTCCTAGAATTGATGAGCTTCTCGATCGTCTTCAAGGTGCAAAGATCTTCTCCAAGATTGATCTCAGGTCAGGTTATTATCAGATAAGGATCAAGGAAGAAGATATTCCAAAGATGGCCTTCAATACAAGATATGGGCACTTCGAGTTCCTGGTTATGTCATTCGGGCTTACCAATGCACCTGCCACCTTCAATAGATTAATGCAGGATATTTTTAGACCATATCTTGATGATTTCATGCTGGTCTTCTTCGATGACACTTTAGTCTATTCCAAACAAGAAGAAAATCATGAACCTCAACTTCGGATTGTCCTTGAGACAATGAGGTTTCATAAGCTGTATGCAAAAATGAAGAAGTGTGCATTCTTCAAGCGTCAGATTGAATATTTGGGATTCATAGTATCATCAGAGGGAATATCAGTAGACCCAGCCAAAGTCAGAGATGTGCTTGAATGGCCAATACCAGTATCCGTCAAAGAAATACGTAGCTTTCTTGGATTGACAGGATGGTATAGGGTCTTTATCAAAAACTATGCTTTGATTGCAGCACCCTTTACAGATCTACTAAAGAAGCAGACTTCCATTACATGGTCAACTTCCGAACAAAATAGATTCGACAAACTGAAGCAAAGTTTGGTATCAGCACCTATTCTAAAACTTCCTGACCTCAATATGGAGTTCGAGGTAGTAATTGATGCTAGCATTCTTGCCTTGGGATGTGTACTTATGCAGGAAGGTTATCCGGTAGCATACTCTTCAAGGAAATTGAAGAGTCATGAAAAGTATTATGCCACGCATGATCTGGAATTACTAGCTGTCATCCGTGCTCTAAAGCTTTGGAGACACTACCTATTGGGTAACAATTTTACTCTAGTAACCGATCATAAGAGTCTCAAATGGATTTTTACCCAGAACGAGCTCAACATGAGGCAACGTCGGTGGATTGAAGTATTGGAGGAATATGATTTTGAAATCAAGTACCGACCAGGGAAAGAGAATGTAGTTGCCGATGCGCTCAGTCGCAAGGCATTCCTAAATTCCCTAATCTTGCAAAATCCATCAACGGCCAGATCTCTGGCTACAAAGGTATCTATGCCAAACAACCCTATACTTGAACTAGCTAGAGAGGAAGCATGCCATGATTTGGCCTACCAAAAAATGATAAAGGAAATATCTACCAAGGAGCAGAATCAGAAGTTGCAAGCTAAGTATCAGGAATTTTCCATTGATAATGGACTTGTCTACTACAGAACAAGGCTGTGTATACCAGCAAGCCAGTCACTTAAGTAGAAGATATTATGGGAAGCTCATGATTCTCCTTTTTCAGGACATCCTGGCTATGCTAAAACTCTTAATGCACTTAGGAAGAGCTATCGTTGGGAGAGGCTTAAAGGTGACGTTCTCAAGTATGTCACTGTGTGTTTGTCTTGCCAACGTATCAAGGCCGAACATGTCATGATGCCAGGGAAACTGCAACCGCTTGACATTCCCCAAATGAAATGGGAATTCATCAGTATGGATTTTGTTGTGGGCTTACCCCAAGTCCAAGGAGGATACAATTCCATTATGGTTGTAATTGACATGCTTACCAAGGTTGCACACCTGATTCCAGTAAAGACAAACTATAAAGCCTCAGACATTGCAAGATTCTTTATCAAGGAGATATTCAAGCTACATGGGTTACCTAGAAGAATCATTAGCGATCGAGATTCTCTCTTCACATCACACTTCTGGAGAGCTATCTTTGAAGCTATTGGGACTCAACTCTGTTTTAGCACCGCCTACCATCCCCAAACAGATGGCCAAACAAAGCGAGTAAATCAAGTCATCGAGGATATGCTTAGGGCATACTGCTGTCGAGAACCTAAGGGAAAAGTATAAAATCCTCAAATGCCTAGGACCCAATGCTTATAGATTGCAACTCCCTGAAAACCAAGGAGTCCTTGAACTAAGGCCAGAAAGGATCTTAGATGTTAGGGAAAGACAATTAAGATCTAGAACCTTGAAAGAATGCCTTGTCCAGTGGAAAGATTATCCCAAAGAGGATGCAACTTGGATAGATGAAAGCTCTCTCAACCATCAATATCCCCAGTTTATCTCGAGATGAGGACATCTCGATTCCTCCAAGGGGGAGAGAATGTAATATTCCACGTTAAAGAAATGAATGGGTTTTATGGAAAAAAAATTTATTCCCCCCTTATCCCTCCAGCCGACTGACGAGCTGGAGGGGGAGGGGAATAGAAGGAGCTATAAGCTCCTTGGTGGAGCCTTATGGAGGGAGGGGGACCATGCATGATGACACGCCGGGAGGAAAGATCCCCCTCCCCTCCACTATTTAAAGGAGGGCTGAGCCGTGTGAGATGGGAGCTACAGAGGGTGCAGGCTGAGAGGATACTCTGCCATCGAGAGGGAAAGAGTGGAGATGTTGCTGCTGTGTGGTCGTGAGGGAGGAGGAAAGTCGCCACTGCCAATCATCATGCCGACATCTGCCCTCCACCACATCGCCATCTACTGTCGCAGTCCGCCCCGATCCGTTTAGCACGCCGCCGTTGATTCGTTATTTCCTTCCTCCCATGTGGCCCCCAGAAGCTTTAGAAGCTTCTTGGGGAAGCTTCTAAAGCCCTTAATAGGCCCCCCTTCATGTGGCCTATTTAAGCCTTTATATTACATGTTTCCTCCCCATAAATTGCCCTTCTAGACTCTTGTTCATGTGGGTGCGATAAAGCCCCTTTTCCCCCCCAAAAAAAACAACTCAGACCTTAAAGTTCTTACTATTCCCCTCCCCCCCCCCCCCCCCCCCCGTGTCTTAAAACCTTCCAAGACCCCCCTTCCTGTGGCTCTTGAAACCCCCTTCCCCATGTTTTAAAATTTCTCTTAAACCCCCTTCCTTTGTGCTCTTGAAACCCCCCTCCCTCGAAGTTTTCCCTAAGGGTCCTTAGGCCCTTACCTATAATCTTTAAAGCTACTTCCCCCCCCCCCCCCCCCCCCCCCATGTTTTAAACCCCTAGGCCCCTTTTTCCACCCCCTCAAAAGCTTTTTCCCTATAGTTTTTTTTTGTTGTAAGTTCTCCCTTAAAGGGCCTTATTTCCCTCCCCCGTATCTCAAATCCCCCCTAAGGGCTTCCCCTTAGCCCTTTCCTTTCCCCATGCAAAATACCCTTGGGGCTTTGTTTTTTATTTTCCCCCACTCATAAAAGGAAAGAGAGTGTTGAGGGTCTTTTTAACACCTCCCTTTCCCACTCAAAAACCCTCGTAAGGGATTCCACACTTTTATTTTATTCCTTGTTTGTGCAAGTTTTACAAGGCCATTAAGCCCCTCCTATGGCTTTAATGGGTCTTATCCACAAAAGATTGTGAATCACCCCCTTCCGAATTCCCTACTTCAAGGAAGAAGCCTTCTAAAACTACTTTCGACGGATGGTGCAAGTTATTGCAAAAGGGAGCCATGGTGGAATTTCAAAAGGAATTGTAAAGCTACTTCCACGACGGAAAGACGACATCTACGATGCCCCCTAAGAAAGTCCAAGGTGTAGCTGGGGGAGGGTCATCTCCCGGTATCCATGTGGATATCTCACCCCAAAACCAGGTTTTTTTCTCTTGGCTTTAATTCGGTTTTAAGTCGATCATGCAAAGGAAAAAAGTTAAGGATAGGATATATTTGTTCAAGTTATTTGTAACAAAGGAATTTAGCTTAGGAATGACGATGTATAGAATTTAGCTTTCTTCAAATTGCATCAAGCATTATAAAATTACAAGCAAGATTAACCATTTACTATAGTAATATATTCCTAAAGTGTAGAAATTATATCTTGCACCATTAGTCTTATTCCTTTCGCAACGATTCATGGTAAATGGCTAAATTCAAGAAAGGTTTCTTTCGATGCTCAAATTACTAGGGAGTTATCTTTGCTAGCTGCACATCTTAGCAAGGAAATTGTTGTTATTTGGCATGAGTTCATCTTTAAAGAAAACGGAAGTTAAATGTTAGGAATTAACAAGTATAAAATTTAGATATACGAACTCATTTGGAAAGAAAATGTAAAAGGGGACTGCTGGATGACACTCTATTAACACTTTTCCCCTGCTATTTGAGGACTTGGGACTAATAAAGTGTGTATACACCAATTTCACAGCTAGGCCTTTTTGTCCCAAGGAGTATTGTCGCTCTTTGTATCACCTTGGCATTATGCTATATGCCAAATTAAACTGTATTGATTGGGAAAGTAAATTGTTGCAAGGATAGTAAAACCGTGACAAGACGATTAATATTACCTTCCAAAAGTTAACTAAACCAATCTAAACATAGAAACATTCATACCCTAAACACTTGACTACTTTCCTTACAGTAAGGATAATAAATTCATAAAGATAAGAAACTAGGGTTTGTCCCTAAGGTTCTTAAATGAAGAAACCCTAGGCCTGACATACGTCAGCTTAAAGAATCTAAACAGATTATTCCATCGCAAGACTTGCACAACATGTATGAAATCATTTAGTCTTGTGATTGATTCACAAGGAGAAAAGGGAAAAACCCTCATCAAGGACGGCAGATCCTTACGCAAGTTATCTTGTAACAAGACGTATTTTTGGATATCCTTCTAAATAAGGAAAGTTGTAAACCGGAAACTAGCATATCTAAAGCACTTTAGGGTTGACCAAGTTGGGTATGCCCTAACACCGGAATGTAAAAGGATCTTGCCAATTTACAAGACACCTTGGGAACGAGTGCTGATACACTCACAAAGGAAAGAACACTTCCTTAGCGGTTTACCATACAACTGGGTTAATTAATGGAAATGTTTGTGCTTGCTAGAGATTTTAGGGCTCTGTTTGAATTATGAATTACAAATTAAATGAGTACCTACACTTCAGGTTAAAAGGCCTGAAGGGAGAGGCAGCTTCCGTTACCCCTGACTGCCTGCCTGACCCTAACCAAGAGGGTTATTGACCGCACCGGGAATGTGCACCGAACCCCCACGAGAGGTCTTTCCGTTAAGCTCTAGTTGGAGTAGGAGGACACTTGGGTGCCATGGGGGGCTCTGGCCGTAAATCCCTCGCCTTCGGGGTCCTGCACAAGAGGCTAACATGACTCGGGATTGGATCTCGAGGCCCGCATACTAGTTGACGGGCAGAAGCTTGGAATAGTGATCCTTGGATATTACTAGTTAGCCTTCGGGCAGATTATGGACAAGCCTACGGGCGGAACTCCTTGTATTTCAAAGATAAAATGATGAAATGTTAAAAGAACTTGCTTGATGTTGTTTTTCTATGTCACATGATAAGATTACGTCAAGGAACCAGTGCTTAACAAGGTTAATTAAAGAAGCTGATTGCTATATGTCAAATTAATGTGTTAGATAATTACATAACTAAAACAAACCGAGGAAAGTGCGGAGGATGGGCCATGGGTCCATCCTACAGTTGGGTGGTCCCGGTTAGTCAGGAACTTTTCTCAAAAATCTCGAAGAACAGCGGAATGATGATCATCATCAAAACGAATAACGAGAACGATGACCTAAAGTTACGTCTTACCCAATTTACGCTGTTTTAGGGGAATGGAATGGGACTATGCCTTATGGCAAAGAGGTTGAGCTTTGCATCCCTCTCGTTTCCCATTCTCCTTGAACCAAGTGCAGCGTGAATCCGCTTCGGACCTGGCGTTTCTGCGTAAAGTAGTTCGCTCGGGTCTGACGCTAGTTGCTGTTAACTGATGACCCATCAGAAAAAACCCTAATTCTGGTCGATCCTAAGTGGGAACGGCCAGGATACTTCCGGTACGTGGCAGACGCGGAATAACCTAGATCACGAAACCCGTAACATTCCACGGGAGTGCCGGGCGGAGCTTTCTAGACATCCTTTCCGATGGACTGCTAAGACGTGTCTTGGATGATACTAGGGGACACGTTACACTATCAATGGGACTACTCAAGATTTCTAGTATATCTTTTCATTCTATCATCTTGCTTCCATTGTGTTGAGAGGGACTGAGAGGGAGAGAGTGAGAGGTGTGTTGAGTGTGAGGGATTGAGGGAAGGTGAAGCTCCTCGTCATCGTCTTGCTTTTCTCTTCTTATCTACTAGCTCATCAACCTATTGGTGTGCTTGGTGGTGGATCCAAATGAGCGACGGCATTGGATCGTGTTGATCGTGGTCATGAAACTATCTTTGAACCTTCGAAAAGGTAAGTTAGGTGATTTCACTAATACTAAAAGCTAGTATTGTATTCTTGCTTTCTTAGGTTGGAGAGGAGGATGCTTGGTTAGTTAGAGTGGAGTGTTGAGAGACAAGGTGAGAGATTGTCGCCGAAGTGAGTTGTAGATTCTAAAATAATAGGAGTCCATCCAAAGTCCAGACTCTTGGTGTGTTTGGCTCAACATTTTGGTTCTATTGTCGGGACCTATGATGGTGCCACTGTCGAGGTTCTCACACTCCCATCATTTGGCAAAATAAGAGGCTTGTGCATGAGCATGGATGGGATCGATGGGGTACCAATCATCCGCATTTGTGGCTAGCATCTCGAAACCCATGGCACTATGTTAGGAAGGCCGAATCGAAAGAAACCGGTTCGTTGGATTGAGATTGGAATAGGGTAGAGTAAAATAAAAACATAGAAGTATAAACTCAAAAACACAAAAACACAAAAAAACTCAAAACTCGAAATTCAAAACTCAAAACTCAAGGTCCTGTTCTTGTTGTTGGACATCATGTGTGGCAACACTGGGAGATGAGGGTTCATATTTCTTGCTTTTGTCATTGGTTACATACATGTTTATGGTTGAAATCTAACCAAGTATATTTCTTACCCTTGTACTCGTCTTCTAAAGTTCTTAACCTATAAGCTCAAGGAAGGAGAAAGTGAAGAAGTACAAGGAAGATGGTTGGGAAGAAGAGATAGAAGGAAAGAAGGTGAAATAGAGAAGAAGGAAGGGCAAGAAGTAGTGAGTGAGGAAGAGAGCTAGAATAAGAGGAAGAGGAAGGAAGGGGATAGAAGATAGAAAAGAAGAGGTAGAAGAAGAGAAAGATGAGATAATAGGGGAAAAGAAGAAGGAGTGATCAAATAAGAAGAGCATGAAGAAGGAAGAAGAAGGAGAGGAGTAGAAGAAGATGAAGCTCTCTCTCTCTCTCTCTCTCTCCATTGGCACAGGCAGACTGGTGGCGATGGCAGCCTGCCAAGGGTTGCATTGGCGTAGGAGCACATGAGGCAAGCGGTAGCGATTGCATCGGCTAGCAGGTGGCAACACGGCGGTTGTGTTGGCACAGGAGGTCGGCGGCATGGTGTGTTAGGTAAGTTTCATTTTTTTCTTCTTTTTATTCTTTTTAATGATTTTCTTTTTTAAAAAAACCTCCCTAACCCTCATTCACCCTACACACACACACACTTATGTGCACACACACACCCTCATTAACCCATGCACATAAAACCTCCCTAACCTTCATTCACCCTACACACACACACACACACTTATGGGTACACACACTTATGGGTACACACACACACATATAAAACCTCCCTAACCCTCATTCACCCTACACACATTCACACATACACACACACATGCACACTAGTGCACTTCACTCGTCACAAAATTCCCTTCACACACACACACACACACACACTCACAAACATATATATATGCAAACATGCACACATACCCACAAAAACCCCATTCATACACCTTAACACACACTAATGCACATGCACAAAAACACACACATTCACACAAACACAACTACACCACCACATTCACACACATCTATTTATGCACCCCCACACCCTACATCTACCCACATACTCACTACACACACTCATTCACTCACCATACTCACACACACACCTTCTTTTTGCACATATACTCACACTTAAGAACCCCATTAGCTCACTCAAAACACACTCACACCTATACACATTCTCTTTCTCTAATACATGCACCTCCACATCTAACCCACATATTAAACATACTCCCACCCATCTAAACTCACTCCCACACATAAAACTATCACTCCCACACATGAGCACGTAACTCTCACACATCAAACCCTAAAACCTCACTCCCACACCTCTCTTCACTCCCACACTAAAGAACTCTTGGACCTTAACACTCACACACTACCACCACATACACTCAAACCACCTCACTTTCACCACACTCACTCGAACCACCTTGACCCTAGATCACTTACTCACACCTACCTTACTACTCACTCGCACCATCTAGGTCACACTTGCTCGCACCATGTCCTTCAAGCCACCTCATTCGCACTACTCACTAACCCTTTCGGCAACACCTCTCTCAGTCACATTGCTTCCTTTGAACCACTACACTCACTCGAACCACCCCTCCTTTGCACCACCGCACTCACTCGAACCACCTCTCACTTGCACCACTTACACTCAAACCACCTCTTTCACTCACACCACTCCTTCACATCACTCACTCGAACCACTTCTCTCCTTTGAACCACCCTCACTTGCACACAGATCACTCACACCACCTCAACCCTTGCCACTCACTCATACCACTCCTCACTCACACCACCTCACTCACTAAAATCACTTTCACATTACCACACTCACTCACATCACCTCCTTTGCACTACCACAATCACTCAAACCACCTCTCACTTGTACCACTTCACTCACTCAAACCACCCCTGACTCGCACCACCTCACTCACTCGAATCACCTCTCACTTGCACCACCTAACCCCTAGCCACTCACTCACATCACCTCCTTCACACCACCTCACTCATTCAAACCACTCACTTGCACCACCCCAACCCTAATCCCTCACCCTCACACCCATCAACCATAACTATCACTGGAACCACTCACCCCTCACTCAAACCACCACACCTCACTCACACATAAGGAACTCTTACACACACCACTCCATTGAATCAAAAGTTACTATTTCTACTTCTAAGATGAAACCCATACAATCGCAGCCCTTGGCAGTAACTAAGACCATTACTTTAACTGAAGAATAAGTCTCTAGTACTTCAATCCCACACAAGGATATAGAATCTAGTGTAAAGAGCATAATGAGCCCATTGATTCACAAATCATGTTCTTCTCGACCAAAGGATCCAATACACTTGAAACTAGCTAAACGATCGATCATGGAGATGCTAGAAAAGAGGGAACAATACAAAGATCAATCAGAAGCTACGAGTTCTCAAGAACTAGATGAAACACTCTGACTTGAAATTCCAACTACTGAGCATCAAAAACTCTTAAAAAAGTCTTCAACATGGTTAGAGCAATCACAAATTTGTTGGATTTACCCAGCAGTCGTGGAAGAAGTTATAAAGAAAATGACCAAGGAAGAGCAAGAGAAGCATCACTAAATTCCTGTATTTTACACTAGGAAGCACACAACAAGTTGGGAAGATGTTGTAGCATTGGCCAAGAAAGAAAAAGGAGAATGCGAGTTTGAAAAAAAATGGTATTCTGGTCAAGGGTTAGCTGCACGATATGGTAGCCACCTAATGATAGTTGCTAAGCAAAGAAAGGCACTTTAGAATTCAATGCATGATCCTACATATGTTTCTCCTATATCTCTCCAAGTGCTTGCACTTGTCCGTGGTGTCAATATTTCTAAATTGGCTAAACTTGATCCCTTGTGTGACAAACTTCTTTCAGAGGAAGAGCTACACACTGCAAGTTGATTAGGACAACGAGACATGATAACTAATGTCACTAGATATATCTTTTGTCTCACCCATGACCCATAACTTCTTGATGAGCATGCTTCATTAGAATACAATCCTAATTCCTATGAATGGTTTAATCCAAGGATGCATGGCACAATACCAAATCTTACCTCTACTTCTAGTACTACAATGACTAAATCTTCATCCAATGATGTGAAGCAGAGTGATGTACATAAACCTTCTCCTAAACCCCTAGACACATTGGTTGGAAGAGGTATGCTTGCGACTCCAGATCCTAGGCCCAAAACCACTAACGCTCGTACTAACTCACCCCACCAGTTAGGTCCACTTGACCTGATTGAACCTCAAGACACTTTCAAGGAGGTTGCTGAGACACATCTTTAGATCAACCCTACTAAACCTGACCCTCCTTCTAGCATCAAGCCTTTGCTAGTATGTCGACCATTGAGTACCATGGTTGCTCATTTGGCAAAGAAAATCAATTCCTCAAAAATAGAATGCGTACTCTGATTTGAGGCCATATACACTACTTATGCCAAGTTGTTTGCAATGATTGATCTAGACCTTGCTAATGATGAGGCATTTCAGGTTACTTCTCAATGGCATTCCACTTGGGAGGACAATGAACATCTTTTTGATAAAAGCCACTTGATTCAGGAGGAATATGTTAGGACTCTCAAAGTGGAGTGTTGAGAGACAAGGTGAGAGATTGTCGCCGAAGTGAGTTGCAACTTCTAAAACAATAGAAGTCCATCCAAAGTTTTGAGTGTTTGTGCATTTGGCTCAACAATGTGAATCCAAGCCAAAGCTCAAATATGATAAATATAGTTTATAGTTCGGTGCTTAACCATTCCCTATGTTTCAGATATTTCAATTGTTTATTTTTTTGTTCTTCTGCAGATTCTCTTGCTTTCCTTTTATAAGCTCTTTTTTATAGAATCCTAGTAGATTAGGCCAAGCATGTTCATCTCTTGACATCTTTGGTGAACTAGACAACAAATCATTTAAAAGAGTTTAGCAAACATAGAGATGTTATAGGTTTAGCAAAAATGTTGTAAGGCCATTGCTGAAAAATTTTACTACCTATTGGCAACAACAATAATAATAGTTGTTGGATTCTGTTCTAATGGTCTATGACAAAAAGATGGATTTTTATGGGGTTATTTTGCACACCATGATGTCATATTGCTACGCATTCGAGGTGTGTAAACCACCCAAAAGTCATGTGTGTGATTTGATACTTTGTACATACGTAGTTGTTATGTTTGCTCTTTTATTCTATGCTGAAGACGAAGAAGAACAAGGAGTTTTGGTAGACTGGTAACTCGAGATGCAATCTCATGGCTACACTTATTTCAAGATATGTCGATTATGGGCTTCGTGAGAATGTTTCTAACATCTACAACTGGATGTTCTATGTGAAATGGCAGTAGTAAGATGTGCGAATGTCTTCTGAATCTGAATGAAGAGAGTGTTGTGGAGTGTGATCAAGTTTCTTCCATGCTCACAGTGACCTTTACGATAGGAGGGAAACATTTTGATCTTACGCTTGAGTAGTATATCTTGAAAGTTGGAGAGGGTAATGAAATGTAATGTGTTAGTGGGTTTATGGGTCTGGATGTTTCTTCAAGGCCTCTAAGGATTCTTGGAGATGTTTTCATGGGTGCTTATCACATGGTTTTTGATTATGGAAAAAACACGTGTAGGCTTTGCAAGGAAAGAGCTTTGTTTTGAATCAAAAAGGGAGGGATATGCCTTTCGCGGAACTTGTTGAAGAGGATTGGGACGCAGATGATTGGGAAATACCTAGTTTAAAGGCTGGAAAGGGAAGAGAGCAGAATAGTGCCTTCAAACGAACACCATACAAGGACAAGATATATATAGTGAATGTATACTTGGGGGCCACAGGGAGCTTCTCTATCTGAACGGAAGCAACCAAAGGGGAAAAGAGGAAGCTATTACAGAAGGAGGAGGCTAAGGAGGGGGATTCAAAAGCTAAAGAGGGAGGGAAAAAGCAAGGAGATAGCCCAAAAAAGGAAGTGAAGACTAATCTGGGAGGAAAAAAACAGAGTATTCGGGGTAGAGAAACATGGGGGGAATGCAGGGTGAATGGATCTACGAGCACTGCTTCAGCTGTGCATGAAGGAGGACGAGGCTTCAACGATGAAGCATCGACTACAGAAGATGATTCGACGAAGAAGCTGAGAGGAGCGGTCTTCGATCTTGCTAGAAGGCCATTTCATGCAAAGCCATTCGGGCATCGGGGACGATCGCTTTGACGGAGCTCGAAACACGCGATTTTGCTCTTCTTTTCTTGTCATCTCCTTCCCCTACTCCAACTGGCTCTGCTACTCGGAATCAGAATGATGATCTGATTCTGGAGGGAGCGATACTGCACGAAGGGGGAAGGTTCCTCTACGACCGAAACAGTATCCACCACAGAGGGCGAGTGATACTGATGTTACTGTGACAATTCATGACACGGATCTTCAGGGTCAAGTAGGAAGACACTCTGCGCAGGATCAGAATTTTGTGATGTGGCTACAGAAGGGTGCCGAATTCAATGCGTAAAGGAATAGAGCATTCGAGGATTGTATGAGGAGGGAAGCATCGACAATAGAGAGCAGGGAATTTCAGTGATCCTTCGTGCTTTTCAACATTGATGGTACTCTGCGACTTCGATGAACAGAATGTTTTGACTGGATGAGGAGAGGATCAACGGGAGATGGAGGAAGATAGAAAAATTTTTGAAGATTCACAAGGGATGAAAAGGCTCTAATGAGAAGAAAACAGGGCGAGCTCTGAGTTCAGAGTGACTGCGAGGAGGAGTAGGTTTGGTATTGAAGGACGAAGTTTAATGGTGATGATCTTCAGCGAACATAATACTCGACAGAGGATGATTCTAGCCAGGAAGCGAACGAAGAAGAACAAGACAATGGAGCTTGTAATGGGTCTCCACCCTTCTGGTTATAGTTGAATGCGTCTTTGTTGGAGTCATGGCGTTCTTGCGTCAGATATCATCATCGGAACTCCAATCTTAAGCAGTCTATATCTCCTGTGTTCTAGCCCGCAGGACAACTATGGTGAATCATACCGACTCTGCAGCTCGCAGCATCCATGGGACCAACCCTTAGAACCTGGTTGAGAAGATTCTTCGCTCTAAAATCTACTAGAATACCTATTGGAAGAAATAGTGCTTTGACCTTACAGCTGAAACATTGGTTGATAAACTGATGGAACTAATGATAAACCGATGAAGCTAGACCATTTGTGTGGGACTGATTAAGTTACATCAGGGCTTGTTATTACCCATGGCATATTTTCCCTTCGTACATGGATTCAGAAACTGAATTGACCAGAGCTTTATCATCAGCATCAAACACGGGAAAAATCTCAGCACAATTCAACGCTCAGGAGCAGGAATCATCTAGCTGAGGATGAAGGATTTGACTTCGTTTTCTTGCTTGATTTTCTATCCTGAAATTTATCAAGGACTTCTGAAGTTGCGACATTGCTTTCTAAACCCTTCGACATCTTTGGTGAACCCGACGTGAAAGCATCGCAGAAATTTCAGGATGGGAGATACTTCAGCCTCTATTTCAGCTTCTTCTATAACTCCAGCTGCATCTACTTCAGCTCCATCAATGACTGCTGCGTCAAGTACTTCAACGGAGGATCTAAAACAGATTTTGCAGAATATGTCCATGTATATGCAGCTCCAAAATCAGCAAACACAATTGTATATGCAGCAGCAACAACAATTGCATCAACAACAGTTGTCTCAGCAAAGACAACTCTATTCGGAGTAGGAGAATGCAAACAGAGCGACTAAGGCTATTGAAGCAGTTGAGAGTGAGAAGAAGCTATTTGACGGGCGTAATGTTTCAGCATATTTGAAGACATATGAGATCAAGATGGGTTTTTTTGGAGTTCCTGCTGGACTTATGAGTAAGTACTTCCTTCGTCTTGTCACACCTGCATTGAGGACAAAAGTGACTGATCTTTTTATTCAAAATACACATTGGCAAGATTTAAGAAGGCCTTGAAAGAAGAATACTTCCTTGAGGACTTTGGTATGGCTACTCGGCAGTCATTCCAAGAGTGGGTCTACATGCCAAACAAAGGTCTCGCTGCTTCGGAGTTGATTCGAGAATTCGAAGAGAGGTATAGTCAGCTTGATGCCATTGAACAAAGAGCATTGGATGTTGAAAAAGTTGAGCTTTTCTTGCAAGCTGCAGATCCTGCTCTTCAAGAAGAATTGGGTGAGCTTCTTGAAGATCGCACGAAGCCTATGGGTCTTAAAACTGATTGGCAGGATGCTCAGGATGCAGTCTCGACTTTGACCAAGAGGAGGATATGGAAGACTCGCCTACAGAATGGTTCCATGACACCTACACCATCATCAGCTCCTATGCCTACTTCTATCCCTGTTATTTCTTCTCCTCCTCAGCCAGTTTCTTGGCCTATGCCAGTGCCTACTGTTGCCACTCCACCTATTCCTCCTGTTCCATGACCGATGCCTACACCTTCTGCTCCAAAACCATCCGCTCCATCGGTACCTACTTCTCTTGATGACATAATCAAAGGCATCACAGATTTGACACTGGAGTCAGTCAAAGCGGAATTGGTGGGAAAGTTGAAGGAGCAGTTTGCTTCGACTGCACCTACTGCTTCTTCTAGTGCTCCTATTGCACCTAGGAGTGCTCCTAGTGCACCTAGGAGAGATCAGAGATGTATTTGGTGTGACAGTACGGAGCATCAGCATTGCAGGGATTGTGACTCTTTCCAGGATGCAAGGAGGCAGAATTTGGTATATTGGGGGCAAGATGGTAAGATTTGGTTGACTGAGACAGGAGCTCCACTTGCTACCAACTTTGGTAAAGGTGGAATGAAGAAGTTAGTGGAGGACATGGCTGCGTGTACTTCTTATGTGACAGCTAGAGGTGATGCTTCTGTATATGGAGTCCAAATTGAGAAGGGATCAGAGACTCAGTCAGCGCTATGGACTTATGCTATGGAGACTGCAAACAAGGGGAAAATTCAGCAAACTGTTTTGACTAGTGCAGGCTCTAGCATCAGATCAGAGACAGGTTTGGACTCGCCTGTTGACAGGTATTCTATTTATGCTTATTTGGCTAAATCTCATGGTGCAGATGTATTTGTTGAGGAGAAGCGTAAGAGGGATGAAGAAAATCCAAGTGCAGCTAAGAAGACTAGAGGGGGTGAGTTTGTTACTCCACCTACTGCAGGACCGTCTTCGAGACCAGGGTCAGATCGACAGATGGAGGATGCTCAAAAGAGAGAAAAGAGGCAAGAGCCTAGAGAGAGAAAGGAGCCAGGATTCAGATTGATGTCCGATATTGAGACATCTACAGACATGAAGAAAATCTTTAATGATAAGATACTTGGCAGTGAGGTGACTTTCACTATTTCTGAGATTTTGGGCATCTCAAAAAGAGAGTTTCAGGAGGTCCTGAAGAGGAAAAGGCATGCATTGTCTACCACTGATACACAGGGAGTTTTGATTGGAGATTTGGATGAGGATGAGGATGAGGTTATGGTTGATAATGCTTCTATTTTTCCGCAGGTAGAGAAGAGGGTTCAGCCTATGCATTATGTTGAAATTGATGAGCCTGTCATGATACCGCATAGTCACTTTTCGCGAAGCCATTGGGCTAGGGCAACTACAGAGACGATGGTAAAGATTGGAGAGAAACAGGTGCCTTATATTGCATTGGTTGATCATGGTTCAGAGATTAATCTCATAGTTCGTGGAGTTTATGAGAGTAACAGATAGCCTATGGATGTAGAGCATGGGTGGCGTATGAGAGCCACTAATAACACTGCATGTGATTTGTATGCTGCCTGTCCTAGTGTCAGTGTATCTATTGGTGATGTAGAGGAGGATTTTCATTTCTTTGTGCAGGATTCATGCTCTTATCCCATAATTCTTGGTCAGCCATTCATTACAGAGATGCGCATGGAAACAAAGGTCATGGATGATGGATCTGCTTATGCACGGATTCGCAGTAAAGATGGTATGAGAGCAGTTCAGTTTATGACTGTATGTGTGAACCATGTTAGAAACAGAGATACTCTCAGAGATGCACCTTTGCCCACTGTGAGGGATTCGGGTTTTCATTAGGTACCGCCGTTTCGCGAGACGATGGTGGTACAGAGCAGAGGAGATTGGAGTTCTCGCCTCCTGGCAGCAGTGTTTTCTCCTCCGGGTTTGTTGGGATTTCAGCAAACAGTTCGATGAGTTATCAGAAGACTTCTAGGTTGTCTAGAGCTGCCAGGCAGTATATATGCAGGAAGGAGAAAAATTTGAAAAATGCAAGAATTTTGGAGGATGATGAGCATATAGATGGGATGTATGACAGTGTGATTTGTGCAGATACGATGACAGAGATAGGAGATACGCTGAAAACTGATATGCTGAATTGTCACGGTAATGTATTAGTGCAGTCCCTGGACATGTTTCATGAAATTGCAGATTTTATGTCACAGATTGAGTCAGAGGCTGAGGTAACTCAGCAAAGAGTGTTGAGTGCTGAAGAAATTCAGCAAACAGAGTTTCCAGCTGGTTATCATCAGCTTTCAGAGAGACAGAGGGCTAAGAATTTTCAGCCAACAGAGTTTACTGCTGAAATATTTCAGCATTCAAAGTTTGGGGCTGTTTCTATGTAGTCCATAGAGCAGAGGGCTGAGAATATTCAGCCATTGGAGTGCAGAATTGTTGATTTACAGCAAGGTTTATGTAATGCAGAAGAGCATAATGAAGCCAGGGTTGACACGAAATACAAAACTGTGGATAAGAAGGTGAAGCCGGTTGCTGTACCGCTTCCACCTGACAGTGATCAGCAAATAGAGAGGGCTGCTAAATAGCAAATTTTGAGGAATCCGGAGCATATTGGTCATAAGTTTTCAGTAGAGACTCTTGCTGAATTGAAAATTGGAAATGGTGATTTCTTGTTACCCATAGAGAAGCAATGCTTTCAGGAGATGCTTGAGCGTCATGGAAGGGGATTTACTTTTTTTCCACATGAGATTGGATGTGTGAATCTTAATATTGTTGCTCCTATGGTCATTTTTTACTATTCCTCATATTCCATGGAATCTCCGACCTATTCCAGTGCCTAAGGCACACTTGCCAAAGCTGATTGATTTATTGAATGAGAAAATCAGGATGGGAATCCTTGAGCCTTCATCTGCACCATACTCAAACAGGTGGTTTACAGTTCCAAAGAAAAATGGTACTCTCCGATTTATTCAGGACATGCAGCAGTGAACAGAGTTACTATCAGGAATGTTGGTATAGGTCCAGTTGTGGATGAGTTTGCAGAGGCATTTGCTGGACGTGCCATCTATTCTTTGGGGGATTTGTATTTAGGATATGATCAGTTTCAGCTGGCTTTGGAAAGCAGGGACATAACCACCATGAGAACTCCTATTGGGCTTGTCAGGATGTGTACCTTGCCTCAAGGTGCCACTAATTCTGTTGCGCATATGATGAATGCCATGCATAAGGTCCTTCGTGATTACATACCTCAGTTTACTATGCCTTTCTTGGATGATGTGCCCATTAAGGGGTGTGCAGAAGAAGAGAAGAATGAGAGCCTAAATGAGCAGGGATGCAGATACTTTGTGGCTGATCATATTTCAGCATGTGAGAAGATTTTGGCTAGGTTAGAAGAAGTGAACTTGACACTTTCAGGGCAAAAATCTGTTTTTGGAGTGAACGAGGTTGTCATTGTTGGACATATGTGTGGATATTATGGCAGAAAACCCTCACCTGATAAGGTGAATGCTATAGGCAAGATTGCAGAGTATTGTTCTACTACTTCAGAGGTACGGAGATTCATTGGTGCTTGTGTGTTTTATATGATTTGGATACCTCATTTTGCACACATAGCAGATTGTTTATATCAGCTGCTTCGAAAGGGGCGGAAATTCTATTGGGATGAGAGCCACACTAAAGCCATGCGAAAATTGAAGAAGTTATTGCAGAATGCTCCTACTCTCAGGAAAGCGGATTATAATTGTGATAGGCCTATTGTATTGACAGTTGACACTAGTCCAATTGGCATAGGTTGGGCTGTGGGTCAAGATGATGCAGATGGAAATAGGTATGCTATTCGGTTTGGGGCGAAAGTCCTAAACGAGAGACAGAGGAGATATCAGCAAATCAAGAGGGAGTTCTTGGGGATTGTCACGGCTCTCAAATGTGACAAGGAGTACTTTATTGGAGCTTCAGTTGTGGTAGAGACAGATTGCTTGCCATTGATTGGCATGATCACGAGTTGCTCTACTCCGGATATAGCTATGTTGAGATGGATTGCATATATCAAGTCATTAAATCCGGAATTTAAACACATAGCAGGGAAGGATAATCCAGTGGCAGATATGTTGTCTAGAGCCAGATATGATGATGAGGAGACTCTACTTGCAGAAGAGGATGATGCAGAAATTTCAGCCACTATGGTTGATCATGTTTGTCATGTCTATGATATTGTGGCTTTTACAGAAGAACTCTATGTTGGAGATTGGTTGCAGATTGGCAGGTACCTTAGTACACTAAGCAAAAGAGATGAATGGACAGATGAAGAGTTCAAGAAGATCAGAAGGAAAGCCTATGGTTATTTTCTCAAGGACGGATTTCTTTGGAAGCATCCGAAGAAAAGAGGCGGATTACCTTTGCGGGTTGTCTGCAATAGAGAGACACAGTTACAGGTGATGAGGGAGTTTCATGAGAGTCCTTGGGCTGGTCATAGAGGAGTGTGGGCTACTTATGAGAAAATCAAGGAGAAATATTGGTGGAAAGGCATGTATAGAGATGTTTCTCACTTTGTTGAGACTTGCAGAGACTGCCAGATGTATTCAGTAGTGCGTCATAGAGATGAGCTCCATCCGACCTATCCGCTATCATTCATTATAAGTGGGTAGTTGATTTGGTTACCATGCCTATGGGTTTATGGCAGATGAGATACATTGTTTTGGCTAGAGAGGATCTTACCAATCATGTTGAGGGAAGATCTTTGAGAACGAAGACCACTAGTGCAGTGTGTAAATTCTTATTGGAGGAAATTTTCTGCAGGTATGGTTGTGTGGGTAAGATCACTGCGGATCGTGATGAATTGGATGCAGATGAAGCTAGGGAGTTTTTCTCTCAGCTAGGAATCAAGTTGGCTCTAACCACAGCATATAATCCAGAGGGAAATAGAAAGAGTGAAAGAGGGCATCCGCCGATAGTGAAAGCATTAGCTAAAGCATGCAGAGGACGGATTGGAGAATGGCCAAGACTTCTACCATTTGCTTTATGGGCTGATCGTACGACTCATAGTGTTACCACAGGATATACGCCTGCAGAGTTGATGTATAGTCAGAAACCTGTTATGCCGATTGAGACTTATGCTTTGACTTGGTCAGTTTTACCTTGGCAGGAGGATTTGACGAGAGAGGAGCTCTTCGCTCTTCGGATTCGACAGTTGGAGAGGAGACCAGAGGATATTCAGCTAGCTATTGACAGGTTGAAGGTTGCTAGACTAAGGAATAAGGACAGATTTGACAGCTGGCATCGCTTGCGGCCTAGAGCAATAGAAGAGGGAGATTGGGTATTGGTCTTTGATAGCAGTCTTGAAAATCAGCATATTGCACTTCGGAAGATGGTGAAAAGATGGTTTGGGCAGACATGTTTTTGATAATGCAACATATGAGCTGACAGAATTGGATGGGACAGTGCTTACAGTGCCTATTGCTGGAAAAAGAATCAAGATTTTCAAGAAAAGAGATGATGAGGATTATGCATTGGAAGAATTTGCAAGAGAAAAACAACGAGAAGAAACTCCAATGGAAGAGACAGATGATCTTGTTGATCTACCGGAAATGCATAATGAAGAGATTGATCTGTTTATGGATCTTGATGATAATGATCATGGGTAGTTGGCCCATCCGGAGGATGCGCAGGATTAGAGGGGGTCGATGTCGTATTGCTGCGCATTCGAGGTGTGTAAACCACCCAAAAGTCGTGTGTGTGATTTGATACTTTGTACATACTTAGTTGTTATGTTTGCTCTTTTATTCTATGCTGAAGACGAAGAAGAACAAGGAGTTTTGGTAGACTGGTAACTCGAGATGCAATCTCATGGCTACACTTATTTCAAGATATGTCGATTATGGGCTTCGTGAGAATGTTTCTAACATCTACAACTGGATGTTCTATGTGAAATGGTAGTAGTAAGATGTGCGAATGCCTTCCGAATCTGAATGAAGAGAGTGTTGTAGAGTGTGATCAAGTTTCTTCCATGCTCACAGTGACCTTTACGATAGGAGGGAAACATTTTGATCTTACGCTTGAGTAGTATATCTTGAAAGTTGGAGAGGGTAATGAAATGTAATGTGTTAGTGGGTTTATGGGTCTGGATGTTTCTTCAAGGCCTCTAAGGATTCTTGGAGATGTTTTCATGGGCGCTTATCACACGGTTTTTGATTATGGAAAAAACACGTGTAGGCTTTGCAAGGAAAGAGCTTTGTTTTGAATCAAAAAGGGAGGGATATGCCTTTCGTGGAACTTGTTGAAGAGGATTGGGACGCAGATGATTGGGAAATACCTAGTTTAAAGGCTGGAAAGGGAAGAGAGCAGAATAGCGCCTTCAAACGAACACCATACAAGGACAAGATATATATAGTGAATGTATACTTGGGGGCCACAGGGAGCTTCTCTATCTGAACGGAAGCAGCCAAAGGGGAAAAGAGGAAGCTATTACGGAAGGAGGAGGCTAAGGAGGGGGATTCAAAAGCTAAAGAGGGAGGGAAAAAGCAAGGAGATAGCCCAAAAAAGGAAGTGAAGACTAATCTGGGAGGAAAAAAACAGAGTATTCGGGGTAGAGAAACATGGGGGGAATGCAGGGTGAATGGATCTACGAGCACTGCTTCAGCTGTGCATGAAGGAGGACGAGGCTTCAACGACGAAGCATCGACTACAGAAGATGATTCGACGAAGAAGATGAGAGGAGCGGTCTTCGATCTTGCTAGAAGGCCATTCCATGCAAAGCCATTCGGGCATCGGGGACGATCGCTTTGACGGAGCTCGAAACACGCGATTTTGCTCTTCTTTTCTTGTCATCTCCTTCCCCTACTCCAACTGGCTCTGCTACTCGGAATCAGAATGATGATCTGATTCTGGAGGGAGTGATACTGCACGAAGGGGGAAGGTTCCTCTACGACCGAAACAGTATCCACCACAGAGGGCGAGCGATACTGATGTTACTGTGACAATTCATGACACGGATCTTCAGGGTCAAGTAGGAAGACACTCTCCGCAGGATCAGAATTTTGTGATGTGGCTACAGAAGGGTGCCGAATTCAATGCGTAAAGGAATAGAGCATTCGAGGATTGTATGAGGAGGGAAGCATCGACAATAGAGAGCAGGGAATTTCAGTGATCCTTCGTGCTTTTCAACATTGATGGTACTCTGCGACTTTGATGAACAGAATGTTTTGACTGGATGAGGAGAGGATCAACGGGAGATGGAGGAAGATAGACAAATTTTTGAAGATTCACAAGGGATGAAAAGGCTCTAACGAGAAGAAAACAGGGCGAGCTCTGAGTTCAGAGTGACTGCGAGGAGGAGTAGGTTTGGTATTGAAGGACGAAGTTTAATGGTGATGATCTTCAGCGAACATAATACTCGACAGAGGATGATTCTAGCCAGGAAGCGAACGAAGAAGAACAAGACGATGGAGCTTGTAATGGGTCTCCACCCTTCTGGTTATAGTTGAATGCGTCTTTGTTGGAGTCATGGCGTTCTTGCGTCAGATATCATCATCGGAACTCCAATCTTAAGCAGTCTATATCTCCTGTGTTCTAGCCCGCAGGACAACTATGGTGAATCATACCGACTCTGCAGCTCGCAGCATCCATGGGACCAACCCTTAGAACCTGGTTGAGAAGATTCTTCGCTCTAAAATCTACTAGAATACCTATTGGAAGAAATAGTGCTTTGACCTTACAGCTGAAACATTGGTTGATAAACTGATGGAACTAATGATAAACCGATGAAGCTAGACCATTTGTGTGGGACTGATTAAGTTACATCAGGGCCTGTTATTACCCATGGCATATTTGCCCTTCGTACATGGATTCAGAAACTGAATTGACCAGAGCTTTATCATCAGCATCAAACACGGGAAAAATCTCAGCACAATTCAACGCCCAGGAGCAGGAATCATCTAGCTGAGGATGAAGGATTTGACTTCGTTTTCTTGCTTGATTTTCTATCCTGAAATTTATCAAGGACTTCTGAAGTTGCGACATTGCTTTCTAAACCCTTCGACAACGAGCCACTATTGTGTGCCTTGAAATGCATGAGTTGAAGACATACATAAATGAAGTCTATTGAAAAGATGTTGATTTGGATGAGTCAATGAAATCTTTAAAAGAGGACTTTTTCCTTTTGAAGGCATAGATCTGGTAACTTGTAAGACATTCATGGAGTGGGTTATGAAAGATCTTGTAGCACTACAAAGATTTTGAGTGCAAATTTGAGCAATTGGGCATTGTAGAGTAGCACACTCTTGAAAATAAAAAGATAGACTTACTCTTATAGGCCGTAGATCCTACTTCATAGTTAAGCTTGAATTTTTGGAAGATAATACTATTGAGTTAGGATTAAATATTTTTGTTAGGATATTAAGGATGTTACTTCCATGCTAGTTAAGAGAGAGATGAGATGGGCCTATGCTTGTAGCCATTAGTAATGTTATAGAGCTTATAGGAAATCACCTTGTTTCTACAACTACTCTAGTTAAAGAGGATATAATCCATGAATTGATCAAGGGCATGTGTGATTTGTAGTTGAGATTTGCAAGGATGGAAGAAAAGGGTCAATTTGTTGCACCTAGAGTCTCGATGCATGGTTTCTACATTGGTATATTTGGTGCAACAGTATACATGGATTGCAAAAGTTACAAGGATTCATTGGAAAGGAACTTTGTTTTCTTTAAGGATGGAAAAGTCCATTTGTGTGAGTCTGATCTACTACTTACTCCTCTAAAATTTTGGAAGAGGTGGGACAAAAAGTTAGTGGATGAGACGGTTGTATGAAATGTACATGCAATAGCAGAAGCTACTACCTTTGGTCTTTAGGTTGAAGAAACATTGGTTTTGTTGCTACGTTTGGAAAGAAACCTCAAATATTTCTCATGCTATGCAAGCACTGGAGAAGGGAAAACCTCCTAGGGCTAAATTAAATGATGCAAGAAAGAGTATCCATTAGATGATAGGTTGGTATGCACCAATAGATTCTTTTTTTTATCTACTCATATTTTGTGTGATTCTGGAATAGAAAAGAAAAGGGGATGATGGCAATCCATGTATACCTAAACGGATCACCAAAGGGAGTGGTAGGTCTAATTCAGATCAACCATCTTCTACACCTTCTGCTAGCCCTATGCCTAAACATACCATGGAAGATGTTACAAAAGAGAAAAAGCAAGAGCATGCAAAGGCTAAGGGAAAACAAATAGAATACAAATTGCAATAATATATTGAGACTGCAATAAATTTCAAAAAGGTACTGGAGACGCAGATCCTGAATAGTAAAGTAGAACTCACTATTGGTGAAATTCTTGGCATTTCCAAGAGATAATTCAAGATGAAATCATTGGTATTATCAAGAGAAAGAGAAATTTTTTTGGAGAGCCTATGCATGGTATGATGTAGGGTGAAGGAAAGCCCAATTTATAGGGTATTTAGGCAATCCATAAAGATGATACATTTGCAATAATTGTTTTTTTTTAAGTTTAAAAATAAATATTAATGATAAAAAGCTAGTTGAAATAATTGAAAAAGTAATAGTTTATAGAAATACATAAAGCCAAGTGAGGCAAATGCACTACAGAGATGAGGAGGCTTCAAATATGACACGTAAAAGTCATTATACATGAAATCATTGGACTCGTGCTACTAGAGAGATAGTTGTAAAGGTTGAAGTTCTTAAAACTCATTGTATTGCAGTCATTGATCATGGTTTAGAAATTAACATTATGGTATCTAGCTTCTGTGAGAACAATAGATAGCTCATAAATGTTGATCATAGATGGAGGATGAAGGTAGGTCATAATTTTCCAGGGAATTTGTATGCAATTTACTCAAATGTCAAGATTACTATAAGAGATCTCTAGGATGGGTAGCACTTATTCATCCTGTTGGATTTGCCTATGTAGGAATTAGGAGTTGAAATGGTAAGATGGCTATTCAATTTTTGACAGTGTGCTAATCATGCCAAGAATCAAGATACATTGAGAGATTATCCATTGCCATTGAATGTAAAAGAGTTTAGAGTGTCGAGTTTCAATGAGCCCCATTGTAAAGTGGGACTACGTAGTACTAAATGGGAAAAGATCTCGCCTCATATAATAGGCTCAACTACTTTTTCTTTAGGTTTCATTGGATTTTCAGCAGTAGGGAGTTATGTATGCTTTCAAAAAGTTAAGATTATGAACAAAGCTGAAAAGAAATATGTTTTAAAGGACTAAAAGAGATACAAGAAGGCATGGATTATTGGCTATAGATGGATGTATTTTTGGCACATATAATGGCTTTTCTTATGCATATACCTGGCTAAAATTTCAACTATGATCAATCATGAGCAAAAATCTAAAAATAGTTTGATACATGTGTGTTCTTTGGACATGTTCTATGCTATAGCTCATTTTATGATGGAAAAGGGTCTATGCTTGAATGAAGGGTTGAAGTTGAGGTCAAACCAAATTATAAGGCTGTAGATGAGAAAATAAAATTCATTGTTGTGCCATTGCCTCTAGATAGTGAGAGGATAAGTGATTAGCTTCTTGACAACCATATTTGAGGGATCCAAGGAAGATTGGTCATAGATTTAATACAAATATCTCAAAGAGCTCTAAATTGATTGTGATGAGTTTCTTCTACCTATAGAGAAGCAATGTTTTAAGGAGACATTATCTAAGCATTGCAAGACTTTTGCATTTTAGCTGCATGAAATCAATTCCATAGATCTAGGTATAGTTGGTCCTATAGTGATTTTTACTATTCCACAAGCAAGAGTGCAAATTATGCTCAAGAGAATCATTATGTGGAAGTTAATCATTCGCATTGGAATAGTCTAAGAAGCTTGAATGGTCTTGAGATTAATTTTTGAATATGGTGACACTACATAGATTGTAGTGAATGTTGGATATTTTAACTAGTCTTGAAATGAAGATATACACGGATGTTACAAAGTTTTTTGGACACAAGGAAGAACTCTAAGTAGTGAAGAAATTGTGCAAGAAAAACACTTTGACAAATGTGTTTATCAACTCTTACTGTGTAAGGTAAAGATGTGTGTTTGGGATGAAGGTTTAGAGCCTTAAAGAGTACTATTTTAAGTTAGAGGGGCTGTTTTTTTTTAACAAAAAGGCATTGGAGATAAAGGAATCGTTTTTATAAGGTAAAGGCTATTAGGCCTTAGGAAAAGAAAAAAAAAACGCTTTGGATAAAAAACGCAGATCATGGTTAAAGGTTATATATATTGCTTGGGGTGGCCATATTCATGGGGGAGGAACAAGGCAGGGTTACTGCTCTAAGTCTTCTGGGGGTGATATTGCAGTTATGAAAGGGTTCACGGGGCACTATCAACAATTCTTATGGAGATGGATTTGAAGGTGGTAGACTAATGAGAGGCTAGCTCCGTATCAGACAAGCTGCTGATTGGGTTTTCGAGGAGAGGTCGTGCTAGCGTCTGGAGAGCTACAAGACTTTGAAGAAAGATCGAAGAGAGGGAATGTGTATTTTGGTGGTGGGCTTCTGCTTCTAGCCAGTAAGTCTGTTTTGGATGAGGTGACGGGAGGTCCTGACGGCAGTTCCTGAGTCGAAGTGGTCGCCTTATCAGTGATCAATATGATAGCCGCCTACATGATATGGGACCGCACAGTTCCCGGATTGCAGCAAATCTTATGGAAATGAAGGTTTACATGTTGGGAATGTCGTCGACATCTCAGGTGGTGCATCGGATCATGGCCGCAATCACATAAACTCTCCGAGTTTTGTGCAAAAGAACCAGATACAAAGGATCATCACATCAGTATGAAGATGCAATTTTATGTGTTTGACTAGAGTTGCTTCCCTGATGTATCAGAGCAGCATGATGCAATTATCATTGGCAGATTTCAAGTGTAAAACGAAGATGCATTCGGCTGGTATTGAGGAGTGAAGATCAACGCTGGTGGACTACCGTGTAAGAATTTAAGTCATCATAGTTATATAGGAGAGTCTATGTTTCTGGAGCGAGCTGTCTATATGACTTAAGGCACTAAATACAGTTGACAAAGAGTTTTGGCGTCTGAGTGTATTTGGAAATATGGTACCATCTGGGAAAGTATCGATCAACGTGTCTATGGAAGGGCTGTTCTGTATATTCTACAAATTTTAGATCAAGAATAAGGAGAAGAGATACGTTGCATGTTTGAAGAGTTATGCACTGGCTACCAAGGCCTATTATTATTGCTGGAGGTTCCAATTTCAGCAGCAAACTATAAGCATTGTCAAGGCTGGCATTACTATTTCTCTAAATGCTAGAATGATAACTTTTTGTAGCAACTAATCTTTCTTTAGTGAGTAGCGATTGTACTTTGCTATGATTAGTTTTAGGTATTGAAGGATGCAAAAATATTTGTTTCTATTCTGCCTTGCATTGTTCTTGAAGGGAGGCTCAGTGGTGGTATTGGGATAGTGCAAGTCTATTTCTCTTGTCTTTTACAACATAGAGGCATTTACTCAAATTGTTTTAGCCAGACTTTTGAGTTTGGAGAGGCTAACACTAGGCCGCAAATCTTTACTAGCACTCCTTTGTTTTCATGTCTTGGGTTGTGAGAAAGGGTTATCCTCAATCATCACTCGTGATACATCTTTTTTGATGCCCCACTAAGGTATGCAGATAGTATTTTGGTGTTATTCTTTGGCAATTTGATTGGTCACAAGGATTGCAACTTTCCATGGAAGATTGGATGAAGATTTAGCGAATGCACATGTTTCATATTGTGGATGATGAATTTGGTGGATTTTGCTTTACAAGGATTTGAAGACTATGCCTTGCAAGTTATCAATTGTTTACCAGATGATATTATCAACAATTGGGAAAGCTTCTCATTGTTTATACAAAGTTTTTTCTTTGTTTGTCCTGTAGGTTCTCGAATGAGTGATTAGACATATAGGAAGTTTCAGGGATTGTACCAACTTTGACTTGATAATATTAGAGAGATGGGATGCTATTATGAGAAATACATTGGTGTGCAAATCGGATGTTGTATGCATACGTAGTGAGTACCGAAATGTCCCCAAGAACAAAGAACTCTACTTTTTGCTCAAAATTCAAGAGAGAAAATTTGCACGACATGATGCAAGAAGACTAATTGGGTACAATCCCCCCCATGCCTTGTGTGAGCGCTCCACAAAGCATGTATTTAATATATTATTCATCTCCAAGCTCAAAAATAGCCCAAAATTACAATTCGCATGCTTTAGCTTTTGTGTTTGCTTTTGTCTAAATAAAGAATAAAGCGGTTGGGCGCCCAAAGAGTCGGGCTATGCCCAAATACAATCACTACAAGAGAAAGGCCCTATAGACGCGCACTGTACACGCGAAAAAGCGAGCGCGTTTATAAGCGCGTGTATCAGCGCTCTATTCACGCTAGTATAAAAAACACGTCCATATATCCGCGCTGATAAACACGCTTATAGATGCGAAAATAAACGCACATATTTTTCATTTCTCATAAAGTCTCTGAATATGACCAAACCTCTTAACAGCTACTATTTGTTTGAATAGGGCATGATTGGATGTATATACGACATAATTACACCTGGATCATATGCTAGGACATGATATACATCTATAAGATCATACGGACATGATATACATATATATACGACATGATATACATGTATAGGGCATATACATGCATAGGACATGATATACATTACCAACTTTACTTCTTTTTGAGTATTACAAATATACATCCAATCATTCAAAGCTAATTATATATATGTGATTTCATGCCCTATATACATCCAATCATACCCTATACAAATGTGATTGGATAGGGCATGATGATTGGACGTATATATACATCAAAGGTTGACTTATGCATTTGCAATATATAGCGAGAGAGAGAGAGAGAGAGAGAGAGAGTGAACTGATCAATACACTCACATGTCTCATTTGTTATGCACTTAACCTAGCCATGCATGCCAATTCATAGCATGAGTAGATTGATGTAAATCAGTGTGCTTGTGCATGTGCAAGCTATTCCAATCATGTCAAGGTGCACTTATAGCTCACATATAATTTTAGATAAGGTGGACCACATGTAGCCAATGTGCACATGTCCTCTTTTCATCATCTTTAGCCAGTGTGTCCACTTGTTGGTGACTAATACCAACAAGCCAACTACAAATCTCTTATCTATGAAATGTATAAGTAAATTAACTTGGTTAATTTGATGAGGCCAAGTTTTCCTTCCGTGGACAGTGTGGTTGGCTATATTCTACTTCAAGGTTATAGGAACTTACAGAAGTCAATGGAGCATGCTAAAAATGACGATACTTTAGTTACTATATCAAGTCACTTCATGTACATATCTTTGATTGATTGATGGATAATATGCCTTTCTCTATCTCTTTCGTATATACCTTCATTGCATTATCTCTCTCTAGCTAAAAATCATTCGTGCTTTATCCACCTATTGATACTTGCATGCAATTGTAAGTGGGATGGTCTAGTAAGTTACTACATATGTGCCAATTGACTTGCCAATGTGTTATCTCTTATCCTCAAGCTTTGTTATATATGTCACCACATAGGTCAATTGATTCCCTAAATGCATGCATTGATTTCCTAAATTGTTCTTGTGCGTCTGTAAGCGCGTGTAATAGGCATTATCTGCGCATATACACGCGCTTACAGACGCGCCACGCAGGTATAGAAAAATTTAAAAAAAGTTGTGGCTTTCTTTTCAAACCTGTGCTTTCCTGCGTTTTTTGCGCGTTTTCTGCAGTTCGAGCTCGACATCACTACTCGTGTCTATCTATCACTTCATGAAGAAAATGAGGCAAGGAAATAAGAGTAAAAAGAGGACAGGAGGAAAGAATAGCTAAAGAGTAAAGAACAAGAGCCAAATAGCAAGGAAGAGAAGAAGATTCAAGCAACTTACAAAGGGAAGGGAGAAGGAGGACAAGGAGCTTGCAACCTAGCTGCCACCCGTTGGAACAAGCAAAGAAGGTGAGTTCTTCTTCTCTCTCTCAATCTTGTTTTCTTTCTCTATTTGTTTGTCTCTCTCTTCACATGCTGGATCTTGTCATCTATGGAGGTTTCTTTGCATGTTTTTTAAGCAACTTTGAAAAGAAATGGTCCGACTGTGCGCGTCTGTCAGCGCATCCAGATGACAGTGTAGACGCAGGTATAGATGCGGAAATAGACGCACTAACAGACGCCCACAGAGACACAGATATAGATGCGCACAGAGACGCAGGTATAGACGCTGCATGTAATATGTTTTATCTACTCGCCACCTCCTAGGCAACCCCCACACAACCCTCGTCCTCCCCCTCGACTCTCCCTCCTCCCTCTCTATCGACTGCCCTCTGCCTCGTTGGACGCACGAGCTTCTACAGATGCACGTGCTTCTGCAAATTCTTGTGCTTTAGCCGATGCACGTGGAGCACGTGGAGTACCTGCAAATGAAGTACCTGCATGTGGAGTACCTGCATGTGGAGTCTAGGAACTAGTGCCAGGCAAAGACGCCAGAGGCGTCCTAGACATGACACTGAACACCTCATCCGCTGTGGGAGAGCGGCCAAGGTGTCTGGTCATCTCTCCCATGAAGTCTTCCCTACTAGGAAAACCTCAAAAAAATGCATTGACCCCCCTGCCAAAGGAGGCCAATGTATCATTCATGCGATCCACATCTGGGTCATTGCTAGATGAACCAGGATACGACATCTGCAAAAACAACACAGGAAAAGGATAAATTTATTTGCATACAAAAAATCATATATTACCTACATTTTCAAAGAGCTTTCTTTAGACATTGAGCAGAACACTTAAGTGCTAATGCTTCTCTTAAACAAGAAAATTGATAAACACAAACATGGGATTGGTCACATTCATCATTGCAAAAATATATTGTTTAATATTAGAACTGGGAGACCTGGCGCGTGTATCCCCACGTCTACATTGTAGGTTAGACGCACTCTCAGACGCGCTCCAGAGTTCATCTTCTGTCCAGCGCGTCTATTTGCGCATCTAACATGCAGCACAGACGCGCTGCCAGACGCGCATCCCAGGTCAATGCACGTCTATAATCGCGTGTAGACTGCAGATCAACCTTCTGTGCAGCGCGTATATCATCACGTGTACATTGCAGAGCACACGCGCCAGCACAGGCGCTCTAAGACGCTCTGAGAGGAGACATTTTTGCGCACCTATGTCTGCGTCTACACTGAGAGGTAGACGCGCTAGCAGACACGCCTGGTCGGCCGATTTTAGGCCGACGATAGCCATTGAAGATTTACATAATGCAATACATAATGGAATCACAAATCCTAAATACATAGACAGAGAGAGAGGAAGAGAGAAACAAAGAGAGAGAGAGAGAGAGAGACTCACCTTGGGTGTTTGGTGTGGCGGGTGGTGGCGCTTCTCCTTCTCCTTCTTCCTCTCCTTGGTAAGTTACCCTCCCTTGATGCTTGTTTGCTTGCTTGTTGCTTCTTCTTGTTCTCCTCTTTCTTGTTCTCTCTTTCTTCCTCTCCTTGGATTTCCTTTTTCCCTTCTTGTGTGTTTTAAATGAAAGAAGAGGTGAGTCATGAGGAGGTGAGGCATGAAGAGACTGCATGTCGGCTAAACTCAAGCTTCAGAACCGCAAAAAACACAGGAAAGGAAAGGCGCAGTTTGAAAAGAAATGATTTAAGTATGGTTTGAATTTTGACGTGTGCGTCTATTTTCCCGTGTATATGTGCGTCTATTGTTCAGATAGATGCGAGTATAGACGCGAATATAGATGCGTAGGTAGACGTGGATTTAGGCGCGCATTTGGGATTTATCATAATTTTTTGTTTTTAAGATAAGTTTTGATAGTGAATTATTCTTAAGTTTTGATAAGTTAACATAAGTTTTAAGATGATGATTTTTGTGTATTTAAAATTAAGATCTTATGTAAACATATGAATGACAAATATTTTGATGTTGTCATGAATTAGGTTTAATCATGTCGACGTCCTCATCACCTAGTGCGGTGCAAGCTGGTGAGTCAATGAGCACATCCTCAAGTGAGGATGAAACATTGCGTCTTCATAATCAAGATGCATGGCCACGACGAAAAATTAAATGCATATGTGATCGTTGTCGAGGGTGTATTTTTCAAGCACGTCGAATTGCAATGTCACACCTCAGCTTGTATGGAGAATGGGACCAAGAAAAATCACCGGTATTCATTGTTTTTTTTTACCACTAAGATTGCTAGTCTATGTTACGAAAATTATATATCAACGTACATGAAACTCCCTTTTATGGTTGAGCATGATGCGGTGCCACATCCTCAGATGCTCCCTCCCAAGCGTCGAGAGGCTGTAAAACGTCGACGCGAGAAGGCAGAGTCTTCAAGAAGAGTAGAGACTCACGACCATGATAGTAGCTCTCATGAAATGCCCCATCAAGTCGTAGAGGATGAGATTTCGGACAACATGGTACACCATCTATTTTCACAACCAGTTCAGGGAGAAGGTTACTCTACGAAGCCAGATGATCCACTATATGTAGCATCATCTACTCCGTTGTATGAAGGTTGTACATGCTTTGTTCTTCGTGCGTCTCTAGAGATACTTAACTTGCAAACACGAGTGTCCTGTTTGTGGCGAATCAAGATACGAAGTGGAGATGAAGTCAATGGATGTGCCTCATAAGGTTTTGTGATATTTTCCCGTTGTTCCACGTATAAAACTTATGTTCAAGTGTAAGTCTATTGGAAAGCTCATGTCATGGCATGCTAGTCATCGTTCAAGTGATGGAAAATGGAGGATCCCTGCAGACACACCCGTATGGCAACATATAGATAATTTGTGGCCCGTTTTCAAAGAAGAGCCAAGAAATTTGAGATTTGGTTTAGGTATTGATGGAATCAATCCATTTGGCCTCAAAAGCACATCATACAGTGTATGGCCAGTGGTATTGGTGAACTATAATATTCCTCTATCCATGGCAATTAAAAAGGGACATGTGATGTTGTCCCTTCTGATTCCTGGAAAGCACAAGGTAAAAAACATGGACATTTACTTAGAGCCTTTGATTGAAGAGTTAGAAATGTTATGGGAAGGTATTGAGGTGCAAGATACAAGTGCATCTGCATCCTCTAGAGATTTCACATTGAAGGCCATGTTGTTGTGGACCATGCACGACTTTCCAGGATACGGAGAGTGTTCAGGTACATGTATATAACTCTATATTTGAAATTCAAGACTTGAATCAATTGCATTTGATTAATTCACTTGTTTTTTCAGGTTTAACCACGTCAGGATATCATGCATGTCCTATTTGCGTTCCCTCTCTAGTTTCCTCTAGGCCGGCACGTTTAAAGAAGGTTATCTACGACAATCATCATCGATTTCTTCCTATTGACCATCCCAAATATGTTCTCCCTACTAATGGAATGACTCCACAATCTCTAACCATTCGAGATTGGAAGGAGACATGGATTAATGCCAACAGCCACCCTCCACATGGCATGAGTCGGTAAGAAGTGCATTTCTCTCGATTGACTTTAAAGTATTTAGCATGATGAATTGTTTACATAATATATTGTTTGTTTGTTAGGTTCTCTATATTCTTTCGTCTTCCGTACTGGACTGAACTCAAGATCAATCACCTGTTGGACCCCATAACATATTCAAAAATGTTGTATCTACATTATGGGATCACTTGATAGGGGCTCGCGATTCAGTTAATGTAAGGGAGGATTTACGTAACATTGGTCGCATGAGACGAGCCTGGCCACGAATTGGACCCAGAGGAAAGATTGAGCTACCCCATGCACCTTGGATATTGTCAAAGGACGAGGAAAAAATAGTGAAGGAACAAATATATAGCTTTCGAACACCCACAGGATGTATGAGATGTCTCAAGGGAGCCTTCATAAAGAAAAAGAAAAGAGGTGTGGAGCAACTATCTGGTTTGAAGTCCCACGATTGGCACAAAATGATTCAAGTAAGGGTATCTCTAACCATGAATATAGTAATTAGTGGCGTAACTATGTGTAAACTTTGGGGTATGATGACTTTTTCCTCAACTAATCATTTGCATCTATGAATATTGTTTACATTCAGTTCGTACTTCCTACTAGCATATCCCATTGTGCCTCCAAAGATGTACGTGATATCATTTACAAGATGGGAGAGCTTGTGAGGTGTGTATACATTGTATTTTTTCATTATATATCTTTGAATTTCTACACAAAAATAAACAATTCTCAAATACATCTTGACAGATATGTGAGCTCGAAGGAAATTGATCCAAACACATTGCAAGATGCTCGAGTATTATCTATTGAGGTGGTTTGTTTGGTGGAGGAAATTTTTCCTCGATCCATTTTGACTACTCAATTACATTTACTCGTACATTTGATTGATGAGATCGCACTTTGTGGGGCATTTCATGTAAGGTGGATGTTTTTTTCTTGAGCGCTTCATGAAAACCTTGAAAGATTTTGTGAGGCAAAAAGCATGGCCTGAGGGAAGCATGGCTGAGGGTTGGTTAGTGCAATCATCCCTTGTTTATATCTCTGAATATCTTGCTGAAGTGGATCCCTCTCAACCACGACTATGGAAAGATGATAAAGACTTGAGGATGACCTCTATAGTACCTAAAGGAAAAGAAATGAGTAAAGTGCTAACAAAAGAAGAACTTCGTAAGTTAAATAGTTTTTGTGTGCTCAATAGTGATATTATGAGCAAATGGGTGACACTATATAATGAAGCAAGGGCAAGAAGAAAAAGCGAAAGACAAGAATTTCGCACTAGATATGGACGTAATGTCTCATTTCCAGATCATCTAAATGCGCTCCCACGTCATATTGACATAGATTGGTTACATGAGGAAATGGAGAGAATGGAAAAAGAGGAGGAAATTAATATATCTCAAGAAGAGTGGGAATACGCACGAGGTTGCTTATCAAAGGTGAGACATACTATCAATTAATTTGTTTCTATAAGTTTTATTTTATATAAATAATTGACATGTTTGATCTTTTATCTTTTACTACTAGTGCACATTATTCAATGCACTTTGGTGTGAGGGTAAACATCTTCAAACTCAATGTATAGATGAAAAGAGAAATACCCAAGATTGTGGTGTCCTTGCTCACTTCGAGGCTGCCAATGGTACCATGGAAGGTTATTGTGGCTTGATCCAAGATATTCTGAAGCTTGACTTCAGACGATTCTTTATATATGTACTGGATGTGAAGTCGTTTAAAGAAGTGGTAACAAATGGTGAGCATTGCACAATCAGATGTCATCCAAGTGGTTTTGTAATCATTGACTCTACAGAATTTCACCAAAACAAGAATGACACATTAGTACTATCTCAACAATGCGAGCAGGTATATATGCAAAGGCTAATTTTTTTATATGTATACATGTGATACATATACACAATATAATAAGTACTTAAGTTTTTTGCTTTTGTTTTTCAAATACAGGTTGTGTATCATCCAATGGTAAACAATAACCGATGGTGGTATGTCATCCCTATATCTAATCGTTCAAAACCAATATATGGTAATATTACTGACATGGAGATAGCAGATGACAATCCAACAAATAATGATGATGTGCATGATGACACCATAATGGATGATATGCGTGATATAGTACAAGATGAACCTTGCGATGATGTTCAAGGAAACGTAGAAGAAGACAATAATGTGATTGTCGATAATATTAATGAAGTTATTGAGTAACATAGCAACACATCTGATAGTGGGATAGACTTATTTGTTTCGTTACCTCTTGGTAACATAGACCTAGAAGTAGATAGTTTAGCAAGGGCTGATCTCATTGAAGATGAGATGGATCATTCACTGTAACATACTTAATTTGCTTATTGATTCAATATATGTGTATTCCTAATTCTATGCTTTTTATCATGCGCACATGTGCATACTCAAGAATCAATAGTCAAATTTAAAGCAAGCATTGAATTTTCCATAATAAAAAGGAAGTATCTTTTATCATCTTCAAGTACATAGAGAAATTACGAGATACATATTGCAATGCTTGCTACTAATTGTAAGGTTTCTGTCGCTTGCCGCCCGCTAATTACTTATATCAGGCTTGTCAACTAGAGGAACTGCCATTCATTAGAGAGCAATGAAAAAGAAATTATTAACTCTATTTTTTTAATTCAATGATTCAATGTGTATTCTTAATTCTATGGTTTTTATCATGCGCACATGTGCATGCTCAAGAATCAATTTCAGGTGGTTAAATAATTATTAACTTTGGTTTTTCAATTATGTGAATTGCTAATTTTAGGTAGTTAAATAATTGTGCGTCTGCTAGCGCGTCTATTTGCGCGGATATATAGACGCAAAATTCGTGTCTATTTACACGCACGTTTACACGCATTTATAGACGCTCTAATAGACGCGCCCGACTTTGCACGTCTAACGTGCGCGTCTATGCCTCGTTTCTGTTGTAGGGACATGCATCTGAAGAAGCACATGTATCAAGTGAGGTAGAGGATAGTGCACGTTGAGGGAGGAGGGAGAGTCGTGTGGGAGGACGAGGAGGTCGAGGGCTTGTGGGGGTTGCCTAGGTGGTGGCTCTCGATCACCCTCACCGGAAAATGAGAGAGGTGAGCCTCCACAAATGTACTACTCTGTCACTGATGTTGGTGGTATCTTGCATGACTTTGAGGGGAGGGAAGTGATAGCCTACTTGAGGAGTGTCGTGCATGCCACATACAAAGATTGCATGATTCCCTTCAAGCACCAAAAAAATGGTTTGTGGCAAGAGGTGCTGCGGGCAGTACATAAAAGGTACCCTAATCCCGAGAATTCACGATTCTCTGATGATTGGGGACGGTCAAAGGTGAGAGACGCGCTTCATAACAAGAGGTCTCACCTTATGACGCGCGCTAAGGAGTCATTGCGGAGACAAGAGCAGGGGCGCCCTGGATATGGCCAACCACCCAATTGCCACGGCAAGGAGTGGAAAGAGGCCAAGAAGAGAGTAGCGCAGAAAATGACAAGTCGCCAGCATGTAGAGGCGCGATGTATCCAGATGGCAACCATGGGATCGTCGCATTATGGATCGGGTAGCAGGGAGTCATGGGAGGCTGAGTTTGTAAGTATTATTTGATTTCTTTTTTTAAATTAAATTTTGTAATTTGTTTCACTTCATTATGTAGTGTGTTTTAATACGTTGTATGTTCAAATTGTTTTGTAGTATCATATCGTTGGTAGGATGCCTACTCCTAGAGAGATAGGCTACCATCGAGGTCATAACCGGGCATCCACTTGGCAGCATTTCTACGAGGAGGGACTCATCACGGAGGAGCAATATAATCACGCCATGAGGATTTCACCACCAGAAGAGGTATGTTTTATTTCTTACATGAAAAGTATAGATAACTCTAATTTATTATTTGTAATGGTATTTGTATACCTTAATCCTTTGTGTAGGCGAACCCTGATGTAATTGAGGATAGCGAAGGGGTGACTAGCAGTAGCGGTGGCGGCAACGGCAGTGGTACATGCAGCGGTGGTGGTAGCGATGATGATGCCTCTTCTGAGGAGATATAGAGAAGCCCCATGCATGCATACCTCCCCTTGGCTTGTAATTTTCATTTTTGATATGTATTACTTTCAACTAGTGCTTGCTACCATGACGTCACAAGCACTAGAACTCATAATGTAAAAACATTTCATCTATATATATGAAATTGTGTGTTCTACATACATTGTTTTGTTTTCAGTATCCAATCTTCAAAATAATCTTTCTCTGTTTTGCCTAAGCATTCAATTTGATGTTGATGGGGGGAAAAAAACCAGAGAGCGTGTGGCTTGCAAAGCCACATGTTCTCTGGTTTTTTTTCATACCTCTGTTTTGCGCATCTATTAGCGCGTCTAAATTGCAGGATAAATGCGCGTCTACTCTCGTCAAAAACTTGCAGAATAAACACATTTTTAGATGTGTAGACACACGCGTTTATAGATGCACAATATGAATATATCCACTTTCTTATAAATATGATTATATATATACGTAGCACGTCAATATGCGTGTCTATATGCGTGTCTATGTGGGCGTGTAACTCTGACTATAAGCGCGCTTTTAGATGTGATACGGTAGACGCAGAAATAGACGCGGTAATAAACACGCCTGACATTTTTTTTCACAGTTCAAATATTGCGTCTACAAGCGCGTCTATGGAGCCTTTTTGTTGTAGTGAATGTCCAATAACAAATATTTAAATCGTACGACCATGTGCGTACAAAATAATAAATATATGTCAAGCGTTTTAATAAATAAACGCGCAAAAATAAATATTGCCGCTACGCCTAAGATGCGCACCCATAAAAAATGATAATTTTTTCTAAATAACTTGAATACACGCTATCGCCCAGTGCTTCCTAGCGCCACCTGCTCTACACATCAACTGAAACATTCACAATTGTTAGAAAATAATAAAATTAAATCGACAAAAGTGAATACCTAGCAGTCTTTAGCTACAAAATACATAAATTGGTTAGAACTTAGTCCTAACTTTAATTTATTACGAGTGTGCACTCTAAACTCATAAACGTCCATTAATTTAAATATGTATTTTGCAGAATCACCCACTATGGAATCATCCACTTGCACATTAAATTAATGAGACGCTCGAAAAGGACAGGCGTTCCCATCGACTTTTCACACAAGGAATCCACCTTGTGTATGACACTACAAGATATAGACCTTATACCGACGTTTAAAGCGACGAAAATACAAACAACAAAATTTACCTCCGTCGTCGCAAAAAGCGTCGTTATTGACGACGCCATAGAAACGTCGCTATTGGCGTCGCTATTGGCATCGCTATATGCGTCGCAAATGCGATGCATATATTGGCATCGCTATATACGTATAATGATGCCAATAGCGACGCAACCAGTAAATTTGCGACGCACATAGCGACGCCAATAGCGACGTGAGCAGTAAATTTGCGACGCAAATAGCGAAGGTAATGGCAGCCATACAAAATAGTTTCTGCACTACTGTATACAAAGCGCTTGCAAACAAAAAGAATGTATATTGAAATCATAAAACTGATACATGAAATAAATACATGATCGCATAAAAAGTGATTGGTACAATCATGACAGGATATCACTAATACATAGAAAATGTCTACATAGATCAGGCGACTAAAAAATAAAGGTGTGTGAGCTCCAAGGATCCAAGGGCGAGCTACAAATCCTCATCCCCCGAAAGCTCGTCTCGCCGCAAAGGAGCATCGAACGGATTCTGTAGAAAAAGAAACAACACATCAATCCACCATACAATAATGCATTCAAATATCTCATGGTAATTACGGACAAGAAAGATGAGTGACTTACAGGGGCACCACGTCTATACAATCGGTCGATCAATGCATTGAGACCGCGCCTCTTTGCATATCGAGTCTCAAGGCCTTGCGGATCGCGATTTGTAATGGAGTGCTGCAAAGAAAACAAAATCCTAACTGTTAGAAACATGATTGTTAGTACAAAGAATATTTCAAAAAAACAAACAAGCAAAACAAAAGAGAAACTTACAAAGTCCTCCAAATATATCCTGTGGCCGCCACTCCCAAGATGATGGACCACTCCGGCCTCGAGTTGTGCCCTCGCCGCCTCGCGTTGCAGACTCCAACGTCCTGGCGAATCTGTAGCATCCTCCCTCAGTCGGCGCCAGTCATCTGCATCTAACCACTCGGGCTTTGCAGCCCCACTCTTGATTGCCTTGCGTGCGTCGGATCGTCTATGTGACATGTATGCATGCATGCAATCCATCATCCAACCCATAGAGAATCTATCTACTGCGGCTGGCACCGAAAACTCCTCGTGCAAGGATGCTACTGTGTAGTCCTTGCTTCCCTCCGGTATGTTCTTCCAATGATCCAGGACGTTCTGCCAAAAAACTTGTTGGCACAACTCTCTCATGCGAGCCATCACCCTCCTCCCCTCATCATTCATAACCCCTAGGAGTCTGCCTAAGATGGGTCCTCTCCCATCTCCGTCCACGCTCCTGGGCATATCCAGGAGACCCCTCTACATCCGGTGTACTGACGGGGGTAACCTCTCTCGGAGTGACACCCAAAGGGGTGCCACCAAAAGGGGTGCCACTTGCTGACGGTTGCGCAAAAGCCGGAGTAACTGGAGTAGATGTCCCCACAGGTGTGACAAATCCTGGAGGTAACGCAGCTCCAGTTGAACGACGAGACGGAGACACCACATCCGTGTCTTCACAGGAGCATCCCCCTGATCCCGATGCAGTCCCTCCCTCTGGCCCAAGTCGTGAGCGTCGAGATCGTCTACTCGAAGCTGAAGCATCTGATCGCGCTGAAGCAGATCTAGCAGAGCGCCCTGACGAAGAACGAGACAGCTCCTGGTTTGCCATCTCTCTGAATCTCGCAAGCTGGTCTGGAGACATACGTGCCATCATGTCCTGAAACTCCTCATCGGTCATCCCTCGACTCATCCTGAAAATGCCACCTGCACAGATAAAAAATGGTGTTAGAAAAATCAATTTAAACTATACAAAGCACAGTAATATAAATCATTTTTTAAAAATCCCTCTTAAAATGCATATCTTATGTACCTTTATAAGAGATCTAAACAACGAATTGAGTAAGTGGATGCTCCAAGAATGAAGTACCCTATGGTCCCATATTAATCTCCTGACACAACTCTGCATACAGTAGAAGGTCAATAGACATGTCACCACAAAAGAATGAGTCTGCCTCGTTCTCAAAAAATTCTTGGACTCCTGTATTTCCATCATTGTTAGCCGATGCGGGCTCCAAGCTTGCGGCGGCCTCCACCCCTTGTAATATCGACCCCTCTATTTGCATATTATCTTCATCTATGCCCGAAACATCGCTTTGATCATATACTCTCGCACTTCAGGGAGTTGAAGGTATAATATACCACCATCGAGGTTGTTGGGGGTTTGGATAGAAGATTACCTGTTCACAAACACGTAGAAAGCGAGTTCAAACCATTGTGACATAAACCATGTCGTAATACAATTAGCAAGCAAATGACTCTATGCACCTGTTCACAATGGGCCGACAACACAAAGGTGTCGCGCAAATCCATCCATTTTTTTTCAGAATCTATTTCGAGAAATCCAGATGGACCTCGTCGAACTGTTGCTCCATCTCCTCCAAGTATTACTTTGAATCACTGCACATCGAATAGTATCATGGAGAAGCTATGGTAATCCACCGTAATAATACTTTGCAAGTTTCCAAAATACTCCATCTCATCCACAACCGTGTTCGGATCCGTTGCTCGTCGTCGGCTCTCTTGCTCAAACCTTGCCATGACACCACAGTCCATTGTGGAGAGCATTTTGTCAATACGCTCCACGTGAAAATGCCGTCCGCACGACCACGCTGCACTATATATTTTGTACTGTCGCATATAAAATTTAGATACAACATATTCTAAACCCCTCATCACCTTTGGACTACATCCCCTCGAGAATTCCCACTCCTCCATTGAGACCTCTGTCCCTTCACTGGATGCTGCGGTCAAGGCTCCATGCAACCATCGTGTTGACATAAACGGCGGCATCTCCTCCATGCCTTCGGGATATCAAATCGGTCGATGATGCATACTGCGTTGGAATTCAGCTCGCGCTTCCTCTCGATCTTGCCTTGCAATCTGGTACTTGGCAAGCCACGTCTCCATGGAGGCATGGTGCAACATACAAAAGCGATTCACCTTCTCTTCCATTGAGGCATCCATTCTTTTTTCTACCCCATTTCCAACCACCACATCTCCAGTCAATCTATCATCATCCTTCAGCGTCCATAGCATTTCATTGTCTGGTTCCACCGTTGGTAGCCATTGTGAGATATGCACTAACGCCTCTAACACCAACCAACCTTCGGCCATGCTATCTTCTGGCCGAGCTCGTTCTCGCACAAAGCCTTTCAGGGTTTTCATGAAGCACTCCAGGAAGAACATCCATCGCGTATGGACAGGTCCAGCAATCTCCACTTCGTCCACAAGATGCACAAGAAGGTGGACTTGTATCGTGAGCATGCTAGTGGGCAGGTATTTCTCAAAGAGACATACCATCTCCACTGCTCCCCGCCTCGCGGATTCAATAGAGGACATCTTAATCTCTTTCTATGAGATCCATTGCACCAAAGTCGACAACTTATAAATGGCCCCGCGAATTTCTGGAGTAAGGCATCCTGCGATCGCGATCGGTAGGACAAACTGCCACAAATGAGAAAGCATTATGAATAATGGCCACTTTTCAAATTGCAAAATGCCCACTCTAATTACTATCCATTCTATTCACAAACCTGACATATCTTATGCCAATCATGGGATTTTAGCCCGGACAATTGGTCATCTTTAGAAAATGCGGACCTAAGAGAACGCATCATAACCGTCGGAGTGCAGATAGACTTGATTACTTGCTTCACAATGCGCTCTTCTTTAGTGGACAAAACCCAAGGAGCGTGAGGAAGCTGCACTCCACCATCAGCACTCGACTGCGGCCAAAGCGCCTCCATCTTACCTACCTCTTTCAAATCCATTCGTGACCCTATAGTGTCTCTCTTTCCTGTGATGTGGTCCCATAGCAAGCTGCCCACATTCTTGAAAATATGCATGGGATCCAACAAGTGGTTGACCTGTAAGTGGGTCCAATATGGCAACTCGTAGAAAACAGAGAACTGTCGCATTCCATTTGTATGTGATTCCGGGTTTACCATTTTCAGCTTGTACCAGCTTGCGGCATTCATATGTGTTGGAGGTCGTCCAAGGAAACCTTCCCTGAGTTCATGATCCTCCGGCAAGAAAGCGGCGTGTCCTTGATATACCATCTTCTTCATGGTTCGTGACCTTCGGGAGTCTAACTGTGGCCCACACAATGGATATGCATGATAACCTGAGGTAACCAGACCTGTAAGGCAAGCCACGACCTAATGAATACTTGATTGAATGAGATAAAATATAGATATTACGAGCAAGAACGGAGGTTTGCTCACCGGATCACTCTCCCAATCTCGGAAAGTCATGCATCGTCCACATGAGAATGGCTCGAATGTTGGTTGACCGCCGACCATCGCGCTGCTCATATCTTGCACAGTGACCCCCTCCTCCCACAAAATCTTAAGCTCATCGACTAATGAACGAAGATACACGTCCATATTTTTTACTTTGTAGTGGCTTGGGACGAGCAAGCTAAGGATGAGATGTCCTTTCTTTGTAGAAAGCCATGGAGGGATGTTGTAGTTGACAAGTACTATAGGCCACACACTGTAAGAAGTTGAGCGCAGACCGAATGGGTTCACACCATCCATTGCGAGACTGAGCCGAAGATTCCTTGGCTCTCGCGCAAAGCCTGGGAAGGTAGAGTCAATGTGGCTCCATTCGCGCGAATCCGCTGATATTTGTTGAACTCCATCCGTGGACCTATTCTGCACATGCCACGTTGTCAAGCTTGCCATGCCGGACGTGCAAAACATGTGGTTTATGCGGGGGATGAGCGGAAAGTGTCTGAGAACTTTTTGAGGGATGGTTTGCCCTTGCAAGTCCTATCAATACCTATGAGCACCACACTTTGGACATGTCTCCATAGTCTCATATTCATCTCGAAACAGTATGCAGTCGTTGATACATGCATGGATGTTATTGTAGTCCATGCCAAGCTTTCGTAAAACATGTCGTGCATCATCACGAGACTCAGGCATGGTATTTGTAGGTGGTAATATATGATATTTCAATAACCTGAAAAAAATCATAAAACACCTTGAAAAAGCACAAATGTTTGTAATAATAGTGTCAAAAAAAATAATCAATGAAGCCTATGTGCAAGGTACCTGAATAACTCGGTCACACTCGTATCGCTCCACCCGTATTTTGCTTGCACACTTAAGAGTGCAAGCAATGTCTTCAACCGAGATACTCGGCACCCATCATATAATGGTATGGATGCTTACTCTCTAAGCGGATCAGATGTCTCGACATCCATGGGAATCAATGCATCGATCATTGCCTCCATCTTAGGCTCTAAGATTGTAGGTAGGTCGGGAAGGTTGTCTGTCTCCTCTGGCATTGACGGTATAGATGGGCCTTGCGAGTGGTGGATTGGCTCTTGCAATCCATCCATCGCACGTCCACAAACTCTTCTAATTAGCCACAAAGGATGCACTCCCCCTTGGGTCAAGATATCACCCCCTGGATAGAAAATTTGCCAACAAGACCCAATCCTATTGTGTATGGTTTTCAATTAGCTTGCGAGTACAATGCATGATTAATATTAACTTAAAATTACCGTTTGCTGAAAATCCGCAATCGCCTGATCAATGATCTCAGATTGAAACTCGCCAAATCATCGTACGTGTTCTATAGACAATCGGTGTTTTCGTCTAATTGCCAACTTGCATTGAGAGCAAGGACATGGGACACGCTGATTAAGATACGCCTCACAATCTTGAACAATAAGACCTTCTTAATTTTCCATCTTATCTACATTACAGCAAACGAGGCTCAAATGGATAGCTTTATGGAGATGTATGTCAAGTTGCAAGTTGACCATAAATCTTGCATTGTACATAGTAGTTGAGAGATTTATTGATGTTATATCTCGGCCCTATATCATGCTCAAGGATTTGTTTGTCCTGGTAGATAATTATTCGTTATTGTAAAAAACTGCACTAGAGGGCTTTGAGTATAAGTAATCCATTTATGAGCATCATTGAGGATCTCTTAGTCTAATAATAAATCAGTCTCAACAAAAAGCATCTTAGAAATGTGGTTTTTTTGTCCTAGGATCTCGTATTAAAATTAATGCCATCTATGAAATTTATAAACTATAGTAATAAAATTTGTTTCAATCAATTCTACTCATAGTCATAAGACCTGAGAGAAAATATCCTATGCTCAATTTAAGGGATTCTTCTTCTATAACAATACTTTTGGGTTCATTTTGATGAAGTACAGTAATGATCATTAGCTAGGGTATCATTTTCTTTTAGTCCTTCCGTTGACTAGTTGGCATGATTTCTAATTTGTTATGCCTATAAAGTTAATACAAAAACAATGAATTATGCATATCACAATTAGATCCCCTACTTGGACATTATGAAGGACATGACCAATTTTAAGCCATCTTAAAGAGTCACCAATATACATGGCCCATGGAAAAGCACATTGCATACCATTATCGATAAGTCTATTATCGTGGATCTTAAATCTCCTAATTAGACTTTATAAAGTGTATGACTAATTTTTAGCCCTCTTAAGGAGTCGATGTAATGGTACCCATAAAAAAAGCAAAGTGGATACCATTACCATAATCATGGATATGCTATCATTCCAATATATGTTATCTTTCTCTCCCTCTCCCTCCCTCTCTTTCTCTCTCTCGCATTTCCTCTCCCTCTCACAATATATCTTAACACTCTCCAAAAGCAAAAGGGAGAGAGAGAGAGAGAATGCACTCTCCCTCCCTCTCCCTCTCCCTCTCCCTCTCCCTCTCTTTCTCTTTCTCTCCCTCTCTCATTTCCTCCCTCTCCCTCTCCCTCTCTTTCTCTCTCTCTCCCTCTCCCTCTCCCTCTCGTTCTCTCCTTCTCTCTCATTTCCTCTCCTAAACAAGCAAAAAAGAAAGTGATTTAAACCTTTAATAAGTAAAAGGAAGAGGGAGAGAGAGAATGCACTCTCCCTCCCTCTCCCTCTCTCTCTCCCTCTCTTTCTCTTTCTCTCCCTCTCTCATTTCCTCCCCCTCCCTCTCCCTCTCCCTCTCTTTCTCTCCCTCTCCCTCTCTTTCTCTCTTTCTCTCTCATTTCCTCTCCTAAACAAGCAAAAAAGAAAGTGATTTAAACATTAAACAAGCAAAAGGGAGAGGGAGAGAGAGAATGCACTCTCCCTCTCCCTCTCCCTCTCCCTCTCTTTCTCTCTCATTTCCTCTCCTAAACAAGCAAAAGAGAAAGTGATTTAAACCTTAAACAAGCAAAAGAAAGAGAGATAGAGACTCACCGATGAGATATGGCGAGTGTGGGGTGGCTCCTCTTTGCGATGAAGACTCCTCCTCTCCTTCGCAAACAACGGCGGCGGCGGCGGCGGCGGCAAGTCTTCTTCCTCTCCTTCTCTCACGACGGTTGCTCTCTCTCTCACTCTCGCTCTCAAAACACACAACGTGCAAACGCGAAATGAAACCGTGCTCGGTTTCGGCCCGCTTTTTTTCCCTATGGAGCGTCGCTATTGGCATCGCTATTTGTATCGCAAATGTGATGCCAATAGCGACACCGCTACCTGCCGTTGCTAATTAGCGTCGCTACTAGCTCAAATCCTTGTAATGTGAACCCCGGCAATAAATATAATTTTACGGAATCCACCACAAAACCTCACGAAATCCACCGTGGCTAAGAATGCAGCCTTGATGCGATAATGAGTAGAAACAGTATGTAAATTCCATTCTTTGACCAATTTTGTAGAAATAAAGTCGTGTGTACTCTCATCATCATGTAAAACAGTCTTTTCTTTACCATGGACAAAACATTACATCATTAATAAAGAATGGGGATTTTGTATACCTGGTATAGTATCTGAAGTAGTACCGTTATCGTCATCGTCTTTCGTGAAATCTGGCATTTTTTCATGGTCTTCATCTTTTGTCGCTCCCAAATAGTTGATGTGAATAGTTGGCTTTTTGGATTGACAATTCGCCGCTAGATGTCCAGGTTGATGGCATCTGTAACAGACTATGGATTTGGCCTTAGACACATTATTGGTAATAGCAGAAAGTTTAGGAATGTTGGAATTTGGCTAAAGAGATGGTTTAGGATTTGGATTTGTGTTTGATGGTAAAGCAGGGGGTCGTGTCCAAGATTTATAGAATGAAGATGGAAGGAAACGGTTTTGATTGAATCTTCGAAAATTGGAATTGAATTGTTTTGAACCGAAGTTACCATTGTTTAAAAATTGTTGTGGTTGCTTCTCTTGTCCTCGAATCTTGTCTTCAACATCATGGGCCAAGGAAATCACATCTTCGAGAGTCGTTGGCTTAAACATGTTCACTTCCGCATAGAAGTGACCAAGTAACTCATACATAAACTTTTGCTTTTATGAGTCGCCTTAGGTACATCTTCGAGCATTTGTAGTTGCAATAAAGCATTCAAAAAACGCTCGGTATATTGAGAAATAGGCATGCAATCCCTTTGTTGCAGAAGATCCCACTGTTTGATTGCTTTTTCATGAAATTGGAGTGGAAGAAATTTTTACAAAAATTTCTTTTGGAAAGTCTCCCAAGTAGCAGGACAATCAATGCTTTTACAGAACAACAATCCACCATAAGGATGCTTTGTCCACTAAATGATTAGTGACACACTTAATTTTGTGTTTTTCAGCATACTGTTCTTTATGGAAATAATCATCAAATTGATTGATAAAAGCAAGTACAGTCTTTCTATCGCTTGACCCATTGAAAGTACGAAATTTGAAATTTCTTTTACTTATCTTTGTTTCTCTCCAAATAGATTGCGTTTCAAGTGTCGCATTGATCGTACGTGTCATATAATATCTTCAGATTGCGGTCCATCTTGATCGGCTGTAGATCATTGCAGACTGGCCAATTCATGAGCTTGCAAAGTTTGACGTGGTCTTCATTCTTCTTGAAGCTGCATCATAATTAGGTCCAGTTTTTGCTCCATTGTTGGTTCCGGTAAATCACCTTCAGACATAAAATCATCCATATTTTGATCGATCATCCTACGAAATTTCAAACAACCTCACATACTCAAAATCCTGTTAGCAGGATGAGCGTAGCTCAAGTTCAGGATTACAAGGCTTGTTTTTTTTTTAATGACTTTTGATGATCTTTCTTCTTCACGGTTATGGGAATTGATATCGGCCTTCTTCAAAAGAATATGTCGTCCATGTAGACTGCATATAGTAATCTGTGTGCTGATACTGAATTTTGTCAAACTGCAGGTGCGTATGGGGGACTTACATGAAAGTCGAAAACCCGTTCAGGAGTTGTTGTGTATGAACTCCCACTATGGGAGAGATTGAAACTTCATGGTTTGTAACCTTAGTTGCTTTAGGAAATAGTTAAGCTTTAATAAAAATCTTTGACTAACTAATCGTTGACGACTAGGACAAGAGGATGTTCTCGACGGATTCGGCGGCGATCAGTACATGCTGTTGCTGGAGTCGACAAATTTTTAAATTGCTAAGCTTTCTTTAAGATTTTTCAAGCTTAATGAAGTTTTAAACTTATAGAAATTCTTCTTACTGTTTGAAAACTCAGAACAAAAAACGTGTTGATAAGAGAGCTTCCCAGGTGGTTCTACACATGTAAAGGTTGGTCATTCGCGATCCGAGTGCGTAGCAAGGGGTTCTTCACCACCAAGAACGTGTTGGTATTGACGAATTTCCGCGAGATTGACTATAGAGCTCGATCGTTCCAGGAGCTTCACCTTCGCGCAAGATGGTAAGCAATTGGAAGCCCTCGATCTAACACTACAACAGAAAGGAGGCATAGACGCACATGTTAGACGCTCAAAGTAGGGTGCGTCTATCATAGCGTCTATAAGTGCGTGTAAACGTGCGTGTAAATAGACGCGAATTGTGCGTCTATATATTCGTGCAAATAGACGCTGATATAGACGCGCCAGCAAATGCACAATTATTTAACCACCTAAAATTGCAATTCACATAATTAAAAAACCAAATTTAATAATTATTTAACCACCTGAAATTGATTCTTGAGCATGCACGTGTGCGCATGATAAAAACCATAGAATTAAGAATACACATTGAATCATTGAATTAAAAAAATAGAGTTAATAATTACTCGAAGCACCATTGGCATCCTCGAAGTGAGAAAGGACACCACAATCTTGGGTATTTCTCTTTTCATCTATACGTTGAGTTCGAAGATGTTTACCCTCACACCAAAGTGCATTGAATAATGTGCACTAGTCGTCGTAAAAGATAAAAGATCAAACTAGACATGCTGGACCCTCACGAGGTGTTCAAATAACTAGACATGCTGGACCCTCACGAGGTGTCTGTAGCAAAATGTACTGGGTAGATGAAAGAGCCCTTAAGCTATGGTACACTTACTTGGGCCTTAAAACAAAGATCAGCATTACTCCTACTCTAGACTTGGATAAAAGTGCTAGTGAAGACTCGAGTGTTTTATGGCTCGAGACTCAATCTATGAATGGAAAAACATTAGGCCGATTTCAAATGGAGGATGATGTTAGAGATCTTACTGATGATAAGTTGGCTGAGATTATGGATGCAGTGGGAAAGATCTCATAATTGGGGGAAGCCCCTCCAACAATCTCTCAGGCAACAATAGAGTAAGCAGGGTAGGCTTGGGTGGCAAAGAATCCTATCTTTTCTTTAAATTTCCCAAGATTCTGAGTAGTTTAAAACATATCATGCAAGCAAGAGGTTACCTGAATATGACCAAACCTCTTAACAGCTAGTATTTTTTTGAATAGGGCACGATTGGATGTATATACGACATAATTACACTTAGATCAGACGCTAGGACATGATATACATGTATAGGATCATACGGACATGATATACATGTATATATGACATGATATACATGTATAGGGCATATACATGCATAGGACATGATATACATTACCAACTTTACTTCTTTCTAAGTATTACAAATATACATCCAATCATTCAAAGCTAATTACATATATGTGATTTCATGCCCTATATACATCCAATCATGCCCTATACAAATGTGATTGGATAAGGCATGATGATTGGATGTATATATAAATCAAAGGTTGACTTGTGCATTTGCAATATATATATATATATATATATATATATATATATATATATATATATATATATATATATATATATATATATATATATATATATATAGAGAGAGAGAGAGAGAGAGAGAACTGATCAATACACTCACATGTCTCATTTAATGTTGTGCACTTAACCTAGCCATGCATGCCAATTCATAGCATGAGTAGATTGATGTACATTTGTTGGCTTGTGCATATGCAAGCTATTCCAATCATGTCAAGGTGCACTTATAGCTCACATATCTTTGATTGATTGATGGATAATATACCTTTCTCTATCTCTTTTGTGTACACCTTCATTGCATTATCTTTCTCTAGCTAAAAACCATTCGTGCTTTATCCACCTATTGATACGTAAGTGGGATAATATGCAATTGTAAGTGGGATGGTCTAGCAAGTCACTACATATATATGTGCCAATTGACTTGCCAATGTGTTATCTCTTATCCTCAAGCTTTATTATATATGTCACCACATAGGTCAATTGATTCCCTAAATGCATGCATTGATTTCTTAAATTGTTGCTGCGCGTCTGTAAGCACGTGTAACAGGAATTATCTGTGCATATACACGTGCTATTACACGTGCTGACAGACGCACCACGCAAGTATAGAAAAATTTAAAAAAAGTTGTGGATTTCTTTTCAAACCTGTGCTTTCCTACGTTTTTTGCACATTTTCTATAGTTCGAGCTCGACATCACTACTCGTGTCTATCTATCACTTCATGAAGACAATGAGGCAAGGAAATAAGAGTAAAAAGAGGACAGGAGGAAAGAAGAGCCAAAGAGTAAAGAACAAGAGCCAAACAGCAAGGAAGAGAACAAGATTGAAGCAACTTACCAAGGGAAGGGAGAAGGAGGACAAGGAGCTTGCAACCTACTTGCTGCCACTCATTGGAACAAGCAAAGAAGGTGAGTTCTTCTTCTCTCTCTCAATCTTGTTTGGTTTCTCTGTTTGTTTGTCTCTCTCTTCTCTCTCTTCACATGTTGGATCTTGTCATCTATGGAGGTTTTTTAGCTTTGTTTTTTAAGCAAGTTTGAGAAGAAATGGTGCGACTATGTGCATCTGTCAGCGCATCCAGATGACAATGTAGACGCGGCTATAGACGCGAAAATAGACGCGCTCACAGACGCCCACAGAGATGCGCTCACAGACTCTCACAGAGATGTAGGTATAGACACGCACAGAGACGCAGGTATAGACATTGTATGTAATATGTTTTATCTGCACAGGGTAATATGATTTTTCTTGTGTAGATGTGGAATCCTGGATCCTCCAGCACCCCATTCAACAAGGAGCAATTCATGGGGGGAGATGACCAATTATCTTGGTCACCCTCCCACTACAGATGAGGTTTTCAGTGTGATGCCTGGGACACCTATCACATCTTTGCCTACATAGGGATCAGCTGAGGTACATGGATCGGCCGAAGCACGTGCATCTGCAGAAGCACGTGTATTGAGTGAGGTAGAGGGTAGTGCACGTCGAGGGAGGAGGGAGAGTGGTGCGGGAGGACGAGGAGGTCGAGGGCTTTGTGGGGGTTGCCTAGGTGGTGGCTCTCGATCACCCTCACCGGAAAATGAGAGAGATGAGCCTCCACAAATGTACTACTCTATCACTGATGTTGGTGGTATCTTGCATGACTTTGAGGGGAGAGAAGTGATAGCCTACTTGAGGAGTGTCGTGCATGCCACATATAAAGATTGCATGATTCCCTTCAAGCACCAAAAAAATGGTTTGTGGCAAGAGGTGCTGCGGGCAGTACATAAAAGGTACCCTAATCCCGAGAATTCACGATTCTCAGATGATTGGGGATGGTCAAAGGTGAGAGACGCGCTTCATAACAAGAGGTCTCACCTTATGGCGCGTGCCAAGGAGTCATTGCGGAGATAAGAGCAGGGGCGCCCTGGATATGGCCAACCACCCAATTGCCACCCGCAAGGAGTGGAAAGAGGCCAAGAAGAGAGCATCGGAGAAAATGACAAGTCGCTAGCATGTAGAGGCGCGACGTATCCAGATGGCAACCATGGGATCGTCGCATTATGGATCGGATGGCAGGGAGTCATGGGAGGCTGTGTTTGCAAGTATTATTTGATTTTTTAAAAAAATTAAATTTTGTAATTTGTTTCACTTCATTATGTAGTGTGTTTTAATATGTTGTATGTTCAAATTGTTTTGTAGTATCATATCGTTGGTAGGATGCCTACTCCTAGAGAGGTAGACTACCATCGAGGTCATAATCGGGCGTCCACTTGGCAGCATTTCTACGAGGAGGGACTCATCATGGAGGAGCAATATAATCGCGCCATGAGGATTCCACCACCAGAAGAGGTATGTTTTATTTTTTACATGAAAAGTATATATAACTCTAATTTATTGTTTGTAATGGTATTTATATACCTTAATCCTTTGCGTAGGCGAACCCTGAGGTGAGGATAGCGAAGGGGGGACTAGTAGTAGCGGTGGCGGCAACGGCAGCGACACAGGCAGCGGTGGCGGCAACGGCAGCGACACAGGCAGCGGTGGTGGTAGCGATGATGATGCCTCTTCTGAGGAGATATAGAGGAGCCCCATGCATGCATGCCTCCCCTTGGCTTGTAATTTTCATTTTTGATATGTATTACTTTCAGCTAGTGCTTGCGACCATGACGTCACAAGCACTAGAACTCATAATGTAAAAATGTTTCATCTATATATATGAAATTTCGTGTGCACATACATTGTTTTGTTTTCAATATCCAATCTTCGAAATAATCTTTCTCTGTTATCCCTAAGCATACAATTTGATGTTGATGGGGGGGAAAAAAACCAGAGAGCATGTGGCTTTGCAAGCCACATGCTCTCTGGTTGTTTTTCATACCTTTGTTTTACGCGTCTATCAGCGCGTCTAAATTGCAGGATAAATGCACGTCCATTTTCGTCAAAAACTTTTAGAGTAAACGCAGTTTTAGATGTGTAGATACACGCTTGTATAGACGCACAATATGAATATGCTCACTTTTTTAAAAATATGATTATATATTTACGTAGCGCGTTTATATGCGCGTCTATAGGCGCGTCTAAGTGTGCGTGTAACTCTGATCATAAGCGCGCTTTTAGACGCGATTTTGTAGACGCGTTAATAAACGCGCCCGACATTTTTTTTCACAATTCAAATATTGCGTCTACAAGCGCGTCTATGAACCCTTTTTGTTGTAGTGTTAGCTTCGATCTGATACCACTGGTGCACAAATTGGATGCTGTATGTGTACGTAGTGAGCATCGGAAGGTCCCCAAGAACAAAGAACTCTACTTTTTGCTCAAAAACCAAGAGAGAAAATTTGCATGACATGAAGCAATAAGACTAATTGGGTACAATTGTGAGCACTCCATAAAGCATGTATTTAATATATTATTCATCTCCAAGCTCAAAAATATCCCAAAGTTACAATTAGCATGCTTTATCTTTTGTGTTTTCTTTTGTCCAAATAAAAAATAAAGCGGTTGGGCATCCAAAGAGTCGGTCTGTGTCCAAATACAATGTCCAATAACAAATATTTAAATCGTGCGTCCATGCGCATACAAAATAATAAATATATGTCAAGCGCTTTAATAAATAAGCACATCAAAATAAATATTGGTGCCACTCCTAAGATGCGTTCCCATAAAAAATGATAATTTCTTCTAAATAACTTGAATACACGCTATCGCCCAGTGCTTCCGAGTGCCACTTGCTCTACACATCAAGTGAAACATTCACAATTGTTAGAAAATAATAAAATTAAACTGACAAAAGTGAATACCCATCAGTCTTCAGCTACAAAATAAATAAATTGGTTAGAACTCAGTCCTAACCTTAATTTATTACGAGTGCACACTCTAAACTCATAAACTCTATTAATTTAAATATGTATTTTGCAAAATTTACCCGCTATGGAATCACCCACTTGCACATTAAATTATAGAGACTCTCGAAAAGGACAGGTGTCCCCATCGACTTTTCGCACAAGGAATCCACCTTGTGTATGAGCCCCGGCAATAAGTATAATTTTATGGAATCCACCGCAAAACCTCACGGAATCCACCGTGGAATATGCCTCCTAGCATCATACATCAAATCCAATTTGGCAAAAAGTAGAGGATTTGGTATATGGGATATATCAAGAAAATAATGTTCAGAATGTTGAAGAGAAGGCATGCATGTATGAAGATGAGAGGAAATGATATACATCAGTGGATTATTATTTTGCTATGGAGAAAGCTCGTTTTTTCAGGAGTACTACTATCTTTGATAGTGATAGAGAAGAGGGGAAGGGTTTCCACAAGTCCCCTACATCTTGTGGTGATACAAAATATGATATATCTACTAACTTTGGTTTGGACTCCTTGGTTTGTGAGAGGAGGATCTTAATGTGTCCTCTAGATTTGGTAATGTGTTGAGTGATGTTGTTAGTCATCATGATGAAGGTATCCATGATGATTGTGGTGACGTTGTTGGTACTGTTGATGGTGATGAGTTGGTTCTAGAGATGGTTGTTGAAGGAAGTAGACTAGAATACCTATCTTGTATGCTAGAGGATGATGGAATTCTTGATGAGTGCTATTTTGAGTTGGATGATGCTTTTTGTGTTGAAACGATAATTTTTGGATAGTTTGGCAAGTGATGATGATGATGAGCTTGTTGTATGTCGAGAGTTGATGCAAAGTGATGTGCATAGAGTAGAATTTCCACTTGTTATCTTTTCCTCAACTTCCAATGAATATATGTTTTATGACTTGTACTTGCATGGTATACTATCAGATGACTATACAAATGTTAGTTCTAGAAAAGAACTTGATATGGAAATTTCTTGTGGAGGCTCTCATTTATTAGAGTATGCTCATGAGTATGTTTAAAGACATGCTAGCATTATGTTCTTGTTTGAAAAGGCAACACAGGATGTGTCTATCCAAGAGGATCAAGGTATGCTAATAGAGGAAGCTATTCCTAGTATTTGGCAAAGTATTTGGTGGATGAATGTAGAATGGTGTGGTGTCTAAGATATGAAGGAAGACTACATGGTGAAGCCATTGGAATTACTATTTGATGAGGAAGTAGTATGGGATTTGAGGTGTGATCTATCTATTGCTTTGTGGAATCTAGGAAAAAGGAAGCAATTGTGCTTCTTGGTAGATATATGCCTATAGGGATGCAAAAGCTCATTTGGAACTTCTTGAATTTTTTATTTGGATACATAGAGATGTTTACAAAGCTTACATGTTTTTGAGAAAGTGGTTATGGACTTTGGAGGCAAGTATCGAAGACAATAAGATGATGAGGCAATTTATTTGGACATGTTTTATATGGAGCATATAGGTCGGGATAATAGACTTGAGTCTTCATATACACATGAGTTATATAGTTCTCTATGTTTTCTTTAGGCGTACCAAAGTATCTTGCATGGAAACAAGAGGATGCTATTTATGTGTTTGATCGAGGAGTTCAATCAGTATGCTTTATAGGAAAGTTTGATGATATTAGAATTATCTTTGTATTTGATCTAGGTACTCAAAATATTTTCCTTGTTGGTCATCATGATGAGAGTTAGATTATTTTCATCTATGATCCACATGGACAACTGCACATAAATGTTTGCGGATTAGAGGGAGGGCTAAATATGTTAGGCATTTTTTAGATAACTCAATCTAGCCAAAAAAAGTTGAAAACTACATTTGGGTAAAGTGAAGCTTGCACAAACAAGAGTACAAATTCTGCTTAAGAGAATCATTATGTGGAAGTTAATCATTTGCATTGGCATAGTCTGAGAAGCTTAAATGGTATTGAGATTAATTTTCAAATGTGGTGACACTACATGGAACGTAGTGAATGTTGGATATTTTAATTGGTACTGGAATGAAGATATACATGGATGTTATAAAGTTTATCGTGGACAAGGAAGAACTCTAGGTAGTGAAGAAAATGTGCAAGAAAAACACTTTAATAAATGTTTTTATCAACTCTTAAGAGTGAGGTAAAGATGTGTGTTTGGGATGAAGGCTTAGATCCGTAGAGAGTACTATTTTTAATTTAGGGGGGCCGGTTTTTTAACAAAAAGGCCTTGAAGGGTAAAAACATCATTTTATAAGGTAAAGGCTATTAGGCCGTCTTAGGAAAAGAAAAAAAATGCTTTGGATAAAAAACATAGATCATGGTTAAAGGTTATATATGCTTGGGCACAAGGAACTCTAAGCCATTTGTTGTATAGGTAAAAAAGAGAAGTTTACTAGATAAATTAAAGCATATCTAGGAAAAGTCACAAGTAGTAAAAAGTGGATATTTGCTAGATATATATAGTAAAATCTTTACTAGATAGAAAAATAAATTTAGAAAATTTACCATATAACTATTTGATTGAGTAGAAAAATTACAAAGATTACTTTTTAAAATAACTATAAAATAGTTTAATATTATAATTTTGCTATTTAGTTAAAAACTAAGTAAATTTTACTACATACATAAACTAACAAAACAACCCTTTTTTATGATTGATTTTTACTAGATTAAACTCTATCTAGCTAATAAACTCCTCTATTCAAGTTCATGGAAATGATTAATCAATATACAAATGATCCTAGTTTAAATATAGAAATACAATCTATTGTAAAAGGCATGAATATTAATGACTCAACGAAGAGGAATGATGCAAACAAGTTTACACATCATAAATTAAAGTTTTTATAAAAGATTTTAATATAAATGTTTTACTCTGGTTGTAGGAGTACATCATCAAGACTTAGTGCATTGTTCACACTTCTCGTAACAACAAATTTTTTGGTATAAAGAAGCAAATCTACAATAAGCTTTTTAATTATGAAAGGATTTTGCTCTCTACAATCTCCTTCAAAGGTGGCATCTCTCTTTTTATGATGTTGAAAGAGGATTTCAATTGTAAATATAACTCATCAATATTTTGAATTTCAAAAAACTTCATAAGTATGGTCTCTTGATCTTCATCATCATATATTTCCACCTACATAAGTTGGAGAAATATAAAGGGTAAGAAACACAATCCAATATTATCACTTATAATCTATAAAGAATAAATGTTCTGATATAAGTATAAACTTATACTACATAACCATTATGTATAAATGAGAAAGAATTTTAAAATTCTATCCATGAAATTAGTGATTATAATTCTTACTTATAAAGTAAATATAATAGTAAACATTTATAACATAATGAAGTAGTCACAATATGAGATGATTAAGCTCTTTCATGTTGTGAAAAAGAATGAGATCTTCCAGAATCTTGGATAGAACTGAGATCCTATATTATTATTAACACATATATCAATATAAGGACTTCTAATCTCAATCAAAAGAACAATATTTTTTCATAAGAGCACGCACCTTTTTTTAACTTTTTATTCTCATGACTTATCTTTCTAGTTTCAATATTGGATTGCATTTTCTCACTCGTGTTCAAAATACCATCAATGCTTTAGATAAATATACTTCATATAAAAGGCTTGCATGTGAAATATGCGGGATCTAGACCATGCGAGATGTGGAGGCTATGGAGGTTGAAAGAGGAAAAAGAAACTCATGAAGACATTGACCTTGACTAGGACAAATTGTTACACAAGTGAATTAGGTTCCAAGATTGAGACTTGGACTTATAAACACAATCTTGTGTATTGATAGTGACATGACACTTTACTAGAAAGAAAAGAGTACTATCATTGCATTAGAAAAAGAGTGCAAGTACAATGCTTTATAGGAATTGAGTGGTGGTACTTTCTCCTACTATGCATATGGGATTCTGGTCTTGAGCCCTCACTGCTTCTCACAAAGGGACTAAAGTAGGTGTGATTGCAAATATCTCAACACCCCTCCTCAATCACAACCAAAAGTACAAAGTGTGTAGAGGCTTTAGTGAAAGCAACACCTGCAAAGTGTGGGCACACCATAAACATGGCAAAAACACCAGAGGCTGCACAGAAAAAGCTAAGTGTGGGTACCACAAACATGATGGACATCCAGAGGCTGTAACAGGAACCTCACAAAGTGTACAGAGACTGTAGTACAAGGATAACTGAGGAGTTTACAAGTTTATGTTTGAGGCATTAGGGCTAGGAAATACAAAACTAAAAAAGTCTATTTGAATAGGACTAATGAGGTTTGTCCTTCTCCTAGTGGTCTTCTTCTTCTTCTTCTTCTTCCTTTGCTCCATTTTTTTCTTCTTCTTTAACTACAACTAGATAGGCCTTTTGGGACCTCTTTATGGCATGGCAAAACTTCTCAGTGTGTCCGGTCCTTTTGCAGAAGTCACAAAAGAGCTGATCATTCTTGCCTTTGTACCTGTTGCCAACATATAATGCATGCTCATCTCTAGAGGTACTTGGTTCTTCCTTAGTTTTTAGCTTCCTTTCCTCCTCTAACAGTGATGCCTGGATATCAACAAGTTCAGGATTTGGCATGTTGATTAAAGTTGTTGATACATTATTATATTCAGGAGGCAAACTCTTAAGTAGAACACAGATGCAAACATCTTCTTCCATTTTCATGTTGATTCTTGCAAGTTGGGTTAGAAGTCCTTCCATGTAATTTAGATGTGTGGAAAGTGATGTGCTGGACTTCATTTCAAGCCTAAAAAACTCAATTAGGAGACCATACTTTGATGATTTAGACTGTGCACACCGAACAAGGTGTCAAGTCTCTTCCATGTATCTTGTGAGATCTCACGATTATCCACATGGTGGATATTGCTGTCATCTAGCTCCATTTTGATAATAGCCTGAGCCTTATCATCGTTATTTTGCCAAGTGACAACAAGATCCTCATCACGAGGCTTCTTTTCTTTTCCAGTGGTAATGGCCTAGAGGCCCTTATTCATCAAGATCAATTTGATGCGGGTCTGCCAGGTATGAAACCTGACTCCTTTGAAACAGGCACTTGGAGAATCTTTCCCCATGTTCGACTTGAGAGACCAGCACCAAATTAGCTTCAAATGACTAAGAATAACTAGGAATGAGTTGATCTTTGTATGTGTCAAAAGACACAAGCAATGGCAGTGAAGTATCAAAAGATACTAGTTTGAAATTTGACGTTGGTTGCTTGAGTTTGACTTGATGATCTTCAAAAACTCTTCATAGCTTTCCCTCTTTGCTGATTTGATGGTTGAATACTTGCTGAAAACTTCAAATTAGAGTGGCCTTGGCGTGGTTTAAGTGGTAGGAGAGAGAAAATGAAGGAAAAATGAGCTTAAAGGTAAGTGGCTATGGATGTCTTGTCAAAATAGGGACCAGCAACTGGTAAATGAGCTCCCATGTGCTCCACAAGTTGAATCTGATCAAACCATTTGATATGGAGGACCCTCACTATTGGTTCTAACTCCCCCTAAGAGGGTTTGTACTCATTATGCTCGAGTTGAGAGATCTAAGCCTTCAAAGTGGTCACTGTCAAAACTACACCCATATTTGGAAAAATGCAAATGACGGGCATGGTGTGCATCAATCTCCTTGATTTTTGTGCCAACAAGTTGCGCCTTGACCTGAAGAACAACTCTCAAGAAGAAAGCTTGAAGAGATATGGCCTGGTTGATGAGATATGGCTACTCCAACAGAGGTAGGTAGGTGTTGTCCACAGACATAGTTATGGCAGCAACTCTGGAAAGAGGCAATGCTGAAGCTATACTTACCCAATCTCAATGATTGAGGTGCCAAGAAGGAGCTTTGAAAGTAGAGAAAAACTTCTCCAGAAGGAGGTTTAGAGAGATTTGGCCTGTGGAGAGAGATATGAAAGCTTCAAACTGACAGGGTGCTGCTGTCTATGGCTACCATGGAAGCTTCATTGAAGGTAGGAATGCAAATGAAGTTGGAGATAGGGTCGAGTACTCAAAATGAGCTGAGAAGAGATGGAAAGGAGTTGAGAAGAGTGAAATGAGAGTTGGGCCATGCTCAACTAAGCTCTAATACCATGTGAAATACGTAGGATCTAGAGCATGGCAGATGCGGAAGCTATGGAGGTTGAAAGAGGAAAAAGAAACTCATGAAGACATTGACCCTGACTAGGAAAAATTGTTACACAAGTGAATTAGGTTCCAAGATTGAGACTTGGACTCATAAACACAATCTTGTGTATTGACAGTGACATGACACTTTATTGGAAAGAAAAGAGTACTATCATTGCATTAGAAAAAGAGTGCAAGTACAATGCTTTATAGTGGTGGTATTTTCTCCTACGATGCATATGGGATTCTGGTCTTGAGCTCTCACTGCTTCTCACAAAGGGACGAAAGTATGTGTGATTGCAAATATCTCAACATTGCAAAGCTAAAAGCCATTATTTAACTTAGAAATGTAAAACTATCTTATATGTACGGTTACTTTTTCTTGCAATAACAATCTCTACATTCTCATTTTGCAAATCCTTAATAATATCATTTTCATGATCATTATGTATCAACTGAAAAAAAGAAATATTTCATTAATATAAGTAAATTTTATTTATATATATACAAATTGTAAAGATATCAAACCTTTGTATGTAAAGCCATTTAATAGCTCCATAAATGATGTTCTTTTTTATAGCAAAGAATCTTGTAATATATAAGTAAGTTATCAATATCATCTACTACTACTTTAAAGATTAAATATAGAGATTATGCATTTTAAAAATTATTGTACCTCATCATAATAAAAAATTTAATCCTTAAATTGTGGTTGATACACATCCTCTTTTGCATCATATGTGTTTTCATCATTTCATAAATGTCATTGTATGACATGTTTATATTTTACAAGCTCAATATTCAAAGATAAAAAAGGATGTACACACCATTACAGTCATATTGTTTTCTTCCACTATCTCATGGAATGTAACCACTTCATCATAATAATTATTTACTTCATATAATATTTTTGCAAAATGAATGCATTTTACGTATTTAAATACAAAAATTAAAAATTAAAATACTTATTAAAAAACATCACTCACTTTCTTGGATAAGTTTATCATCCAATATATATTTCCTCTTGTATAGACTTTTTATCTTACCAGAGCAAGTAGATACCAGAGCTTGTATAGGAACTTATATTTCCACAATTACTTCTCTAACTACAACATGAAAGTCCTTGTTATTTGTATTATTATCAATTTTAATATTTTTTTCTATGATGATATCACCTTTCTCACACCAAGGAGGTACACATCCAAGTTTTCCCTAACTCTAGTGATCTAGTGCGTTGGGATAAATCTTTTGTCTCAATGTAAGCTATAATTTTATTACCCTTAGGAATAGGAATAAACTTGTGTCAATGAGCTTATGGATCATATGCAATTCCAATCAAACCTAAGCCTTTCTGGTTGTAACATACTCATCCCTATATTAACATCGACTAATAGCTCCTCTACATCACCTTTTCTTATTATTCATTGCTTTTAATATTCTCCACTTACAAAACTAAAGTTTTACTCTTTCACTTGTATAGAGAAGAAATTAGTTATTTGAGCTTTCCATTGACCTATGCTTGGGATATCTTCACATGTATTATCTACTTTAACTACTACATAGTCTCCAATTTTGTAAATTTCTCCATTAGAAAGTACTTTTTGGTAACATGTAGCTATAGTCTCATCAAGGCAACCATATTTTAAGGACAAAAAAAATAGAACATATCTTTTCTCTTCAGATGAAAGTCCACTACGTATCCTTTTTTTGGGAGATATATAAATTCCTTTATATTTAATCATGTTGAAGCATGGTGAACTATCATGTTTCCTAGATAATACCTTCAAAATTCTCTTTGCCTTTGCAACACATGAAAGTTCTAATATTCCATCCTCATGTAGTGGATGGTAAATAGAACTCATACAATTAGCAATCACAAGGCCATCAAGAAGTGAAATGCATTGGTGGCATTGAACATGTATTTTTTCTATTGGTAAGAGACCACATTCTTTTCTCATGTAGTATTTTAAATGTCATGGTAAATAACTTTCTAGTATGAAAAGATACATAAGATACCTCGTTTTTTTGGCCATTTGTGTTAATCCCCATATATGACAATACCATGCGCTCAAAGGTATAACACTAAAAAATATCATGTGAACCATGTCTCAAAATGTCATCTTATAACTCGCCATTTCCCACTACATGCTCTAGTGGTGAAGAGGTTGGGCCAAAGTATTCATATTTTTGAATGTGCCAAGCTACAAGAAAAGTGCAAAATACTTCTATGCTTTTCTTAGAAAAACCTTTTTCTCTATTCTAATTGTAGAATGCATGTGCTATATCCACCAAAAGAATACCTACATCACTGAATTCCTTTAGAATACCCTCTATAATGCTTATGATGCATGGCAAGCACCATTGTATAAAAAATTCATGCTCTTGTGATTTAAAGCTTTCATAGTATTTACTTACAACATGCGGCCACCATACATATCGAATGGAAGGAGGAGAAAGCTTATAGATCATTTTGTAACAAGTGGGATATACACAAAATAGGGTTTAGACATCCAGTCACACTGATCGGGGTATATAAGGTGTAATAGTCCCAGATTAGGGCAACACGTTATTATCAAGAACATACTCTTCACCTCCATCTTCAGCTTCCGTGGCTTCCTCCTTTTTTCTCTCCTCTTTTATGCCTTTCTCTCTCCTCTTCTAGTCTTCTTCTTGCTCTGTTTCTCTCTCTTCAGCTCTTCTTCTCTCTCCTCTCAGCAAAGTGGTATCAGTGCTTCAAGCTTTTCAATCCCAAAAACCCTAGTTACTCAACTTACAGGTACAAGTACAGCAAGAAGGACTACAGTTTAGTGTTTTGGAGCAAACAGGAGGTATGGCTGGAGACTTAGACATATTTGGAGGTATAATGGTTAAAATAGCAAGTCGTTACTTCTTTTCATGCAAATTTTAGGGGTCCTAGGCCAAGTTTGGAGTTCCAGGAGTTGGAAGAGGGCAAAACTACCGATTACTTTTTGCCTCAGCCCTCCTTCTCTCCTTCCTGCAAGTTTCCATGGCTACCAACCAACACAACCTCTCCAAGCTTGCTCCAGCCATCTCCAAACCATCAGCTAGCCCAAGAGATTGATCTGCACCATCTCTAGCTATATTTTTTGAACACTGGGGTGGCCAGGGAATCCCTGCCAAAGGTAGCAGGAAGTAGTTGGCAATTCGTAGTGCAAATTGTACTACTGCCCCTGGCCTCCTCCTCCTACCTCCTACTTCTACTCGTGGCCTTCCCCTGGCACTCTAGGCTTCCTGGGGCAAGGGCTCAACCCGCTTCATTAAGATTTGACCCCCTTCCCCTCCGACATTGTACCCCCGATTAAATCCCTTGATGTACATTCTGCCTATGGGTAGCCATTACTACTTAGTCTAAGCTCTTGATCCACCCCACAACCTCTAGACCTCAGCCCAGACCTCAGCCCTTAGGAGATCTTTCAACCCCTTTTGCCCCTTCCCTACCCGAATTGAAGACATGGAGCTCAACATGGATGGGAGCTTTGTGGGCAGCCATGAAGGCTTCACTTGAAGCTTTTCTTCTATGAAGCTCAAGCTCGGCAACAAGCATGGGAGCCATCTTCATCATTGGGAGCAATTGAATGCTGAGTTTTCTTCCATCGGAAGGCCCCAACCAACCGGGCTTGATTGACAGAGCAAAGGGGCATCATGATGAGCTATGCTTCAACGGTCTTCCCAAGCAGTGTATAGGTATGTCAATTTGATCTTAATCTCTCAAATTTAGCCACTTGCTAAGCTTAATCCCTTGTTGGAGAGATTAAAGATTGCATACTCTTAGTAGCTCAATCCCCTTTGCATGGATGCATCATATCTAATCCTGAAAATTCATTGTATTGGCTGACATTAACCCCCATTTTGTCTTGTGACCTTGAATGAGCCTCAAAGTGAATATTAGCCATTGTAAATTGGGTAAGTAGTAGTCAATGAGTCGCTGGACTACCAAGGTAACCCCTACCCTGACCCTTGTTCATTCCTTGCATCTCATGAAAAGGCCCAATGTCTCCTTTCCAATGCATCTCATGTTGATCATTTAGTAAAAATGTTTGCCATGTATGCTCCGACTGAGGAAAAAGGTTGATGCCAAGCAAGGTGGTAAGACAAAACAGAGGTAACCCTCCCTTACCACTTAAGACCCTGAAGGGGTGCACAATGTTGTTCCCAAGGGGAACTTTGCCCACCTCCCAGTGATCTAGAGCCTGATAGTTGTATGTAGGTGCAGGTGCAGGTGCTTCCCCATGATCTCCACTTTCCTTGATGCAATTATTTCCCTTAGACACCTCCTCAATGCTAATGGCACCTATATATGACACTTGAAGTACATGCAGTCAGAAGAGATGTATGGTAGTGAATTTACTTATGAATTGATGGTAAAGAAGATGGGTATGCAATGATGCTTGGGATAATTCCCAATATGCTCAAGATGCTATTTATGTTGCTCATACGGCTTCTCTAACTATGCTCCATCCATATAAGGCTTTTGCAATAAGAGCCAGACAATGTTTTTGGTCACAATCCTACAGGACAATCATGAAGATCCTATTGCAGAAATTTATATTTTGAATCTAGGGGTGAAACCTATATCTCATCTTGAAGATGGCTATGTCCCCTTCGGTCTGAATAAAAAATATCCCCAATCAGAGCTACGGTTTGGAAGTTATGTCCATTTTTGTGCTCTAGGGTCACTTTGGACAAGGTGTAGATTGCATGCACCATAATTCCATTGTAGAAAATTATGATCATTTTCTATCACAAAGATTAATAGCTCATCTCAAAGAGGACTTTGTCCCCTTTGACTTGAACCAAAAATCTCATCAATCAGAGGTTCCTACAAAATGTTACGCCCCATATTTACTGATAGCAAGTCCTGTGGACTGCATCCAGATGGATGGCCAGAAAGGCAAAAGCAAGGCCCAAGAGGACCTCCAGAGGGAGATTAGAGACTCACAGAACTCCATGAATGAGGAACCAAGCTCGGCACAAGTTTACCATGGTGATGTATAGGAGGAAATGCTTGAAACAATGGACCCGTACATCGTGCTCAATCACACCCTATGTCAGCATGAGCTTCATCACATGGAATGGCATAATGACATGGTCACCAACCATCGCCAAATGATGTCCAACTTTGATGAAGCTATCGAGCACATGGCCCTCTCAAACTTGAGGACTCAACAGACCTTAGAGCAGCTCGCTACTCTTGTTGCTCAATTAGCTACCGCTTTAGCCCAAGAGAAGGTCAATGACTCTAGGCATGAGTCTAGACGTCCTCCACATCTAGAGCCATTGCATGGTCCATAGGGTATACTTGGTGCTAAGGGAATCCCCCCTTCTACCTACAAGAATGGTGAATCCTCTCATGCACATGATTGATCCCTTGTTGAATTCCCCTATCAATCATGTAGCCAACATCCAACTAAAGCCCTCCCTCACCCTTGGTCCAAATTCCCTTACTCTCCCTAGAAGCCCCCATGCACCCTATATGAATCAGCCCCATCATGGACAATATGGTACCAATTGCCAGCATGGCAATTATCGAAAGCAATGAAAACACGGGATAAATGCACCACATGGGATGTATGGATAGCAAGGCATGTATGGCCACCACAAGATGTATGGGCAGCAAGGGTTTCATGGGTAGCGTGGCCCTAATGAATTGTGTGAAAATATCATCCTCACAAAGTAAAATGGGCAATCCCCCTCACCATCTGACTTAGAGGAATGGACGTCCAAGTTGGAGTCCTACTTTAATATCTACTCTCACATTGATGATCAGAAAAATACTTTTTTCTTCTCTCCACTTGGAAGGATTTTCCCACACATGGTGGCACTATATCAATTGAGAAAATCATTAGTTCATTGACTAGGAAGATTTTAAAATGCATATGGTCCAAGTTTTTGTGTCTCTTGTGGAAAAAGAGCGGTTGGCATGACGATGGTACACTCTTGACCAATGTAACCTCACTGTATGTGAGTACACAAATCAGTTCATGAACTTGACAATGTATATGGAGAGCATTAGCAATGATGTTAAATTGCACAAGTATATCTATGGGTTGGAACCAAGCCTATCGAGCAGATGTCATAGCTAAAAAACCTACAACATTGTTTGATGCAATTGAACTAGCTGAGAGATATGCAAGAAAGTGTAATAAGAATGAACATTTTCAGCAAGGTTCTGGACAGCCCCGCATCCCTTCACGATCAACCCCATACAAAGGTGGTTTCCGAGGCACTTCTATGCCTAATAACCGTCCCAAAGTCCCCACTTACCCCTCCTTCTATGATGAAAGAAAAATGGACACTTTTGGGACAACATTTGGTTCTAATGCTAAGAATAAGTATGTTGAAAATAAATAGTCCACTGTATCACCTTCCCATGGATCCAATAGCCAATGCTTCATTTCTTTGGATATTGTGAAGGAATGAAAGGAAAAAGGGGCTATCCTTTAAATGCAGAGATAAGTACACTACTGATCATGCCTCCAAATGCTCGTAAAAAGATAGCCAAGGTCAAGGTTCATAGCATGTATGTCATCAAAGATTGGCACAATGATGATGATGACGACCACGCTGAGCCTACAGAGAATGTTGAACATGAGTAGTTCTATGATCCGGAGGATGGGTTTCCCTTCGACTAGGGTGGTGATCCATCACAGATACGTGATCTAACATCCCATCCACCTACCACTTCCCTTTGCTCTATCTCTTTGGATGCTTGGATGGGTCTCGGAAGCCCCATCACCTTTCGCATTCAAGGAAGTATCCATGGGAAGCATGTCTTCATCCTTGTGGATAGTGGTAGCACTCACAGTTTTGTCAATAAATCAGCCATTGATTTGTTGAAATGCACCCCTATGGCATTACACCACCCCTTGAATGTCTAAGTAGCAAATGGAGAAGAAGAAATTAGTACACATATATGTTCCGTAGTTCCCTTATGCTTGCTTGAAAATTATGTGGCACTAGTTGATCTAATTGCCCTAGATATGGGCCCCATTGATGTTATCTTGGGCTGTGATTAGCTGAAACAATTGGGGAAAATTAATATGGACTTCTCTCAGCTCTACATGGAGTTTATGATGCATGGATAGCCTATCCATCTAGAGGGAGTTTAAGATCATACTAATTTTCAGCTAATTACAGCAAAGAAACTCAAAAGGGAGTTTAAGAAATGCTCATAAATCTTTGTTTTGAAATTGAATAAGGACAATCCAAGTCAGCCCTCTACAATATCTAATGATTCAGCGTTGCAAGCCTTACTTGAGGAATACAGTGACCTATTTCAGATGTCTATAGTCCTTCCTCCTAAGAGGCAAGTGGACCACCCACTTGATTTAGAGCCCCATTCCAAGCCAGTAAACAAGTCCCCCTTATAGACTCTCCAAGTGTGAGTGTGAAGAGATTGCAAAGAAAGTCAAGGAGTTGTTGGAGATGGGTTTCATTGAAGCGAGCTCTTCCCCTTATACATCCCGTGTCTTGTTAGTCAAGAAGAAAGATGGCTCTTTTCACATGTGCATTGGCTATAGAGACTTGAACAAAATCATGACGAAGAACCGTACCCCATTCTACGAATTGCGGATTTGATGGATAAGTTAAAAGGGGCATGCTTTTTCACTAAGATTGACTTACGCTCTAGCTACTATCAGATTTGTATGAGGGAGGGAGATGAGGTAAAAATAGCCTTTAGGACACTAGTCATGGACTTTATGATTTTCTAGTGATGCCTTTTGGGTTGATTAATTAGCCCACAAAGCAAATGGTAGAAGTCTCGGCCATTCTCCAATCCAACCTCTGCATGCTTTGGCTAATGCTTTTACTATCGGCGGATGCCCTCTTTCACTCTTCCCATTTCCCTCTGAAATGTATGCTGTAGTTAGAGCCAACTTGATTCCTAGTTGAGAGAAAAACTCTCTAGCTTCATCTGCATCCAATTCACCACGATCTGCAATGATCTTACCCACACAGCCATACCTGCAGAAAATTTCTTCCAATAAGAACTTACACATTGCACTAGTAGTCTTTATTCTCAAAGATCTACCCTCAACATGATTGGTAAGATCCTCTCTAGCCAAAACAATATATCTCATCTACCATAGACCCATAGGCATAGTAACCAAGTCAACTACCCACTTATAATGAATGCATAGCGGATAGGTCGGATGAAGCTCATCTCGATGACACACTACCGAATACATCTGACAGTCTCTGCAAGTCTCTACAAAGTGAGAAACATCTCTGTACATGCCTTTCCACCAACATTTCTCCTTGATTTTCTCATAAGTAGCCCACACTCCTCTATGACCAGCCCAAGGACTCTCATGAAACTCCCTCATCACCTGTAATTGGGTCTCTTTATCGCAGACAACCTGCAAGGGTAATCCACCTCTTTTCTTTGGGTGCTTCCAAAGAAATCCGTCCTTGAGAAAATAGCCATAGGCTTTTCTTTTGATCTTCTTGAACTCTTCATCTGTCCATTCATCTCTTTTGCTTAGTATACTAAGATATTTTCCAATCTGCAATCAATCTCCAACATAGAGTTCTTCTATGAAAGCCACAATATCATAGACATGGCAAACATGATCAACCATAGCGGCTGAAATTTCTGCATCATCCTCTTCTGCACACCCCTTAATGGGCACATCATCCAAGAAAGGCATGGTAAGCTGAGGTATGTAATCACGAAGGACCTTATGCATGGCATTCATCATATGCGCAACAGAATTAGTGGCACCTTGAGGCAAGGTACACATCCTGACAAGCCCAATAGGAGTTCTCATAGTGATTATGTCCCTGCTTTCCAAAGCCAGCTGAAACTGATCATATCCTGAATACAAGTCACCTAAAGAATAGATGGCACGCCCAGCAAATGCTTCTGCAAACTCATCCACAACTGGACCTATACCAACATTCCTAATAGTAACTCTATTCACTAGTGGCTGCATGTTCTGTATAAATCGGAGAGTACCATTCTTCTTTGGAACCGTAAACCACCTATTTGAGTATGGTGCAGATGATGGCTCTAGGATTCCCATCCTGATTTTCTCATTCAACAAGTCAATTAACTTTGGCAGGTGTGCCTTAGGCACTGGAATAGGTCGGAGGTTCCATGGAATATGAGGAATAATAAAGATCACCATAGGAGCAACAATATCTGGATTCACACATCCAATCTCATGTGAGAAGAAAGCAAACCCCCTTCCATGTCACTCAAGCATATCCTAAAAGCATTTCTTTTCTGAGGGTAGTAAGAAATCACCATTTCCAATTTTTAATTCAACAAGAGTCTCTGCTAAAAATTTATGGCCTATATGCTCTCGATTCCTCAAAATTGGTTGTTTGGCAGCCCTCTCTATTTGCTGATCACTGTCAGGTGGAAGCGGTACAGCTACTGAATTCACCTTCTTATCCACAATCTTGTATTTCGTGTCAACCCTGGCTTCATTATGATCCTCTGCATTACTCAAATATTGTTGTAAATCAGCAATTCTACACTCTAGTGGGTGAATATCCTCAGCCCTCTGCTCTATGGACTGCATAGGAACAGCCCTAAACTCTGGATGCTGAAATATTTCAGCAGTAAACTCTGTTGGTTGAAAGTTTCCAGCCCTCTGTGTCTCTGTAGGCTGATCATAATCAGCCAGAAATTCTGTTTGCTGAATTTCTTCAGCACTCAACACTTTTTGTTGAGTCACCTCAGCCTCTGGCTTTATCTGTGACACAAAATCTGCAATTTCATGAAACATGTCCAGGGATTGCATTGATACATTACTGTGACAACTCTGCATATTAGTTTTCAGCATAGTTTTCATCTCTGTCATCGTATTTGCACAAACCATACTATCATGCATCCCATCTATATACTCATCATCCTCTAAAATACCTGCATTTTTCAAAATTTTCTCCTTCCTGCATATGTACTGCCTCGGAGCTCTAGGCAACTTAGAAGTCTTCTGATAACTCGTCGAACTGTTTGCTGAAATTCCAACAAAACTGGAGGAGAAAACACTGCTGCTGCTAGGAGGTGAGAACTCCAATCTCCTCTGCTCTGTACCACCGTCGTCTCGCGAAACAGCGGTACTTAATGAAAACCCAAATCCCTCACAGTGGGTAAAGGTGCATCTCTAAGAGTATCCCTGTTTCTAACATGGTTCACACACACAGTCATAAACTGAACTGCTCTCATACCATCTTTACTGTGAATCCGTGCATAATCAGATCCATCATCCATTACTTTTGTTTCCATGCGCATCTCTGTGATGAATGGCTGTCCAAGAATTATGGGATAAGAGTATGAATCCTGCACAAAGAAATGGAAATCCTCCTCTACATCTCCAATAGAAACCCTGACACTAGGACAGACAGCATACAAATCACTTGTAGTGTTGTTGGCGGCTCTCATATGCCACCCATGCTCTACATCCATAGGCCATCTATTACTTTCATAAACTCCACGAACTATGAGATTAATCTCTGAACCATGATCCACCAAAGCAACATAAGGCACCTGTTTCTCTCCAATTTTTACCATTGTTTCTGTAGTTGCCCTAGCCCAATGATTACGTGAAAAGTGACTACGTGGTATCAAGACAGGCTCATCAGTTTCAGCATAATGCATAGGCTGAACCCTCTTCTCTATCCGTGGAAAAACAGAAGCATTCTCAACCATAACCTCATCCTCATCCTCATCTAACTCCCCAATCAAAACTCCCTGTGTATCAATAGTAGGCAATCCATGTATTTTCCTCTTCAGGACTTCTTGGAACTGATCTTGAAACTCTCTTTTCGAGATGCCCAAAACCTCAGAAATAGTAAAAGTCACCTCACTGCCAAGTATCTTGTCATTAAAGATTTTCTTCATGTCCGTAGATGTCTCAATATCAGACATCAATCTAAACCCTGGCTACTTTCTCTCTCTAGGCTCTTGCCTCTTTTCTTTCTTTTGAGCATCTTCCATCTGTCGTTCTGGCCATGGTCTCAAAGACGGTCCTGCAGTAGGTGGAGTAACAAACTCACCCCCTCTAGTCTTTTTAACTACATTTGGATTTTCTTCATCCCTCTTACGCTTCTCCTCAACAAGTACATCTGCTCCCTGAGACTTAGCCAAGTAGGCATAAATAGTGTACCTGTCAACAACAGGCGAATCCCAACCTGTCTCAGATCTGATGCTAGAACCTGCACTAGTCAAAACAGTCTGCTAAATTTTCCCCTTGTTTGCCGTCTCCATAGCATAAGTCCATAATGCTGACTGATTCTCTAATCTTTTCTCGATTTGGACTCCATATGCAGAAGCATCTCCTCTAGCTGCCACATAAGAAGTACACGCAGCCATGTTATCCACTAATTTCTTCATTCCGCCTTTCCCAAAATTGGTAGCAAGCGAAGCTCCTGTTTCAGTCAACCAGATCTTACCATCTTATCCCCAAAATACAAAATTCTTCCTCCTTGCATCCTGAAAAGATTCACAATCCGTGCAATGCTGATGGTCTACACTATCACACCAAATACATATTCGATCTCTCCTAGGTGCACTAGGAGCACTCCTAGGTGCAGTAGGAGCACTAGAAGGAATAGTAGGCATGGTCGAAGAAAATTGCTCTTTCAATTTTCCCACCAATTCTGCTTTAACTGACTCGAGTGTCAAATCCGTTATGCCTTTAATTATGTCATCAAGAGAGGAAGGCACCGATGGAGCATATGGTTTTGGAGCAGAAAGAGCCGGCATCGGTCTTGGAACAGAAGGAACAGGAGGAGTAGAAACAGTAGGCACTAGCATAGGCCAAGTAATTGGCTAAGGAAGAGAGGAAATGACAGGGGTAGAAGCAGGCATAGAAGCTGAAGACGGCGTCAGTGTCATAGATCCATTGTGTAGGTGGGTCTTCCATATCCTCCTCTTGGTCAAAGTCGAGACTGCATCTTGGGCATCTTGCCAATCCGTTTTAAGACCCATAGGCTTCGTGCGATCCTCAAGAAGCTCTCCTAATTCTTCCTAAAGAGCAGGATCTGCAACTTGCAAGAAAAGCTTGACTTTCTCAACATCCAATGCTCTTTATTCAATAGCATCAAGCTGACTATACCTCTCTTCAAATTCTCGTATCAACTTTGAAGCAGCTAGACCTTTGTTTGGCATGTAGACCCACTCTCGGAATGACCGCCGTGTAGCCATCCCAAAGTCCTCAAGGAAATACTCTTCTTTTAGGGCCTTCTTAAAATCTTGCCAATGTGAATTTTGAAGGAAAAGATCAGTCACTTTTTCCCTCAAGGCGGGTGTGACAAGGCGAAGGAAATACATACTCATAAGTCCTGTTGGTACTCCAAAAAATCCCATCTTGATCTCATACGTCTTCAAATAAGCCAAAACATTATGGCCATCAAATAGCTTCTTTTCATTCTCAACTGCTTCAATCGCCTTAGTCGGACTGATTGCATTCTCTTGCTCCGAATATAGTTGCCTTTGTTGAGACAACTGTTGTTGATGCAACTGTTGCTGCTATTGCATATACAATTGTGTCTGCTGATTTTGAAGCTGCTTATACATAGACATATTCTGCAAAATCTGCTTTAGATCATCCGTTGAAGTACTTGAAGCAGCAGTCAATGATGGAGCTGAAGTAGAGGACAAAGCAGGAATTGTAGAAGAGGCTAAAATTGATGCTGAAGTATCCCCCATCCTGAAATTTATGCGACGCTTTCACATCGGGTTCACCAAAGATGTCAAAGGGTTTCCTCTTGTGTTCCATTATATCTCGTGCCTAGGAATGCAGCTTTGATGCGATAATTTGTAGAAACAGTTTGTAAATTCAATTCTTTGACTATCTTTGCAGAAATAAAGTCATGTGTGCTCCCATGATCATGTAAAATAGTCTTTTCTTTACCATGCACAAAACATTTCATTGTTAACAAAGAATGAGGAGTTGGCATACCTGTCAAAGTATCCGAAGTAGTACCAATGTCGTCATTATCTTCCATAAAGTCAAGCATTTCTTCACGTTCTTCTTCTTCGATTGCGCCAAGATAATTGATATGGACAGGTGGCTTTTTCGATTGACAATTGGCTGCTAGATATCTAGGTTGATGGCATCTATAACAAACTATGGGTTTGGCTTTAGATACATTGTTGGTAATGGCAGGAAGTTTAGGAATGTTGGGATTTGACTGTGAGGATGGCTTAGGGTTTGGATTGGTATTTGATGGCAAAGCAGGTGGTCGTGTCGAAGACTTACGGAATGAAGATGGAAGAAAACGACTTTGATTGAATCTTCGAAAATTTGAATTGAATTGTTTGGAACCGTAGTTACCATTAGTTTGAAATTGTTGTGGTCGCTTGTCTGTTCCACGAATCTTGTCTTCAGTGTCATGAGCCAAGGAAATTGCATCTTCAAGGGTTGTTGGCTTGAACATATTGACTTCAGCATAGAAATGTCCAAGTAGGCCAGACATAAACTTTCGTTTAGGAGTTGCTTCAGGTACATCTTTGAGCATGCGTAGTTGCAGTAGGGCATTCCAGAAACGTTCAGTGTATTGGGAAATAGGTTCACGATCTCTTTGCTGTAGAAGATCCCATTGCTTGATGGCTTTTTCAAGGAACTGAGGAGGAAGGAAATCCTGCAAAAATTTCTTTTGGAAACTCTCCCATGTAGTGGGACAATCAGCGCTCTTGCGGACCACAGTCCACCATAAGGATGCTCGATCAACTAAGTGGTTAGTGACACATTTAATTTTGTCTTTCTCAGCATATGTTTCTTCATGGAAGTAATCATCAAATTGATTGATAAATGCAAGTACAGTCTTTCCATCTCGTGATCCATTGAAAGTACGAAATTTGAATTTTCTTTTACTTATCTTTGTTTTTTTGCAGATGGATTGGGCTTCAAGTGTCGCATCGATGGTACATTGTATAAGATCTTTGGGTTGCGATCCATCTTGGTCAGTGGTAGATCGTTGCAGATTGACCAATTGAACTTGCAAAGCTTGTCGGGCTCTTCGTTCTTCTTCGAGCTGCATCATAATCAAATCCAACTTTTGCTCTATCGTTGGTTTGGGTAAATCACCTTCAGCCATGAAACCGTCCATGTTTTGTTCAATCATCCTGTAAAATCCAAAAGACCTCACACTCTCAAAATCTTATTAGCGAGATGAGCATAGCTCAAAGGCAGATATACAAGGTTGTAAATTTTGTTTGGCTTTTATGGTCTTTGTCCTTTGCAATTGCGGTATTCATTGTCACAACCGTCTTCGTAGAAACAGCGTATAATCTTCGTATGACCTGTGTATGACCTTCTACGTTTGGTGAAACTGGTTCAGCAAGTCTGCACATGTGAACAGAGTCTACCAGAAAGCAATAGACGGATTCTGTGCTTCTGCGTGTGAACTGCCTTTATAGGAGTTGTTGAATAAGTCTTTTATGGTCCTCTATGACTTAGGTGACTTACAGGAGTAAGTAAGCTTAGTAACTTAGAAGACTTAAGAGCTTAAGTCAACAAGCTAAATTTCGTGTATCTGAGGACGTCGTCACAACGGAATCGGCGCCGTCCAAGACATATTCTTGCCGCCGATTGATGAATTTCGTGGAGTAAGCTTTTTAAAGCTTACTATTAAGCTTTTTAACCTTTAAGATAAATCTTTTAAGCTTTTTGACTATGGAGCTTACTGTTTATAGATGACTTGAAGAAGGAGATATCCACGTGGTCCTCCGCCTCCACAGGCTGGTCCTTCGTGAAGATCAGAGAGTGCAGAAGGGGGTTCTTGACTGCCAGGAACATGCTGGTATCGACCGTTCGTGATGAAACTGACTGTAGAGCTCGATCGTTCCAGGAGTTCCACCTTCGCGCATGATGGTAAGCAATTGGAAGCTCTTGATCTCAGCTTCGCTCTGATACCACTAGTGCACAGATCGAATGCCGTAAGCGCACGTAGTGAGTGTCAGAAGGTCCCCAAGAACAAAAGAACTCTACTTTTTGCACATAAATCAATGTAGAAAGCTTGCATGACATGAACAAGAGACCAATTGGGTGCAATCTCCCCCCATGCCTTGTGTGAGTGCTCCACAAAGCATGTATTTTATATATTATTCATCTTCAAGCTCATATAATAGCCCAAATTACAAAATAGCATGCTTTAGCTTTTGAGTTTGCTTTTGTGCCAATAAAGAATTAAAGCTAATGGGCGCCCAAGAAGTCAAGCGGTACCCAAATACAATGTCCAATACGAATATCTAAATCATGCACCCATGCACATACAAAAATAATAAATAAATATCAAGCGCTTCGATAAATAAGCGTGACAAAATATAGGTGCCATGCCTAATACAAGTGCCCATCAAAATATTGATGATAACTTCAATACACGCTATCCTCCAATGCTTCCCACTGCCACCGCTGCTTGCTCTACACATCAACTGAAGATTTCACATTCGTTAATAAAATAATACAATTAAACCGACAAAAGTGAATACCTAGCAGTCTTCAGCTACATAAATAAATTAGTTAGAAATCAATCCTAACCTTAATTTATCACGAGTGCGCACTCTATACTCATAAACATTTATTAATTTAAATATGTATTTTGTGGAATCACCCGCTATGGAATCACCCATGTACACACTAAATTAACAAAACGCCCGAAAAGGATAGGCGTCCCCATCAACTTCTCGCACAAAGAATTCACTTTGTGTATGAGCCCCAGTAATAAAATTTTACGGAATCCACTGTAAAACCTCACAGAATCCACCGTGGCACGGAATCCACTGTGGAATATGCCTCCTGGCATCAACTCCTTCCACCACCACTTCTTTGCATGGCTTCCTTGATCTATCTTCATTCTATAGATACTTCATTAAACACTATGCCACCATTGGAGCACCTTTGACTGATCGTTTAAAAAAGGAGTTATTCTTTTGGGATGCCACTACTGATCATAGCTTCAAACAATTAAAGGACATGCTTACTTCCACCCCCATCCTTGTCCGCCCTGACTTCTCTAAGCTATTTACCATTCATTGTGATGCTAATGGCAAGGGTATTTGTGTAGTATTGTTGCAAGAGCATGGTGTGATTACATTTGAGAGCTGCAAGCTTAATGAGAAGGAGATGCAAATGAATGTATAGACTACCAAGTCCTCTAGTACTTCTTGACTTAGTCCACTTTGACTCCTAAGCAAAGGCAATGGGTGGCAACCTTACAAAACTATGACTTTGAAATTTTGCACACTCGCGGGGCAAGGATAATATTGTGGCTAATTCACTCTCTTGAATGTGGGCATGTAGAGTATCCTCTATCTCTGAATTGCACAGCGATTGGGTTGAAGAGCTTCAAGAGGCTTACTTGTTAGATGATCACTTCAACCACATTTTCTAGAAATTACAGCATGGGGTCATAGCTAAAAACTCCCAATATTAGCTCAAGTATGGCCTTATTTGGTCCCACAGCAAGATTGTCATTCCACACACTTCCCCCTTCATGCAGATGATCATGGAAGAGATGCATTCTTGCCCCACTACTGGTCACTTGGGTGTTTTCAAAACATATGACAGGATTTGCAAGAGCTTTCATTGGAAAGGCTTATGGAAGGATGTTAAGGACTTTGTAACCAAATATGTTCCATGCCAATAGAACACGGAAAATCATCTGACTAAATCTGCCCACTTTATCCCCACTAAGACCCAATACACTGCCCCTCATGTGGCCAATCAGTTTATGGAAAGTGTCTTCAAGTTGCATGGCTTACCACAAGTCATAGTACATGATCAGGATGCAAATTTTATGAGAAACTTCTGGCAGACAGTTCTCACCTCCATGGGGACCAAGCTTGCTCCATCCACTCCATACCACCCTCAGATGAATGGCCAAATTGAAAGAGTAAACAAATGGATTGAAACATTATAGCTTGAGACATATTTGAGGCACTTTTGCCCCATTATGTACAACACAGTTGGGATACATGGCTCCACTTGGTTGAGTTTGCATATAATAACTCCACACACTCTAGCATTGGAGTTTCCCTTTTTGAGGCCTTACATGGGTATAAGGTTCCCCTCCCCACAATCTTATTTAATGATAACATCAACCCTCAGAGTCAAGTTGAGTTGGATTTCATGCAAGCCTTACTTCAGCAATGTAAACTGAACCTTCAAAAAGCCCAAACATGCATGAAACTCTATGATGATGAGAAAAGAAGGCATTTGAAATTCTAGAAAGGGAAGTGGTCCTTTTGAAAGTGCCTAAGTCCCACTAGCTGACTCTCAAAGAGAGTAGTAGTAACAAGCTAGACCACCGCTTCTATGGCCCATACCAGATTTTGAAGAGAGTTGGTGACTTGGCCTACTGCTTGGAACTTCCCCCTACCACCAAAATCCACAATGTGTTTCATATCAGCCAGCTCAAACCCTTCATGGGCTCCTCAGTGGGCTATGTGGAAGAACTTCCCCCCCGTAGATGAAGAAGGCATTACTCAGTATATCTGTCAGGCAAACATTAGGCAACGAGATAAGTACTTATGATCTCAATCCATTAAAGAATACCTCATCAAATGGAAAGGCCTACCAATGGAAGACGCCTCTTGGTGCCCAGCAACCATTTTCAATGAATTCCCCTACCTCCAAGAGGCCCAATGGCCTAAAGACTAGTCGGTCATGCCCCATTCGACCACCCTCTGCTTGCAAACTTGCTTGTAAATATTGCACACTGTTTTAGAACAATTTTGTACCTATCCAAATATTAGGCATATTCATCCTACATAGGCTGAGCATACTAGTCATAAGCTCCATTTTGACATGTGATATGCCCTATTTGGATCAGCCTATCAAAAGTTATGACCCATTTACTTCAGCAGGCTGGTCCTAAACATCATGATGTCCCTAGTTTTTACCCATGCAATTTTCATTGTAAAATGGCTCAGAGTAGTACTCTGTAACCCTCCCTTAGCCCACCCATCACTCCCCTCTACTTCTCCTTGTTTTTTAGGGAAAACGCCTTCAGGGTGGGGATGGATTGTAACAAGTGGGATACACACGGACTAGGATTTAGACACCTCGTCACACTGACTAGGGTGTATAGGTATAAGAGTCCTAGATTAGGGCAACAAGTTAATATCAAGAACATACTCTTCACCTCCATCTTCAACTTCCATGGCTTCCTCCTTCCTTCTCTCCTCTTTTCTACCTTTCTCTCTCCTCTTCTAGTCTTCTTTCCTCTTCTTCTTGCTCTCTTTCTCTCTCTTTAGCTCTTGTTGTCTCTCCTCTACACACCAACTAGGGTTTAGATACCCAGTCACATTAACCGGGATATATAAGGTGTAAGAGTCCAAGATTAGGGCAACAAGTTATTATCAAGAACATACTCTTCACCTCCATCTTCAGCTTCCATGGCTTCCTCCTTCCTCCTCTCTTCTTTTTTGCCTTTCTCTCTCCTCTTCTAGTCTTCTTTCCTCTTCTTCTTGCTCTCTTTCTGTCTTCACCTCTTCTTTTCTCTCCTCTCAGTTTCATTCATTACACATTTTGTACAGCTATCAATGGCTTTCTTTTTCTCGTTTGATAAATTTTTCATTAGAGATTATATATATTTACTAAAAAATTAAGTGATAGAATATGCATTGTATCATATATTAAATCTAATGACAAATCTAACCCATACAAGTTTTATAATCTCCAAAGTGATGATTCTCTAGACAACCCTTCTATCTTTAGTATATTCTCCCTCTCACCTATTGTCGAAGCTCTCTTTGCTTTTAATAAGGCTATGACCATATCACTAGCTTTTAATTTGATTCGTGGATACCTAACTTGGTATCTATTTAAATTGTAAATGTATCTACCTTGAAAGGATGGATTGCTAACATCTAGACTTGCATGAGCTTTGTCTCTGTGACAAAAGAATTGACCACCATCTTTAAATGAGCCTATTTTACATTGTGTAGGATGGTCCTTGGTAACCACCATTAACATTGCACAAATTCTACATATTTTAGAATGGCCTATTGGATCTCCAAATATACATTTTTCTGAAGAATTATAATAAATTTCAAGACCATTAACATAAAGGTCTTCTAGCTCAATAATTAAAGGCTCAAAAAGGCATTAAAATACGTCACTAGTTTTTCATATGGCTTTACAAGCATTCAAAGGTAAACACAAGATGGAATGCTCGGGGGGTTCACTATATATATATATACTCTATATAACGTGTGTTCATGGCCTATTTATAAATATCCTAATTTATGAAATTTTCTTGAATAAAACCCAACCCTTTTCTATTCAATCTGTAAGTAACCCCTTTATATGACACCCTTCTGTATGTAAAAAATGTATAAAAATGGTGTTTTAAAAACCCCTTATTTTGAACTCACGTTATATATACATATATTCACGAGTGACCCCCCCCCCCCCCCGAGATGGAATGACACCTATAGTAGAATCTTTTCTAGCATTTAGAACCTTTATTTCTACCACTCCACAAATCACGCACAGACTTGTTCGAGATGCTTGTGGAACCCATCCCAATGGAGAAGAAGAGCCAAGTTTCAAGGATCGAGTTTCAACATAGTTTTTAAATGTTGGTTTGGAGAATAGCATTGTTTACATACAAAGTTATAATCTTGATTTGTTTCATTATAGCTTCTTTCTAGGACTTTAGAAAAACAAGATCTAGGAAATGTAGTACATACTTTCTTGCATGATACATTTTTACACACAATAGCAATCTCATATTCAACACTTGGATTCCAAAAATTTTGAACTTCTCTACATTTTGACCCATCCCAAAATTCATTTATATATACGGGGTACTCATCTATCTCTTTACTTAACCACCTATCTTTTCAATGCCACATTGTTTTCATGTCATGACAAAAAGTTTTACTTCGAGCTAGAAGCTTGATTTGTTTTCCTATTGGTAAATAATCAAAAGCTATAGTGTTCTTTCTAGGCTTAAACATTTTTTACACTTCTCATAGCAAGTCAAACAATCACGTTTAAACTTACAATTTTTTGTGCCATCTTTACATCCACATGTGACAACATTTCCATAGTACAAGTCCTCATTACTAAGTAAAAAGTACTTAACTTCATGGGGATTTTTTTCATCACCTATACGTAGCCTATAACATTGTGCTTGAACCATTCCAAGTTCATGAAACACCATGTTTAATTCTTGATCCCAACATGATGCAACTCTTACACCATCTAAATCACCATCCCATGTCTCTGGCAATTGGATCAATAACTTACATAAGCTCAGCATTGCTTTTTCTACACTATGTTTTCCAACTCTTTTTCCACCCAAATCCCCAAATAAGAGTTGAAGCATATTATCTTGAGCCGTAATTGAGTGATTGAAGCTCAATGTGTCTCTCTATAATTTGATGAGCTAATGATTGCATAGTATGGTTATTCTCACTATTAGATTCACTCTCATCGTCTTCACTATGGTAGTTATAGTTACTCTCATTGTGTTCCTCTTGACAAAGGCCATTGTTATTATTATTAAGATTCTCGATAAAAGAGTCACATGTGGTGGAGTTTCATTTGCATTATTATTGTCACTACTCACAATAAGGCCATTATTATTATCATCATTATTACTTTGTGTAATGAGATTATTATTAGTACTATATGAATGTGACTCATCACCACTTAGAAGACCTAATTTTCTACCCAACCCATTGTATGCAACTTTGAATTGTTGACGTGTGAAATATGTGGAAGGGGCCACATGGCATCCACTACTACAATATGCAACACAATTGCACCACATCCATTTTTTATCAACAGCAGACAACTCTACTCTATTTGCTTGATCTTCAAAAACAATATCAAAACCTTCTTCAATATGAGGATACAAGTTACCAACAACAAATTCATGATTATTGTGTCTAAATTAGGTACTTCTATTTACTAATTGCCATCCTTGAGGTGTGTGTGCACACTTGTAGTTACAAGTACATTTGGATAAATTACTTATTGAAGACATGATTTACCCTTGATGCAAAGATTAAAGTTACTGTATTTATGAAATGTCAAGATAGTATAAATGAAAGTATGTAAATTTGGATCTAGAGATAACTTGCCTTGAAAGAGGCCATAGACAACCTCAATGTGATGGAAGACATGCAAAATGACCAGCTCCCAACTTCCCTTTGTGGACACTATTTATTAAAGCAAACAATCAAAACATTTGTAGAGCCTTTTGATAAAAATCCTCTCTTTACGCACCCTACTCTCGCTCCTCCCTTCTCTCTTTAATGTCTCTCTCCCCTTTTCTCTCTATCCTCTCTCTTCATATCCTCTCCCTTGCTCTCTACTATGTGTTTTGTATTTTTGTATTGCTTTTTCTTCAACATATACACAACCCAACAAGCATGAAAAGCATGATATATCTTCATTCCACAAAAATATCACATGGTTAGTTTAAACAATAAAAGTTTTTTTGAGTTTTATGTTTTTGTGTTTTTTAAATTTTTGTTGTGCTTTTTGAGTTTGAGTTCTGTGTCTTTTCCTAATAATTCCTATGGCTTCAATTCTTAATCCAACGAACCGGTTTCTTCAATTCAGCCTTCCTAACCTAGCTAAATGGGCTTCAAAATGCTATTCACAAATATGGTAGCCTCCTACTCTTACACACGATAGGAGTGTGAGAACCTCAACAATTGCACCATCCTTGGTCCTCGCAATGGAACCAAAATGTTAAGCCAAATGCACCAACAAATGAGACTTTGGATAGACTTCTATTTTTTCAAAAGCTGCAACTCACTTTGGTGATGATGTCTCACCTTGTCTCTCAATACTTTGCTCTAATTAACCAAGCATCATTCTCTCCAAAGTTCCAAGAAAGGAAGAACACAAGACTAGCTTTGAGGTGTAGTGAACTCACCAACTTACCTTACCATGTTATAGTCCAAAAGCTTAAAGGCTTGAAGATGGTTCCATGATCACAATCAACACATTCGAATACTGTCTGTAGCATGGATGCACCAAAAGAGTGAATACAACTGAGACCTCCCACCCTTATATAAACATAAATTATGGTTAGGATTAGGTCACCTCTCTAGAATGACAACATACCATTTTAGGGTTAGGATTTGCACCCCTTTTGCTTTTAGGGTTTTCACCACTTTGAATTAGGGTTTGTGTCCTCTTTTAGGCATCATCCTGCCTCCTTTGTGGGATTTAGGCCAGTCAATCCTCATGACATGTTTGTACCTTAGTCTAAATAGACCAAGACTACACCAACACTATGACAAATACATGTGTGCAACCCACCCCACACTTGTGGATGCGACAAATACAACTGCAAGTGATAAATAGAATTTGCATAGGAGTGAGCTAGGCTCTCACAAAATAATATGTCCATGATAATCTAGTGTCCCCATGAATACAACAATAATACAAAAGTGCCAAAAATAATACAATAAAGCTCCACAGAATTATCATCCTTCCAAAAAATAGTAGCCAACACTTGTACTTTGACTTAGCTTTAACCTTATTTGACCTTAGTCTTCAAAAAATAGTATTAACACTATCACTTGGTACTTAGATATCCAAAGAACATACATGTATCATTTTATTTTCAGACTTTAACTCAATTTTCAGCATAGCTAAAGGTTCAATTATTATTTACACATGAGACATTCCATCATATATAATGCCTTAGGCTATAAAAACCTAAAATGAAAAAGGGTCTACTTCTCTATAAGTCATATAGAAAAGATTTTCCCTAATTGATGCAATACACTTGGTTAGCATTATGGAGGCCACAAATAATGAAAATAGTCTCAATTTATGTTTTCAAGTACTAAGTTCATGTTCTTAAGCACAAATTTGTGGTAATCTTATACAATGAATGCTAAGTGAGAGGTAAAATTTTAGCATGTTGTACCATGAACATTAAGTGAGACGAAATTTTAGCATGATGTATGTGAATTTGCTTGCCTATGGTGGAAACAATGGTGTAAAAACCAAGGATTTTTTGAGTTAGTCATCACCTAGGATAAATTTAAGGAAGCTCTATGCAAGAGGCAACTTCCACTATCTTATCAAACCATGAAGTTGATGAATGAATTCTTCACATTGCACCAGTTGAGCTTAAGCTTAAAAACTTAGTACTAAAATTTTATGTCACTTCTAAAGTATGCACTACCCATGCATATCCCCTGATATAGGTATCAAAGTTTTTCCATGGATTCAACTCTTCATTAGATACTTACCTTGAGGTGATGCCACTAAATATAACCTTACACATTAATGGGGGGGAAAGGTCAATCATCCAAGAGCTTCAATCAAAGCCTAGAAATGCCAAATTTTGGAGATAAGGTTCTCCAAAGATACTGACACATGCTTTTTCAAGAGATCCCAAGGCCAACACCAAAGGAATAAGACCAAGAAAAATGTAGCCATGAATTTTATGCCAATAGGTGGCAACAATGACATGCAAAGATATTGCCATCGTAATGAACCAGACCATTTTAAAAAACTACACTTTGAAAGCTTAATCATACTTTTTTCCAAGGGCACTTTCATGGAAAAAATAGATTTTTCATGGCCAAAGGCAAGAGGAAATTTATTGGTGTGACATTAAGGAATTGGAGGAAGATAAAGATCTACATTGGAGGCAAAGATGAAAGGAGAAATTGTCTATGTTGCCCTCAAAAAAAGGGGGCCAAATTGTGAGTTCTTGGTGATTCAAATACCCATAACTTACAAAGATAAAGCTTTCAAATTTTTGATTAACTATGGACGGACTCATTCATTTAATTCACTAAAGTGTGCAACTTAAAGTTAAGGATAGACATTGCATTTACATCCAAACTTCTAGTAATATTAGCCAATGGAAATGAAGTTATTTTTGCATAACAATCTAGTGAGGTCAAATTTAACCTAGAAAATCTTACTAATATGCAATCCATGGTTATGAACTTGGGAGCTTACAAGTGCCTATTAGGAATGGATTAGCTAATCCCCAATGATGCCCACATTCATTTTGGAAAGGGCCATATTACATTCCAAAACCTAAAAGGGGTTCAAGTGACTACTCAAGAGGTGAGGCTAAAAAGCCTAGGATAGAATTAGAAAAATCTTTCACATGGATTAATAAAATGACTACTTGTCTACTTAATTAAGCTTACTACTATTGAGTAGAGTAATGAATCCGAAGAAGAACCATCTTGGCAAAAGGAATATGTAGATGTATTTCTAGATTATTTAATTGAACTCCCACCCCAAAGTGGGATTGATCATGCAATTAAGCTACTACAAAGAGTTTCTCTACTAGCTAAGAGACCATACTAGATATCTATGGAGTTGAAGGAGAAACTCAAACAACTTCATCAAGGGTATATCAGATTAAGAAATTCACTTTTGAGAGCCTGAATTGTGAAAGAGGAGACTCTCTAACTTTGCATTGACTATCAATGATTGAACCAGGTGAGACTCAAGAATAAGTATTCAATTCAAAGGATTGATGAGATCCTCAATTGACTTTAGGGTGTGAAAGTCTTCTCCAAGATATTAATCTAGTATTAGGTTACTATCATATAAGAATCAAGGAGGAAGACATTCCCAAAATTGCTTTCAACATAAGATATAGTCATTTATTATATGAGTTTATTATAATGTCATTTGGATCGAATAATGTCCCTATAACTTTCAAAATATTAATGCAGGATATCTTTTGGTCCTACCATTACGATCGTCTTCTTTGACAACATCTTGATATACTCTAAGAAAGATAAAAACCATGAACAAAAAATCCACATTGTCCTTGAAACAATGAGGACACATAAACTATATGCCAATAGGAAGAAATGTGCATTTCTGAAAAGGTAGATTGAGTATCTTGGATTCATAGTATTCAAGGAAGGAATTGCAATGGGTCCTTCCAAGGTCAAAGATGTTCAAGAATAGGCACCTCCAACAATTGTTAAATAAGTGCAAACCGTTTTGGGGTTAATTGAATGGTACATGATTTTTATCAAGGATTATGCCGTGATTACTACACCTCTCACTAATTTTCTCAAGAATCAAGTTGCTATTGTGTGGACTACCATTAAGAAATCTAGTTTTGAGAAACTCAAGCATAGCTTAGTAATAACACCTATCCTCAAGCTACTGACCTAAGCCAAGAGGTTTACTTTGTAACATATGCAAACCATCCTGCATTGGGATATGTGCTTATGCAAGAAGGTCATATAGTGGCTTACTCTTTAAGAAAATTGAAGACTCATGAGAAGAATTATGCTACACATGGTCTAGAGTTACAATCAATAATCCATGCTCTCAAGATATGGAGACACTATTTGCTTGGGAACAAGTTTTCTCTAGTCACACTGACCACAAGAGTCTCAAGTGGGTCTTTATTGAACCAGATCTAAACTTGAGACAGCATTGATGGATTGAGATTTTGAAAAACTATGATTGTAAAATCAATAATAGGCTAGACAAAGAGAATGTAATAGCAGATGTCTGAGATAATGGCATTTTTCAATGCCATTATCTCAAAGGAATCCTCTAAAGTAGAATTTCTAACTATCATAGTGTTAATGCCCAACAATCCTATCTTAAGGATGGTGTGAGAAGAAGAAATTAAGGACCTGTAACGTGTCTTCTTAGTATCATCCAGGACATGTCTTAGCAGTCCATCGGAAAGGATGTCTAGAAAGCTCCGCCCGGCACTCCCATGGAATGTTACGGGATTTGCGATCTAGGTCTTCCCGCGTCTGCCACGTAGCGGAAGTATCCTGGCCGTTCCCACTTAGGATCGACTGGAATTAGAGTTTTCCTGACTGGTCATTAACTAACAGCAACTAGCGTCGGACCCAAGCGAACTACTTTACGCAGAAATGCCAGGTCCGAAGCGGATTCACACTGCACTTGGTTCAAGGAGAATGGGAAACGAGAGGGATGCAAAGCTCAACCTCTCTGCCATAAGGCATAGTCCCATTCTGTTCCCCTAAAACAACGTAAATCGGTTAAGACATAACTCTAGCTCATCGCTTTCGTTATTCGTTTTCTTTGACGATCATCCCGCTGTTCTTTGAGAAAAGTTCCCGGCTAACCGGGACCACCCAACCCGCATACGGACCTATGGCCCATCCTCCGCACTTTCCTTGGTTTGTTTTAGTTATGTAATTATCTAACACATTAATTTGACATGTAACAACCAGCTTCTTTAATTAAACCGTTAAGCACTAGTTCCTTCACCTAATCTTATCACGTAACATAGAAAAACAATATCAAACAAGTTCTTTATTACATAATATTATTTTTATCTTTGAAATACAAGGAGTTTCGCCCGTAGGCTTGTCCATAATCCGCCTGAAGGCTATCCAGTAATCCACAGGGATCACTATTCCAAGCTTCCGTCCATAGACTAGTATACGGGCCTCGAGATCCAATCCCGAGTCATGTTAGCCTCTTGTGTAGGACCCGGAAGGCGAGGGATTTACGGCCAGAGCCCCCCCTGGCACCCGAGCGTCCTCCTGCTCCAAGTAGAGCTCAACGGAGAGACCTCTCGCGGCGGATTCGGTCCATGTTCCCGGCGCGGTCAACAATCCCTTTGGTTAGGGTCAGGCAGGCAGTCGGGGGTAACTGAAACTACCTCTCCCTTCAGGCCTTCAACCTGAAGTATAGGTATTCATTTAATTTGTAATTCATAAATCAAACAGTGCTCTAAAATCTCTAGCAATCACAAACATTTCCATTAATCAACCTTGTTATTTGGCAAACTGCTAAGGAATGATTCTTTCCTTTCGAATGCATCAGCACTCGTTCCAAGGTGTCTTGTAACTTGGCAAGATCCCTTATATTCTGGGTTAGAGCGTACCTTTTTAACCCAACTTGGTCAACCCTAAAGTTCATTGGATACTTTAGTTTTCGGTTTTTTTAACTTTCCTTATTTAGAAGGATATCAAAGAATACATCCTTTCGCAAGATAACTTGCATAAGGATCTGCCATCCTTGTTGAGGGTATTTAACCTTTCTTCTTGTGAATCAATCACAAGAGTATATGACTTCGTACTTGCTGCCCAAGTCCTGCGATGAAATAATCTGTTTTAGATTCTTTAAGCTGACGTATGTCGGACCTAGGGTCTCTTTTTCAGAACCTCAGGGACAACCCTAGTTCTTTTACCTTACGAATTTATTGACCCTACAATCAGGGAAGGTAGTCAAGTGCTTAAGGTATAAATGTTTCTTTGGTCTTTAAATCATTTCCAAGGCATATTTTGCAGCATGGTATTTCTAAGTTTAGATTGATTTGGTTATCTTTTGGAAGGTACTATTGAGATCACCTCGGCACGATTTATTATCCTTGTGACAATTGATTTTTCAGTCCTATGAGGTAGGTAAATTCAATTTAATCTTCCTTTTTCCTTGCAAATGAAACTCATGCCAAATAACAATCTTTTCCTTGCTAAGATATGCAATTAGCAATGATAACTTCCTAGTAATTCGAGCAACCTAAAAAAAAACCTTTCATGAATTTCATGATAATTTGTTGCAAAAAAGAATAGGGTTAATGGTGCAAGATGCAGTTTTTATACCTTCCGGATTTAACTGAAATATACTACTATAGTAAGTAGATAATCTTGTTCGTAATTCATTATGATGCATGATGCTATTCGAAGGAAACTATGTCCTATACATTATCATTTATTCAATTAAACTAAACTCCTTCATTGTAAATAACTCGAAAAAATATATCCTATCCCGAACAATTCATCTTTGCATGATTGACTTAAAATTGATAAAAAAACCAAGAAGGAAAAACCTGGTTTTGGGGTGAAATATCCACATGGATACCGGGAGACGACCCTCCCGCAGCTACTCCTTGGACTTTCTTAGGCGGCATCGCAATTGTAACCCTTTGGATGTGAAGGCAGCTTTTACTCTCCTTTTCGGATTTCCACCGTCTCTCTTTCGAGGCAAGGAGCCATTTAAATGATTGACCTCGAGAAGGGATAATAAGACCTTTAGGTTCTTAGCTTCTTCGGAGAGGGAAAGGTTTATAGTAGGGAGGAGAGGGAAAAGGGAACACGGGGTTAGAAAGGGCTTAGGGGTGTATTGAAAGGAATATAGGGTGAAATACGGGCTCACAAGAGGGGACTTATAGATTTAGGCACTGAGAAAAAAGGAAATTTACGGTTTACGAGGCCCAAGGATGTGGAAGTTTAATGGCTCATGGAAAAAGGTTAAGGGATTTAAGACTGGGCGGGGTGAAAGGATTTTTAAGGGGTAAAAATCGGGAGGGGGTGAAAAGGATTCTAAGAAAAACCGGGGAGGGGGTTTTAGTGTAAAAAGGGATATGGGGGGTGAAAGGGAAAAAAACAAGGGAAGGGGGCTTGAGGGTTTTTTAAAAAAAAACCCGAGGTAGGGGGAATTTTTTTTTTTTGAGTGGAAGGGATATGAGGGGGTGAATGGGGGCTTGATTAGCCCCTCCTTAGGAAGCTTCTACAAGGAAGCTTCCTTTATCCACGTGGCAGGAGGGGGGGACAATCTAGCGGGGGAATGAGAAGTCTGACAGTGGCCGACGGTGGCGCTGTGGGGAGGGAAGCTGGAGGTGATAGGCGGCAGCAGCGGCGGCTGGTGGTGGCAGCATCAGGCGGCAGCAATCGAGCAGGGCGGCGGCGTATATTCTTCTCCTCTTCCTCTCCCTTCAACCGTGCGGCCCTCCCTCTTTAAATAGGGGAGGGGAGGGAATCCTTCCCCCCTTGCCTGTCAGCTTGCATGGCGAAGGAGCCGAGCAAGCTCTAGCGAGGAGCTTGCTGGCTCCTCCATCCCCCCTCTCACACTCCAGCTCGATACGCTGCCGTGAAGGTGAATTTTTTTTTCTTTTATATATTTAATATATTATATTCTCTCCCCCTTAGAAGAATCGAGATGTCCTCATCTCGAGATAAACTGGGGATATTGATGGTTGAGAGTGCCTTCATCTACCCAGGTGGCATCCTCTTCGGAATAATCTTTCCACTAGACGAGGCATTCTCTCAAGGTTCTAGATCTTAGCTGTCTCTCCCTAATAGCTAAGATCCTATCCGGCCTTAGTTCAAGGACTCCTTGACTAGACATTACAATTTGTTGGTCATCAAGTACATGGTTAGGGTTGGGTACATATTTTTTCAATAGGCTGATATGGAATACATTGTGAACCTTTAGGTTCTCAGGGAGTTGCAATCTATAAGCATTGGGTCCTAGGAATGTGAGGATTTTGTATGGCCCACAATACCTTGGACTTAGCTTCTTGCAATCTCCTAGGGATAGAGAACTCTTTTTAGGGCATACGCGAATGAAGACTATGTCTCCTTCTTCGAAGACTCTTTCTTTACGCTTCAAATTTGTGTATGCCTTTTGTCTATCCTTGGCCGCTTGTATGTCTTGTCTTATTGAATTTATTTGATCATCCATGTCTTCCAACATCTGTCTTGACGCTTCAACCCTTAGGGTTGGATCAGAAAAGTTTAGGGGACTTCAACAATCATGACCATACAATGCTTGGAAAGGGGTCATCTGAATGCTTTGTTGGTAAGAAGCATTATAGGAAAACTCTACCAAAGGCAAGTATTGAATCCACTTATTTGGTTCTCGAGAGCAGTATGCCCTAAGCATATCCTCGATGACTTGATTTACTCGCTCTGTTTGGCCATCCGTTTGGGGATGGTAGGCGGTGCTAAAACAGAGTTGAGTCCCAATAGCTTCAAAGATAGCTCTCCAGAAGTGTGATGTGAAGAGAGAATCTCGATCACTAATGATTCTTCTGGGTAACCCATGTAGCTTGAATATCTCCTTGATAAACAATCTTGCAATATCGGAGGCTTTATAGTTTGTCTTTACTGGAATCAGGTGTGCAACCTTGGTAAGCATGTCAACCACAACCATAATGGAATTGTATCCTCCTTGGACTTGGGGTAAGCCTACAACAAAATCCATACTGATGAATTCCCATTTCATTTGGGGAATGTCAAGCGGTTGCAGTTTCCCTGGCATCATGACATATTCGGCTTTGATATGTTGGCAAGACAAACACTCAGTGACATATTTGAGAACATCACATTTAAGCCTCTCCCAATGGTAGCTCTTCCTAATTGCATTAAGAGTCTTAGCATAGCCAGGATGTCCTGCGAAAGGGGAATCATGAGCTTCCCACATTATCTTCTGCTTAAGTGACTGGCTTGCTGGTATACACAGTCTAGTTCTGTAGTAGACAAGTCCATTATCAATGGAAAATTCCTGATATTTAGCTTGCAACTTTTGATTCTGCTCCTTGGTAGAAATCTAATTTAGCATTGCTTGGTAGGCCAAATCATGGCATGCTTCCTCTCTAGCTAATTCAAGTATTGGATTGTTTGGCATAGATACTTTTGTAGCTAGAGATCTGGCCGTTGATGGATTCTGCAAGATTAGGGAATTTAGAAATGCCTTGCGACTAAGTGCATTGGCAACTACATTCTCTTTCCCTGGTCGGTACTTGATTTCAAAGTCATATTCATCCAACACTTCAATCCACCGACGTTGCCTCATGTTGAGCTCGTTCTGGGTAAAGATCCATTTGAGGCTCTTATGGTATGTTACTAGAGTAAACTTGTTACCCAACAGGTAGTGTCTCCAAAGCTTTAGAGCATGGATGACAGCTAGTAATTCCAGATCATCCGTGGCATAATTCTTTTCATGATTCTTCAATTTCCTTTAAGAGTATGCTACTGGATGATCTTCCTGCATAAGTACACACCCCAAGGCAAGAATGCTAGCATCAGTTACTACCTCGAACTCCTTATTGAGGTCAGGAAGTTTTAGAATAGGTGTTGATACCAAACTTTGCTTTAATCTATCGAAGCTATTTTGTTCGGAAGTTGACCATGTAATGGAAGTCTGCTTCTTTAGTAAGTCCGTAAGAGGTGCTGCAATCAAAGCATAGTTTTTGATGAAGACCCTATACCATCCTGTCAATCCAAGAAAGCTACGTATCTCTTTGACGGATACTGGTATTGGCCATTCAAGCACATCTCTGACCTTGGCTGGGTCTACTAATATTCCTTCTGATGATACTATGAATCCCAGATATTCAATTTGACGCTTGAAGAATGCACACTTCTTCATTTTTGCATACAGCTTATGTGACCTCATTGTCTCAAGGACAATCGGAAGTTGAGCTTCATGATCTTCTTCCTGTTTAGAATAGACTAAAGTGTCATCGAAGAAGAGAAGCACAAAATCATCAAGATATGGTCTAAAGATATCCTGCATTAATCTATTGAAGGTGGCAGGTGCATTTGTAAGCCCGAATGACATAACCAGGAACTCAAAGTGTCCATATCTTGTAATGAATGTTGTCTTTGGGATATCTTCTTCCTTGATCCTTATCTGATAGTAACCTGTCATGAGATCAATCTTGGAGAAGATCTTTGCACCTTGAAGATGATCAAGAAGCTCATCTATTCTAGGAATGGGATACTTGTTCTTGACTGTTGATTGGTTCAACCCTCGGTAATCAATACATAGTCGAAGTGTCCCATCTTTCTTTTTCTAGAATAGTACTGGAGCTCCCCATGGTGAATTTCTAGGCCGGATGTAGCCCTGATCTAACAGTTGCTTGAGTTGTTCCTTCAACTCTATTGCTTCTGGTATGGACATTCTATAGGGTCTCTTTGCAATTGGTGCTGCTCCAAGCACTAACCTAATCTCATGATCTACTTCTCTTTGAGGCGGAAGTTCGGTCAATTCTTCAGGGAATATGTCAGTGTATTCCTTTAGCCAAGAAGGCCCTTCATGAGACTCTTGCTTTTGATCTAACTTGTTGAGTTTGATCAAGTAAACGGGTAATCCTTTTCTGACTCCTTTTATGATCCGAGATACTTTGGCCAATTGGATTCTTGGCACTCCTGCCTCACCTTGAGTTGTGACAAATTCCCTTTCAGAGTTTTGAAAGGAAACTTGACCCTTTCCACAGTGAATGTGGGCATCGTTGGGCTTAAACCAATCCATCCCGAGTAGACACTCATGGATACCTAAATTCATGACTCTGAATTTGACTGAAGTCTTCTTTCCTCCCAGAAAGAATTCCACCTTAGCAGTTTGCCTGGTACAAGTTACCTCACGACCATTTGCCAATTCCACAAGCAGGGTAGGTGCTTCTACTGTGGATATTCCTAATCTTTTGCACATGCTGGTGAGATAAAGGAATGTGTACTACCACAATCAATCAAGGTTTTGAAACCTTTACCTTGATAGTCTGATGGTGTCTAAATCACGGAGAACTGGCGATTCGGCCCCTTCTTGTGTAAAGCGGCATGGACTGTCGCTCTTTCGAATTCTTCTTCCATGGTCGGATCGTCCTCTTCTTCTTCTTCACATCTTTGCCTATTGGCAATGCAGGCGATTCTTCCTCTTCCACGGGTAGCGGCTCCTTGACCACGGCCTGCTCCTTGGAAAGGCGTTTGGCGATGTTCTCTACTAAGCTTGAGACATTGCCTCTTGAAGTGATCGGGTTCATTGCAGTGGAAACAACGGAGGTTTCAGCCATTACTTTGAGTAGGAACAAAGTTGTTGACGTTATTTGTCCTTGCTTTCTTTCTTTGTCCCTGATTATGACCTTGAACTCTCTTCATTTGAGGTCTGAATGCTCCTTTGTTCGGGTCATTATAAGACCAAGTTTTGTTACTCCTTGGTCTAGCTTGCACCTCTTGAATTATAAGCGCCGCTCGAATGAGTGCATCCTAAAGATCTGATGGATGCATAGATTCGAGACGGGTATTTATTGGTGGATTTAAGCCCGCACAAAATTTGGACACCTGCTGTGTCATGTCCATCTGTGGCGCATACTTTAAAAGTGAAACGAATTTAGAGTAGTATGCGTCAAGAGTGAGTCCTAGCTATTTTAGCTCGTAGAACTTGTTCATTTTCTGCGTGCGATATGCAGATGGTAAGTATCTACCCTGCACGGCTTTCTTCAGCTTCTCCCAGGTAACGGATCCCTCTGCGATCCCTTGATCCATGCACCATTGCTTCCACCAAAGTCTGGCTTCGCCGGTGAGCTTTAACTTGGCGAGCATAGCCTGATTGGTGGGTGCAGTACCGGCTGCTTCGAAGTAATCCTCCATGGATTCAATCCAAATTTCAGCATCATCCTGAACAAACCTGTCTCTCCCCTCAAACTCGGGTGGCTTAATTTGCTTGAGGAGGAACTTCTTCTCCTGGATCACAATAGTACTTGATGTAGGAGGTGAGTTTGGAACCTGTACCTGGGGTTGTGCCTGAATAAAGGTTTTCTTAACGTTATTATACGATAATCGACGTTAGCTTAGCTATCTCATAAACAATGTAGCTACTTAACTTTTTATCAACTCTTATACACAGCCAGACATTGATAAAAAGAAGTCTTTATTTGTATTTACATGGGCATAGCCCTTTCGAATACAACGTTTCATGTAATGATAAGCCAATCGTTACATTCAGTTTGGGGAGAACAACGTTGTATTGCATTTGTCTACTACAGGAACTGTGTAATAGTAGGGTTTTGGGTCATGGATCTTCAGGAATCGATAAGTCATTGGAAGTTCATGATATCCTTTCCGTTGGAATCCATACTTCTCATGGCGGCCCAATACTTTAATCCTGTCGAGGGGGATTACACGGGTTACTTCCTCATATACATATGAGTTCATCTCAACCCTCCAACCTTGGATATGTACAGTCGAATTTACGTGAGCTTCCACAAAAACGAACAGCTTCACGACTTTCAAGTCTTCCAACCACTTGATCCTCTTTAGGTTGGTCTGTAGATAAGCAAATCGGTGGGCGACTATATAGTAGATTCCTGAAGACCCCGTCCATCTTCCTTCTATGTATAAAGGTGATGGATTATAAATCTGCTCCAGGATGTTCATCATCCCAATTCTTTGTCTATAAAGCGGAGAATGCATTGCAGTCATAAACATAACCCGAAATACCAAAAACTTGTTCCACGCTTCGTAACTCTGCAAGACAACATTGAAGGTAAGGAAATGTTTGGACAACAACAATTTCTTTACTTCATTTAATTGAGATTTTATAAAAGCAATTCCGTTATTGGTTGGCTCTGATACCAACTATAACGTGTCCTCTTAGTATCATCCAGGACACGTCTTAGCAGTCCATCGGAAAGGATGTCTAGAAAGCTCCGCCCGGCACTCCCATGGAATGTTACGGGATTTGCGATCTAGGTCTTCCCGCGTCTGCCATGTAGCGAAAGTATCCTGGCCGTTCCCACTTAGGATCGACCGGAATTAGAGTTTTCCTGACTGGTCATTAACTAACAGCAACTAGCGTCGGACCCAAGCGAACTACTTTACGCAGAAACGCCAGGTCCGAAGTGGATTCATGCTGCACTTGGTTCAAGGAGAATGGGAAACGAGAGGGATGCAAAGCTCAACCTCTCTGCCATAAGGCATAGTCCCATTCCGTTCCCCTAAAACAGTGTAAATCGGTTAAGACATAACTCTAGCTCATCGCTTTCGTTATTCGTTTTCTTTGACGATCATCCCGCTGTTCTTTGAGGAAAGTTCCCGGCTAACCGGGACCACCCAACCGCAGGATGGACCTATGACCCATCCTCCACACTTTCCTCGGTTTGTTTTAGTTATGTAATTATCTAACACATTAATTTGACATGTAACAACCAGCTTCTTTAATTAAACCGTTAAGCACTAGTTCCTTCACGATAATCTTATCATGTAACATAGAAAAACAATATCAAACAAGTTCTTTATTACATAACATTATTTTTATCTTTGAAATACAAGGAGTTTCGCCCGTAGGCTTGTCCATAATCTGCCTGAAGGCTATCCAGTAATCCACAGGGATCACTATTTCAAGCTTCCGTCCGAAGACTAGTATACGGGCCTCGAGATCCAATCCCGAGTCACGTTAGCCTCTTGTGCAGGACTCGGAAGGTGAGGGATTTACGGCCAGAGCCCCCTGGCACCCGAGCGTCCTCCTGCTCCAAGTAGAGCTCAACAGAGAGACCTCTCACGGCGGGTTCGGTCCATGTTCCCGGTGCGGTCAACAACCCCCTTGGTTAGGGTCAGGCAGGCAGTCGGGGGTAACTGAAACAACCTCTCCCTTCAGGCCTTCAACCTGAAGTATAGGTATTCATTTAATTTGTAATTCATAAATCAAACAGTGCTCTAAAATCTCTAGCAATCACAAACATTTCCATTAATCGACCTTGTTGTTTGGCAAACTGCTAAGGAATGATTCTTTCCTTTCGAATGCATCAGCACTCGTTCCAAGGTGTCTTGTAACTTGGCAAGATCCCTTATATTCTGGGTTAGGGCGTACCTTTTTAACCCAACTTGGTCAACCCTAAAGTTCATTGGATACTTTAGTTTTCGGTTTTTTTAACTTTCCTTATTTAGAAGGATATCAAAGAATACATCCTTTTGCAAGATAACTTGCGTAAGGATCCGCCATCCTTGTTGAGGGTATTTAACCTTTCTTCTTGTGAATCAATCACAAGAGTATATGACTTCGTACTTGCTGCGCAAGTCCTACGATGAAATAATCTGTTTTAGATTCTTTAAGTTGACGTATGTCGGAACTAGGGTCTCTTTTTCAGAACCTCAGGGACAACCCTAGTTCTTTTACCTTACGAATTTATTGACCCTACAATCAGGGAAGGTAGTCAAGTGCTTAAGGTATAAATGTTTCTTTGGTATTTAAATCATTCCCAACGCATATTTTGCAGCATGGTATTTCTATGTTTAGATTGATTTGGTTATCTTTTGGAAGGTAATATTGAGATCACCTCGGCACGATTTGTTATCCTTGTGACAATTGATTTTTTAGTCCTAAACTTTAATCCTTTGAGGTAGGTAAATTCAATTTAATCTTCCTTTTTCCTTGCAAACGAAACTCATGCCAAATAACAATCTTTTCCTTGCTAAGATATGCAATTAGCAATGATAACTTCCTAGGAATTCGAGCAACCTAAAAAAAAACCTTTCATGAATTTCATGATAATTCGTTGCAAAAAAGAATAGGGTTAATGGTGCAAGATGCAGTTTTTATACCTTCCGGATTTAACTGAAATATACTACTATAGTAAGTAGATAATCTTGTTCGTAATTCGTTATAATGCATGATGCTATTCGAAGGAAACTATGTCCTATACATTATCATTTATGCAATTAAACTAAACTCCTTCATTGTAAATAACTCGAAAAAATATATCCTATCCCGAACAATTCATCTTTGCATGATTGACTTAAAATCGATAAAAAAACCAAGAAGGAAAAACCTGGTTTTGGGGTGAAATATCCACATGGATACCGGGAGACGACCCTCCCGCAGCTACTCCTTGGACTTTCTTAGGCGGCATCGCAATTGTAACCCTTCGAATGTGAAGGCAGCTTTTACTCTCATTTCGGATTTCCACCATCTCTCTTTCGAGGCAAGGAGCCGTTTAAATGATTGACCTCGAGAAGGGATAATAAGACCTTTAGGTTCTTAGATTCTTTGGAGAGGGAAAGGTTTATAGTAGGGAGGAGAGGGAAATGGGAACACGGGGTTAGAAAGGGCTTAGGGGTGTATTAAAAGGAATATAGGGTGAAATACGGGCTCACAAGAGGGGACTTATAGATTTAGGCACGGGGGAAAAAGGAAATTTGCGGTTTATGAGGCCAAAGGATGTGGAAGTTTAATGGCCCATGGAAAAACATTAAGGGATTTAAGACTGGGCGGGGTGAAAGGATTTTTAAGGGGTAAAAATCGAGAGGGGGTGAAAAGGGTTCTAAGAAAAACCGGGGAGGGGGTTTTAGTGTAAAAAGGGATATGGGGGGTGAAAGGGAAAAAAACACAGGAAGGGGGCTCGAGGGTTTAAAAAAAAAAACCCGGGGTAGGGGGATTTTTTTTTTTTTGAGTGGAAGGGATATGAGGGGGTGAATGGGGGCTTGATTAGCCCCCCCTTAGGAAGCTTCTACAAGGAAGCTTCCTTTATTCACATGGCAGGAGGGGGGGGACAATCTGGCGGGGGGAATGAGAAGTCTGACGGTGGCCGACGGTGGCGCTGTGGGGAGGGAAGCTGGAGGTGATAGGCGGGAGCGGCGGCAGCATCAGGCGGCAGCAATCAAGCAGGGCAGCGGCGTATATTCTTCTCCTCTTCCTCTCCCTTCAACCGTGCGGCCCTCCCTCTTTAAATAGGGGAGGGGAGGGAATCCTTCCCCCCTTGCCTGTCAGCTTGCATGGCGAAGGAGCCGAGCAAGATCCAGCGAGGAGCTTGCTGGCTCCTCCATCCCCCCTCTCACGCTCCAGCTCGATACGCCGCTGTGAAGGCGAATTTTTTTTTCTTTTATATATTTAATATATTACAGGACCCAAGATATCAACAAATGCTAAAGGAGATATAAGACAAAGAACAATACCCTAAGCTCAAGTTTAAGTATCCGAACTGTTCTATTAGTGTAGGACTTATCTAAATCAAAATGAGACTATGCATTCCCTCAAGTTAAGAACTCAAGAAGAAGACACTTTGGGAAGCTCACAGCTCCCATTCTTAGGACACATTGACTATGCAAAAACTCTCAATTCCATAAGGAAAATCTGTCACCGGGATAAACTCAAAGGTGATGCACTTAAGCATGTTACTAAGCTCTTACACTGCCAACGAGGCTGCCAATAAGTGAAGGTGGAATGTATCAAGATGCAATGCAAGCTCTAGTCACTTGATATCCCTCAAGTGAAATGGAAATTTATCATTATGAATTTCATATATTCTTACCCTCAGTTTAAGGAGGATACAAGTTAATCTTAGTAATTATAGATTGGTTGCACACCTTATGCTAGTAAAGACGAACTACAAGGCTTCAAATATTGTAAGACTCTTTATTAAGGAGATCTTTTGGCTTCATGAATTGTAAAAATGATCGTTAGGGACCATGATTCTCTTTTTACTTGCCATTTTTGGAAGAGCTTATTTGAGGCCATTAGCATTAGGGAAAATATGGACTCCAAATGGGTCTCATAAGGATTTGATTTGAGAATAGATAAGTTTGTTAATATTTTTCAAAGGAGTGGTCCTTTTAGCCAAAGGTTCTTTTCCTTCCAAATGTGAATTTCAACATGTTGCATTAAATGAATGGCAAATAGAATTAGAAGAGTACATGATATAACATACAATTTTCTTACATGGGTTGACATGATTGGTTGATTTACCTTAGTGGCAAGGTAAGTGACCCATAAATATGGGGACTAGGGATCAAATCCCACTTATTCGTGCAAAATTTCACATCTACTTTCTGTAGGTGAAGGGGCATGATCCACATGACGCATTATAATGCAATCCCAAAAAGTGGAAGACACATGGCATAATCCTATGCAATCCCAAAAAAGGGGGGATTCAAAATTTAGACTCTCTCAAAATCTAATCATTAAAAAATATTCTTTTTTTAATTTTTAGTTCCCTCTTTTCCAATTTCATCACATGATTGGATTTCAAGAAATGTGGAACCCATTTGAAACCACTTGCATTCAAAAAAACCACACACTCCTCCAACCTAGATAAAATATGCATCCACTCTCCTCTCCCATTTGTCCATATCATAATCTATACAATTAGAAAATAGATTAATTCTTCATTCAAAGGGCCCCTTTTGAGTCCATATTCCCCCTAATGACATAGCTTTGTTTTAGTATAATTTATCATCCCCAAACAAATGGCCAAGCTGAGTGGGTAAATCAAGTCATTAAAGACATACTTAGAGCATGTTGTTGCAGAGAACCTAATTAGTGGATAGAGTTTCTACCCTTGGTTAAGTACTCGTACAATGCATTCTATCATCAAAGCATTAAGATGACTCCATTTCAAGAATTGTATGGGCAAGATTGTCTTACATCGCTTAACTTTTTTGATCCTACCCTAAAGGTAGAAGCCTGTAAAAAGATGTTAGGAAAAATGGACGAGCGAGTTAAAGGCATGAGACAAGACTGTCATCTATTAAGACTTCAAGCTCAGCTTTACTATCTTTAGGTTGTGTGTACCCGACACTTAGTTTGTCCAGCTATACCACATGCGAACATTGAATAAGTCGGTCTGTACTTGGTGTGAATGGTCTTATAGACCTTAGACCTTAGAGTGTTGTATTCACCTTAGTTATATGGATTATGGAATATGAAGATAATGGAGAGTGAGAGCATACGGATCTTTTCAGTTGCTCCAACCCTTCTCTCTGTCTATCTCTCTTCTAACAACATCCAAGCTGCCAAGGATTGGTAAAAACCATATGTTGATCTAGGAAGTCAAGAATAGACCTTCAAGGCAGGAGATATGGTCTTTGTCTGCATTTGTCCTAAAAATAGTTCCTTGTAATTGGGAGAATTCAAGAAGTTGAGCCCAAGATATTGCAGGCCATACAAAGTTATTAAGTGCTTAGGACCCAATGCGTACAAGTTGCAACTTCTTAAAAACATATGAGCTTATTAAAATGTTATGTAGCCAAGTCCTGATCATGTTCTTGATTATCAATAAGTTGTAATGGAAAGCCAAGGACTCCTTGAGCTTGTTGAAAGTTTATGTAGCTAGTCCTAATCATGTTCTTGATGATCACTAAGTTTTAATGCCGAGCCTAGGACTCCTTAAGCTTTCGCCTTATAGGATACTTGATGTAAAAGAGAGGACCCTTCGAAGCAAAACCCTTAGAGAGCACCTCATATAATGGAAGGATTAACTTAAAGAGAATGCCACTTGGATTCATAAGGAAGAACCATCTAAATAATACTCTTGGTTTATTTCGGGATGTGGACATCTTGATTCCGATGAGGGAAAGAAGATGTAATATGATGTAATATTCAAGTCCCTTGCTCCACTCACGGATGAAATGAAGGCGAGGGGGGACTAATAAAATGAAAAATAAAAAACTATAATTTTTAAATCTTACTTTAATATTTACATGGTCATTGTGGAACTTCCAACTATTATCTACACTTTGTTCTACTACCATCACCATCTACCATGCATGCACCATCTACCATGTAGACATCTCCACCATACCATGCCAGCTAGCAATCCCCTCCCACAAATGTGGAAATCCCCTCCCTACCATGTGCCTATACACCAGTAACCTTGATCTCATTGTGTAAGAGAGAGAGAGAGAGAGAGAGAGAGAGAAGTGTGATAATAGTGAGAGAGAGAGAAGAGGGAGGATGCCCCCTCCAAGGCTATAAAAAGCCAAAACCTTAGGTATTGTTACTTCTTATTAGCCCAAAAACATTGGAGAGAGAGAGAGAGAGATGGGGGGGACAAAGAGAGAAAGATAGAGAGAGAGGTAGAGATAGAGATACACACACACACACACACAACACAAAGAGCGAGAGAGAGATTTCCATTGCTTATGGAGCCCATGACATTGCGGGGTAAGAGAGAGAGAGAGAGAGAGAGAGAGAGAGAGAGAGAGAGAGAGAGAGAGAGGGGGGGGGGAGGGAGAGGGAGAGGGAGAGGGAGAGGGAGAGGGAGAGGGAGAGGGAGAGGGAGAGGGAGAGGGAGAGGGAGAGGGAGACCTTAGGAGGTTCCTTTGCTAAGTATGGGAAGAAGCATTGATACTATGGATATAGAGATAAAGATAGAACGAGAGAAGAAGAGATAGAAAGAAAGAAGGAGGTGGAGAACATAGTCAAAGGTAGAGAGAGATAGGGGAATAGAAGTAAGAAAAGGAGATAGTGCTTCTTCTCTTGGGTGAGCATCATATCCATAGTATCATAGCACATTAGAACATTCCTTTTCATTACAAGGGTTTGTATGCAATGGAAGAACCTTGGATTGGTTTGACAGAGTTGATGCATTGTTGACATCGCTTATTATTATGTTTCCAACTTATCTACTTGTAGATCCCATGCTTCTTCTCTTGGGTGAGCATCATATCACATAGTATCAAAGCTATGGTGAGCATGGTTTAGCTTAGCTTACTACTCCTCCAGACCTCCACAACCTCAGCTCGACTTAGTTTTAGTAGAACTGTTCTTCTCTTCACTCCATCTTCATTATATACATGTTGACCTCCATAGCAGCCAACAGTACCCACCTGTGTTGGAGCTCCTGGATCTCTTCATACAAGCAATATATTTACAATCATTCTTCAAGAGATCTTTCCCTACACTTGGATGCTAGCTCTCATCATCTCAAACCACAAAATTACATGCTCCCGGCCCCAATATTGTTCGTTTTCTTTGTCATTGCTAAATTTTTGCTTGTTGTTGGTTGTCTAGCTCCCTACAATAATACGTACTCCGATACCACTTGTGACCATGGGGAATTCAAAGCCTATGACTTAAGCTACCTACCTACCAGAGATCTTGAGGAATGGTCGCCTGCACACACTTTTGTAAGCAAAAGATCGGTCTGATTGAAAAATCCTAAAGAGAAAGCCATAGCCACCAGTTTCAAGCTCATAAATCTCTTCATTCTTTCACTTCTCAGACCTCCACCAAGTCATTACTACTCTAATCCAATGCTAGACTGAGTTTCCAGCTAATCAAATCAGCAAGGAGGGGAAGATTCAATATCAAACATCAAAGTTCAACATCAAGCTCAACAAGTGTAGTATCTTTTGATACACATTTAGTGCTTTTTGGCACTAGTACTTCTTATGTCTCTTGACAAATCCAAGTTTAACTCACTTGTTGCTGGTCATTTGGTATTGCATAAACATCCAATATGGGCAAGGATTCATCATCATGCTACTTCAAAGGAACGGGTTTCAACACATCACATACAAGGATAAAGATAATCCTCATAAAGAAAGGTCCATGGTCAATAACTAGCGGACAAGAGAAGAGATCTAGAGATGATGCTCTTGCAAGAGTACGGCAAAAGAGTGACAAGAAAGCCCAGCAATCACTAAGCTTGAGCTTGATGACAGTTATATCCACCATATAGTCACATGTCATACATCTCATGCCACTTGGGAAGAGTTGGACACACTATTTGGTGCCCAATCTAAATCTTCAAAATATGGATTGGTGGTTGAAATTTTCAGGTTGGATATGAAGGCTAATACATCCCTTGCAACTCACCTTAAAGTTTGCTAGCTCAACTTAGAGGGATTAACTTAAAAATAGAAGAAGACATGCATTGGAGTCATGCTCAAGAGTCTTCCTCTAAGATTTAGTAATATCTCCACCATACTAATTAATATGCCAAATCCAAAGTTGGTAGACATCAAAGCATCACTCCTTGAAGAAGAAAAGAAGCTCAAAGGTAAGGAGGAAGCAAGCACTTTAAAAGAAGAATAAGTGCTCTATGTGAACAAGTACAAAGGAAAGAAAGACATTGTTTGTGACTTTTGTGAAAGAATTGGGCACATTGAATAAGTTTATTATGCCACAAAAAGATCATAGAATGTTTACCTTGCAATTTTCAAACATGAAGAAGACTATGAAGAAGAAAAAGAAGACACCCAAGAACAGAAGGATAAGCCTCATCAGTCCTATTCCCACCATCCAAACGGACTTTTTTAAGCCTTGTATGTACATGTAACCTTCATATAACCTATGCACTATAACCTCTACATACTTAATGAGATCTTATGACAACGTCCTCTAGCTTTATATGGTTGGTTTTTTCATATTTACACTTAGCAAGGTTCTACTCATAACAACCTCTATATACTCGGTTTTCTTATAACACTATATTAGGGAATTTGGAAATTTCCATGCACTTTGGGAGTCCCCAATATCTTTATTGTTTAACCACATGGTCGAATTGTGTTGTCTTACTTAAAGGTGGAGTCTACCCTAAATACTATATAAGCTATATTCCCAAATCTCGCTTTCAAATATGGATCAAGATTTAGCTATGTGGTCAAATATTTATCACTTATTTGAAGTCGAGACTTGGAAAATTTTCAAATTCTCTAATATGGTGTTTTATGGTTGTGATTGAGGAGGCATGTTGAGAAATATACAATCACACCCATGTGTAGCCTCTTTGTATGGAATAGCAAGGCAAGGAACATGTAGCTTATAGATGTTCTGAATCCCATAGGCACAGTGAGGAAAAGTGGTACCATCTTGCAAAAGGATAAAAGAATGTACTTGACAATCATTTGAGAATGAATGCTATTATATTTTGTACTTTCATTCTTGTCCATGTCTACTCAAGATTGTGTTTATGAGTCCAAGCTAATGTATCTTGGAATCTAATTCATTGGAGTAAGCGTTTTGTCCAGTCATTTGTCATGATGCTTCTCACTCACTTCCAACCTTCATTATAGCTAACCTTGCTCAAGATCCGTGTTTCTCAATATTATATACATTGTATCCTATTTGAAAGAGAGAAATAAGAAACCAACAAGAAAATATTTTAGCCTCCATCTCTCTTCTTGTATTCTTGATTGAGCTTCCTCTTGTATGTATGGTGTGTGTTTGGCATAGCACCTCAAACAAGTCTCTCCACCACACGATTTGTGACATGGTATGAAAACAGTGCCCACTGAGAATGGATGGTTTTAAAGGTTGAAGTGAAAGAGAAGAAGCAAGGATGCCCTTCTTGAATGCCATGTATAATAACAATATACTTTAAGCTTCTAATGGTAGGAGGGAGAAGTTTAACAACATTGAAGGAGATTATGGATGCTAGCACACACAATAAGGAATAGAATTGAACTAGGTTTTATCCTCTACTTAATATTAAGGTAATAGGATTGAGCATTCCAACATATTATGAAAAGAGGAAGGACAAAGTTCGATTTGACTTGCAATAATGAGCCCTAACAGCTTGCTTATAAGTGTGTCGATTACAAGCGCCATAGTGGGCGATCCTAGAGTACAAAGAATGACAGACCTTTGAATGTATGCAGACACGGCACAATGATCAGATCATCTTCTTCGTCATAAGAGAAAGTAAGATCATCTTCTTCGTTATAAGAGGCCTTTCTTTCTGTAGCACGTGTGTGAAATTATCACGTCTTTAGTTCACACATGACCTAGGAATAACTTAGTGCTAATGGCTTCAACCCTACAAGCACGTTGCTCTCTACAATATAAGCAGCACTCCTTTCTTGATTGCAGTTGAACGACTTCATGATAGCTCTCATGTAGCTCCGAGATGGAGATTGGAGACCTTTCTGCAGCTTTCTTCTTCCCTCATGTCTTCCTCCCGAAAGCGCAGACCAACTCCTCCATGATCACTGTCGCCAGTGGTGAAGATGTTGACGTTGAAGAAGACGGGATGTCAACTGAGTTGTGAAACACAAGCGCCAAGCTGTCCTGTAGTAGTTGCAGTTCGTCAGCTTCCTTGTTTTTATATGCATCGTCGTCTAAAACTGATCGCAACCCTACTGTTGATCCTTGCAGCAATCGGTCTCTCTCGTCCCAACTATTTTGGCTGACCTTGTACTTCAAGTCCAAGAGGAGATCTGGAAAATCAGCAATTTTATCATAGGTGATTATAAATCTGCCCATGATCCGTACGAAGTTTTCTCCTGTACAGCACGTGATCATAATGTCTGTACAAACGTGACTACATAATCTTTCCTCTAGAGAAAGTTATTATGCTTCGGAATCAAAAATAGCTGCTACTCGACAAGCTGAGGTGTTTTCTTTTAGGATGGCCACAATGCTCGGCTTCATCACAGACGGACTTAGATCTGCGGAACGCGATAGACTTCGACGGATGTTCATTGGAGTCACAGACCATGGACATTTACGTCTTCCATAAGGACAAGCCTTTACGTCAGGGTAGATATTCTCAAATCCTCAGCCATGGCTATGGCAGAAAAGATGACCGGAGGTGAACTGCCAAAGCTTTCTTTTCTCCCTTTATTCCACCACGACAACTCTTCTTTTGCCAACCTCAGCTTTTCCCCTTCTTTTCATTATGGCCACACCTTTTCTGTTTTCCACTCCCAGCTATTCTTTATCAACGTAAGTTTTCCATTAGAAAGCACCCATGCATGCAAGGACCTAAACTTATTATCTGTCAAAGGTTAATCTCCTCTTACTCTCCCCCCGACCTTTCCACTCAGCTTGGGAATTTGGACATGAACCTTTGCACTTCCTTAAGTCTTAGCTTACTCATACAAAGTTTTATTTGTATCCTCAAACTACCTATCGATTTATTTGGATCCTTCCATCATCTTGAAGGTGGACCAACACATGCTGCTATTGGGAAGTTCATATAGTGGACTAGATTTGACACGCCATCCACCCCCTCTAAACCTGCTCATCCCCTAGATGAGCCACATCTACTCATCCTCATCTCCTTTGAGCGCTCTACAAACAAGTCGAGCTCCTTGTCCTCAACATCTAGCAAGATAGTATCATCTTGCACAGTTTCATCCACTATATCCTCATTCAGCTCTTGATCTATAGGCTCATCCTCAACTAAATTTTTCATTGCATAGTCATCTTCATCTCTCCTTTTGAAGATTTTGATCCACTTGCCTACAATAGGTATCTTCAAAGTTATTATATCAAGCTCAATCAGCTCATAAGTAGCATTGTCATATACATGCTTCACCTTGTAAGGTCTAAACTACCTTCTCACCATCTTGCAAGCAATGCTATGCAGATTGTCTAGGCTACTCCCATACATCAATACCCAATCTCCCTCTTCAGCTGCCTAGGTCATAGCCTACATTTACTATCGACCTCTTCCACTACAAGGGAATGGGGCAATAGCGACGCCGATTAGCGACGGCGGATATCGGCGTCGCTATAGGCGTCGCTATTGGCGTCGCAATTGGCGTCGCTATATGCGTCGCAAATAGCGTCGCAATTGGCGTCGCTATATGCGTCGCATTTGCGACGCCAATAGCGACGCCAATTGCGACGCCGCAGGGAAAAAAAGCGCGGCCGAAACCAGAGCGCCGTTTTCATTTTCTTTTCTTCGCCTTTTGAGAGCGAGAGCGAGGGAGAGAGCGAGGGAGAGAGCCAAGGCTTTGTGAGAGAAGAGGAGGAAGAGACTTGCTGCCGCCGCCGTCGTTGTTCGCGAAGGAGAGGAGGAGCCCTCGTTGCAAAGAGAAGCCGCCCACGCTCGCCATATCTCATTGGTAAGTCTCCCTCTCTCTTTCTTTTACTTGTTGAAGGTTTAAATCGTTCTCTTTTGTTTGTTTAGGAGAGGAAAAGAAAGAGAAGGAGAGGGAGAGGGAGAGAGAGGGAGAGAAAGAGAGGGAGAGAAAGAGAAAGAGAGTGAGAGTGCATTCTCTCTCTCTCTCTCCCTTTTGCTTGTTTAGGAGAGGAAACGAGAGAGTAAGAGAGAAAGAGAGGGAGAGGGAGAGGGAGAGGGAGAGGGAAAGAAAGAGAAAGAAAGAGAAAGAGAAATAGAGGGAGAGGGAGAGGGAGGGGGAGGAAATAGGAGAGGGAGAGAAAGAGAAAGAGAGGGAGAAGGAGGGAGAGTGCATTCTCTCTCTCCCTCCCTCTCCCTTTTGCTTGTTTAATGTTTGAATCACTTTATTTTTTGCTTGTTTAGGAGAGGAAATGAGAGAGAAAGAGAGTGAGAGGGAGAGGAAGGGGAAGGAAATGAGAGAGGGATAGAAAGAGAAAGAGAGGGAGAGTGCATTGTATCTCTCCCTCTCCCTTTTGCTTGGAGGATGTTTAAATCACTTTATTTTTTGCTTGTTTAGGAAATGAGAGAGAAAGAGAGATAGAGAGGGAGAGGGAGAAAAAGAGAAAGAGAAAGAGAGGGAGAGGGAGAGGGAGAGGGAGAGGGAGGGGGAGGGGAAGGAAATGAGAGAGGGAGAGAAAGAGGGAGGGGGAGGGAGAGGGAGCGAGGGAGAGGGAGAGGGAGAAAGAGGGAGAAAGAGGGAGGGAGAGGGAGAGGGAGGAGGAGGGAGGAAATGAGAGAGGGAGAGAAAGAGAATGAGAGGGTGAGGGAGAGGGTGAGGGAGAGGGTGAGAGAAAGAGAGGAAGAGAGGGAGAGGGAGAGAAAGAGAGGGAGAGGGAAGGGAAGGAAATTTAAGATAATATACGTATTGATAATGGTATGCAATGTGCTTTGCATACGGCCACGTACTTCATCAAAATGAACCCAAAATTATTGTTATAGAAGAAGAAACCCTTAAATTGAGTATAGGATAATTTCTCTCAGGTCTTATGACTATGAGTAGAATTGATTGAAATAAATTTTATTACTATAGTTATAAAATTTCATAGATGGCACGCATTAATTTTAAAATGGATTACTTATACTCAAAGCCGAGATATAACAAAAAATTATCTACCGGGACAAACAAATCGTTGAGCATGATACAAGGCCGAGATATAACATCGAAAAATCTCTCGACTACTATATACAATGCAAGGTTTATGGTCAACTTGCAACTTGACGTACATCTCCATAAAGCTATCCATTTAAGCCTCGTTTGCTGTAATGTAGATAAGATGGCAAACGAAGAAGGTCCTATTATTCAAGACCGCGAGTCGTATCTTAATCAGCGTGTCCCATGTCCTTGCTCTCAATGCAAGTTGGCAATTAGACGAAAACGCCGATTGTCTATAGAACACGTACGATGATTTGGCGAGTTTCAATCTGAGATCATTGATCAGGCGATTGCAGATTTTCAGCAAACGGTAATTTGAAGTTAGCATTTTTCATGCATTGTACTCTCAAGCTAATTGAAAACCATACACAATAAGATTGGGTCTTGTTGGCAAATTTTGTATCCAGGGGGGTGATGTCTCGACCCAAGGGGGAGTGCACCCTTTGCGGCCAATTAGAAGAGTTCGTGGACGTGCGATGGATGGATGGCAGGAGCCAATCGACCACTCGCAAGGCCCATCTATATCGTCAATGCCAGAGGAGACAGACAACCTTTCCGACTTGCCTACAATCTTGGAGCCTGAGATGGAGGCAATGATCGATGCATTGATTCCCATGGATGTTGAGACATTTGACCCGCTTAGAGAGGAAGCATCCATACCATTATATGATGGGTGCCGAGTATCTCGGTTGAAGACATTGCTTGCACTCTTAAGTGTGCAAGCAAAATACGGTTGGAGCGATACGAGTGTGACTGAGTTATTCAGGTACCTTGCACACAAACTTCATTGTTTTTTTTAAAAACAGTATTATTGCAAACATGGATGGATTTTTCAAGGTGTTTTATGATTTTTTTCAGGTTATTGAAATATCATATATTGCCACCTACAAACACCATGCCTGAGTCTCGTGATGATGCACGACATGTTTTACGAAAGCTTGGCATGGACTACAATAACATCCATGCATGTATCAACAACTGCATATTGTTTCGAGATGAATACGAGACTATGGAGACATGTCCAAAGTGTGGTGCTCACAGGTATCGACAGGACTTGCAAGGGCAGACCATCCCTCAAAAATTCCTCAGACACTTTCCGCTCATCCCCCGCATAAACCACACGTTTTGCCCGTCTGCCATGGCAAGCTTGACAACGTGGCATGTGCAGAATAGGTCTACGGATGGAGTGCAATGAATATCAGCAGATTCGCGCGCGTGGAGCCACATTGACTCTACCTTCCCAGGCTTTGCGCGAGAGCCAAGGAATCTTCGGCTCGGTCTCGCCATGGATGGTGTGAACCCATTCGGTCTGCGCTCGACTTCTTACAGTGTGTGGCCTATAGTGCTTGTCCACTACAACATTCCTCCATGGCTTTCTACGAAGAAAGGACATCTCATCCTTAGCTTGCTCGTCCCGGGCCGCTACAAAGTAAAAAATATGGACGTGTATCTTCGTCCATTAGTCGATGAGCTTAAGATTTTGTGGGAGGAGGGGGTCACGGTGCAAGATATGAGCAGGCGCGATGGTCGGCGGTCAGCCAACATTCGAGCCATTCTCATGTGGACGATGCATGACTTTCCGGGATTGGGAGAGTGCTCAGGTGAGCAAACCTTTGTTCACGCCGGTAATATCTATATTTTATTTCATTCAATCAAGTATTCACTAGGTCGTGGATCGCCTTGCAGGTCTCGTTACCTCAGGTTATCATGCATGTCCATTGTGTGGGCCACAGTTAGACTCCCGAAGGTCAAGAACCATGAAGAAGATGGTATATCAAGGACACGCCGCTTTCTTACCGGAGGATCATGAACTCAGGGAAGGTTTTCTTGGATGACCTCCAGCACGTATGAACGCTGCAGGCTGGTACGAGCTGAAAATGGTAAACCCGGAATCACATCCAAATGGAATGCGACGGTTCTCAGTTTTCTACGAGTTGCCATATTGGACCCACTTACAGGTCAACCACTTGTTGGATCCCATGTATATTTTCAAAAATGTGGGCAGCTTGCTATGGGACCACATCACAAGAAAGAGAGACACTATAGGGTCACGAATGGATTTAAAGGAGGTAGGTAAGATGGAGGCGCTTTGGCCGCAGTCGAGTGCTGAAGGGGGAGTGCAGCTTCCTCGCCCTCCCTGGGTTTTGTCTACCAAAGAAGAGCGCATTGTGAAGCAAGTAATCAAGTCTATCCGCACTCTGACGGGTATGATGCGTTCTCTCAGGTCCGCATTTTCTAAAGATGACCAAATGTCTGGGCTAAAATCCCATGATTGGCATAAGATATGTCAGGTTTGTGAACAGAATGGATTTTAATTAGCGTGGATATTTTGAAATTTAAAAAGTGACCATTATTCTTAATGCTTTCTCATTTGTGGCAGTTTGTCCTACCGATCGCGATCACGGGATGCCTAACTCCAGAAATTCGCGGGGCCATTTACAAGCTGTCGACTTTGGTGCAATGGATCTCACAGAAAGAGATTAAGATGTCCTCTATTGAATCCGCAAGGCGGGGAGCAATTGAGACGGTCTGTCTCTTTGAGAAATACCTGCCCACTAGCATACTCACGATACAAGTTCACCTTCTTGTGCATCTTGTAGACGAAGTGGAGATTGCTGGACCTGTCCATACGCGATGGATGTTCTTCCTGGAGCGCTTCATGAAAACCCTAAAAGGCTTTGTGCGACAACGAGCTCGTCCGGAAGGTAGCATGGCGGAAGGTTGGTTGGTGTCAGAGGCGTTAGTGCATATCTCACAATGGCTACCAACGGTGGAACCAGACAATGAAATGCTATGGACGCTCAAGGACGATGACAGGCTGACTGGAGATGTGGTGGTTGGAAATGGGGTAGAAAAAAGAATGGATGCCTCAATGGAAGAGAAGGTGAATCGCTTTTGTATGTTGCACCATGCCTCCATGGAGACGTGGCTCGCCAAGTACCAGATTGCAAGGCAAGATCGAGAGGAAGCGCGAGCTGAATTCCGACGCAGTACGCGTCACCGACCGATTCGATATCCCGAAGGCATAGAGGAGATGCCGCGGTTTATGTCAACATGATGGTTGCATGGAGCCTTGATCGCAGCATCCAGCGAAGGGACAGAGGTCTCAATGGAGGAGTGGGAGTTCTCGAGGGGATGTAGTCCAAAGGTAATGAGGGGTTTAGAATGTGTCGTATCTGAATTTGTTTGCTACATCTAATTTGAGTGTTTCAATGTGCAATACAAAATATATAGTGCAGCGTGGTCGCGTGGACGGCATTTTCGGGTGGAGCGTATTGACAAAATGCGCTCCACAATGGACTGTGGTGTCATGGCAAGGTTTGAGCAAGAGAGCCGGCGACGAGCAACGGATCCGAACACGGTTGTGGATGAGATGGAGTATTTTGGGAATTTGCAAAGTATTATTACGGTGGATTACTGTAGCTTCTCCATGATAATATTCGATGTGCAGTGGTTCAAAGTGGTACTTGGAGGAGCTGGCGCAACAGTTCGACGAGGTCCATCTGGATTTCTTGAAATAGATTCTGAAAAAAAATGGATGGATTTGCGCGACACCTTTGTGTTGCCGGCACGTTGTGAACAGGTACAACTAGTCATTTGCTTGCTAATTGTAATACGACATGGTTTATGTCACAATGGTTTGAAGACGGTTTGTAAGTGTTTGTGAACAAGTAATCTTCTATCCAAATCCCCGACAACCTCGATGGTGGTATGTTATACCTTCAACTCCTCGAGGTGCGAGAGTATACGATCAAAGCGATGTTCCAGGCATAGATGAAGAAAATATGCAAATAGAGGGATCGAAATTACAAGGGGTGGAGGCCACCGCAAGCTTGGAGCTCGCATCGGCTAACAATGATGGAAATACAGAAGTCGTAGAATTTTTTGAGAACGAGGCAGACTCGTTCTTTTGTGGTGACATGTCTATCGACTTTCCAGTGTATGCAGAGTTGTGTCAGGAGATTAACATGGGACCATAGAATACTTCATTCTTGGAGAATTGTATTACTCAATTCGTTGTTTAGATCTTCCATAAAGGTAGATAAGATATGCATTTTAAGAGGGATTTTTCAAAAATGATTTATATTAATGTGCTTTGTATAGTTTAAATTGATTATTCTAACATTATTTTTTATCTGTGCAGGTATCGACATTTTCAGGATGAGTCAAGGGATGAGCGATGAGGAGTTTCAGGAGATGATGGCACGTATGTCTCCAGATCAGCTCGCGAGATTCAGAGAGATAGCATATCAGGAGCTGTCTCGTTCTTTGTCAGGGCGCTCTGCTAGATCAACTTCAGTGCGATCAGATGCTTCAGCTTCGAGCAGACGATCTCGACGCTCGCGACTTGGGCCAGAGGGAGGGACTGCGACTGCAGGAGGATCAGGGGGGTGCTGCTGTGGAGACACGGACGTGGTGTCTCCGTCTCGTCGTTCAGCTGGAGCTCGGTCATCTCCAGGATTTGTCACACCTGTGGGGACGTCCACTCCAGTTACTCCGGCTTTTGCGCAGCCGTCGGCAGATGTCATGCCTTTTGGTGGCACTCCTTTTGGTGGCACCCCCTCTGGTGGCACTCCTTTTGGTGGCACCCCCTCTAGTGGCACCCCCGTCGGTACACCGGATGTTCAGGGGTCTCCTGGATATGCCCAGGAGCGTGGACGGAGATGGGAGAGGGCCCATATGAGGCACACTCCTAGGGATTATGGATACCTAGTGGATGGCAGGTCAGGAGCCATCATCATGAATGATGAGGGGAGGAGGGTGATGGCTCGCATGAGGGAGTTGTGCTAACAAGTTTTTTGGCACAACGTCCTGGATCATTGGAGGAACATACCAGAGGGGAGCAAGGAGTACATAGTAGCATCCTTGCACGAGGAGTTCCCGTGCCAGCCGCAGTGGATAGATTCTCTACGGGCTGGATGATGGATTGCATGCGTGCATACATGTCACATAGACGATCCGACGCACGCAAGACAATCAAGAGTGGGGCTCCAAAGCCCGAGTGGTTAGATGCAGACGACTGGCGCCGACTGAGGGAGGAGGCTACAAATTTGCCAGGACGTTGGAGTCAGCAGTGGGAGGCGGCGAGGGCACGAATCGAGGCTGGATCGGTACATCATCTTGGGAGTGGCGGCCACAGGACATATTTGGAGGACTTTGTAAGTTTCTCTTTTGTTTTGCTTATTTGTTTTTTTGAGATATTATTTGTACTGACAATCATGTTTCTAACAGTTAGCATTTTGTTTTCTTTGCAGCACTCCATTACATATCGCGATCCGCAAGGCCTTGAGACTCGATATGCAGAGAGGCACGGTCTCAGATCATTGATCGACCGATTGTACAGACGCGGCGGCCCAGTAAGTCACTCATCTTTCTTGTCCGTAGTTACCATGAGATATTTGAATGCATTATTGTATGGTGGATTGATATGTTGTTTCTTTTTTGGCAGAGTCCGTTTGATGCTCCTTTACAGCGGGAAGAGCTTTCGGGGGACGACGATTTGTAGCTCGCCCTTGGATCCTTAGCGCTCACATACCTTTAGTTTTTAGTCGCCGGATCTATGTAGACATTTTCTATGTATTAGTGATATTGTTTTATGATTGTACCAATCGCATTTTATGCGATATCATGTATTTATTTCATCTATTAGTTTTATGATTTCAATATACATTCTTTTTGTTTGCAAACGCTTTGTATGCAGCAGTGCAGAAACTATTTTGTATGGCTCTCATACAGCACACAGTGCAATAGCTGCCCTGCCACAAAATTTTTTTTTTCTCTGTTACCGTCGCTATTTGCGTCGCAAATTTACTGCACACGTCGCTATTGTCGTCGCTATCAGCGTCGCAAATTCTCTGTAATCGTCGCTATATGCGTCGCATTTGCGACGTAAGTAGCGACGCATATAGCGACGATTCTATGGCGTCGTCAATAACGACGCTTTTTGCGACGACAGGGGCACATTTTGTTGTTTGTATTTTCGTCGCTTTAAACGTCGCTATAAGGTCTATATCTTGTAGTGTTCTTATTTCACAACCTAGCTTCTATGACCTTTTGCACTGCACTTTATACATCCTCCATCCCTCGCTCAAGTTACCAAATGTAAAGAGCTAAGAGCTCCTCTCTAGATATATCCTCTTGCCATGGTAAAACACTCAAGTAAGTGCACACACCTCTGTCGGCATAACTGGCTTTTCCCCATACATCAACTCTAAGTGCATATGACCTATGGCAAGAGTGTGACACTACAACAAAAAGGCTCCATAGACGCGCTTGTAGACGCAATATTTGAACTGTGAAAAAAAATATCGGGCGCGTTTATTACCGCATCTATTTCTGCGTCTACCATATCGCATCTAAAAGCGCGCTAATAGTCAGAATTACACGCCCACGTAGACGCATATAGACGCGCATATTGACGCGCTATGTAAATATATAATCATATTTATAAAAAAGTGGATATATTCATATTGTGTGTCTATACACGTGTGTATCTTCGTGTCTAAAAATGTGTTTACTCTGCAAGTTTTTGACGAGAATAGACGCGCATTTATCCTGCAATTTAGACGCACTGATAGACGCGCAAAACAGAGGTATGATAAAAAAACCAGAGAGCTCTCTAGTTTTTTTCCCCCCATCAACATCAAATTGTATGCTTAGGAAAAACAGAGAAAGATTATTTCGAAGATTGGATACTGAAAACAAAACAATGTATGTAGAACACGAAATTTCATATATATAGATGAAATATTTTTACATTATGAGTTCTAGTGCTTGTGACGTCATGGTCGCAAGCACTAGTTGAAAGTAATACATATCAAAAATGAAAGTTACAAGCCAAGGGGAGGCATGCATGCATGGGGCTCCTCTATATCTCCTCAGAAGAGGCATCATCATCGCTACTACCACCACTGCCTGTGCCGCTGCCATTGCCGCCACCGCTACTGCTAGTCTCCCCTTCGCTATCCTCAATTGCATCAGGGTTCGCCTACACAAAGGATTAAGGTATATAAATACCATTACAAACAATAAATTAGAGTTATCGATACTTTTCATGTAAAAAATAAAACATACCTCTTCTGGTGGTGGAATCCTCATGGCGTGATTATATTGGTCCTCCATGATGAGTCCCTCCTCGTAGAAATACTGCCAAGTGGATGCCCGGTTATGACCTCGATGGTAGCCTACCTCTCTAGGAGTAGGCATCCTACCAACGATATGATACTACAAAACAATTTGAACATACAACGTATTAAAACACACTACATAATGAAGCGAAACAAATTACAAAATTTAATTTAAAAAAAGAAATCAAATAATACTTACAAACTCAGCCTCCCATGACTCCCTGCCACCCGATCCATAATGCGACGATCCCATGGTTGCCATCTGGATATGTTGCGCCTCTGCATGCTGGTGACTTATCATTTTCTTCGTTGCTCTCTTCTTGGCCTCTTTCCACTCCTTGCAGTGGCAATTGGGTGGTTGGCCGTATCCAGGGCGCCCCTGCTCTTGTCTCCGCAATGACTCCTTGGCACGCGTCATAAGGTGAGACCTCTTGTTATGAAGCGCATCTCTCACCTTTGACCGTCCCCAGTCATCTGAGAATCATGAATTCTCGGGATTAGGGTACCTTTTATGTACTGCCTGCAGCACCTGTTGCCACAAACCATTTTTTTGGTGCTTGAAGGGAATCATGCAATCTTTGTATGTGGCATGCATGACATTCCTCAAGTAGGCTATCACTTCCCTCCCCTCAAAGTCAGGCAAGATACCACCAACATCAGTGACAGAGTAGTACATTTGTGGAGGCTCACCTCTCTCATTTTTCGATGATGGTGATCGAGAGCTACCACCTACGCAACCCCCACAAAGCCCTCGACCTCCTTGTCCTCCCGCACGACTCTCCCTCCTCCCTCGACGTGCACTACCCTCTACCTCACTCGATACACGTGCTTCTGCAGATGCACGTGCTTCGGCCGATCCATGTATCTCAACTGATCCCTGTGTAGGCAAAGATGTGATAGGTGTCCCACATATCACACTGAAAACCTCCTCTGCAGTGGGAGGGCGACCAAGATAATTGGTCACATCAATTTCTCCTTGTTGAATGGGCTGTTGGAGGATCCAGGATTCCACATCTACACAAGAAAAATCATATTACCCTGTACAGATAAAACATATTACATGCAGCGTCTATACCTGCGTCTCTGTGCGCATCTATATCTGCGTCTCTGTGCCCGTCTGTCAGCGCGTCTATTTCCACATCTATACCTGCATCTACATTGTCATCTGGACGCGCTGACAGACGCGCACAATCGGACCATTTCTTTTCAAACTTTCTTAAAAAACGTACAAAAAAACCTCCATAGATGACAAGATCAAGCATGTGAAGAGAGAGAAGAGAGAGACAAACAAACAGAGAAAGCAAACAAGATTGAGAGAGAGAAGAAGAACTCACCTTCTTTGCTTGTTCCAACGGGTGGCGCCTAGGTTGCAAGCTCCTTGTCCTTCTCCCTTCCCTTGGTAAGTTGCTTGAATCTTCTTCTCTTCCTTGCTGTTTGGCTCTTGTTCTTTACTCTTTGGCTCTTCTTTCCCCCTGTCCTCTTTTTACTCTTATTTCCTTGCCTCATTGTCTTCATGAAGTGATAGATAGACACGAGTAGTGATGTCAAGCTCGAACTGCAGAAAAAACGCAAAAAACGCAGAAAAGCACAGGTTTGAAAAGAAAGCCACAACTTTTTTTAAATTTTTCTATACCTGCGTGGTGCGTTTGTAAGCGCGTGTATATGCGCAGATAATGCCTATTACACGCGCTTACAGACGCGCAGGAACAATTTAGGGAATCAATGCATGCATTTAGGGAATCAATTGACCTATGTGGTGACATATATAACAAAGCTTGAGGATAAGAGATAACACATTGGCAAGTCAATTGGTACATATATAGTGACTTACTAGACCATCCCACTTACAATTGCACGCAAGTATCAATAGGTGGATAAAGCACGAATGGTTTTTAGCTAGAGAGAGATAATACAATGAAGGTATATACGAAAGAGATAGAGAAAGGCATATTATCCATCAATCAATCAAAGATATGTACATGAAGTGACTTGATATAGTAATTAAAGTATCGTCATTTTTAGGATGCTCCATTGACTTTTGTAAGTTCCTATAACCTTGAAGTAGAATATAGCCAACCACACTGTCCATGGAAGGAAAACTTGGCCTCATCAAATTAACCAAGTTAATTTACTTATACATTTCATAGATAAGAGATTTGTAGTTGGCTTGTTGGTATTAGTCACCAACAAGTGGACACACTGGCTAAAGATGATGAAAAGAGGACATGTGCACATTGGCTATATGTGGTCCACCTTATCTAAAATTATATGTGAGCTATAAGTGCACCTTGACATGATTGGAATAGCTTGCACATGCACAAGCCAACGGATTTACATCAATCTACTCATGCTATGAATTGGCATATATGGCTAGGTTAAGTGCACAACAAATGAGACATGTGAGTGTATTGATCAGTTCTCTCTCTCTCTCTCTCTCTCTCTATACATATATATATATATATATATATATGTTGCAAATGCACAAGTCAACCTTTGATCTATATATACATCCAATCATCATGTCCTATCCAATCACATTTGTATAGGGCATGATTGGATGTATATTTGTAATACTCAGAAAGAAGTAAAGTTGGTAATGTATATCATGTCCTATGCATGTATATGCCCTATACATGTATATCATGTCGTATATACATGTATATCATGTCCGTGTGATCCTATACATGTATATCATGTCCTAGCGTATGATCCTGGTGTAACTATATCATATATACATCCAATCATGCCCTATTCAAACAAATACTAGCTATTAAGAGGTTTGGTCATATTCAGGGACTTTATGAGAAATGAAAAATATGTGCGTTTATTTTTGCATCTATAAGCGTGTTTATCAGCGCGGATATATAGACGCATTTTTTATACTAGCGTGAATAGATGCGCTGATACAGGTGCTTATAAACATGCCCGCTTTTTCGCGTGTACAATGCGCGTCTATAGGGCCTTTCTCTTTTAGTGTGAGTAGTGTGATCCACCCAAAGAGCATAGGGCATCCTCGGCCAATCCTTCCAGCATATGATTTTGCTAAATCCTTCACTATAGCTAGTGGATGGCCTCTCTCACTCTCCCCATTTCCTTCTGGATTATACGCTGAAGTTAAAGCCAGTTTAATACCATGTCTAAAGAAGAAGTCCCTAGCCTCATCTTCATCCAACTCTCCATAATCATTTGAGATCTTATCCACACAACCATATCTACAAAAGAACTCCTTAAGCAAAAACCTACATATGGCACTAGTAGTTTTTGCTCTTACTTCTCCTCCCTCAACATGATTGGTAAGATCTTCCCATGCAATCGCAATATACATCATCTGCCAAAGTCCCACTAGCATAGTAATCAAATCAACAACCCACTTGTAGTGCATACAAAGTGTATATGTCAGATGCAACTCATCCATATATGTTGCATTGAAGAATATAACAAATACTTTGTGCATGTCTCCACGAAGTGCGATACATCCTTGTACGTCCCTTTCCACCAACACTAGATTCTGTCTTTCTGTAATGTGCTTAAACTCTAGAATATTCACTGGCTTGATGTATGCAACCCAACAAAGCATTGCTATATCAGGCATAGAAAAACTAGTAATCACTCCCAAAAGAGGCAAGCAATGAGTTTCCACAACCACTGAAGTACAAATAAAATAATCCTTACCACATTTGAGTTCGGTCACAATACCCCTAAGCTCTCGCTAAATTTGTGGATACATACATTACTTTTCATTCAAGACCTTTGCTACAAAGTGAATTACATACATGTGTCCTTCCTTGTCATCCTAGCCAATAGCCCATCCTCTCCCAATAGGACTAGTGTCAACTATGACCACAATAGGTCTTCCACAAGCATAATAAGCCTTCCTAGAGCAAGCTCAAATAACTATTTGAGCTTTCTCATAGCTCTAGCATGACTTTAATTAGTCCAAAAGAACTATTTTCCCTTGTGAAGCAACTAATACACACTACAAGATATAGGCCTCATACCGACGTTCAAAGCTATGAAAATGTTCATTAAATTTTTTTTTCCATGTCATCACAAAAAACGTCTGTATTAGTGATGCCATAGAACAATCGCTATTATCATCACTATCAGCGTCGCATATCGTCACTATTTGCATCACTATATGTGACACTGATAGCGACACAAACACTACAAGGATTTAAGCTTATAGCGACGGCGGGTAGCGGCGTCGCTAATTGCATCGCTATACAGGGAAAAAAACAGGCCGAAACCGAGCGCGGCTTTATTTCGCGTTTTTGTGTTTTGTGTTTTGAGAGCGAGAGCGAGGGAGAGAGCAACCGTCGTGAGAGAATGAGAGGAAGAAGACTTGCCACCGCCGCTGCCACCGTTGTTCGCGAAGGAGAGAAGGAGCCTTCATCGCGAAGAGAAGCCACCCCACAGTTGCCATATCTCATCGGTGAGTCTCCCTCTCTCCTTCTTTTGCTTGTTTAAGGTTTAAATCACTTTCTCTTTTGCTTGTTTAGGAGAGGAAATGAGAGAGAAAGAGAGGGAGAGGGAGAAAGAGGGAGAGAAAGAGAGAGAGAGAGAGGGAGAGAAAGAGAAAGAGAAAGAGAAAGAGAGGGAGAGGGAGAGGGAGGGGGAGGAAATGAGAGAGGGAGAGAAAGAAAAAGAGAGGGAGAGGGAGAGGGAGAGGGAAGGAGAGTGCATTCTCTCTCTCCCTCTCCCTTTTGCTTTTGGAGAGTGTTAGGATATATTGTGAGAGGGAGAGGGAGAGGGAGGGAGAGAAAGAGAGAGAGAGAGAGGGAGAAAGAGAAAGAGAAAGAGAGGGAGAGGGAGAGGGAGAGGGAGAGGGAGAGGCAGAGGGAGGGGGAGGAAATGAGAGAGGGAGAGAAAGAGAGGGAGAGGGATCTCTCTCTCCCTCTCCCTCTCCCTTTTGCTTTTGGAGAGTGTTAGGTTATATTGTGAGAGGGAGAGGAAATGAGAGAGAAAGAGAGGGAGAGGGAGAGAGAGGGGGAGGAAATGAGAGAGGGAGAGAAAGAGAAAGAGATGTATACTCAAATGGATAGCTTTTGTCTACTCAAGATGTAGTCCACCTGTGTGTGTATATGTTGGAACGATAACATATCCATGATTATGGTAATGGTATGCACTTTTCTTTTTTTATGGGTACCATTACATCGACTCCTTAAGAGGGCTAAAAATTGGTCATACACTTTATAAAGTCTAATTAGGAGATTTAAGATGCACGATAATAGACTTATCGATAATGGTATGCAATGTGCTTTACCATGGGCCACGTACATTGGTGACTCTTTAAGATGGCTTAAAATTGGTCATATCCTTCATAATGTCCAAGTAGGGGATCTAATTGTGATATGCATAATTCCTTGTCTTTGTATTAACTTTATAGACATAACAAATTAGTAATCATGCCAACTAGTCAACGGAAGGACTAAAAGAAAATGATCCCCTAGCTAATGGTCATTATGGTACTTCATCAAAATGAACCCAAAAGTATTGCCATAGAAGAAGAATCCCTTAAATTGAGCATAGGATATTTTCTTCAAATGTTATGACTATGAGTATAATTGATTGGAACAAATTTTATAACTATGGTACACACACACACACCACCACACAGGCACAAACATTTTTACTATTTGATATTGTCTTTGATATGGTAACCTTGTATTACATTGTTGCATTTGATGTCTTCCAATCATTACAATAAAAGTTGATAAATTTCATAGATGGCATTAATTTTTATACATGGACCTAGGACAAAAAAACCACATTACTAAGATGCTTTTTGTTGAGATTGATTTATTACTAGACTAAGAGATCCTCAATGATACTCATAAATTTTGTTGACTAGGATTACTTATACTCAAAGCCCTCTAGTGCAGTTGTATAAGTAATCCTAGTAGAGCCCCTCTAAGATACTCAAAGTACATAACTTAGAGACTGTAGCTAGGTATATAAGGTATAATGGCCATACAAGAAGACACCTCAATAATTGGCTGATCACCACTAAATCCCAAAGAAGAATCGTGTTCCATCCCCTTCAACTCTATATCCACCTCGTGAAGAACTTCATTAATCGTAGCATCCTTGTCACCAATCTTTTTATTGCAATGATGAAGTAACATATTCATCACTTTTCCTTTTAGCATCTAAGGCATTATCCAATCTTTTAGTCAAGTCCAAACATTTAGTCTTCAACTCATGAACCTTATGAACCAATGCTTTTTTTTTCTACAATAATGAATAATTATCTATCGGGACAAACAAATCCTTGAGCATGGTATATGGCCGAGATATAACATCAATAAATCTCTCAACTACTATGTCCCATGCATTTTTTACATCAATCAATAAAGCATTTCTTATATCTTGAAGTTTAGATTTCAACACCATGGATGCATCAATATCAACCTCAATGTTTTTCAAAATTTGCTTCTCAACCTCTTGCTGAGGCTAAAACCTCTCAAGCAAGAGCTTATGGTCAACTTGCAACTTGACATACATCTCCATAAAGCTATCCATTTGAGCCTCGTTTTCCCAAATTGTATTACAAGTCATTAAATTGTTTGTTGTAACGTAGACAAGATGGAAAACGAAGAAGGTCTTGTTGTTCAAGATTGCGAGGCGTATCTTAATCAGCGTGTCCCATGTCCTTGCTCTCAATGTAAGTTGGCAATTAGACGAAAACGTCGATTGTCTATAGAACACGTACGATGATTTGGCCAGTTTCAATCTGAGATCATTGATCAGGCGATTGCGGATTTTCAGCAAATGGTAATTTGAAGTTAATATCAATCATGCATTGTACTCGCAAGCTAATTGAATAACATATACAATAAGATTGGGTCTTGCTAGCAAATTTTCTATCCAGGGAGGTGATGTCTTGTCCCAAGGGGGAGTTCATCCTTTGCGGCCAATTAGAAGAGTTCGTGGGCGTGTGATGGATGGAGTGCAGGAGCCAATCCACCACTTGCAAGGCCAGTCTATACCATCAATGCTAGAGGAGACAGACAACCTTCCAGATCTACCTACAATCTTGGAGCCTGAGATGGAGGTAATGATCGATGCATTGATTCCCATGGATGTCGAGACTTCTGATTCGCTTAGAGAGGAAGCATCCATACCATTATATGATGGGTGCCGAGTATCTCGGTTGAAGACACTACTTGCATTCTTAAGTGTGCAAGCAAAATACGGGTGGAGCAATACGAGTGTGACCGAGTTATTCAGGTACCTTGTACATAGGCTTTATTGATTTTTTTTTGACACTATTATTACAAACATTTGTGCTTTTTCAAGGTGTTTTATGATTTTTTTCAGGTTATTGAAATATCATATATTATCACCTACAAATACCATGCCTGAGTCTCGTGATGATGCACGACATGTTTTACGAAAGCTTGGCATGGACTACAATTATAACATCCATGCATGTATCAACGATTGCATACTGTTTCGAGGAGAATACGAGACTATGGAGACATGTCCAAAGTGTGGTGCTCACAGGTATCGACAGGACTTGCAAGGGCAAATCATCCCTCAAAAAGTTCTCAGACACTTTTCGCTCATCCCCCGCATAAACCACATGTTTCGTACGTCCGGCATGGCGAGCTTGACAACGTGGCATGCGCAAAATAGGTCCATGGATGGAATTCAACGAATATCAGCGGATTCGCGCGCATGGAGCCACGTTGACTCTACCTTCCTAGGCCTTGTGTGAGAGCCAAGGAATCTTCGGCTCGATCTTGCAATGGATGGCGTGAATCCATTCGGTCTGTGATGAGGGGTTTAGAATTTGTCGTATCTACCTTCCTAGGCTTTGCACGAGAGCCAAGGAATCTTCGGCTCGGTCTTGCAATGGATGGCATGAACCCATTCGGTCTGTGATGAGGGGTTTAGAATCTGTCGTATCTAAATTTTATATGCGACATCTAATTTGAGTGTTTCAATGTACAGTACAAAATATATAGTGCAGCATGGTCACGCGGACGGCATTTTTGCGTGGAGCGTATTGACAAAATGCGTTCCACAATGGACCGTGGTGTCATGGCAAGGTTCGAGCAAGAGAGCCGGCGACGATCAACTGATCCAAACACGATTGTGGATGAGATGGAGTATTTTGGGAACTTGCAAAGTATTATTAAGGTGGATTATCGTAGCTTCTCCATGATACTATTCGATGTGCAGTGGTTCAAAGTGATATTTGGAGGAGCTGGAGCAAAAGTTCGACGAGGTCTATCTGGATTTCTCGAAATAGATTTCGAGAAAAAATGGACGGATTTACGCGACACCTTTATGTTTCCGGCCCATTGTGAATAGGTGCATGGAGTCATTTGCTTGCTAATTGTATTACGACATGGTTTATGTCACAATGGTTTGAACTCTCTTGTACGTGTTTGTGAACATGTAATCGTCTATCCAAACCCCCGACAATCTCGATGGTGGTATGTTATACCTTCAACTCCCCGAAGTATGAGAGTATATGATCAAATCGATGTTCCGAGCATAGATGAAGATAATATGCAAATAGAGGGGTCGATATTGCAAGGGGTGGAGGCCGTCGAAATCTTGGAGCCAGCATCAGCTAACAATGATAGAAATACAGCAGTCCAAGAATTTTTTGAGAACGAGGCGGACTCATTCTTTTGTGGTGACATGTCTATTAACCTTCCAGTGTATGCGGAGTTGTGCGTGCTGCGTTGAAAGGAGGCACCGAACCATATACTCATGCTACCATCCTCTTTATTTAAACTATTTCCTATATGCCAAGTGCAATGTATAAATCAAATCTTTTCTTTATCTTTCAATGTTTCATCCCCTCCTCATCCAACTCTTAGCATTTTGCATCATTGATCGGTTAGATAGGGTTTCTATGCATTTTTCCCTTTTAAAAGAACAATAAATACACACAAAACATAGAACCGGGGACAAACCGAGGCTAACCTCATTCTTTGCCATTTTTATACATTGCACAAACATAGATATAATTTTTCCTAATTTTCCTCAGCCCGTTTCCTATTTGTCCCTAATTTTAAACCCATTTTCCCCATTTTTTGGCATTTTTTCCTATTTTTCTTTAATAAATAATGACTGAAAATGAAAGTTGATTGCGGGCTGTGTCCCTTAGGTTCATTGACAGCAAAAACTCATATTTATTTGGTGTGACATATCATTTTTCTCATTTATATAGCAAAAAACCCAATTTCACCCTTAAAACGCGTGTTTTTCATGTATTTTAACACTAATTTCGGTCATGTAGCCTTATATTTTTTTATTTTCAGGTTGCAAACAGTTGAAACTCATGGCAAACAATATCATAATGAACTTTCATCCCATATGAACAAGGTTTCATAAAGCAAATAGCATAAAAATATCATTTTTCTTCATAAAAATAGCATTACCACTTATTTTCAGGTCTCGCTTTCTTGGTCTTGATTACAGGACTGATTTCAGCTATGCATTTAATGCTCAACATCTTCAAGAACATCCCTCTTCATGTCTTCATCCATCCGAAAGCAATCCGGTCTCATCCGGACAGGCTTTCCTCCACCATTCTTCATTGTCTTCTTCCACCCAAGAACAGCCCCTTAAGGGAGAGAGAGGGAGAAGAGAGAAAGACTAAAATCAGAGATCTTCATCCACGCCATCATTGCACGAGTGAGAGGCAGCGATATGATCAGCAGGCAGAGGGTAGTCAAGCCCCATAGTCACTTGGGTGGGTTGCTCACAGGCAGGAGGATGCATCATCAACATTTGAGCGCAAAATTTGGCGTGAAACAAGCGCCATATCCTTCACATTTTGTTGCCTCTTCTCTCTCACGAATTGTATGCCACATTTCATATGGCATAAGTTGCCTTGGGCTCCCAAAGGTCACCACTCATTTGGCCAAAAAGAAGTCCATCCTTTCGCATCTTGCCCATTTGTTGGCCATTTCCCCGTCCAGTGTCCAAATCGAGTGCTGTAAATTTCTGCGCATCCGGCTTGACATCCTACATTGGCCAGTAACTCCTGACAACCCACATGGCAGTCTGAAAAATTATCAAAAATCAATAAGTATCACTCGGGTGCCTTTTAAGATTCGTATTTCACTTGGTGCTTAAAATCGTCCTAACTGGAGCCGCCGCCTTCGACGTTGAATATTTTTCCCTTGATATTCGTAATTTTTGGCTATTTTTAAGCACTTCTCGGCATCAAAAATCCGCTCTCATTGGCGACCACGGGATAGGGCGACTCAGCCCGTCAAATCCCACAGTAAATCTGCACAAAACAACCAAAGGAAGCATCAAGCTGATACAAAATAGATACATACTAAACACATCACAACACTCACCCTACCCCCTGGCAAAACCAAAGCATGACATCCACAAGGAGTAGGCCTAGCATAATCTGATAGAAGGTCCGCAGTTAGTCACTAACCAACTGCTCCAACACTCCCAAACTAAAAAGAACTATCAAAGAGGTTAGCCTAAGTGGTGGTCTGAACTACCTACCTAACTAAGGACAACACAATCAGGAGCTCCTACTAGGCAAGGACTCCTATAACTTGATCAAGAAGTATTTTCTTTTAGTATATTTCTTCTTTTAAGGTTTTATCCTTCTATACTCGAGTATGTAAAAAGGAGGGAGCTGAGCATAGTGACCCAAGGAGAACAGGGCATCGGCCTCAGGTCCTGTCTCGGTACCCAAGAACCTACCAAGCCCTCGCAAGGCGACACTTAATCCTTTTCTGACACTCACTTTTATTTTTTCTCCAACCTTCCTTACTTTCTTCTCTTCCAGCAAGATGCCACCCCTAGGAAGTCAAGGCATCGGCCTCGTGTCTGACTTGTCCCCAGGAACCTACCAGGCCTTCGCAAGGCGATGATCAGTTGCTTATAAAATTTCCTTTCTTTTCTTTTCTATTTTTATAGGGGGTAGAACCCCTTTTTACACACCTCTGTATATATTTATTGTCTTTAAGATATTCAGGGTTTTGTTTCATTATTTTTGTCTACCAGGCTTCTCTAACTGCCTCACAACTAACAAGAACTCCTAGAACGGCTGCCTAGCAGGCCAGCAAAATAGGGTCACTAGGACTCCCATCTAAAACAGGTCTTTTGATGTCTGACAATGTCTTTACAGGAGGCAACGACTACTCAGACCTCCCTCAAACATACTGAACCTAAACCTGGGACTTCATGCCTTGGTTGCCAGTCCCCAATAAGAAACGAAAAACCCCTACAAGTACACAGACACAAATAGCATAAAAACACGATACTCATAAAGGAGAAATATCACCTGGATAGGGCCACGAGAAGCTTCCCGCAACAAAAGGCTCCTTCCAAGCTCTTCTTCCGAACCTGTCTAGCACAGAACTAAAACAAGAAACCATTAACCGCACCTGCACTAAATAGACAACTCGCCCTCTTGGCCTAATGAAATAAAGCACTTCACTATAAAACTTGATCGGCCCTCTTGGCCTAACGAAATAAAACATTCAAAACCTCGCAAAAGTGACCCTCTTGGCCTAACGAGATCAAACAGAATAGTACCTACACATCCTTCCTTGGAATAGTACAGATATACAATAATGGGCTCCTTTCCAAGGAGGAAAAATAGGCTCGTAGCCCTAAACTAAATGCATAAGGTTATGACCCATCCCTCCTGCATATATAGCAAGAGGCGTATGCATAACATGTTGTCTAATTAACATATGGGTCGAGGATAATAACAGTAGATTGGTCTCGGCTACTCTTTGCATCACCCATATCAACCAACGTCTGCCATATATTGCATGCTCTGATAACATTCCCCACAAGTGACCGGGTCCTGTTTCATCATTGATGGCAATATCCAAATTAGGACCACAGTTGAAGAAGAGGTTTTCCTCATAAGCAAGATTTGCTAGTGAATCCGCAAAAACTGATTCCAGTAACGTGGAATCAGCTGAAAAGACACTCTCTCAAACTCCTCAAGTAGGGTCATCGCAGCTCAATGATACATACAAAGAATGGGATTTCGCACTGTGTATGTCCCATCTAGCTAATTCAGGATCAACTGGGAATCCCCTTTTACTAACAACCGACGAATACCACCTTGTTTGGCAATATGCAGTCCCATAATCAAGGCTTTATACTCCGCCATATTGTTAGTGAATCCTACCCCGAGATAAGCAGCTAACTTCATCGTCACTCTACGTCAGGGATCGCAGATTACTACTCCAACACTCCCTTTTTTATTAGGGCCCCTGGACGCTCTGTCAAAATATAATGTGTACGTCCATAATGGGTTTACACAGCCTGCCATCACGAACTCCTCTACTCGTAATCATGATAATCAAAATTTAGCATGTTAAGAGGATGAACTAACGGCTCCATCCCACCTTCTTCATTGAACTCAACAGGGATACTCGTCAACATTCGTAAGCACTGATGGCAGAAGACTTTGATCTCCCACACAAAGATTCTATCTTCTTGCTCAATCACTTTGTATCCTTTGCTCCACTAGATGAGTTTCCCCTGATGGTATCTCTGCTCCATATATGGGTGCTCCAAATAAAGAATTAACCGACCCATCAACCAGCTTTAAAGCTCTTTTGCAGGTCTCAAATCAGCCCTAGCATGGACTTGCAATGCATTTTCTTTGTATTAGCATACTTAGAAATAATAAGGTTTAATCTTATTAATATTAACCTTATTTTTAAACTCAACTCCCTGTAGATTAGCTAATAGAGCCGTAGACCTATTTTTCCCTAGCCTAACAATCTTGTAGGGACCATCCTATTTAGGTTCCAGCTTCCCTTGAAACAGCTCCCTACGTGCATCATAATACAGAACTAATTGCCCTTTTTTAAAGACATATTTCTTCGCTCTAAGGTCATGCAACTGCTTCATCCGACGTTTAGCTACCTCCTAGTGTAATAAGCTCTGCAACTTCAGCTCATCCAGGTGGGCTAGGGTCGTGAAACGTTCAAAAAGGGAATCCTCATCTCCTAAAGAGTGGTTAATTGCAAACCGTATGGTTAGCAACTAAATTTCAAGGGGTAACACACACTCCTCCCCGTAAACCAATTTGAATGGAGTATGGCCAGTGGCTCGCTTGAACGTAGTATTGTACGCCCATACTTCCACATACAACTTCCTTTCCCAGTCTCGTTTCTTCTCAGAGACTATTTTAGATAAGATCTCCACAAGCTGCTTATTAGTACTTTCAACTTGCCCATTTGCTTGCGGATTATAAGGGGTCGTTTTATTATGCTTGATTTGCTAAGCTTCAGTCAAGCTTTTGATCACTTTATTCAGAAAATGAGTTCCCGGTCCGACACTAATTATTTTGGTGGACCGAAACGGCAGATAATTTGCTCTAAAAGGAAACTTGCAGTCTCTTTTGTATTGTCCTGCCTCCTCGCCCGCGCTTCTGACCATTTTGTAATATAATCAGTGGCTACTATAATGTATCTCTTCTGGGTAGTAGACGACGGGGTGATAGGACCCACAAAAACAATGCCCCACTTCTCAAATGGAAGGATAGCCATGATAGGCGTAAGTGAGCGTTTTCTATTCTCTCTGCTGTCATGTCTTTGACAGGTATCACATCTCTTAACATACTCAAAGGAATCTTGGAAGATGGACAGCCACCAATATCCAGCTCTTAAAGCTTTCTGCGCCATTAACCGTTCCATGAAGTGCCGTCCACATGCAGAGTCATGGCACTCTTCTAAGATAAAAGGAACCTCGTCAGGCAGCATCACACATCAGTGGTAGATATCATCAACACCCTGTCGATATAGTGTCCCCACGATCAAGGGAAAGCCTGTTGTTTGATTTTTCTCTTTTCTGATTTTGATAAACCAGCTCCAGTCTCTCCTATTGATAGATAATGCGTGATAGCAGCATACCAAGATGGGATGGAAGCTATATCAATTTTAAACATTTCCTCAATATCACTTCCTTCAGCCAAAGTCTCTTTCGGCTCCTCGAAATCCACAAGGCATTCCACAATACCCTGCAGCCTCGGTGGCTTACTCTTAACCTCATAATCAAACTCCTACAAAGTGATTAACCACTTTGCCAAACGATCAGGCGGTTGTAGCTTGTTCATAAGCAATCTAAGCCCTTCCGCCTTCGTATAGAACACTACCTTTTCATAGAGAATGTAGTGCCTGAATTTCTTAGTCCCAAAGACCATCGCAAGACACAACGTCTCCTTGTAGGTATAATTGATCTCTGAAATGCCCAATTTGCGACTAGCAAAAGCTATCGAATGATACCACTTTTCCTCCCAAACTTGGGCTAAACAGCAGCTGATACTATGCATGGTGGTGCTGAAAATATATAGAACACCTCGCCTCTTTTAGGTGCTTTTAAAACTTGTGCTTTGACTAGCTCCTATTTCACATCCTCAAAAGCTACCTTACAGGGGTCGCTCTATTCAAATAGACAGCTAAAGGATAATAAGTTCGTTAATGGCAACGTTCTTTCTGCCAAGGCATTTATAAACCTCCGATAGTATCCTATCGATGACAAAAAGCTATGAACCTCTTTTGGAGTGCGTGGTGGACTCATAGCCACTATAACCTTGATCTTTTCAGGGTCAGTTGCTATCCCTACTGAACTAACCACATGGCCTAGTAATAGCCCATAAGGCACTCCAAAGACACACTTCCGTGGGTTAAGAGCGATGCAAAATTGTCTGTAGCGCTCAAAGCACTTTCTTAAAATAATCAGCATCCTTTCCCTTACAGTGGCTGCCCCTAGGTCATCGATAAATACTTTCAACTCATCTGGGGAGATGTCACCAAAGGTCTTGTCTGCTGTTCGTTGCCATGATCCAGGTGCATTGCACAAACCAAAGGCCATCACATGGTACGCAAAAGTATCAAAGACAGTAATAAAAGTTGTTTTCAACTTGTCCTCTTCTGCAATTGCCATCTGGTTATATCCCGCAAAGCAATCCATAAATGAATCTATTTCCCTACCCGCTAATTGATCCAAAATCTGGTCAATAAATGGGTATGGGTAGTAATCCTTAAACTTCTGCTTATTCAGCTCTCTAAAATCTACACATAATCGGATCTGGTTGTTTTTCTTCTTCCTGATAACAACTGGTGAACACCATTCTGTGTGTTGTACAGGGAAGATTAAACCAGCTTTCCGTAACTTTTGTAACTCCTCAAACAACCTGTCCCTCAGCTCAAAATGCATATACCTTACTTTCTAACGCACAAGACGACTGCCTTCTTTTACAGGAATAGTATGAACAGCCAGGCTGGGAGGAATACCTCTCAACTCATCATAACTCCAAGCAAAGATATCGCGGAACTCTTGAATCAAGGACACATAGTCCTCCCTTTCTGTTGAACTGGATGCCTAGACCCTGCCTCTCCATCAACTCTGAACTCATGATATTGACGGAGGATCCAGTGTCTACAATGGCATGTTCCACCAATATTCCATCCACATAAGCTGGAACCCTAGGGCAATTCTTTTCAGCATGATCAAACCAATCTTCCCCTACTCGTGCTATGCCCAAGAGTTCTACAATATACCCAATACGCAGGATCTTCTTAAATTCCTTGCGTACTCCTGGAGATAATTTAATCAATTGCAAGAGGTTCACATCTGGTTTAACTTCACAAAGAGAACTTGCTAAATCAAAGTCATGATAAGTAGCCAAAGCCCTCTTTTCTCGCCAAACCATCCTCTCTTTTGGTCTTTGGACCGGTTTGGGTGCTTGTTTCTTAGCTCTTGCCTTCTTCCTTGGCACTTCCTCATCCTTCTTAGGGTCGCCTTTTCTGTCAACCGGCCTTAGCGGACCCCCTTCCATGCTAGGATTCTGGACTTGCATCCCCTTATCCCCTTGTTTAGGGTTTTCCTCAACCAGCTTTGCATTATCTTTGTCAAGCTCTTTAGCCTTTTGGCCTCTTGTCACGGCTCTTAAGTTAGAGGTTTCAACATCATTGACTTGTACAGCCTCAATAAGGCTGACTCCATTGCCTTGTGGCAACTCTTCTACAGTTGTTTTTCCCCTCTGCAATATTTGTCTTGGTGCATCATTCTGTTTGCAAGTTATTTTCTTGCGCTCTATGATTCACTGGGCCCGGTTGTTTACTCCCTTGTTGGAGGGAACTAATCTTACTCCAATAGGTAGCAGCTAAATGACCCAACTTCCCACAAATGTCACATTTCACATTTGGACGGTTTCTAGGGAAATGCTATCCACCACACCACTTACAACTGAATCTTGAGGGTCCACCCTCTTCAGGGTGTCGACTCCCTATCTGATTTTGTTGCTTCTTCAAGAAATTAACGTCGACAGCTATTTGTCGATATTGTTCGAAAATCATGTCGGTATAATGCTTCATCATATCCTTGACTTCGCCAAGGACATTAGATGCACTCGACTCATAGCCTCAATCGTCGACCCGTCGTTCCATTGGCCTAACAATCTGATTTGGCATTAGCTGTTGACCCACAAGAACAACATTAGAATTTGAAACTTGGCCCCCAACATTTGGTGGAGCCAACTGACTTACCATAGGCATAGTCACATTGGGAGGAGCTGGCAGTAAAGGTACATTCTGAACCACGCTCCCTCTCCCATTAGGGTTAGTCATAGGCATCCCTTGACTTCCATTCGTCAACGATGGATTGCCTCTAGGCACTAAGCCTGCATTAACATTCATTCGAGAGGAGTAGGCTGTTTGTAATCGTGCTTCTACTCCCTCTGCCCGCGTAATAGCGGTGTCTATATCTGCCAAGGCCACACTGCTCAATTGTACTTGAATATTAAAATCCAACCCATGCAAAAAATATTGCAATTGGGCAGCCGAAGGAATGGGAATGCAAGTTTGTAACTTACGGAATACTTTCTTCAACTTCTTGGCATATACTTTCACATTCTCATGAGGATCCTAGCGTGTTACATTCAAGACCCGCAACCAATATTAGCCACCTCTTTCAGGGGCATATTCTCCTTGGAAAGCTGCATAGAATTGATCAATTGTGGTTATGGTCCCAGACTCTATGCTGTGATACCATACCACAGCCCTTCCTTTTAACGTCATATTAAAGAACATCATGAGATGTCCCTCATCTTGGATGCGATAATTGAATATCAATCTTTGGAACTCACAAATGTGAAATTCTGCATCCTCTTCCGCTAACCCATTAAAAATGGGCAAGGGAACTCCTAAGGCTGGTAAATCCGGCGTCCCTGCAGGAATTGCAATGGGTTGTGCCATGGTGACAATTGAATTAACAATAGGAGCTTGAACAGGTGGATTCACCCCCCCACTTGAAGTGGGTAGACTTGGTGGAGAGAAAGAAGAACTCACGCTTCCTCCTACACCTAACGGACTGTGTGGAGCAGTTGGGTTACTAAGACCACTGCCTCTTATACGTACCGAGCTACTCCTTTGAGGAGAATAACGACTTATGATCTCTAACTGCCGTCTAGCCCTCTCAGTACGTTCTGCTTTTTGGATTTCAGCTTGACACGCCTTGTCAGAGGACATAAACCAACTTCCTTTTGGTCCCTAGAAACCCTAGATCCGAAAACCACCACTTATAAGCGGCTGCCGGCAGACGCACCACTGATGGGACTTGAAATGGGCTGGCACTGGCTATGGCACTAGTCGGACCTTATGCTCATGACACACAAACACCCTCACGGCCTCGCAGACCAGGAGCGTCAATCTAATGCTAAAGGACAAGCTGCCCTAAAGCTTAATTCATGCGTTTATAGTTTATAGTCCAACGTTTCCCTAAAACTCCTCAAAGGGAGAACCCAAAGTACATAGGCATAACGCCTCGTCACACACATATGGAGACACTTCACCGACTAATAGTCGGAGCCCCACTACAGCTATTCTACATCGCAGGGATTGGCCCTTTGATGCGCTGCTAAACATATAAAACATTTTCACACATATTCCTCTCAAGGTAACCAATATTTTACGTTCCAGGATGTACCATTCCTCACTATACTTTCCCCTTAGGACCCAACGACTAACCTACAACTTAGGACATCCTCTCACGCTCATCGTTGGTCACAACCTAAGGAAAACAGGTGCCATGCATCCAGGAGGTTTTTTCTGATACCTTTTAATTATTATGCTTAATGCAAATCGTGTATGGCTATGTACTCAGACAAAAAAAAGATCAGCATCGTGCATGGTGCATAAAACATTCTTTCCATGAATTTTACTAGCGCGTGCTGCGTTGAAAGGAGGCACCGAACCATATACTCATGCTACCATCCTCTTTATTTAAACTGTTTCCTATATGCCAAGTGCAATGCATAAATCAAATATTTTCTTTATCTTTCAATGTTTCAGTCCCTCCTCATCCAACTCTTAGCATTTTGCATCATTGATCAGTTAGATAGGGTTTCTATGCATTTTCTCCTTTTAAAAGAACAATAAATACACACAAAACATAGAACCGGGAACAAACTGAGGCCAACCTCATGCTTTTCCATTGTTATACATTACACAAACATAGATATAATTTTCCCTAATTTTTCTCAGCCCGTTTCCTATTTTTTCCTAATTTTAAACCCATTTTTTCCATTTTTTGGCATTTTCTCCTATTTTTCTTTAATAAATAATGACTGAAAATGAATGTTGATTGTGGGATGTGGACCTTAGGTTCATTGACAGCAAAAACTCAGATTTAGTTGGTGTGACATATCATTTTTCTCATTTATATAGCAAAAAACTCAAATTTACCCTTAAAGCGCGTGTTTTTCATGTATTTTAACACTAATTCCGATCATGTAGCCTTATATTTTCTGATTTTCAGGTTGCAAACAGTTGAAACTCATGGAAAAAAATATCATAATGAGCTTTCATCCCATATGAACAAGGTTTCATAAAGCAAATAGCATAAAAACATCATTTTTCTTTATAAAAATAGCATTACCGCTTATTTTCAGGTCTCGGTTTCTTGGTCTTGATTACGGGACTGATTTCCATCATGTATTTAATGCTCAGCATCTTCAAAAACAGTCCTCTTCATGTCTTCATCCATCCGGAAGCAACCCGGTCTCATCCGGACAAGCTTTCCTCCACCATTCTTCATTGTCTTCTTCCACACAAGAATAGCCCCTTAAGAGAGAGAGAGGGAGGAGAGAAAAAGACTAAAATTAGATATCTTCATCCAGGCCATCATTGCGCGAGCGAGAGGTGGCGATATGATCAGCAGGCAGAGGGTAGTCAAGACTCATAGTCACTTGGGTGGGTTGCTTACAAGCAGGAGGATGCATCATCAACATTTGAGCGCAAAATTCGGCGTGAAACAGGCGGCATATCCTCCATGTTTTATTGCCTCTTCTCTCTCCACGAATTGTATGCCACATTTCATGTGGCATAAGTTGCCTTGGGCTCCCAAAGGTCACCACTCATTTGGCCAAAACGAAGTCCACCCTTTCGCATCTTGTCCATTTGTTGGCCATTTCCTCGTTCGGTGTCCAAATCGAGTGCTGTCAATTTCTGCGCGTCTGGCTTGACATCCTGCATTGGCCGGAAACACCTGACAATCCGCATGGCAGTCTGAAAAATTATCAAAAATCAACAAGTGTCACTCGGGTGCCTTTTAAGAGTCGTATTTCACTTAGTGCTTAAAATCGTCCTAGCTGGAGACGCCGCCTTCGATGTTGAATATTTTTCCCTTGATATTCGTAATTTTTGGCTATTTTTAAGTACTTCTCAGCATCAAAACTCTGCTCTCACTCTGTATCCTAGAAAGTCATGCATGGTCCACAACAACATGGCCTTCAATGTGAAATCTCTAGAGGATGCAGATGCGCTTGTATCTTGCACCTCAATACCTTCCCATAACATTTCTAACTCTTCAATCAAAGGCTCTAAGTAAATGTCCATGTTTTTTACATTATGCTTTCCAGGAATTAGAAGGGACAACATTACATGTCCCTTTTTAATTGCCATGGATGGAGGAATATTATAGTTCACCAATACCACTGGCCATACACTGTATGATATGCTTTTGATGCCAAATGGATTGATTCCAGTCATACCTAAACCAAATCTCAAATTTCTTGGCTCTTCTTTGAAAACGGGCCACAAATTATCTATATGTTGCCATGCCGGTGTGTCTGCAGGGATCCTCCATTTTCCATCACTTGAACGATGACTAGCATGCCATGACATGAGCTTTCCAATAGACTTACACTTGAACATAAGTTTTATACGTGGAACAATCGGAAAATGTCGCAAAACCTTACGAGGCACATCCATTGACTTCATCTCCACTTCGTATCTTGATTCGTAACAAACAGGACACTCTCGTGAGAACTCATGAATCCCACGAATTTGACACAAGCATGGATCTTGACATAATCGAGGCCTCCCAGAGATGTCAAGTAATGTCTTGCTTGCTCTCTCTTAGTTGGCACTTTGTTTCCTTTTGGAAGCATTTGTGATAATAACCTACATATATTTTTAAAAGTGAGTTAAAAAACCACCAACATATATTTCTGTCTGATTTCAAAATAGAAAAATTAATATTATGATTCATAAGCCAAACTGAATTGATACCTACTTCAATAACGCATCCAAACTGACATTACTCCATCCATAAATTGTTTGCAAGTTAAGTATCTTGAGGGACGCACGAAGAACGGAGTACGTACAACCTTCATACAACCGAGTAGATGATGCTACGTATAGTGGATCATTTGGCTTCGTAGAGTGACCTTCTCCCTGAACTGGTTGCGAAAATAGATGGTGTACCATGTTGTTCAAAATCTCATCCTCTACGACTTGATGGGGCATTTCATGAGGGCTACTATCATGGTCGTGCATCTCTACTCTTCTTGAAGACTCTGCCTCCTCGCGTCGACATTTTGCAGCCTCTCAACGCCCGGGAGAGAGCATCTAAGGATGTGGCACCGCATCCTGCTCAACCACAAAAGGGAGTTTCATGTACATTGATATATATTGAGTAACATAGACTAGCAATCTTAGTGGTAAAAAAAAACAATGAATACCGGTGATTTTTCTCAGTCCCTTTCTCCATACAAGGTGAGGTGTGACATTGCAATTCGATGTGCTCGAAAAATACACTCTCGACAATGATCACACATGCATTTAATTTTTCATCGTAGCCATGCATCTCGATTATGAAGATGTAATGTTTCATCCTCACTTGAGGATGTACTCGTTGACTCATTAGCATGCACCGCACTAGGTAATGACGACGACATGATTAAACCTAATTCATGACAACATCAAAATATTTGTCATTCATATGTTTACATAAAAAATTCAAGCTAGCATATTAATTATTCTAAGATCTTAATTTTAAATACATAAAACTCATCATAAATACATTAAAACTTATGATAAAATTTCACTATCAAAACATATCTTAAAAACAAAAAATTATGATAAAGCCTAAATACGCGTCTATATCCGCGTTTACGTACGTGTCTATCTTAACGTCTATTTGTGCGTCTATGTTCGCATCTATACTCGCGTTTACATCAACCTTAGACGTACATATACACGGAAAAATAGACGCACACGTCAAAATTCAAACCATACTTAAATCATTTCTTTTCAAACTGTGCCTTTTCTTTCCTGCGTTTTTTGTGGTTCTGAAGCTTGAGTTTAGCCGACATGCAGTCTCTTCATGCCTCACCTAGTCTCTTCATGCCTCACCTCCTCATGATTCACCTCTTCTTTCATTTCAAACACACAAGAAGGGAAAAAGGAAAGCCAAGAAGAGGAAGAAAGAGAGAACAAGAGAGAGGAGAACAAGAGGAAGAAGAAGCAACAAGCAAGCAAGCAAGCATCAAGGGAGAGTAACTTACCAAGGAGAGGAAGAAGGAGAAGGAAGAAGCGCCACCACCTGCCACACCAAACACTCTCTCTCTCTCTCTCTCTCTCTCTCTCTCTCTCTCTCTCTACTCTGTCTGTGTATTAGGATTTCTGATTCCATTATGTATTGTATTTTGTAAATCATCAATGGTGGTCGTCGGACTAACTAAAATCAGTCGACTGAGCGCGTCTGCTAGCTCATCTACATTTCAGTGTAGACGCAGGTATAGACATGAAGAAATTTTTTCTCTCATTGCATCTAAGGATGCATCTCAGAGCGCGTGTGCTGGCGCATATGCTATGAAGTCTACACACGATGATACATGCGCACGCCAGAGCATTGACCTGGAATACGCGTCTGACAGCGCGTCTATACTGCATCTCAGATGCAGATATAGACGCGCTGGACAGAGGGTTGACTTTAGGAACGCGTCTGAGAGTGCATCTAACTTTCCATTTAGACGCGGTCATACACGCGCCAGCTCTCCCAGCTCTGATAAAAAACAATATATTTTTGCAATGATGAATGTGACCAATCCCATGTTTGTGTTTATCAGTTTTCTTGTTTATGAGAAGCATTAGCACTTAAGTTTTATGCTCAATGTCTAAAGAAAGCTCTTTGAAAATGTTTAGGTATGGATGAAGGTAATATATGATTTTTTGTACGCAAACAAATTTGTCTTTTTCCTATGTTTTTTTTACAGATGTCTTATCCTGGTTCATCTAGCAATGACCTGGATTTGGATCGCATGAATGATACATTGGCCTCGTTCGGCAAGGGGATCAATGCATTTTTTGGAGGTTTTCCTAGTAGGGAAGACTTCATGGGAGAGATGACCAGACACCTTGGCCGCTCTCCCACAGCAAATGAGGTGTTCAGCATCATGTCTGGAACGCCTCTGACATCTTTGCCTGGCACTACTTCCCAAACTCCAATTGCAGGTACTCCACATGTAGGTCTCTCTCCATATTCTCTAATGTGGCAATAGCTAACTTTGATTGTTGCATCTTTCCCCTATGAGCTATATCCAAGGGAAAAGACCATAAAGCAAACTCATTCGGTGAACTCCACTCAACCTAGATACCATAGGCAAAAGCATTGCTTCTAGCCACATAAGAATTCCAAGCAATCACCTTTTCAAGAGCTTGCTTCATTCCCCCTTAAAATTAGGCTACAAAGGCAACCTATTCTTTGTCAAAATAAATTTTTTTTCTGACTCTTTCCCTTTCTTCCTTGAAAGATTCACAATCATTGTGCAGATGCTCAAGACTATCACATCAAATACATCTCCTACTATTATCTTTTCTTAGAGGTGGAGGTGCCTATGTTAGTTGCTCGACAAGTTTAGACCAATCAACAAGTCTTAGATATTTTAAACCTCTTGCTAAATCATCAATATGATAATTACTAAATGGTGGTGGAGTAGGAGCTGGTGATGTAGTCAATAGTAGAGGAACTAGCACATGCATAGGGATAGAAATGAGTGTAGGCATAGGAGCTGATGAGGTAAATACATTGTAGGAAGAATAGTTGTAGGCATAGGATGTGTAGGCATGCCACGCAAGAAGGTATAGGAATGGGTGTAGATCAAAATACTTGACCTACACATGGAGTGGAAGAAGGCAAGATAGTAGGAGGGATCATAGGTGACACAATGCCATTCTATAGCTGCAACTTCCACATCTGTTGCTTCACCAAAGTGGTGATGGCATCCTTTGCATCATGATAGTCAGTCTTCAAGCCCATAGGCTACATCCTATCCTACAAAAGAAGAAGACATGATGTCAATTGAGTTGTGAAACATAAGCATCAAGTGTTCTTAAGCAACTGTAGTTCGTCAACGTCCATGATTCCATATGCATCACCATCTAAAATTGATCACAACCCTACTCTTGCTCCTTGCAGCAATCCTCTCTCTCATCCCAACCATTTTGGCTGATCTTGTACTTCAAATCCAAGAGGGGATCTAGAAATCAGAAAATTTATCACTAGTTGATGAATCGGGACAATGTTTGTCTTGTCAAGCATGTGATAACATTTGTACAAATGTGACTACATAATCCTTCCTCTCGAGGAAATTATTATGCTTTGAAATCAAAAACATTTACTACTCAAACAAGCTAAGGTGTTTTCTTTTAGGATGGCTACAATGCTCATATTCATCATAGATGGACAAGTTAAATCTGCAAAAGGTGATAGACTTTGATGGATGTTCATTGGAGTTATGGGCCATGGACCACCAGACTTGTACGTCTTCATAAGGTGAAGCCTTTACATCAAGCTAGAGCTCCTCAAATCCTCGACCATGGCTATGGTGGAAAAGATGACCAATGATGAGGCGCCAAAGCTTTCTTTTCTTCCTTCTTTAATCCACAATGACCACTCTTCTTTTTCCAACCTCAACTTTTCCCCTTCTTTTCACCATGGCCACACCTTTTTTATTTTTCACTCTTATATTTTCTTCTTCAATGTAAGTTTTCCATTAGAAAGCACACATGCATGTAAGGACCTAAACTTATTAACCATCAAAGGTTAATCTCCTCTTATCCCTCCCCCCCCCTTCCACTCAACTTGGGAATTTGGACATGAACTTGAGCACTTCCTTAATCCTTAGCTTACTCATACAAAGCTTCATTTGTATTCTCAAACTACCTATGGATTTTTTTTATCCTTCCACCATCTTAACGGTGGACCAACACATGCTGATGTTGGGAAGTTCACATGATGGACTAATTTCGACACGACAACAATGTGTGCTATTGTTGAGAGGAATGACCATTGTATGCTTGCCATCTACAAGAAGCCAAAATGAATTTTTGTGAGATTTTTTAACATTTAATTTGAAATTGTACAAATTTTACTTTTCTTATAAAAATTTTAAAAAATGAATTTTCACAACATGGAATCCCAAGCCTTACCCATTTTTTATCTTTATTTCATAGTTAGCAATTACTTGGTTGTGATCAAGTTCTTGGTTTCTCAATTGCTCTTGGAATCTAGAATGTCTTTGAAGGCCTAACTTTTTGGTATGCACACTCTCTCTTTTTGAAATGTTACACTTCATGAGCTCAACGGTTGGGACTTTTGACACCCTCTTATTCATTTAACTTGATCAACCCATGAAGTACAATAGCTATCTCTTACCTAGCCTCTTGTATGCATGGATTTCCTTCAAGAATGAAGGATATCCAAAAGTGTGCTTCTTTCATTCTCGACTCTCTACAACCTTAGCATGCAAGGAAGAAGTATAAGCATAGGTATGAGAGTGGTTCTTTCAGTTGCTCATGGCTCTCTTTATGAGCAATCAAAATTTAGTCTTGATGGAAAATAAATGGGATGCAAGATGCTAGCTGCTTAATAGCAAGTTCTACTTCAACTCTCATAAAGTCATGGAGCCCTTGACTTCACACATTTCTTCTTCTCCCTCCCCATTACAAGTTTTGACTATCATTGACCACAACAATGACACATACTCGGTGTTCTTCAGCCCAAAAATCGGCCATGTCCAAGCAAACTAGGTTGACATTGAAGAGGATGAAGGGGCTAGCATGTTGCGAGAGGACTAACAACTACATCAGAACTAGGAGGAAATGATGCCAAAAAAAGTGCACACATTTTTCCTAGTGGAACCCGGACGGTAACTCCATTTTTTGATTCACGAACATTTAGGTTTTCATATTTATGGGTAAGTCAATCATGAATGGTTTCTTAAGTCGAATTGTTAGGGTATGCAAAATTGTTGTGGGATTGTTGGTCTACATGGGAGGGAGCCCGATTATCATAAAAATAATAGTACTAAGTGCCTCAAAAATTACTATTTTTTGATGATTTATAGGACTTTTTCACTATCTTTTTTTTCTCAACATTAACAACTACAAGCTTTCTACATTTTGTATGCAACAATGTATTTTAGTGGTATATTACTATGTTTCTACAAATCAAGTTCAATATACTAGATGTGCAATACACATGGGGTTTCATGATCATCCTGTGCAAAGGGAGTGGGTCATGGAAGGAATGAAATTGTTGAGGTAGAGGTTCACATCAAAGCTATGGCATGCCCACAATCAACATCTAAACAAGTCAAACTATCCATTTTCCAAGAGATGATCCTTGATCTATTAAAGAAAGGGTATCACTCACTAGAAGGGGTATTTAGTGAGTGAGAGTTGAATGAGTTGCTTTAACTTGTCACACACTTAAAAAATAGAAACAAGATTGAACAATGCACTCAAGATGCCAAATGAAGCAATGGATTGTTTTGAAAGCGCTTGAGGAAAAAAGAAACAAGAACACTTTGAAATATAGATAACACAACTTTCTCTCTCTTCCAATACAATCTATTTGCTAAATTAAGTATCTAATTGGATAGATATTGGTTAATATTCAACCTTTTGGTAAAGCTTGCATGCCTTGGTCTTCTCAACTAGAGAATACTTCTTTAGCTCTTATTGCTTAGGTAACTTCTTAGTCTTTTTGTGGTCTATTGATTGCAAACTCAAAGCTTACCATGGAGCCTCCATGTATATTCCATTGTGCTTCAAGGCTGAGCAAGCAAGAAGAGAAGAAGTACAAGAGCAAGAGCAATAAGAAAAAGAGGGTGATGATGATGATGATGATGATGATGATGAGAGACCTTAGAGAGCTCTCAACCACTCATGTGCATGTCCCCACTCTATCCTACCCTCACATTCACATAACCTTAAGACTACACAAGCAAGAGAGCTTGTTTCTATGTAAGGTAGAAAAAATACATTTAGCAAAATGATGTAAATGGTGAATGATAATATCTATGTATAGCTCTCACCCTTGTACATGTGGTCTAAGGTGTTTTCACATGTGTCTAAGCTCATATGTAAACTATTTGGAGGCTTAGGGCCAAGCATTCTAACCTATGTTAGCTACATATAGTTCCATCATCAATATGTAAGGTGTTTTCACATGTGTCTAAGCTCATATGTAAACTATTTGGAGGCTTAGGGCCAAGCATTCTAACCTATGTTAGCTACATATAGTTCCATCATCAATAGGTTACAAGTGAGTTTTTACAAGTAAAGGTATATTGTAGTTAATTTTGGATTTCGGTGGTACTCATAAGGTCTTACTTTTTGTTACAATCCATCAAGGAGAAACAACTAAGTTGTTGTATGTTTTGCACCATAGCTCTTCGGAGGGAGAATAAGTGGGAGAGAGAACACATAGCTCTAAGATGGGAGAATAAGTGGAAGAGAGAACACATTTTCATTCATGTCTGATCATGATCGGATAGATGAACTCATTGGAATCTCCTCTTGGATATTGAAGCAAGCTATTTAGGTTTCCTTTACATTACACATGCAAATATAAGTGTGGTGCAAGGGGGCCCACAATAATATCATTAGCTTCTCTCTCCTTCAAATCCTTTTTATTATCTTATTTCTAATGTTTCATGGCTCCTCTTCATGTCTTGCCTTGTTCTCTCTCTCTCTCTCTCTCTCTCTCTCTCTCTCTCTCTCTCATATATATATATATATAAGCCAACTATAATGCCTTAAAATATTGGCATGCTATAAAAGAACAAAATGTTAGTTATAATAAACATAATGCATATTTTAAACCCCCACATTGGCAAGAATTAGTTATCTAGGACATGAAAATATGATTCAATGCTAAAAGATGGATTGAACCAAACTTTAAGGGAAAATGTGTATGTGTGTGTGTGGATTGTTTCTACCATGTAATGATAGTTTGTCCTACAACTTAAAAACTCTTCTTCTTCTTCTTCTTCTTCTTCTTCTTCTTCTTCCCTCTCTCTCTCTCTCTCTCTCTCTCTCTCTCTCTCTCTCTCTCTCTCTCTCTCTCTCTCTCTCTCTCTCTCTCTCTCTCTCTCTCTCTCTCTCTCTTTGTGACCTTATACAACTCAAGTCTTGCATACTTCCACTATTTACAAATTCCCAATATCAACCTTCAATATAGCTCCATTTTTTAGATTTCTTTATAGGGGGATATAAATGAACACATTTAATTTCCATGTACTTGGTAACATGGTATCAATGCAAAAATCCACTTCTATGATATATGTTTTTACTTATATTATGAAGTTCCATACATCCATTAAATAGGTTAGGACACTATTTGATAAGTAAGATAGGTACCTATAATTTTTAACCTCTATAATAGAACCCATGTTTGCAATAAATAGAATTTTTTAATGTATTCAATCTTGGCTAGCATAATACATCCATGTTCAAGCTTTATTTGTATGATTTGTCTATGCTAATACTTCCTCCTTGTATAGTTTATAGACTCCATGCTCATTATCTCCTAAATATAATAGAAATAATTAAAATGAATGAAAAGGGTTACAAAATATTTACTTACAAAGGAAAAACCAATATGCATGCATAGGTACACATATGTGTTTGCATTGGACAGTCCGCATGTGATATATACATGTGCATGCAAGTAGTAGGAGTATATAGATATGTGAATTTCAAAATGTATAGACTAGTATTAGAACATATCCAAGCTTAGCATCAATAAGAATATGCAATGGATCACATATAGGCCCAAATTTGCAAGTACTAATCCCAGTGAGTTCACATTGGAATATGTAGTATTTTGTGTGTGTGTGTGTGTGATACAAGGGGATTTATTTTCTAGTTGAGTTATAAAAAGTATTTTTACATAGGAGCATAACATGTATAAAAATAGCCTAGAGGGGTTTTACGTAGTGAACCCCTAGGTTACCAATCACTATCCATCAATTTTGGAATCATGGAATTTGAATTACAATGTACCTTGATCTATGAAAGAAAAACAAAGAAACTTTAAAGAGGATGGACACAAGATTCAAAGAGAGAGAGAGAGAGAGAGAGAGAGAGAGAGAGAGAGAGAGAGAGGTAGCTCTATGTATTAGGTTTTGGAGCTTGTTGAACCCTCAAGCTGTTAGTCTACTAGGCTAATGTTGAAGAGAGTTGAAGCCAAAGCTAAATTTTGAAGAGAGAGAGAGAGAGGTAAACACTATATTAGGGATTTTGGGAATTTCCATGTACTTTGGGAACCCCCAATACCTTTATTATTTGATCGCATGGTCAAATCTTATTGTCCTAGTTAAAGGTGGAGTCTAGCCTAAATACTACATAAGCTACCTTCCCAAATTCCACTTTAAAATATGGATCAAGATTTAGCCACTTGGTCAAACATTTATCACTTATTTGAGATTGAGACTTGGGAAATTCTCAAATTCTTTAATATGGTGTTGGTAGCTCTAAACAAACTTTGGAGCTTATTGAGTTTCGTTAAGACACAAAAGATAAGAGTTAGATACTTTTGTGGAAGCTTGAGCTTCATCTTGACATGGACATCAAGCTTGATTGCGGTGGATCTTGAGCTTGAGCTTAAGGTGATGTAGAAAGACAAAGCCTGGCACTAGTAGAAAGGATGATAGAGATTGAAATTTGGAATTTGGCTGGGTTTTGAGTGAGAAAAAATGATAGACTTTTAAAAACAACAAGTTCATCAACTCCTTTTTTACCTTCATTTGTGGGGGGCGGAATTTTTAACTACTTCTAGAGATTGAAACTATTGGGGACCCTTAGGACCAAATAGATACTACTACTTAGTGTGAGTATTTCTTGGGGGATTGAATGTGCATTCCTCCGCTCTTTCTATTGGAACTTATCATTAGTTAGATCTTAACCATGCTAGACCTTTTGGAGTTAACCTTTGTTCCCATGCTTTAAAAAATCATATGAAAACATATACCTTACTACAAGAGTCCAAATAGATCAAGAAACATCCAATTCTTAAAAATTCCAATAAAATGTCAAACTAGGTTTTATGACAAGTCTTGAAAGACTCAAATAATGGGCACTAAATGCCCAACCATTGAATTCAAGATGAGGGGTACTAAGTGTGAGGACTTACATAGCTTGCATTGGTATCTATGAAGAACATTTACCTTCTTTGAGGATAGCATGCATAGCTTGCGTTGATACCTGTGAAAAATATTTGACTTATTAGTTCCTAACATTTTGATATAATGCAATCAAGCCCACAAATGTCAAATCCACAAAAATGACTAATTTGATAACGTGTTTAATTGGATGTTCTTTTAATAACAAGGAGGGAATGATAAGTCTTTTCGAAGAACGTAAGAAGAATAGCTAGAGTAAGACAACAAAGCATACTCGTGATCTCTAGGTAATGAAGTTTGCATTGCATGAGAGAAAGTTAGAATGTAAGCATGAGAGAAAATTAGAATGCAAGCATGTAGTAAGAATGGGCAATGGATACATACGTAGACCGGGGTGCATGCTACGTTACGTGACACTCGGCACAGGCGGCAAACAACATTTGATGATACACTGATCAGTACTGAGGAGGTCGTTCCACTTGGGCCAGCAACGGAAGAGAGCGAACACAGCCCGATCATCAGTCACGCACAGAGAGAGAGAGAGAGAGAGAGAGAGAGAGAGAGAGAAGGCTTGGCGATGAAGGGCTGTGCTCTCTCTCTTCTGCTTCTGGCAAAGTGGATAGCTGGAAATAATACTTCTGTGATGATAACAAAAGAGGAAGGCGCAGTCGAGCCAGAGAGAGAGAGAGAAGGCTTGGCGATGAAGGGCTGTGCTCTCTCTCTTCTGCTTCTGGCAAAGTGGATAGCTGGAAATAATACTTCTGTGATGATAACAAAAGAGGAAGGCTCTCTCTCTTCTGCTTCTGGCAAAGTGGATAGCTGGAAATAATACTTCTGTGATGATAACAAAAGAGGAAGGCGCAGTCGAGCCAGAGAGAGAGAGAGAAGGCTTGGCGATGAAGGGCTGTGCTCTCTCTCTTCTGCTTCTGGCAAAGTGGATAGCTGGTAATAATACTTCTGTGATGATAACAAAAGAGGAAGGCGCAGTCGAGCCAGAGATGGCTGTGATGGAGAAAGGAAGGCGATGCGACGCTTAAATAGAGAGAGAGAGAGAGAGAGAGAGAGAGTGCGCGTGTGTGTGTGCGTGAGGTTGCTTTTACGTAGTAGATAGAAACGTAGAGAGAGAGAGAGAGAGAGAGAGAGAGAGAGAGCGGCTACTTTCACGTAGTAGGAGCACATAAAGAGAGAGAGAGAGAGAGTGTGTGTGTGTAAGTGTGTGTGAGTAGAGAGAGTGTGCGTGTATCTCTGTCTCTCTGTATGTGTGTCTCCATCCGATCGCTGGGGTACATCCACGTGGCCTAGCCCTACCACATCCAGCATTTCGGCTGGATTCCCATGCGCGTGCTTGTCTTTCCTTTCCCCTTTTTCTCTTCGCCTTTTAAAAAATCCTCCTTACGGAAAACTCAGCCCCTCCTTTTTGTTCCACATGAGCATGTTCTTTTTTCCAAAGGAGGACATTCCAGCACCCCATCCAATGGAATCACCCCAAAGTAGCCTCCCAATAAAGAGGAACATGCTCCCCCCCCACACCAATAAACAATGTAATGATACTTTCTCCTTTCCATTAATCATCATAAGCTTCTTCTTATCCACATCTCAAACGATGGTCCAATGGCTACTCATAGCATGCCTCTCCTATAATCTAACATAGCTTTCAAGGTCTATCTCTTCCTGTCTTCATGGAAAACTTCTCCCACTGTTATTGAAACTTCCCAGTTAAATTGACAAGGTTATTTACTTCACCACATGAGACAATGTTCGCTCCTTGCCCTAAGGGAAATACTTGATAAAGATGTAAAGGTAGATATATATTAGCCATGACTGAGCAACATTTTGAGGTATTTGTTCCACTTTTCCAAGTGTACATATGTACTATAGAGCCACATGAGATGCCTCTCTTCCACTTTTCCAAGTGTACATATGTACTATAGAGCCACATGAGATGCCTCTCCTTCACACTCATTACTAGGTGTTTATAATATCCAAACCTATTCTAATGTGAATGCAAATTCTCCTTTTATGCTTAAGGCATTCAATGAAACTTTGTCAAATCTCATTAAATATTTTCCCAAATCTAACTACAATAATAATATGGGTCTTGAAACTTACATGCTAAAATACCCATTCAATATTCTTCATATCTAACCACAGTGTACCAAATCTTGAAGCTTATAACACTAAAATGTTTGAGGACTTGATTCTTAAAACCTTCATTGCAAAGCTTTTGACTCATTTTGAAAGGTGTTCTTTATGTTTTCGACTTGGAAAGGAAAACCCTTATGCAACCCTAATAGCTTTTTACCACTTAAGTCATGTAATCTCTCAATGATGTTGGTACTATGAGGACTAATAGTCACCTATAGGGACCACTTTAGACATTTGAATTCCTCACTAGAAATAGTACAAAATGCATAACAAGAATCTCATGTGTAGATTATAAGGCCAAAATTGCAGCAAAAATAGAAGCACTTGTGAGAATAACACCAAGTTAAGATTTGTGACTCATCACTAGAGTATCACAAAATCATAATTGTAGTATGAATGAATAGAATATTAATAACAATAAGGTTGTAAATTGAATACGTATCATTGTTGATCTCATGATATTGGGTACTTTGTTGGTTAATAAACTTTTAAAAAGGTAGTGTTATATTAGCAATATGACACATGCTAATGTGTTGACCTCATTTGAATGTGTTCCCTTTGGTTGGGAAACTCACTAGAGAAACTCTTGCCCATATATATTGGCAAGCGAAGTTATCTTCATATTCAAGCCCATATTTAAATTATTCAAATATTTTCAAAAATCCCATGACTTATGTATTCCTTTAAATTTTATGAAATTATAAAGGATATGTTGAGATAGAAAAAATATTTGCTTCAAATTTCCTACTTTACACCACTTAATACCAAGTAATTATTTCAAATAGCTTTCAAGTGTATAAACTATTTTTAAAGCTAAACTAATATATTTTTATAAGCATGTAACACTTTTCTATTTCTATGGCCTCGATCTTGTCTTATATACTACATATTCAAAGTAAGTAATTTAATTATTGATTTCCTATCATTTGTGGAGATGTAGCTTGTAGTTATTAAGTTGTCAATTGATACGATTTATACTTAAGGTAGATTAAATCTTTTAAGCACACAAAAAAATAAAAAATACAATATACTTCAATAACATGTTTTATAAAACAATTTTCTTAAAGAGAAAGAGAGAGAAGAAAAAATGAAAGACTTTTGACCGAAGAATGCAATTCGGAAAATATCTCATCGCATGAAACATACTTTAAATTATCAGAGGCCTTCCTCTAAGGTTTATTAGTTCATTTTTGTTGTTCTTATACATAAAAAAGATATCATTTTAAAAGGTAATGAAGCATTTCAACAAGCTTCTCAACTAGGATTGCTCTTCATGGCTTCCTTTTTCCTCCATCCAAATGAGTCATAGAGTTCTCAAATTAACCACATTACTTCATGTCCTCAATGAGTAGATATCACTACTAATTATCATGTTTTATTTGATGGAAACCTTCAAATGGAAAGAAGTGAATGAAAGAAAATAGATGAATTTATATATTACATCAATTATTCTCACTACTATTGATTTGTAATGGTATTCCAAGAATACATTTTGAGAATATCCTCGAGTATTTGGTTGTCATAGCAATGATACTTACACACATAAGTACAGTAAATGCCACTATAATCCTATCCATAGAAAGTAACTATCTAACAATGCATGATTATTAAATAGCAAATCTTTTCATAAAAAGTACATGATTATACAAGTAGCATGCTTATTGCAAATTCTCTAGAAATATATAAAAGGGTCCATCATTGTTAATATACCTATAGCAAAGTCCTCTTCTACACTTTATACATATTATTTTTCCTTAGGATAACATAAGCTAAGGAACATCACATAAGAAAACTCAATTTCCTTAATGTAGTTAAATATTTAGCTATTTACTTTTAGGTCATAAAATTCAATGAACGTACATTAAAAATAATTAAAAATTATTTATTTATGTATTTATTTATGTATTTATTTATGGATATCATATATAACCAAAAAATATATTCAAAACTAAAAATTAAACTTCAATAAAATTTCAAATTAAAATAAAGAAAGAATATACACACATATACATTTTTAAAATTTATTTTGAGACTTAACTTTTTTGAATTGGTTTTTTGTTATTAAATCATTTACTATTGACACATAAGCATTGTCTAGTTAAATAAAAAATGAAACCAAGCCAAATAATAGAATGAACTGCTAATTAGAACTAGTATTGTCAATAAAGTCATAGAAGTAGCTTAAAGTCAGTCAAAACTTTAAAGACAAAAGGTGGCAAGATTTCATGAACTTGATAATATCTTTCATATGCACTATTTGAATGCTATGATCAAGTTTTAATAAGACATTATGATAGGAACTTTGTGATACTCTTTCATATGTTTTGATTAATTTCAAAAGTAGATTTATATAGAAAGTCACAGAAGTGCTATTACTAGATCTTTGCATCATAACTTCAAGTTCTTGATGCCAGGAGGCATATTCCACGGTGGATTCCGTGAGGTTTTACGGTGGATTCCGTAAACTTAGATGACCGGGGCTCATACGCAAAGAGGATTCTTTGTGCGAGAAGTTGATGGGGACGCCTGTCCTTTTCGGGCGTTTCATTAATTTAGTGTGTACATGGGTGATTCCATAGCGGGTGATTCCGCAAAATGCATATTAAATTAATAAACGTTTATGAGTTTAGAGTGCGCACTCGTAATAAATTAAGGTTAGGATTTATTTCTAACCAGTTGATTTATTTATGTAGCTGAAGACTGCTAGGTATTCACTTTTGTCGGTTTAATTGTGTTATTTTACTAACGATTGTGAATGCTTCAGTTGATGTGTAGAGATAGCAGGAGTGGCGGAGGAAAGCATTGGAGTCTAGCGGGTTTCCGATCTTTGGACTATATTTTGATAGGCGCCACGCCTATATTTTGATTATGTCTATAGAGACATCGACTATTTATTATTATTTTGTATGCGCTTATGCGCCTGGATATGTTATTTTTATTTGGACATTGAGATTGGGCGTGCCAGACTCTTTGGGCACCGTCCATTAGCTTTATTTTCCTATTTTTGGTAGAAAGCAAACTCAAAAGCTAAAAGCTTGTATATTTTTGTAATTGGGCTATTTTTGAGCAAAAAGATTGAAAATATATATTAAATACATGCTTTGTGAAGCGCTCACACAAGGCATGGGGGAGATTCAACCCAATTTGTCTCTTGTCTCATGTCGTGCTTGCTTTTACATTGATTTTTGTGCTAAAAAGTAGAGAACTTTGTTCTTGGGGACCTTTGAGGATTCACCACGTGAGCTACCTGCGTCCGATCTGCGCACCAGTGGTATCAGAGCGGAGCAGAGATCAAGGGCTTCCAATCGCTACCAATCTCGGGCGAAGGCGGAGCTCCAGGAACAAACGGCCTCTACAGTCAATCTCGTCGCGAACCGTCGATACAGGCAGACTTCTGGCGATCAAGAACCCCTATTTCTACTGTCAGATCGCGAAGGACCACTCTCTGTCGGCGGAGGACCACTCCCTCAACTCCATGAACAAGTCGTGATGAAACTGTGAGAAAAGCTCTTAATCCTATTAATCAAAAGCTTAATCATAAAGCTAAAGGGTATTAGAGAAGCTTGATTAGCTTCAAATCTTCAAATCGTGGCAAGAGGAGATCATCCCGAAATTTTCGGCGGAAAAAACGGACCCCCCCCCCCTCACGATCAGAAAACGGCGGCCTATTTTCCTCCTTCTTAAGCTTCTTAAGCTTAAGCTTAACTAATTAAGCTTAAGTCCCTCCATACTCTGCAAGTCAGTGAAGGCAGAGAAGTCAAAAAACTCCTGGTCTCGCACTACAGAAGACAAGTTCAGTAAGTCACTTGGAATCAAGTACTGCAAGTCCTGCAAATCGGCTAAGTCCAGCAAGTCAACAATCCTGCAAGTCTGTTAAGTCTGCAACTCTGCAAGTCAGACTAAATCAGAACTGACTAACGCTCGAAACTCCTAGAAGACTTGTTCGTTTGCAAAAACTCAGAACTGGAAAGTTGTTCGCAGCAAGCTGTTTTACCTATCTGCAACTTCGTTGAAGTACTTTCAGCAAACAGAGACAGAAATATTTCAGAATTTCTGAAAATTGAAGAAGAAAATACCCAAAAATACATAGCCTTGTAACCCCAAATTTGAGCTACGCTCATCCCGCTAACTGATTTTGAGTGAGAAAGGTTTGTTGAGTTTTACAGGATGACTACCCCACTTATGGATGATCCTATGGCTGAAGACGACCTACCCGAGCCTACCATGGAACAAAAGCTGGATCTTATTATGTTGCAATTAGACGAAGAGCGAAGAGCTAGGCAAGCCTTGCAAGCGCAATTGACAAAGCTACAAGGAGCGTCCACTGATAAAGAAGAACCCCAAGCTGAAGATTTGATACGCCGTACCATCGACGCCACTCTTGAAGCACAAACCATTCGCAAGGAATCCAAGATAAGTAAACGAAGTTTCAAGTTTCGCACTTTCAATGGCATAAGAGAGGGAAAGACTGTTTTATCATTCATTAGCCAGTTTGATGACTATTTCCATGAGGAAACTTATCCTGAGAAAGATAAAATCAAGTGTGTTACTAATCATTTGATAGATAGAGCTTCACTTTGGTGGACTGTCGTCCGCAAGAGCATAGAATGTCCTGCTACATGGGAAGATTTTAAGAAGAAGTTTATGCAAAATTTCCTTCCACCGCAATTTCATGAGAAGGCAATCAAGCAATGGGATTTACTGCAACAACGCGACCGTGAGCCTATTTCACAGTATACAGAGCGTTTCTGGAATGCACTTCTACAGCTACGCATGCTTGAAGATGTACCAGAGACGACACATAAGCGGAAGTACATGTCTGGACTTCTTGGACATTACTACGCTGAGGTAAATATGTTCAAGCCTGCTACCCTTGAAGATGCCATCTCCTTAGCTCATGACACTGAAGATAAGTTACGTGGAAGAGATCGACGACCACAGCCATTCCAAGCAAACGGTAATTATGGATCTAAACAATTCAATTCCAATTTCAGAAGGTTTAATCCAGGTCGTTTTTCATCACCATCTTTCCGCAAGAATTGGCCTAAACCACCTGCATTACCATCCACTGTCAATCCAAATCCTAAGCCTATCCAACAAGCAAATCCAAATATACCCAGACTCCCAGCCATTGCAAATAATGTGACCAAAGCCAAGCCCATCGTATGCTACAAGTGTCACCAGCCAGGCCATCTCGCAGCAAATTGTCATTCAAAGAAGCCATCAGCACATATCAACTACCTTGGGGCTATGGACGAGGACGAGCATGAGGATATGCCGGATTTCACTGAAGAAGAAGATGATCCTACTACTACTTCCGACACTTTACCAGGTATGCCTACTTTACATTCATTGTTGACTATGAAATGTATGGTGCATGGAAAAGAAAGAATTATATTGCATGATGACGGTAGTACTCATGACTTTATTTCAGCAAAATTGGTAAAGGAATTGAAATTGCATACTGTACCTACGCACTATCGCATAAAAGCTGCATTTTTAGGCACTAGGTACAATGGCACACAAGAAGTTCAAAATTTAGAAATTCAAATTGGTCCATATATTGAAAGAAGAAATTTCTTAGTTGTCCCATTACAGTCTAGCGACATTATTCTAGGAATGCCATGGAGACACCAACATAATCCCAGTATAGATTATTCCACACACACAATGAATATAAATTTTCAAGGAAAATCTATTACATTATTTGGTATGCATGCATCTCATATGTTTCCACTGCTTTCGCATACTCAAGCAAAACGTGCACTACGCAAGAATACTAAATCATATCTCATTTGGGTGAATGAATTGCACGCAAAAGAAACTCATATGCACCCTAGGCATAAGGAATTTCTTGCATATTTTAAGGACTGTTTTGCAGAAGACCTACCACCAGGTTTACCTCCATCACGTCCAGAAGACCATAAAATTGACCTAATACCTGGCACACAACCACCTTGCAAAGCCCCATATAGGCACAATCAAATAGAGCAAAAAGAAATCCAGACTCAAGTAGAAGAATTACTAAATAGAGGTTTAATTCGACCTAGCAGTTCCCCATTCGGTGCACCTGTGCTCTTAGTCAAGAAAAAGAATAATACTTATCGGATGTGTATTGACTACCGAGCATTAAACAAGATCACTGTAAAGAATAGGTATCCTATACCTAGAGTTGATGACCTTATGGACAAACTGCAAGGATCTTCTATATTTAGTAAAATTGACCTTAAATCTGGATATCATCAGGTGAGGTTAGATAGATCCGACATATTTAAGACTGCATTCAGGACACAGTTTGGCCATTACGAATTCTTAGTTATGCCATTCGGATTAACTAATGCACCTGCCACTTTCAGTAGAATGATGAACCGTATTTTTCTAAAATATCAATATTGTGTGATTGTTTTCTTTGATGATATTTTAGTGTTCAGTCAAAGTGAAAAAGAGCATTATGAGCATTTATCATTAGTTTTTCAATTACTGAAAGAAAATCAATTGTTTGCAAATCCTGACAAGAGTGAATTCTTTAAGACAGAAATAGAATATCTAGGTCATATTGTATCAGAAGAAGGAATAAAAGTTGATCCTAAGAAAATTGACGCAATATTGCATTGGCCTATTCCTAAAAATGTACATGAATTACGTTCATTCCTTGGTCTTGCTAGTTTCTATAGGAAGTTTGTACGTAATTTCTCATTACTTGCTTTACCACTGACCAAACTTCTTAAGAAAGGCATTGTTTATCAATGGACTGAAAACCAGCAGAAATCCTTTGATTTACTTAAACGTGCATTGACCAATGCCCCTGTCCTACAATTGCCTGACTTTAACAGACCATTCTTTCTAGTTGTGACTGATGCTAGCGGATCAGGAATAGGAGCCGTGCTAATGCAAGACAACCATCCAATAGCATATTCTAGTTCTAAGCTGAAACCCTCTGAGCTCAAATATTCCACTTATGACAAGGAACTCTTAGCAGTTGTCCAAGCATTGAAACAATGGAAGCATTATTTAATGGGTTCAGAATTCATGATAAAGACTGACCAGCAAAGCATTAGACATCTACTTAGCCAACCCCAAATTTCTGACCGTCATATCAAATGGGCTTCATTCATTCAAAGTTTCCATCCTATCATTCAATACCAACCTGGAAAAGAAAATGTAGTTGCCGATGCATTAAGTAGAAGACCTGCAATTCATAACATTTCTATCATATCTTTTGATTCTTTAATTGCTATGAAAGACACATATCACCAGGATATTACTTTTCATTCTGATTGGCAAAAATTAGTTCAAAATAATTTCATTCCTGTTGATTCATTGTCATATAATGATGGATTCATGTTCTTTGAAAAGAGACTGTGTGTTACTATTCCATTCCGATCTTTTGTTTTGAATGAAATTCATTGTCCCCCATATCAAGGTCATAGAGGTATCATTTCTACATTACGCATGTTAACTGAAGATTTTTATTGGCCGCATATGGATGCAGATGTGTCTAATTTTGTTTCTGAATGTCTGATTTGTCAAAGAATAAAAAGACATCATGGTAAACAGTATGGGTTATTAATGCCTTTATCTATTCCATCTAAACCTTGGGAACATATATCTATGGATTTCATTACTGGCTTACCAAATACTAAATCTAACCATGACATGATTTGGACAATTGTAGATAGATTTAGTAAGCAAGCATATTTCATTGCATGTAAGAAAACTTTAACAGCATCACAAGCAGCACAGTTATTTTTGAAAACTATTTTTACTAACCATGGATTGCCGAAAGTGATTATTTCAGATAGAGATTCTAGATTTTGTAATAATTTCTGGATTACACTGTTTGCAAATCTAGGCACAAAGATTGATTTCTCATCTGCATTTCATCCAGAAACAAATGGACAAACAGAAGCCACAAATAGCACTATTCTAGATCTTTTACGTGCATACACTATCTCTAAACCTCAAACATGGGATACTCATTTACATTTATTACAGTTTGCATATAATAATACACCTCACACATCTACAAAGAAAGCACCTTTTGAAGTTATTTATGGACATAGATTATCTACACCTGTTGCATCTTTGTCTAATAGAATACAAAGTGCCGATGATATTGCTGTTATGCATAACACTATTTTTGATGAGGTCAAGGATATGATTGCTAAAGCCCAACAATCATATACCAAACAAGCCAACAAGAAAAGACAAGCCATGAATTTCAAAGTTGATGATTATGTTTGGCTTAGAATAGAGAAACGTAGACTGCAAAGTGTAGATAGACATCCAGTTGTCAAATTAGCCCCTAGATTCTACGGACCATTTAGAATCATTCATAAGATTAATGACAATGCATTCAAGTTAGAACTGCCATCTCATTGGAAAATTCATAATACCTTTCATATTAGTTTGTTGAGACCATTTAGAGGACAATTACCTATCCACCCTGTCTATGAAAACCCACCTTTACTAGAAGAAGAGACTGAAATCCTTGAACCAGAAGCCATCATAGACACTGATTACATGACCACTAGAACTGGCCGAAGGTACTCTAGATATCTCGTGAAATTTAAGAACCATCCTGTAGAAGAAGCACAATGGATGCACGCTAGAGACCTAAATGCTTTCCCCACTCTGTTAGCTCCACATTGAGCTAATAGCAATTGAGGTCAATTGCTATCCCACCCCGGGGGTATGATGCCAGGAGGCATATTCCACGGTGGATTCCGTGAGGTTTTACGGTGGATTCCGTAAACTTAGATGACCGGGGCTCATACGCAAAGAGGATTCTTTGTGCGAGAAGTTGATGGGGACGCCTGTCCTTTTCGGGCGTTTCATTAATTTAGTGTGTACATGGGTGATTCCATAGCGGGTGATTCCGCAAAATGCATATTAAATTAATAAACGTTTATGAGTTTAGAGTGCGCACTCGTAATAAATTAAGGTTAGGATTTATTTCTAACCAGTTGATTTATTTATGTAGCTGAAGACTGCTAGGTATTCACTTTTGTCGGTTTAATTGTGTTATTTTACTAACGATTGTGAATGCTTCAGTTGATGTGTAGAGATAGCAGGAGTGGCGGAGGAAAGCATTGGAGTCTAGCGGGTTTCCGATCTTTGGACTATATTTTGATAGGCGCCACGCCTATATTTTGATTATGTCTATAGAGACATCGACTATTTATTATTATTTTGTATGCGCTTATGCGCCTGGATATGTTATTTTTATTTGGACATTGAGATTGGGCGTGCCAGACTCTTTGGGCACCGTCCATTAGCTTTATTTTCCTATTTTTGGTAGAAAGCAAACTCAAAAGCTAAAAGCTTGTATATTTTTGTAATTGGGCTATTTTTGAGCAAAAAGATTGAAAATATATATTAAATACATGCTTTGTGAAGCGCTCACACAAGGCATGGGGGAGATTCAACCCAATTTGTCTCTTGTCTCATGTCGTGCTTGCTTTTACATTGATTTTTGTGCTAAAAAGTAGAGAACTTTGTTCTTGGGGACCTTTGAGGATTCACCACGTGAGCTACCTGCGTCCGATCTGCGCACCAGTTCTTTAAAATGTTAATAGTATGTTTCTTCAATAGATGTAGTACCTTTCTATATGTTTTCATTGATCTCTAAGTATTCTTGAGAAAATATCTAGAGCATTCAAAAAAATCTTGAGAAATATATGTACAAAATCTAAAACTCCATAATCTCTATCAATAATGTGTATTCCAAAAATAGAGTTTTTGAATGCAAAAATGCGTTGATGATATGTTTTCAACTCCTATATTATGTAGAGAAGGAATCCATCTCTAAAATAAAGTTTAGGAATTGATGTATGCAAATGGAAATAAATCCTACAAGGATAACTTTAACTTCAATAATATTGTAACCTATATTATTAACAAAACTTGGTTCATTACATTACCAAAATTTATTGTACTTATCAAATTGACTATGATCATCCAACTTCCACTCATCCTTCTCATGATAGAGGAGAAAACCTTTGGCAATACATGGATTTTTTTAAAAAAATCTTACCAACAAGGAGTAGGAGGTGAGGAAAGAACTATGGATAACCACACTACTAGAAATATGTAGTTTTTGCAACAAGGGCACCAAGTGGGCATTACATATGCAACACATATAAACTACACATAAACAATGTAATTGTGTTATGCAATGAATTTGCATCTATTTTTGTGATAGATACTTTCCCTTTCATTTATTCTCTCTCTCTCTCTCTCTCTCTCTCTCTCTCTCTCTCTCTCTCTCTCTCTCTCTCTCTCTCTCTCTCTCTCTCTCTCTCTCTCTCTCTCTCTCTCTCTCCCAACCACATAGTAAACATGATCATGAGGAGTTGTTCTCCCTCTTAGTAGACACCATCACAAGGAGTGCAACAGTTAGTAACAAGTACATATCTATGTCATATCCCTCATAGTTGAAATCATACTCATATGGTTGATTGAACTATCAATTCTTCCCTTTAACAAGCACCAACTCAGAGAGTGTGGAAACTAGTAGGGCATTTCTCTGTCTTATATCCCTCATAATTCAAGTCATACCTATGTGGTTGATTGAACCAAAAAATTGTTTTGATTAATGCTTCCTCAACTCAAAGTTGTCACATTTATCTTGATTTATATATTTAATAAATGTTTAAAGATAGATGTTTTCAATTCTAAGGCATGAGAAAAATGATTTGGCATATGTAAAAGAGATGCATGTATTAGATTTAAGTAGGAACAATTATAGTGGGAGGAGGAGAGGTAGAAGCAATGCTTATGAACTTTGGATGTCACATGATTACAATTTTCTAGCTTGACACTCCTAGAGAACTTTGGGTAATCATCCAATGTATGAGTAGTTGCTTTACCTTCATGCTTCACTAAGACTACCATCAAATAGTAGACCCTCTCCATAGATTTAATGGTATAAATAAAGGTTATTGGTAGGGATCAGGCTCTGAATGATGCATGATATTAAGTTTGTATTGTCTACTATCAAAAGACACGTAGCTTTGCCAGAAAGCTTTAACATTATCATATTCGAATAGAAAGAATACCATGGTGATGTAATCCCAATCATTGCAACAAAGGCAATTCATGCACAATTTACAATAGTGATGCCATATGCACTCATTTCTCTATGGACACACAAAAGTATGAAGAGCTTTTTCCAAAAGAAAATAATAACTATTAATGCATGGAAATGATTGCTAGCATATGGATTCGTTTCTCTATGGACACATAAAAGCATGAAGAGCGTATTCAAAAAGAAAATGGCACTTGTTAATGCATAGAAATGTGAATATCTTATTCAAAAGGAAGATTAAAACTAGTCATTTCTCTTATCCCAACCATGAGAGAGAGAGAGAGGTGGGTGGGTGTGGATGTGGGTTTCAAAATGCCAATTTATCATTTTTAAGAAACATGAATAATTAATGCAATGATGTAACAAGTTGTTTGCAACTACATGAGATGCAAGAACAAATGTAGATTAGTTATGAATACTCTATAGTATAAATTTATATTACTAATAAGCATTTACAATAATAACATTAAGATGATTTCAAGATAAACCAAAAGGGATGTCACTTAGAAGACCAAAGAGCGAATAACACTTAACTTCTTGCCTACTATTTTGTAAGGTCAAGTAGTTTTTATCCATTCTTTACACTACAAGATACAGGCCTCATACCAACATTCAAAGCGACAAAAATGTTCATTAAAAAATTTGCCCCCATCATCCTAAAAAATGTCAATATTAGTGACGTCATAGAACAGTGGCTATAATTTTCGTTATATGAGTTGCTATTTGCGTCGCATATAGCAACGATTTGCGACGCTAATAATGACGCGTGTAATAAATCTACAATGCTAATAGTGACGGTTACATGGAATTTTCTTTTTTGTGGCGGCCATACAAAAGAGTTTCAGTAAAGTGTAGAATGCTCGTCAAAATGAAGGTAAAGTGTACTTGAATCCATAAGACTGATACACGAAATAAATACAAGATCACGTAATGACAGCAACGGTAGAATCATGGCAAGATACAAAGGATAATAATAACATAGTGCATAGAAAATGCCTACATAAATCACATGACCAAAAAAGAAGAGGATGTGCACTCCACGAATCCAAGGGCAAGCTATAGATCCTCGCCATCATCCCGCCACCACAAAGGGGCATCAAACGAACTCTGCAAAAAAAGAAACAACTACACATTAGTCTACCATACAATAATGCATTTTAATTAAAATTAGTGTCTACGGACAAGAAAGATGAGTGACTTACTAGGCCCCCGCTTCCATACAATTGATCGATCAATGCAATGAGACCGTGTCTCTCTACATATCGAGTCTCTAGACTGATGGGATTGGGTTTGTAATGGAGTGCTACAGAGAAAACAAAATACAACTTCTAGAAACTGGACTGTCAGTACAAGGGATATTGCAAAAAAATAAGCAAGCAGAACAAAAGAAAAACTTACAAAGTCCTCTAGATAAGTCTGATGCCTGCCACTCCCAAGATGATGGACCACTCCCATTGCCTCCAAGTCGTACCCTTGCCGCCTTGTGCTACTATCTCCAATGTCCTGGAGAATCTGTAGCCTCCTCCCTAAGTCGGTGCTGTCGTGATGTTATGAGGACACAGTGTGAAAAAGTATGTAATGCATCATCATCTGACTTCTTTATTGATCTAGAGAGTCAATGTGATCTGAGCCATTAGTACTAGTGTGAGTTGCATGGATTATCTGAAAATACTAGATTTTTGGATAATTTTAGACTTTTTTTATATAATTTATTGTAAATATCTAAAAAAGTTAGAAAAAGCTTCTAGATTAGGATGGCATGCAAAAAGCTAGTTGCTTTTTTAACCAATTAGAGGATTTTCACAAGAAGGACATATTGACGAAATCGCGCGCGTCGCGATCGCTGTAAAGGCTGAAAACTACAGATTGAACTAAAAGAAGGAGTGATCAGGAAGATCCGTGAGCAGGTGTCCTGAGGTTTTACTCCCCTTTTGGAGCCAACGGAGCCATCAGATTTGGGTTTCGAGCAGTAGAAAAGGAGTTGTAATTTTTATGCCTGTTTTGTTCTACGAAGAAGCTCCAGGAGATCTAATGCTTGGAGATTGCTTCTGAGTCGTGCAAAGATTCCAGGTTCTTTCAATACATATTGATTCAATTCATTGTCTTCTCTTCTCTTCCATCTCCTATCTCTTCTTCCTTCTACTTCTAATCCCCAGTGGATTCAACCTTTCGACAAAAACCCCTCTGACATTGGTGAACTTGACGTGAAAGGTCATCACAGAAGAAGGAAAGATAAGATGGAAGAACCTTCGAATACAATCTCCAATGATGTTTTGCAACAGTTGGTGCAAATTATGAATATGCTTATGTAGGTGATGCAAGCTTCAGCTCAAACAGAAAGTGTTGTGATGAATGCTTTGCAACATTAGGGGAGTTTTGAGGTCTTGAAAATGCCTTTTAGGATGTGGAGAGAGAGTGCTCTAGACCAATAAGAGAAAAGCCTCCGTAACGGAACTTCTATTTAAAAAAAATTAAAAAATCATTTTATAAAAATATATAAATATGATAATATTACGAATTTGTATTTTTATTATGTATTTTTAGTCTCTTATATTCGTGATTATGACATCTTTTGCATTAATGGCATAGAGTCTCGGCTACTTTTATTTAATGATGTTTCTAGATTAATGATAATGACTGATGTAATCGAAATTCAAATTGGTGAAAAGCATGGCGCTCAGTTTTTTCCCTCCTTTCTTTTATTCCTCTATTATTTTTCCCTCCGTTATGATAGCCTAGTCCTCTCTCTCTCTCTCTCTCTCTCTCTGTGCATGTATCTCTCTCTTCTACCATGGATACAGAAATTCGACCTTCAACAAGGCGTCCAAGCTCCCAAATCACATCCATATCAGTGTTTAACTCATTCCAAACTGATGGAAGATGGATTCCTACTATCATTAGCAAAGGTAGTTGGATCACCATGCAACAAGCAAAACGTGGAAAAAGGCAAAGACATGAGAGCTCGTTTATCTCTGCTTGGAAGGGCAGAATCCGAGATTTTAAGCTTGGAGCAAATAAGAATAGTATCAAAGAGGTACTAGTGTAACATGTGTTCATGCATAGAGAGCTGTGTTTGAAACCTGGATCTTCAAAGCTTCCAATGCATAGACCAAATTGTAAGAATTTGATTCTTAAAGTTTTTCCTTTCTTAAACATGGTTTAGGTTTTTCCGTTATAATATTTGTTTGTCTTGTAGATGTCTATCCCTCTAATCTTGAGGAATGGCAACCAGTGGAATCTATTATTGATGTTATACATGGTTCAATTGGAGAAGAAATGTATAGAGGTAGAAAGAAGATAGAGCTTGCAAAGAATGGAATATTCTTTTATGACCATTCTTATGTTATTCCTATGCGGTGTTGCCAATGGGAATCAATAAAACTCCTTCCTTTGCCAGATTTTTCAAGCTTTGAGTAGCCTTTGCCAAGTCCAGCTACTAGTGAGGGCTATAGATGTAAGATATTTTCTGAGATCCAGAAAGTACTAAAATCTAATATCTCAAGTAGGCTAAGCAAAGTTAATTTATTTATGCCTATTAATATATTTATTGATTTCTTCTCTAATATGGAGATAAGAATAACAAAAACCATGCTTTCAGTGAAGAGACTAACATATGATCATATCATACAATTTGTTGATGAAGGATGGGATACAAGGACAGAAGGAAAAATTATATGTAAGATAGATCAAGACTCTATAGCTTGTAAATATATGATTGCTACTCAAAATTTTATCCTTAGCTTTTACTATAGTCGATGGCATTTTGTTGGTAGTAGTCTAGTTGCTTTAGACCAGAATCTTAATGATTTCAGCAAGGATCCTATTGTGGATCTTGATATTTGGTTCAACGAGGATATTATTGCAATCTTAAAGATCAGAAAATCATGTACGCTACATCAAGTGAGGATGGATTTACAAAATGAAGACATTGAACTACCATGCTCCTTTGTATTCCAACTTGACAAGAAATGAGTAAGTTTTCACATCATATTATATCTACTTAGATGTATATCAAGATCTCACTTTCTAACTAACAAACATTTGTAATTTATTTTTTGCAGATATCGAAAAGGAGAGAAAATAAAATACACTGCAATGGCATTCAAGAAAAGATATCTTTACTATCAATATAAAATACATGTACAAATTTTGTAGCAGATGTCTATCTGCCATCTCTATGAGATATACAAGGGCTGAAGGGCAAATTTCTATATATGAAGGCCTACAAGGCGATATGGCAAAGCTATTTCTTTTTTGGAGAACTATCCTTTCTAGGAGTCCTTTTGCCTTTCTTTGATGTCTTGGGTATAGAAGGTATTGAAGCTGTGGATTTGCCTTCCGTGGTTATAGGCACCGCATCTCCTTCATGGTGCAAATCCCCACCAATCTCTGTTGTTGGTTGTATACAATTGACCATCATATACTTCAAGAGCTTTGCTCTAATGTACCAAACATGCTCAGATGTATAGCAATCCTTCGAAAACTGTCACACATTTATAGAAAAAAGAGTTTTAGTTCATTATTGTTCTTACAATAGACTATATTTTTATCATCAATGGACTATTTGCAATTAATATCTATCTTAAAGTTTAGCATCTTTCATATTACCTTTACATGTTTATCATCATTAAGATAAACAAAGTTAACCATTCTTCTAGCATTTGCAATCACCCTCCAGCCACAAGAATGACTATCATCCTAATGGGGACACTGCAACCACCAACACAAAGTAAAACTATAAAGAGGACGAATGGTAGTTCATAGAATAAACTCATGTTTCAATTATTTTAATGAATAACTTACCGCAACTTGTCTATATTGCATTGTTGCAAGCAAATCAGATGGCATAGGGGGTCTTTTCTCTAGCTCTTCAATTAATCTTTTGGCACCTATGTATATAAAATATATTAAAATTTAGAGTACTTACAAAAAAAAGAATTGAAATATCAAGGAGCCCTTGGATAATATAACTTACAATTTAGCATTTCCATGGCTTCCTTTCATAGAGTTGATTAAAAAGCATTGCTTATCCACAAGGTCTATTGCACTCAAGCTCCAATGAGAACTAAAAGCAATCATATCTCAACAAATTAGTAGGATAAAATCTCAAAAACTCTAATAGAATATTGAATCACTTACTTTTCATTATATGGAATTATAAGCAGCTCCAAAGTATCGAAGTCAATCAAATTGAGCTAGTGCTCAATAAAACTTGCATCAAGCTCATTCCTCATAAAGAATGAGATAGATGGATCAAAAACCTCAATTTTTTGTTGTATATCCAAAGGAAACTCATGCATTATACACCTAGAAAAGGCATAGAAATAGTGAGTATAAACAAGAAAAATCTTATTGCTAAAAAAATATCAAAAAGTATAAGTAATTATGGATGGACATACCTTAGGCCAGCAAGAATAAGACTGTCATTTACTTCTCTTCTTTTATCCTTAAGAATCTGAACACATGCAGCATCAAAGGAGATAACCTCAGTTCTTTTGCCTACGTCACCAGGTAAGAAACAAAACACACTGAATCCTTTTGGATTAGCTGCTTCAAGAAGGGTGGCTAGCTCATTTTCAAAGGACTCTAGTTGCTCTATTTCCCTTTCTTCAACCCTTTGCGTCCTATACTCTCTCCATTTATCTGCTTGTTCCTCTTTAGCCTTCTCCTCTTTTTCATGTTGCCTTGTATCCTTCTCATGGGTGACATCCTCAACCCTGACACCAGAATCATCTTTCTTTCTTCTAGCTGGGGGCACATTAAGGATATTAAATGTCTTCATATCAGTGAGGGGAATTGGCTCAAGGACCTTTGAAAATCTATATCTTAGCCTCCTAAGAATTACCATGTCCTTGTCCATGAGTGTGAGCCTATGAGCATGAGCAACACAAATGTAGGCATCTTGGAAAAACTCAATTAGAAAATCCTCTATGGCTTCTTGTATACAATTAAGAGCTGTTCTTGTCCATCTGAAACTATCCAAACTATATCTGTCACAAATTTCCCTGACAAGCCTCTGAAAAGACAACTTTGGAATTGCATTGTCAAGAGCATTTACTGCCTTCCTAATCTCCCTTAGACACCTGACATTTTGAGAAAACCTTCTCCTTGGCTTTGACTTTCTAGAGAGCTTGTGAGGCTTTGAAGACTAATGAATCTTTGATGCTAAATCCCTAGGATCAATCTTCTCTTTTCTTGTTGTTGCCTTAGTCCTAGCCATCTGCCAAAAAAACATATGTTACTTCTTCTCCAGCATGTAAAGCAAAACGCGAGTCCCAGACAAGAGTTATCTATGCTGCATGGCGTTTTCTCGTATCAGTTGAATTTTTCTCGAGCTGTCTAGTGAAACGCGAGTGTCAAGCAAGGCGCCTCCTTGTAGCTGCTTCTTTTCGCGTTTCACCGGACTTGTTGTCCATTGTGTCCAGTGAAACGCGAATTTAAGCCAGGAAACCTGCTTGAAGTACCTTATTTTCGTGTTTCACCGGACAGCTCATGAATAGCATAAAATTTGACAAAACCAAGAAAAAAGAGCTTTGATCCAAGGAAAGCTTTTAAGATTACTTAAAATATCCACAGAATTAGGAAGGAAATTTGAAGATTTCCTTAAATATCCACAATATTAAGGAATGCTTTCATTGTGGAAAAAATTCTTTGGTAGTGGTCATGAGCTAATAATAACATAAAGGATTAAGGAAAAATATCAAAACAATGTATTGAATGGAGCTTGTTATTGAAAAGCAAGATGCAGAAACCATACCTTCTTTTTAGCTTGTTCTTCACAATCTCAGCCTAAAGATGACAATATGCTTGAAGGTTTGCTTTGTTGGGGAAGCAGTGAGATGCTTGGAGATTGGAAGGAAATGCTTGGAGACTGGAAGGAACACCAAAAACAAAGATGGAGTAGCGAAAAAATGTGATGAAAGGTGAAGGCGGTGAATTTGCATGGACTCAACGTTCTTCACAAAGTGTTAATAACACATGTGTGACGTACTCTCGCTTACCGGAATTTTTTATTTACTTGAAAAAGGGTTATTTAACATACATGTGACGTATTTTTGGAAAAAGAGAATGCGCACGTCTTCTGAGGAGTTTATTACGCTGTGTTAAGTCGGACACGTGTACACGTATTTTTCCATTATTACACAAACTTTTTCATTGGAACCATCACCACATGCTTAACGGTCGATATAAAAGCATTTCAAACCCATTTCTCCGACATTGTCTTCTTCTCTGCCAAAATTTCATCTCGACTTCCCTTCAAGGTCCTTGCATCCTGTGTGGAGAGTAGTTCAACAATCTTTGATATGTAACAATTTTTTTTATTACAAGCATTTTAACAAAATAATTTTGATTAATATAGAAAGAATGTTTTATAACACTTGAACAATTAAAGATGTTATGTGCTTTCTATCTTTCAAAAGCAGCATAGCTTTTCCAAAAATGATTATATCATCAATTTGTGTGTTTTCATAGAATTTATTTATTGTTCATGTTTCTTTTCTTCATTTGCAATTTTTGACCAGTGAAACGCGAGACAATGTCTCTGTTGATGATATTTTGCTTAGTATCGCGTTTCACCGGCCACATATTAGAATAATTTTTGTCTTCAAGCTAGTGTTCGATGAAACGCGATTCCTTCACAGGAATTTGCCTTACACACTTGAATTTTCGCGTTTCACCGGTCAACTAAAAAAATTCTCATTTTTTGATTTTTTTGTCTTGGAAAATCAATGTTGGGGCCTCTTTCCATGATATCATCTTGTTTTATTGGATATTGGTTCTATTGTGTTTTTTTTTTCAAGGATAAATATTTTTCTGGTCAAGATGACAAAGAGGAAGCTATCTCTAGAAGGAATGGATGAGGAGGAGATAATTGAGACATCTGATGATAGGCTCTTTGATTTTTTACACACCACTGGAAATTCTTCCAAGTTTTGCTATATCAGGGAAATTTTCAATGTTCCTTTTGATTTGAAGGAGTTATTGGAGGATCTTGATGATAAACTTAAGGAGTACAGATGTTTTTATGATAGACATGTGCAAGGTTTGGAAGTCAATGGATTTGTTCATTATAGTGATGTCATGGGAGCCACCAATACATCCAGGTCAACTTTGCTCGGCAGGTTCAACCTCATTGATGAGGAATTCAGAAAGAAAGAAACATGTTTCCCTTTCCACAGGTACCAACACCAATGCCTTCTGATCTACAAGGACGTTGGATTTATTGTGTATCTTCAGTACATGGAAAATTCTTCTCCAGATATAGACCAACAGAGAAAGCTAGAGGATATTGCAAATATGGATAAGGAGGTCGAAGAGAAGGAGGAGATGTTCCAAGAAGATGTTGAGAATCAACTTGTCCAAGGTTTTGATGTAGGTTTATTCAAGAGTGACAATATCACAATGGTGGAAGAAAAGGAGATTGAGCCAAGAGCACAGGTTGATGAAGAAGGTCCTCTTGCCTGTGTTCCAACATTTCCCACTTATCTTATCAACAAGAAGAGATATGTGTTGCTAAATGATATTCAACATCTTTTTGATCTTAGAGAAGATTATTGCTTAGCAATCCTTGCAGGTTGGGGCAAAAATGACATGAATTTTATAGGTTATGAACAAGAACCACTAGCAAGTCTTGATGTTGAGGGAGAGAATTTCCAAGATAGCTCTATAGCCTTACATACATGTATTAATCAGATCATAGAATACGAAAAGGGGGGGCTACCTATAGAAGAAGAGTTCTTGCAGGTCCAGAAGAAACTTCATATTGATGATGTAGGGTATGAAGAGAGATTGAAGTCTCCATCAGATGAGAAGCCCAAGAGTTCAATAAATCTTTATGATGATAGTCTTCTTGAAGAAGATGAACACCCTAAGGTATGAAATATAATTTGAAGTTACCCATTGAGTTATGTTAGACTTTATTATGCATCATAGATAAATATCTTATATCTTGTACTGTTGTGGTCTGTTCTATAGATTGAGATTGAAGATCTGGACAACTTTCTTGGAAGGGCCAAGGGCTCTAGGCCAATGAAGCTTGGAAAAAATCAAAGCCTTGGCCATTATATTGGAAACTTAAACAATCAAACAATTGTAATATATCATAGTAGATTGTCAAGCTCTCCAAGTCTACCAATGATGGCTTTGAGAGCTATCTCAAAGGTAATTGGATCTCAAGTTTTCAACAGAGGTTTGGACAAGATCATTTTGGTGGAGAAGGAAGAAGCCATAAGAGTTTTTGGCTTTATGCTTGGATACAGTGGATCTAGAGCTGGATATTTTGGAGTTCTTGGCTCCTATTTGCTCTCTTATGTAGGAGATAGTAAGAATTTGAAGCTTCTTCCAGGCTATCGGAAACAAGAGTTTTTGAAATACAGAGGTCTTATTGAGTGGGATGAAACAAAAGATTCCTCTAGAGGCCCTATCGAGCTACCTGAAACCAAGGACTCCTCTGAAGGCCCTGTTGAGGTGCCTGAAAATAAGGACTCTTCTGCAACACAATCAGACTAGAAGATGCCAAAGATTAAGGGTTTCTTGAAACCCATCTTTTTCCAACTCTTTGTTTGGTTTGTAACCATTCTGTAAATCTTTGCTTTGCGCAATAATTTAAATATCTATCTTTTCTTCTTTGGGTAACAATTTGTATAGTCCTTGCTAAAGATGATGTATTGCTTGATGTGGTTGTATCTTTAAGCTTGAATTTATGCCAAATTTGTCGATAGAACCATTGAAAGACCTCTAATAAACTATTGGCTTTGTGTCTTCCACCTCCATGTCTTGTATGTCTGAAATATTTTGTTCTTGCTTGATAATGTGATTTTTCCATACCTTGGGTTGACCAGATAGATAGAGATCCATATTGTTTAATAAAGTATGGAGCATGGTTGTATAGAATATGCTGCATAGTCAACAAATAAGGAAAGTTATTAAAAAACATTATATGAGTTCGACAATGAAGAAACAAACATATACAAACTTCTTACCATATAGTGAGTAAAGTGTTGATCACCCCAAGCTTCTGTCATCGCCTTTTTGAAAAGGTTCAATTGGTTTTTAAAGTCTTTGAGATCATCATCATTCCATTCAGTCTTATCACAATAAAAAAACACTTTGTCTAGTGTTTCCCAAACTTTAGCTTTTCTATTTCGAGCTTGTCCATTATCAGTGTGATCCTTAACTGCATTATGTAGGGATTTCCACTGATTAAATTTAATAGTTGAGCCACCATTTCTCGAGTTTATCTTGCCAAGTCTCCCATGAAAGCCTAGAAACCTTCTAGCCTTCACTCCACCAATAGATGGTTTTTTTGGGACACAATTACCATCCTTAGACTTTTGAAGGTCTGGTTCAATAACAACATTGCCACCATGCAAACCAATTGCAGAGAGAACTTTTTCAACCTTTGTTATAGCATTTGTTCTAGTTGATAATGGCTTCAACTTCCATGAAAATCCTATATAGAGATGAACAAGCTTTTCGATTATCCTGCAAAGTGCATGAAGTGCACAAATATGGGCATTCACTAAAGGAATGTCCAAGACTGGTTTAAACTGTGGATCCTTATTGTGCCTAGAGGGAGCTCTATTCCAATTGCTTGAGTTTAACTCTACAGCTGATGACATGCAGTATAAGCAAGGAGATCTCGAGTTAGCTCCCTTTGATACATTATACATACATTTGAGTGTCTTTAGGTCACCAACTATGTGCCACTCAATCCTATAGTTCCCTAATCCTTCAACAAATAGCTCTTCTCCTACTTGTTGCCTTTGAATAACATTAGGTATTGATGTTTGATGAAAAACCCAATATAGTATATCAAAATTATCAGTATCTACCTCAAATGCTTCTAGCCACCAGATGTTATATTCAAATTGAACACTAAATGATGTTGAGTGATTGCAATGACTTGACGAAAGTGCTCGATTCATCAAGGTGATAGAGATTCTCTCCAATTTTTTACATTTCAGAATCTCACTTTCATCAAGTTTAATCACAAATCTAGCCACTCCCTGTGCCTCTGCTACTGACAAGTCATAAAATTTGATCATTAAGCATTGTAGGGTGGGCAAGTCAAGGAAAATATTGTTAAACTCATTGAATGTAACCTCCTTTTTCTTGCCCTTGAAGCTAGCCTTGATATGAAAAGGCTCACCTAGAATCTCCATCACTTTGTTATTAACTCTCTGTCTGATAGTCCTAACCACAAATGGTTTCGGAAGTATGCAATTGTGTACATGTCCTTGCTTCATATTTGATTGTAAAAGTTGGAAAAGTTGCATATAAGCATCTCGACTGATACCAATACTATCCAGTGTCTTCTGTACTAACTCAGAATCCAAAGAATGATCCTTCACAAATGACTCCAAGCATTGTTTCTTTGCCTGTTTAAATTTCTTCTTCTCCAAGATATCCTTTGAAACCACTGAAGGAAGAAGATGATAATAAAACTGAGCTGCTTTTAAAGAATCTCTTTCACTTGCATTTGGTTGTAGAAGAGATCTAAGCAAAATTAACATCACAAATCAATGCAAGTAGTTTAAATAAAGCCATATTTAAGATTTTTCAAGTGAAAAAAAATATACATTGCTGCTTGGATTCTTTTAACACAGCCTCCTCCTCCTCGTTTGAGATTCTCAATATTTTTAAGAGCTCTTTGTCAATTTCGAAGGCCTAATAAAGTTTGCTTTTGTTGATAAGCTTTGATACGCTTTTCCATTGAATGAATTTTTTGTTGACAATCCTCTAGCTTCTGCAACAACTCTATATTGTGTTTCATCAAAAGATGATTCTCTAGTCCAAGGATATCCTTTTCTGCAACAAGATTAAGTGTATAACCTAAAAATCCATTGTAGCCATCACCAATAAACCTCATTAATGACGAGCTATTATAGAAAGGAGGAGTGCTATTTCTGCTAGGATCTTTGGGATATAGCTTTCCATCTAACCAAAGATCAATATTCTTGTTTCCTTCAAACCTCAGTATATGTTTCATAGACTCTGTAACCGTGATAGATTTTGTTCTCTTTCTTATCGGTTCATACTCACTGTCCAACTCAATATGAAGATGATAGAGAGGTCTTTTATGAGAGCTACAGAGATCATTAGATGATTGATCCATAGCTGAGTTACAGAGATCATTGGGTGATTGATCCATAGCTAAGGATATGATTAGAAGCAAGAACGAAAACAAAGAAGAGACTAATAAGAAGGAGAAAAAAAGAAGAGAGAAACGATGGAGAAACGATGGAGGGAGGCAATCGAGTATCCACCAAAATTCAAATTGAATATTACTTTTCACTTTAATGAGGAGAGGTAAGATCTTCATTATGACAACCTTGCCAACTTTATGGCGACCTAGATTTCTAGGTTTGATGTGACCACGAGAATATCACAACAATGACTTATTAACGAATTTTGATATTTTAACTTACCAAAATATAAACCTTTTAAAATTTCTATAAAATGATTTTATTTCGTAAATTGTTTTCTCTCTCTAGGATCTCTTACAGGGCATTTTCGAGACCTCAAAACTCCCCTAATGGTAGTTGAGCGTGAGGTGAAGTTATTGAATGGCAAGAATGTATCTGCATATGTACATACCTATGCTCAGAAGATGGAATTCTTTGGAGTGGCTCAATTTGCATGGAGCAAGAATTTTGTACGTGTTACTGTTCATGAACTGAAAGCACAGATTACTGAATTATACTTGCAGGATGCTGACTAGGTAGCCTTCAAGAAGACACTCATGGAAGAATTTTATATTGAGGATACCAGTTTGATTACGTGCAAGAATTTTCACGAGTGGGTTATACAACCCAATAAGGGTCTTGTGGCTATAGAATTGTTAAGAGAATTTGAAAGTCGATTTGAACAGTTGGATCTTGCAGAACAGCAAGCTCTTGCAAGTTAGAAAATTAAATTGTTTCTACAGGCAACTGATCCTGAGCTTTAAGAGAAGCTTGATGATTTACTAGAGGATCAGACTACAGAGACAGGTTTGAAAACAAAGTGGAGACATGTCAAGGAAGCTGTTGCTGCGCTTGTGAATAAGAATAGAAGAAGAGAAAGATTGCATGTCTCTAGCTTGCCCACGGTTACGGGCAAAATAGTTGAAGTATCCAGTAAGCCACCTACTTCTGTGGCTAACCCTATGGTTGTACCTGCTATTGTTCCCTCTATTAGGGAAGATGTCTTGGATGAATTGGTCAAAGGGATGCGGAATCTTCAATTGAAGGTTGCAAAATTGGATGAAAAAGGACAAGAGAAAAGGGGACGGGCAACAGCTCCTAAACTTGGAAAAAGATGTATGTGGTGTGACAGCTTGCAGCATAAGAGAAAGGATTGTGTTGCCTATCAGGAGGCCTTGACACGACAACTCATCTTTTGGAAAGATGGAAAGATCCATGCACAAGAAATGGGATTGCCTCTTGCTTTGAATTTTGGAAAGGGAGGTATGCAGAAGTTATTGGAAGACTTGGTTGTCCGAAATGCTTATGCTGTGGTATATGCTTCTACTTTTGGTTTACAATTGGATAGAATGCATGGCCAAGTGATGGTTGGTCCAAAGGCTGAAATATGGACACATGCTTTACATGCAGATGAAAAGAGAAAGGTTATTGATAGTGAAATGTCTCATGAAAGGCAAGACATTCGTGGCATAACTGGTTGGGAATCACCAGTAGATGCATATTCAGTGTATGCATATTTAGCAAAGGTAAAAAACACGGATGTACTTATGGAAGAAAAACGAAAAAGAGATGAAGATATTGCATGGACATCTAAAAGAATGACAAGAAGAAGTGTGGATTAGCCTAAAGCTGCAAATCATCCACCTCCCGAGCATGTTATGGAAGAGGTCAGTCAGGAGCAAAAATAGGATAACAAACAAGAGGGCAAAAAGAAGAGCAAGCAGCCAGGATATATAGTTGCAATCTGACATTGAGACAGCCACAGATCTTAAGAAGGTTCTTGAAGAACGGATCTTAAACAATCGGGTGGAATTTACCTTGGGAGAGGTGCTTGGCATTGCCAAGCGAGAATTTCGTCATGAGATCATTGACATAATTAAAAGGAAGCGTCAGTTTCTTGGTGATACCACTAGTGCATTGCTACAATTTGAAGAGAAAACTGGTTTGTTGGGTATTCGGGCTGAATACGAGCATGAAGTAAGTACAGGATTGTCTATGCAGGATGCTACTAATCAATGGACAACATGTGGAAAAGAGAAGAAAGTGGCTGAAAATGCATTGTCTTGTAGCAATATGCATGGTGGAGTAAGGCAAATGCAACAATATGGAGAAGAGATTCTAGGATTTATTCCTCGAAGTCACTACACAAGAAATCATTGGGCTAGAGCTACCACTAAAACAGTAGTAAAAATACGGGAGCGTGAAACTCCTTGTGTTGCTTTACTTGACCATGGGTCTGAGATAGATGTCATTGAGCATGGATTGTATGAAAATGGTGTATGGCCTGTAGACACTGATCATGGTTGGTGAATGAGAGCTGCAAATAATTCTTCAGGGGAGCTCTATGATGCATGTCCTAATGTAAAAGTAACGATTGGTAATGTACAAAAAGAGCAACACTTCTTTGTGCAAGATAATTCCTCATATGCAGTGATTTTGGGACAGCCCTATATTACAGGACTGCGTATGGAAACAAAGGTGCTTGATGATGGTTCTACTTATACAAGAGTCAGAAGCAAAGATGGGAGGAAAGCAGTCCAATTTCTTATTTTTTGTGTTAATCATCCTAGAAATCGTGATACGCTTCGAGAGTCTCCTTTGGTTCCAAATGCAAGGGAATTCAAAGACTAAGATTTTCATTAAGCACTACTATAATGCGGGGCTATAGTAGTGCTGTTCAGAGGGTGTACTCGCCTCTTGATGAAATGAAGCATGTATTTACTATTGGTAATTCTCATTTTACAGCAAACAGTTCATGTTGGTTTAAGCCTATGGAAGCTATGTGTAGGGCTGAACGCATATCTATGAAATGGGCTACTAAGAAACTGAGAGCATTGGGGTTGTTAATTGAAAATGATGGCATTTCAGGCATCTTTTATGGGCTGAATATTAATGACACTATGTGTGAAATTTCAGCAAGTATACATGCAGAACATGAGGCTGAAAACAGAGTGTTGTCAGTATATTCTTTGGATATGTATGATGTTATAGCATTGTTTGCTTAGCAGGAAGGATTACAATGGGTTGAAGCACTTGTGGAGACAAAGTACAAGACAGTTGACAAAAAGGTGAAACCAATTGCTTTGCCACTTCCACCAGAGAGTGAGGGTATGTATGAAAAAGTGTCAAGGCAGCCAAGCTTACGGGATCCTAAAGATATAGGTCATCAGTTTACATCTGAAACATTACAGGAATTGAAAGTTGGTATAGAAGGGTTTCTTTTGCCTACTGAGAGAGACTATTTTATGCGGATGTTGGCTACACATGGGAAGGCATTTGCATTTCAGCCAAGTAAAATAGGTTGTGTGGATCTAAATGTTGTCTCTCCTATTGTCATATTTACTATGCCACATGTAGCATGGAACTTGAGTCCTATTCCAGTGTCTAAAGCTTACTTGCCAAAGCTGATGGATTTGCTAAATGAGAAGATTTGCATGAAGATCTTGGAGCCTTCTTCAGCCCCGTACTCAAATTGTTGGTTTACTGTGCCCAAAAAGAATGGGGCTTTGAGATTTATTCAAGACATGCAACCAGTCAATAAAGTGACCATAAGAAATATGGGTGCAGGTCCTATGGTTGATGAATTTGCAGAGGCTTTTGCAGGCAGAGCAATCTATTCTTTGGGTGATCTTTAATTGGGTTATGATCAGTTTCAGCTTGTAATTGAAAGCAGGGATATCAAAACCATGAAGACTCCTTTGGGGTTAGTACGGATGTGTACTCTCCCACAAGGTGCAACAAACTCAGTGGTACACATGACAAATGCTATGAATAGGGTACTCATGGATTTTATACCACAATTGACTATGCCCTTCTTGGATGATGTTCCAATCAAAGGGTGTGTAGTGGATGAAAAGAATGAAGAGATGGATGCTCATGGATGTAGATAGTTTGTTGCAGACCATATTGTGGATTGTGAGAGTATTTTGACACGTCTAGAAGAGGAGCATTTAAGTCTTTCTAGAAAAAATTCTGTCTTTGGAGTTGAAGAGGTTTTGATTGTTGGGCATATGTGTGGGCCTTATGGGCAAAAACCATCACAAGCAAAAATAGATGGGATTGATAGAATGCAAGATGTATGCACAAATGTATCAGAGGTGCGTAGATTCTTGGGTGCATCTGTGTTCTATTTGATATGGATTCCTCACTTTGCACATGTAGCCGATGCTCTTTATCAACTTCTAAGGAAAGGTCAGAAATTTCATTGGGAAAGGAAGCATAAGAAAGCAATGAAGAAATTGAAGCAACTCTTAAAATCTGATCCTACATTGAGAAAGGTTGACTATTCACATGGAAAGCCTATCATTATTACTGTTGATACAAGCCCAATTGGGCTTGGATGGGAAATTGGGCAAGATGATGAGGAAGGACAAAGATATGCAATTTGCTTTGGTGCTAAAGTATTGACTGAACCACAGAGAATACATCCACATGTTAAAACATAATTATGGGGAATTGTTATAGCCTTTAAATATAATAAGGATATTTTATGGGTGCTCATGTAGTCATTGAGACTGATTGTTTGCTGGTATTGGGTATGATTACTAGTTGTGCTACCTCGGACATTGCTATGCTCCGGTGGATTGCATGCATCAAATCTTTGAACCCTGAATTTCAGCATATTGCAGGAAGAGATAACCCAGTGGGCTGACATGTTATCTCGAGCACGCTATGAGAATGAAGATGGGATGATGGATGAGGAGGAAGAAGATGACTTTCTTATGGCTGAAAATGATGTTGCAAGAGTGAATTTAGCAATGCAAGATATTGCTATAGCATTAACAGAAGCTTGGACAACAAAGAGAAGACACTTTATATGTTTTGCATCTTGTGTAGAAGTGTTTCTGGAAGACAAATGTGCAGGAGAGTGTCTGAGAATTGGTGAATATCTCAGTACATTAACAAAGAGAGATGAATGGTCAGATGAGGAGTTTAAGAAGATCAAGAGGAAAGCCTATGGATTTTTCTTAAAAGATGGATACTTATGGAAACATGCTAAAAATAAATAGGGTATGTCATTGCGAGTTTTGGGTAATAGAGCTTCACAAGTAACTGTTATGCAAAAATTTCATGAAAGCTTATGGGCTAATCATGGAGATGTTTGGGGTACTTTAACAAATATCAAAGAAAGATATCGGTGGCAGGGTATGTATAAGGATGTTGCTTACTTTGTGGAAACATGTTTGACATTTCAAATGTATTCAACTGTGAGACATCGGGATGGATTGCAAGCCACATATCCATTATCTCTTCATTTTAAGTGGGTGGTGGATCTGGTAACAATGCTTACAGGTCTTTGGCAAATGAGGTATCTTGTGCTTGCTCATGAAGACTTGACTAATCAAGTGGAAGGGAGAGCTCTACGTACTAAGACGACAAATGATGTATGTACTTTTCTCTTAGAAGAGATCTTTTGTCGATATGGCTGTGTGGGAAAAATTACAATAGATAGGGGTGAGCTAGATGCAGATGAGGCTCATGATTTCTTTACACGGTTTGGGATAAAGCTTGCTTTAACATCAGCTTATAACCCTAAAGGAAATGGAAAAAGTGAAAGAGGTCATCCACCTATTATGAAGGCATTGGCAAAAGCATGTGGAGAGAAGGTAAAAGAGTGGCCATGATTGCTCCCTTATGCTTTGTGGGCTGACAGAACAACTCGTAGTGATGTTATAGGATATATGCCTGCAAAATTGATGTATGGTCGAAAACCTATCATGCCGATAGAAGAGATGATAGTCACATGGAGTGTGTTACCTTGGGAGGAGGAGTTGAATCGAGAGGAGTTGTTGGCCTTAAGCATTAGACAGTTGGAAAGAAAGTGAGAAGACATAGAGACAGCAACTACAAAGTTAAGGGTAGCAAGGATACAGAACAAGAAACGGTTTGACAAAAGACATAGACTGAGACCAAGAACCATACAAGATGGGGATTGGGTATTGGTTTATGATAGCAGTTTAGATAACTAGCATAGTGCCATGTGTAAAGTTTCCAAAAGATGGTTTGGACCCTATGTGGTAAGACAGGTGTTGGATAATGCTACTTATGCATTAAATGAGCTGGAGCCATCAAACTTTTGGTAGCAGGAAAAAGAATCAAATTATTCAAAAGGCGGGAATCTACTACCTATGAGTTGCCATAATTGGAAGAAAATAGTGGTCATGATACAGGGGCCAGCTAGGAAGATAGGGGCCAGCCAGGAAGATATGGAAGATGAAGAAGTAAAGGATATGGTTGCAGAGGATGAGGAGGACCCAGAATCTGGTGACAACTAGGATTTTGGCACATATCGGAGGATGTGCAGGTTGAGAGGGGGTGGATGTCGTGATTTTATGAGGACACAGTGTGAAAATTTATGGAATGCATCATCATCTGACTTCTTTATTGATCTAGAGAGTCAATGTGATATGAGCCATTAGTACTAGTGTGAATTGCATGGATTATGCAAAAATACTAGATTTTTGGATAATTTTGGACTATTTTTGATATTACTTATTGTAAAAATCCAAAAATTAAGAGAAAGCTTCTAGATTAGAATAGCATGCAAAAAGCTAGTTGCTTTTTCAACCTATTAGAGGATTTTCACAAGAAGGACAGATTGACGAAATCATGCGCGTCGCCATCGCTGTAAACAGTTGAAAACTGCAGATTGAACTGAAAGAAGATGGAGTGATCAAGGAGATCCGTGAGCAGGTGTCTTGCAGTTTTACCCCCCTTTCGGAGCCAACGGAGCCATCAAATTTGGGTTCCAAGCAGCAGAGAAGGAGTTGTAATTTTTATGCACGTTTTGTTCTACGAAGAAGCTCCATGAGATCTAATGCGTGGAGATTGCTTCTGAATAGTGCGAAGATTCTAGGTTCTTTCAATACATATTGATTCAATTCATTGTGATTTATTTTCGTAGTGTTTACCACTTGGGTATTCTCTATCTTCTCTTCCATCTCATATCTCTTCTTCCTTCTACTTCTGATCCTCGGTGGATTCGACCTTTTGAAAAAAACCCCTCTGATAGTGCTAGTCATATACGTCTAGCCACTCGGGCTTTGAGGCCCCACTCTTAAGTGCCTCGCATATATCTGATCATCTGTGTTCTCTCCCACCTGCGACTACGCTCCTGGGCATACCCAAGAGAGCCCTGCACATCTAGTGTACATACGGGGGTAGTATCTCTCAGAGGAGCACCCATAGGGATGCCACTTGTGGACAGTTGAGCAAAGGCTGGAGTGACTGGAGTAGACATCCCCACAGGTGTGACAAATCCCATAGGTGACACAACTCTAGTAGAATGATGAGACGAAGACACACTGCGTCAGTACCTCCACAACAACCACTTGAGCCACACTCTCTCAAACCTGCATGAGAGCGAGGAGCAGCACCTATATCCCGAGCCCGACCGTGGGCTCATTGCATCCACATCTCCACAACATCCCCCAGAACCACTCCCTCCGTCCGAAGCATCAACCTCGTCTACTAGGAATCAAAGCATCGGAGTGCACCAAAGTAGATCTAACAGAATGGCCTGATGGTGTTCGAGATAGCTCTTGGTCCGCCATAACTCTGAATCAAGCCATCTGATCTAGAGACATACATGTGAAGATCTCTTGTAGTTCCTTGTCACTCATCCCTCGACTCATCGTATGGATCCAAATATCCACAAAGGTCACCTGCACAGACAAAAATTGATGTTAGCATAATCAATATAAATCAAGCAAAGCACAGTAATATAAATCTTTTAAAAATAATCTTACTTAAAACACATATCTTATGTACCCTTATAAGCAATTCATCAACGAATTGAGTAGGTGGATGCTCCAAGTATGAAGTATCTTATAGTCCCATGTCAATCTCTTAACACAACTTCGCATACACTGAAAGGTCGATAGAGAGGTCACAAAAAAAGGATGATTCCACCTCGTTCACAAAGAATTCTTGGACTCCTGTATTTCCATCATTGTTACCCAATTCTGGCTCTTCTACATGCTCCAAGCTTTTGATGGCCTCCACACCTTGCAATATTGACCCCTCTATTTGCAAACTATCCTCATCTACGTTGGGAACATTACTTTTATCATATACTCTCATACTTCGGGGAGCTGAAGGTACAACATAACACCATCGAGGTTGTCAGGGTTTGGATAGAAAATTATCTGTTTAAAATCATGTATAAGAGAGATTTAACTTTTGTGACATGTACTATGTCATAATAAAATTTAAAAAAATATGAGTTCATGCACCTGTTCACAATGGATCGGCAATACGAACATATCGCACAAATCCGTCCATCTCTTTTTGGAATCTATTTCAAGAAATCTAGATGGACCTCGTCGAACTGTTGCCCTAGTCCCTTCAAGTACCACTTTGACCCACTGCACTCAAATAGGAACATGGAGAAGCTATGGTAATCCACCATGATAATACTTTACAAGTTTCCAAAATACTCCATCTCATCTATAATGGTGTTTGGAGATCCATTGCTCGTCATTGGCTCTCTTGCTCAAACTTTGCCATGATACCACAATCTCTTGTGGAGCATATTTTGTCATACGCTCCATGCGAAAATGTTGTCCGTACCTTCACGCTACACTGTATATTTTATACTATATATTGAAACAGTTAATTAGTTATCACATATAAAATCTAGATATGACAAATCCTAAACACGTTGTCACCTTTGGACTATATCCCCTCGAGAATTCTCACTCCTCACTTGAGATCTCCACCCCTTCGTGAGACGTTGCGGTCAAAGTTCCATGCAACCATCGCGTTGACAAACCGCAGCATCTCCTCCATGCCCTAAGGATATCAAATCGATTGATGGCATGTAATATGTTGAAAATCAGATCGTGCTTCTTCTCGATCTTTCCCGGATTGCTCGTATCTAGCAAGCCACACCTCTATGGAGAAATGGCGCAATATACAAAAATGATTTACTCTCTCCTCCATTGTAGCATCTCTCCTTTTTTCTACCCCATTTTCAACCACCACATCTTCAATCAATCTATCATCATCCTTCAGTGACTATAGCATACTATTGTCTGAATCCACTGTTGGTAGCCATTGTGAAATATGCACTAACGCCTCAGACACCAACCAACCTTTAGCCATACTACCTTCTAGCCAAGCTCGTTGTCGCACAAAGCCTTTCAAGATTTTCATGAAGCACTCCAAGAAGAACATACATCGTGTATGAATTGGTCCTGCAATCTCCACTTCCTCTACAAGATGTACCAGGAGTTGGGTTTTTATCATGGGCATAGTGGTGGGCAAGTACTTCTCAAGAGACAGACAGAGTCTCCACTACTCTCCACCTCTTGCGGATTCAATAGAGGATGTCTTTATCTCCTTCAATGAGATTCATTGCACTAAATTTCACAACCTGTAAATCACACCGCGTATTTTTGGAGTAAGGCATCCTGCGATCACGATCAGTAGTACAAACTACCACAAATGAAAAAGTATTACGAACAATGACTAGACTCTAAGTAGCGAAGTATGCATGCTACTTGCAATACATTCATAGTACAAACCTAACATATCTTATGCCAATCATGGGATTTTCGTCCTGATAATTGGTCATCTTTAGAAAACATGGACCTGAGAGAACGCATCATACCCATCGGATTGCAGATAGACTTGATAATTTGCTTCCCAATGCACTCTTCTTTAGTGTGGACAAAACCCAAGGAGCGTGAGGTAGCTGTAAGCGACCATCAACACTCGACTGCAACCAAAGTGCCTCCATCTTTCCTACCTCCTTCAAATCCATTCATGCCTTTGTAGTGTCTCTTTCCTATTATGTGTTCCCATAGTAAGCTGCCCACATTCTTGAAAATATGCATGGGATCCAACAAGTGGTTGATCTGTAAGTGGGTCTAATACAACAACTTGTAGAAAATAGAGAACCGTCGCATTCCGTTTGGATGTGACTCCGTATAGACCATTTTCAGCTAATACCAGCTTTGGGCATTCATTCATCTTGAAGGTCGTCCAAGAAAACCTTCCCTCAGTTCATGACCCTCTGGCGAGAAAGTGGCATGTCCTTGATAAACCATCTTCTTCATGGTTTGCAACCTTCGGGAGTCTAACTATGGCCCACACAATGGACATGCATGATAACCTCAGGTAACCAAACCTATCCCAACACCTCTATCCAGTGAATACAAACTTGAACAAGCTATGATAGATACTACCAATGAGAATGACAGCCTACTTACCTGAGCACTCCCCGAATCCTGGAAAGTTATGCATGGCCCACATGAGAATGGCTCGTATATTGGCGAACCGTCGACCATCGCGCTTGCTCATATCTTCCATGGTGACCCCCTCCTCCCACAAAATCTTAAGGTCATCGACTAACAGAGGAAGATACATGTCCATATTCTTGACTTTGTAGCAGCTAGGAATGAGCAAGCTAAGGATGAGGTGTCCTTTCTTTGTAGAAAGCCATGGAGGGATGTTGTAATTAACAAGGACTATAGGCCACACACTGTAAGAAGTTAAGTGCAGACCGAATGGGTTCACACCATCCATAGCAAGATCGAGCTAAAGATTCCTTGGCTCTCCGGTAGGTAGAGCCAATGTGACTCCATGTGCATGAATCTGTTGTTATTCGTTGGACTCCATCTATGGATCTATTCTGTGCCTCAAGGGGGGGGGGGGGGGGAAGGGGGGGGGGAGGGGGGTTTCACTCATGAATATATGTATATATAACATGAGTTCAAAATAAGGGGTTTTTAAAATACAATTTCTATAAATTCTTTACATAGAAAAGGTGTCATATAAAGGGGTTACTTACAGATTGAATAGAAAGGGTTTTGTTAATTCAAGAAAAATTCATAGATTAGGATATTTATAAATAGGCCATGAAAGCACGTTATATAGAGAATATATATATAGTGAACCCCCCAAGTTCTACGCATGCCACATTGTCAAGGTCGTCATGCTGGACATGTAATGTATACGAGGGATAAGTGGAAAGTGTCTAAGAACTTTTTGAGGGATGGTTTGCCCTTGCAAGTCCTATCGATACATGTGAGCACCATACTTTGGACATGTCTCCATATTCTCATATTCTCCTCAAAATAGTACGCAGTCATTGATACATGCATGGATGTTGTTGTAGTCCATGCCAAGCTTTCGTGAAACATATCGTGTATCATCACAAGACTCAGGCATGGTATATTTGCAAGTGGTAATGTATGATACTTTAGTAACCTGAAAAGAAATCATAAAACACCTTGAAAAAGCACAATTGGTTTTTATGATGGTGCCGAAAAGAAATCAACGAAGCATATGTAGAAGGTACTTGAATAACTCGGTCACACTCGCATCGCTCCATCCATATTTTGCTTGCATACTTACACATATTACTACTACTAGTACTCGCCTTCCTGAAGCATTGAACACACCCAAGGTGCACCTTTAACAAAACCCCTCTCTCTCTCTCTCTACTACTACCACTACTACTACTAGTACTCGCCTTCTCGAACACACCAAAGGTTCACCTTAAACAAAACCTCTGTCTCTCTCTCTCTCTCTCTACTACTACTACTACTACTACTACTACTCACCTTCTCAAAGTGTTGAACACACCCAAGGTGCACCTTTAACAAAACATCTCTTTCTCTCTCTCTCACTCTTCTTCTTCTTCTACTACTACTACTACTACTACTACTACTATTACTACTACTACTACTACTACTACTAAGAAGGAAAGAAGAAATTAAAGAACAAGATCTTACCCTCTCTTTGTTTTTTATCAATTTATTCTCCTCTCTCCCTCCCTCTCTCTCTCTCTTTTTCTTTCTTTATTATGTTTCATGTTTATTCCCTCTTTCTCTTGTTCTTTCTTTCTTTTTTTCTCTCTCTCTCCCTCTCTCATTTTCTCTCTTTTTCTCTCAGTACACATCATTTTTAACAAAAACTAACAAAAGAAAATGAGAAAAAAAAACAAACTAAGAGGGAGCAATGCACTCACTACAAAGGCCCCAGGATGGATTCGGTGGCTCCTCTTCGCGACGGAGCTCCTCTTTGCCCTTTGTGCACTTCCTCCTCTTCTTTGCAAACGGCAGTGGCGGCAGCGATGGTTAGAAGCTCTCATTCTCCCTCTTTCTCTCTTTCTCTCCCTCTCCCTCCCAAACACACAATGTAGTTCGCTCCCTCTTTTACTCTTTTGCGCAAAATGTCGCGCTCGGGTTTTGGCTCGCTTTTTTCTGTCTGAGTACCGTTGCTATTTGCGTTACATTTGCAACGCAAATAGCGACGCCACTAATTTGCATAAAAAATGGCAGTCGTTATTCCCCTATATCCTTGTAGTATTAAAGGCTATTAAAATATCATAATATATTCTATATATACATTTCCCTCAACACTATGATCTATGTTCAACTCTTCAAAAATCATGCTTTTCCTACTAAAATTTTAACCCTATTTCAATCAAATTCCAACAAACATAATAATAGTGATTGCAAGAAGAAGTATAAAATGGACAGAGAGAGAAAGAGAGAGAGAGAGAGAGAGAGAGAGAGAGAGAGAGAGAGTGTGTGTGTGTGTGTGTGTGAGTGAGAGAGAGAGAGAGTGTGTGTGTGTGTGTGAGTGAGTGAGTGCATGCATGCGTGCGCGCATGCATGTGTGTGTGAATCATATTGTAGCTTCACCCCCATCTCTTTGTCTTGCAAAGTAGAATCTACTATAACTAGCTTGAATTTTATTATTGATATAATTAGCCTATTAGCTCATTTGCAAGATGTGGAAGACATAAGACCATATGCAAGTTAAAGTGTGAGAAGAAAAAAGTCCCTAGAGCCAAGCTAGATAATTAGATCTACCATGCACATGAGTAGAGGTTGCTTGGAAATTACTTACACCTTTTCCGCATCCTCTCCCCTCTTCTTAAAGACAATAGAAGGATATTATATGAAGAAATACACCCAAACCCACATCTCATAGAAATTACTTACACCTTTTCCACATCCTCTCTCCTCTTCTTAAAGACAATAGAAGGATATTATATCAAGAAATACCCCCAAACCCACATCTCATAGCAAGACACAATAAAAAATATTACCAAAACATAGGAGCCTAACTCACATCAAAATATAGAGAGCCACCTTTGGCCACCACCTCTAGCCACATGCTATGAAGTGTGTGCCATCGTGCTTGCATGTTGCTTCCTTGCCTACATAACACCACCTACCTTTACCAACATGTTACTCCTTATTTCTTGTCTATCTTGCCTATATGCAATTTTCTGCTACCTTTATGCCTACTTTATACCACCTTTATGTCTTGTCCCGATCACCTATCAACATTAAAAATTCTAAAAGGATGTGTATTTTAGTATAAATTAAGATTAATTTTATTGTTGTCCATGATGAGTGTCTTTCTCAAGATTAAGTTATTGTATTTTTCCCAATACTTTGTGAATTGTTGAACTCGTAAGTACCATCAATACTAGATCTCATCTCACAAAGATATTATTTTCGTAAGGCCTAGCCAATTATACTTTTTTCGTGGGGCATTTTCTAGATTGGCACAATACTATCCATTGCTAGAGGTAGGTTGTTGATGATGGTACAAAGACTACTACTTATGGGTAGGTTGTTGATGATGGTACAAAGGTAGGGCTTCACACATGAGGAGATCAATGAGGATATGTAGAGCTACATGATGCTCTCCAAAGATGCACTAAAGGCTACTATTGAGAGGTTGTCCATCTAGGTATTGTTAGACTATCTAGGAGAGGGTACCTCAACAAATCCCTCCTTGACTATAAGGTGACCCTCTTTGTTCCTCTACAATCTTTCAAACCTCTTTGACATTAGCTCTACACGTGCCTCTTTGCACCTCATGGTTATTAAGGTTTGGCTCATGTCACTCAAGATGAGGGACCGAGGTAAGATTTCTCAATATATAGTAGACATGGTTTTGTGCTAATTGAATTGTATGTTATGCTTAAAGATGCTCTCTACATTAATTATTATCTTATCTATGTGAAACAATGAGGGCCCAATACATAGATGGAGTAATAGTTTTGTTCATATGAAGCAATGAGAGCCCAATACATAGATGAATGAGTATTAGTTCTCAATCTTCTACAGCATGAGTTGCTATAGAAGTTGCATCCTCTCTATCTAGTCTAATGTTGCCTCTTATGCTAGTGCCTCAAGGAGGGAGAGCATCTTCCCTTCTAGGTACTCTTCTAGGTTATAAAGTATAGTTTATTTTAATCATGCATATGTTTTGAAATTTTTTCTTACATTTCTTTTTTATACGTTTGATTTCCTAAATTATTCTCTAAGTCACACTATAGGGGTATATATGGAGATATTTATGGTACTTATCATGATGGTTGCATCATTATGCTTGGAGGAGGATTGATTTCTTTTCAATGGATTCATGACATCATCGACTATACATGCTACATGTTCATCTAGATAGCACGTAAGTATTAATCCAAGCTTATTGGAATAGCATGAATCTAATTCTTGTGCTAACTTTGCTTGTGTCACTGTAAGAAAATATAAAGATTAGGAATCAATGTCAAAATTTTTTACCATTGCACAATTAGAGTAGGAGGTTTGAGCCATAAGTGAGTCCTAAGCAACGCGACTCTCCTACTACAGTAGAAATGAAAACATGTACATTATGTTCACATTCATTAACTCTTGGTTTCTTGAGTTCAATTGATCAATGAAAGTCAAGGAAGAGGGAGCTTGGAGAAAACATAGAATGTAGGATCATGATTAAGGCACAATAACTTGAAGAAGAACGCAATAAACATTAAAATGTGCATAATAGATATAGAGAAGATTGAGAAATCTTAAAATTCACATGTAGATCTGATTTATAGGGTAGTGAACATAAACTTACAATACACACACTATTTAATGTAATATAGAGAATAAATTACACAAATACCCTGAGAGTTAAAGAACTCTTGCATAGCAGAGACAATAGATTATCCCTCAAGGTCGAGACCTCTTATGATATTTCTTAATGGGAGTGCATCCTCAATAGCAACACGATAAATGAGGAGAAGATTATAGCAAGGTCCTCACCATTTGATAAGTTATTGCTAGTACAACATTTGAAAGAACAAGAAGAAGTTGCCGATGTTATAGGTGATGGGACCAACGGTGCACCAGCTCTTCACGAAGTAGATATTGGGCTTGTAATGGGTATTCCCGGCATGAAGGTAGCAAGATTGAGTGCAGATGTAATAATATTGGATGACAAATTCACAACTATAGTAAATGTTGCAAAATGGGGTCGCAAAGCTAATGTTAGTCGTGCTTTTTTGGAGAGACTAGTATTTTTGTGATGAGGAGGAGAAAAGCTAGGGATGATGGAAGAATAGAAAAGCCTTACGCTACTGTTGACAAGCAAGAAGACGGCATGGCAATGGTGAGGAAGAAGATGATGGTGATGATGGTGAGGAAGAAGACGACGCAGTTGCTGCTGGCTTGTTGTTTGGACCAATCGCCTCTTTATTGATATCTTCACGCAAAGCAGCAGACAAGAAGCTGCTCATGGTCTCTTTTTGCCCTCGGATGAAACCAAAATGATTCCATAGCTTGACCCCGTATTCTGTGCAGTCGCCCTCATTGCCATGATTGCCATCTTGCAGCCACCAAGTAGTGATCAACATGGGCTCTGAAGAAGGCTAAAGTAGTCACTCACTGTGGCTTCATACCGCTAATAATCATAATTGCCATGAACATGGAGCCGAAGCCTCATATCTTACAACTACTGAAATGCAGTCATAGTCTAGGGAAGATCTAGAAGTGCAAAAACAACGTGCTGATCATGGCAAGTGCTCCTGCAGACCAAAACCAACAACATTGTGTATAGCAGGACTACAATATCATAAAAAGCATAGATTGAAGGAGTGGGGAACGAAATCAAGTGCTGGTGCTGCAATATTTAAAGCTGATAATCATGTCTTCTATTCAAGGAGTAGCATCACTCATGAGGATATCCAAGGGTATCAGAGCAAGAGGCGAAGCATTTATTAAAGGAGGTGAAAGGAGTCAGCTAGAGCCTATACATGACCTTAGAATTGTACTCCATGACTACTCCAGTTCATTTGCAAGCTTGTCAACCTATGATGTTCTATAGTGAATTTTGATTGGAGTTGCAACGTGGGAGAGGGCTTACAGATCTCCAAGACCTTGAGGAATTGTTTAGTAGCTTGTACTTGTCTCCTAGGAACTAATCTTGATCTATCATCTTTGAACACCTCATTGTGTCAAGCCATAGAAGCAAAATCATTAAATTTCAATTGTAATCCCAATTTTGAACTCTTATGCTATGAGTGTTAACTCCAGTTTACCTTCTCTTGACCATGAGTCTTTTGCACATGTACCTTGACCATACCTTTAATCAATGAGCTTGCTTTCACATACGCCTTTGTTCTAGCTTTCTCTTTCTTGCTTGAGGTTAGTACTCTTCATATTCCATTGCTCCCATCTCCAATAGCATCCCTACAACGAGTAACTTTCACGAACTCCTGCGCATATTGTGTGCGACATCTGTTGGTGAACCCGACGTGAAAGCGTCGCTTATGTTCATTGAGATGGGAGACCCCCTTTGAATAATCGACCTTCATCATCGATTGTTTCTTCCTTGTCAACTAATGAGATGAAGACTTTGTTACAAACTCTTTCTTCAGCCATTATGATGCAAAATCAACAAATGCAATTATCTATGCAGCGGCAGTAGCATTTACATCATCAACAGCAATTGGATGAACAATGACTGTTGCATCAAGAATAGGAGCATACACTTGGTGTGACTAAGGTGATTGAGGTTGTGGTTAGTGAGTGAAAATTATTTGATGGCCATAATATTTCAGCCTACATTAAGGCCAGATATGTTTTTTTAGAGTTTGGACCAATTGGAGTAACTCTTTCGTATGGCTTTCCACGCCTGCTTTGTATGTTAGAGTGATATATTTTTTTGTACAGGACTCTAACTGTGATGCTTTTAAGAAAGCACTCAAAGGCGAATATTTTCTGGAGGATTATACTATTGCTACATGAAAGACATTCAGAGAGGGGATTTATCAGCCCAACAAAGGACTTATTGCCTCTGAATTATTGCCGGAGTTTGAAGAGCAATAAAACTAGTTGGATGCACTAGAGCAAAGAGCTCTGAACTCAAAGAAAGTGGAGTGATTCTTATAGGCCGCTGATCCTGCACTTCAGGATGAGTTGGGAGAGCTACTAGAGGACTGTACGTGCATCCTATGGGATTGAAGATGGATTGGCAAAACGGGATCTAGTCACCACCAGTGATGTCTTCTCCCACCACGACTTCTCCTACTTTGCATGTTGCACCCTGCACTACTTCTCCTATTTCTTAGCCTGTGTCTATGCCTATGCCTATTCCTCCTGCGGCTATCAGACCTACTACAAAACCAACTGTCGAAGATATGGTGGAGGATATATCAAAGAACTTAAAAGACCTACAAATCAAGATGACTAGAATGGAGCAACAACCGCTTAGTCTAGCTTTGATTTTCAGCCCCAACTTCTTCTACTCCTGCAAATTCTTCTAAGACTAATCGTGTCCGTCGTTTTGCATGTGGTGTAATAGTCCAGATCATGAGTGGAAGGATTGTCAAGATTTTAAAGAGGCGAGAAGACTGAAGTTGGTAGTCTGGAAAGACAAGATGATATGTTTTGGAGATACAGGGAGATACAGAGCAGCTGATCAAATCAAATTTTGGTAAGGGTGGTATGAAGAAATTATTAAACAAGTTTCTTTTGCACTCTTTTTATGTGATGTGAGAGGTGGTAAGAGAAGTTGCTGCCTATGGCCTTCAATTAGAGCAATTGCCAAAGGACAAATCTCCTTTATGGTCCTATGCATTGCATGTAGAGAAAAAGGGAAAAGCCTCAATATCCAAACATTTAGCCATAGGTGATAAGATCAGGAAAGGGACTAGATGGGATGATCAAGTTGATGTCTTTTCTATTTATGCCTATATGGAAAAATCTCAGGGATTCAAAGTGCTTGCTGAGGAGAAGTGAAAAAGAGATTATGATCAGCCCAAAGGTTCAAAGAGAGTTACTAGTAGGAGTGATCCAGTTTCTCAGCCTTCTTCTTCACGATATCGGGTAGGTTACTCATGAATATATGTGTGCATCACGTGGGTTCAAAATAAGATATATTTAAAATACCATTTTTATACATTTTTAACATATAGAAGGGTGTAATATAAGGGGATTATTAACAGATTGAATAGAAAAAGGTTACATTTTATTCAACAAAAATTCACAAATAAGGATATTTATAAATAGGCCTTGAACACACGTGATGTAGAGGATATGCATATAGTAACTTTCATGAGTTCACAACCAAATCAGAGTATGGCTAATGTTTAGAATTTGAAAGTACCAAAAGATTAGAAAGCCCCAAAGATAAAGGATCCGAAGCCAAAAAAGCAACCTAGATGCAAGCTGCTTTTCGGAAATTGAGATGACTCTACGGACTTGAAGAAGGTGCTTGAGGATCCGATTCTTAACTAGAAAATTGAATTTACTCTTGGAGAAGTCTTGGGAATCACCAAAATATAATTTCATGATGTTATCATCAACATCATCAAAAGAAAGAAACAAATTATTGAAGAGTCAACACAGGATATGATCCATCGAGAGGCTTTAGCAATGTTGTTGAGGCTATTATCTATGGCTTGTAGATTGAGGAGATTGGTTCTAATGAGTAGATTACTGAGTCTACAGATGGAGCTTTATGTATGTAGTCCAACAAGACTCTTCAGTCTTTTACTATAGCCCATACACTATGCGGAGAGTGATAACGTGCCTAGATTGGTGCCTCAACCATTTTTCTCGCAATCACTAGGCTCGTGCAACTACAAAGATGGCAGTCAAGCTTGGTGAGGAAACCCCTTTTGTAGCTCTTTTGGATCACAGCTCCAAGATTAATGTCATAGAGCATGGATTTTATGATACCGATTGATGTGGATCATGGTTGGTATATATGCATTTGGCCAACAACACTACAGGAGATTTGTATACTCCTTGTCTGAACTTGAAGATTTCTATTGGAGATGTAGATGAGACTTATCGTTTCTTCGTGCAAAACTCTTGTTCCTATCCTATTACTTTGGGATAGCCATTCATTACTGAGTCTCAAATGGAGACTAAGGTTTTGGACAATGGGTCTGCCTATGCGTGGATCCAAAGCAAGGATCCGGCAGTACATGCTTCTACTTTTGATCTAGAATTGGATAGAATGCATGGCCAAGTCCAAAGGCTAAAATATGGACACATGCTTTACATGTAGCTGAAAAGAGAAAGGTTACTGATAGTGAAATTGATGCCAGGAGGCATATTCCACGGTGGATTCCGTGAGGTTTTACGGTGGATTCCGTAAACTTAGATGACCGGGGCTCATACACAAAGAGGATTCTTTGTGCGAGAAGTTGATGGGGACGCCTATCCTTTTCGAGCGTTTCATTAATTTAGTGTGTACGTGGGTGATTCCATAGCGGGTGATTCCGCAAAATGCATATTAAATTAATAAACGTTTATGAGTTTAGAGTGCGCACTCGTAATAAATTAAGGTTAGGATTTATTTCTAACCAGTTGATTTATTTACACTACAAGATATAGACCTTATAGCGACGTTTAAAGCGACGAAAATACAAACAACAAAATTTGCCCCCGTCGTCGCAAAAAGCGTCGTTATTGACGACGCCATGGAATCGTCGCTATTTGCGTCGCTATATGCGTCGCTATATACGTCACAAATGCGACGCATATAGCGACGCAAATAGCGACGCATATAGCGACGGTTACAGAGAATTTGCGACGTTGATAGCGACGACAATAGCGACGCCTGCAGTAAATTTGCGACGCAAATAGCGACGGTAACAGAGGAAAAAAAAATTTTGTGGCAGGGCAGCTCACATATAGCACTGTGTGCTGTATGAGAGCCATACAAAATAGTTTCTGCACTGCTGCATACAAAGCGTTTGCAAACAAAAAGAATCTATACTGAAATCATAAAACTGATAGATGAAATAAATACATGATATCGCATAAAATGCGATTGGTACAATCATAAAACAATATCACTAATACATAGAAAATGTCTACATAAATCGGGCGACTAAAAACTAAAGGTATGTGAGCGCTAAGGATCCGAGGGCGAGCTACAAATCGTCGTCCCCCGAAAGCTCGTCCCTCTGCAAAGGAGCATCAAACGGATTCTGCAGAAAAAGAAACAACATATCAATCCACCATACAATAATGCATTCAAATATCTCATGGTAACTACGGACATGAAAGATGAGAGACTTACTGGGCCGCCGCGTCTGTACAATCGGTCGATCAATGATCTGAGACCGTGCCTCTCTGCATATTGAGTCTCAAGGCCTTGCGGATCACGATTTGTAATGGAGTGCTGCAAAGAAAACAAAATGCTAACTGTTAGAAATATGATTGTCAGTACAAATAATATCTCAAAAAAACAAATAAGCAAAACAAAAGAGAAACTTACAAAGTCCTCCAAATATGTCCTGTGGCCGCCACTCCCAAGATGATGTACCGATCCGGCCTCGATTCGTGCCCTCGCCGCCTCCCGCTGCTGACTCCAACGTCCTGGCGAATTTGTAGCCTCCTCCCTCAGTCGGCGCCAGTCCTCTGCATCTAACCACTCGGGCTTTGGAGCCCCACTCTTGATTGCCTTGCGTGCGTCGGATCGTCTATGTGACATGTATGCACGCATGCAATCCATCATCCAGCCCGTAGAGAATCTATCCACTGCGGCTGGCACCGGGAACTCCTCATGCAAGGATGCTACTATGTACTCCTTGCTCCCCTCCGGTATGTTCCTCCAATGATCCAGGACGTTGTGCCGAAAAACTTGTTGGCACAACTCCCTCATGCGAGCTATCACCCTCCTCCCCTCATCATTCATGATGATAGCTCCTGACCTGCCATCCACTAGGTATCCATAATCCCTAGGAGTGTGCCTCGTATGGGCCCTCTCCCATCTCCGTCCACGCTCCTGGGCATATCCAGGAGACCCCTGAACATCCGGTGTACCGACGGGGGTACCCTCTCCCGGAGTGCCACTGAAAGGGGTGCCACCAGAGGGGGTGCCACCAAAAGGAGTGCCACCAGAGGGGGTGCCACCAAAAGGAGTGCCACCAAAAGGCGTGACATCTGCCAACGGCTGCGCAAAAGCCGGAGTAACTGGAGTGGACGTCCCCACAGGTGTGACAAATCCTGGAGGTGACCGAGCTCTAGCTGAACGACGAGACGGAGACACCGCGTCCGTGTCTCCACAGCAGCACCCCCCTGATCCTCCTGCAGTCGCAGTCCCTCCCTCTGGCCCAAGTCGCGAGCGTCGAGATCGTCTGCTCGAAGCTGAAGCATCTGATCGCACTGAAGCTGATCTAGCAGAGCGCCCTGACGAAGAACGAGACAGCTCCTGATCTGCTATCTCTCTGAATCTCGCGAGCTGATCTGGAGACATACGTGCCATCATCTCCTGAAACTCCTCATCGCTCATCCCTCGACTCATCCTGAAAATAAAGATACCTGCAGAGATAAAAAATAATGTTAGAATAATCAATTGAAACTATACAAAGCGCATTAATATAAATCATTTTTGAAAAATCCATCTTAAAATGCATATCTTATCTACCTTTATGGAAGATCTAAACAACGAATTGAGTAATACAATTCTCCAAGAATGAAGTATTCTATGGTCCCATGTTAATCTCCTGACATAACTCTGCATACACTGGAAGGTCGATAGACATGTCACCACAAAAGAACGAGTCTGCCTCGTTCTCAAAAAATTCTACGACTTCTGTATTTCCATCATTGTTAGCCGATGCGGGCTCCAAGCTTGCGGTGGCCTCCACCCCTTGTAATTTCGATCCCTCTATTTGCATATATTCTTCATCTATGCCTGGAACATCGCTTTGATCGTATACTCTCGCACCTCTAGGAGTTGAAGGTATAACATACCACCATCGAGGTTGTCGGGGATTTGGATAGAAGATTACCTGTTCACAAACACTTACAAACCGTCTTCAAACCATTGTGACATAAAGCATGTCGTATTACAATTAGCAAGCAAATGACTAGAAGATTACCTGTTCACAATGTGCCGGCAACACAAAGGTGTCGCGCAAATCCATCCATTTTTTTTCGGAATCTATTTCGAGAAATCCAGATGGACCTCGTCGAACCGTTGCGCCAGCTCCTCCAAGTACCACTTTGAACCACTGCACATCGAATATTATCATGGAGAAGCTACGGTAATCCACCGTAATAATACTTTGCAAATTCCCAAAATACTCCATCTCATCCACAACCGTGTTCGGATCCGTTGCTCGTCGCCGGCTCTCTTGCTCAAACCTTGCCATGACACCACAGTCCATTGTGGAGCGCATTTTGTCAATACGCTCCACCCGAAAATGCCGTCCGCGCGACCACGCTGCACTATATATTTTGTACTGCACATTGAAACACTCAAATTAGATGTAGCAAACAAATTCAGATACGACACATTCTAAACCCCTCATTACCTTTGGACTACATCCCCTCGAGAACTCCCACTCCTCCATTGAGACCTCTGCCCCTTCGCTGGATGCTGCGATCAAGGCTCCATGCAACCATCATGTTGACATAAACCGCGGCATCTCCTCCATGCCTTCGGGATATCGAATCGGTCGGTGACGCGTACTGCGTCGGAATTCAGCTCGCGCTTCCTCTCGATCTTGCCTTGCAATCTGGTACTTGGCGAGCCACGTCTCTATGGAGGCATGGTGCAACATACAAAAGCGATTCACTTTCTCTTCCATTGAGGCATCCATTCTTTTTTCTACCCCATTTCCAACCACCACATCTCCAGTCAGCCTGTCATCGTCCTTGAGCATCCATAGCATTTCATTGTCTGGTTCCACCGTTGGTAGCCATTGTGAGATATGCACTAATGCCTCTGACACCAACCAACCCTCCGCCATGCTACCTTCCGGACGAGCTCGTTGTCGCACAAAGCCTTTCAGGGTTTTCATGAAGCGCTCCAGGAAGAACATCCATCGCGTATGGACAGGTCCGGCAATCTCCACTTCGTCCACAAGATGCACAAGAAGGTGAACTTGTATCGTGAGCATGCTAGTGGGCAGGTATTTCTCAAAGAGACAGACCGTCTCAACTGCTCCCCGCCTTGCGGATTCAATAGAGGACGTCTTAATCTCTTTCTGTGAGATCCATTGCACCAAAGTCGACAGCTTGTAAATGGCCCCGCGAATTTCTGGAGTTAGGCATCCCACGATTGCGATCGGTAGGACAAACTGCCACAAATGAGAAAGCATTAAGAATAATGGTCACTTTTCAAATTTCAAAATGTCCACGCTAATTAAAATCCATTCTGTTCACAAACCTGACATATCTTATGCCAATCATGGGATTTTAGCCCAGACATTTGGTCATCTTTAGAAAATGCGGACCTGAGAGAACGCATCATACCCGTCGGAGTGCGGATAGACTTGATTACTTGCTTCACAATGCGCTCTTCTTTGGTAGACAAAACCCAGGGAGCACGAGGAAGCTGCACTCCCCCTTCAGCACTCGACTGCGGCCAAAGCGCCTCCATCTTACCTACCTCCTTTAAATCCATTCGTGACCCTATAGTGTCTCTCTTTCCTGTGATGTGGTCCCATAGCAAGCTGCCCACATTTTTGAAAATATGCATGGGATCCAACAAGTGGTTGACCTGTAAGTGGGTCCAATATGGCAACTCGTAGAAAACTGAGAACCGTCGCATTCCATTTGGATGTGATTCCGGGTTTACCATTTTCAGCTCGTACCAGCTTGCAGCGTTCATACGTGCTGGAGGTCGTCCAAGAAAACCTTCCCTGAGTTCATGATCCTCCGGCAAGAAAGTGGCGTGTCCTTGATATACCATCTTCTTCATGGTTCGTGACCTTCGGGAGTCTAACTGTGGCCCACACAATGGACACGCATGATAACCTGAGGTAACGAGACCTGCAAGGCGATCCACGACCTAGTGAATACTTGATTGAATGAAATAAAATATAGATATTACCGGCGTGAACAAAGGTCTGCTCACCTGAGCACTCTCCCAATCCCGGAAAGTCATGCATCGTCCACATGAGAATGGCTCGAATGTTGGCTGACCGCCGACCATCGCGCCTGCTCATATCTTGCACCGTGACCCCCTCCTCCCACAAAATCTTAAGCTCATCGACTAATGGACGAAGATACACGTCCATATTTTTTACTTTGTAGCGGCCTGGGACGAGCAAGCTAAGGATGAGATGTCCTTTCTTCGTAGAAAGCCATGGAGGAATGTTGTAGTTGACAAGCACTATAGGCCACACACTGTAAGAAGTCGAGCGCAGACCGAATGGGTTCACACCATCCATGGCGAGACCGAGCCGAAGATTCCTTGGCTCTCGCGCAAAGCCTGGGAAGGTAGAGTCAATGTGGCTCCATGCGCGCGAATCTGCTGATATTCGTTGCACTCCATCCGTAGACCTATTCTGCACATGCCACGTTGTCAAGCTTGCCATGGCAGACGTGCGAAACATGTGGTTTATGCGGGGGATGAGCGGAAAGTGTCTGAGGACTTTTTGAGGGATGGTCTGCCCTTGCAAGTCCTGTCGATACCTGTGAGCACCACACTTTGGACATGTCTCCATAGTCTCGTATTCATCTCGAAACAATATGCAGTCGTTGATACATGCATGGATGTTATTGTAGTCCATGCCAAGCTTCCGTAAAACATGTCGTGCATCATCACGAGACTCAGGCATGGTGTTTGCAGGTGGCAATATATGATATTTCAATAACCTGAAAACATCATAAAACACCTTGAAAAATCCATCCATATTTACAATAATACTGTTTTTAAAAAAAACGATGAAGTCTGTATGCAAGGTACCTGAATAACTCAGTCACACTCGTATCGCTCCAACCGTATTTCGCTTGCACACTTAAGAGTGCAAGCAATGTCTTCAACCGAGATACTCGGCACCCATCATATAATGGTATGGATGCTTCCTCTCTAAGCGGGTCAGATGTCTCAACATCCATGGGAATCAATGCATCGATCATTGCCTCCATCTCAGGCTCCAAGATTGTAGGCAAGTCGGGAAGGTTGTCTGTCTCCTCTGGCATTGACGATATAGATGGGCCTTGCGAGTGGTCTATTGGCTCCTGCCATCCATCCATCTCACGTCCACGAACTCTTCTAATTGGCCGCAAAGGGTGCACTCCCCCTTGGGTCGAGACATCACCCCCCTGGACACAAAATTTGCCAACAAGACCCAATCTTATTGTGTATGGTTTTCAATTAGCTTGAGAGTACAATGCATGAAAAATGCTAACTTGAAAATACCGTTTGCTGAAAATCTGCAATCGCCTGATCAATAATCTCAGGTTGAAACTCGCCAAATCGTCGTACGTGTTCTATAGACAATCGGCGTTTTCGTCTAATTGCCAACTTGCATTGAGAGCAAGAACATGGGACACGCTGATTAAGATACGACTCGCGGTCTTGAACAATAGGACCTTCTTCGTTTGCCATCTTATCTACATTACAGCAAACGAGGCTTAAATGGATAGCTTTTTGGAGTTGTACGTCAACTTGCAAGTTGACCATAAACCTTGCATTGTATATAGTAGTCGAGAGATTTTCCGATGTTATATCTCGGCCTTGTATCATGCTCAACGATTTGTTTGTCCCGGTAGATAATTTTTTGTTATATCTCGGCTTTGAGTATAAGTAATCCATTTTAAAATTAATGTGCGCCATCTATGAAATTTTACAACTATAGTAATAAAATTTATTTCAATCAATTCTACTCATAGTCATAAGACCTGAGAGAAATTATCCTATACTCAATTTAAGGGATCTCCACTTCTATAACAATAATTTTGGGTTAATTTTGATGAAGTACGTGGCCGTATGCAAAGCACATTGCATACCATTATCGATACGTATATTATCTTAAATTTCATTCCCTTCCCTCTCCCTCTCCCTCTCCCTCTCTTTCTCTCACCCTCTCCCTCACCCTCTCGTTCTCTTTCTCTCCCTCTCTCATTTCCTCCCTCCTCCTCCCTCTCCCTCTCCCTCCCTCTTTTTCCCTCTTTCTCCCTCTCCCTCTCCCTCGCTCCCTCGCTCCCTCTCCCTCCCCCTCCCTCTTTCTCTCCCTCTCTCATTTCCTTCCCCTCCCCCTCCCTCTCCCTCTCCCTCTCCCTCTCTTTTTCTCCCTCTCCCTCTCTATCTCTCTTTCTCTCTCATTTCCTAAACAAGCAAAAAATAAAGTGATTTAAACATCCTCCAAGCAAAAGGGAGAGGGAGAGATACAATGCACTCTCCCTCTCTTTCTCTTTCTATCCCTCTCTCATTTCCTTCCCCTTCCTATCCCTCTCACTCTCTTTCTCTCTCATTTCCTCTCCTAAACAAGCAAAAAATAAAGTGATTCAAACATTAAACAAGCAAAAGGGAGAGGGAGGGAGAGAGAGAATGCACTCTCCCTCCTTCTCCCTCTCTTTTTCTTTCTCTCCCTCTCCTATTTCCTCCCCCTCCCTCTCCCTCTCCCTCTATTTCTCTTTCTCTTTCTTTCCCTTTCACTCTCCCTCTCCCTCTCTTTCTCTCTTACTCTCTCGTTTCCTCTCCTAAACAAGCAAAGAAGAAAGTAATTTAAACATTAAACAAGCAAAAGGGAGAGAGAGAGAGAGAGAATGCACTCTCACTCTCTTTCTCTTTCTCTCCCTCTCTTTCTCTCCCTCTCTCTCCCTCTCCCTCTCCTTCTCTTTCTTTTCCTCTCCTAAATAAACAAAAGAGAACGATTTAAACCTTCAACAAGTAAAAGAAAGAGAGAGGGAGACTCACCAATGAGATATGGCGAGCGTGGGCGGCTTCTCTTTGCAACGAGGGCTCCTCCTCTCCTTCGCGAACAACGACGGTGGCAGTGGCGGTGGCGGCGGCGGCGGTAACAAGTCTCTTCCTCCTCTTCTTTCACAAAGCCTTGGCTCTCTCCCTCGCTCTCGCTCTCAAAAGGCGAAGAAAACAAAATGAAAACGGCGCTCTGGTTTCGGCCGCGCTTTTTTTCCCTGCGGCGTCGCTATATGCGTCGCTATATGCGTCGCTATTTGCGACGCAAATAGCGACGCATATAGCGACGCAAATAGCGACGCCAATAGCGACGCCGATAAACGCCGTCGCTAATCGGCGTCGCTATTGCCCCAGTCCCTTGTAGTGTTATGTAGCTGAAGACTGCTAGGTATTCACTTTTGTCGGTTTAATTGTATTATTTTACTAACGATTGTGAATGCTTCAGTTGATGTGTAGAGATAGCAGCAGTGGTGGAGGAAAGCATTGGAGTCTAGCGAGTATTCAACCTTTGGATTATATTTTGATAGGCGCCACACCTATATTTTGTTATGTCTATCGAGACATCAATTATTGATTATTATTTTGTATGTGCCTATGCGCACGGATATGTTATTTCCATTTTGGACATTGAGATTGGGCGTGCCAGACTCTATGGGCACCGTCCATTAGCTTTATTTCCTATTTTTGTAGAAAGCAAACTCAAAAGCTAAAAGCTTGTCATATTTTTGTAAATTGGGCTATTATTGAGCATGAAGATGGAAATATACATAAAATACATGCTTTGTGAAGCGCTCACACAAGGCATGGGGGGAGATTGAACCCAATTGGTCTCTTGCCTCTTGTCGTTCATGCTTTTACATTGTTTTTTATGCAAAAAGGTAGAGTTCATTGTTCTTGGGGACCTTCCGGGATTCACTACGTGAGCATACTGCGACCGATCTGCGCACCAGTGGTATCAGAGCGGAGCTGAGATCAAGAGCTTCCAATCGCTACTAATCTCGGGCGAAGGCGGAGCTCCAGGAACGATCGGGCTCTACAGTCAATCTCATCGCGAACCGTCGATACAGGCAGACTTCTGGCGATCAAGAACCCCTGTTTCTACTGTCAGATCGCGAAGGACCAGGCTGTGCAGGCGGAGGACCACGCATCCATCTCCTTCATCAAGTCGTGGATATACAGTAAGAAGTTCATATCTAATTGCTTCAAAAAGCTTAGTCTTCAAGCTTAAAGGCTTAAGGAATTGAAGAAGTCTCACAAAACTTGTCAACGAGGTATCTGAGTATGTCCGAGAAATCCGCGACGGCATGAAACGGCTGCCCACGTCCTCATATCCTGCGCCGTTTTTCCTTAATTACCTCCCCCTTCCATAGCTTAAGCTATTAAGCTTAAATCCTTAAGCTTCGTCAAGTTGTACAAGACACACAAGTCGACAAACTTCAGGTCCTGCACCTCCGAGGTCAAGTTCTGTAAGTCAAGTGGAATCAAGTCCTGCAAGTTCCTCAAGTCGGCCTAAGTTTTGCAAGTCTGTAACTCTGCAAGTCGGCTAAGTCTGCAACTCTGCAAATCAGACTAGTCAACTGGAGTCAGAACTGACTAGTGCTTAAAACTCCTAGAAGGCTTGTTCCTATGCAAAAACTCTAAACTGGAAAGTTGTTCGTGGCAAGGTGTTCTACCTATCTACAGGTCCGCTGAAGTATTTTCAGCAAACGAAGACGGAAATATCGCAGATTTTCTGAAAATTGAGAAAGAAATACCCAAAAATACATAGCCTTGTAACCCCGAATTTGAGCTACGCTCATCCCGCTAACCTGATTTTGAGTGAGAAAGATTTATTGAGTTTTACAGGATGACGACCCCACATATGGATGATCCTATGGCTGAAGACGACTTACCTGAGCCTACCATGGAACAAAAGCTGGATCTAATCATGCTACAATTGGAAGAAGAGCGAAGGGCTAGGCAAGCATTGCGAGCGCAATTGAGAAAACTACGAAGAGCGTCCACCGATAAAGAAGAACCTCAAGCTGAAGATTTGATTCGACGTACCATCGACACCACTCTTGAAGCACAAACCATTCGCAAGGAATCCAAGATAAGTAAACGAAGTTTCAAATTTCGCACTTTCAATGGCATACGAGAAGGAAAGACTGTTTTATCATTCATTAGCCAGTTTGATGACTATTTCCATGAGGAAACTTATCCAGAAAAAGATAAAATCAAGTGTGTTACTAATCATCTGATAGACAGAGCATCACTATGGTGGACTGTAGTACGCAAGAGCATAGAATGTCCTACTACTTGGGAAGATTTCAAGAAGAAGTTCATGCAAAATTTCCTTCCACCGCAATTTCATGAGAAGGCTATCAAGCAATGGGATTTACTTCAACAACGGGATCGTGAGTCTATTCCACAGTATACAGAGCGTTTTTGGAATGCACTCCTACAGCTACGCATGCTTGAAGACGTACCAGAGACGACACATAAGCGGAAGTACATGTCTGGACTTCTTGGACATTACTACGCTGAAGTGAACATGTTCAAGCCTGCTACCCTTGAAGACGCCATCTCACTAGCTCACGACACTGAAGATAAGTTACGCGGAAGAGACAGACGACCACAGCAATTCCAAGCCAATGGTAATTATGGATCTAAACAATTCAATTCCAATTTTAGAAGGTTTAATCCAGGTCGTTTCTCATCACCATCTTTCCGCAAGAATTGGCCTAAACCACCTGCATTACCCTCCAATGTCAATCCAAATTCTAAGCCTATTCCACAAGCAAATCCAAATGTACCCAAACTTCCAGCCATTGCAAATAATGTAACCAAAGCCAAGCCAATAGTATGCTATAAGTGTCACCAACCTGGGCATCTCGCAGCAAATTGTCATTCAAAGAAGCCACCAGCACATATCAACTATCTTGGAGCCATGGACGAAGACGAGCATGAGGATATGCCAGATTTCACTGAAGATGAGGATGATCCTACTACTACTTCCGACACTTTACCAGGTATGCCTACTCCACATTCATTGTTGACTATGAAATGTATGGTGCATGCAAAGGAAAGAACTATCTTGCATGATGACGGTAGTACTCATGACTTTATTTCAGCAAAATTGGTAAAGGAATTGAAATTACATATAGTACCTACGCATTATAGCATAAAAGCTGCATTTTTAGGCACTAGGTATAATGGCACACAAGAAGTACAAGATTTAGAGATTCAAATTGGTTCATATATTGAAAGAATAAATTTCTTAGTTGTCCCATTACAGTCAAGCGACATTATTTTAGGAATGCCTTGGAGACACCAACATAATCCAAATATAGATTATTCCACGCACACAATGAATATTAATTTTCAAGGAAAATCTATTATATTATATGGTATGCATGTATCTAATATTTTTCCACTACTTTCGCATACTCAAGCAAAACGTGCATTACGCAAGAGTACTAAATCATATCTCATTTGGGTGAATGAATTGCAAGCAAAGGAAAATCATATGCACCCTAGGCATAAGGAATTTCTTGCATATTTTAAGGACTGTTTTGCAGAAGACCTACCACCAGGTTTACCACCTTCACGTCCAGAAGACCATAAGATTGATTTAATTCCTGGCACACAACCACCTTGCAAAGCACCATATAGGCACAATCAGATAGAGCAAAAAGAAATCCAGAGTCAAGTTGAAGAATTACTAAATAGAGGCTTAATTCGACCTAGCAATTCTCCATTTGGTGCACCTGTACTCTTAGTCAAGAAAAAGAATAATACTTATCGTATGTGTATTGACTACCGAGCATTAAATAAGATCACTGTAAAGAATAGGTATCCTATATCTAGAGTTGATGACCTTATGGACAAACTGCAAGGATCTTCTATATTTAGTAAAATTGACCTTAAGTCTGGATATCATCAGGTGAGGCTAGATAGATCCGACATATTTAAGACTGCATTCAGAACACAGTTTGGCCATTACGAATTCTTAGTCATGCCATTCGGATTAACTAATGCACCTGCTACTTTCAGTAGAATGATGAACCGTATCTTTTTGAAATATCAATATTGTGTGATTGTTTTCTTTGATGATATTTTGGTGTTTAGTCAAAGTGAAAAAGAGCATTATGAGCATTTATCATTAGTTTTTCAATTACTCAAAGAAAATCAATTGTTTGCAAATCCTGAAAAGAGTGAATTCTTTAAGACAGAAATTGAGTATTTGGGTCATATTGTATCAAAAGAAGGAATTAAAGTTGATCCTAAGAAAATTGATGCAATATTGCATTGGCATGTTCCCAAAAACGTGCATGAATTAAGCTCATTTCTTGGTCTTGCTAGTTTCTATAGGAAGTTTGTACGTAATTTTTCATTACTTGCTTTACCATTAACCAAACTTCTTAAGAAAGGAATTGTTTATCAATGGACTGAAACTCAACAGAAATCCTTTGACTTACTGAAACGTGCATTAACTAATGCCCCTGTTCTACAATTGCCTGACTTTAATAGACCATTCTTTCTAGTTGTGACCGATGCTAGCGGATCAGGAATAGTAGCCGTATTAATGCAAGACAATCATCCAATAGCATATTCTAGTTCTAAGCTGAAACCCTCTGAGCTCAAATATTCCACTTATGACAAAGAACTATTAGCAGTTGTACAAGCATTAAAACAGTGGAAACACTATTTAATGGGTTCAGAATTCATGATAAAGACCGACCAGCAAAGCATTAGACATCTACTTAGCCAACCCCAAATTTCTGACCCTCATATCAAATGGGCTTCCTTCATTCAAAGTTTTCATCCTATCATTCAATACCAACCTGAAAAAGAAAATGTAGTTGCTGATGCATTGAGTAGAAGATCTGCAATTCATAATATTTCTATCATATCTTTTGATTCTTTGATTGCTATGAAAGATAAATATCACCAGGATATTACTTTTTATTCTGATTGACAAAAATTAGTTCAAAATAATTTCATTCCTGTTGATTCATTGTCATATAATGATGGATTTATGTTTTTTGAAAAGAGACTGTGTGTTACTATTCCATTCCGATCTTTTGTTTTGAATGAAATTCATTGTCCCCCATATCAAGGTCATAGAGGTATCATATCTACATTACGCATGTTAACTGAAGATTTTTATTGGCCGCATATGGATGCAAATGTATCTAATTTCGTTTCTGAATGTTTGATTTGTCAAAGAATAAAGAGACATCATGGTAAACAGTATGGATTACTAATGCCTTTGTCTATTCCATCTAAACCTTGGGAACATATTTCTATGGATTTCATTACTGGTTTACCAAATACTAAATCTAACCATGACATGATTTGGACAATTGTAGATAGATTTAGTAAGCAAGCATATTTCATTCCATGTAAGAAAACTTTAACAGCATCACAAGCAGCACAGTTATTTTTTAAAACTGTTTTTACTAACCATGGATTGCCAAAAGTGATTATTTCAGATCGTGATTCTAGATTTTGTAATAATTTTTGGATTACACTGTTTGCAAATCTAGGCACAAAGATTGATTTCTCATCTGCATTTCATCCAGAAACAAATGGACAAACAGAAGCCACAAATAGCACCATTCTAGATCTTTTATGTACATATACTATCTCTAAACCTCAGACATGGGACACTCATTTGCATTTATTACAGTTTGCATACAACAATACACCGCACACATCTACAAAGAAAGCACCTTTTGAAGTCATTTATGGATATAGATTATCTACACCTGTTGCATCTTTGTCTAATAGAATTCAGAGTGCTGATGATATTGCTACTATGCATAATAGTATTTTTGATGAGGTTAAGGATATGATTGCTAAAGCCCAACAATCATATACCAAACAAGCTAACAAGAAAAGACAAGCCATGAATTTCAAAGTTGATGATTATGTTTGGCTTAGAATAGAAAAGCGTAGACTGCAAAGTGTAGATAGACATCCAGTTGTCAAATTAGCTCCTCGATTTTATGGACCATTTAGAATCATTCATAAGATTAATGATAATGCATTCAAGTTAGAATTGCCATCTCATTGGAAAATTCATAATACATTTCATATTAGTTTATTGAGACCATTTAGAGGCCAATTACCTATCCACCCTGTTTATGAAAACCCACCTTTATTAGAGGAAGAGACTGAAATACTTGAACCAGAAACCATCATAGACACTGACTACATAACCACTAGAACTGGCCGAAGGTATTCTAGATATCTAGTAAAATTTAAGAACCATCCTGTAGAGGAAGCACAATGGATGCACGCTAGAGACTTAAATGCTTTCCCCACTCTGTTAGTTCCACATTGAGCTAATAGCAATTGAGGTCAATTGCTATCCCACCCCGGGGGTATGATGCCAGGAGGCATATTCCACGGTGGATTCCGTGAGGTTTTACGGTGGATTCCGTAAACTTAGATGACCGGGGCTCATACACAAAGAGGATTCTTTGTGCGAGAAGTTGATGGGGACGCCTGTCCTTTTCGGGCGTTTCATTAATTTAGTGTGTACGTGGGTGATTCCATAGCGGGTGATTCCGCAAAATGCATATTAAATTAATAAACGTTTATGAGTTTAGAGTGCGCACTCGTAATAAATTAAGGTTAGGATTTATTTCTAACCAGTTGATTTATTTATGTAGCTGAAGACTGCTAGGTATTCACTTTTGTCGGTTTAATTATATTATTTTACTAACGATTGTGAATGCTTCAGTTGATGTGTAGAGATAGCAGCAGTGGCGGAGGAAAGCATTGGAGTCTAGCGAGTATTCAACCTTTGGATTATATTTTGATAGGCGCCACGCCTATATTTTGTTATGTCTATCGAGACATCGATTATTGATTATTATTTTGTATGTGTCTATACGCACGGATATGTTATTTCTATTTTGGACATTGAGATTGGGCGTGCCAAACTCTATGGGCACCGTCCATTAGCTTTATTTCCTATTTTTGTAGAAAGCAAACTCAAAAGCTAAAAGCTTGTCATATTTTTGTAAATTGGGCTATTATTGAGCATGAAGATGGAAATATACATAAAATACATGCTTTGTGAAGCGCTCACACAAGGCATGGGGGGAGATTGAACCCAATTGGTCTCTTGCCTCTTGTCGTTCATGCTTTTACATTGTTTTTTGTGCAAAAAGGTAGAGTTCATTGTTCTTGGGGACCTTCCGGGATTCACTACGTGAGCATACTGCGACCGATCTGCGTAGAGTTCATTGTTCTTGGGGACCTTCCGGGATTCACTACGTGAGCATACTGCGACCGATCTGCGCACCAAACATGTCTCATGTAGGGCAAGACATTCATGACATAACTGGTTGGGAATCAGTGGTAGATGCATATTCAGTGTATGCATATTTAGCAAAGGTACAAAATAGAGATGTACTTGTGAAAGAGAAATGAAAGAGAGATTAAGATAATGTAGGGACATCTAAAAAAGTGACAAGAAGAAGTATGGATCAGTCGAAAGCCACAAATCAGCCACCTCCCGAGCATGTTATGAAAGAGGTTAGTCATCAGGAGCAAAAACATGATAGCAAACAAGAGGGCAAAAAGAAGGGCAAGAAGCTAGGATATAGGTTGCAATCTGACGTTGAAACAGACACAGATCTGAAGAAGATGCTTGAAGAATGGATCTTAAACAGTCGGGTGGAATTCACCTTGGGAGAAGTGCTTGGCATCGCCAAGGGAGAATTGCATGATGACATCATTAACATAATTAAGAGGAAGTATCAGTTTCTTGGTGATACCACTAGTGCATTGCTGCAATTTGAAGAGGAAATTGGTTTGTTGGATATTCGGGCTGAATATGAGCATGAAGTAAGTACTGGATTATCTATGCAGGATGCTACTAATCAATGGGACAACATGTGGAAAAGAGAATAAAGTGGCTAAAAATACATTGTTTTATAGCAATATGCATGGTGGAGTAAGGCAGATGCAACAATATGGGGAAGAGACTCTAGGATTTATTCCTCAAATTCACTACACAAGAAATCATTGGGCTAGGGCTACCACTAAAAAACGATAGTGAAAATAGGAGAATGTGAAACTCCTTGTCTTGATTTACTTGACCATGGGTCTGAGATAAATGTCATTGAGTGTGGATTGTATAAAAATGGTGCATGGCCTATAGACATTGATCATGGTTGGTGTATGAGGGCTGCAAATAATTCTTCGGGAGAGCTCTATGCTACATGTCCTAATGTAAAAGTGACAATTGGTGATGTACAAGAAGAGCAACACTTCTTTGTACAAGATAATTCCTCATATGCAATGATTTTGGGATAGCCCTATATTATAGGAGTGCATATGGAAACAAAGGTGCTTGATGATGGTTCTGCTTATGCAAGAGTCAGAAGCAAGGATGGGAGGAAAGTAGTCCAATTTCTTACTGTTTGTGTTAATCATCCTAGAAATTGTGATATGCTTCAAGAGTCTCCTTTGGCTTCAAATGCAAGGGAATTCAAAGACCTAGATTTTAATTAAGCACTGCTGTAATGTAGGGCTACAATAGTGTTGTTCAGAGGATATACTCGCCTCTTGATGGAATAAAGCATGTATTTACTATTGATTGTTCTCAGTTTATAGCAAAATAACTCATGTTGGTTTAAGACTATGGAAGCTATATGCAAGGCTGAACGCATATCTATGAAACGGGCTACTAAGGAATTGAAAGCATTAGAACTATTAGCTGAAAATGAAGGCATTTCAGACATCTTTTATGGGCTAAATATTAATGACACTATGGCTGAAATTTTAGCAATTATACAAGTAAAAAATGAAACTGAAAATAGAGTGTTGTCAATATGTTCTTTGGACATGTATGATGTTATAGCATTGTTTGCTCAGTAGGAAGGATTACAATGGGCTGAAGCACTTGTAGACACAAAGTATAAGATAGTTGACAAAAAGATGAAACCAATTGCTTTGCCACTTCCACCAGAAAGTGAGGTTTTGTATGAAAAAGTGTCAAGGTAGCCAAGCTTATGAGATCCTAAAGATATAAGTCATCAATTTACATTTGAAACATTACAGGAATTGAAAGTTGGTGCAGAAGGGTTTCTTTTGCCTACTGAAAGAAACTGTTTTATGCAGATGTTGGCTAGGCATGGAAAGGCATTTGCATTTCAGCCAACTAAAATAGGTTCTGTGGATCCAAATGTTGTCTCTCCTATGGTAATATTTACTATGCCACATGTACCATGGAACTTGAGGCCTATTCCAGTTCCTAAAGCTTACTTACCAAAGTTGATGGATTTGCTGAAGGAAAAGATTTGCATGAAGATCTTGGAGCCCTCTTCAGCCCCATACTCAAATCATTGGTTTATTGTGCACAAAAAGAATGGGGCTTTGAGATTTATTCAAGACATGCAACCTGTCAATAAAGTGACTATAAGAAATGTGGGTGCATGTCCTATGGTTGATGAATTTGCAGAGGCTTTACTCGGGGTATGATCAGTTTCGTCTTGCAATTAAGAGCAAGGATATCACAACCATGAAGACTCCTTTGGGGTTAGTTTGGATGTGTACTCTCCCATAGGGTGCAACAAACTCAGTGGCACACATGAAAAATGCTATGAATAGGGTACTCATGGATTTTATACCACAATTGACATTGCCCTTCTTAGATGATATTCCAATCAAAGGGTGGTGTAGTGGATGAAAAGAATGAAGAGATGGATGCTCATGGATGCAGACAATTTTTTACAGACCATATTATGGATTGTGAGAGGATTTTGATGCATCTAGAAGAGGTGCATTTAACTATTTCTAGAAAAAGTATGTCTTTGGAGTTGAAGAGGTTTTGATTGTTGGGCATATGTGTGGGCCCTATGGGCGAAGACCATCACCAGCAAAAATAGATAGGATTGATAGAATGCAAGATATATGCACGAATGTATCAAAGGTGTGTAGATTCTTGGGTGCTTGTATGTTCTATTTGATATAGATTCCTCACTTTGCACATGTAGCTAATGCTCTATATCAACTTCTAAGGAAAGGTTAGAGATTTCATTAGGAAAGGAAGCATCAGAAAGTAATGAAGAAATTGAAGCAGTTCTTAAAATCTGCTCCTACATTGAGAAAGGCTGACTATTCACATGGAAAGCCTATCATTATTACTATTGATACAAGCCCAATCGGGATTAGATGGGAAATTGGGAAAGATGATGAGGAAGGGCAAATATATGCAATTCTCTTTGGTGCTAAAGTATTGACAGAATGACAGAGAAGGTATTCACACGTTAAAAGATAATTATGGGAAATTGTGATAGCCCTTAAATGTGATAATGAGTATTTTATGGGTGCTCATGTAGTCATTAAGACCGATTGTTTGCTAGTATTGGGTATGATTACTAGTTGTGTTACTCCAAACATTGTTATGCTCCAGTGGATTGCATACATCAAATCTTTGAACCATAAATTTCAGCATATTGCAGGAAGAGATAACCTAGTGGCAGACATGTTATCTTGAGCATGCTATGAGAATGAAGATAGGATGATGGATGAGGAGGAAGAATATTACTTTCTTGCCAGTGAAAATGATGTTGCAAGAGTGAATTTAGCAATGCAAGGTGTTGCTACAGTATTAACAGAAGCTTGGACAATAAAGAGAAGACACTTTAGATGTTTTACATCTTGTGTAGAAGTGTTTCTGGAAGAGGAATATGCTGGAGAGTGGCTGAGAATTGGTCAATATCTCAGCACATTAACAAAGAGATATGAATGGTCAAATGAGGAGTTTAAGAAGATCAAGAGGAAAGCCTATGGGTTTTTCTTAAAAGATGGATACTTATGGAAACATGCTAAAAAGAAACAAGATATGCCATTGCGAGTTTTGGGTGATAGAGCTTCACAAGTAAATGTTATGCAAGAATTTCATGAAAGCTTATCGCCTAGTCATAGAAGTGTTTGGGGTACTTTTGCAAAGATCAAAGAAAGATATTGGTGGCAGGGTATGTATAAGGATGTTTCTCACTTTGTGGAAACATGTACGACATGTCAAATATATTCATTTGTGAGACATCGGGATGGATTACAGCCCACATATCCATTGTCTCTTCATTTTAAGTGGGTGGTGGATTTAGTCACAATGCCTACAGGTCTTTGAAAAATGAGATATCTTATGCTTTCCCATGAAGACTTGACTAATCAAGTGGAAGGGAGAGCTCTGCATACTAAGATGACAAATGATGTGTGTACTTTTCTCTTAGAAGAGATCTTTTGTCAGTATGGTTGTGCGGGAAAACCTACTGTAGATAGGGGTGAGTTGGATGCATATGAAGCTCATGATTTCTTTGCATGGTTGAGGATAAAGCTTGCTTTAACTTCAGCCTATAACCCAAAGGAAATGGCAAAAGTAAAAGAGGTCATCCACCTATTGTGAAGTCATTGGCAAAAGCATATGGAGAGAAGGTAAAAGAGTGGCCACGATTGCTCCCTTATGCTTTGTGGGCTGCCAGAACCACTCATAGTGTTGCTACAGGATATATGAGTGCAGAATTGATGTATGGCCAAAAACCTATCATGTGGATAGAAGAGATGAAAGTCACATCGAGTGTGCTATCTTGGGAGGAGGAGTTGAATCAAGAGGAGTTGTTGGCCTTACGTATTAGATAGTTGGAAAGAAACTCAAAAGACATAGAGGCAGCAATTGCAAAGTTAAGGGCAGCAAGGATACAGAACAAGAAATGGTTTGATAAAAGGCATATATTGAGGCCAAGAACCATACAAGATGGGGATTGGGTATTGGTTTATGATAGCACTTTAGACAACTAACATAGTGCCATGCATAAAGTTTCCAAAAGACGATTTGGACCCTATGTGGTAAGATAGGTGTTTGATAATGCTACCTATGCATTAAATGAGCTGGATGGGACAGCCATAAAACTTCTAATAGCAGGGAAAAGAATCAAATTATTCAAGAGGCGAAAATCTAATGCCTATGAGTTACCAGAATTGGAAGAAAATAGTGGCCATGATATAGGGGGTAACCAGGAAGATATGGAAGATGAAGCAGCAAAGGATATGGTTATAGAGGATGTGGAAGACTCAAATCTAATGACAACTAGGATTTTGGCACATACTAGAGGATGTGCAGGTTCAAAGGGGGTGGATGTCGTGCCACTACGCGAACATGGTCTGAAAAAATCTGGAGTGCATCATCATCTGACTTTCTTATTGATCAAGAGAGTCAATGTGATCTGAGTCATTAGTACTAGTGCGAGTGGCATGAATGGTCCAAAAATACTAGATATTTGGATAATTTTACCCTATTTTTGATATTATTTATTGTAAAAATCCAAAAAAGTTAGAAAAGCTTCTAGATTAGGATGGTATGTAAAAAGCAAGTTTCTTTTTCAGCCAATTATTGGATTTTTCATAAAAAAGAGAGATAGGTGAAATCGTGTGCGTCGTGATCACTCTTGATAGGCTGAAAATTGCACTTTGAACTGGAAGAGGAAGAAGGAGTGATCTAGGAGATCCCTGACCAGGTATCCTAGGGTTTTACCCCCCTTCTGAAGCCAATGGAGCCATGAGATTTGGGTTCCGAGCAGCAGAGAAGGAGTTGTTATTTAGATGTATGTTTTTTGTCTACGAAGGAGCTCCAGAAGATCTAATGCCTAGAGAGTGCTTCTGAGTAGTGCCTGACTAAGAATTTCAGGTTCTGCCAATACATATTGATTCAGTTCATTGTGCTTTGTCTTTGTCGTGTTTATCTCTTGTCTATTCTTTTTCTTCTCTTCCATCTCCTATCTCTAGTTCCTTCTACCTCTGATTCCCCGTGGATTCAACCTTTCGACAAAAACCCCTCCGACACCGCCTGGCTAGATGGTCTGCACTTCTACACATGGTATATTGGTGCTCCTTATGATACTCACATGGCCACTAACTTATTATTTAATATATTTAGTTTTCTATACATACCTACATCAGGTAAAGATATAGCACCAGTCGATTAGTGTAGTCTGACATGCACTATTTGACTTACTAGTAGGCTACTTTCCCTTATGTTGTATCTTATCTATACTTTCTGTACATTGTATTGTGTGTGGAAGAAGAGGAAGAAATATACAACAAAAAATTTGGCCTCCATCTCTCTTCTTCTGTTCATGAGTGAGCTTTCTCTTGTGTATTTAGTGTGTGTTTAGTGTAACAGCTCAAGCAAGTCCCCCCACCACGCGATTCTTGTCATGGTATTAGAGTGGCAACATTAAAAGAGGCTAATTTTGAAGGTTGAAGTGAAGGAAAAGAAGCAAGGTTCAAGCAAGCAAGCAACGGGTAATAAGCTCTCCCATTCTTCCACTATATCTCTTGGTGGATAGTGCTTGTGGAGGCACCGAAAGGAGGATAGAGTGAAAATCTCAGATTGCTATGAGATTTGATGTGTGAGTAGAGCATTGTATATTCTACAATTAAGTCCTTCCAGCCATTTCCCACAGTTTATTTGGGCATTTGAGGCCGTTTGAGGCCCCATTTTAGAGCCGCAAGGTTTTGGATAGTAGTTTTAGGGTATATTGTGATTTTGGCTATATTGACTGAAAGTGGGTGCACAGGTTACAGATTTCAAATTTGTAAATTTTGAGGTGTTTTCTAAGAAGAAAAAATAAGTTTTATTTGTAAATAGGTTGTATATTACATATACTATTAAGTAATCAATGAAAAAGGTTGCTTGGTGTATTGTTGTGCACTTATTGTGAAAGGTTGGAGAAGAGTAGCTGGAGCCCCAAGAGAGACACCAAGGAAAAGGAGATTCTACTGCAAGAAAATCTATCTTGTAACATCAACAATCTTATATTTCATTATTTTAATGACCAAAACAAAGAAAACAGTAATTCTTCACGCAGCATCATAAACACAATATTAGTGAGTTTGGGAATCTCCCAATTCCCATTTTTTGAATACTAAAAAGGTGGTACCCGGATACCATGCCCATAAGTTTCTCAAAACCATATGATGTGATCTATCATTAGAAAGTGCTTGAAAAATAGAATCTATTGAGCTATAGAACACTCAATTTGGAGTTATAGTATTCAAGTTACGACAAATCCAAAGATTTGACCATGTGTCCCAAACTTAAGGGAAATTCCAGTATTCCCCAATATGGTGTTCATAGTAGATATCTCCCATGGATTTGACAGAATCAACCATAATCTTCTACATCTTCATAAAATCCATCAATAAAACAAGGAACATAAAAGAATACACCATTTTTTAATGAAAAACAATCACATAGTATTCATCTTCAATGTCTTCATAGTTTTCTTTCTCAATCTCTCATATACAGATACACTGTTTTGATAGAATTGGCTATCTCTAGCTCTCTCTGGCTCTCTCTCTCTCTCTCTCTCTCTCTCTCTCTCTCTCTCTCTCTCTCTCTCTGGCTCTCTCTCTCTCTCTCTTTCTCTCTCTCTCTCTTTCTCTCTTAATAATACATAATCTCCTCACTACAATACTTAATAATAACACTTAATAATCCCTCTTAGGTCGTGGATATACCTTCCAAGAGGTATGGGAGGTATGAAAGGGCACCAAAGCCACTACAATGTCTCTTCATAGCTCACTACTGTCACTATCACTTCAGTCTTCAGCAACTGCTTCTTCCATTTGTTTTAGCTCTTTTGAACTTAGATTCATCCTTTCCAAAAGTTGAAAAACTTTTTCAAAGTCACACATACATTCTACAGAACTCTTACAGAAGATCTACAGAACAAAACAGAACAGGAACAGAGCAGAGACAGAGGCTCTACAGAAGGTTTACAAAGGGTCACAGAAGGTCATCAGAGAACGTCAGATCCTCCTAACTCATACTAAAACCATTCCAAACTATCAAAAACTATTTAATAAGATTTTAAAAGATTTCAACCTTCATCAATAATCAATCCGTGCTTCATACAAAAGAAAATCAGAACAAAACAGAAGGTATCAAAACCAATCAGAACCTCAATAGAACCTATTAGAACATCACAGAGCTTCATGTTTCTACTGAGAATCATCATGAACTTCCAAAACATAATCAATATCATCCAAAACACTCTCAAACACTTCCATCAACAACCATACATCACTCTAAATCCATCAAAAATCAACCATTCAAACCTCAAAAACAACAAAAATCAATCAAATATTGAGTCTTTTTCCACTCTCAACATATCCCTACACTTCGAAAGGAAGTGTCCTCGTGACCTAATGAAAAGAAGAATGTAAGTTCAGTAAAGATCTCAATTTGATCTTCTGTAGTATCTTCAACAATCACTCCATCACGACCCCAACTTATCACCTGTATCTAGGAAAGAATACTACTAAAGGAAAACTTCATTATTCATTAACACATCTGATAAACAATAAAAATTCATAAAAATTTTATAAAGGGTATAAGAGGTACTTCAGCTTTGCATCGTAGGCTTGCCATTCACCATCACCATCAATAGTTGAAAAGAGAACTCTCAAAAAAATTATTCAACCAGCACGAACTCATCACATACAAATTATTATGGCACAAACACAAACACAACCATCTAAATGGCACCTCCAAAAGATGTCTCATTAAGAAGCATAGAAGATACATTCAGGGATATCAATGAAGATGATCCCTCTTAAAAGCTTGATGATTAGGAAAGCAATCTAGGGATAAAGACTCATCTACAAAAGATTTTGGATGATTCTGAAATAATTGAAGGCAGAACATCCGTTCTAGCAAAACAAGGTATCTGCTAGGTAGACAAAGGGCATAAAAATATAGGACATCCAACTATTGGGAATCAATGTTCACATTGACATTCATACAAAGCTTTGGAATGGCCTTTTGATCGTTATGGGAATGCCTATACATATATGCTAGGTACCAAGAAAAATGGGTTATCAATCTCACTGAAGGATCTAGATATTGTGAATATTGTTGAGAAAAATGGAGGTAATTTTGGTATTCTTGACTAGCAGTTGTCCAGTCCCCTGGAATTAATGGCCAATTAATATATGGTCCTGTGAGAGAATCTGTTGAGCTCCATCCTCTTCTTCTCGGAATCTGTTGATCAAATCCATCGTACCCACTAACCAACTAAGGGGGTTGAGAAATAGAAGTGGCAAGAGATGGAAGAGGAATGAGTAAAAGAGGATGAAGAGATGGATAGGCAAAATAATAAAATGAGGAATAGGATAAAAAAGAAGTAGCTGAAAATTTAAGCGAATCAGTTAGGAAAGGTGTCAATTGATAAGTAGGAAAAGTAGAAGGTATATGGATAGATGGGGAAGGACAAGGGGGAGAAGGGGAAAAGACTCGAACTTCAATGAAAGAACAATAGGTAAAGATTGGAATTTGAGGAAAACCTTGAGGTTGGAAAAGGAGAGGTAAGTTAGTTGCTGAGTTGGATTGATAAAGGGAAAAATAAGCATCATAGCGATGGGCCATTTGTTGATAATACAATAAGCTAGGAACAGAGGGACCTAACACAGATCGTCGATAGTAAGCATCAAAGAAGGATGAATCAAATGGAAGGTTCTTGGAAAGATAAGCTAGGAGATCCACCCTCAGCTGGTTAGTGCTCTGTGTTGAGATATCGAGCTCCACTCGTGATACGCCAGGGTGACCGTTGTGTATTTATGTCACCGACTTGTCAGTTGCAGATGCGGTTGGTACACCGCCCATGAATAATAGCTACATGATAGCTATCCTTATTTACTCTAGTTCGTGGCTCAGTTAGTATGCCACCTTAGTTAGTTGAGTTTGGTTTGAGACCCATATCTAGGGTTCTTCTATTTTCTTTGTACTTGAGTTCTTTTGGCTTGCACAACTAAGAAGAGGAAAACTGTTTTCAGCCTCCACCCTTGTGTGTATTCCCCCATTGTGTAAGCAAGAAAGCTACAAGTGAGACTCCTTCCTTCTCTCCCACAATCTTGACATGGTATCAGAGCCTTGTTCGTGGTAAGGAGCTCAAGAAAGCAAGCCAAGCTCGCGGTGTTCTGGTAAGAGGAGCAGTGTTGCTTTCATTTTCTGTTTTGGGAGTAGATCTTTGCAGGTAGCACAGCCGGAAAGTGCAGGAGTGCATTGTCTCAGGTTGAGACGCCCTTCGCGGTGAAGCAAGAGGCCAGTATATGCTGCGGGGAAAGGGCTTTAGCCCTTGGCGAGCTTGTTTTTTTGATTTGAGGCCATTTCGGGGCCTGTTTTGGAGGCGGAAGTTTTCTGTACACACTCAGGAAAAGGCCCAGTTTTATGCTGTGCAGCCACTGTTCTACAGGTCGGTGAATAGTTACTGTAAAAATTGCATTGTATGCTTGTGCGCAGAGACATTGGGAGTTACAGAATCATCCTTGCTGCCTGTTGATGCAAAATCGTCACTAGGAAGTGACTGTGTGGTCAAATACCACTTTCGCCAGTTTTGCAGATTTTCCCTTGTGAGGGTGAAGGTGTGGTTTTTGCAGTGACAGAATTTTTTACAGTCTTCTATAATGGCATCTGATTCTCTTTCACAGATTGTCACTGAAAAGCTTGACAAGAACAACTTCCAAGCATGGAAGTTTAGAATGACGAATTTCCTTATGGGAAAAGGATATTGGGAATTTGTTGCAGAAAATGAAGAAGAACCAGTTATTCCTGATGTTCCCAATCAACAGCAAATGCAGGCATTTAAAGCATGGCATGAGAGAGCCAGGAAAGTTATGTATTGGCTGTCTATCAGCATTTCAGACTCTATGATTGTGCATATTCAGGATGCAAGTACGCCAAAGGAGGCATGGGATACTTTGTCAAAAATGTATAGCACAAATACGCAAGCCAGGAAAATGCAGCTCAAGCAAGAGTTGCACAATGTGCAAAGAGAAAATATGAGCATCAACGACTACCATATGAAGGTGAAGAAGATTGCAGATGCACTTGCTTCCATTGGGTCACCAGTGGAAGATGATGATTTAGTTTCTGTGACCTTGAATGGTCTAGGAAAGGATTATGCACAGTTTCGGACATCCATTTCAGTTCGTGAAAGATTTCCTGATTTTGAGGAGTTGATTGCTCTTCTAATTTCTGAGGAACAGAGAAATGGTGGTGCATCTTCTTCAGGAGGAACTTCAAAAGAAGTTGTCTTCTACTCAATTGCTGGAAGAGGTAGAGGCAGAGGTAGAGGAGGCCGATTTGGAGGCCATGGTAGAAATCAGAATATGCAGCAAACTCAAGAAAACCAGTCCTATGGAGGAGGACGTGGTAACTCTAGAGGCAGGGGGAGCCAAAGAGGTCGTGGTGGATGGCAAAGAGGTCAAAATGCAAACAGTAATGTTGAATGCTACTACTGTGGTAAAATGGGTCATATGGCTAAAGACTGCTATAAAAAGCAGAATGACATCATGAATGGAAAACTGCAACAAGGGAATTATGCATCTTCTAGCAGACAGGGTGATGACAGAAATGAGCATTTGTTCATGGTGCAGCACATGAACAATTCTGTGACAAGTGCAGAAGAAAGCAATGATGTATGGTATGTTGACTCAGGTGCATCAAACCATATGACAGGTCATGCAGAATGGATGGAGGATGCAAGGAAAATGGAAAAACCAGGATTTGTGGAGACTGGTGATGATACTGCACATCCTATTGTGCAGATTGGAAAAATTCCCTTGTCTATGCAGGATGGGAAAAAGAAATACATGTCCGATGTATTTCATGTCCCGAATATCACCAAGAATCTGGTTTCTGTCGGTCAAATGGTTGAGCAGGGCTTGCAGGCCAGATTTAATCCTCATGGATGCTTTGTTGAGGATATGAAAAATAAAGGTCGCTTGATAGCAAAAGGAAAGAAGAAGGGCAGAATGTTTACGTTGGATGTAGACATGTCTGAATTGAGTGCAGCAATGTTTGCACATGGGACCGGTGTAGTTGCAGATATTGATATCTGGCATAAACGCATTGGTCATGTTAATGTACAACAACTTAAATCAATGCAGGCCCAAAATATTGTTGCAGGATTGCCAAAATTCAAGGTTGCATAAATGCATAAGGTATGTGAAGCCTGTCAGTTTGGAAAACAGGCAAGGAAACCATTTCCTAGACATGTTCAAGAGAGTGAGAAGCCATTGGAATTAATCCACTCTGATGTGTGGACTACTAAAGCTGCATCTCTTGGAGGCTGTCATTATTTTGTCACTTTTATTGATGACTATAGCAGAAAAGTTTGGGTGTATTTTATGAAAAAGAAAAGTGAAGTTTTTGGGCATTTCAAAACCCTTAAAGCTATGGCTGAAAAAGAAACAGGTCTGCAAATAAAATGCCTGAGGTCAGATGGAGGGGGAGAGTACCTCTCAAATGAGTTTGCAAAGTTCTTGCAGGAGCATGGCATAAAGCAGCAATATTCATGCAGTTATACCCCACAACAAAATGGAATTGCAGAAAGGAAAAACAGCCATATTGGAGAGGTATCTCGTGCCATGCTCAATGAAAAAGACTTGCCAGATTTTTATTGGGCTGAAGCAGTTGCTACAGCAGTCTACATAATGAACAAGACTCCCACTGCAGCAATACATGGAATGACTCCAGAGGAGAGGTATACTGGTAGGAAACCAGATATTTCTCATTTGAAAATTTTTGGTTGCATTGCCTATGTACATGTGCCAGATGAGCTGAGATCCAAGTTGGATCCAAAAGCTGAGAAGTGCATCTTTATTGGTTACTCTCTGCAGCAAAAAGGGTATAGATGCTATAACCCTTCTACTCGTAAGTTTACAGTGAGCAGAGATGTTGTTTTTGATGAGATGAGTAGCTGGTATAAACCAGTAAATGTGATTGATGATGTAGATGCACAAAATGGTAATGCTGCACAGAATTCACAGCAGCAGTCACAAAATATTAGTGGACCTGGAGCGTCCTCTAGCAGTGGTTCACATTCTTCGCCATGGACAGGCAGATTGAGATCAGGAGAATCTTCTCAAAGTAATGCAGATAGTGGTATGCAGGTATCACGAAAAGGAAAAGAGAAGGTTGATCAGCCCATATTTGATGTGAATGCAGGTCACTCTTATGTGGATGGTGAATCCAGTGGCTCAGAACAGAGCATTGATGATGAGTTGGGTATTCCTTCTATTGTTACACCTAGAGTAAGGAAGACCAGGGATGTTTTGAGAGCACCTAGGAGTGAACCCACTTTGCGCAGGTCTACCAGAGTTAGGTATCCTGTGGATAGGCTGAAATATGATGGATTTACAGCCATTCACTATGCATATATGGTCAAGGTGATACAGGAACCAGAACCCACTTCTTTTGAGCAAGCCATGGGAAAAGAAAAATGGGAGAAAGCCATGGATGAAGAAATGGATGCCTTGGAAGCAAATGCTACATGGCTGTTAGTACCTTTGCCTAAAGGTAAGAATGCAATTGGCTGTAAGTGGGTTTACAAGGTGAAGCACAATGCAGATGGTTCTGTGAATAGATACAAGGCAAGATTAATAGTCAAGGGGTATGCACAAACATATGGCATTGACTATGAAGAAACATTCAGTCCGGTTGCAAGGATGGCAACCATAAGAGCAGTCATTGCTATGGCTGCATCAAAGGAATGGTCTTTACATCAGATGGATGTAAAGAATGCCTTCTTGCATGGTGATTTGCAAGAAGAGGTATATATGGAGCAGCCACCAGGTTATGTGCATGCTGTTCATCCTGAGTTTGTTTGCAAGTTGAAGAAAGCCTTGTATGGCTTGAAGCAAGCACCTAGAGCATGGTCTGACAAGATAGGACAGTATCTTGTCACTATTGGCTTTCAAATTTCCAAGGCAGATTTCTCACTTTATGTGAGAAAAACAGAGAAAGGTATTATGCTACTTGTCATTTATGTTGATGATTTGATTATGACAGGTGACAGTGATGAAGATATCCTTCATGTGAAAATGCTATTGAAGCAGAAGTTTGAGATGAAGGATTTGGGAGAGCTGCGTTATTTCTTGGGCATTGAGGTGATCAGATCACCAAGTGGGATAGAGCTCTTACAGAGGCAGTATGGATTGGACATGCTGTCCAAATATGGGATGACAGGCTGTAAGCCTATTTCAGTTCCTTTGGAGCAGAATGTGAAGCTGAGCGCAGATGCAGGTGAGCTTCTGGAAGACCCTACTATGTACAGACGCATAGTAGGAAGCTTGATTTATATGACTATTACCAGGCCAGATTTGAGCTATGCTGTTGGATTGGTAAGTCAGTTTATGCAGGCTCCAAGGAAACCACATTTGGATGTGGCTAGACGCATACTCAGGTATGTGAAGTCCACATTGCAGTATGGACTATTTTATGAGACTGGGGTTCAGATACAGTTGCATGGATACACTGATGCTGATTGGGCTGGTAGTATTTCTGATAGACGATCTACTAGTGGATATGTGTTCTCTTTTGGGAGTGCTGCAGTCACTTGGAGCAGCAAGAAACAACCTACAATTGCCTTGTCGAGCACAGAGGCTGAGTACAGGGGTGCAGCAATGGCTGCATGTGAGGTAGCTTGGTTGCATAAGCTACTTTATGATATGCATCAGTCTACAGATGGGCCAGTTGTCATTTATTGTGACAACATGAGTAGTATACACTTGGCAAATAACCCAGTCTATCATGCTAGAACAAAGCACATTGAGGTGCATTATCACTATGTGCGAGAGAGGGTTTTACTAGGTCTTATTGATCTAGTTTATGTCAGCACAGAGGATCAGGTAGCTGCCATATTCACGAAGGCATTGGGCGCAGAGAAGCTGCGCAAGTTCAGAGACCTGCTTGGTGTGCAGGAATTGGGATTGAGCTCGAGGGGGAGTGTTGAGATATCGAGCTCCACTCGTGATACGCCAGGGTGACCGTTGTGTATTTATGTCACCGACTTGTCAGTTGCAGATGCGGTTGGTACACCGCCCATGAATAATAGCTACATGATAGCTATCCTTATTTACTCTAGTTCGTGGCTCAGTTAGTATGCCACCTTAGTTAGTTGAGTTTGGTTTGAGACCCATATCTAGGGTTCTTCTATTTTCTTTGTACTTGAGTTCTTTTGGCTTACACAACTAAGAAGAGGAAAACTGTTTTCAGCCTCCACCCTTGTGTGTATTCCCCCATTGTGTAAGCAAGAAAGCTACAAGTGAGACTCCTTCCTTCTCTCCCACAATCTTGACACTCTGCACATGAGTAGAGGGCAGCATGTAAGACCACATCCCCCATATACCAAGCCAGATCGACATCATCTGAAATTAACAAATCACCTCGTAGATACATATAAGACAACAACATGGTATTCGTTGTCACAGAATCTTCAAAGACCATATGAACAACTTCCATTAGCAAATCAGAAGACCAAGCCCCACTCCAACTGTCCTCTAAAAGAGGGAGATCCATCGTTGAGAGCTTAATATAGAAGGCCAACTTCACCAGCTCATAGTGGACAAAAAAGGAATGGTCAGGAGGAACATACTCCTGAAATTGCTCAAATGTAGACCATAATAAATCCATCCTGGATTGCAATCTTTCCACTTTATCTTGAAACAACAAACATAATCTGGCCTACCTCTGGAGAACTGCCAAGTCTTGTTGAGATATAGAAGGAATCATGGGGACACTGGGACTTGGAGGAATGGACCGTGATTGTGCCAGTTGGTCCTTCAACTGTTTAATCTTGGAATCTTGGGATTCCACTGTATTGTGAGTAGTCTGCAAAGCTGACAATTTCGTATCCAAAAGAGTCTTAAACTCTTGAGCATCTTTGGACATTTTCTCTTTCTCTTCCGAAACTCTAGTGACCTCTGAGTGAGCTTCGGCTAATTGAGTTTTCAAAGAAGATATTTCTTCTCTTTGGGTCTCAATCATTTTTGTCTGCTAATCCATCTTCTTAAACAGATCGGCAAGAGTGTCTTTAGTAGAGGCTAACTCTGTGGTTGCCTTATGCATCTGGTCTTTGGATTGCATCAATTCTTCATAGAAAGAAGCATATAATTGTTGAACACAAGCTGTCACTGAGAGTTCAATAGAACTCTAGATGTCGTTACAAAGGAAAGGAATGGCATCCCCTTGACAGTAAACTATTCAGCAAAGGAACTAATATTTCCAAAGAACCCTCTCTTTTAAAATCATCTTGGAAGGTATGAAGAGCTCCTTGGACAAATAGTGAGATGGTGTCTTAGCAGGCATGAACCTGTCTTGGAGAAATTGGTAGACTAGCTTCCAGAGAGGATCAGTGAGATCATTGAGAAAGACACTCCTGAAGTGTTAATCACTTTCTTGATATCGAGGACCTCTTTAGTCTACTTCTATAACAGCTTGAGAATCTCGTCACTTGAGAATAAGTGTCTGGCTGTAACAAAGGGTTCTCCTTTGTAGGGAAGAGACAAAGCCTTCCCTAACCCTCTAGGTGTTAGGACCATGGAAATACCACTCACCAAGCCCAATTTCTTACTATATGACGCAAAAAACTTATCACATAGGGCTGGATCATCTGGAATCAGAGAGAGTGAAGCAGCCACAAAAGATGCAATACCAGCTTTTGCAATGGGCTCAAAAGTCAATAGGAAAGAATAATCCCTACTGATCAATGGGGCATACTGAACAGGAGGAGGAGCTTGAGGCGCCATTCAAATAGAATATATACACACACCACAAATACAGACAATCACAGTGAATGCCTGCAAAACAACAGAATAGCCATAAAAAAAAAAATCGATCAAAATAAGCACACACAAGCGTAGCTAACCAACTGACTAGCCCAAACAACCCACATCTTAGAAAAAATGCGGCATGACCCCTACACATATGCGACCAAAAGCTTCATGTTATGCAACAAGCAGGCACCCAAGACCCCATATCAGGTAGAAAAGAAAACTACAGACCACACCTGTAATCGTATCACATAATCAAATCATAATTACTCAATAACCTAATCAGGACATAACCAGGACTTTGATAAACAATGTCAGCTTAAAGGACTGTACGTGCCCATCCCACGAAGCGTATTTATTAAAAATAAAAAAATGTGCAGTGAGAGAAATGATTTTAGTGAAGGGTTCATTTTAAATAATTATTAATAATGGTTGAAATTTTATTAGGTTGTAAACCTTAATAAGAAAACGGTGATTTATTTTTAAATTTTTAGTTACAATTTATTAATGTAAAACGATGCTTTTAACGAAGCCAAGACTTCGATACCCAAACTCATGTCTCTAAATGCATATTCTTTGATTTAAAATTTTAATGTGTCTGAAGCACTCTTCTTTTTCAGCGCGTGCATTTGTGTGACAGCTAGTTCATTTTTATTTAAAATTAAGGTACCTCTGAAGCGCACGTAGCGCGTACAAAGTGAACGGCGAGTTGATTTGAATTTATTAGAAAAATGTATGTTTAGCGTGAGCGCACGTGAAAAAGTGGGTGAATAAAGTTCATTTTAACAATTAACTATGGTTAAGGGATGACAAAAATCAAATCAAGCACAAAAGATAGATACCTGGTAGGGGTGTGTATGCGAGAGACTGAGGGTGCACGGAGTAGTCCCAAATGCAAGGAATCCAATAAAAAAGCACAAACCAATGACTGAAAAAAATAAAACACTTTATTATCTTTTTAAAAAGTAAAATAAATATCAAGGCAATATTACTGGGATCACATTTGGTTTAGGTAATGTTGATTAGTGTTTGGGTGATATTATTATTATTTTTAAATTGTAATTTACGTGCGTTTTAGTTTTAGTTTTTTTTTGTATTTTTTTAAAATATTTGATTTATTAGGGTATCAATCAAACCTAATTGAGAATGAAACCATCAGGCTTCAACAATGGATTTGTATTTTTTTTGTAATTTGGTAGTCTACTTTTCGAATTTAAAATGAATTTTTTATGAATTTAGATTAAAAGTTTATCATTTGGGGTCCAAACATAATAGGGTGATCATGTGCCAAGGCTTTTTAAGCTTATAAAATATTCCAAAAGCAGTCAAATGTATTGATGGATTTTTTTGTGATTTTTTAAAATTTAATTCTGGTTGTTTAGGAATTTTTAATGAATTTTTCTCAATTTTTAGTGAATTTTAAAAAGTATTTTAAATATTATTATTTTTTTGCAATTAATTCTCTATATTATAATCAAGAAGATGAACCAAAAAATTACCCAATTCAGTAAGGAAATTTTCAGTAATTTTTTTGTTTTTTAATTGAATTTTATAAAGTTTTTAATGTTTTTAAGTGTTTTTAGGTATTTTTAAGGTATTTTTTACGGGTTTGTGGAAAATCAAAGGAGATACCCGAGCTGCGTGTGAACAACTACGTGTGCTCGGGGATGGCACGCACCACCGCACGGAGAAGACCAAACGCGCACCCTCGCACATGAACACCCGCTAACAGCTCACGTTTGCACAGGCACACCTCGAGGCCCGCGCGAACACATGCACACATGAGACCACTGGGCAACCAAGGGGGCCTGCGTTGTTGTCATGTTGGGGGTCGAAGGTCTACCACCGGGGTTTAGAGCAGAAGAGGAGTGAGAGATTCAAAGGGGAGAAAGGAAAAAGATTAGGGTTTGATGGATTCTCGGGTTATGGAGAGAGTAGATGAGATAGAGAGTAACCAATATCTTACATAGCCATGTCATACAAGTTTACCATAATAAACTTGGATCCGATTACATCAATAACCATGAGGTTTATGCATAGATCGATATCAGATTTTGTTCCATTTCCTACAACAAATTCAAGCTCTAATGCCCTCCATTTCATGAAGATACATGTATTGAGACTTCAAGATACAAGGTGTAGAGAGATAGAACTCATTACAACTGACACAGAGTCCAAAGGATGATAAAAATGCATCAATAGAACCACAAATGTACTTCAGCCTTGCATTAAAACAGTAATTTCCAGCCCTCAAACTTGACTCAAAAATGTATGCAAACTCATGGGAAAGTCTCTCATTTCAATCTCAACCAATGCCCTATTGTTTCGGGAGCATTGTCTACACAAGGAAGTGATTAGATTTTAAGAAACCCCTTCAAATGAATGAGTTTTAATGGCTGCCTTGTTTATGATAGTTTTGGGAGAGCCTATTCAGCCCATACATTGGCAAAAATCACCTCTTGACTTGCCCCAAAGTCACGAATATGGTAAGAGAATGGAAGAAGAAGCTCGTACGAGCAGGCTAAATACTTTATCTCTGTTTTTCCCTTTCATGGATTGTCATACAAAGGACTCTTACCTTCTTTGTTTGTATCTTCTCTTGATCTTTAGTTTGCTTTGTGTTTGCATGCTTTGGAGCATTCACCATAGTCTTCAACTCTCCCTCCATCTTCCATAGGTGTGTAGGCCGAAAAATGTGCCACAAAACGCGGGCTGGACTCCTCTCCTTCTTCCATACAAAAAAAGAGTTCATATAGATCATATACAAGTCATATAAGTCCTTTGCAACTATTACTCCATGTCACTTGTGGACCTAGTCAAATTTGTAGTGCTCTTGACAAAAGTTGGATATTCCAAGCTAATGAACTTCATAAACCAATGTGACATGACCTGTTAACTATCAATTACCACGTGTTGATCAAGTTGAAGGTCCTCATATACACTATCATTGCCATTTTTCTTGATACAAACTGAAAATTGCATGTCAAGTTACAAAGGAACTTATGAGATTAAATGACATCTAAGAAAAATGTAAGGGAATAATGACTGAATTATGTATGAAAGTTTCTTATGTGGATCCTAATGAAGTTCTTCTGCAAACATAAGAACTCCATGTTTTATGCCATGAACAGAAAACCCTTTGACATTCACCCCCTTCTAACCTGCACACCCTCCGGCATGTGCCACTTCATGAATTTGCAGGTTAAGAAGGCTCTTCTTCTGATATATCTTCATCTTCATCCTCTAAGTCTTCTTCTTCTTCCTTGTCTTCAAGTAGATGGCTCACATCCAAGTCATCAAGCTCATAAGTAGAAGACTCTCTTCATTTGAAGAGCTTGATATGTTTGCCGACTATTGGTATCTTGATCATGGTCCCATCCATTTCAGCCAAAGTGTAAGTAGCATTATCATGTACTACCTTCACCACATATGGTCCAAACCGTCGCTTGGCTAGCTTCCTATGAGCACTATACTAATTGTCTAGGCTACTGTCATAGACAAGTACCCAATCATTCTCTTGGATAGCTCTTGGACGAAGTCAATGACACTTGTCAAACATCTTCTTATTCTTCAACCTCGCTACCTTTAGCCTTTCAATGGCTGTCTTGACATCCTCTGGCCTTCTTTCAAGCTGCCTTATGCACAAAATCAGTAGCTCTTCTCTATTTATGCCTTCATCCCAAGGCAAGATACTCCATGTGATAATAGACTCCTCAATAGGCATAATAGGTGGCTGCCCATACATCTGCACTATGGGTAGTTCTATCAGCCCATAATGCGAATGGAAGCATTTTAGGCCATTCTCTCATCTTCCCTCTACAAGACTTTGCCAAAGCTTTGAGAATCGGTTGATGACCTCTTTCACTCTTACCATTGCCTTCAGAATTGTAGGTTGATATAAGAGATAGCTTGATTCCCAATCGAGCAAAGAAATTGTGAGCCTCATCGGCTTCCAATTCTCCTCTATCAACAGTTACTTTGGCAACACAGCCATACATGCAAAACACTTCTTCAAGTAAAAATCTACAAACAACTTGAGTGGTCTTTGTTGTCAAGGCTTTACCTTCCACCTGATTTGTGAGATCTTCTCTAGCAAGCACTAGATATCTCATGTTTCAAATTCCTGTAGGCATGGTTACTAAATCAATAACCCATTTGTAATGAATGGATAAAGGAAAGGTACACTGAAGCCCATCTCTATGCTTAACCATAGAGTACATTTGACAAACATAACAAGACTCAACAAAATGCTCAATGTCTTTATACATGTTTTGCCACCAAAATTTCTCTTTTATTTTGGCAAAAATGCCCCATATGCCTTTATGGCCAGCCAATAGGCTTTCATGAAATTCTTGCATGACCTGTCTTTGAGTCTTCTTGTCTCCTAAGACACGAATAGGGGCTCCTCCTTTCTTCTTCGCATGCCTCCAAGGGTAGCTGTCTTTGAGAAAGAAGCCATAAGCCTTTCTTCTGATTCTCTTGAACTCTTCATCAGTCCAATCTTCCTTCTTCGCCATAGTGCTCAAGTATTGGCCAATTTTCAGCCAATCATCTGCATAATATTCTTCCATAAAATGAAAACAAACTAAAACAAAGCATTGAGCATGATGTCTTTCAGCTGCCCACCGTCTCTCCATGGTTGTTTCTTCATTCTTTGCTATTGTAAATTCTGATACAATAGTAGTACCTGCTGTACTTGCTGTAATTAATTATGTACTTGCATTTATGATAGTTGTACCATCATTAAGAACAGTTGTACTTGCTATTTTCTGATTTGAACTAGCAATTACAGCATCATTTTCAGCAAATATACACTCTATTACTTCCTCATCCATCATCTCTTCTTCATCTTTATATCTGGCACGCGAAAGCATGTCGACAACTGGATTATCTCTTCCTGCAATATGTTTTAAATCAAGATTTAAGGATTTAATATAGGCTATCCATCTTAGCATAGCTATGTCGGGAGTGGAATAATTGGCAATCATGCCCAAGAGTGGAAGACAATCTGTTTCAACTACTACATGTGCACCCATGAAGTACTCCCGATCACACTTCAATGCAGTTACAACTCCCCAAAGTTCTCTTTAATTTGAGCATACATTCTTTGACGTTCATTAAGAACCTTTGCTCTAAAGCAAATTGCATACCTGTTGCCCTCAAGATCATCTTGACCAACAACCCATCCTATCCCAATAGGACTTGTGTCTACCGTGAGTATGATAGGCTGTCCATTAGAGTAATCAGCCCTCTTCAAGGTGGGGGCTGAAATCAGCAATTTCTTCAATTTTCGAACAACTTGAGTATGCTCTTTTTCCCACATAAACCTTTGGCCTTTTCTTAACAATTAATTAAGATTTTCAACAACATGAGTGAAGTGTGGGATCCAAATAAGATAGAAAACACATGCTCCAAGAAATCTTCTCACCTCCGAAACATTTGTGCATATTTCCCGCATTTTGCTGATGGCATCAATCTTGATTGGAGAAGAATTTTGGCCATATGGGCCACACACATGTCAAACCACAAGAACTTCTTCAACTCTAAAAACAGATTAAGCTCCTAAAAGAGTAAGATGGACTTCTTCCAGTTTAGACAAGATTTGAGCACAATCATTAATATGATCAGAAACAAACTTTGCGGCATCCAAGCTCATTGAGCTCTTCATTCTTCTCATGAATTTCACATCCTTTGATTGGTACATTATCAAGGAAAGGAAGAGTAAGTTGGGGAATATAATCTCTCAGTGCATGGCATTCATCATGTGAGCCACTGAATTTGTAGCTCCTTCAGGTAGAGTACACATGTGGACTAAACCAAGAGGCATCTTCATTGTGGTAATGTCTCGGCTTTCCAAAGCAAGCTAAAATTGTTCATAGCCCGAATATAAATCACCCATCGAATAAATTTCTCTACCTGCAAAAGCCTCAGCAAATTCATCAACAATTGGACCCGAACCAACATTTCTAATAGTGACTTTATTGACAGGCTGTAAATCTTGAATGAATCGCAAAGTTCCATTCTTCTTAGGCACGGTAAACCATCGGTTAGAATACGGAGCTGAAGATGGCTCCAATATTTGCATCTTTATCTTTTCATTTAAAACTCCAGTAATAACTTAGGCAAATGAGCCCTTGGTATCGGAATCGGTTTAAGATTCCAAAGGGATGTGTCAGACTGTGAAAATCACCATTGGTGCCACAACACTTGGATCCACACAACCAATTTCATGAGACTAAAATGAAAAAGCTTTTCCATGTTTCTTCAATATCTGCATAAAAGATTGTTTTTTAGCTGGCAAGAGAAAAGATTCTTCACCAATTTTTAGCTCCCGTAAGCTTTCAGCTGTAAATTGGTGACCAATATCTTTGGGGTCACGAAGACTTGGCTGTTTGGATGCCCTTTTAGCCAGTCCCTCACTTTCGGGACGTAGTGGAGTTGCCATTGGCTTGACCTTCTTGTCAACTGTCTTGTACTTTGTTTCTACTCTTGCCTCATCCTTGTTTGGCTGTCCAAAAGCTTGAATTATGTCATAAATATCCAATGTGCATACCTGTATGGACTGATTTTCAGCCTGATTTTCTGCATGAACAGCTGCATGTATTTTAGCCAATGTATCATTATAAATCAGCCCATAAAATAGTCCTGAAATTTCTTCATTTTCAGCCAAAACATCAACTTGCTTTAGCTCCCGTTCCACATGACATAAATGCTTTCTTTCAGCCCTATTCATGGCTGAAAATTGTTTATAACAGCCCACACTGTTGGCTGTAAATACTTGCAAATCAGCCTTTGACATAGCCCCCTTTACATGTGGAGGCAAATTTTTATTACATGAAGCACTGCCATAGCCTCCACTTACAACAGTGCAGTCCGAAAACCCTTAAATTATCAGGCATTAGGAGGCACAGGATGATCTCTCAATCAATCTCTATTCCGGTGATGATTTACGCAAACAGTCAGAAATTGGATAGCTTTGTCATTATCCTTACTTCTTATCCGAGCATAAGATGAACCATCATCAAGGGCCTTTGTCTCCAAATGAGGCTCAGAAATAAAAGGTTGACCAAGAATGATAGGATAGCTACAAGAATCTTGAACAAAAAAATGAAGTTCATCTTTTACATCACCAATAGTAACCTATACATAAGGACATGTTGCATAGAGATCGCCAGAAGAATTATTGGCTGCTCTCATGCGCCATTCTCATGCGCCATCCGCCATTCTCGTAGAGTTCTTGACATGACATTGATCTCCGAACCATGGTCTATAAGGACAATGCATGGAGTCTCTCTTTCTCCAATCTTGACAACGGTTTCGGTAGTGGCCCTTGCCCAATGGGTACGGGAGTAGTGACTACTTGGAATAAAATGAGCATCAGACTCTCCTTGCATGTTGTGAAGACGAGCTTCTTTCTTATGCATGGGATACTCTTTGGATTGAGAAGACCCCACCATAACATTCTCTGCAATAGCTTCTTCAATTTCAGCTTCATAGATGTCTTCATCTTTGGCTTCTATGGCTGCAATCAATTCTTTGATTGCCTCCAATCGAATCCCTTGAGTATTCAGCTTCTCTTCATCCTGCAAATACACATGAAGAGCTTGCAAAAAAGCATGCATAGATTCTTCAGTTTCTTCACCAACATATTGTCTTTTCCATTTAATTACATCAATTATTACATCATGAAATCCTCGTTTTGCGATTCCGAGAATTTCACCAAATGTAAATTCAATTTTGCTTCCAAGAATCCTTTCTTCTAGGACCCGCTTGAGATCCATCGCAGTCTCTATGTCAGACTGTAGCTTAAAGCCGGGATGTTTGCCTTTTCTCTTTCCTTCCGTCTTCTTTGCTTGTGAGGCATCTTCCATGACATGGCATGCAAAGCCTTGATCATTGTTGGCTATGGGACTCTTCTAGTGATTTGTGAATTATTCAAGCTTGAGCTAAAGGCCCCCTTGAAGTCTAGGGTCATTTTTGTGGTCTTGAGAATGTCAGAAATTGGGGATTCTTATATAATGCTTTGGGGAGTCCGTGCTTTAGATTGGCTAAACTCAAGTAGGATTGGGAAAATGATTATGTATGTATTCTAATGGGACTCAAGGAAATCAAGTTATCCATAGTAAATAATGTTATTTTGAAGAGTTCATCTAGACCTATTGTGGCCCAAACTATTAACGTTCTTGATGAAGTAGAAGATGATGAGGAGGATTTATATCTTCAAGCAAATCCTTTTGTAGTTTTAGTTTTTGAGATAGATGTTGATGGTATTATTCAAGGGTATCAAGAGCAACCCAATAGGATTGGAGATGTATCTCTGGAGAACATCGGCACATAGATGGCCAAGGGAAAGCTTTCTATGGAGCTCTATAGGAAGTGGTGGTGGATTTTCAACAGCCTTCTACTGATCCGGTTTACTTCTTGTCACATGTTTGGTTAGCCCTGAAGAGGAGGAATCGACAACATCTTCTTCTCTTTTCTTCTACCACAACTTCTTGATTATTGATTTCAGCCAACCGAGCGAAAGCTAAAAATGAATCAATTGGTTCGGTCCATCTGATTCTTCCTCGGATACATTGATTGGCAGTAGTCAAATCATCTTTGGATGCCTTGCCTCGCTCCATGCGATCTAAGGCATGCATCCACACTTTAGATTTTACATCATCTTTATATGCTTTAACAATCTCATTGGTTGGTTCAATTTGCAACCCATAGATAGCTGCATCAACAGCTCTATAGGCTGTTCTTGTTGCCAAATCCTCCACTCTTTTCTTCATGCCACTGTTACCAAAATTTGACTTAAGAGGAAGCCCAATTTTGGTCGCATGAATTTTACCATCCTTCCAAAAGATTAATTTTTGTGCCTCAGCTTCATGGAATGCATTGCACTCCCTCTTATCATGCTGTAGGCTATCACACTAGATACAGCGTCTTTTGAAGCCTTCTCATATGGGTCTTTGGATAGCTGTCCGCCCTCTTTCTCCCACTTTCACATCAAGCCTTTCCACCTTGGAATTAATCTCCGTTAGATTAAGATGGAGATCCCGCATGCTCTTGATCAGCTCGTCCATGACATCCTTCTTTGGAGGTGGAACAACAGGATTTCTTAGTTGCTCGGCCATAGAAACAGGAGGTCGAGATACAGGAACACGCTCTTTTATGGACTCAGATGGTGCAAAGGTAGAACCCCACCTTAGATGCATCCGCTCTCTCCGAGCAATCATATTAACTGCTTCAGTGACATCACCCCAAGCAGTCTTCAATCCCATCTTAAAGTCGGGATCTTCAAGCCAATCAACCAGCTTCTCTTGAAGAAGAGGATCCGCAGCCTTCAGAAACAATTCAATCTTCTGGCTCTTCATACTCTGCCGATCATCAGGATCTAGCTGAGTAAATTTGCTTTCAAATTCGCGGTGAAGAGCGGTGGCAGCTAGTCCCTTATTGGGCCTTTCAACCCATTCAGTGAAGATTTTCTTCGTCATGAGGCCAGAATCTTCAAGAAACAATTCTTCTCGAAGAGCCTTCTTGAATGCAAACTATCCTACATCTTTCTGGAAAAGACCATGAATCTGGTCTTGGAGGCCATGCACGGCCAAACGGGCAAAGTATCGGCTCCAAGCATGATGAGGGACCCCAAAGAAGACCATCTTGTCAGTATAGAGGCGGATAAAAGAGGACACATTTTGCCTATTAAATTGCTTGAGCTCCTGCCCAACTGCCTCCAAAGCTTTAATGGCAGCAGCATAACTCCGCTCTTAATCTTGCCTCAGTTGTTGCTGCAGTTGCATCTGCTACTGAAATTGCAATTGTTGTTGTTGGTTCTCTTGCATCAGATGGGACCAACTGCTGCAAGGCATCTCCTCCTGAACCTGATGATTCTCCCATTGTGCTTTCTCTTCTGCAACCGACCTTCATGTCGGGTTCACCACTGTCGTCGTGTTGGGGATCCAAGGTCTACCACCGAGGTTTGGAGCAGAAGAGGAGTGAGAGATTCAAAGGGGAGAGAGGAAAAAGATTGGGGTTTGATGGATTCTCGGGTTATGGAGAGAGTAGATGAGATAGAGAGTAACCAATATCTTACATAGCCATGTCATACAAGTTTACCATAATAAACTTGGATCCGATTACATCAATAACCATGAGGTTTATGCATAGATCTATATCACATTTTGTTGCATTTCCTACAACAAATTCAAGCTCTAATGCCCTCCATTTCATGAAGATACATGTATTGAGACTTCAAGATACAAGGTATAGAGAGATAGAACTTATTACAACTGACATAGAGTCCAAAGGATGATAAAAATGCATCAATAAAACCACAAATGTACTTCAGCCCTGCAATAAAACAATAATTTTCGGCCCTTAAACGTGACTCAAAAATGTATACAAACTCATGGGAAAGTCTCTCATTACAATCTCAACCAATGCCCTATTGTTTTGGGAGCATTGTCTACACAAGGAAGTGATTAGATTTTAAGAAACCCCTTCAAATGAATGAGTTTTAATGGTTGCCCTGTTTATGATAGTTTTGGGAGAGCCTATTCAGCCCATACATTGGCAAAAATCACCTCTTGACTTGCCCCAAAGTCACTCAAGTACTTGGGCACAAGAAGGGCTTCAATGGTACACGACTATGGTAAGAGAATGGAAGAAGAAGCTCATAAGAGCAAGCTGAATACTTTATCTTTGTTTTTCCCTTTCATGGACTGTCATACAACTCATTTCCATGTTACCAAATGGATAGAGTAAAAGGACTCTTACCTTCTTTGTTTGTATCTTCTCTTGATCTTCAATTTGCTTTGTGTTCGCATGCTTTGGAGCATTCACCATAGTCTTCAACTCTCCCTCCATCTTCCACAGGTGTGCAGGCCGAAAAATACACCGTGAAATGCGGGCTGGACTCCTCTCCTTCTTCCACACAAAAAAAGAGTTCATATAGATCATATACAAGTCATATAAGTCCTTTGCAACTATTACTCCATGTCACTTGTGGACCTAGTCAACTTTGGAGTGCTCTTGACAAAAGTTGGATCTTCCAAGCTGATGAACTTCATAAACCAATGTGACATAACCTGTAAACTATCAATTACCACCTATTGATCAAGTTGAAGGTCCTCATATATACTATCATTGCCATTTTTCTTGATACAAACTGAAAATTGCATGTCAAGTTACAAAGAAACTTATGAGATTAAATGACATCTAAGACAAATGTAAGGGAATAATGACTGAATTATGTATGAAAGTTTCTTATGTGGATCCTAATGAAGTTCTTCTGCAAACATAAGAACTCCATTTTTTATGCCATGAACAGAAAACGCTTTCACAGCGTGTGGGGGGTGGATGTAGATTGTTGTTTTCGTAAGAAACGGGGGTAGTTATGTGTTTGCTGCGGGTGGGGGTGGTGGGAAAAGGGGGCTAGGAGGGGGGTAATTGGGTAGGGGTGGGAAAGGGGGCTAGGGTAGGGGTAACTGGGTTTGGGGGGATTAGGTTAAGGTAACTGGGGTTAGGGAGTTAGGTTAAGGTAACTGGGGTTAGGTGTGGTTGGGGAAGAATGGGAGGAGGAGTAGTGGAAGGAGGCGTGGAAGGAGGAGGAGGAGGCAGAAGATGAGGAGGCGGAGGCGTAGAGGAGGAGGGAGGGTGGAGACTCTGTGGGCGAGGGAAGAGGCGCTGCAGAGGAGGGAGGCGCCGGCGGAAGGAGAAGGTGAGGAGGGAGGGTGGAGGCTCTACGGGCGAGGGAAGGAGACGATGAGGAGGGAGGGAGGGGAGACGCGGATGGGAGGAAGAAGCAGGTAGGTAAGGCAGTTTTTTTTAAAAAATTTCTTTCTTTTTTTTGTTTTTTTGTTTTTTTTTCCTTTTTTGTTTGGTGTTTATTGGTTCTTTTTTTTCTTTTTGTTTTTTGATTTTTTTCTTTTTTTTGTTTGTTTTGTCCCTCTTTTTTTGTTTTTTGTTTTTGTTGTTGTTTTTTTTTTTGTTTCTTGTATGGTTTTTTTCTTCTTTTTTTGTTTGGGGTTTTGTTATTTTTTGTTTTTTCGTCTTTTGGGGGTTTTTTTTTTGTTGTTTTTGTATTTTTGTTTTTTTTTCTCTCTCTTGTTTAGTATTATTATTGTTGTTTTGTATGTGTGTGTATGTGTGTTTTTTTTTTGTTTTTGTGTTGTTGTTTTCTTTTTTAAATTTGTGTTTGTGTGTGGTTGTGGGTTTTTTTTTGTTGGGTTGTTTTTTTGTTATTTTATGTTATTTATTATTATTATTATTTTGAAAATACATTAAAAGGTAAACGCACCCCCGTCCCACGCGCATGCACAAGGCGGGAGTAAAAAAATTTTTGCATCGGCAGGATCAAACGGGGCGGGGACGGCGACACGCGAGGCATAGAGGCCATAGGGCGTCCCAAGGCGCTTAAAACCAAAAACATACGCATTCACGCACGACACGAGAGACACGGCCACACGTCAAGAGCCCTAACCATACACCGGATCGAAAGACCATAAAAAGGAAAAATGTGCCAGGAGACAAGGGAAAGATGACAGAAAACTGCGACATGGGTGCCGGGGCAAAATCAAGGTGCTCATATGGGAAAAACACAAATAACGGCTCCAAAAATACATACGAGGATTAATATAGAAAAATCCGCTCGTTGGAACGTAGGGCGGAAAGAAGGCAAAATGTGCCAAATAATGTGCCCAACAATCCTATCACGTCAACACATAGTTCCGACCGAGAGAGGACGCGTTCACATGGAAAAAACCCAAAAAAAAAACCCGAAAATGGGCTCAAAGATGAATACGAAAATAATCGAGTAGCAAAATTAAGGGCAGTAAAAAGGAAAAATGTCTGCGGGAAGGGGATGCACAGGGCTGTCACGTGAGATTCTTGTTCTGAAACAATAAAGGTGCATTCACATGAAAAACCGTCCAATTTACGAGAAATGCTTCAAAAATTAATAACTCCAGAACCGGCGGTCGGAACAAGGGTTGGTAAAAAGGAAAAATGGTCATGTCGAAGGGACAAACATGGCTGTAAGATTGGATGGGGGTCTTGGTAAACGTAGGATGCGTTCGCATGAAAAATCGTCACAATAAGGAATAAAGGGAAAAAGAGAAGGAACGGCCCCAAGGGTGGGTTGAACATGGACGAGTGGGTGGAGAAGGGACCTCATCAGGGTAAAATCAGGTCATGGCATACATGCAAGATTTAAAGTAAGGCATAGGTAGGGGGTATGTATCATAGACGCACAAGGACGCATCCCCACACTTAAAACCTTAACGGACAGGGTTAGATGCAGCATCATAGCCTAGGAATCATCAATTGATTGGACTCTAGCGTCCCCACACTTAAAACATAACGTACACTTGCAATCATAAGGATAGGGTTAGAAAGACTTGGCCCATTTTGCGTATGGTTGAAGGAACCATCATTGTTATAGAAGGATTGGAGTCAGCTGCAGGAGGTACCACGGCTTGCTCTAGCATTCAACCAGCATGGCAAGGACCATGGAGTAGCACCCAGAGAGGTAGCTGGTTGATGAAGCCCGTCAGGGTAGGTGTCGTTGTTGACGAAGGATAGTCATTCAACTCACGAGCACTCAAATGGAATGAGAGAACAGATGCTCACCCCATGACACACATCGCTCAATGAATACGCATGAAATTCCATAACTTATAGCTGGTGTAGAATTGAACAAGGGGAAACTGAGTTGGAGGGAGTATGCCAGTGTGTGCAATTGATGGTGCATTCATGTGTTCCACCCATTTGGCATAGGTGCAAGGAGGAAGTCCAGGGAGCCTTGTAATGTAGTGCACAGAACAAAGTGGCGTGTCCTATGACGATGGCAAAGACCCATCCCGTGGGTGTATAGGGAAACAGAAACGTACCTGAGGCCAATTGTCGTAACATCCCTCAAGCCTCACCTCTCAATAATTGATTGAAGAAACACCAGTCACACTCAGCCCACCCTCTATCTCACTCTCTGTTGAAAGATCCAGGAGGGCAACCCATTCCTGAAACCCATTGATGTAATCCTCAATGTTACTTGTGCAGAGGTTGTATGCCTTGTGTGCATTTGATGGTGCAACTGTGTATCCCTCCCTGTGCCAGCATACAGTGCAAGAAGGAAGGCCAGGGAGTTGTATGGTGCAGTGCACATGAACAGATTGTGCATTGTGTATTGAGAGGCCCATCCCGTGCGTGCAATACTCAAGTGACACATCTCACCTCTCATTTGATTTGAAGGGAAAGACTAGTCACTCAGCCCACCCTCTGTCTCATGCTCTATTGAAAGATATAGAGGGCAGCCCATACTCACGTCCCCATCATGTTAAGATGAAAGCTTGCATCACTCAGGGGGTTGGTGATGAAGATCGTGTCGGCTGTTGTTGTCATCAGGATATTGAAGACGAGGCGTACCCAGGGAGGCAACCAACAAGTCTGGTACTTCAATGATTTGTAAGAAATGTCGTCTGTTAAGAAGGGCAGACGGACTGATATTGTAGAGACAATACACCAAGGGAGGTGCTTCAAATTACTTGTTGGAAAGGTTCTACTGGTGAGTCAGCTATCCTGAACTGCAAGGTGTTACCACCTTTTCCACAATCAGCTTCCCGCCAAGGGTGTTTCCACCTTTTCTTAGAACGAGGCCTATTATGACGATAGGGAATTTCTTCATTTTCTCCCATAATAGTTTGTTTGTTTATTTATTTATTTTATTTTTTTCTCTCTTTTTTCCCCTTTTTTTTCGTTAATAAAGAGAATGGTAGAAATACCATGCGTCAGAACCAACCTCACCACCGTTGTTGGATCAAACGAGAAGAGAACAAGGTAGGGTTGAGAGGTATCTGTGAGGGGCTAGCAGAACAAGACCGCCTCATGAGGAAGATCATAAGGGCTATCAGAAGCATGAAGAGAATGACAGTGTGACACCCAAAAGGGAGAGGGTAGGTCAATTGTGATTGTCAAGATCCCCAAGGAGGGAAGTACTTCTTCAAACGATAGCCATTGATCAGAAAAGAATCATCAGAGGCATCAATGGTCTGCACCTGAACAGAGCCATTAGGATTGACAGCTAGTACCTTGTACGGGCCCATCCACCATTATTGAAGCTTGCCAAGAAACTTGGCAAATCTCGAATCATAGGCCAAGACAAGATCACCTTCTTTGAACTCCTTGTGCTTGATGAAACTGTCATGATACGCCTTGCGCCACGCTTGAGTGGTTTCCATACACTGTAGGGCCATCCGTCGAATCTCATCCAAATATTCCAAGCGTAGGAAGCGGCGTTGCAGTGACTCATCATCTCCCAAGTGTTTTTTAATTGCTACTCGCAAAGAGGGTAGTTCCAATTCAACAAGGAAGATGGCTTCTGTACCATACGCTAACTGGAAAGGGGTCTAACCTGTAGCTGCCTTATGGGAGGTTCTCTATGCCCAGAGGGCCTCTATAGGTCGATCATCCCAGTCGCGACGATGTGCGGCAATCGTTCTTGTCAAGATCAAGCAAAGGATGCAATTGGTAACTTTAACTTGGCCATTGGCTCTAGGGTAATAAGGAGTGGACTTGTGATGGTAGATCTTATACAGCTCCATCAACTCTCCTCCATGATTTTGTTTAGGAAATGAGTACCTCTATCACTTACCAGCTTGAGGGGACTGCCAAAACGAGTGATAATATTTTCATACATAAATATAGCTACACTGTTACCATTGTCCCACTTCAAAGCTTTAGCTTCACACCACTTTGTGACATAATTTGTACATACTAAGATATATCTATTCTGCTTCCGTCTGGTGCGTGGATCAATGGGACCCAAAAAATCAATCCCCCACTTCTCGAATGGCTTTAGGGGAAGAATAGGTTGTAGTGGCATGGTACTTATTTTGGTGGGTTTCCCCATTCATTGAAAAGCATCACATCTCTTGCAATAGTCATGTGCATCCTTGTGGAGGGTCGCCCACTAGTATCTTGCCAATAGAGCCTTCCTGGCTGTCGCTTCTCCTGCGAAGTGTTCACCACATGGTTTGTCATGGCATGCATTCAATACTATGCCGATTTCATCTCCTGTAACACATCTTCTCAACACTTCATCTTTGCCTCTCTTGTATAGTACACTGCCTAGCAAAGTGCTCGGGGGGTTCACTATATATATATATTCTCTATATAATGTGCGTTCATGGTCTATTTATAAATATCCTAATCTGTGAATTTTTCTTCAATAAAACATAACCCTTTTCTATTCAATCTATAAGTAACCCCTTTATATGACACCCTTCTGTATGTAAAAAATGTATAAAAATAGTGTTTTAAAAACCCCTTATTTTGAACTCACGTTATATATACATATATTCATGAGGGACCCCCCCGAGGCAAAGTGTAGGGGGATGATTCTAACAGAAGCTTCTTCTTCTCACGGCTTGAGATGTCAGGAGGATACTGTTGAGTTGCTAGGTGGTTGGCTATGCCTGCATACCAGGGAGTAACTGTTTCAACTAGAAACAAGGAAGCATCAAGAAGGTCTAGATCATCCTATTCCTCTTCTATAGTTTGAGGGATCCATGATAGATGATCGGCTAGGACATAGGAACAGCCACGCTTAGTGACCACTTCAAAATCGAACTCCTGGAATAGGAGCAACAGAAGAACTCTTGATGAGATGCCAAAGACACATTTGTCGAGGTTGAGAGAAATCCCATAGTCTCGGCATCTGTAAAAGCATTGCTCTAGGTGTCCCCAATGCTCACGGATTAAGCTATAGACACAGAAGTCATCAAGATACACCTCAATGAAATCATGCAAATGATTCTGGAAGGCAGCCATCATTACTCGTTGGAAGGTGGCAGGAGCATTATAGAGCCTAAATGGCATCACTCTATAGGCATAGGTCCCCCATTCTATGGTGAAGGTTGTTTTTGATTGGTCCTCTTCTGCGATTTGGACTTGGTTATATACGCTAAATCCATCCAAGAGGGAATACAACTCATGGCCTGCCACTGTGTCCAACAATTGGACTGTAAAAGGGATATGGAAACGATCCTTCTTTGTCTTCGAGTTCAGCTTTTGAAAGTCTACACATATTTGAAGTTTCCCATTCTTCTTAGATACTACCACAATGGGCGAAACCCATTCACTATTAGCCACGGGATAAATGAACTTGACTTCCATAAGTTTCAATAATTTAGCTTTTACGAGAGCAGAATAATTAGGATTCATACGCCTTTGTCTTTTCCTTACAGGTTTAGCATCAGGCTCTAGGTCAATGTGATGTTGGCATACTGTGGAATCAATCCCCTTTAGGTCTTGGTCCAACCAAGCAAACACGTCTAAGTTCTCCTTTAGTAGATCTTGCAGGACCACTAGTTCTTCTTCAAGAAGATTGAGACCCACTTTCAGGTGATGTTCAATACCATCAGTATCCAGGAATGTCACTTGTCTTTCACCTTCCACTTCGTGGATAAATGTCCCATGAATTGCTTTTGGATAGAGGTCTGACTCTTTCAAGGGAGTAGTGTCATCGTCTGATGTTCCACTAGAACGAGTGTCCTCCTTTTGAACAGATGGCTCATTTGTCTATTGAGATTGCTGGAAGGGTATCAAAGCTTTGTTTGCTTCTGTGGGAGTGGTGATTTCTTCTGGACTTAGGGATTCATCTTCAAAGGATGCGTCCAAAAATGTCACATAGCATGAACCTTCTAGAAGCCGAGGCTCTAATGGCTCTGGCTTTTGTTGACAGGGGGCATCATCATCACCTTTTCTCCAAAATGAATGGTCAAGGCTACAGGAGCCACTAGTGAACTTAATTTTTATGTCTTTGATACATTGCTTATGCAAATTTTGCATACTTTGTAGTCCATTGGTCAACCCAAATGGAACCATGTCATTCCATCCAACACCTCAAGATCTTCGGCCTATGAGGTCTCTGTAGGGACATCAATAAGATCGTCCACTATCAGAGGAAATTCTTTATCTGCACTTTCATCTCCTGTTTCATTTTCTTCCTCATCATTTTTATCCTCTTCCTCTAAAGTCTTTGTCTCTACTTGTGTAGAGGCTCTATAGGAGAAGAACAGATCCTCCACCTCTGTGTCTATTTCTACTTTTTCTTCTGTCTCTAGCTCTGTCTCTACTACTGTCTCTATGACTGCCATGTAATAGGGAGAACAATACATCCATGCTTCTATCTTGCTGTCAGATGTGATTTCAGAAGTCAATTCGAGTTGAGGCAGGAGGCATTCTCCCATAGACAAAGACTTGGCTTTCTTTACTAGTTGGCTTACATTGCCCACTGTTAGGGATTGTGCCTCTGTTTTCTTGGGAAAGATCTTTTTAATAGCCTCTTCCTCTCTTGATGTACCATCTTTTACCTCGTTGGAGGAGTCAGTTATGACTTTGATGGATGTGGATCCATTACCTTTTTGCGATCCATACAATTTCAACACCACTTTATTGGGTCCTCTGCCTAGGGTTAGGGTTTCTTTGAACCAGTCTGTCCTAGCTCTCCCTTCAAAAAGCCAAGGTCTTTCCAACAATAGAGGATATGAGGTCCCATAAAAATTTGGTTTAACCACCAGATAGGTCAGCTAGTAATCTTTTCCTGCAAGGGTTGTTTTTACGTATGGGAGGATGCCCAAGGGTTTAATTCTGCTTTGGTCTGCCAATCTGATAAGCCACTGTGTAGGTTGAATTCCTTGCAACCCTAAGTCCTTCATTGTCACATCCGTCATTATGTTTATGATGAGCCCCCATCAATCAATGCATCTGAAATAAAGCATCCTTCTATCCATACACTAATCTCTGGGGTTCCAGGATCTAGGAAGGTGCTAGCCACATCTACTTCCTTTACATGCTCTGGGGCCTTATTGGTCTTAGTCACTGTTGAAGGAACAATCCTTAATCCATGTCTTCTTGTCAAGATGCTTTTGAATTTCTTTCGGCAGAGCTGGGAGACAACATCAGCAACTGTCGGAATGTTAAGTTTGGTTTAAAAGTGTCTAGGTCTTTTACCAAATCATATTCTTTGATAGGATCCATGGGCTTCTCCAGCTTGCTAGGGAATGGGGCTACACCCATTTTCATATTTTCTTTTTTTTCTAGTAATGGAAGCATTGGCACTTCCTCTGTTTCTGGATGTGCTTATGTATCGTCTATCTCCTGAATCTCTGGTCCTATTTCTAGGACTATCTCTATGACTCTTCGTGGCACTGCAGTGCTCTATACTGCAATGTTTTGTACTATATTGCTCTGTCCCTCTGTTGGCAGGTTGAACTTCACAGTCTTGGCAGGAGAGTTGTTCTCTTTCTAGACAATGGGTTCGTTCTTCGTGGCACATGTGATAGTGGCAATTTCCAACTCTACCAAATTGGAGGCAGGCTCTTGTGCCTTCTGTTGGCTATCAGTGGCATTGGCCTTGACAGGGGCTGGACTTGGGCAGTCCTTTGTAGTGCGGCCTTCTCCTTTGCATCTACTACATAAGGGCTTGTAATCCACAGATCTTTTGGGGTTTGGAAAATTTGGTGAGATATGACCCTTTTCTCTGCATCTGTAACATTCTACCTCGGATCTCTAACCACCGCCAGACTATCATCCTCTGTAACTTTGAGAGGGAAACCTCCTTGGACCGAAATTAGGACCAAACTCTCTAGGCTTTGGTCCAATATCCTGTGTTATCATTTTGGATTCTAGCAAGTTGAATCTTGCATTTTCATCTTTCTATCTTTATTCGTACATCTCTTTCAAAGAAAAATATTCTCTGTATAGTTCTTCCGCAAATAGTAGAAACAAAAGGCTCCAGGAATAGTTGGTTTTTAGGTACATTCAGTGGCTAAATGTCCCTCTTGATGATACTTTCCGCACCATGTATTAGAACGCATCACATCTGTCCCAGCTCCCGCAGGAGTAGATATATTAGCGGTATTCACCTTCAATGTCTATAACTGCTCTATAATCACATCCATAAACTCTTTCTTGATACTTGCAACTGATTTGGATAAGTAGCCCTTCAGATTTTCACCTTCTGAAGTACTTGTAGTAGGGTTTTGGGAAGCTTCTGTAATTATTGCATACATTGGTTGGGTTGATCCAGAGGGTTCTATGTTCTGGTTCTGATTCAGAGCTCCTGTTGAGACCTGGGGTTGTTGATTCTAGTTGGTAGGGTTCCACTGTTGTTGAGTCCCCATTGGAGGAACTGTTTGAGGCCACTGTTGTTGTGGTTGAACCATCATTTGAAACACTATCGTCTGTGGCGACCACAGTGGATTAGGTGCATTATACTGCAGCACTATTTGCATTTGGGAATAGGGGTAGGAAACTATCCCTGGGACTATATTTGGTGGGTATACCATTCCTGGCATGGGAGGAGGTAAGACTCCTCTTCCTGGAGTCATTGACAACCTTGCTTCAACTTCATCATACAATCTTACACCTTCCACTGCAGCTTGCAGATTGACTGGTCTTCTCAATTCCACGAACTTGCAAACTTCTGGTTGTAGGCCTCTGAGAAACACTCCTTTTTGGATACCTTCGTCCAAATGATGGTTAATCCATCTCTTCAGGATGGATTCCATTCACAAGACATAAGCTTCTACTCTTTCTCTAGAGGATTGACTTAGGTTCATGAACTCCTCTTGCATCCGCTCTTCAAAACCTTCACGCCTAAATTTTGTGAGGAAGGCCAACTTCAAGTCATCCCATGTGCCAAAGTTCCTACTGTTGATCTCTCATACCACTGAAACACCACACCTTTGAAAGTGGCAGGGAATATCGCTAACCAATGCTTAGGGGTTCTGGCATTGTTAGCCACACATGCTACCATAAATTATGCTACGTGAAGATCAAGGTCTTCATTGTACTCTCTCTTAAAAATTGGCAATGGGACTACATTTGTTGGCCTGCCATCAATATTTCTAGGACAAATCTGACTAGGAAGGGGACCTTGAGTTGCCATGGGGACTTCTCTAAAGAGTGCTTTTAGGGCATCAAAGGAGGCTTCTGCTGCGAGCTCGTTCTCAGTCTTGATTCTTGCCTTCTCTCTTCTTACGTACCTCTGGACTCGTTCTAACACTTGCCTCTTGATTGCGTCATTCATCAGGGGCTTGGCTCCAACTAGTTGTCCAATATTCAACAGAATAGAATCAGAGAGGGCTTCAATCTCTAGGGGATTTCTGGCCAACATCTCTTATACTTCCTTCTTTTCAACATCTCTGAATTTGGCTTTCAAACTGCTACAGAGGGGGAGATATTCCATTCTGAAAGTATCAAAACTCATTTTTCTTAGGATCGTTGTTGTACCATCATTATAATAATGCTAGCTTCTGAGGATTTCAACAGTGTATGTTGTGAAAAACACTCTATCTACCAATGTCCAGTGGGTTGCTAATTGGACAAACAGAAGATGATCAATGCACCAAGCATCCCACATATCTTGCTGTTGAGCATCCACGAACAAATTCCAACTCTTTTCCTTCTTATTTTTGTGAACCTCCACAGACCACGACTCCTGAAGCTTCTTCACGATCTCCCACTTGATGATGTATGGAGACTTCTCAATGAATACCAAATCTTCCATGGATAGTCATTCTCTTTGCTTCTTCTCTTTAGTTTGTTTCCAAACAAGTTGACACCAAGATGCAAGTTTCTATTGCTTCAACAGGAAGAGGAAACAGTCCACCGCATAGAGCTTGCATCATGATGGTAATATGTTTCCACCATTGTGGGATGAAATTATTGTGGAAAGTGGCTTTGATAATGAGAATCTCCAAATCTTCAGTGGAAGAAGGAACTTTGCAAACATCCATTGAATTCTTTTCTTCTTGGCAATGCCATTTCTTTCATTTGTCACCCTCTCTTTTGCTTGTTGATGGCAAGTTTCCCCGGCTGCGCACCAAAAACATGGAGCTCCAAGAGAGACACCAAGGAAAAGGGGATTCTACTGCAAGAAAATCTATATTGTAACATCAACAAGCTTTCATTTCATTCTTTTAATGACCAAAATAAAGAAAACAACAATTCTTCACACAGCATCATAGTAGATATCTCCCACGGATTTGACAGAATCAACCATAATCTTCTCCATCTTCATAAAATCCATCAATAGAATAAGAAACATAAAAGAATACACCAGTTTTGAATGGAAAACAATCACATAGTATTCATCTTCAATGTCTTCATAGTTTTCTTTCTCAATCTCTCATATACAGATACACTGTTTTGATAGAATTGGCTATCTCTGGCTCTCTCTCTCTCTCTCTCTCTCTCTATAATACATCATCTTCTCACTACAATACTCAATAATGACACTCAATAATCCTTCTTAGGTCGTGGATGCACCTCCCAAGAGGTATGGGAGGTATGAAAGGGCACCAGAGCCACTATAGTGTCTTTTCATATCTCACTACTGTCACTATCACTTCAGTCTTCAGCAACTGCTTCTTCCATTTGTTTTAGCTCTTTTGAACTTAGATTCATCCTTTCCAAAAGTTAGAAAACTTTTTCAAAGTCACACATAGATTCTACAGAACACTTACAGAAGATCTACAGAACAGAATAGAATAGGAACAGAGCAGAGATAGAGCAGAGACAGAGGCTCTACAGAAGGTTTACAGAGGGTTACAGAAGGTCATCAAAGAACAACAGATCCTCCTAACTCATACTAAAACCATTCCAAACTATCAAAAACTATTCAATAAGCTTTCAAAAGATTTCAACCTTCATCAATCATCAATTCATGCTTCATACAGAAGAAAATCCGAACAAAACAGAAGTTATATAGAAGGTATCAGAACCAATCAGAATCTCAACAGAACCTATTAGAATATCACAGAGCATCATATTTCTACTAAGAATCATCATGAACTTCCAAAACATAATCAATATTATCCAAAACACTCTCAAACACTTCCATTAACAACCATACATCACTCTAAATCCATCAAAAAACAACCATTCAGACCTAAAAAACAACAAAAATCAATCAAAAATTCAATCTTTATCCACTCTCAACAATAGCTTGTTGTATTGTATCATTTTTTGTTATAATGGCAGAGAATAGTGGAGATCCCATCATTTGAGAAGCTCGACAAGAACAATTACCATTCATGGAAGTTCGGTGTGATGAACTTCCTCATTGAAAAGGAGCTAGAGCTGAGTATCCCTTTGACTGTAGATGAATTAAAGGCATAGAAAGAGTGGAATGCAAAATATAAAAAGGTGATGTATTATCTACACAGTCATTGATAATACTATGCTGGGACATATCAAAAATGCAAAAACTTAACATGCAGCTTGGAGAATTTTTGAGAACATGTTTTCAATGAATACAAAGGCACGAAAGATTCAACTCAAGCAAAAGTTGAGTACCTTGAAGAAAGAGAAAATGTCTGATAATGAGTATGTTTTGAAGGTGAGGAGCATTGCATATGCTTTAGTAGCGATTGATGCAATGCCTGATGATGATGATTTGGTTTCATCCACTTTGAGCGGCCTTAATAATGAAAAGGCATGGAAATCATTTGTCACTTCTGTATACGTACGGAAGTCATTTCCAGATTTTGATGAGCTCATCTCTCTCATGATTATCAAAGAGATCAATATACAGGGTAACTCGTGTTAACCCTCATACAAACAAGGTGAAAAATCTAGAAAATCTAAAGCAGAAGACAAGGCCAAGGAAAAAGTGAAACGGAAGACGAAGGCACACCAAGAAACACTACAAGATATAGACCTTATACCGACATTAAAAGTGATAAAAATATTCATCAAGAAATTTACCCCCGTCGTCGCAAAAAACGTCATTATTAGCGATGCCATAGAATAGTTGATATTAGCGTCGTTATCAGTGCCGATATCAGCATCGCAAAATGCGATGCTAATATCAATGCCAATAGTGACGCTGATAACGATGCTTTGCGACGCATTTTGCGATGCTAATAACTATGCATACATTAAATTTGCGATGCTAATAGCGACGGTAATAGGGAAAAAAAATTTGTGATAGGGTAGCAAGCTGTCCTGCCATATATAGCACTATGTGCTTTATTTGGGGGATTTTATTTTTGCGGGCTTTCATTTTCGTTCTTTTCTAATCAATCTCTTTTTTTCGAGCTTTTTCGTGCAACATATCCATTCTGCATATAAATAGTCCTACTTAAGGAGTACGACACATTGCATTTACATGAACACACACACATCAAAAAAACAAAACCAACGGAAAACTAGTAAAATATATTCGTGTCAAATAGTTGCAAGGTACACTCTTCCTAAAAACAAATCAAAGATCCCAATGCATGTAATCTCTTAGACAAAATCGGGCATAGTCACATGACGAAGTGTATAATAAACATATATATAAAAGTAGTAACAAAATGAAATGTCTAGAGTCTCTCGAAAAAAAAAACACACTCTCTCTCAGCATGGTACCGGTCCACACACTATGGTGGACAAACACTCCCCATAGAACACATCATCTATTTCTAGACACATGCAATGTCTCATCTCCTCTGCACTGGCCCGCGCCAAACCACCACACCCCGCAAACACATCCAAAACATAGTCGTAGCGTTTCGTAAATGTAGCTAGTAACCACCTAACCATATCACCAATCACATATCACCAATCAAGATACAGAATCTTTGCGGCCATGCAAGTAGAAACAATGAAAATACCATACAAGGTAACCTGAGAGCAAAAACATGCAAGACTACTTACCGAAAGAAAAGATGAGACCTCTCTGCTCCGCCTCTGACAATGACACCATCAACGTCCATGGGAAAGACACAATCATCCATCATGTAGCTACGATACGCTGGAAACAATCTCTCTGAAATCTTCTCCCCAGCCTCTCTGTCATAGCAAGGCACAACATGACCAGCACGATACCAAAGACACACAGGAAGATCAAGTACCTATTCACGAGTGGAATTAGAATAAGTGATCCATGTTTTTATTTAAAGCATGTAACATAAACTTTATTTAGAACATACAACCGTATGTTCAACGTATCCAACTTTGTTATCTTACCGCCTCTCTAGTAACGGGATGTCGATAAGCCTTGGAGTCACACATGAGTGTCCAAGTGCGGTGAAGCACAAACCCCACCCTTGCTGCATCCGTAATAAACTCACCTATATGCTCTGCTAAGCACATAGTGACTAAGAATCCCTGGTCGGCCAAATACTCGCGAGCAAGGTCCATACAACCCATAACTAGACCCTTTGAGAACGTGTTCCACTTGGGAATAGTCATGCCCTCTACAAACAACATTGGTATTATGATATATGAGAAGTGAGTTTGATGTAAACCTTGTGTGATAGAAAGCATAACTTACCCAAAGGGATGGGACCTAGAGCATCCACAAGCAAGCTCGTAGGAAAATCCGCAAATATCAATCGAGCCACCTCTTGACATGGAACTCCATCTTTGCTATAAAGATGCATCTTTTGTGTTGCCAAAAACTTGTTGATGCTATACACAAAACAACATAGTCATTAATGCAAAGTAACCGATGATGCAATGCTATATGCAACATGTAAATTGATGTTCTTGCAATATGTAGTTGTCATGTCTACCTATCAAGGGCAAATCTATCAATTTGGGTCACATCCACTAATAGAGCATCGACATATGTTTGATACTGGAACCCTGCAACAATTATCTCAAAGTAATTTATTTTTAATAATCATACACGAATTTCAAGTTAATATAAGACTTCTCACCTACTAAACGGGTCATAGGTCGCCTCTCCCAATTCTCTCGACCAAGAGATGAATCTGCAACAAAGGAGGTGGTGGGTGCCATAGAGGACTCTGGCACATTTTTTCTCCCTGGATTACCTTGAGTACCCTGGGTGGCACCTTTGGTAGCCTTGGTTGCTTGCTTCTCTATAGTGGTGGGTGCGGTAAGCGGTTCATGAGTATCAACTCCCTCCTTGAATCCTACATAGTATCATTCACCCTTAGACTCCCATGCATGAGCACAAAAACTATTGCTACAAAAGCGACAAGATGTTTACATAGATTGAAGTACTTACTGTCATGCAGATCTTTCTCTTGCTTAGGGATAACCCCCACAGGGTAATCTAGCCACCAAGGGCAAACACTTGCCTCCCATGCCGTCAATTTTCTATCACGTAATGATGGAGAATACATAGTGTTCTCGTCACAAACATCAATCCACTCTCTTGTGAATTGCGGAGCTGCATCTAGCCTCTTCTCTTCTACACATTGTAGTATCCACCTGCAACATTCTTGCCAATTACGCAAGCAAATGCATGCAATCTAATATGAAAATCAGACACACAATCTAATATGAAAATGCATGCTAACCTATAAATCACACGTTTGGCTGAAAACGTAAGCTCCGGCATCTTCTCTGCAACATCTGAAGATTTCACTCCATCCAAGAGGTGTACAAAAGCCTACACAAGTTTCACAAGCGCTTAACATTAGCACATATACATTTTAAGAAAGAACTTAAGAAAGCAATATGTTGGCACTGCATTGAGTCAACCTGCATGACATGATTCTTCATGTTAAGCTTAAAGAACTCCTCAAATGAATCTGGTAGCTGTGGACCTTCTACTTGTATCCTATCAATCTGAAGTAGTGCCTCCGAATGCAAGTGAGCCCAATATGTCTCTTTCTTCATGTAAACCCGAAAGAGCTTATAATCACCAAAATGCGGGTATTGGGGGTCTTTGGCCTTTGTGAGACTCATAAGATGCAACAATATTTTTTTCCTGTGATGCACAACAATATACACAAATAGAAAGCATTGAAGAAAAAAGCATCACATACACACACCTTGCGTTATATATACAAATTACCTTTCCGCAGGGATTTTTGAGCTTGTGAGACAATACAGCTTGTCTCTTGTGATCTTGAGCATGCTTGCATCATCCCACTTTAGCCCAAATAACAACTTAAAGAACTCATCACCATTTTGGGGATTAGCAATGGATAGGTATTTGTAACCCCTATCCTTAAGGCGCTCCTCTTCCACCCTTGTAGCCTTCTCCAAACGTTTCTTCCTCTCTACCTCATCTAGACCAAGAGCCTCAAGCTTAGCAGTTTCTTTTGAGATGAAGACATGAAATTCATCCTATCATTCCAAAAAAAAACTAAATTAGAGATAGAAAAGCACATCTCATACAAGTGAGCCATAGAAAGAAAATCACCTTCCATACAAGCTGAGATATCAAACCGCAAGGAGAGTTATACCATGGAGCAACACCATGATAATACCTTGCCTCTATACTCATCTCAACCTCAGCCCACTTCCTCATGGCCGGACTCAATCTATCTAGAATGGAGTCTTTGTTTGCAATACCAAACTTTTGAAACATATACACCTCATGCGCAATATTTGGAGTAACATGAGCTCTGGCAATACTATTGAAAACGAACAAAAGCATAATATGAGAATGTAAGTGTAACATATTACAAAGAGGAGCATAGTTAAAGGAAGAAGACTTACGCGTTGGTGGTGTCTAGTGCGAGTAGTAGCTCTGCTTCCTTTGCCTTGGGCACCTCAATGAATTGGCACCGTACACTAACATGGTAGTGAGCACAGTCGGAGTACTCTGTAATTGAAAACCAACAAACATAAGAATGGGATACGAACATTCAATACTTGTATGTATAGTGGACAACTTACTTTCCTTGATGCGTTTCCACCACGTTTTAAGCCTGTGGTTTCCATCCCAAACCAAGAATTTTTTACCCTTAAGGTCTTGCCACTCTCTTCCAAGAGCCCTCTCAAAATCCTCATTTCTTTGACGCCATATTGGACCCCATTCATCTAGATTGCTAGCTGTCACAGACATGGTCTCCCCTCTCGGACCTTCAACTGACACAAGGAAGTGTCCCATAGTCTCAAGATAACCAGTGGAATCAAAGGAAGGAATCAACCACTGGGCATCATCCGTAGCAAATCTGACTGCCTCATGAGCCACTAATCTGCAAAGAGGCACAAGAGGAGGTAGCGTCCTCTTTTTTATATAAAATTGACTCAGCACATCCTTCATCAGTCCTAGAGAGACTTGCTTGCCTAAGTTCCTTGAGTGCTTCTTTTCTTTTTCATCATCATTCTCCCTTTGATCACTATCACCACTCACCTCTTCTTTGTCATCTAGACTATCATGCTGCACATTAGTCTCTGTAGGAGCAGATATTAATAAGTAAAAATTAACAAAAGTAGCATTAAACCAATCATATTTAATACATAACACTGAACAAAGCGTCATATGTAAATGAAATGGACACATAAGTGACTACCTGTGTGCTCCGCAACCCCGTCAATTGTATTGGAGTCCCCATCCACTTGTGCTTCGTCATCAATGTAGACACATCTTTTTGGACCACGTCCTTTCTTTGTTGAAGGAGTGTCCACTGATCTCAAACGCGATGATGCTTCTTGCTCTAAGATCCGCCCAGGAACACATCCTGAACGTAGCTTCATACAGACTTCACGGCTACTATGAGGTGACACACATTTCTTTCTCTTTTTAAGCACTCTTTTAGGTGCCATAACTTTCTCTACACACTTACAAATAGATACACAATCAACCTCTTTAAGATTAACAACACAATCAATCTATTTAAGGTTAGCAACACAATCAATCTCTTTAAGGTCACGGGACAAAGCCACGGACGAAGCCACACGCTTGTGCATAAGCCCACGGATCGTCCGCGCGGACGCGGACGATTGGGGGGTTCAATCTCTTACCTTATTCTCACGAAGCATATGGGACGAAGCCACATGCTTGTATCCATGGGGGGTTCAATCTCTTACCTTGGAGGCCCGTCGGACGGCATACGGGACAGTTGCCATGGGGCATAAGCCCACCCATTGTCCGCGTGGACGCGGACGATTGGGGGGCTTCAAGGTGTTACCTTGGAGGCCCACACGACGGCGCATACCAAATGATGGGGCATAAGCCCACCCATCGTCCGCGTGGACGCAGACGATTGGGGGGCTTCAAGGTGTTACCTTGGAGGCCCACACAACGGGACGGCATAACCAAATGATGGGACGACATACGGGACAGTTGCCATGGGGCATGAGCCCACCCATCGTCCGCGTGGACGCGGACGATTGGGGGGCTTCAAGGTGTTACCTTGGAGGCTCACGCGACGGCTTAGCCCACACGAAGCATGACCGAATTAACACAACGGCTTAGCCCACACGAAGCATGACAAAGCGTGACAAAGGTAAACCAAAAGACGAAGCTTAAGCCCACCCATCGTCTGCGTGGACGCAGACGATTGGAAGGCTCAAGATAATACCTGGGACAGATGAAGCGTCACGGACGAGGATACGAACAGTCGCGCAGTGCTGCAGGAGTTACGAACAGTCGCCATGGGGCATGAACAGTCGCGGATGCAGGAGTTACGAACAGTCGCGGATTGGGAGGCCACCGTCGTGAGGCACTGTCGTTAGTCGCTAGTTGTGGGGCTTTCCCTCCAGCCCTGTTGGTTTCTACATACACAAACACAGCTTGGTGCACTTCTAGTAGGTCATCATATTACTCTTTAACCCGGCAGGCTCTTATTGATGTACATAGACAATATTGAAACAACTTGTGAGCACATCTTACTAACGTTGCAAAAGAACTTGTGATCACGTTAATACTAAACCCTAACCGAAGCGACACAAAGATTAGACTGTTTACCTTCATGTCACCATGCATTCAACCTACCAACTAGGATATGCATTGTTCGACCTACGAATCAAGAAATATTGAAATAAACAAGGGAAAGGGCCTTCAGCCGAAGAGACAGCTAGGGAACAACCCACGAAGCGCCCCCCCTTCTCTCTCTCTCTCGGTGTTGCCCCCCCCCCCCTCAAAAGAAAAGAAGAATCAGATTTGAACGCAAAACTGTCACATGCCAAAACTTCATGCAAAAATATCATGCAAATTTATAAAGAGGCTCAGCACATGCCAAAACTTCATGCAAAAATATCCCGAGATGACCCATCGTCTGCGTGGACGCAGACGATTGGGGGGCTCAAGATAATACCTGGGACGGACGAAGCGTCACGGACGAGGTTACGAACAGTCGCCACGGGGCATGAAAAGTCGTGGATGCAGGAGTTACGAACAGTCGCGGATTGGGAGGTCACCGTCGTGAGGCACTGTCGTTAGTCGCTAGTGCTGCAGGAGTTACGAAAATATCAATCGTCGCTAGTGCACCGTCGTGAGGCACCGTCCTGAGTTGTGGGGCACCGTTGTGAGAGAGAGACGGAGAGAGGGAGAGAAGGGAGAACAGAGAAAGAGAAGAGAAAGAGAAGGGAGAAGGGAGAACGAGAGAAGGGAGAGAGAGAGAAAGAGAAGGGAGAAGGGAGAAAGAGAAGGGAGAAGGGAGAAGGGAGAAAGAACGGAGAAAGAGAAAGAGAAGGGAGAAAGAGAAGGGAGAAGGGGGAGAGGGAGAAGGGAGAGAGAGAGAGAGAGAGGGAGAACGGAGAAGGGAGAAAGAACGGAGAAGGGAGAAGGGACAAAGAACGAAGAAAGAGAAAGAGAAGGGAGAAGGGAGAAAGAGAAGGGAGAAGGGAGAGAGGGAGAAGGGAGAGAGAGAGAGAGGGAGGGAGAAGGGAGAAGGGAGAGAGAGAGAAAGAGAAGGGAGAAAGAACGGAGAAAGAGAAAGAGAGAAGGGAGAGAGAGAGAAAGAGAAGGGAGAAAGAGAAGGGAGAAGGGAGAGAGGGAGAAAGAGAAGGGAGAAGGGAGAGAAGGGAGAGAGAGAGAGGGAGAGGAGAGAGAGTGAGAGCAAAGAGAGGAGAGAGTTGAGAAAGAGAGGAGAGAGTTGAGGAGAGACTTAATAACCCTAATAAAGAAGTTAGCCGTTGATTGCGTAATTAGGTAACTAGTTGGCCGTTAAATAATTAATACAACATAAATAAATTATGAGTGCATAAAGGTGAAGGATGGTGGGTGGTTGAGTCGTAAATTTTTCTATTGATTTCTCTCCGCTTGTAGTGACGGTGAACTGTTGCCTTCTCTTCATCAAATACACACTATGAGCTATATTCAGAGTTTTCTTCTCTTCATCAAATACTAACCCACCAGAGGGCACGACATGTCGAGTTTTGCTATTTTGACATGGAGACTAGCCAGTGATTGCTTAGAGCACAGGGTTTCATTAAGAAATGGGGAGATTCTTTTGAGTGAGTACTACCTACAGAATCTATTGCCTCCAACACAAAAATTCCAGGGGTTGCAAGCCGTCATAGAGAATGATGGTGGAGCAAACAATGTCACCGTGTCTCCAAGATGGGATCATCAAGGGCATGCGCACTATTTGATTGATAGTACATTATCATCCACCTACTCTATCAGGCACTCAAGTAACTATGTGTGCATCTCTAACAGTATTGAGTCAATAGAAGATGAGATTGACAACTACATTGATTGTACTCCAGGTTGTAGCAAATCAACTCCAGTGTGTCTTGACGTACACTCAGATAACAAGAAGGATGTTGATGACACAAATGTCGGGGAGGACCTATGTGTGGGCAGCCAAAGCGAGGACTTATCTTCCTATGATAACTCGATTGCAGCCTTCATTAAGGAGAAAGCTAGAACGGGTAGATTGAAAAAATTACTAGCGCTCTGTGGACCTCCACCAAGGGTGGATGAGCTCCCAATCGAGTATAATGGCACAATTGCTTTTGAGCTTCCAGCCACAGATAGCAAGAAACGAATGATGGGTATGGAACAAAAATATGATGGTCACCTGTGGTCGCGGCCCTCACAGACAAATATGGCAATTGAGTGCACTGTGCGCTTGAGCTATTGTCTTGGAAGTCTTCAATGTCTTAGGATCACTTGTCCTTACTACATAACAGAGGGAAAGTACAATGATGTTTTTTTCCATGGTCACTTGGATAGAACCGTGAGCATGGGTTATCCTGCAAGTGAGGGAAACTCCAAGATAACATGTCACTATTGTCTTAATGTTGCTACTTGTGTAGCCATTTGCAAATGCATGATCTATTATGTGTTGCCGCTGGATCCTACAATGACACGTTTGGTGATCCATGTTGGGGAGCATGCTCACAGTGTTCAACATGGCACTAAGAGGGCAACCCTTGACAAGGTGCGAAGGCTTGTGAGCACGGTCCTAAAGATCGAAAAGGGAGGCCCACGAAAAATACAGATGCTAGTCGCTCGGCAGATGTTGTTTGAATCTTTAACAAAAGAAGACGAGTCGGAGGCGACAGAGGTGGATCTTAATCATTTTCTAGAAGAAATGATGCCTCTTGTGCAGAATAAAGGGTAGGCTTGTGCATTATTATTTTCTGCTTACAATGTATGTCTTGCATTTGAAATAACCCTCTAATAAACACATAGGTTCAAAGGCATTGTTTCACAAGAAAGAGCCAAACAAGGTCAGGTGGTTGGTGATGGGTATGACAACATACTTCTTTTGCAAAAACGTTGTGTCTTCCCATTTTTCCATGGAAGTAGATTTCCAGGACAAGGTGATGCCAAGGAGAAGTGCTACTTGTTTAAAATGTCCACCAAGGGACCAGCATCAGGAGTGGACTTAGTGAATCGTATGAGGCGAATTGGGACTGGAGATTTACGACGTGCATGGGTGCACTTTGATCATACCCATAGGATTGATGGGTGGGCAACTATGTCTTGTCCAGTTTATGATCACGGGTATGTGGCAACATAATGAAAGCTTTTATTGAAATTAAATTGTTGTTGATGAACACTATACTAATGTATCAATCATGAACTAGCATGAGAGCATTGCAGGTAATTGCAATATGTGAATTTAAAGAGGAGGATGAAGAGTCTCAAATCCTGTTTTGGAGAAATTTGAATTCTGTCATGGTTCAATGTGGCCATGATCCACCTGACTTTGCTGGATTTATGTCCGATGAGGCAAGTGCGAATTGGATGGCAATAAGGGCTGTGTACAATGGAGGGCCTCATAACATAATGGAAGGGAGGGAGCGTTCTTGTCTTTTTCATTGGGAGCAAAGTTTGCAAAAGCATACTAAGAAATTAGTCCCTGTGGATAAACAAATGCACCACATTGAATTGTGTGAAGCATGGAGGCTAGCAACGACAACTCAACTAGCCTCACTTCAGGCCTCTGCTATCCGAGATTGGTGGGCACGAAATGTCAACAAGGAACACATCAAGGCTTTGGATAGGTGGTTGAAATGGTGGGAGCAAAGAATTGCCCACTGGGGAGGAATTGAATCTCATGTAAGTGTGACATTTTTTCCAGGTCCTTAATATTTGTTGCACAATGTAGCAATGGGGAGAGCTACTGATTCTATTTTTGGATTTGACTCCACAGGCTAACAAAAGTCCTTGGGAACATGCTCAAATTCCAAGCATAAACTTATCAGAAAGTGTCCATGCTAGTTGGTTAGCAGGTGAGGGTGGAAAACGAAAGATATCACTTTATGATGCATGTGTTAGTGATGTTTTGAATGCATATATTCAATGTGCAAAGAGGTTGGGCTATACCACGGGGAGGTTTATTGGATCTGGGCCTTCTATGGAGTCTTTGTTGGCTAGTGCCAGCAAAAGGGAATCCCCAAATCCCTCCTCTGTTGCACGGGCGTTGCAAGGTGTTGTAGCTGGAAGTCCTTTGTACGAGGAGCCTATAATGCAAGGTGATAGGGAGACTGTGCAAAGAAAAAAGAAGGGAGGTGGAGCAACTGTAAGTTCTCATAGACCGAGATACGTGATGGAGTCAAGGCAAAGGAAAATTAGGGGCAGGCCGCGGAGTATACAGTTTGACGATGGAAAGATGGAAGAGATATGTATCCAAGAGGATGAGGAGATACCAATCAAGCCCTTTGCAAGTGGAGTAAGTGCACCAAATGCGGAAACGTCAACTCACGTAGAAGAGGTAGAAGTGGCACAGGAGGAGTGGGCTTTACGAAGGACACCACCTAACTGTGTGAGAAAGTGTTTTGGTATGGAGGGTAGAAAGAATTGCAGTAGCAAATTACAGAGTCGGCAAGTGGGGTTAGTCGCCCCATGCTTTTGGTCTGAGAGAGCCTATAAGAACAAGGCCATTGCACAATGGATATGGTTTTGTAATCATGATGTCAAGCATACAAACGCTGTGCAGAAACAAGTGATAGCATCACCAATCGTTCCATCTTTGTGGCCAGTTGATATAGGAACAAATATATCGAAGGAAGAGTGTAGCAGCCTAAGACAGGCTGGTTTCAAGTTTGCTTGCTTTAGCTTTACAGCACCACCAAGGAACGAGAAGTCACAAAGGTCATAAGGATGTGAGGCCATTTGGCCATAGGGAAAAGTTTGCATTGAGTTCGTTAGACCAGTGCAGCAAAGTGAGGGAATGCAAGAATATTAAGGGATATGTGAGATGGGTTTGGAGACCCAAAATCTCCAAAAGTATGGCAGGAGTGTTGGATGCAAGGACAAGGATCCCACTTGGATATATTTTGTCGAACCCCCAAGAGGATAAGACTGGATATACATCTGACAATATACACTGCCTTGGGATACACCCATGTGATGTGCCTAGGCTTGAAGCTCTACCTAGTTTGGGTCGCAGCATTGATTTATGTGAAAACCCAAATAGGGGAGGTTCGAATGAGTACAAAGCTATGATTATTTCTGCCAAAGGAGCCACTCAGCCGCTTGAACAACCAATTTATTCGGATGACATTAAATGTGGGACATGGGAGCCCATTGAGGCCGTTCATTCAGCTCATAGTGCCCAATAAGGGATCGGTCTTATTGATGAGTTATTTGTGGAGAGGCTTGGACTTCTAGCTCTTTAAAAAAAAAAAACCTAAGATAAAAAAAATACAAGATCAAGCTTTTAGCTAACTTGCATGAGTAGCATGGGGCTAGTCGAGCTATGATATGCTGTCCTTAGCACCCTGGGTAGTCTGATAGGGTGTGATGTATATGCCAAGGACATCAGCATTACGTGGACTAAAATGACCTATCTAGTTTTAAGCTAGGAAGGCTAGTTGCTTTGGATATTACGTCCAAATTTCGTTAGGCCAAGCGGGCCGATCAGTTTTTGCAGTGAAGTGTTTTATTTCATTAGGCCAAGAGGGCCAATTGTATGTTTAGTACAGGTGCGGTTAATGGTTTCTTGTTGTAGTTTTGTGCTAGACAGGTTCGAAGAAGAGCTTGGAAAGAGCTTTTGTTGCGTGGGAGCTTCTTGTGGCCCTATCCAGGTGATATCACTCCTTTTCGAGTACCATGTTTTTATGCTATATGTGTCTGTGTACCTGTAGGGAATTTTCTTTTCTTGTGGGAGACCGGCGTCCAAGGCATGAAATCCCAGGTTAGGTCTGTCAGAAGGAGGTCTGAGTAGTCGTTGCCTCCTGTAAAGACATTGTCAGGCATCAAAAGACCTATTTTAGAAGGCAGTTCTAGTGACCCTGTTCTGCTAGCCTACTAGGCAGCCGTTCTAGGAGTTCTTGTAGTTGTGAGGTAGTTAGAGAAGCCTGCCATAAGGAAATGTTGATGATGTTAGATCGGAAAAAACCATGAATATTTCCAAGAAAAACAGATATATAAAAGGTGTGTAAAAAGGGGTTCTAACCCCCTATAAAAATAGAAAAGAAAAGAAAGGAAAATTTATAAGTAGTTGATTATTGCCTTGCGAAGGCCTGGTAGGTTCCTGGGGACGAGTCAGACCCGGGGCCGATGCCTTGTCTTCCTAGGGGTGGCGTCTTGCTGGAAAAGAAGAAAATAAGGAATGTTGGAGCGAAAACAAAAGTGAGCATGAGAAAAGGATTAAGTGTCACCTTGCGAGGGCTTGGTATGTTCCTGGGTACCGAGACAGGACCTAAGGCCGATGCCTTGTTCTCCTTGGGTCACTACGCTCAGCTCCCTCCTTTTTACATGCCCGAGTATGGAAAAATAAAAATCTAAAAGAAGAAACATGCTAAAAGATGATACTTCTTGATCAGGCTATAGGAGTCCTCGCCTAGTAGGAGCTCCTAGTTGTGTTGTCCTTAGTTAGGTAGGTAGTTCAGCCCACCACTTAGGGCAACCTCTTTGATAGTTCTTTTTAGCTTGGCCGTGTTGGAGCACTCGGTTAGTGACTAGCTTCGGACCTTCTATCCGATTATGCTAGACCTACTCCTTGTGGATGTCATGCCTTGGTTTTGTCGGGGGGGTAGGGTGAGTATTGTGCTGTGTTTTAGTATGTATCTATTTTGTATAAGCTTGATGCTTCCTTTGGTTGTTTTGTGCAGATCTATTGTGGGATTCGACGGGCTGAGTGGCCCTATCCCGTGGTCGCAAATGAGAGCGGAGTTTTGAGCTCGGGATGTGCTTGAAATTTGCTTAAAAATCTGGAATTTAGGGGAAAAATATTTAACATCGAAGGCGGCGGCTCCAGCTAGGACGATTTTAAGCACTAAGTGAAAGATGACTTTTAAAATGCGCTCGAGCGACACTTGTTGATTTTTGATAAATTTTCAGTCTGCCATGTGGGTTGTTAGAGTTGCCAATCAATGCGGGATGTCAAGCCGGACACACAGAAATTTACAACACTCGAATCGGAGCCAGGACGGGGAAATGGCCAACAAACGGGCAAGATTTGAAAAGGTGGACTTGTTTTGGCCAAGTTGGGTAGTGCCTTTTGGGAGTTAGGGGGCCCAAATTTTATGAAACATCAAAAATCAAAACATGGAGAGAGAAGGATGAAGAAATTGTGGAGGAAGAAGCGCAATCTTCACCCCCGAAAAATGCTCCATATGATGGGGGAGATGGAGATTGCAGCCTGTAAACAACCTACCCAATCGATCATGGCCCCGATCTTCTCGTTTCTTGCCGGTCCTATCACATGTATTCGCCCGTTAAATGGCTGTGGGAATGAGAAGAACCAAATCTAGTCTTTCTCTCTCCTCCGTCTCTCTCCCCTAAGGGGCTGTTCTTGTGTGCAAAAGGAAAATGAAGAATGGTGAAGGAAAGCTTGTCCGGTTGAGACCGGATTGCTTCTAGATTAATGTAGACATGAAGATTGCTGATTGTGAAGATGTTGGACATTGAATGAGGGCTGACCCGTAGTTCCGCAGCAAAACTGAGATCCCGAGATATGGAGCCTAAGCGGTAATTCAATTTTTATGAAGAAAAAATGAGTTTTTATGCTGTTTGGTTAATGAAACATTATTCGCATGGGCTGATTATGCATTATGATGTTGTTTGCTATGATTTTCAATAGTTTATAGTCTAAAAATCAGAAAATCATAAGTGATATGGCTGAAATTAATGTTAAAAAATCCGAAAAACATGCATTTAAGGGGTAAAATTGGAGTTTTTGCAAAATAAATGAAAAATATGAGACATAATACCTAGAAAACTTGAAATTTTGCTGTCAAGGAATCTAAGGGCTACATCCCACAATCAATCTTAATTTCTAGTCATTTTTTATTGAAGAAAATAGAGAAAAAATACCAAAAAATGGTGAAAAAGGGTTTTAAATATGAGAAATTTAGGAAATGGTAAAATTAAAATTCCAAAAAATTACATGTGTGTTTGTGGAGCGTATAATGAAGGTAAAGCACGAGGTTGGCCTCAGTTTACCCTCGTTTCTATGTTTTCGTTCATGTTTATCGCTTTCTTTGTGAAGAAATACACATAAAATGACCCTTTCAGCTATCAACGAATGCAAAACATTAAACGGTAGGGTGAGAGAGGAGGTTGAGCGTCAAAATATAAATTAAAATTTGGTTTATGTGTTGCATCATGCCTATAGGACGTTGTTTTAAAATAAAGGGAAAGGCAGCATGAGCGTAAGGCTCGGTGTCTTTTCTCTTTGCATTACATAAATGCTAGCATGGAAATCATGAAAAGATTGGTTTCGCACGATGCACAATGCTGATTTTCTTCTTTTTGTGCACTAAACCGTTCACATTATGCGCTATGCATAGTTCATGGTATCAAACGGAAAAGCTCCTATACTGCATAGCAATTGTTTTCTTAAGAATTTGACCCACAATTGAGAGTGTAAGGTTATCCCTTGCCATAGGATAGAGGGTCACTTTCCTAAGGGACTATTAAGTGAGGACACATGGTATATCTCCTGGATTCGAAATAAAGAGAGGATTTTGTGTTCGTTTGTGTTATATGTTGAGCAACGCATCAAGGGTCCAATCCCTGCGATGTAGGAGAGCTATAGTGGGGCTGCGGTGTTTCTACTGAGAGGTTGCCTCCGTGTATGTGATTATCGTGGCAATGCCAATGTGTATGGATCCTCGTTCCTATGTTTTCGTTCATGTTTATCGCTTTCTTTGTGAAGAAATACACATAAAATGACCCTTTCAAAACATTAAACGGTAGGGTGAGAGGGGAGGTTGAGCGTCAAAATATAAATTAAAATTTGGTTTATGTGTTGCATCATGCCTATAGGACATTGTTTTAAAATAAAGGGAAAGGTAGCATGAGCGTAAGGCTCGGTGTCTTTTCTCTTTGCATTACATAAACGCTAGCATGGAAATCATGAAAAGATTGGTTTTGCACGATGCACAATGCTGATTTTCTTCTGTTTGTGCACTAAACCATTCACATTATGCACTATGCATAGTTCATGGTATCAACGGAAAAGCTCCTGGACTGCATAGCAATTGTTTTCTTAGGAATTTAACCCACGATTGAGAGTGTAAGGTTATCCCTTGCCGTAGGATAGAGGGTTGGTTTCCTAAGGGACTATTAAGTGAGGACACATGGTATATCTCCTAGATTCGAAATAAAGAGAGGAGTTTGTGTTCGTTTGTGTTATATGTTGAGCAACGCATCAAGGGGCCAATCCCTGCGATGTAGGAGAGCTGCAGTGGGGCCACGGTGTTTCTACCGAGAGGTTGCCTCCATGTATGTGATTATCGTGGCAGTGCCAATGTGTATGGGTTCTCCCTCTGAGGAGTTTATAAAAAAGGGAAACGTTGGACTACAAAATGATAAAGCTATAAACGCATAGATTAGGCTTTAGGGCAGTTTGTCCTTCAGCAGTAGATTGATGCTCCTGGTCTGCGAGGCCATGAGGGTGTGTTTGTATGTCATGAGCATGAGGTCGGGCTAGTGCCATAGCCGGCCCATTTCAGGTCCCATCAGGCAAAGGCACATGCACACATTTGGCACCATAGCCCAACACAAAAAGAGACTATGGCTCAGTTTACATACTAATAAATGAATAATATCAAATAAACATAATCCAAAAGCTATAGGTAGCACCTCAAAATCTCATACATACATCAATTTGTTGATGGAAGATGATAGGTGGTACCACCATAGACAAGATACATGAATCAAAATGCATAAATCCATATAATTACCCTCTATTAGTCTTCAAAATCATTATAGCCTTGTAATTATAATTTTATTATGAGAGTAAAATATGGTAGAGATTGCCCCAAATCGAAGAGAAACTGTATCTTTGTTATGTATACTTTACAGGTAGAGATCAAGAATCAAGCAACAAAACTCAAGAGAAGCCATGTTTGAGCATCAAATCTCCAATATTTCTAGCTTACTATCCTATTCTTGACTATTATTCATAGCCCAAAACAATCCAAGTGAAGAGCATTAACCCATCAAAACTCCTCTTTGATAATCAAGGAAGGCTCCCCTTATGTTTGAGACAAAGAATAAAGTGAGAGATTGCCTCAAAGACCTTGCAAGAGATGAAGATCTTCAAGAACAACTTGCTACCTTGTCTTTTCTTTTTTTCCCCCAATCAAAAGTCGTCCCAATACACTTCTCTCTCCTCTCCAATGCATGAGCCTCTAGCCCAGTTACTTTCTTTGGCTCTTCCCCCCACTTTTCCCTTGTTCCCTCTCCTAGTTAGCATGCCATCACCTTCACCTTTGTGGCCATGTTGGACAATATCCACCCAATTAGTCTTGTCGGTGTCCCTAAGTCTACACTAAATGGTCTTCTTGATCTCGTGCTTCATTCCCCACCACCTAGCCTATAAAATGTCACTTAAGTGACTACTAATCACTACTCTAAGCCACATGGTCATGAACTCCGAACACTCCACTTGACTAAATCCTATTATTAGGAGAATGAAGAAGCCCACTCACTAAGAAGTCTATCACTTACCATTTTGTAGACAAAACATGAATTTTTCCATAAGACAAAGTATATTCAGCTTTTACACTCTATGTAAAAAATCCCACGATAGCGTGAGGAAGGGATAGAGAGGAAGAGATAAATAAAGGGAGGGGGAGGGGTTGGGAAAGGGATAGAGAGAGAGGGAGGAAGAGAGAGATAGAGAGGGAGGGAGGTAGAGATAGAGAGAGAAAGGAAAAGTGTGCAGTCCAAGATGGGTATGTTGTAGGAAGTCAACCATAACTTTGGGTAGAAGACTCCGAACGGGATGAGTGAGGTGTCCTTGCAGAGCCCATAAGATATACTTTCAGTCGATGTGGGTAAGGTGGTGCTGAAAATAATTCAGGACCAAAAATTGTTGCAAAACAGATGGCTTTCCAAAAGCAGGCGGGTATGTTGTCCAAGACAGGACTGTTGTAGGAGAACAGCCATAACTTCCCATAAGAAACTTCGATCGAGACAAGTGAGGTGTCATTGCGGAGCCCTAAATGTGTACTTTCAGCCCGTTTAGGTAAGGTGGAGCGATTGCCAAGACCAAAACTGGTGCAAAAAAATAGCTGGCTGTTCAACAGTAGGCTATAGTCCAAAAAGGGGCCAAGTGTGGTTAAGATCCAGCTAATACAGCCTCCTTGAGGTAGGGAAAGTCATCCAAAATAGAGGCCAGGCACCAAGAAGCTTCCTCTAGAGGTAGACCTTGCCATTTGATCAAGTACTCATGAATGGACCAAGTACGAAGTTGCTTTTCACATTGTCCTATGACCGTTTCAGGCACATACTGAATAAGGCCCTCTTCATCCATGGGGGGCAGTTCCTCCACATAATCTTTGGGAGTGCCTATGAATGGCTTCAATTGGCTCACATGGAATATATTATGTATCTTAGTGTTAGGGGGGAGTTGGAGGTGGTAGCTCAAGTCTCCGACTGTCTCAAGGATTGTGTAGGCAAAACATAGTATTAAAAATATAAAAAATAAGCTAAACTTGTCCAAAAATCTAGTATTTTTTACCATCCATAGCACAAACACTAGCACTAATAAGTAAGATGACATTGACTCTCTAGATCAACAAGAAAGCCAAATAATGATGCACTCGAAGGTTTTTCACACTGTGCGCACGTAGCAACATGACAATGACACTTGTTTTCTCATCCACTAGGTATCCTATGCTTGTGGGGTACATCTAAGGTGTGTTCTCTTCCACCGACGAGTATGCTCTTAGGAATAATCAAGAGATCCGTATCCATTTGGCATACCTATAGGGATAGTATCTCTTGGAGTACCACTCATGGAGGTACCACCTGCGGGGGTGAGTGAAACTTGGAGGCACGGGAGTAAACATCCCTAGAGGTGTGGCTAACCTTGGAGGTGATAAGTATCCACTCCACTAAGAACAGATTTTTAGAGCCCATTTTAAAGTGGAAAAGAGCTTGGGAGACTGTAAAAGACCAATTTTTAATGCAAAATAAAACGGTTGCAGATTGATGACCTGGAGATTTCCTAGACATTATGAATCCAACGCATGTCTCGATCATCAATCAGAGTCCGTTTGATCCCCATTTAATCCCCACAAGGTTTCATGTTATGAAGCAGATATGTGATCCGAGAGCCAAAAAGTGCATGACAATAGCCAAAAAATCTAGACTCGGATATCAAATCCGAGCGTGTTTTCCTCTCCAAAAGTAAAAAAACCACTTGGCACAGAGTGTGAATATAAAAACTTGAACCGGTTCTTTTTTAAAACAAAGCTTAAGCTTGTCTTATGCGTATGGATATGAAGCATCACGATTTTAAGCAACGTGGGGGAGGTGGGGCACCAAAATTTTTCTCAAATTTTTATCATTTTTGGAAAAAGCACCATCACAGAGGCAAAATCTTGGCATAACAGGCTCTATGAATTCTTCACCCTCCATCGCTTCAAAGATGGTTGGAATTGATGCATTCTACAGCAAGATAATTTATTATTTTTCTCTCCTCTCTTCTCTTGTGGTTTATTCTCATAGATCAATGTAAAAGAGAGGGGGTGGACTGAGATGGACATTTTTTGTCAAACAATGATGCAAGAGTATAAAGCAACATAGATCAGGGTTGGAGAGATCATGAGCAACCGTTGAAGAACATCAATGGGTCCCCAATTGCAAAATATGTGTGTCAGAATGAGTGGTTTTATGAGAAAAATGTAGATTTCATCATTTTATGATAGAATTTGGTTCAAAAGGGTTGGAAATGGTTTCATTTGGTTGCAATGCTCTACTTTATCTGTAATGTCAAAGAAATCACAAAAAAATAGTCATATAATAATTTTATGCAAAAATCGAGACTGGGCGGTGTAAGGGAGAATATAGGGTTTTTGGGTTTTTGGTGTGTATTTTCCATTGATATGGATTGAAATATGATAAAAAATCCATTTTCAATAAGGTGAATCAATCTAAATCATAAAATTAGTAAATATAAATAATTTTCTATAAATAAATATAGAAAAATAAGTAAATAAATAAATAATTTTCACATCAAAAAATATAAAAATATAAGATTTATGCTTGTGAATGTAGGGTAGAGCTAAAGTATGAGGTCTCCTCTATCTCTTTGCTAGAGTGAGTTTTTACTGCTTTCATAAAAATAAAAATAAAAAACCATACCTTAGATCTACCAACGCATGCAAAATCTTAAACATTAGGGAGTAGGGGATTGTTGAGTGATAAACTATGCCGAATTTTGATGTTTCATGATTCATATCATACATATTTTGATGTTGTTTAAAATTAAAGGGTCTAGTAGCATGAGAAAGCTCAGTACTAGCCCTAAGCAACGAAGCACTATCCTAGTAAAAGAAAAGCATGAAAAGAATTATCTTCGCACTTTCACGTTGCTGCTTTTAAATGAATAAATTTGTTTGAGTATAATGGTCATACAAAATTTCATTTGCACGCACCATATTGTATCATATCATGGATGCATAACACATGTTTGTATGAGTCATGACCCATGTGGAGAGTATGAGAAGGTATCCTAAGATGTAGGGCTAGATATTTGACTCCTTGGGGTTTATTTTATGAGGATTATTTATTATCTCTGGTCCTGAAGAAGAAGGCTGGAGAACTGGTTCACTCCTCCTGGTTGCCTTCTTCGATCCTTAAGGTTGATCATTATCTCTTTTGCACTTTTTTTCAACAAGTGCTTCAAATCCTTCAGATTTTGCAATGTAAGTATAGATAGAGAAGTCATCTACGCAATCATTCCATCCAATCCCTTTTCTACTTGCATCTCTCATGAATGAAAGTTTGGATGATGAAGCTTTACCTTTCTTTTCTGCATGTAGTGCATGTAGGACCATAAAGGAGACTTATCTTTCGGCAACTGCTCCAATTGAAGACCATAGGTAGCAGCTTCTCTTGCTGCCTCTTACTTCACATGAGAAGAACACAAGAGAGATTCCTCCAATATTTCTTCATACCTCCTTTGCCAAATTTTATTTTTAGCGGTTGCTCTGTATCTCTGAAACATGTCAGCTGTCCTTCCACACCACCAACTTTAGTCTTTTTGCCTCTTCAAAGTCTTGACAGTTCTTACGCTCATGGTCTAGACTATCGCAACATATGCAATGGCGAACATGATCATTTCTGGAAGAATTCATAGGAGTAGAAGAGGATGGGGCGCAAAAATTGGAGCTGGGTTAAGTGGTTGTTGTTTTCTTCTAGTCATCTTTATTTGAATATCTTTCAAGTTCTTTGAAATTTCTTCCACCATGTCTTTGACAGTCGGTTTGGCAGATGGTATGACAACCACAATTGGAATAGGCATAGGCATAGGTATAGATGTAGACATAGACATGGGATGAGAAGTGGAAGGAGCAACAGGAGAAGTAGGAGAAGTCAAGGTAGGAGAAGACATCGCTAGAGATGTTTGCATACCATTTTGTAAGCAAGCCTTCGATTGCTACCTCTTTGTCAATGTGGAAATGCATCAACAACATCTTGCCAATCCGTCTTCAATCCCATTGGCTATGTGTACAGACTTCAAGAAGCTCTCCCAACTCATCTTGGAGTGCAGGATTAGCCACCTGCAAGAATGAGTCCACTTTCTCCGAGTTTAGGGCTCTTTGCTCAAGTGCATCCAATTGGTTGTATCGCTCTTCAAACTCGCGCAATAACTCAGAAGCAACAAGTCCTTTGTTGGGCTGATAGACCCATTCTTTGAATGTCTTCCGTGTAGCAATACCATAATCCTCTAGAAAATATTCATCTTTGAGTGCCTTCTTGAAGACATTCTAGTTTGAATCTTGTACAAATAAATCAGTCACTCTAACCCACAAAAAGAAGGCATGACAAGCCATAGGAAATAGTTGCTCCAGTTGATAGGAACTCCAAATAAGCACATCTGGCTTTCAAAAATTTTAAGATAAGCTTAGACATTCTGGCCATCAAATAATTTACGCTCACTTACCACAGCCTTGATTGCTTTGGTTGCTCCATGTGTATGCTCTTGTTCTTGATGTAGCATTCCTTGTTGATCTAATTGTTGTTGATGTAGCTGCTACTATTGTTGCATAGATAACTTCATCTAATGATTCAGCATCATAATGGCTGAAGAAAGAGTTTGCAATAAAGTCTTTATCTCATCAGTCGAAAAGGAAGAAGCACTTGATGATGAAGTGGGTGGAGTATTCGAAGAGTCTCCCATCTCGACAATCAGAAGTGATGCTTTCACATTGGGTTCACCAGATTTCGCACGGAATTCGTGCAGGGGGTTCGTGAAAATTGCACATCACAAGGACGCTTTGCAAGATGGGAGTTCCAAGTATAATCCAAGCAAGTTTACAAAAGTCCAAATCTCAATCAAGGAAGAAGAGCTAGGTGAATGTGAAAGCAAACTTAAAGGTGACAATTATTCAAAGCTTTCTTTTCCCCAAAAACTTTATTCATCTGGCATCAATTTATTCTTGAAAGGTTTAAGCTCTTAAGCTTAAGAAGAAGGATTATGGTGTGACAAATGGATAACTACTAATGGCTTTTCCCAGGGGAGTTCATAACATGCCTAGATCTTCCAATAGTTATATCGAAGTGTATTAAGTGAATTGAAGATGATTTCCTTCTTTTTTATGACTACCATTGGCTTAGTCATTTTTATTATTTCTTTACTTTGGATGCATCCTTCATTTCATCAAACAATGAAAACTTCTTAAGCTGAAATTCTACAATCGTATTCTTCTTCTTCTTGAATTTTTGTGGACTCTTTTGGATAGTCAGAGATACCCACAAAATATATAAGAGAAACTGATGAGAGGGGGAGGGGGGAAGTAATACCACAATGCCTCTATATCAAGCAGGATAAGGAGGATGCCAAGGCTGAGAATATAATTTGTGGAGAGGAGTTTGCAGATGTCTTCATACAAAAATCGATCTCAAGAGCTTTTTCATGTAATTCCGTAGACTTCAAAGTTGGTGCTTTCAACCTACATATGGACTGTAATCTTTGCTTACTTCATCCAATATGCTGACACCACAGCGTTAACCAACCTGTCCTTTTGACAGCCCTTAGAACAGGTGCCAATAAGTCTTTAGCAAATGTATCTTTAAAGCCTCCACGTTTTACTTTACAGTTCGGAGTGTGATAAACTCTTGTCCATGGAACCTGTAAAATTGGCTTGATTTTCTTGATAAGCTTCTTTGTCATTCTGATCTGCTTCTGCTCTTCTTCCAAGGCCGATCTTCTTCCTCACTTCAACACGTCTAGCAATAAACAGACGGCACTGTCCTCTTCAGTTCAGCGCCGATCACACGCTCTCATGAGCTTATCACCCAGTGCTATTGATGAACAATCTAGAGTTGTCGTTGGGCCGATCACCTTCACAGTCATGCATGCAGTGATTGCAAAAGAGGTGTCGAAGGCTTAAAATAGTCTGGTTCACAAAACTTTACTCTATCATCTCAGTTTGATTCCTCTCAGGAAAATTGGAGTAAAAAGGATTGATATGGTTATGCCTTCCGACCTGTCAAAAGAACTGCAATACTTCCTCTTAGTAAAACTCGTTCACGTTTGAATAATGAGAAAAAAACTCTAAGACACATGTATTTTTAAGCAAACCACTCTGCTCGAATTACAGCACACCGAGGCTTGCTGGTCCCTCTTCTAACGCTTCTTCACCCTACGTTCATCTTGTATATTTGTTCACCAGCTTGTAAGTTTTTTGGGAAAGCTTCCAAAAACATTGATAAAAAAATCAATGGTGACGTTATTATCATTCTGCTTTTGTCCAATCAAAAGCTTTTAAAGCATCCCTTCTTTTTTATCATCATCAATTACGTCATCATTGGTCAGCCATGCCGCCTCAGCATTTTCACCCTTAAAAACTATCATAATAGCCTATTGTTTTTTAGAAAAGCTATTAACCAAGATTGTTGCACTAAAGGTGATTAGTTTGAATCAGGGTTTAAGTTTCCCGCAATGCATTTCTATAGACCAGTCATTCTGGATACAAAGCATGTTCAGCATGTTGAATTTTGACCAAGGATTATGCATAGGAATAAAACATTCCTCCCTTTTACAAAGTGTAATAGCAAGTTTTATATCACCATAGATTTCAAGAGAGATCATTATTCAAGTGATGAGCTTTGTCAATACCGAATGTATGTTTTATCTTCGTAGCAAGTTTCCACCATCTTCACAAAGAATGCAAGTGTCAAATGTAGTACTACTCCACGTAAATGTCCATAATATGAGTGGATATCTTTTAGCTTAGATGCAATGCTAAATATTGATCCAAGTTTTCTTATCAAGAGTCATATCATCTACACTGGCAACATCCAAATTTCATCAAGTCCTCGAGTCTTCTTCATGTGATCCGTTTTTCCATGAATTGTGCCCTATCAAGAACATGCTTTAGAAAAGAACTTCCTTCCCAATCACTCATGCAGTTTGCAAATTTGAGTCCATGTTATGCAATCAATGGAGCAATGCTTCCATGCAAAAAATTATGAATGCATTGAAGAAATCGTGCCTAGCCTAACTACATGTGCTTGTGCGTCATGCAAATACAAACACAAAGATACACAACAAAAAATAAACTCATAATGATGCTGACTAAAGAGTTTAAAATCTTGGCAAAAAACTCTGCCTTTAAGTTTGCAGTGGTAGACACGCACCATCACGACAATGGTGATTGGACAAGGGGTACTCCTTTGTGTGCACTATGCAGTGTATAACGCCAAGATGTTTATGGACTCCCTCTAAGGAGTGGGGAAAGAATTATTCATTAGACTACAAATTGTAAAAACAAAAAAGTCTAGATACTCCTAGCCATGAGGCCGTGTGGGGTGGTGTTAAGTGTGTAGTAGAGGCCCAATGAGAGCAGTATTTAAAGACCCATGAAGAGCCAAGATGGAGAGGATTATACAAATTTTATGAGTAAATTTAAAGACAATGGAAGTGGAACATGAAGATTCAACAATTTTTAGAGACCAAGGAAGCAAAACTTCGGTCGTTGCGATGGTTGGAGATTTTTAGTAATTTTTCGACGGACCGGATTGAAAACAGATGGCTTCCCAACCAATTGGGATATCAACTTAGTCAAAATCAGAAAAAAAAAAGACGTCCCCCCTCTTGGCGACAATTTATGGAGAGGGGGGGTATTGGGGTTGAAAAGAAACAATGCAACAAAGAATGGCAAGCAAATCCTTTAATTTCTTGCTCCTCATCGCTAGTCCTCTCGGATCGAAGAATGGTTGTGTGATTAAGAAGCTGGAAAACTAGTCTTTCTCTCTCCTCCCTCCTCTCCTCTTGATGTAATGAATGGGGATCACGGGAGCATGGCATGGGAACATACCATTCACACTGATGGTATATAAGGTGTAAGAGGTATTTTGAGGTATGACAGAAATTATCAAGAAACTCTCTTTTCACCTTCTCAAGCTTCCATGGCTTCTTCTTCTTCTTCCTTTTTCTCTCTTTCTCTCTCTTCTTCTTGCCTTTCTCTCTCCTCTCCCTCTTCTCCTGCAGTCCTTCTCTCTCTCCTTTCCCTTAGTTAGAATAGTTAGGTCTCTTTCATTACAAGTGGTATTAGAGCTTTGTCCTTGATCCTTCTCTTTTCCCATAGATTTAGGGCTCTCACAGTTTCCCATCGTTAGAAAACTCCAGTTACATCTCTCTCACAGGTACATAGGAGTAGTCAGGCAGGCAATTAGCCCTCTTGAAGACTATGGCAGCCTTTCTTGGAGCTTTCCCAAGAACCATGGACAGACACATCTGGAGGCGGGCAGACAAATTTGACAGGTCGTCACTAATTTTCATGCAAGTTTCTTGAGGGTTTTGGGCAAAAAGGAGGGTAGCACAGTTAGAGAAGGCCAAAAGCTTAGTTACTTTTCAAGAAGACCTTCTCTCTCCTCCTTCCACAAGCTGCGTGCAAGCTCCCATGGAGGAAACTAGCCCCAAATCTTGCTCTCCCCCTTCTTCCATGAAGCATCAGCCTTGCCCCTTCACCTTCTAAAGCTCAGGAGCCACTGATCAAGCAGGGCTGAGCTGGGTGGTCATCCCCAACCCTCCAGGAGCAGCCCTGAAATTTGCGATGCAAAAAACGGGCTGCTTCCTGGCCTGCTGGACAGCTCCCCAGCCCTCCTCTCCTCCCTGGATCTCACTCCTGGCTCTTGTCAAGTCTCTTGAGCAAGATTGAAGGCTTCCTCCTCAGCTCTTGGACTCCTCTTTCCACTTCAAGAAACCCTGATCTTGTGCAGTCCATGGCAACCATGGAACCTTGGCATCAAGCTCAAAAATCTTAAAGATTTTGGTCTTTTCTTGGTCCCCGGGTGTCCCTCTTCAAGCCTAGCTCAATATTTCAGCCATCAAGAAGCACAGGAAGAAGATTAAAAGCAAGATTTGAAGACATGCACTTGTGGGCAGCCATGGCTATGGGAGTAGAGCTTCAATTACAGCAAGAGCTCTTCATGGGAAGGTCCTGAGCCATCCTTCCCCAAGCTTGACTTCACCCTTTCTTGATGGAGCACAACCATTTTGGAGCTATGGAGCATGCGGGATCAAATTGGAGCTCTCATGAAGGACTGAAATGGCATTAGTAATTGCCTTCTTCTCCAAAAGACTCAAGGTAACCGATTCTTGGCTCTCATTCTCTCCGTTTAAGCCTCTTCTTGAATCATATCCACTTGTTTGAGAGAATGTATGAGTCCAAGTAGATAATAAGAGTCCCAAACATTATATGCATGCTGAATATTAATCCCAGTTATTTCCCTTTGATCTTATAACATTGGAATGGATTTTACTCATGCTGAAGCTTCATTGAGATTATATTTTTGCTTACCCATAACCCGTTTGGCTTCTTGTGAACTGGATGAGCCAAGAATTGATTTAAAAAATCCATTGATAAGGGTGAGTAGGCAGTGAGTCACTGCCGGTAAGCTCTCTATCCCTATTCCCCATTCCAACTCCATGCATTTCATGAAAAGCCCAAAATTTTGATTCTTGAAATGCATCTCATGCTGGGTGTTTACTTAATAAATATCTGCCATGTATTTTCCGGGTGAGGAAAAGCCCGATGCCAGGCGAGGTGGCAAGACAAAAGAGGGGCGACCCCCCCTTGCCATCTGTAACGTGTCCACTAGTATCATCCAGGACACGTCTTAGCAGTCCATCGGAAAGGATGTCTAGAAAGCTCCACCCGGCACTCCCATGGAATGTTACGGGATTTGCGATCTAGGGCTTTCCGCATCTGCCACGTAGCGGAAGTATTCTGGCCATTCCCACTTAGGATCGATCGGAATTAGGGTTTTCCTAATTGGCCATTTCCTAACAGCAACTAGCGGTGGACCCAAGCGAACTACTTTACGCAGAAACGCCAGGTCCGAAGCGGATTCACATTGCACTTGTTCAAGGAGAATGGGAAATGAGAGGGATGCAAAGCTCAACCTCTCTACCATAAGGCATAGTCCCATTCCGTTCCCCTAAAATAGCATAAATCGGTTAAGACATAACTCTAGGTCAACGCTTTCGTTGTTCGTGTCCTTTGACAATCATCTCGCTGTTCTTCGAGATTTGAGAAAAGTTCCCGGCCAGCCGGGACCACCCAACCGTAGGACGGACCCATGGCCCATCCTCCGCACTTTCTTTCTTTTGTTTTAGTTATGTAAATATCTAACGTATTAATTGGACATGTAACAATCAGCTTCTTTAATTAATCCGTTAAGCACTGGTTCCTTCACGTAATCTTATCACGTGACATAGAAAAACAATATCAGACAAGTTCTTTATTAACATCATATTTATCTTTGAAATACAAGGAGTTCCGCCCGTAGGCTTGTCCATAATCCACCCGAAGGCTATCCAGCAATCCACAGGGATCACTATTCTAAGTTTCGACCCGTAGACTAGTATGCGGGCCTCGAGATCCAATCCCGAGTCACGTTAGCCTCTTGTGCAGGACCCGGAAGGTGAGGGATTTACGGCCAGAGCCCCCGTGGCACCCAAGCGTCCTCCTGCTCCAAGTAGCGCTCAACGGAGAGACCTCTCGCGGCGAGTTCGGTCCACGTTCCCGGCGCGGTCAACAACCCCCTTGGTTAGGGTAAGGCAGGCAGTCGGGGGTAACTGAAGTTGCCACTCCCTTCAGGCCTTCAACCCGAAGTATAGATACTTATTTATTTTGTAATTCATTGGTCAAACAAGTCAAACAGTGCTCTAAAATTCTCTAGCAAGCACAAACATTTTCTTTGATTGATTTTGTTCTTGGCAAACTGCTAAGGAAGGAATCTTTCCTTTCGAATGCATCCAACACTCGATCCGGGGTGTCTTGCAACTTGGCAAGATCCCTTATATTCTAGGTTAGGGCGTACCCTATTAACCCAACTTGGTCAAACCCTAAAGTTCATTGGATACTTCAGTTTCCGGTTTTTAACCTTCCTTACTTAGAAGGATAGCAAAGTATACATCCTCTTGCAAGATAACTTGCATAAGGATCTGCTATCCTTGTTGCGGGAATTTAACCTTTCTTCTTGTGAATCAATCACAAGACCATATGACTTCGTACTTGCCGCGCAAGTCCTGCGTCGTACTATGCGATAATAGAGTTACGAAACAATCCGTTTCAGTTTTTATAAGCTGACGTTTGTCAGACCTAGGGTTTCCTAGCTTTTTTTTTTCAGGGATAAACCCTAGTTCTTTTTCGTTTACAATTTACTGACCCTATATTCAGGGAATGTGGACAAGTATTTAAGGTATGGACGTTTCTTGAAATTTTAATTCATTCCCAACGAATATTTCGCAGCATAGGTATTTCTAAGTTTATATTAATTTGGTTAACTCATAGAAGGAAATATCGAGATCACCTCCGCACGATTTGTTATCTATGTGTCAATTGATTTTTCAATCCTAATCTTTATTGATTTGAGGTTAGGTAAATTCAATTAATCTTCCTTTTTCCTTGCGAACAAAAATCATGCCAAATAAGCAATCTTTCCCTTGCTAAGTTATGCAGTTAGCAATGATAACTTCCTAGAGTTTAAGCATCGTAAGAAACCTTTCATGATTCGCACCTTCCATGATGATTTGTTGTAAAAAGAATAGGGGTTAATAGTGCAAGATGCAGTTTTATACCTTCTAGACTTAACCAAAGTATACTACTTTAGTGGGTAAATACTCTTGCTCATAATTCGTTTCAATGCATAATGCTTTTTGAAGGAAAACTATGTTTTTACTTTATTTATTTTGCATGTTTAATTAAACTGAATTCCTTCGTCGTAAATAACTAGGAAAAAATATATCTTATCCCTAACAAATTATCTTGCACGATTGAATTAAAACTGATATAAAATTAAGAAGGAAAAACCTGGGTTTGGGGTGAGATATCCACATGGATACCGGCGGGAGATGACCCTCCCACAGCTACTCCTTGGACTTTCTTAGGCGACATCGCAGTTGTAGTCCTTCGAACGTGAAAGCAGCTTTACACTCCTTTTTTGAATTCCACCGTCGCTCCCTTGCACGTCAATACTCTTCTTCTCTTTTTCGAGTAGGGGAAAAATCAAGTCCCAAGGGCATTTTGGAAAGGCAAGGAACAGATAAGGGTTTATCCACAAGGAGGGGTAATAAGACCTTTAAGGTCTTAGTTTCTTTGGGAGGGAAAGGTCTACAAAGCCTTTAAAAAAAAGCCCTATAGGGGTATATACACAGGAAAAAAGGTCTGTGTGTTTGTGTGGTTCCAAAAGCATATGAAGGGGGCCTTGAGAGATCTTTGGACACGGGAGTGAAAAGTATAGGAAGGGGGATCTTGAAGGGATTTTTTTTTTTGGGGCACGGGGGAGGGGTGTTTGGACACGGGGGTGAAAAGGACTTAGGGGTTTCAAACCCAGGGGGGGAAAGATGAAGGGTAACACAAGGGGTTTATAGGTTAAACACGAGGGGGGGGGGGGGAAGGGGTTTTAAGGTGGATTTGAACCAAGGGAAAAGGGGCTAAGAAGGCCCTTAAAAAGGATTTAAACCGGGAGGGGGGAAGGTTAATAAAAGGTATAGGAACGGGGGCTTAGATCCCTCCCTTAGAAGCTTCCAAGAAGCTTCTTGGAAGCTTCTGTAAAGTGGATTTATCACACTGGAGGAGAGAGAGGATGATTTTGACGGCGGCTTGCTGGCGTCCAGGGTCAAATGGTGGCCGTAATGTGACTCGGCGGCATGCTGGGAGGACCGGCAGAGTCAGGCAGCTGGTTCACCTGCAGCAGCTCATGGACATCCTTCCCCCTCTCAAGGCCTTCCCTTCTCACAGTGCCGTATTTCAGAATACCCCCTCTCTCACCTCATGATGCCTGTAGAGAGCCGTTCTGTCTCCCCAATCACAACGTCGTCCTCTTTTTAAATAGGGGAGGGAAGGGGGATCCTCTCTCCCCTAACGTGTCAGTGCGCATGGTCCTCCACCCTCCAAAGCATCGAGCAAGGATGCTTAGTCATCCACCATTCCCTCCCTCTCCCCTAGCACGACAGTCGGCTAGGGGAAGGAGGGAATAATAATAATAAAATTTCCTAATTTAAAAGAGAAAATATTATCCCTACTAAGAGGGTATTCATGCGAAATGCTTATATCTACTACGGAGCTGTCACACCATCAAAGGCCCTGAAGGGATGCACAACCCGGCCCGGGGGGAACTTTGCCAACCTCTCGGTGATCCAGAGCCCAAAGATTTATTGCAGGTGCAAGTAAATTTGATGGAATAGCTCGAGCCGTGATCATTTGAGTCTACAGCCCCCTACATGCATTGGTAATGTCATGAACCACTTGGTAATGTATGGTGGATGCATGCAAGAAGGACAGGGTATGCAGTTGTGGAAAAGGGCCATGACTACAGATGCAAAGGATGTATGGCTCTATGGGGCATTGAGAGCCACCCTTGAGGCCTTGGATGCTTGGGACAAGACCCTCACCATTGGGATAAGGTATGCTCATTGAGGGAGTCTTTACAAGGTATTGCAGACAGTCAATCCTACACAGTCAGCCCGTAAAAGTTGATTTACAGAAAAGCCTTCTTGTGTGGCTGAGTGCAGTCTCTATAGCTTGATTCGAAGAGGGCATCCTCCCCTTCAATCTAAACTAAAAATCTCCCCATTCTGCCGTACGGTTGGGGAGATACGCTCAGTTTTGTGCTTAGAGGTACTGTGGGACAGGCAATAGTCCTACACAGTCAGCCCGCAAAAGTTGATTACAGCAAAGCCTTCTTGTGTAACTGAGTGTGGGCTCTATAGCTTGATTCGAAGAGGGCATCCTCCCCTTCGATTTGAACTAAAAACCTCCCCATTCCACCCTACGGTTTGGGAGATACACTCAGTTTTGTGCCCAGAGGTACTATGGGACAGGCAGCAGTCCTACACAGTCAGCCCACAAAAAGTGATTACAGCAAAGCCTTGATCATTTATTGTCAGAGGTATTTTTACATAGCCTCGTAGAGGAGATTGAGGGCTTTCATTTGGATCAAAAATTTTGGTGATCGGAGCTTTCTAGCTCAAGACATTGTCATTTCTGTAACAAGAGGTCTGGTGGACTGCACTTGGGATGGCAGGCTACAAGGGTAAAGCAAAGGCCTAGGAGGACTTTCAGCGTGAAATAAGAGACTCCCGTGCCTCAATGAACGATCCTACCTCAGCCTAGCAGGATTGTGAAGACATGTTTGAAGAGGGTGTCCCCAAGATAGACCGCTTATCTCTGCTCAACCAAACCTTATGCCAACATGAGACCCATCATGTTGAATGACATCGAGAGATGGAGCAATGCCACAGGGAGATGGAAACCCGCCAAGATCACAGTCATTCCGAGATGATGGCCAAGATGGACTTACTCATAGAGTGCATGGGCACCCTCATCCCCGCCATTGCCCTCCCCTCGGATCGACCCAAGGAGTATGTCCCTCCCCGTGAGGCTAACCGCCCTGCCCCCTTGGAGACCGGGCGTAGCCCACAAGGTCTTCGTGGTACCCATGGCATTCCCCATAGCACTTATGAGACGGGTGAGCCTTCCACCCGACATGATGAACCCCTCCTTCCCTCCCTCATTTACGAATCCTTCAAGCCCATCCTTGGCACCCCAACTCCCCCGTAACGGAAGCTATTTGCACACTCAGGGGAATGGCTCCAATGCAAATCTTGGGCAGCATGGAATGCACGGAGTATATGGGCAGCATGCACATGGCAATGGGCAGCATGCACATGGCAACGGATAGCATGCATATGGCAATGGACAATATGCACATGGCAATGGGCAGCATGCATATGGCAATGGGCAGCATGCATATGGTCATGGGCAGCATGGACATTTTGGACAGCAAGGTCCTAATGGGCAATTTGGTCCTCATGTAATGCAAGGGCATCATGGCCCCCATGGAAATTTTGGACAGCCGGGGATTGGACAGCAAGGCATGTATGGGCAGCATGTAGCACATGGCATTCATGGGCAGCAAGGCCCAAATGAGTTGCGTGACAAGATTGTGTTTACTAAATTCAATGGGCAGTCCTCATCCCCAGCTGAACTAGAGGAATGGACCTCTAAATTGGAAGCCTATTTTCCCATCTACCCCCGTGCCGATGAGGCAAAGATTATTTTTTCCTCCCTTCATTTAGAAAGTTTTGTCCACACATTGTGGAGATTCGTTCAAAGAGAAAATCAGCAGTTTCGTGATTGGGAAGAGTTCAAGATGCATATGATCCAAATTTTTGTCTCCCCGGTGGAAAAAGAACGCTTGGCTAGGCAATGGTATCAGTTTGATCAATGAAATCTCACTGTGAGGGAGTACACCAACCAATTTATGAACCTTTCCATGTATGTTGAGGCAGTTAGTGATGAGGCCAAATTGCATAAATACATTTATGGGCTAGATGTGCATCTCTCAGCTGATGTAATGGCTCAAAAGCCAGCCACCTTGTTTGCAGCCATAGAATTGGCTGAACACTCACTACAACATATACATGCTATAATGACGTTTATAACTACGTTTTCTTTATATATATAAAATATCCCCATCATCGGTATTAGCGTCGGTATTAGCGTCGCTACAAAACCGTCGGTATTAGCGTCGCTATTTAGCAGAGAATTTTCGATGCTAATACCGATGATTGCAGAATTATTTTTCGATGCTGATACCGACGGTTACAGAGAATAAAAGTTTTTTGTGGCAGCGCTGCAGATGCAGCCCTGCCACAGTTAGAGCCACACAGGGCTAAGAGACAATTCCTACTGTCAAAGAAGTTAGACAATCGATTCCAAATAATGACAAGACTTTGCAAACAAGTACTTTCATGACATTAATTAACACAAATGTGCACTGCATTGATAAAGAAAATAACAGAACTTAAATTGAGAAGTGCTACTGCGACAAAGCAAATATGGAGTCATGCTACAACATAGAAGTCCGAATCATATATACTTTGCTATTACATATGGAGGATAGAGGCCATAAGACCTTACATAATACAAGATGGGGAGTAATCCTATGTAGCCTAATCTGCTCTCTACGACTCATCCACATCAGAAAACTCCTCTCGCTATAGTGGCATATCGAAGGGAGTCTGCAACAACAAATACATATAATGTGAGTACTAAATACAAACTGACATATAATGACAGATTTCTCAAATTAGGAATGATATTTATTACTATTTACTGGTCCTCTGCGAGCATAGAGCTTCTCGATCAGGGCACTCAAGCCATGCTTCTCCCCGTATGTCACCTCTAGTGCAGTCAGGTCACGATTCATAAAACCTTGCTGTGGCACACAAACATTGAAAAACAAGTACTTGAGATTCATATTCGAAATACATACATCAACATGGATGTCATTAAATTAGAGTACTCTACCCTATTAATACTTACGAAATCTGCCACGAATGTTGCGTGGCCACCGCTACCAAGGTGATGCACCGATCCTGCGTCCAAGCGCGCCTTTGCTGCGTCCTTTTGCTGCTTCTACTTGTCTGGAGTGGATGTCGCCTCATCCTAGAGATTACTCTAGTCCTCAGTATCCAGCCACTCCAGCTTGGATTTGCCCTGCTTGACTGCTTCGCGTGCATCAGACCGCCTATGCGACTGATAGTCACGCATACGCGCCATCATCCACCCTCTCGAAAATCTATCATTGCTAGAGGGCTGAGGGAATTCTCGATACAATGTATCGATTATGTACTCCTTGCTGGTATCCGTGATCTCCTTCCACTTATCTGTAATGTTGTACCTGCCACTTGGCCCTCGCCGAATAGTTGCACCTGCTCCTTCGAGAGTAACCTTGAACCATTGCACATCAAATATGGTCACGGAGAAACTTTGATAGTCCACTGCAAGGATACTCTGTAAACATCCGAAATACTCCATCTCTGCAACTACACGGTTTGGATCTGTGGCACGTCGTCGGCTTTCCTGCTCAAACATTGCCATCACTCCACAGTCCATTGTCGAGCGTAACTTGTTGATGTGCTCTACTCTGAAATGTCATCCACATGACCATGCTGCAGTATGGAGCTTATACTGGGAGAAGAACAAGTATATTAGTTGCGATTTGCAGTATAGATTGTAATTTCTTGGGATTGCATACCTTGGGATTGCATCCACGTGAGAAGTCGCACTCTTCTTCAGTAACTGTTTCTCCGTCTTGAGATGCTTTGGTTAGGGCCTCATGTAGCCATCTAGTGGACATGAGTAGAGACATCTCCTCTAAGCCCTTCAGATATCGAATGGGCCGTTGCCGCGTACTCCATCGAAAGTCAGATCTTGCAGACTCTCGCTCAGTGCGAGCATCCTCATACCGTTGCAACCACTGATCCATCGTAGCGCTATGCAGCATACAAAATCGGTTCACCTTGGACTCCATGGATGCGTCCATCTTCTTCTCTATTCCGTTTCCCACTAGGACATCTCCATTCAGACGATCATTCTCCTTAAGTGACCATATCAAGCCTTTGTCCCGGTCCACAGTGGACAACCACTCAAAAATGTACACCAAGGCCTCCGACACTAACCAACCTTCAGCCATGCTACCTTAGGACGAGCCCGTTGTCACACAAATCCCTTTAAGGTCTTCATGAACCGTTCAAGGAAAAACATCCATCGACTATGGACTGGACCTGCAACCTGCAATTCATCTACAATATGCACTAGAAGATGGGTTTGTATCGTGAGCATGCTAGTGGGAAGATACTTCTCCAAAAGACAAGCAGTCTCTACTGCCATGCATTTCGCGGATTCAATCGATGATGTTTGAATCTCTTTTTGGGAGACAAACTGAACCAACTTGGACAATTTGTAGAATCATGCAGAATCATGCCGTACATACCTGACACATCTTATGCCAATCATGGGATTTGAGTCCTGTCAGTTGGTCATCCTTTGTGAATGTTGTCTTGAGAGAACGCATTAGGCCAGTCGGCGTGCGAAAGGACTTGATGTTTTCCTTTACTCGTCACACTTCATTGCCAGAAAAAACCCAAGGAGCGTGCGGCAATTGCACTCGACCGTCGACGCCACTTGCAGGCCAATATGGTTCCATCTTTCCCACTGCTTTCAAATCCATCCTCGCTCCTAGTGTGTCTCGCTGCCCAGTGAGGTGGTCCCATAGCAAGCTACCCACATTCTTAAAAATGTGCATGGGATCTAAAAGGTGGTTAATTTTTAGGTTTTTCCAATAAGTCAGCTCATAGAAAATTGAGAAGCGTTGCATTCCACTGGGAAGCGAGTCTTGGTCCACCATCTTGCGATCAAACCAGCTCAGTGCATTCATTCTCGCAGGAGGGCGACCAAGAAATCCTTCTCTCATGACATGACCCTCTGGCAAAAAAGCCCAATGTCCCTCAAATACCATCTTCTTCATAGATTTTGACATACGAGAATCCAACCTTGGTCCACATAGAGGACATGCATGGTAACCTGATGTGACTAGCCCTGCAGAACACACATGTACAATGAGGCATGTCATAACACCAACATCGCTCAAAGAAAACTAGCAAAATAAGAAAACACGCTTTACTAGAGCATTCTCCATAGCCTGGAAAGTCATGCATGGTCCACATAAGAATTGCCCTTATAGTTGTGGATCGCCTACCAATATGTTTGCTCATGTCCTCCACTACAATTCCCTCCCACAACTCCTTTAGCTCATCAATTCAGTGGAGAGAGGTAGACATCCATATTCTTGACTTTGTATCGTCTAGGCACAAGCAACCTGAGCAAAAGGTGTCCTTTCTTGGTGGAAAGCCATGGCAGTATATTGTAGTTAACAAGGACCACGGATCATACACTATAAGAGGTGGAATGTAAACCAAAAGGATTTACCCCATCCATGGCAAGACCGAATCGTAGATTCCTCGCCTCCTTTGCAAAGTCAGGGAAAGTCTCGTCAATGTGATGCCATGCTTCTGAGTTAGCTGGTGTACGCTGTACACCATCAGTGGATCGATTTTCCGCATGCCATGTAGTCAAATTTGCAAAACTCTTGGTCCGAAAAATGTGACGAACACGCGGTATCAGCGGAAAGTGCCTCAAAACCTTTTGCGAAACAGTCTGTCCTTGCAAGTCATTTCGATACCTGTCCGCACCGCACTTGGGACATGTGGCCAACAATTCAAACCCTCCCCGAAAGAGAACACAATCATTGGGGCAAGCATGAATGCAATTATAATCCATGCCTAGCTTTCACAGCACTTGTCTTGCATCGTCACGAGACTCAGGCATCGTGTTTTGGGTAGGCAAAATGTAAGATTTCAATGTTCTACAAATTGCAATGAAGCACATTATTAGAGTACTACATAACACATTTTAATGGCTTTCAATAAAGAATCATACACATCATAATATACCTGAATAGCTCTGTCACACTCCCATCGCTCCATCCATACTTTGTTTGTATGCTCAACAATGCAAGAAGTGTCTTCAAACGGGATACCCGACTCCCATCATACAATGGAATGGTAGCCTCCGCAATTAAAGGAACTTGGGATTCCGAGTCCGTCGGAAGCAATGATTCGATCATGTCCGCAGGAGGATTTTCCATGTCTCCAGCATTGTTACCCATAGAAGGGGGTTGAGAGTTATCACCTTCTATGAGACAGTTAGTTATCTCGGACGGCATTTGTATAGAGCGTAGACGAACTCGTCTTATTGGACCAAGAGATCTGTGGACTGCAATGTATCAACATGGCCCTGACCTTGTAAAGGACGTTAAGGAGCTAACTTCTAAGATAACCCCAGACCGTTATACCTAAATCAATTACATGTCATATAGTACGTAATGAGAGAGAACTTACAGCAATCTCGTAATTCAAGACTACTTGGTCGATTATCTCAACTTGAAACTCTCCATACCATTGTACATGCTCTATGGACAAACGACGTTTCCGACGAATGGCCAATTTGCATTGCGTGCATGGACAGGGGACACATTGATTGAGCCAAGCCTCACGATCACCACCATGTTGGTCATGAGTGCTAGACATCTTGACTGCAATGTAATGGAATGATAATTTAATAACGATTCTATATTGTATATTGGGACCACTCCACTATATATATTTCAAGTCTTTTTTTTTTAATTTTCATACCTATCTCTTTGAGTTCGGCTCTAAACTTATCTATCTTTGAGGTCGGCTCTAAACTATGCTCACACACATACGTTTCGTACATTGCAAAGAATAAAAACCAACACAAATTTTTTTTTGAAAACACTCGCTTCCATTTCTCTCTCTTTCAACACTTCCTAACCTACATTGCAAAGCAACACAAAGCAATACAAAGATCGAAGACAAACCAATACTTTCTAACCTACATTGCAAAGCAAAACAAAGATTGTAAAGAAACCAAAACAGGGCATACCGTCGTGCTTTCTTCTTCTTCCACGACCTCTTCGTGCAGGCGACGCTCCTCTCCTCGCGTGCGGCTCGCAACTTGCTTCCTTGCTCACCTCCCTTGCTCACTTCCTTTTCTTGCTCACCACCCTTTCTCTTTCTCTCCGCTTTCGCGCGCTCATATGCTCATATGAAAGAAACGTTCGGGTTTCGGCGAAATTTTACTGCAGTAAGTCGTCGCTATTAGCGTCGGTATCCGCGTCGCTAAAAACGTCGATATTTGCATCACTATTTAGTGACGCAAATACCAACGTTTTTAGCGACGTGGATACCGACGCTAATAGCGATGCTAATACCGACGCCAAAAAAAAACGTTGCTACTTATCATCGCTATATATATGTTCCCTTGTAGTGGCTATGGTCGAAAATACCGTCGCAATGAGTGCATGCAGCCCATTGCAGGACAACAAAGATACCCTATCAGGAAATCCTCATATGCTAATAATTATCGTAGCAACAATGCAGGGAATGGTAGCCCCAAAATCCCTACTTACCTCACTTTTAACACTGAAAGAAAATATGGCAGTTTTGGGACAGCACCACCCTCCAAAAGTGACCCAAAGTATGCTGAAAATAAGACAAGGAATGGCTTCAGTCCTTACGGTCAAAAATTTATTCCTCCTGAAGTTGTTAAGGATAGAAAAGCCAAAGGCTTGTGCTTTAAATGCAGGGATAAGTACACGATTGATCATGTATCCAAATGCCCCTTTAAGAATGCCATTGTCAAGTTTAACAGCATGTATGTGCTAGAAGATAGTGACAAGTTAGAAGAGGACTTGCATGACAACTCTCCCATGATGACACTTGCTGAAAATGCTGAATATGAAGAGGATCTTGATATCTATCAGTTTTATGACTCACCGGACGGGTTCCCTTTTGACCCCGGTGGCTGCCCTGTTGAGATGACAAGCTCAACACATGCGAACATTGATGATGGACCGCCTGGTTAGATGGATCCACACGTCTACACTTAGCACGTCGGTGGTCATTGACTCATTACTTATTATATTCACGTTGTTACACCTATTTACAGCTGGCATAGTTATAGCGCCAGTCGACTAATGTAGTTGGTTATGCATTGTTTGACTTAGTAGGCCACTTTCCTTTATGTTGTATCTTATCTATACTTTGTGTATATTGTAAAGTGTGTGGAGAAGAAGAAGAAATCAGCAAGAAAACGTTTTGGCCTCCATCTCTCTTCTTGTCTCTTGAGTGAGCTTCTCCTTGTGCATTTTGTGTGTTCGGCGCAGCATCTTGAGCAAGTCCCTCCACCACGCAATTCTTGACATGGTATCAAAGCCACGCCACTGAGAGAGGCTGATTTTGAAGGTTGAAGTGAAGGAGAAGAAGCAAGGTTCGAGCAAGCAAGCCACGGGTAAGAAGCTCTCACATTCTTCCACTCTCTCTCTTGGATAGTGCTTGTGGAGGCACCGGAAGCAGGGTCGAGCAAAAATCTCAGATTGCAGTGAGATTTAGCGTGCGCGAAGAGCGCTGTGTATTCTAGAAATTATCTCTTCAGGGCCTTCCCGCAGTTATTTTGGGCATCTAAGGCTGTTTCAGGCCCCGTTTTAGAGCCGCAAGGTTGCAGACAGCAGTTTCAGGGTACACTGTGATTTCGGCTGTTTTGACCAAAAGTGGGTGTGCAGGTTACAGATTGCGAATCTATAGTTCTTGAGGTGTTTGCAGGAAGCAAACATAAGGTTTATCTGCAAATAGGTTGCAGATTGCATGTTTTGTTTAGCAGACAGTGAAAAAGGTTGTCTGATGTATTGCTGTGCACTACAGGTTAAAGGTTGTAAAAGATTTGCTTGCTGTTTGGTATTCGTTTTGTGATAATTGCAGAGAACAGTGGAAGCCCCATCATTGAGAAGCTCGACAAGAACAACTACCCATCATGGAAGTTCCGTGTCACGAACTTCCTTATTGGAAAAGGCCTCTACGAGTTTGTTTCAGGTGAAGAAAAGGAGCCGAAGGTGAGTGACCCTCCAACTGCAGAAGAGACAAAGGCACGGAAGGAATAGAATGCAAAAGATAAAAAGGTCATGTATTGGCTATCTGTAGTAATTGACAATAATATGCTGGAACATATTAGAAATGCAGAGAATTCATATGCATCTTGGACCATACTTGAAAGTATGTTTTCTATAAATACAAAGGCACGAAAGATTCAACTCAAGTAAGAGTTGAATACATTGAAGAAAGGGAAGATGTCTATCAATGAGTATGCACTGAAGGTAAGGAGCATTGCAGATGCCTTGGCAGCGATTGATGCAATGCCCAATGATGATGATTTGGTGTCGTCTACCTTGGGTGGACTTAACAATGAAAAGGATTGGAAGTCTTTTATAACTTCCGTATATGTTAGAAAGCCATTCCCAGATTTCGATGAGTTGGTCTCCCTTATGATCACTGAAGAGATCAACATGCAAAGTGAGACATCTGAAAGAAGTGGTGAACAGGTCCAAGCTTTCTACTCCAGTTCAGGAAGGGGACGTGGCAGGTTCTCTTAAAGAGGCCGTGGTACAGGACATGTTAGTGACAACCAGCAAAATAGATTGAATCAGCAATTTGGCGATATGCAGGTTTCAGGAGATCAGGGTAACTTTAGAGGCAGGGGGAGCTTTAGAGGAAGAGGTGGATGGCAGAACAGAGATTCTAACAACTCTCATATTGTGTGTCACTACTGTGGCAAAACAGGCCATATTGCAGTCCAATGTTATGCTAAGAAAGATGATATTCGCAGTGGTAAGTTGCAGCAAGGAAACTATACATCGTTTTCACGTCAGAATGAAGATAAAAATGAACGTTTGTTTGTTATACAGCATATGATGAATGGTGTTACAGGAAAGGAAACACATGATGATGTTTGGTATGTTGATTCAGGTGCATCCAATCATATGACCAGCCATGCAGAATGGTTTGGAGAGATGCAGAATTTGCAAAATGTAGGTTATGTGTAGACGGGTGATGATTCATGCCACCCAATTTCACACATTAGAAAAGTTCCCTTGTCCTTGCATGATGGTAAGACAAAGAGTCTTTCAGATGTATTACATGTGCCATCTATTACAAAGAACTTGGTATTAGTGGGTCAGATGGTAGAGCAAGGGCTGCAAGTCAGATTTAATGCAAAGGGCTGCTTTGTAGAAGACTTCAATGACAAGTGCAAGTTAGTTGCAAAGGGAAGTAGAGTTGGGCATATGTTTTGGTGCGCAGATCGGATGTTGTATGCTCGCGTAGTGAATGCCGAAAGGTCCCCAAGAACAAAAGAACTCTACTTTTTGCACAAAACTCAAGGTAAAAAGCATGCACGACATGAACAAGAGACCAATTGGGTGCAATCTCCCCTATGCCTTGTGTGAGCGCTCCACAAAGCATGTATTTTATGTATTAATCATCTTCAAGCTCAAATAATAGCCCAAATTACAAAATAGCACGCTTTTAGCTTTTTGAGTTTGCTTTAGCACAAAATAGAAATAAAGCTAATGGGCGGTGCCCAAAGAGTAAGGCGTACCCAATACAATGTCCAAATACAAATATCATAATCGTGCGCCCATGCGCATACAAAATAATAAATAAATATCCAATGCCTCAATAAATAGGCATGACAAAATATAGGCGCCATGCCTAAGGTATGTGCCCATCAATATATAAGTGATAACTCGAATACACGCTATCCTCCAATGCTTTCCTCCACCACTGCTGCTATCTTTACACATCAACTGAAGCATTCACAATCGTTAGTAAAATAATACAATTAAACCGATAAAAGTGAATACCTAGCAGTCTTCAGTTATATAAATAAATCAACTGGTTAGAAATCAATCCTAACCTTAATTTATTACGAGTGCGCACTCTAAACTCATAAACGTTTATTAATTTAATATGTATTTTATAGAATCACCCGCTATGGAATCACCCATATACACACTAAATTAATGAAACGCCCAAAAAGGATAGGCGTCCCCATCAACTTGCACAAAGAATCCACTTTGTGTATGAGCCGCGGTCAACAAAGTTTACAGAATCCACCGTAAAACCTCACGGAATCCACCGTGAAATATGCCTCATGGCATCATACCCCCGGGCTGGGATAGCAATTGACCTCAATTGCTATTAGCTCAATGTGGAGCTAACACAGTGGGGAAAGCATTTTAGTCTCTAGCGTGCATCCATTGGGCTTCCTCTACAGGATGGTTCTTAAACTTGACTAAATATCTAGAATATCTTCGGTCAGTTCTAGTGGTCATAAAGTCAGTATCTATGATAGCTTCAGGTTCAAGTATTTCAGTTTCTTCATCTAACAAAGGTGGGTTTTCATAAACAAGGTGTAGATGTAATTGGCCTCTAAAGGGTCGTAATAAACTAATGTGAAATGTATTGTGAATTTTCCAATGAGGTGGTAATTCTAATGTGAATGCATTGTCATTGATTTTGTGAATGATCTTAAATGGTCCATAGAATCTAGGTGCTAATTTCACAACTGGGTGTTTATCTACACTTTGTAATCTACGTTTTTCTATTCTCAACCAAACATAGTTATCAACTTTGAAATTCATTGCTTGTCTTTTCTTATTGGCTTGTTTGGTATATGATTGCTGGGCTTTAGCAATCATGTCTTTAACCTCATCAAAAATAGTAGTGTGCATAGTAGCAATATCATCAGCACTCTGAATTCTATTTGATAAAGATGCAATAGGTGTAGATAATCTATAACCATAATTCACTTCAAACGGTGCTTTCTTTGTAGATGTGTGTGGTGTATTGTTATAAGCAAACTGTAGTAAATGCAAATGTGTGTCCCATGTCTGTGGTTTAGAAATAGTGTAAGCACGTAAAAGATCTAAAATAGTACTGTTAATGGCTTCTATTTGTCCATTAGTTTCAGGATGAAATGCAGATGAGAAATCAATCTTTGTTCCTAGGTTAGCAAACAAAGTAATCCAAAAGTTGTTACAAAATCTAGAATCACAATCAGAAATAATAACTTTTGGTAATCCATTATTAGTGAAAACAGTTTTCAAAAATAATTGTGCTGCCTGAGATGCTGTTAAAGTTTTCTTACATGGAATGAAATATGCTTGTTTACTAAACCTGTCTACTACAGTCCAAATCATGTCATGGTTAGCTTTAGTATTAGGTAAACCAGTAATAAAATCCATAGAAATCTGTTCCCATGGTCTTGATGGAATAGATAAAGGCATAAGTAATCCATACTGTTTACCATGATGTCTCTTAACTCTTTGACAAATCAGACATTCAGAAATAAAGTTAGATACATCAGTGTCCATATGTGGCCAATAAAAATATTCAGTTAATGTACGTAAAGTAGATATGATACCTCTATGACCTTGGTATGGAGGACAATGAATCTCATTCAAAACAAAATATCTAAATGGAACTGTAACACATAATCTCTTTTCATAAAACATGAATCCATCATTATAAGACAGTGAATCAATAGGAATCCAGTTATTTCCAACTAATTTATTCCAATCAGCATGAAAAGTAAAGTCCTGATGATAAGTATCTTTCATAGGAGTTAGAGAATCAAATGATATAACAGATATGTTATGAATGGTCGGTCTTCTACTTAATGCATCGGCCACTACATTTTCTTTACCTGGTTGATATTGAATAAGGGGATGAAAACTCTGAATAAAAGCTGCCCATTTGATATGTCTATCAGATATTTGAGGTTGGCTAAGTAAATGTATAATACTTTTTTGATCAGTCTTAATCATAAACTCAGAACCCATTAGTAATATTTCCATTGTCTTAAAGCTTATACCACAGCTAATAATTCTTTATCATACGTGGAATATTTAAGTTCGAAGGGTTTCAGTTTACAACTAGAATAGGCTATGGGATGATTATCTTGCATAAGTATGGCTCCTATTCCAGATCCGCTAGCATCAGTAACTACTAAAAAGAATGGTCTATTAAAATCAGGTAGTTGTAATACAGGAGCATGGGTTAATGCATGTTTCAATAAATCAAAGGATTTTTGTTGATTAGCAAACCAATGATAAACAATATCTTTCTTTAAAAGTTTAGTCAAAGGCAAAGCAAGTAATGAAAAATTTTGCACAAATTTCCTGTAAAAACTAGCAAGACCTAGAAAAGAACGTAACTCATGCACATTTTTAAGTATAGGCCAGTTCAATATTACTTATATCTTCTTAGGGTCAACCTTAATACCATCTGATGACACAATATGACCTAAATATTCAATTTCTGTTTTAAAGAACTCACTCTTTTTCGGGTTAGCATACAATTGATTATCTTTCAACAACTTGAAAACCAAGGACACATGTTCATAATGTTCTTTTTCATTTTTACTAAACACCAAGATATCATCAAAGAATCCAATAACACAATGCTGATATTTCAAAAATATACGATTCATCATTCTACTAAATGTAGCAGGTGCATTAGTCAACCCAAAAGCCATCACTAAAAATTCATAATGACCAAATTGTGTTCTAAATGCAGTCTTGAATATGTCAGACTTATCTAATCTCACCTGATGATAACCAGATTTAAGATCTATTTTACTAAATATGGCAGAACCTTGCAGTTTATCCATAAGATCATCGACTCTAGGAATTGGATATCTATTCTTTACAGTAATTTTATTTAGAGCACGATAATCAATGCACATACGATAAGTATTATTATTTTTCTTTACCAACAAAACAGGTGCACCAAATGGAGAACTACTAGGTCTAATCAATCCTCTATTTAGTAATTCCTCAACTTGATTTTGAATTTCTTTTTACTCTATCTGGTTATGCCTATATCGTGCTTTACAAGGTGGTTGTGTACCGGGAATTAAATCTATTTTCTGGTCTTCAGGACGTGAAGGAGATAAACCAGGTGGTAGATCTTCTGCAAAACAGTCTTTAAATTGTGCAAGAAATTATTTATGCCTAGGGTGCATATGTTTTTCTTTAGCTTGCAGTTCATTCACTCAAATTAAATAAGATTTGCTACTTTTGTGTAATGCACGTTTAGCTTGAGTATGAGAAAGCAATGGAAAAGCATTAGATGCATGCATACCATACAATGTAATATGTTTTCCTTGAAAATGAATATTAATTGAATGCGTGGAATAATCTATATCAGGGTTATGCTGATGACGCCAAGGCATACCTAAAATAATATCACTGGACTGTAATGGTACAACTAGGAAATTCCTTCTTTCAGTATATTCACCAATTTGAATTTCTAAATCATGCACCTCTTGTGTTCCATTATACCTTGTGCCTAAGAATGCTACTTTAATGCGATAATGCATAGGAACAGTTTGTAATTTCAATTCTTTCACTAATTTTGCAGAAATAAAATCACGAGTACTACCATCATCATGCAAAATAATCTTTTCTTTTCCATCCACTAAACATTTCATTGTCAATAAAGAATGTGGAGTTAGCATACCTGGTAAAGTATCCGAAGGAGTAGCAATGTTGTCTTCATCTTCTGTGAAGTCAGGCATTTCGTCATGTTCTTCATCTTTCATTGCTCCAAGATAGTTGATATGGACAGGTGGCTTCTTCGATTGGCAATTAGCTGCTAGATGTCCAAGTTGGTGGCATTTGTAACACACTATTGGTTTAGCTTTAGGTACATTGTTTGCAATGGCAGGAAGTCTAGGAATATTAGGATTCGGCTGTGAAGTTGGCTTAGGGTTTTGATTGGTGTTCAATGGTAAAGCAGGTGGTTTTGCCCAAGATTTATGGAAAGATGATGAAGGAAATCAACCTTGATTAAATCTTCTAAAATTTGAATTGAATTGCTTAGATCCATAGTTACCATTGGCTTGAAATTATTGTGGATGCTTGTCTCTTCCTCGAAGCTTGTCTTCAGTGTCATGAGCTAAAGAAATTGCATCTTCAAGAGTTGCAGGCTTGAACATATTGAGTTCAGCGTAGTAATGCCCAAGTAATCCAGACATATACTTTCGCTTGTGAGTCGCTTCAAGTACATCTTCAAGCATGCGTAATTGGAGTAATGCATTCCAAAAGCATTCGGTGTACTGAGGAATAGGATCACGATCTCTTTGTTGAAGAAGGTCCCATTGCTTTATGGCTTTTTCATGGAATTGTGGAGGAAGGAAATTCTGCATAAACTTCTTCTTGAAACTCTCCCAGGTAGTGGGACAATCTATGCTCTTACGAACCACGGTCCACCAAAGAGATGCTCTATCCACTAAATGATTAGTGACATACTTGATTTTATCTTTTTCTGCGTATGTTTTCTCATGAAAGTAATCATCAAACTGACTGATGAATGCAAGAACAGTTTTTCCATCTTGAGTGCCATTGAAAGTACGGAATTTGAAATTTCTTTTACTTATCTTTGTTTCTTTGCGGATGGATTGAGCTTCGAGAGTCACATCAATGGTACGCCGGATAAGATCTTCAGATTGTGGTTCCTCTTTGTCGGTAGTCGATCTTTGTAAATTGGCCAATTGAACTTGCAATGCTTGCCGGGCTCTTCGTTCTTCGTCCAACTGCATCATAATTAAATCCAACTTTTGCTCCATTGTAGGTTCAAAAAGATTACCTTCATCCATTAAATCATCCATATTTTGTTCCGTCATCCTGCAAAACTTCAAAAGACCTCACACTCTCAAAATCCAATTAGCGGGATGAGCGTAGCTCAAGATCGGGTGTACAAGGCTTATATATTTTTGTGTGTGGCTTTCACAATCTTCGTCTTTGGCTATTGTGGGATTTGTAATCTTTGAAAAATCTGCATTTTGACCTTCTACGTGTGCTGAAACTGGTTCAACAAGTCTGCGTATGCGAACAGTACCTTCCAGAGAACAACTTTGTAGTTCGGTACTTCTGCGCAAGAACAGTCTCTATGGGAGTTTTGAACACAAGTCAGTTCTGACTTTAGGTTACTTGCCGGACTTGCAGAGTAAGTAATTTTTGGCTTGCTGAATCTAAACTTGTAAACTTTGTAGATTTTGTGTGATTTTGACTTATAGTAGTAAGCTTTAAGCTTGATCTGCCATGACGTCGAATTTTAGGGAGAGGGGAGTTTTTTTGATCCGCGAAAATCACGAAATGGCCGGCCTGATGCCGTCGACTGAAATTTTTGAAGCTTTTAAGCTTCTTTGAGCTTAATAAGCTTTATATTAAGCTTTTATGCTTATGAGTTTTGAAACTTATCTCTATGTATCCACGACTTGGAGAAGAGGATGTAGGAGTAGTCCTTCGCTGTTGTAGGCCGGTCCTTCGCGATCAGAGGCTGGAAACAGAGGTTCTTGACCGCCAGGAATCCACCCATATCGATCGTTTGCGATGAGATTGACCGTAAAGCTCGATCGTTCCAGAAGCTCCGCCTTCGCACAAGATGGGTAGCGATGGGAAGCTCTCGATCTCAGCTTTGCTCTGATACCACTGGTGCGCAGATCGGATGCTGTATGCTCGCGCAGTGAATGCCGGAAGGTCCCCAAGAACAAAAGAACTCTACTTTTTGCACAAAACTCAAGGTAAAAAGAATGCACGACATGAACAAGAGACCAATTGGGTGCAATCTCCCCCCATGCCTTGTGTGAGCGCTCCACAAAGCATGTATTTTATGTATTAATCATCTTCAAGCTCAAATAATAGCCCAAATTACAAAATAGCACGCTTTTGGCTTTTTGAGTTTGCTTTAATACAAAATAGAAATAAAGCTAATGGGCGGTGCCCAAAGAGTCAGGTGTACCCAATACAATGTCCAAACACAAATATCATAATCGTGCGCCCATGCGCATACAAAATAATAAATAAATATCCAACGCCTCAATAAATAGGCGCTACAAAATATAGGCTCCATGCCTAAGGTATGCGGCCATCAAAATATAAGTGATAACTCGAATACACGCTATCCTCCAATGCTTTCCTCCGCCACTGCTGCTATCTCTACACATCAACTGAAGCATTCACAATCGTTAGTAAAATAATACAATTAAACCGACAAAAGTGAATACCTAGCAATCTTCAGTTATATAAATAAATCAACTGGTTAGAAATCAATCCTAACCTTAATTTATTACAAGTGCGCACTCTAAACTCATAAACGTTTATTAATTTAATATGTATTTTGCAGAATCACCCGCTATGGAATCACCCATGTACACACTAAATTAATGAAACGCCCGAAAAGGATAGGCGTTCCCATCAACTTCTCGCACAAAGAATCCACTTTGTGTATGAGCCCCGGTTAACAAAGTTTACGGAATCCACCGTAAAACCTCACGGAATCCACCGTGGCACGGAATCCATCGTGAAATATGCCTCGTGGCATCATGTTTACTCTGGATGTTGGAATTCCTACTATGAATGCTGCTACGTATGCTAAAGGAAAAGGTGTTGTTGTAGATATTGAAATTTGGCACGAATGCATAGGACATGTAAATGTACAAAGGCTGAAATTAATGCAGTCCAAAGGGTTGGTTACAGGTTTGCCTACATTTAGAGTTGCATAATTTCATAAGGTATGTGAAGCATGTCAGTTTGGTAAGCAGGCAAGACAACCCTTTTCACATGACAGAGATGTAAGCAAAAATATCCTTGATGTTGTGCATACAGACATTTGGGGGCCTGCACAAAATATATCTCTTGGAGGCAGTTCATACTTTGTCACATTCATTGATGATTGTTCTAGAAAGCTGTGGGTATATTTTATGAAGGAAAAGAGTGAAGCGTTTGAGCACTTTAGACCTTTAAAGGCTGCAGTTGAAAGAGAAACAGGCTTGAAAGTAAAGTGCTTAAGGTCAGATGGAGGGGGAGAGTACCTCTCGAATGAGTTCAGTGATTTTCTGAGGTCTCATGGGATAAAGAGACAGTTCACATGCAGGTATACCCCACAGCAAAATGGGGTTGCAGAAAGGAAAAACAGGTATATTGCAGAAGTTGTACGCGCCTTGATGGCTGAAAAGAATATGCCTAAGCATTTTTTGTCTGAGGCTGTTCATACTTATGTTTATATTATGAACAGAACTCCCACAGTTGCAGTTCATGGTATGACCCCCGAAGAATGTTTTACAGGTAAGAAGCCTGATGTCTCACACTTGAAAGTGTTTGGCTGCATTGCATATGTTCATGTGCCAGATGAGTTGCGTGTTTAGAGCAGCACAGAGGAGTGGGAAATGGAAAAAGAGAAAAAGAAAAGGCGCCTTAAATGACAACTAGACCCGGGAAAAAATTAAATGCACGGGCACGATCCTCAAGAAGTCTTGGAGTCGCCCAAGGAGAGTAAAAGAATAAAAAGCGCACCATTAAGTGCGAAAACACTTCCAAAACCTTGTAAAAGAGCGCCAGGCTCACTCCTGTGCAAATTGTATGCATTAATTGGGGATAGGATAGACTAGAACAGTGGGAAAGGAGGAAATGGGCCTAGGCTAATGGCCGGCCATGTAAAAAAGGGGGATGGCAGCCCATGGAAATTAGGCATGTATATAAAGTTGAAAAGTGAATGGGAAGCTCATTCTTGTGTGTGGCAAAAGCTTCTTCTTCTTCTTCTCTTGTTTCTTGCTTTCTTGCTTGTGCTTGAGAGAGGGATTGAGAGAGTGTGAGGGAGTGAGGGAGTGATTGTGTGAGAGTGAGGAATCTTGGAGAAGAAGCTCTCCATCTTCTCTCTTCATCTTCTCCTCCTCTCTTCTCTTCTCTTGTCTCGCGCGTGGCTATGGAGGATGAAGCTCATGGGAGAGGGATTGAGGTTGCTTGAGCTTGCCTCAAGGATCGTGGAGCTACCGGTGTGCAAGAAAGAGGAGGGTACTCAATCGAGCATCAAGGTAAGCTCACTACACCCATAAGGTAGGCATTGCACGTCGGCTATGTGAGAGGTAGCCATGGCCGCTTGGTTCGAAACACTTGAGCAATAAGTGGTCCGTAGGTCTCGGGGTAGAGCTTGAAGCTCCCCTCCATTTTGGTTCCGTTGCCAGGACGGACGGAATCGAGCCTTGAGCACCGTACGCATCAGATCGAGCATGGAAGTAGGGTTTGCAACCTGAACCAGTGCTCGAGATAACTAGGAGATTTATGAGGTTTTAATCCGTGGAACATGTAAGTATTTGGGTTTGTTGGAAGCATTAGATTAGAACTACTGTTCTGCATTTCTATTTTTCATATTAGCTGCACTAGATTAAGATTAGATTAGGGTAAGAAAAGAGAAAACAGAGGTTCTAGCTGCTGCTGGAAACATGAAAACAGGGGACCAGATTCAAGTTTTTGGGTGAAACAGGGACAAGGAACTAGCTATAAGGTTTTGCAGTGCTGGGAAAGGACCTTAAGAGGCTTGGGAGGCCAGGACATACCCTTATTTCTTTAGTTGGCCTTGTGTGTGTGTGTGTGTGAGAGAGAGAGAGAGAGAGAGAGCTTCTGGTTCACAGGATGAGGAAAAGCGACCCCGATTCTAGGCGCATTCGATTCGTGCTGCTTCAGGTGAGTCCGGTGTGTTCCATTAGTGCTCTAATCATTTATGGGAAGTCTGTGGTGATTGAGTGCAGCAAGTATTAGGAAGGATTCAAACACGTCGGAATCACTCCCGCCGCCGATGCAATCGAACCACCCGAGTCCTGGGCTCAGACTGTTCGAATCTTAGTATCGGACCGTCCGACTGAGAGAGAGTCGGACCAGACTGGTCTGCCAGAATCGGACCAACCCGATCGGACGTGCCACGTGGCACTCGGACTGTCCATTAGAATCGGACCATCGTAGTCGGACTATTGGGGCTTGACTCGGACCAGTCCATAGTCGGACCACTTCAAAAGTAGAACCATCCTCCTGGTCCAATTCCCAGAATTGGACCACCAGGGTCGGATGATTCCCAGAATCGGACCAACCCCGTCTCCATTTGTTAGAGTCGGACCAGACCGGTACAATTGCCAAAATCGGACCGTTCGACTCCCAGAGTTGGACCAGCCCTGTCCAATTCCCAGAATCGGACCATCTTGCCAGAGGAAAAAGATAAGGATCTTTTGCTGACCTTGCCACAAACCTGACCCTAGGACGCAACCCTGAACACCCCCAAGACCCAGTTTGACCATTAGGACCACAGAGACTAATCGAACTTAGGGTGCGAAAAGATCGTAGGATAGCCGGGAACCGAGTTGAAAACTCAAATTAGGCTAAGAACGTGGGTAGAAACAAGGTGGAGTTTGCATTAAATGCTTTTTGGAATGGCATTTCAATCTTGTGCTCCACTAAACCTGCACAACAAGAAAAGAGAAAAGCATATTTTCGCACCAAGCACCACGAACGCACTAAGCACAACGTGTGAGTAAGGATCACGGCTGCTTTCAAATAACAAGGAACACATCAGGATATCTAATAACATTAAGGAACCCACTAGTAGGAGAAGACCCCAAGACTTAGATAGGTGCCTGAGCGCCCTACTAGTAGTACCTGGAGAAAACACGAAGACACGGGAAGCAACAAGATAGAGGAGTGGAAGCTGCCGGAGTTGATTGGATTCATCGACAATCTCGTGGAGCGGGAAGCAGAAACAATGTGGGGATCAAGAGGCGACCAAGGGGAAGACCAATTAGACTTAGGAAAATTTCTAACCTCGGTCTAGGAACTGGTCCACGACTACGATCTACTCACCAGGACCGTGATCCAAGGTAGACCTACAGAGGAAGTGGTGGCTAACCTGGAAGAAGAGAGAAGAGCTATCAAGAGAGCGCTGGAAGGTATAATTGCCTATAACCATGAGCAAAGGGCTAGAAGGTTGCAGCAAGATGTGATATGTACGAGGCTAGACGAGTACTAGACCTAGCTGGGGCAGCCAAGTCCGGACTGAACATAGAGAGGGAACGGGCAGCAGAGGCTGGCATGACGTTGAGTGAATTGGTGGCAAAGCGACTCATGGACAATACATCCGTGGAACAGAGTGCTAATACCGTAGCCACCGCTCTACTGTCAGGATTGAGAGTCATGCAAGGGGCTAAAGGGCAGGCTAGAATCCCCATAGTAGCAAAACAACTAGCTCGATACGAACCTAGCAGTGACCCGTACAGCTTCATGGAGCAATTCGAGCAAGTATGTGAGGCGAATGGTCTTACTGACCCTGCGCAGCGAGCTCAAGCCTTCAGGCTGTGCTTAGGCGACAAGGGGAGGACCCAGTACTCTAGTCTGGATGACGCAGAACGTACAAACTTGGCTCGCCTTAAGGGCCTCTTCATCAAGAGGTTTTCGGAGGCAGGGTATTCGGATAACCTCATTGTTAGGTTGATGAATATCAGTCAAAGGGAGAAGGAGGATGTTAGGGATTACGTTACTCAGGTGCGTAGCCTCTACAAGAGAATCCCTGCCAATGAGCAACCTACTGAGAGGGCAGTGTCTACAGTGTTCATGAACGAGATTCGGAGCGAGGAGCTCTACAAGGCTTTGGCCAATAACTCCACCTTACAACGAGACGTGCTAGCTCGAGTCTTTGAGGAGGCAATACACATAGATGATCAACTTAGGGAACGAAGCATGAGGGCTACCAACCGAGATAGTGCAGGCCAGAGGGACCCTGAGAGATCAACCACCTTAGGGGAAAAAGTAACTGCTAGCGCGCAGGACAAGGGAAAGAGTGTAGACCACGACCAAGGGATGGCAGAGATGAGAATGGAGATTGCACGGTTGCAAGAGATCGTTAGAAAGCCTGTGAGATTGCATGTACAATGTGTGTACTGCGGCGGCAATCACCTCCCAGTGGAGTGCCAAGATCCTAGATCTCGACCGTGCTCAAATTGTGATAGATTTAGACATGATGCAGTGCATTGTAGAATGCCGAGGAGATTCCCATACACACAGCAGTACAACCCTCCATACTTAGGTAATAGGCCACCTAACAGGGGAACCCAGTTAGCTCTTCCAGCACCAACTGACTCAAGACCTGTCGTGCCTAGGCTAGAAATGAACCCAACTTGTATACCCAGGCCACCAGGGCCTTTTATGACTCACCCACCTAGCGATGCTCCTGTTCACTTTGTGGAGGAGCCTAATGAGGAAGAGACGTATGTCAACCCGTACATATCCTATGACGAGGAGGGCAACCCAGTCCTGATGGACTATCGGCCAGTGCCGATGATGGCTTTAGGAAGAGAACGAGGCAGAGGCTTTGGAGGGCCTAGCCAGGATCCAGTCACATGCTAGACTTGCAGCCACCCAGGCCACATTTCATCGCGCTGCCCAGAGTGAGAACAAGCTAACAAAGACAAAGCGGATCTCCAATGCACAAAGTGTGGAATCACGCATCTGTTTCCTAACTGTCCTAGGCGGAAGCCATCAACGAGCACTGCCAACATGCCATCGGTGCCTTTGGGGCTCTTTGGAGTTGAAACTTTTGGTAGTGAGGATACGCCCATCCCACTACATGCTATGATGCGAACTCAAACGAAACAAGCAGGCATCTCCTTGCCAGGGCCAAGTAACCTTGATGCAACCTCAATAGGGAAGAAAAGCCGGAGGAGACGAAAAAAGAGAACCGATGCGAAGATAACCCTTAAAACCGAGGAAACAACGAGGCTAGTAATGGGAAAGAAAGTCATAGATGCAGAGGCAGAGACATCGGCTCCTAAGACAGCAGAGCTAGGGAGTGCCAAGGTAGGGGAATATCCCCACCCCAAATGACAACTCGAGGCTATAGTCAAGGTCAAGGAGTGGGTCAAGGACGCCCAAAAGCACCTCGAAGATGCTGAACCCATATTGGAAGACCCTATGGACGACTTCTCCAGTGTTAGCACACCAGTCTCACCCTCAAAACCACAGGATGGGAGCATACCTACACCACTAGGAGCGGCTCAGCAGCAAGGCCGAGGGGAAACTTACCAGGGCAGACAGAATGCATGGCCTAGAACTGCTAGCTGCAGAGGAAGACAAGGGTCTAGTAGCCTCCTCACAACTTTGCTGTCCACTCCAGTAACTCTAAACATGGAGGATCTGCTTAGGCAAAATCACTCCTTGTGGCAGGAGTTAAAAGACTCAATCAAGGGACACGCAGGGCTTGCGGGTGCTGATCCGCAAGATCATGGTGCAGTTACACGGATCCCAAGTCTAACTCTATACTCAAATCCTAAGTCTTTGCACATCAATGCTTCTTGGGAAGGCACTGAAATGCACACAATTTTTCCCGTCCTAGCCTTAGGAGACATGACTCGGAAAGGAATTGTAGACACAGACGCCAGTGTTAGTGTGCTGAACCATGCGGTCCTAGAGGCATGGGGAAACCCTCATGTAGAGACTGCTAGATTCAATGTCACGCTAGCAAATAGAATGAAGGTAAGACTCGATCTGACTGGCCTTGAGACTCAATATGCAGAGAAGCACGGTCTCACTACATTGATCAACCGATTGTATAGATGCAGTGGCCCTGTAAGTCACTCATCTTTCTTGTCTGTAGTTACCATGAGATATTTGAATGCATTATTGTATAGTGGATTGATGTGTTGTTTCTTTTTCTACAGAGTCCGCTCGATGCTCCTTTATGGCGGGACAAGCTTTTGGGGGACGAGGATTTGTAGCTCGCCCTTGGATCCTAGGAGCTCACACACCTTTATTTTTGAGTCGCCTGATCTATGTAGACATTTTCTATGTATTAGTGATATCCTATCATGATTGTACTAATCGCTTTTTATGCGATCATGTATTTATTTCATATATCAGTTTTATGATTTCAGTATACATTGTTTTTGTTTGCAAGTGCATTGAACATAGTAGTGCAGAAACTATTTTGTATGGCTCTCATAGCTGTCCTACCACAAAAAAAAAAAGTTCCCTGTTCCCGTCGCTATTAGCGTCGCAAATTTTACTGCTCGCGTCGCTATTAGCGTCGTTGTGCACGTCGCAAACCCGCTATCAGTGTCGGTATTGGCGTCGATAGCGAAATGCAACAGTAATAGCGACGCCAATACCGACACTGATAGCGACGGTTTGCGACGCTGATAGTGACGCCAATACCGACGTTGATAGCGATGCCAATATTGACTGTTCTATGGCGTCACCAATAACGACGCTTTTTGCGGCGACGGGGGCAAATTTTATTGTTTGCATTTTCGTCGCTTTAAACATCGGTATAAGGCCTATATCTTGTAGTGGTTGTAACAAAGGGTTCTCCTTTGTAGGAAAGAGACAAAGCCTTCCCTAACCCTCAGGATGTCAACACCATGGAAGCACCATGAACCAGGCCCGACTTCTTACTGTATGATCCAAGAAACTCATCACACATGGATGGATCATCTGGAATCAATGAGAATGAAGCAGCCACGAAGGTCGCAAGTCTTGCTTTCACTATAGGCTCAAAAGCCAGTAGGGAAGAATAATCCCTACTGATCAACGGGACATACTGGATAGGAGGAGGAGTGTGAGACGCCTTTCAAATGGAAAACACACACACCACAACACAGACAATCACGAAGAATGTCTGCAAAATAACCAAAATAGCTATTTTAAAAAAATCAATCAAAAGAAGGACACACACATAGGTGTAACTAACCAATTGACCACCCCAAACAACCCACATCCTAGAAAAAATTTGGCATGACCTCTATACATATGCGACCGAAAACTTCATGCGATGCAACAAGCAGGCACTCAAAACCCCGTATCAAGGAAAAAAAAAACTACAAACCACACCCGTAATCATAGCACATAAGCAAACCATAATACCATAAAATCCTAATCGGCACTTGACCATAACCTTGACCAACAATTTCAGCTAAGAGAACTTTACGTGCCCATCCCACGAAGCGTGTTTATTAAAAAGGGAAAAAAAGTGCAATGAGGGGAAATGGTTTTCATGAAGGGTTCATTTTAAGAAATTATTAACAATGGGTGACATTTTATTAGGTTATAAACATTAATAAGAAAACGGCGGTTCTTTCTTAAAATTTTAATTACAATTTATTAGGGTGAAGCGGTGCTTTATCAAAATCTGGACTACGATTCGCAGACTGGGATCTCTAAATGCAAATTCATTAATTAAAAATTAATGGTGATGTGGAGCGCTTTTTTGCCAGCGCGTGCTTTTTTTTGTGATGATTGATTCATTTTTATTAAAAATTAAGGTGCCTCTTAAGCGCATGTAGTGCGTGCAAAGTGAGAGGCTGGTTGATTTTTATTAAAAAATTGTGTGTTTAGTGCGAGCGCGTGTGAAAAAGTGTTTGAATATAGTTTATTTTAGCAATTAACTGTGGTTAAGGAATAATAAAAATGAATAAAACTCAAAAATAAATACATGGTACGGGTGTGTATGCAACAGACTGAAGGCGCACGGAGTAGTCCCAAATGCAAGGAATCCAATAAAAAAACAAACACCACTAACTGGAAAAAAATAAAGCACCTTAGTATTTTTGTTTGATTTTTAGTTTATTATTATCATTATTATTACTTTTTTTATGTTTTTTTAATAATTGTATTATAGGTGTGTTTGTATTTTGTATATTATGTGGATATTTTTTAATGATAAAAATGGGATATAGGACACATGAATATATTGTGAAGTGTAAGGGTAGAATTTCAACAATCCAACAAGTGTCAACAATGTTTTTGAGTTTATCCATGATTTTTCAGTTGATTTTTGGAGTTTAAATGAATTTTCATGAAGTGAAGTATAAAATGTAGGGTTTTGGCTTCAAATAATAACTTTGCCATTTATGAAAGAATTTTTTATTAATAAATTATTAGCAAAAGGGGCAAGGGGATTTGTGAAAAATTTTGGAATTTTTCTAGAAATATTTTTGAATTTTTACCAACTTTTAATGAATTTTACTCATTTTACATGTATTTTTGAAGGAATTTTCAAATTTTAAATTTTTTACAATTTATTTTCTTGAATTTCCACTTTAGAAAATAGTCCAAATGATTTCAACAATGTTGGAAAAATTTTAGAATTTTTTTGCAATTTTTTTGGATTTTAAATGAATTCAAATGAATTTTTGAAGTTTTTGGTGTTTTATGCTTATTTTTATGTATTTTTATATATTTTTCAGGTTTGAAAATAAAAGGTGGTACCCATGCTGCGTGTGAACAACGGAGGATGATTGCGTGTGAATGGCTGATTGCAACACTCCACCACACGGACGAATTGGAAGCGCTGTCAAAGAGTTTACTGTTCATAATATAAATCATGGGATTCTTATGAACACATAAGAGCTTCACTGGAAGTTATATGAGGAATTTGCATACAAAATTCAGACATTGGTATCCAATAACCACCTTAGTTACACAAGTTCTTTTGTATTTAGCATATAATTTTCAGTTATACCATGTATATTTATGAAAATAAAGTCTATGGGAACCTTCAACTTGGTCAACTGGAAGTAATTGACAATCTGCAGGATAAATCACATTGATTCAGGTGCAAAAATATGGTCAGAACCCAAGAAGAATGCCAAAAGTTTCCAAAAGACCACTAGGTCCACATGGGACCTAAAGTAATAGACTTAAGTGACCAGCAAGTGACCTGGGTAGGTCAAAAAGTGACCAGGGGCTGAGCAGGGAGCTACGGGCTGCACAGTTTGAAGCAAACTGGAGAGAGCTGGAGCTATGGTGCATGATTTGGAGCATGCAAACTGAAGATCAACAGGCCCAACTACTGAAGATGTAAACATGGTGAGAGCTCCACTTCTCTGCCTCTTTGGTCTGACGAAAATGCATGCTGAAACAGTCTATAAAAGAGGGAAATCTGAGAGAAAATTATGCAGCCTGCTCTTATGCACGACTTCTCTCATTTTTTCTACCTTATTCTTGGTCCAATGAAGCCCGACTTGTACCCAAGTACTTGAGTGACTTTGGGGCAAGCAAAGGGTGAGGATATTGAATGTATACGGGCTGTTATGGGCTAAAATAACTAGTCATAAACAGGGCAGCCCACTATTATGGTCCGTTTTTATGAGCAAACATGGGATTTATGTAGTTGCAATGGAAGGAAATGACCTCTTTTCTTCAGGACATTGTTCATGAATGATCAGAAGTGCTTCTTCTTGAGTTTATGCACTCATTTTGAGCTTGATTATGGGCTGGAATTTTCGGTTTTAAAACAGGGCTGAAGCTAAAATTATGCTTCTTCAATTCATTTCATGTATCATTGGCCCAAATCTTGAATGCATTTGAGTCTTTCAACATAATACTTGTTCCAAAGGGTTGAAATCCATCTATGTACTTGAAATAAATGCCATTAGATCTTGCATTTGATAGTCATAATCTGAAAATACCCTTTATGATATGATGTATGTATCCGGAGGCATTTGATGTAATCAAGATAGACTTATTTCTTCCGTTCATGAATGCTAAGTACATAGTGAAAAAGCTTGAACTCTTCTTTCGTATCTGAATCATTTCTAAATCCTGGATCTTATTAAACCCCAATCTAATTTCCCTTCTGAACCTTGGATCCTAAACTCCTCTTCTGTACTAAAGCCCCAGTGGTAGACCTTCAACCCTTAACGCGACGATAGTGGTGAACCCGACGTGAAAGTCCGGACCCAGGATGGCGCATGAAGGCAGCCAATAACTCTTCTGGTGATCTTTATGCAGCATGTCCTTATGTACAAGTTACTATTGGTAATATAAAAGATGAATTTTCATTTCTTTGTTCAAGATTTCTGCAGTTATCCTATCATTCTTGGACAACCATTTATTTCCGAGTCTCGTTTAGAGACAAAGGCTCTTGATGATGGTTCATCATATGCTCGGATAAGAAGCAAGGATAATGATAAAGATGTTCAATTCCTAACTATCTATGTTAATCATCACCGGAATAGGGATCGATTAAGAGATCATCCTGTTCCTCCTAATGCCTGAGAATTTAAGGGTTTTCGGGTAGTGCTGCTATAAGTGGAGGCTATGGCAGTGCATCATGTCACAAAAAAATGCCTCCACATATGAAGGAGGCAAGGTCAAAAGCTGATTTGCAGGTGTTTTCAGCCAATGGTGTGGACTGTTATAAACAGTTTTCAGCCATGAACAGGGCTGAAAGAAAGTATTTGAGTCATATGGAGCAAGAGCTGAAGCAAATTGATGTTTTACCGAAAGATGAAGAAATTTCAGGACTATTTTATGGGCTGAATTATAATGATACAATGGCTGAAATCTATACAGCCGTTCATACAGAAAATCAAGCTGAAAATCAGTCTATACAGGTATATACATTGGATATGTATGACATAATTCAAGAATTTGCAGATTATGAAGCTTTTGGACAGCCAAATAGGGATGAAGTAAGAGTAGAAACAAAGTATAAAACAGTTGATAAGAAGGTCAAGCCGGTAGCTACTCCTCTACCACCTGAAAGCGAAGGATTGGCAGAAAGGGTATCCAAACAACCAAGCCTTCGTGATCCTAAAGATATTGGTCACCAATTTACAGCAGAAAGTCTACAAAAGCTGAAAATTGGTGAAGACTCTTTCCTCTTGCTGGCTGAAAAGAAAATCTTCATGCAGATGTTAAAGAACCATGGTAAAGCCTTTTCATTTCAGCCACATGAAATTGGCTGTGTGGATCCAAGCATTGTGGCACCAATGGTAATTTTTATGGTCCCATATGTGCCTTGGGATCTTAAACCAATTCCGGATCTAAGGGCTCATTTGCCTAAGTTATTGGAACTTTTAAATGAAAAGATAAAAATGCGAATATTGGAGCCATCTTCAGCTCCATATTCCAACCGATGGTTTACCGTACCAAAGAAGAATGGATCTTTACGATTCATTCAAGATTTACAACCCGTCAATAAAGTCACTATTAGAAATATTGGATCAAGACCAATTGTGGATGAGTTTGCTGAAGCTTTTGCAGGTAGGGCAATCTATTCCATGGGAGACTTATGTTCAGGCTACGACCAATTTTAGCTTGCTTTGGAAAGCCGTGACATTACCACAATGAAGACGCCTCTTGGCCTAGTCCACATCTATACTCTACCTCAAGGGGCTACGAATCTAGTAGCTCACATGATGAATGCTATGCATAAAGTATTGAGGGATTATATTCCTCAATTGACTCTTCCTTTTCTTGATGATGTTCAAATCAAAGGATGCGAAGTTCATGAGAAAAATGAAGAACTCAATGAACTTGGATGTCGAAAATTTGTTTCTGATCATATTAATGATTGTGCTCAAATCTTGTCTAAATTAGAAGAAGTCCATCTTACTCTTTCAGGAGCTAGATCTGTTTCTGGAGTTGAAGAAGTCCTTGTGGTCGGACATATGTGTGGTCCATATGGCCGAAAGCCTTCTCCATCCAAAATAAATGCTATCAAAAAAATGCAGGAAGAATGTACAAATGTTTCAGAGGTGAGAAGATTTCTTGGTGCATGTGTCTTCTACCTTATTTGGATACCACATTTTGCCCATGTTGCTGAAAGTCTTTATCAGCTTCTAAGAAAGGGCCAAAGGATTCTATGGAAAAAAGAACACACTCATGCTATTCGGAAACTCAAGAAAATGCTGATTTCAGCCCCCACTTTAAAGAGGGCTAACTACTCTAATGGACAGCCCATTATACTCACAATGGACACAAGTCCTATTGGAATAGGATGGGCAGTTGGTCAAGACGACCTTGAAGGCAACAAATATGTAATCCGCTTTGGAGCAAAGGTTCTTAATAAACGACAAAGAAGGTATGCTCAAATTAAAAGAGAACTTTGGGGAGTAGTAACTACATTAAAATGTGACAGGGAGTACTTCATGGGCGCACATGTTATAGTTGAGACAAATTGCCTTCCACTCTTGGGCATGATCGCCAACTGTTCCACTCCCGACATAGCCATGTTAAGATGGATAGCCTATATTAAATCCTTAAATCTTGATTTGAAACATATTGCAGGTAGAGATAATCTAGTTGCTGACATGCTTTCACATGCCAGATATATGGATAAAGAAGAAATGATGGATGAAGAAGAATCAGAATTTATAAATGATGTTGTTAATGCAGGTACAAATCTGAAAACAACAAGTATAGCTGAATCTAATATTGATTTAGCAGTCAAAAATGCAGGTACAACAAAAATTACAGCAAGTACAACAGGTTCAGCTGCTAAAACAAATTTTTCATCAGCAACAAGGAAGGATGAAACAACCAAAGAAGGACAATGGACAGCTAGTAAACAACATATTCAATGTTTTGTCATGGTTTGTTCACACTTTAAAGAAGAATATTATGCAGATGATTGGCTTAAAATTGGCCAATTTTTGAGCACTACGACAAAGAAGGAAGATTGGACTAATGAAGAGTTCAAGAGAATTAAGAGAAAAGCTTATGGTTTTTTTCTTAAAGATGGTTACCTTTGGAGGCATGCGAAAAAGAAAGGAAGGGTGCCTGTTCGTGTCTTAGGAGATAAAAAGACACAAAGACAGGTCATGCAAGAATTCCATGAAAGCCTATTGGCTGGTCATAGAGGCATATGGAGCACTTTTGCCAAAATAAAAGAGAAATTTTGGTGGCAAAACATGTATAAAGACATTGAGCATTTTGTTGAGTCTTGTCATGTTTGTCAAATGTATTCTATGGTAAAGCATAGAGATGGGCTTCAGCCTACCTATCCTTTATCCATTCACTATAGATGGGTTATTGATTTAGTAACCATGCCTACAGGAATTTGGAACATGAGATATCTAGTACTTGCTAGAAAAGATCTCACAAACTATGTATATTTATGAAAAATAAGTCTATGGGAACCTTCAACTTGGTCAACTGGAAGTAATTGACAACCTGCAGGATAAATCACATTGATTCAGGTGCAAAAATATGGTCAGAACCCAAGAAGAATGCCAAAAGTTGCCAAAAGACCACTAGGTCCACATGGGACCTGGAGTAATAGACTTAAGTGACCAGCAAGTGACCTGGGTAGGTCAAAAAGTGACCAGGGGCTGAGCAGGGAGCAGCCCGCATTTTTCGGCGCAAAATGCGGGCTGCACAGTCTGAAGCAAACTGGAGAGAGCTGGAGCTATGGTGCATGATTTGGAGCATGCAAACTGAAGATCAACAGGCCCAACTACTGAAGATGTAAACATGGTGAGAGCTCCACTTCTCTGCCTCTTTGGTCTGACGAAAATGCATGCTGAAATAGTCTATAAAAGAGGAAAATCTGAGAGAAAATTATGCAGCCTGCTCTTATGCACGACTTCTCTCATTTTGTCTACCTTATTCTTGGTCCAATGAAGCCCCCAAGTACTTGAGTGACTTTGGGGCAAGCAAAGGGTGAGGATATTGAAGGTATACGGGCTGTTATGGGCTGAAATAACCAGTCATAAACAGGGCAGCCCACTGTTATGGTCCATTTTTATGAGCAAACATGGGATTTATGTAGTTGTAATGGAAGGAAATGACCTCTTTTCTTCAGGACATTGTTCATGAATGATCAGAAGTGCTTCTTCTTGAGTTATGCACTCATTTTGAGCTTGATTACGGGCTGGAATTTTCTGTTTTAAAACAGGGCTGAAGCTAAAATTATGCTTCTTCAATTCATTTCATGTATCATTGGCCCAAATCTTGAATGCATTTGAGTCTTTCAACATAATACTTGTTCCAAAGGGTTGAAATCCATCTATGTACTTGAAATAAATGCCATTAGATCTTGCATTTGATATTCATAATCTGAAAATACCCTTTATGATATGATGTATATATCCAGAGGCATTTGATGTAATCAAGATAGACTTATTTCTTCCGTTCATGAATGCTAAGTACATAGTGAAAAAGCTTGAACTCTTCTTCCATATCTGAATCATTTCTAAATCCCGGATCTTATTAAACCCCAATCTAATTTCCCTTCCTGAACCTTGAATCCTAAACTCCTCTTCTGTACTAAAGCCCCGGTGGTAGACCTTCAACCCTTAACGCGATGACAGCGCGTCTGTGCGCGTGAACGCTCGCTAACCACACCCATACACATTCGCGCTGCGTTGTGAACAACGCAGGTAGCAGGGAAAAGGGTAGGAACGAGGTGAACATGGGAGAAAATAGAAGAAATTAAAGAAATTAGGCGGATTAGGTGAATTAAGTTGACTAGGGGAAGTAAGTTGATTAGGTTAGTGAAAGTAAATTAAATAAGGTTAGTGGATTAAGTGAGTTAAAGTAAATTAAGTAAAGTTAAGCTAGTGGAAGTAAATTAAGTTAAGTTAAGTAAGTTGAAGTTCATTAAGTTAAGTTAAGTTAGTGGAAGTTAATTAAGGAAAATTAAGTTAGTAGAAGTTAAAGGAGGACTAACCAGGGGTGGAGGGGGGCATGCGACGGTGAGAGAGGCGGAGGAGGTGGAGATGGCACAGGCGAGGCGAGGCGGCGCTAGCAGGGGCGCCAGCGGCAATGGTAGGGGTGGCGGCGGATGGTGATAGCAAGGGCGGCGGTGGAAACGGCAAAGGCGGCGACGAAAGGGGCAGCAAGTGTAGGAGCAACGGGAGGAAGAAGAGGAGGAAGGGAAAAGAAGAAGGAAGAGGGGAGAGGAGGAGGAGGAGGAGGAGGATGGAAGCGGAAGAGAGGGACGAGGAGGATGGAACCAGAAGAGAGGGAGGAGGAGGAGGATAGGATGGAGGCGGCCCGAGAAGGAGGGTGGTGAGGTGGCAGAAAGGCGCAGGAGGCGCTGGCGACTAGGGAGAGGAGGGGGGAGTGGAGGAGGGTAAGAGGTGCTGGTGACTAGGGAGAGGAGGAGGGAGTGGAGAGCAGGAGGCGCTGGCGACGAGGGAACGACGAGGACAAGGAGCAGGGGAGGATAGGAGGCGCTAGCGATGAGGGAACGACGAGGACGAGGAGCAAGGGAGGGCTGCGCGAGAAGGTAGGTAAGCGGTTTTTTTAATTATTTTTATTTTTTGTGAAAATTTGTGTTTTTTCTCTTTTAATTTAATTTGATTTTTTTCCCAAAAGTTTGTGTGTTTTATTATTAAATTTTTTAAAGTTATTGGATTATTATTTTTGTTTTTTTTTTAAGTTATAAAGGGGGTGGGGTATTTGTTTTTTTTTTTCTTGGCCTTTTTTTTCTGTGTGTGTGTTTGTTTTTTGTTTTTATTTATTATTATTATTTTTGTTTTATTTATTTTTTTAAAAAGAAAAATGTGGATTGTTTGGTTGTTATGTGTGTTTAATTTTTAGGTTTTTTTAAAATAAAAATAAATTGGGTATGGGTGTGCAAAAGGAACGCACCCCCATCCCGCACGCATGCGCGGGGCAGGGGTAAAAAAATTTGCAATGATGGGAGCAAATGAGGCAAGGACAACAATGCGCGAACCACAAACGCCACGGGGGCATCCCGAGGTGGGTAAAACCAAAAACAGGTGCATTCACGCGTGACACAAAAAACGTGGTCACACAACAAAAAGGAAGAAAATTTAATAAAACCCAAACCGTACTTCAGATTGAAAAACCGTAAGAAGGAAAAATGTGCCGAGAGATGAGGGGAAAATAATGCAAAAATGTAACACTGGGTCCGGGGCAAAATCAGGGTGATAACATGGAAAAAACGCAATAAAGAGACCCGAAAACACTTACGTGTATTAATACTGGAAAATCCGTGCATCGAAACGAAGTGTGGAAAGAAGGAAAATTGTGTAAAACAATGTGTCCAACAACCCTATCATGGCAAAACACAAGTTCCGATCAAGATAGAATGCGTTCACATGGGAAAAACCCCAAAAACGGGCCTGAAAATGGACTCGAAAATTAATACGTGAAGAACCGTGCACCGAAATAGAGGATAGTAAAAAGGAAAAATTTCCGAAAGAAAGGGATTCACAGGGCTGATACATCAAAACTCAGTTTGGGGGGATTAGGAGGGGTTAACATGGAAAAAACATGAAAAACACATCCGAAAACACTGGGACAAATTAATAACTAAAAATCTGACAGTCGAAAGAGGGGGGAGGAAAAAGGAAAAAGTGGAAGAAAGGCTGGCCGGACATGGTTGTTAAATTAAACTGGAATTTCGGTAAAAATAGGACATGTGCACATGGAAAAATGTAAAAAATAGACACGAAAAGGGCCCGGAAACCCGCAAAATTTAATAACGGACCAACCGTGCATTGAAATGACATGAAGTAAGAAGGAAAAATGTCAAGAGGAATGGTTAGGACATGGCTGGCATATCAAACCAGAATTTTGAAGCAATAAAGATGCGTTCACATGGAAAACCATCGAATTTACGAGAATTGCTTCAAAAATTAATAACTTAAGAACCGTCTGTCGGAACACGGGTTGGTAAAAAGAAAAAATGGGCAGTTCAAAGGGACTAACACGGCTATAAGGTTGGATGTGAGTTTTAGTGAACGTAGGGTACGCTCGTATGAAAGAGCGTGAAAACAAAGGACAAAAAGAAATAGAGAAGGAATGACAAAAAGAAATAGAGTCGCAGTGTACGTAGGGTGCGTTCACATAGAAGAGCGTGAAAAAAAAGGGCAAAAAGAAATAGAGAAGGAACGACCCCAAGGGAGGAGGGGAAAGTAGACGGGGAAGTGGGTAAGGGACCTTATTAGGGTAAAATGAAGTCATGGAAGAGATGCATGATCATAGCAAGGGATAGACATGGGGGTATATAACATAGATTCACAGGAACGCGTCCCCACACTTAAAAACTGAGCAAGAAGGGTAAACCGAACATCAAGGACCTAGTACCACACATCAGGCCAACCACGAACTTCCCTACACTTAAGACATGATCGTCACTGAGAAACAGAAGGTGTAGGGTTAGAAAAACTTGGCCCATATTGCTGAGGAGGAATGTCGACTATCGAGGTTGCATCTTGTATCATTGTCAACTACAGGAGGTAACAAGGTGTCTTCACAACACACGTCCTTCGTGGCAAGGACCATGCGGCAGCACCCAGGGAGGTAGCTGGTTGAAGGAATCGCAGGAAATTCGTCGATGATGAAGGATATTGCACTCAACTCACGATCACTCAAATGGAATGAAAGAGCAGTCACTCGCCCCATTACTAACATCACTTGAGGAAATACTGATAAAAACCCCGATCTCACACCCGGTTGAGGAATCGACAAGGGAATGGTGCAGAGAGAGTATGCCAGGGTGCACAATTGATGGTACATCAGTGCATCCAACCCCTCTCGCATAGGTGCAAATAGGAAGGCCAAGGAGCCTTGTAATGCAGTGTACATAACAGAATGACGTGTCCTGTGCTGATTGCAGAGACCCAGCCCGTGGGTGCATAGGGAAACAGAAATGTACCTAACTCCAATTGTCGCAACGTCCCTCAATCCTCACCTCTCGATAATTGATTGAAGAAAAACTAGTCACACTTAGCCCACCCTCTATCTCACGCTCTATTGAAGGATATAGAGGGCAACCCATTCCTAAAACCCATTGATGTAATCCTCACTGTCACTTGTGCAGAGGTTGTATGCCTTGTGCGTGTTTGATGGTGCAATAGTGCATCCCACCTTGTGTCGGTATATAGTGCAAGAAGGAAGGCTAGGGAGCCTTATTGTTGAGATGACAAGCTCAACACATGCGAACATTACTGATGGACCGCCTGGTTAGATGGGTCCACACGTCTACACTTAGCACATCGGTGGTCATTATGACTCTCACATGGCCACTGACTCATTACTTATTATATTCAGGTTGTTACACCTACTTACAGCTGGCATAGTTATAGCGCCAGTCAACTAGTGTAGTCGGTTATGCATTGTTTGACTTAGTAGGCCACTTTCCTTCATGTTGTATCTTATCTATACTTTGTGTACATTGTAAAGTATGTGAAAGAAGAAGAAAAAATCAGCAAAAAAAAAAATTGGCCTCCATCTCTCTTCTTGTCTCTTGAGTGAGCTTCTCCTTGTGCATTCTGTGTGTGTTCAGTGCAGCATCTTGAGCAAATCCCCCCACCACGCGATTCTTGATATGGTATCAGAGCCGCGCCACTGAGAGAGGCTGATTTCGAAGGCTGAAGTGAAGGAGAAGAAGCAAGGTTCGAGCAAGCAAGCCACGGGTAATAAGCTCTCCCATCCTTCCACTCTCTCTCTTGGATAGTGCCTATGGAGGCACCGGAAGTAGGGTCGAGCAAAAAATCTTAGATTGTTGTGAGATTTGGTGTGCGAGTAGAGCACTGTATATTCTTCAAATAAACCCTATAGGGCTTTCCCCGCAGTTATTTTGGGCATCTGAGTCCGTTTCAGGCCCCATTTTAGAGCTGCAAGGTTGCGGACACCAGTTTCACGGTATACTGTGATTTCGGCTGTATTGACCGAAAGTGGGTGCACAGGTTACAGATTGCGAATCTGTAATTTTTGAGGTGTTTGCAGGAAGTAAACATAAGGTTTATCTATAAACAGGTTGCAGATTACATGTACTATTGAGCAATTAGTGAAAAAGGTTGCTTGGTGTATTACTGTGCACATGTTGTGAAAGATTGCAGAAGACTAGCTTGCTGCGCTATATCCTTGTTTGTGATAATGGCAGAGAATAGTGGAAATCCCATTATTGAGAAGCTCGACAAGAACAACTACCCTTCCTGGAAGTTCCGTGTGACGAACTTCCTCATTAGAAAGGGCCTTTATGAGTTTGTCTCAGGTGAAGAAAAGGAGCCAGAGCTGGGTATCCCTCCGACTGCAGATGAGTTAAAAGTATGGAAAGAGTGGAATGCGAAAGACAAAAAGGTGATGTACTAGCTATCTGCAATAATTGATAATACTATGCTGTGACATATCAGGAATGCAGAAACTTCACATGTAGCTTGGACGATTTTTGAGAGTATGTTTTCAGTAAACACAAAGGCACGAAAGATTCAACTCAAGCAAGAGTTGAATGCCTTGAAGAAAGGAAAAATGTCTGTCAATGAGTATGTGTTGAAGGTGAGGAGCATTGCAGATACTTTAGCACCGATTGATGCAATGCCGGATGATGATGATTTGGTTTCATCCACTCTAAGTGGCCTTAACAATGAGAAAGCATGAAAATCATTTGTTACTTCAGTATATGTACGGAAGCCATTTGAGCTGATCTCTCTCATGATTACTGAAGAGATCAATATGCAGGGTGATTCGTCTGAAAGAAATGGTGAACAGGTCCAAGCATTTTACTCGACTTCAGGAAGGGGACGTGGTAGATCCTCTTCAAGAGGCCGTGGTACAGGACATGGTAGTGACAACCAGCAAAACAGATTGAATCAGCAATTTGGCGATATGCAGGTTTCAGGAGGTCGTGGTAACTTTAGAGGTAGGGGGAGCTTTAGAGGAAGAGGTGGATGGCAGAACAGAGGTTCTAACAACTCTGGTATTGTGTGTCACTACTGTGGCAAAATAGGTCATATTGCAGCCCAATGTTATGCTAAGAAAGATGATATTCGCAGTGGTAAGTTGCAGCAAGGAAACTATGCATTGTCTTCATGATAGAATGAAGACAAAAATGAACATCTTTTGTTATGCAGCATATGCTGAATGCTGTTATAGGAAAGGGAACACATGATGATGTTTGGTATGTTGATTCAGGTGCATCCAATCATATGACCAGCCATGCAGAATGGTTTGGAGAGATGCAGGATTTGCAAAATACAGGTTATTTGCAAACGAGTGATGATTCATGCCACCCAATTTCACACATTGGAAAAGTTCCCCTATCCTTGCATGATGGTAAGACAAAGAGTCTTTCAGATGTATTACATGTGCCATCTATTACGAAGAACTTGGTGCCAATCGGTCAAATGGTAGAGCAAGGGTTACAAGTCAGATTTAATGCAAAGGGCTGCTTTGTAGAAGACTTCAATGACAAGTGCAGGTTGGTTGCAAAGGGAAGTAGACTTGGACGTATGTTTACTCTAGATGCTGGAATTCCTACTATGAATACTTCTATGTATACTAAAGGAAAAGGTGTTGTTGTAGATATTGAAATTCGGCAGAAATGCATTGGACATGCAAATGTACAAAGGCTGAAATTAATGCAGTCCAAAGGGTTGGTTACAGGTTTGCCTACATTTAGAGTTGCATAATTTCATAAGGTATGTGAAGCATGTCAGTTTGGTAAGCAGACAAGACAACCCTTTTCACATGACAGAGATGTAAGCAGAAATATCCTTGATGTTGTGCATACAGATATTTGGGGGCCTACACAAAATGTATCTCTTGGAGGTAGTTCATACTTTGTCACATTCATTGATGATTGTTCTAGAAAGCTGTGGGTATATTTTATGAAGGAAAAGAGTGAAGCGTTTGAGCACTTTAGAACTTTCAAGGCTGCAGTTGAAAGAGAAACAGGCTTGAAAGTAAAGTGCTTCAAGTCAAATGGAGGGGGAGAGTACCTCTCGAATGAGTTCAGTGATTTTTTGAGGTCTCATGGGATAAAGAGACAATTCACATGCAGGTATACCCCACAGCAAAATGGTGTTGCAGAAAGAAAAAACAAGCATATTGTAGAAGTTGAACCGGCATTAATGGCTGAAAAGAATATGCCCAAACATTTTTGGTCTGAGGCTGTCCATACGGTTGTCTACATTATGAATAGAACTCCCACAACTGCAGTTCATGGGATGACTCTTGAAGAATGCTTTACTGGCAAGAAGCCTGACGTATTGCACTTGAAGGTATTTGGCTGTGTTGCATATGTTCATATGCCAAATGAGCTACGGAAGAAGCTTGATCCAAAGGCAGAAAAATGTGTCTTTATTGGATACTCTTTAGAGCAAAAAGGGTATAGCCATCATAACCCTCTCACATGTAAGTTCAGAGTGAGAAGGGATGTCATCTTTGATGAAATGAGCAGTTGGTGTGCATCTAGTGGTGATGCATTGGATGATGATGATGATTATGACACTCATATGCAGGCTAAAAAGCAAGAATCACGGACTCTTAGTGGACCAGAGACATCATCTGGTAGTCCTTGGTCTGGGAGACTAAGGAGTATCTCTACATCTTCATGTGCATCTAGTAGCACTGCAGGTAAAGACAAAGGAAAGAAGAAAGTGTCAGATGACATTGATGCAGTTCTTGATGGAGACTCCAATGGCTCAGAGAGCTTGGATAATGAGCTTGGCATTCCTTCAGTGAGGGCTCCAGCTGTGTAGAGAGCACACGCCAATGCAAAGACTCCATTGAGTGATCCAGTGATACGCAGGTCTAGCAGGGTGAGATACCCTATTAATAGATTCGGTTTTGAAGGTTATGCAGCTCGCTATTATGCTTATATGGTGAAAGTGATTGAGGATGTTGAGCCCACATGTTTTGAGGAGGTTGTTGGTCATGCTCATTGGGATGTAGCAATGGATGAGGAGATGGCTGCATTAGAAGCCAATAAGACTTGGGATCTAGTATCATTTTCAAAGGGCAAGAAAGCTATTGGATGTAAGTGGGTTTATAAGATTGAGCACAATGCAGATGGCTCTATTAGTAGGTACAAAGCTAGGCTGGTTGCAAAAGGCTATGCCCAGACATATGGCATAGATTATGAAGAAACCTTCAGTCCAGTTGCTAGGATGGCAACTGTCAGATGTGTGATTGCTCTGGCAGTAGCCAAAGGTTGGAGATTGCAGCAAATGGATGTGAAGAATACCTTCTTGCATGGTGATTTGCAGGAAGAAGTGTATATGGATCAGCCAGCAGGTTATGAAGATTTAGAGCATCCCACGTATGTATGCAGGTTGAAGAAGGCACTCTATGGGCTCAAGCAAGCACCTAGAGCATGGTCTGACAAGATCAGAGAGTATCTTGTCAATATTGGCTTTTATGTTTCTGATGCTGATCACTCACTTTATGTGAGAAAGGGAGATGCAGGTTTGGTCATCATAGTCATCTATGTGGATGACTTGATTATTACAGGTGATAATGATAGTGGGATTGCTGAAGTCAAGGACTTTTTGAAGAAGAAGTTTGAGATGAAGGATTTAGGTGAGCTAAGGTACTTCCTTAGCATTGAGGTGATCAGATGTGATGATGGTATATGGCTGTCCCAAAGACAATATGGCTTGGATATGTTGTCCAAGTATGATATGACAGCATGCAAACCACTTTCAGTCCCATTGGAGCAGAATGTAAAGTTGAGTGTTGATGTTGGGGATGAGATAGAAGACCCTACTATGTTCAGGAGGATAGTGGGAAGTTTGATCTACATGACCATTACAAGGCTAGACTTGAGCTATGATGTTGGTCTTGTGGGTTAGTTTATGCAAGTACCCAGAAAGCCACATTTGGATGCAGTCAGATGCATATTGAGATATGTGAAGTCCACATCACATTATGGACTTTTCTATGAGGAAGCTACAGATGTACAGGTGTTTCGATACACAGATGCAGACTGGGCTGGTAGTATGTCTGATAGAAGATCTACCAGCGGATACATGTTCTCTCTTGGTAGTGCAGTAGTTATTTGGAGCAGCAAAAAGCAATCTACAGTTGCTTTGTCGAGTACAGAGGCTGAGTATAGAGGTGCTGATGTTGCAGCATGCGAGGTAGTATAGCTACAAAAGTTATTGGCTGATTTAGATGCGCAGGTGGAAGGTCTAGTTGTCATTTATTGTGATAACATGAGTAGTATATAGTTGGCTAGGAACCTTGTGTTCCATGCCAGGACAAAACATATTGAGGTACACTACCACTTTGTGAGAGAGACGGTACTAGCAGGTCAGATTGACTTGGTGTATGTCAGCACACACAATCAAATAGCTGACATCTTCACAAAGGCATTGGGTACAGAGAAGCTTCAAAAGTTTCGAAGCTTACTTGGAGTTGCAGAGATGCAGTTGAGCTTGAGGGGGAGTGTTGAGATGACAAGCTCAACACATGCGGACATTAATGATGGACCGCCTGGTTAGATGGGTCCACACGTCTACACTTAGCATGTTGGTGGTCAATATGACTCTCACATAGCCACTGACTCATTACTTATTATATTCAGGTTGTTACACCTATTTACAACTGGTATAGTTATAGCGCTAGTCGACTAGTATAGTCAGTTATGCATTGTTTGACTTGGTAGGCCACTTTCCTTTATGTTGTATATTATCTATACTTTGTGTACATTGTAAAGTGTGTGGAAGAAGAAGAAGAAATCAGCAAGAAAATTTTTTGGCCTCCATCTCTCTTCTTGTCTCTTGAGTCAGCTTCTCCTTGTGCATTCTGTGTGTGTTTGGCGCATCATCTTGAGCCAGTCCCCCCACCACACGATTCTTGACACTTATGGTGCAGTGCACATGAATAGATCGTGCATTGTGCATTGAGAGAACCATCCTATGCATGCAACACTCCGTTCACACATCTCACCTCTTATTTGATTTGAAGGGAAAAATTGGTCACTCAACCCACCCTCTGTCTCACTCTCTAATAGATACAGGGGACAACCCATACGCACATCCCCATCCTGTTAGGATGAAAGCTTGCATCGCTCAAGGGGTTGATGATGAAGATCATGTTGGTTGTTGTTGTCATCAGGATCTTGAAGACGAGGCATACCCAGGGAGGCAGCCTACGAATATCATACTTCAATGGCTTGTAAGAAGAGTCGTCTGTTAAGAAGGACAGACGGGCTGATATTACAGAGACAACACACCAAGGGAGGTGGCTTCAAATACTTGCTAGAAAGGTTCTACTGGTGAGTCAGCTATCCTGAACTGCAGGGTGTTACCACCTTTTCCACAGTCAGCTTCTCGCCTAAGGGTGTTTCGACCTTTTCTTGGAACAAGGCCTGTTATGACAGGGAATTTCTTCCTTTTCTCCCATAATAGTTTGTTTGTTTTTTCCTTTTCTTTTCTTTTCTTTTTCTTTTTTCTTTCTGTTTTCCCTTTTTTTCGTTTAAGAAAGAAAATGGTAAAAATGCCATATGTCAGGACCAACTTCGCCACCGTTGTTGGATCAGACGAGAAGAGAACAAGGTTGGGTTGAGATGTTTTAGCGAGGGGTTAGCAGAATGAGACCGCCTCATGAGGAGAATCATAAGGGCTATCGGAAGAACGATGAGAAGGACAGTGCGATGCCCAAAAGGGAAAGGGTAGGTCGATTGTGATTGTCAAGATCCCAAGGGAGGGAAATACATATTCAGACGATAGCCATTGATCAGGAAGGGATCATCAAAGACATCAATGGTCTACACCTGAACAGAGCTGTTAGGATTGACAACAAGTACCTTGTATGGACCCATCCACAATTGTTGAAGCTTGCCAGGAAACTTGCCAAATCTTGAATCATAGGCTAGGACAAGATCACCTTGTTTGAACTCCTTGTGCTTGATAAAACTGTCATGATAGGCCTTGCATCGCACCTGAGTAGTTTCCATGCACTGTAGGGCCATCCGCCGTATCTCATCCAAGCATTCCAAGTGCACGAGAGGGCATTGCAGTGACTCATCATCTCCCAAGCGTTCTTTAACTGCCACTCACAAAGAGGGCAATTCCAGTTCAACAAGGAAGACGGCTTCTGTACCATAAACTAGTTGGAAAGGGGTCTATCCTGTAGCTGCCTTATGGGAGGTTTTGTATACCCAGAGGGCCTCTGTAAGTAGATCGTCCCAATCGCGACGATGTGCGGCAATCTGAGAGCGGAATTTTGGTACTGAGAAGTGCTTAAAAATAGCTAAAAATTATGAATATCAAGGGAAAAATATTTAACGTCGAAGGCGACGGCTCGATCTAGGACGATTTTAAGCATCAAAGTGCTTTAAAGGCATCCGAGCGACACTTGTTGATTTTTCATAATTTTTCAGAATTTCATGTGGGTTGACAAGAGTTATCGGCCAATGCGGAATGCCGAGCTGGATGCCCAGAATTTTTCAGAGCTCAATTCGGAGTCCGGATGGGAAAGGAGCCAAGAAACCGGGCAAGATACGAAGAGGTGGACCAAAGTTTGGCCAAATGGTCATGACCTTTGGGGGGGCATGTAGCAACTTAATGTAGCATGAAACTTTTCATGCATAAGATAGGAAAAAATGTGGAGAGAAGGCGTAGCCTGTAGGCGCCGAAATTTGCTCCATGGATGGAGGAGACCAATCTTTTGCCTGTGAACAACCATGCCAATTGACATTGGGCCTTCAATCCCCCCTGGATGCTGATCCTTTCACCGTGCTTCGCTCCTCCAATGGCGGTCTCTATGAAGATCTCTGATTTCAATCTTTCTCTCTCCTCCCTCTCTCTCTTCTAAGGGCAGATTCATGTGGTGAAGAAGAAGAAGAAGAAGAATGGAGGGCAGATTCAGGTTCAAGAGGAAGGAAGATTGCTGATTGTGGACTGTCATGAGCATTAATGGTGGCTGGAAATTAGTCCCGAGATATGACAAATAAAAACCCGCAACCCGCAAAGAACGGTAATCTCATTTTTACAAAGGAAATTGATGTTTTATGCAATTTGCTTCATGAATATTTGGTTCCATGGGATGATTATGCATTATGTTGTTGTTTGCTATGAGTTTGATCAGTTTATACTCAGAAAATCAGAAAATCATAAGTGTTATGACTGAAATTAATGGTGTAAAACTCGTAAAACACACAAAATATGGGAAAATTGGGTGTTTTGGATATATAAATGGAAAATATAAGAAGACACACCAACTAAATTTATGTTTTTGCTACAAATGAGCCTAAGGGCCACATCCCACAACTCATCTTGCATTTTCAGCTATTTAATATTGCAAAAAACACAAGAAAAATAAGAAAAATGGAAAAAAATAAGAGAAAAATAGATTTTGAGTGCCGAAAATTAAGGAAAAATAAGAACCATGTTTGTGGATGTATGGGGGGTTTGAAGTATGAGGTTTAGCCTCAGTTCACCCTTTATATTCTAGTGAGTTTTTATTGCTTTTCATACAATAAAAACATGGAAAATGAACCCTAAACTGATCAATAATGCACAACCTAAACGGGTGAGGGGGTAGAGTGTATAAAAGGTGTTTAAATGCTGAATGAAATGATGAAAAGCTTGTTGGTTTTTATGCATATCATATAGATCGGTCGTCAATTTAAATTAAGAACCTAGTAGGACGAGGGTTTCTCGGTGCTAGGTTTATGTAACGCCGCATATGAGCGATAGTCGAAATCATTGAAAGAAATATTTTCCACATGTGCACCAATGCTGATTTTCTTAATTGTTTGAGCACATAGACATTCACAATTTGCATAAATCATAAAGAAATGATAAAAGGTATCAGACAATACCTCCTGGATGCATGGCAATTGCTTTCTAGAGGAACATGACCAACGTTGAATGGGTAAGGTTGTCCGAGCTGTAGGCTAGGCGTTGGGTCTAAGGGGGAAAATAAAGTGAGGAAGCATGGTATATCTCCTGGAAATACGTGAATCATAAAAGAGAGAAGTTTGTGTTCGTATGTGTTGTATATGTTTAGCAACGCATCGAGGGGCAAATCCCCAAGGTGTAGGAGAGTCGCAGTGAGGTAGCGGCAATCAGCCGTGGGAGGACCTCCTATGTTTGTACTTCGTGGTATTTGGCAATGTGCTGGGACTCCCTCTGAGGAGTGTTAATTGGGTTAGAGTTGGACTACGAGACGTGATACAAACGCAAAATGTTTAGGAAGATGATGTATGTGTCATCCACGCTCCTGGCCGCGAGGCCGTGGGGTTGTTGAGCGCATGATAGAGGTCCGGCTAGTGCATGAGCCAGTGCCGGTCCGTTTTAGGTCCCATCACAATCGTTCTTGTCAGAATCAAGCAAAGGATGCGATTGGTGACTTCAACTTGGCCATTGGCTTTGGGGTAATAAGGAGTGGACTTGCGATGGTGGATCTTATACAACTCTGTCAGCTCCTCCATGATTTTGTTAAGAAAATGAGTACCTCGATCACTTACCAGCTCGAGGGGACTACCAAAATGGGTGATAATATTCTCGTATATGAACAGGGCTATGTTGTTACCATCATCCTGCTTCAAAGCTTTAGCTTCACACCACTTTGTGACATAATTCGTACATACTAAGATGTATCTGTTTTGCTTCCGTTTGGTGGGTGGATCAATGGAACCCACGAAATCAATCCCCCACTTCTCGAACGGCTTGAGGAAAAGAATAGGTTGCAGTGGCATGGCACTTGTTTTGGTGGGTTTCTCCATTCGCTGACAAGCATCACATCTCTTGCAGTAATCATATGCATCCTTGTGGAGGGTCGACCACCAGTATCCTGCTAACACAGCCTTCCTGGCTGTCGCTTCTCTTATGAACTGCCCACCACATGGTTCATCATGGCATGCTTTCAATACGACGCCAATTTCATCCCCTACAATACATCTTCGCAGCACTTCATCTTTGCCTCTCTTGTACAGTGCACCGCCTAGCAAGGTGTAGGGGGCTAATTCTAACAGAAGCTTCTTCTTCTCACGGCTTGAGATGCCAGGAGGATACTGTTGAGTTGCCAGGAGGTTGGCTATGTCTACATACCAGGGAGTAATTGTTTCAACTAGAAATAAGGAAGCATCAGGAAGGTTTGGATCATCCTATTCCTCTTCCTTTGTTTGAGGGATCCGTGATAGATGATCAGCTAGGACATGGGAACGGCCAAGCTAAGTGACCACTTTGAAGTCGAACTCCTGGAATAGGAGTAACCATCTCATCAGTCGTCCTTTAATATTTGCTTTGTTCATCAGTAAGCAGAGGGCTTCATGATCCACATAGAATTTGAAATGTGTTGACAATAGATAGTGTCGAAACTTCTCTAGTGCAAGCACCATTGCCAAGCACTCAAGCTCTATCAACACTGTGTAGTTCTGTTCCCTATCAGTGACCTTTCGGCTTGCATAATATATTGGTTGATCTAATTTAGAGGGGCCCTTTTGACATAGGACAGCACCTAGCCCTTCAACTGATGCATCTGCACGCACATGGAACTCCTTCGTCCAGTCAGGAGGATGCAAGTTAGGTGCTTGTTAAGGCACTGTTTTAGGTCATTAAAGGCTTCTTCACAGTCAAAAGGAAATCTGCATCTTTCCTTAGGAGCTTGTGCAGAGGGGCTGCCTTGGTTGTAAAATGTGTAATAAATCTTCTGTAGTAGCCCACATGGCCAAGAAATCCTCTCAATTGCTTGAGGTTTGTTGGTGCTATTAAGGCGGCAATCTTTTCAATCTTCGTCGAGTCTGTTACAATCCCTTGTGCAGAGACAATATGGCCCAAAAGAACTCCTGAGGAGATGTGAAAGACACATTTTTCGAGGTTGAGAGAAATCCCATACTCTCGGCATCTGTCAAAACATTGCTCTAGGTGTCCCCAGTGGTCATGGATCAAACTATAGACACAAAAGTCATCAAGATACACCTGAATGAAATCATGCAGATGATTCTGGAAGGCAGCCATCATTACTCGTTGGAAGGTGGCAAAAGCATTACAAAGCCCAAATGGCATCACTTTGTAGGCATAGGTCCCCCATTCTGTGGTGAAGGTTGTTTTGGATTGGTCCTCTTTTGCGATTTGGACTTGGTTATATCTGCTGAATCCATCCAAGAGGGAATAGAGCTCATGTCCTGCCACTATGTCCAATAGTTGGTCTGTAAAAGGGATAGGGAAATGATCCTTCTTCGTCTTCAAATTGAGCTTCCGAAAGTCCACACATATTAGAAGTTTCCCGTTATTCTTGGGTACAACCATAATGGCCGAAACCCATTCACTGTTAGCCACGGGATAAGTGAACTCTGCTTCAAGAAGTTTCAATAATTTAGCCTTTACCAGAGCAGAATAATTAGGATTCATATGCCTTTGTCTTTGCCTTACAGGTTTGGCATCAGGCTTTAGGTCAATGTGATGTTGGCATACTGTGGGATCAATCCCCTTTAGGTCTTTATATGACCAAGCAAACACATGTAAGTTCTCCTTGAGTAGGTCTCGCACGACTAGTAGTTCTCCTTCTGGAAGATTGAGACCCACTTTCAGGTGACGTTCAGTACCGTCAGTATCCAAGAATGCTACTTGCCTTTCACCTTCCACTTTATGGATGAATGTCCCATGGATTGCTTCTGGAAAGAGGTTTGACTCTTTCAAGAGAATAGTATCCTCGTCTGATGTTCCACTGGAACCAGTGTCCTCCTTCTGAACAGATGACTCATTTGTCTATTGAGGTTGCTGGAAGGGTATCAGAGCTTTGTTTGATTCTGTGTGAGTGGTGATTTCTTCGGGAATTAGGTATTCATCTTCAAAGGATGCATCTAGGAATGTCACATAGCACGTACCTTCTAGAGGCCATGGCTCCGAGGGCTTTGGCTTCTGTTGGCAATGGGCATCATTATTGTCTTTTCTCTGGACTGAACGGTCAAGGCGACAGGAGCCATTGGTGAACTTAATTTTTATTCTTTTAATCCATTGCTTATACAGATTCTACATACTTTGTGGTCCATTGAACAACCCAAATGGAACCATGGTCATTCCATACAGCACCCTGAGATCTTCGGTCTCTGAAGTCTCTGTAGGGACATCAGCAAGATCATCCACTATCAGAGAAAATTCTTCATCTGCACTTTCATAACTTGCTTCATTTTCTTCCTCATCATTTTCATCCTCTTCCTCTGGAGGCTCTGTCTCTGCTTCTATAGAGGCTCTGTAGGAGAAAAACAGATCTTCTGCCTCTGCATTTGCCTCTGCTTCTGTTATAGTCATTGTTTCTGCTTTGTCTCTGTTATGCATATGCTCTATGTCTGTTACTGTCTCTGTATCCACTCTGTCTTTGTTGTTCTGCATTTGCTCTGCCTTTGTATCCATTACTGCTCTGTATCTATTCTATCTCTATTTTGTCTCTGCGATTGTCATGTAACAAGAAGAACAGTACATCCATGCTTCTATTTCACTGTCAGATGTGATTTCAGAAGTTAATTCTAGTTGAGGCAAGAGGTATTTTCCCATGAACAATGATTTTTCTTCCCTTGGTAGCTGGTTTACAGTGCTCACTATTAGGAACTGTGCCTCTGTTTTCTTAGGAAAGATCTACTTAACAGTCTCTTCGTCTCCTAATGTACCATCTGTTACCTCATTGGAGGAGTCAATTATGACTTCAATGGATGTGGATCCATTGCCTTTTGCGATCCATATAGCTTCAACATCACTTTGTTGGGTCCTTTGCCTAGGGTGAGGGCTCCTTTGAACCAGTCCGTCTTGGCTCTTGCTTCAAAAAGCCAAGGTCTTCCCAATAGTAGAGGGTATGAGGTCCCATAAGAATTTGGTTTGACCACCAGATATGTCAGCCAATAGTCTCTTCCTGCAAGGGTTGTTTTTACGTATGGGAGGATGCCCAACGGTTTAATTCTCCTTTGGTCTGCCAATCTAATAAGCCACTGTATAGGTTGAATTCCTTGCAACCCTAAGTCCTTCATTGTCACATCCGTCATTATGTTTACTGATGAGCCTCCATCAATCAATGCATCTAAAATTAAGCATCCTTCAATCCATACACTAATCTCTGGATTCTAGGATCTAGGAAGGCATTAGCCACATCGACTTCCTTTACAGGCTCCGGGGCCTTATTGGTCTTGGTCGGTGTTGAAGGAGAAATCCTTAGTCCATGTCTTCTTGTCAAGATGCTTTTGAATTTCTTTCGGCAGCTAGGAGACAGCATCAGCAACTATCGGAATGTTAGGTTTGGTTTAAAGGTATCTAGGCCTTTGACCAAGTCATAATCTTTGATAGGATCCACAGGCTTCTCCATCCGGCTGGGGAATGGGGCTACACCCATTTTCATCTTTCCTTTTTCTTCTAACAATGGCAACATCGGCATTTCCTCTGTTTCTAGAAGTGCTTCTGCATCGTCTATCTCCTAGATCTCTGGTCCTATTTTCGGGCCTATTTGTGTAACTTTCTGTGGCACTACAGTGCTCTATACTGCATTGTTCTGTCCTGTACTGCTCTGTCTCTCTGTTGGCAGGTTGAACTTCACAGTCTTGGCAGGAGAATTATTTTCTTTTGAACAACTGGTTCCTTCTTCTTGGCACGCGTGACAATGGCAACTTCCAACTCTACCAGATTGGAGGCAAGCTCTTGTACCTTTTGTTGGCTATCAATGCCATTGCCCTTTACAGGGGCTGGGCTTGGATAGTCCTTTGCAGTGTGGCCTTTTCCTTTGCATTGGCTGCATAAGGGCTTGTAATCCACAAATCGTCTACGGTTTGGACAATTCGGGGAGATATGTCCATTTTCTCCACACCTGTAACATTCCACCTCTAATCTCTAACCGCCGCCAGACTGTCGTCCTCTGTAACTTTGAGAGGGAAACCTCCTTCGACCAAAATTAAGACCAAATTCCCTAGGCTTTGGTCCAATATCTTGGGTCGTCATTTTTGGACTCTAGCAAGTTAAATCTTGCATTTTCATCCTTCTGTCTTCATTCATGCATCTCTTTTAGAGAGCAAATATCCTCAGTATGGTTCTTTCGCAAATAGTAGTAACAAAAGGCTCCAGGAATGGTTGGTTTTCGGGTACACTCAGTGGCTAAATGTCGTGCTTGATTACACTTTTTGCACCATATGTTGGAACGCATCACATCTCTTCTAGCTCCCACGGGAGTGGATATATTGGCGGTATTCACCTTCAGCATTTGTAGCTGCTCAGTAATCACATCGATAAGCTCTTTCTTGATACTTGCAACTAAGTTGGATAAGTAGTCCTTCAGATTTTCACCTCCTAAAGTACTTATAGTGGGATTTTGGGAAGCTTCTGTAATTATTGCATACACTGGTTGGGTCGATCCAGAAGGTCCTCTGTTCTGGTTCTGATTCAGAGCTCCTATTGAGACTTGGGGTTGTTGATTCTAGTTGATAGGGTTCCATTGTTGTTGAGTTGCCATTGGAGGAACTGTTTGAGGCCATTTTTGTTGTGGTTGAACCATCATTTGAGGCACTATCATCTGTGGTGACCACAATGGATTAGACGCATTATACTATGGCACTGTTTGCATCTAGGGATAGGGGTAGGGAACTGTCCTTGGAACTGCATTTGGTGGGTATACCACTCCTGGCATGGGAGGAGGTAAGACTCCTCTTCCTGGAGTCATTGACAGCCTTGCTTCAACATCATCATAGAATCTTGCACCTTCCACTGCAGCTTGCAGATTGACTGTTCTTCTCAATTCCACAACTTGCAAACTTTTGGTTGTAGGCCTCTGAGAAACAATCCTTTCTGGATACCTTCATCCAAATGATGGTTAGTCCATCTCTTCAGGATGGATTCCATTCGCAAAACATAAGCTTCTACTCTTTCTCCAGAGGACTGACTTAGGTTCATGAACTCCTCTCGCATCCGTTCTTCAAAACCTCTGCGCCTGAATTTAGTAAGGAAGGCCAACTTCAGATTGTCCCAAGTGCCAAAATTTCCTGCTACTTGTCTCTCATACCACTAAAATGCCGCGCCCTTGAAAGTGGCAGGGAATATTGCTAACCAATGCTCAGGGGTTCAAGCATTGTTAGCCACACATGCTACCATGAATTTTGCTACATGAAGATCAGGGTCTTCATTGTACTCTCCCTTAAAAACTGGCAATGGGACTACATTTTCTAGCCTGTCATCAATATTTCCAGGACAAATCTGACTAGGAAGGGGACCTTGAGTCTCCATGGGGACTTCTGTAAAGAGTGCTTTTAGAGCATCAAAGGAGGCTTCTGCTGTGAGCTCATTCTCAGCTTTGATTTTTTCCTTCTCCCTTTTCACATACCTCTGGACTCATTCTAATGCTTGCCTCTTGATTGTGTCATTCATCAGGGGCTTGGCTCCAACCACTTGGTGTGTACTCAACAGGATAGTATCACACAGGGCTTCATTTTTTGGGGGATTCTCTGGCCAACATATCTTCTACTTCCTTCTTCTCAACATCTCTAAATTTGGCTTTCAAACCACTACAGAGAGGGAGATATTCCATTGTGAAAGTATCAAAACTCATTCTTCTTAGGATCGTTGTTGTGCCATCATAATAATGCCAGCTTCTGAGGGTTTCAACAGTGTATGTTGTGAAAAACACTCTGTCTACCAACTTCCAATGGGTTGCTAACTGGACAAATAGAATATTTTTAGCGCACCAAACATCCCACATATCTTGCTAATGAGCATCCATGAACAAATTCCAACTCTTTTCCTTCTTGTTTTCATGAACCTCTATAGACCATGACTCCTGGAGCTTCTTCACAATCTCCCACTTGATGATGTCTGGAAATTTCTCAATGAATACCAAATCTTCCATGGATGGTCATTCTCTCTATTTTTTCTCTTCAGTTTGTACCCAAACAATTTGCCACCAAGATGCAAGTTTCTGCTGCTTCAACAGGAAGAGGAAACAGTCCACCACATAGAGCATGCATCATGATGGTAATATGTTTCCGCCATTGTGGGATGAACTTCTTGTGGAAAGTGGCTTTGATAATGATAATTTTCAACTCTTCAGTGGAAGAAGGAACTTTGCAAACTTCCATTGAATTCTCCTCTTCTTGGCAATGCCATTTCCTTCATTTTCAGCCTCGTTTCTGATGCTTGTTGATGGCAAGTTTCCCTAGCTGTGCACCAAAAACATGGAGCCCCAAAGGAACACCAAGGAAAAGGGAATTCGAATGCAAGAAAATCTATCTTGTAACATCAACAAGCTTTTATTTCATTCTTTTGATGACCAAAACAAAGAAAACAACAATTCTTTATGCAACATCATAGTAGATATCTCCCACGGATTTGATAGAATCAACCATAATCTTCAACATCTTCATAGAATCCATCAATAGAACAAAGAACAAAAAATAATACACAATTTTTGAATGAAAATCAATCACATAGTATTCATCTTCAATGTCTTCATAGTTCTTTCTCTCAATCTCTCATATACAGTTACATTGTTTTGATAGAATTGACTATCTCTGGCTCTCTCTCTCTCACTCTCTCAATAGTACATCATATCCTCACTACAATACTCTCATAATAGCTCTCAATAATCCTTCTTAGGTCGTGGATGCACCTCCCAAGAGGTATGTCTGATGTGAAAAAGCACCAGAGCCACTACAGTGTCACCGTCACTCCAGTCTTCTTTTCAATCTTCAGCAAGCTGCTTCTTCCATTTGTTTTAGCTCTTTTGAACTTAGATTCATCTTTTTCAAAATTTAGAAAACTTTCCCAAAGTCACACATACATTCTACAAAATACTTACAGAAGATCTACAGAACAGTACAATATAGGAACAGAGCAGATACAGAGCAGAGACAAAGCAGAGACAGAAGCTCTACAAAAGGTTTACAGAGGGTTACAGAAGGTCATCAGAACCTCATAACTCATACTAAAACCATTCCAAACTATCAAAAACTATTCAATAAGCTTTCAAAATATTTTAATATTCATCAATCATCAATCCACGCTTCACATAGAAGGAAATCAGAACAAAACACAAGCTATACAGAAGGTATACAGAACCAATTAGAACCTCAACACAATCTATCAGAACATCATAGAGCTTCATATTTCTACTAAGAATCATCATCTTCCAAAACATAATCAATATCATCCAAAACACTCTCAAACACTTCCATTATCAACCATACATCACTCTAAATCCATCAAAAATCAATCATCCAGTCCTCAAAAACAACAAAAATCAGTCAAAAAATCAGTCTTTTTCCACTCTCAACACCACTGATTGAGTACACAGACCATAAGCTTCATGTGAAAGAGGAGACCATCAGGCTCCATAAGTCACCAACTCACCTCCTGCCCCATTTGATCTAATCCTACCAAAATGCCTTGATCCTTCACAGTCATTTCCTGTCATCCCTAAAATCCTACAAGCCCCTTCGAGCATCATTTAATGGATCTGCATCGTTCAGGAGGAGCTGCAGCCATTCAATAGATCTGAGCCATCATTCAAGGAAGCTACAGTCAAACTAGAAGCCGTTTGCATGATGCTTGCAACTACTTATCCTAGTCTATTGGCAGGACACTATTCAATCCCAGTTTACTAGTAGCACACTGATAGTGTGCATGTGAAGAGATCATGAGAGCCACGTGTTTATGTTGCATGCGAAGAGATCATCTGGAACTCATTGTAATATCCTAAGCAATAAACCAAGTTTCCTTTTAACCCCATTGGCAACAGGCATGACCTAGTCTCACTTCTTGAGATCCAAGAACTTGATAGAAGCATTTCCCAGCAAACCTCTTATTATAACCTAGGAAGCAATGTGTGTGGATAGTTCAATTGAACTAGCGGTTAAACTCATCATGTGCAAGGATGGATTTCATAAAAGAAACAAAACACCAACAATAGAAAATTCATTGTAGTGAATCTCGATAGACTCCCTATGTAGCAACACATAGACCTTGTCTACTCTCTTGTTTGATCTCCCCAATGTTTTCCTCCTAGCATCTTATCTTATGCATGTTGACAAGAAGAGCTTTCATTGATGTGTCACTATGTTGACGTTTTTTTTCTTTGAGCCTACTCGACTATGTCAATTAGTAACTTTTGATTTATGAATCTAATTTGAAATAAATATTAATAATTAATTAAATTAAATTATTTATTCAATATAAAATACTGGAAATTTATACTTTTTGAATGATTTGCTAAAAAATGAATGTTGATCAATTTGATAAGAAGAGAAGGTGGAGTAGAAAAAGACTAGAAAAGAGAGTATAGTAAAAGAGGAGGAAAAAAGGGATTAGAGAGAGGAGAGAGAAGAGAGGAGAGGGATAAAGAGAAAAAAGGGATTAGAGAGAGGAGAGAGAAGAGAGAAGAGAGGAGAGGGATAAAGAGAAAATAGAGTAGTAGAGAGAAAGGGAGATAGGAGAGGATATGAAGAGAGAGGATAGAGACATTAAAGAGAGAAGAGAGGAGCGAGAGTAGGGTGAGTAAAGAGAGGATTTCTATCAAAAGGCTCTACAAATGTTTTGATTGTTTGCTTTAATGAATACTATCCACAAAGGGAAGTTGGGAGGTCATTCTATGTGTCTTCCATCACATTGAGGTTGTCTATGGCCTCTTTCAAGGCAAGTTATCTCTAGACCCAAATTTACATACTTTCATTTATACTATCTTGACATTTCATAAATACAATAACTTTAATCTTTGCATCAAGGGTAAATCATGTATTCAATAGGTAATTTATGCAAATGTACTTGTAATTACAAGTGTGCACGCACACATGAAGGATGGCAATTAGTAAATAGAAGCACCTACTTTAGACACAATAATCATGACTTTGTTGTTGGTAACTTGTATCCTCATATTGAAGAAGGTGTTGATATTGTTTTTAAAGATTAAGCAAATAGAGTGGAGTTGCCTCTTGTTGATAAAAAATGGATGTGGTACAATTGTGTTGCATATTGTGGTGGTGGATGCCATGTGGGCCCTTCCACATATTTCACATGTCAACAATTCAAAGTTGCATACAATGGGTTGGGTAGAAAATTAGGTCTTGTAAGTGGTGATGAGTCACATTCATATAGTACTGATAATAATCTCATTACACAAAGTAATAATGATAATAATAATAATGGCTCTATTGTGATAGTGACAATAATAATGCAAATGAAACTCCACCATGTGACTCTTTTATTGAGAATCTTAATAAATATAACAATGGCCATTGTCAAGAGGAACACAATGAGAGTAACTATAACTACCATAGTGAAGATGATGAGAGTGAATCTAATAGTGAGAATAACGATACTATGCAATCATTAGCTCATTAAATTATAGAGAGACTCATTGAGATCCAATCACTCAATTACGGCTCAAGATAATATGCTTCAACTCTTATTTGGGGATTTGGGTGGAAAAAGAGTTGGAAAACATAGTGTAGAAAAAGTAATGCCGAGCTTATGGAAGCTATTGATCCAATTGCCAAAGACATGGGATGGTGATTTAGATGGTGTGAGAGTTGCATCATGTTGGGATCAATTATTAAACATGGTGTTTCATGAACTTGGAATGGTTCAAGCACAATGTTATAAGCTATATATAGGCAATGAAACAAATCCCCATAAAGTTAAGTACTTTTTACTTAGTAATGAGGACTTGTACTATGAAAATGTTGTCACATGTGGATGTAAAGATGGCATTAAAAATTGTAAGTTTAAACGTGATTGTTTGACTTGCTGTGAGAAGTGTAAAAAATGTTTAAGCCTAGAAAGAACAGTATAGCTTTTGATTATTTACCAATAGGAAAACAAATCAAGCTTCTAGCTTAAAGTAAAACTTTTTTTCATGACATGAAAACAATGCGGCATCAAAAAGATAGGTGGTTAAGTAAAGAGATAGATGAGTACCACGTATATATAAATGAATTTCGGGATGGGCCAAAATGTAGAGAAGTTCAGAATTTTTGGAATCCAAGTGTTGAATATGAGATGGATGAGATGGCTATTGTGTGTAAAAATGTATCATGCAAGAAAGTATATACCACATTTCCTAGATCTTGTTTTTCTAAAGTCCTAGAAAGAAGCTATAATGAAACAAATCAAGATTATAACTTTGTATGTAAACAATGCTATTCTCAAAGACAACATAAAAAAACTATGTTGAAACCCTATCCTTGAAATTTGGCTCTTCTTCTCCATTGGGATGGGTTCCACAAGCATCTGGAACAAGTATGTGCGTGATTGTGGAGTGGTAGAAATAAAGGTTCTAAATATTGGAAAATATTTTATTATAGATGTCATTCCTATTGTGTTTTTACCTTTGAATGCTTGTAAAGACATATGAAAAACTAGTGACCTATTTCAATGCCTTTTTGAGACTTAATTACTGAGTTAGAAGACCTTTATGTTAATTGTCTTAAAATTTATTATAATTATTCATTAAAATGTATATTTGGAGATCCAATAGGCCATTCTAAAATATGTAGAATTTGTGCAATGTTAATGATGGTTACTAAGGACCATCCTGCACAATGTAAAATAGGCTCATTTAAATATGGTGGTCAATTATTTTGTCACAGAGACAAAGCTCATGCAAGTCTAGATGTTAGCAATCCATCCTTTCAAGGTAGATACATGTATGATTTAAATAGATACCAAGTTAGGTATCTAGGAATCAAATGAAAAGCTAGTGATATGGTCATACCCTTATCCAAAGCAAAGAGAGCTTCGATAATAGGTGAGAGGAAGAATATACTAAAGACAAAAGGGTTGTTTGGAGAGTCATCACTTTGGAGATTATACAACTTGTATGGGTTAGATTTGTCATTAGATTTAGTATATGATACAATGCATATTCTATCACTTAATTTATTTAGTAAATATATATAATCTCTAATAAAAAATTTATCAAATGGAAAAAAGAAATCCATTGATAGCTATACAAAAATGTGTAATGAATGAAATTGAGAGGAGAGAGAAGAAGAGCTGAAGAGAGAAAGAGAGTAAGAAGAAGAGGAAAGAAGACTAGAAGAGGAGAGAGAAATGTAGAAAAGAAGAGAGAAGGAAGGAGGAAGCCATGGAAGCTAAAGATGGAGATGAAGAGTATGTTCTTGATAATAACTTGTTGCCCTAATCTTGGACTCTTACACCTTATATAGCCCGGTTAATGTGACTCGGTGTCTAAACCCTAGTTGGTGTGTAGACGAGAGAGAACAAGAGCTAAAGAGAGAGAAAGAGAGCAAGAACAAGAGGAAATAATACTAGAAGAGGAGAGAGAAAGGTAGAAAAGAGGAGAGAAGGAAGGAGGAAGCCATGGAAGGTGAAGATGGAGGTGAAGAGTATGTTCTTGATAATAACTTGTTGCCCTAATTTAGGACCCTTACACCTTATATACCCTAGTCACTGTGACGAGGTGTCTAAACCCTAGTCGGTGTGTATACCACTTATTACAATCCATCCCCACCCTGAAGGTTTTTTCCCTAAAAAACAAGAAGTAGAGAGGAGTGATGGTTGGGCTAAGGGAGGGTTACAGAGTACTACTCTGAGCCCTTTTACAATGAAAATTGGTGGGTAAAAACTAGGGACATCATGATGTCTAGGATCAACTTTGCTGAAGTAAATGAGTCATAACTTTTGATAGGCTACTCCGAATATAGCATACCACATGTCGAAATGGAGCTTATGACGAGTACGTTCAGCCTATGTAGGATGAACATGCCTAAGATTTGGATAGGTATAGAACTGTTCTAAAACAGTGTGTAGTCTCTACATTCAAGTTTGCAGGTAGAGAGTGCTCAAATGGGGCATGACCGGCTAGTCTTTAGGCCATGGGTCCTCTTGGAGGTAGGGGAATTCATTGAAAATGGTTGCCGAAAGCCAAGAGGCTTCTTCCATGGGTAGGCCTTGCCATTTGATGAGGTATTCTTTAATGGATCGAGATTGTAAGTGCTTATCTCGCTGCCCAATGTTTGCCTCAAGGATATACTGAGTAATGCCTTCGTCATCTATGGGGGGGAAGTTCTTCCACATAGTCCATTGAGGAGCCCATGAAGAGTTTCAACTGGTTGACATGAAACAAATTGTGGATTTTGGTGGTAGGGGAAAGTTCTAAGTAGTAGGCCAAGTCACCAACTCTCTTTAGAATCCGGTATGGGCCATAGAAGCGGTGGGCTAGCTTGTTACTACTGCTTTCTTTGAGATTCGGGTAGTGGGACTTAGGCACTTTCAAAAGTACAACTTCCCCTTTCTAGAATTCCAAATGCCTTCTTTTCTCATCATCATAGAGTTTCATGCGTGTTTGGGCTTTTGAAGGTTCATTTTACATTGTTGAAGTAAGGTTTACATGAAATCCAACTTAGCCTGACTCTGAGAGTTGATCTTATCATTAAATAAGATTGTGGGGAGGGGAACCTTATACCCATATAAGGCCTAAAAAAGGGGAAATCCAATACTAGAGTGTGTGGAGTTATTATATGCAAACTCAACTAAGTGGAACCACATATCCCAATTGTGTTGTACATAATGGCAAAAGTGCCTAAAATATGTCTCAAGCCATTTGTTCACTCTTTCAGTTTGGCCATAAGTCTAAGGGTGCTATGTAGTGGATAAAGCAAGCTTGGTTCCCATGGAGGTGAAAACTATTTGCCAGAAGCTACTCATAAAATTTGCATCCCAATCATGTACTATGACTTGTGGTAAGCCATGCAAGTTGAAGACATTTTCCATAAAGTGAGTGGCCATCTGAGAGGCAGTGTATTGGGTCTTAGGGATAAAGTGGGCAGCTTTGTGAGGCGATCAACTACCACATAGATATTGTTCCACCCTTTCTTGGTCGTGGGAAGGCTAGTGATAAAGTTCATTGTGATGTGAGTCCATTTCCCTTCAGGGATAGGGATAGGCTACAAGAGGCCAGTAGGCCTAAGAGTCTTGTCCTTGTTCTGTTGGCATGGAACACATTTGCTTACAAAGTCCTTGACATCCCTCCATAAGCCTTTCCAATGAAAGATCTTAACAACCCTATCATATGTTTTGAAAACACCCCACGTGACTAGCAATGGGGCAAGAATGCATCTCTTCCATGATCTTTTGCATGAAGGGAAAGTGTGTGGGATGACAATCTTTCCATGGGACCAAATAAGTGTAATGAACGGGGATCATGGGAACATGGCATGGGAACATACCAGTCACACTGACGATATATAAGGTGTAAGAGGGTATTTTGAGGCATCACATAAATTATCAAGAAACTCTCTTTCACCTTCTCAAGCTTCCATGGCTTCTTCTTCTTCTTCCTCTTCTTCTTCCGTTTTCCCTCTTTCTCTCTCTTCTTCTTGCCTTTCTCTCTCCTCTCCCTCTTCTCATGCAGTCCTTCTCTCTCTCCTTCCCCTTAGTTAGGGCAGTTAGGTCTCTTTCATTACAAGTAGTATCAGAGCTTTGTCCTTGATCCTTCTCTTTTCCCATACATTTAGGGCTCTCACAGTTTTCCACAGTTAGAAAACTCCAGTTACATCTCTCTCACATGCACACAGGAGTACTGAGGCAGGCTGTCAGCCCTCTTGAAGACTATGGTAGCCTTTCTTGGATCTTTCCCAAGAACCATGGACACATCTGGAGGCGGGCAGACAAATTTGACAGGTCGTCACTAATTTTCATGCAAGTTTCTTGAGGGTTTTGGGCAAAAAGGAGGGTAGCACAGTTAGAGAAGGCCAAAAGCTCAGTTAGTTTTCAAGAAGACCTTCTCTCTCCTCCTTCCACAAGCTACCTGCAAGCTCCCATGGAGGAAACCAGCCCCAAATCTTGCTCTCCCCCTTCTTCCATGAGGCATCAGCCTTGCCCTTTCATCTTTTGAAGCTCAGGAGCCACTGATCAAGCAGGGTTGAGCTGGGTGGTCATCCCCAACCCTCGAGGAGTAGCCCTGAAATTTGCAGTGCAAAAAGCGGGCTGCTTCTTGGCCTGCTAGACAGCTCCCCAGCCCTCCTCTCCTCCCTGGATCTCACTCTTGGCTCTTGACAAGTCTCTTGGGCAACATTGAAGGCTTCCTCCTCAGCTCTTGGACTCCTTTTTCCACTTCAAGAAACCCTGATCTGGTACAGTCCATGGTAGCCATGGAACCTTGGCATCAAGCTCAGAAATCTTGAAGATTTTGGTCTTTTATTGGTCCCCGGGAGTCCCTCTTCAAGCCTAGCTCAAGATTTCAGCCACTATCAAGAAGCACGGGAAGAAGATTAGAAGCAAGATTTGAAGACATGTCATGTATCGCTTGGAAATGTATGGTGGATGCAATGCAAGAAGGGCAGGGTATGCAGTTATGGAAATGGTCTCAGCAATGAACTATGGATGCAAAGGATGTATGGCTATATGTGGCATTGAGAGCCACCGTTGAGGCCCTAGATGTTTGGGATAAGACCCTCACCATTGGGATAAGGTATGCTTCTTGAGGGAGTCTTTGCAGGGTATTGCAGACAATCAATCCTATACAGTCAGCCCGCAAAAGATGATTAGAACAAAGCCTTCTTGTGTGACTAAGCATAGGCTCTATAGCTTCTTTTGAAGAGGCCATCCTCCCCTTCGATTTGAACTAAAAATCTCCCCATTCCGCCTTACAGTTTGGGAGATACACTCAGATTTGTGCTCAGAGGTACAGTGGGACAAGCACTAGTCCTACATAGTCAGGCCACAAAAGTTGATTACAGCAAAGCCTTATTTTGTGACTGATGTTGAGATGACAAGCTCAACACATGCGGACATTGATGATGGACCGCTTGGTTAGATGGGTCCACACATCTACATTTAGCACATTGGTGGTCATTATGACTCTCACATGGCCACTGACTCATTACTTATTATATTTAGGTTGTTACACCTATTTACAACTGGCATAGTTATAGCGCCAATCGACTAGTGTAGACGGTTATGCATTGTTTGACTTAGTAGGCCACTTTCCTTTATGTTTTATCTTATCTATACTTTGTGTACATTGTAAAGTGTGTAGAAGAAGAAGAAGACACTAGCAAGAAAACGTTTTGGCCTCCATCTCTCTTCTTGTCTCTTGAGTGACTTCTCCTTGTGCATTCTGTGTGTGTTCGGCGCAGCATCTTGAGCAAGTCACCCCACCATGTGATTCTTAACATGCTATCAGAGCCGCGCCACTGAGTGAGGCTGATTTTGAAGGCTGAAGTGAAGGAGAAGAAGCAAGATTTGAGCAAGCAAGCCACGGGTAAGAAGCTCTCCCATCCTTCCACTCTTTCTCTTGGATAGTGCTTGTGGAGGCACCGGAAGCAGGGCAGAGCAAACATCTCAGATTGCAGTGAGATTTGGTGTGCGCAAAGAGCATTGTGAATTCCACAAATTTTCCCTTTAGGGCTTTTCCACAATTATTTTGGTCATCTGAGGCCGTTTCAAGCCCCATTTTAGAGCTGCAAGGTTGCGGACAGCAGTTTTAGCGTACACTGTGATTTCGGCTGTTTTGATCGAAAGTGGGTGTGCAGGTTACAGATTGCAAATCTGTAATTCTTGAGGTGTTTGCAGGAAGCAAACATAAGGTTTATCTGCAAAGAAGTTGCAGATTGCATGTATTATTGAGCAAACAGTGAAAAAGGTTGTCTGGTGTATTGTTATGCACTACACACAGGTTGAGGGTTGCAAAAGATTTGCTTGCTATTTGGTATTAGTTTTGTGATAATGGCAGAGAACAGTGGAAGCCCCATCATTGAGAAGCTCGATAAGAACAACTACCCTTCATGGAAGTTCCGTGTCACAAACTTCCTTATTAAAAAAGGCCTCTACGAGTTTGTTTCAGGTGAAGAAAAGGAACCGGAGGTGAGTGATCCTCCAACTGCAGAAGAGACAAAGGCACGGAAGGAATGGAATGCAAAAGACAAGAAGGTCATGTATTGGCTGTCTGCAGTAATTGACAATAATATGCTGGGACATATTAGAAATGTAGAGAATTCATATGCAGCTTGGACCATACTTGAAAGTATGTTTTCCATAAATACAAAGGCACGAAAGATTCAACTCAAGCAAGAGTTTAATACATTGAAGAAAGGGAAGATGTCTATCAATGAGTATGCACTGAAGGTAAGGAGCATTGCAGATGCATTGGCAGCGATTGATGCAATGCCCGATGATGATGATTTGGTGTCGTCTACCTTGGGTGGACTTAACAATGAAAAGGCTTGGAAGTCTTTTGTAACTTCTGTATATGTGAGAAAGCCATTTCCAGATTTCGATGAGTTGGTCTCCCTTATGATCACTGAAGAGATCAACATGCAGAGTGAGACATCTGAAAGAAGTGGTAAACAGGTCCAAGCTTTCTACTCCAGTTCAGGAAGGGGACGTGACAGGTTCTCTTCAAGAGGCCATGGTACAGGACGTGGTAGTGACAACCAGCAAAACAGATTGAATCAACAATTTGGCGATACGCAGGTTTCAGGAGGTCGTGGGTAACTTTAGAGGTAGGGGGAGATTTAGAGGAAGAGGTGGATGGCAGAACAGAGGTTCTAACAACTCTGGTATTGTGTGTCACTACTGTGGCAAAACAGGTCATATTGCAGCCCAATGTTATGCTAAGAAAGATGATATTCGCAGTGGTAAGTTGCAGCAAGGAAACTATGCATCGTCTTCACGATAGAATGAAGACAAAAATAAATGTATGTTTGTTATGCAGCATATGCTGAATGATGTTACAGGAAAGGGAACACATGATGATGTTTGGTATGTTGATTCAAGTGCATCCAATCATATAACCAGCCATGCAGAATGGTTTGGAGAGATGCACGATTTGCAAAATGTAGGTTATGTGCAGACGGGTGATGATTCATGCCACCCAATTTCACACATTGGAAAAGTTCCCTTGTCCTTGCATGATGGTAAGACAAAGAGTATTTCAAATGTATTACATGTGCCATCTATTACAAAGAACTTGGTGTTAGTCGGTCAAATGGTAGAGCAAGGGCTGCAAGTCAGATTTAATGCAAAGGTCTGCTTTGTAGAAGACTTCAATGACAAGTGTAGGTTGGTAGCAAAGGGGAGTAGACTTGGATGTATGTTTACTCTGGATGCTAGAATTCCTACTATGAATGCTGCTATGTATGCTAAAGGAAAAGGTGTTGTTGCAGATATTAAAATTTGGCACAAACACATTGGATATGCAAATGTACAAAGGCTGAAATTAATGCAGTCCAAAGGGTTGGTTACAGGTTTGCCTACATTTAGAGTTGCAAAATTTCATAAGATATGCGAAGCATGTCAGTTTGGTAAGTAGGCAAGACAACCCTTTTCACATGACAGAGATGTAAGCAGAAATATCCTTGATGTTGTGCATACAGACATTTGGGAGCCTACACAAAATGTATCTCTTGGAGGCAGTTCATACTTTGTCACATTCATTAATGATTGTTCTAGAAAGCTGTGGGTATATTTTATGAAGGAAAAGAGTGAAGCATTTGAGCACGTTAGAACTTTCAAGGCTACAGTTGAAAGAGAAACAGGCCTGAAAGTAAAGTGCTTGAGGTCAAATGGAGGGGGAGAGTACCTCTCGAATGAGTTCAGTGATTTTCTGAGGTCTCATGGGATAAAGAGACAGTTCACATGCAGGTATACCCCGCAACAAAATGGGGTTGCAGAAAGGAAAAATAGGCATATTGTAGAAGTTGCACGCGCCTTGGTGGCTGAAAAGAATATGCCTAAGCATTTTTGGTCTGAGGCTGTTCGTACTGTTGTTTATATTGTGAACAGAACTCCCACAGCTTCAGTTCATGGGATGACTCCTGAAGAATGCTTTGCTGGCTAGAAGCCTGATGTATCACACTTGAAGGTATTTGGCTGTGTTGCATACATTGTCGTAGAGTTCATGCAAGGGCTGCAGAACACGGGGTTCAAGGTACAGCAAGAAATAAAGACTAACAAGATGATCTCAATAACACAATATTTGATGCCAAGATCATTATATTGTTTGTCAAGTATTTTACAAAAGAAGAGTCAAAAATAAATGACAAAGCATGTCAATCTGTCCTCTGGTTTACAATAAGTGTATGAACTTGGTTTCAGGGGCACCAAATAAATCTCTCAGTTTCAAGATTTAATCATAAACAGCTTTACTGTTTTCTGTCTAAAGGGTACTTTAGACCATTCATACCATTCAAACATGAAAGACTGTTTGGATCTCTAAGTAGTTGAGATTACAAGGTTCCAAGTCAAGACTGCTCAAAGACTGTGTAGAACAAACGTTGGGTTTTCCACTAAGATATGGACAAGCTGAAAGTTATTTCTGCTTCTGCGAGAACACTCATTGTATTGCCACTTTGGTCCAAAGTCTCTCCCTTCCCAACAACCCATTTCTGCTACAGATGCAGAACCATCATTCCCGTTCAGAACAGATTCAATCTTGTCTTCAAGTTAGCCCTTAAGAAACAGGAATCCTTCTTGCTCACTGTCGATTTGGTCCATTGAGATCAAAACCATTCCATTTAGATTGGATTCCATGAAGGCTTTTTCCGTTTTCAGCATGTCATGAACTCGTTTGCATCAGTTGAAGAGTTTGACGAGTTGGTTTGACCCCAAAACTCCTTGTCCAGCACACCTCGTGAAGACTGAAGACTGACGGAAGACAGAAGTCATGAGAAGAAGGCCCGTTTCGTTCTGGAACAAGAACATGCTCCTTAATATTCACAAGCAGCTCCGACTCTTGAAAGACCTCCAAATGGTATTTGCTGGATATTTCACTAACACATTGTTTGGCAAAAGGAGTAAGATTTTGCTGCACCACCAGGATCGCTCGATGGACATTTTCAGCCTTCATACGTTCGGCATATGTCTTTATTGTTTTCACTCCAACCTTAGCTTCTTCAGGGAAAATTACAAATATCTGTTCAGAGGGATTGGCGCTCTTCGACTTGATGATGACAAGGTCGTTGCGCTTCGGCTCCTCGCCGAACTTCTCCCGATTCCCAGACAGCCCTCTCCACCGATTTAGTAATAGATATCATGATTCTCCCAATCAAGACTCCTTGCACAGTTGATGAGTTTCAAGAAAGCAAATACCTGCTCTTCGATACCTGACAACTTTCCACCGAGATCGTTCTGGGTTTTGGTAAGTTGCCCAGTGATTTCCTCAACAAGGATAATGTCATGTCTCCCATCCCAGCTCCTTCTCACTAGGCTTTTGTTACTTTGCAAAATGCTTATGCAAGCCCTCCGATTCAGATCTCACAGTTCGTGACTGTTCCTCGAGTGCAGTGTCTTCACTTGTCAGCGTGTCTAAAAGCTTTTTCTGCTTCTTCAGATGCCCTTTTTTTTCCCCAAAACTCTGTCCCAAAGATCTCTTTTTCTTTTAGTTTTTTGGTTTTCTCTTTTTAGCTTCCTCTTACCACGTTACCCCATGAAGGCCTGCTCCCAAAACAGCGATTAGGAAACCAATTTTAGCATGAGTCCAGCAGTGTCTTTCCACCAATTAAAAAAAACCCAAGAAGCTTTTATGCTCTTGAGGAATCTTAAAATTCCTATTACAAGAGAACTACTCCACTGCACATCTGCTTGCTCAAGTGCCTTCGCAATTGTCATCAGCACCATAATCTTCATTTCATCCAGAAGTTCCAGCACCATTTTAACTCCGTTTGCTTTGGCAAAACCATTAATGACGATTTCAAAGGTCACCCTGTTTGGCGTCATATGCATGTCCTGCATCATTTCTTAAAGATCATCATTGAAATAATCAGCTTGATAATGTCCTTTGGCATCAGTTTTTCATATTTTTCTAATACACACACATCATGCATCCAAACAAAATCATACGCATGCACTAAGGGAATATATACATTGGATGCGGATTATCAAAATGCATCACACAAACAATGAATCACACGCAGAAATTAACACAAATGCACAACAAAAGAAATGGAGGTGTATACGACTCGGATGCGCAGCAACACGACATCCACCCCCTCTAAACCTGCGCATCCTCCGGATGTGCCAACTATCCAGGATCATTCAACTCCACAAACAGGTCGAGTCCATCTTCTGTTTCTAGTAGACTTGTTTCTCCATCAGCTTCATCATCTATGTTCTTTGTTTCTTCTGCTTGTCTTTCTTCTACCTGTTCTTCTTCTGTCAATGCTTCAAGTGCATATTCTTCATCTTCTCTTCTCTTGAAAATCTTGACTCGTTTTCCAGCAATAGGCACCCTCAATACTGTTCCATCTAATTCAGCCAGCTCATAAGTACCATTGTCAAAAACCTGCCTTACTTCATACTGTCCAAACCATCTTTGAACCATTTTTCTCATGCTACTATGCTGATTTTCTAGACTACTGTCGTAGACTAGAACCCAATCTCCTTCTTTTATGGCTCTAGGTCTCAAGTGATGCCTTAAATCAAACCTGTCCTTGTTTCTGAGACGGGCTGCCTTCAAACGATCAACTGCTAGCTGCACATCTTCTGTCCTTCTCTCTAGTTGACGAATCCGAAGGGCTAGAAGCTCTTCCCTTGATAAATTCTCATGCCACGGAAGAACACTCCAAGTGAGAGCACAAATTTCAGTAGGCATGACAGGTTTTTGCCCATACATCAACTCCGCAGGCATGTATCCAGTAGTCACACTATGTGTAGAGCGATCAGCCCACAATGCAAAAGGTAGTAATCTCGGCCAATCTCCAATCCGACCTCTACAAGCTTTTGCCAATGCTTTAACTATTGGCGGATGTCCTCTTTCACTTTTGCCATTTCCCTCTGGATTATAGGCAGTAGTAAGAGCCAATTTAATCCCAAGCCGTGAGAAGAATTCTCTAGCTTCATCTGCATCTAGCTCTCCACGATCAGCTGTAATCTTGCCTATACATCCATACCTGCAAAATATTTCTTCCAACAAGAATTTACATACTGTAGTGGTGGTCTTCGTCCGCAACGGTCTACCTTCAACATAGTTTGTAAGATCCTCTCTAGCCAAGACAAGATATCTCATCTGCCAAAGTCCCACTGGCAAAGTAACCAAGTCTACCACCCACTTATAATGCATACATAGTGGATAAGTCGGATGCAACTCATCACGATGTCGCACTAAAGAGTAAAGTTGGCAGTCCTTGCAAGTCTCCACAAAATGAGAAACATCTTTATACATCCCTTTCCACCAGTATCTTTCTTTGATTTTCTCATAGGTAGCCCACACACCTCTATGTCCATCCCATGAGCTCTCATGAAACTCTCACATAATCTGTATCTGCATCGCTACATCACAAACTACTCTCAAGGGCAAGCCTCCTCTCTTCTTTGGATGCTTCCAAAGAAAACCATCTTTCAAGAAATACCCATAAGCCTTCCTTCTGATTTTCTTGAATTCATCATCTGTCCAATCAGCTCTTCGAGTCAATGAACTTAAATACTGTCCAATTTGCAGCCACTCATCAACATAAAGTTCTTCAATAAAGGCTTCAACAGTAGATACATGACAATCATGAACAAGGACAGAAGCAGCAAACTCTGTCTCATCATCTTCTGCAAGCATTGACTCCTCATCCTCATATCTCGCTCTAGATAGCATGTCAGCAACTGAATTATCTTTCCCTGCTATGTGTCGAAATTCTGGATTCAATGATTTGATATAGGCAATCCACCGAAGCATCGCTATATCTGGAGTCGAGCAACTAGTAATCATGCCAAGCAAAGGCAAACAATCTGTTTCCACAACAACTGAAGCTCCAATAAAATACCCTTTGTCACACTTCAGCGCTGTGACTACTCCCCACAACTCTCTTTTGATCTGCGGATATCTCCTTTGTCGCTCATTAAGAACTTTAGCTCCAAAGCGGATAGCATACCTATTTCCATCAGCATCATCCTGTCCCACAGCCCAACCTATGCCAATAGGGCTAGTATCAACTGTCAACATGATCGGCCGTCCACACTGATAATCCGCCTTGCGTAGATTAGGAGCTGATTGCAACAGCTTCTTGAGCTTACGCATGGCTTTTGAATGCTTCTCATCCCAATGAAATTTCTGCCCCTTTCGAAGCAGCTGATAGAGAACATCTGCTATATGAGCAAAATGAGGAATCCAAATCATGTAAAATACACAAGCTCCCACAAATCTCCGCACCTCTGAAGTAGTCGAGCAATACTTTGCAATCCTGTTTATGGCATCCACCTTTGCAGGAGAAGGCTTTCTGCCATAATATCCAACCATATGCCCAACTATGATGACTTCATTAACACCAAAGACAGATTTCAGCCTTGAAAGTGTCAAGTTTACCTCCTCTAATCGTGTCAATATTTGCTCACAAGCAATCAAGTGGTCAGCCACAAACTGTCTACATCTACGCAAATCAAGACTTTCATTCTTTTCTTCTTCTGCACAACCCTTAATAGGCACATCATCTAGAAAAGGCATGGTATATTGTGGAATATAGTCTCGTAGAACTCTATGCATAGCATTCATCATATGAGCAACTGAGTTTGTGGCACCTTGAGGCAAGGTACACATCCTCACAAGACCAATAGGTGTCCGCATAGTAGTAATATCCCTGCTTTCCAAGGCAAGCTGAAACTGATCATAACCTGAATACAAGTCACCTAGAGAATAGATGGCTCGTCCTGCAAAAGCCTCAACAAATTCATCCACAACTGGACCTATTCCCACATTCCTGATTGTCACTTTGTTCACGGGCTGCATATCCTGAATAAATCTCAAAGTACCATTCTTCTTTGGTACAGTAAACCACCTGTTAGAATAGGGTGCAGAAGAGGGTTCCAAAATCCCCATTTTAATCTTCTCATTCAGCAACTCTATCAGCTTTGGCAAGTGTGCTTTAGGCACAGGTATAGGATGTATATTCCATGGTACATGAGGAACAGTGAAGATGACCATGGGTGCAACCAATTCGGGACTAATGCAGCCAATTTCATGTGGAAAGAAAGCAAATGCCTTACCATGACGTCCAAGCATCTCTCTAAAACATTCTTTTTCCACTGGAAGCAAAAAATCATCATTTCCAATCTTCAATTCTGCAAGAGTTTCAGCTGTAAACTTATGTCCAATATTTGCAGGGTCCCTCAACATAGGCTGCTTCATAGCTTTTTCAATCTGTTCATCACTATCAGAAGGAAGCGGGCCTGCAACCGGCTTAACCTTCTTATCAACTGTTTTATATTTTGTGTCAACCTTGGCATCATTCAAGCACTCTTTTCTTTGCTGCAATTTCTGCAAATTTTCAGCAACTTTCAACTCTGTTGGCTGAAAAATTTCAGCCTTTAGCTCTATGGACTGCATGGGTGCAGTCTGAAACTCTGTATGCAGAAATTTTTCTGCATTCAACTCTGTTGGCTGAATGGATTCAGCCCTCGGCTCTATGGACTGCATAGATGCATCCTGAAACTCTGTATGCAGAAATTTTTCTGCATTCAACTCTGTTGGCTGAATGGATTCAGCCCTCTGCAATTCTATTAGCTGATCAAGATCAGCCATAAATTCAGTTTGCTGAGTTTTCTCAGCCTCTAACTCTGTTTGCAGCATAAAACCAGAAATTTCCTGAAACATATCCAAGGTTTGCACAGGTATGATCTTTGAACCCTTGCATACATCAGTTTTCAGCATTGCTCTCATCTCAAACAATGTATCTGCATAAGACATCCCTTCATACAATCCATCTACATGCTCTTCTGCTTGCAAAATACCTGCATTCTTCAACTCTTTCTCCTTATGGCCAATGTACTGCCTGGCAGCTCTAGGCAAATCTGAAATTTTCTGATAACTCACTGAACTATCTGAAGAAAAACCAACAAAATTATTGGAGAAAGACTGGCTGCCAGGAGGCAAGATCTCCTCTTTTCTCCGCTCCGTATCACTGGCGTCTCGCAAGACAGCGGTACCTAATGAAAATCCAACTCCTTCGCAGGTAGTGGTGCCTCACGCAAGGAGTCCCTGTTTCTCGGATGATTTACCCCAACAGTCATAAACTGAACAGCTCGCATACCATCTTTACTGCGTATCCGCGCATAAGCTGACCCGTCATCCATCACTTTTGTTTCCATTCTTGCTTCTGTAATGAAAGGCTGTCCAAGAATAATCGGATAAGAGCATGAATCCTGAACAAAGCAATGATAATCCTCTTCAACATTACCAATAGAAATTCTGATACTCGGACAAGCAGCATACATATCACCAGAAGTATTATTGGCGGCTCTCATGCGCCAGCCATGCTCTGCATCCATAGGCCACTTTCCACTCTCATAAACACCTCGAGCAATAAGATTAATCTCAGAACCATGATCAACTAAAGCGATCAAGGGAATTTGTTTCTCTCCAATCCTTACCACTGTCTCAGTGGTTGCTCTAGCCCAATGACTTCGTGAAAAATGGCTGCGAGGAATGAGAATAGGGGTCTCATCATCTTCATACTGCATAGGCTGCACTATTTTCTCCAATTGCGGATTAACAGAAGCATTCTCAACCTTCACTGCATCATCATGCTCTTCCCCAAGAGCTCCATGCCACAATCCCTGTAAAGCAGGTCCTTCCATCGCATGTCGTTTCCTCCGCAAAAGATCCTGCATCTGATCCTGTATTTCTCTTCTAGCAATCCCAAGAGCCTCTCCAACAGTAAAAGTGACTTCACTATTCAAAATTCTTTCATGAAAAATCTTACTCATATCCGTTTGCATATCAAGGTCTGACAAGAGCTTGAATCCTGGCTCTTTTCTTGGTTGCCTCTTTTCTTTCTGCTTGTCTCCCATTGGTTGATCAGAACCTGTTTGAGCTGGAGAATTTGACATAGGTGGAGCTGTAACAGGTGGTGAAACAAAGTCACCCCCTCTAGTCTTTTTGGAGGAGCTAGGACCCTCCTCATCTCTTCTTCTCTTTTCTTCAACCATGGCATCTAAACCCTGCGTTTTAGCCATATAAGCAAAAATAGAATACCTGTCAACAGGAGAATCCCATCCTGTTTCTCCTCGGATGCTAGAGCCCACACAAGTCATAGTAGAAGTTTGAACTTTCCCTCTTCTCGCTATCTCCAAGGCAGAAGACCATAAAGCAGAGTCTCCATCAGATTTCTGCTCAAGCTGGACTCCAAAAGCTGAAGCATCTCCTCTAACACTCACATAAGCTGATCGCGCAGCCATATCATCAACAAGCTTCTTCATACCTCCCTTACCAAAGTTCGTGTCAAGAGGAGCGCCAGTCTCTGTCAGCCATATCTTCCCATCTTGTCCCCAGAACACTACATTCTTCTTACGTGCTTCCTGAAAAGCATCACAATCTCTGCAGTGTGGGTGCTCTGTACTATCACACCAAATACATCATCGCCCTTTTCTTTGACCAGCTGGAAAAGCAGTCACTGGAGCAGGCGCTACTGCAGGTACTGACATAAGTTGCTCCTTTAACTTACCAACTTCAGCTTTGACTGCTTCAATCGTCAAATCCGCCAAGCCTTTAATAACATCATCTACAGATAAGGGCACTGGAGCAGCAGGAACTGGTGGATTCACAGCAGGAGGAGTAGGCTTAGGCAAAGAAGTTGCAGCAGGGGTAGAAGAAGAAGTCTCCAAGGATTTTTCAGGAACTGATCCTGTATTTCGATGCAATCTGACTCTCCTGCACTGCTTCTTGACAAGAGCATTCACAGCATCAATGACATGTCTCCACTCAGTCTTTAAACCTGAATCAATAGTTTGATCTTCCAAAAGATCATCCAACTTTTCCTGTAAATCAGCATCTGCAGCTTGCAAAAATAACTCCACTTTCTGCATCTCCAAAGCTTGCTGTTCAGTCCCATCCAACTGATCATAACGGCTTTCAAACTCTCGTAGAAGAGCGGTAACAGAAAGTCCCTTATTAGACATAGAAACCCATGCTAAAAAATTCCTGCAATTCATAAGACCTGTATCCTCCAGGAAATATTCATCTTTTAATGCCTTTTTAAATTCAGCCCAACCTGCATGTGCTTCTTGAATTTCTGCAATTCAACCTTCAAGAGCTCGCACCATGATCCGCAAGAAGTAGCGGCTCCAAACATCTTGAGAAACCCCAAAAAACTTCATCTTTTCTTCATACAAATGCAGGTAAGTTGACACTTGCTGGCCATTAAACTGCTTCATCTCCTGTTGGACAGCTTTTAAGGCATCCATAGCATCACTGACTCGTTTTGCATGAGCTTGCTACTGCATATACATGGTAAATGACTAAAACAGGTTCTTCATGACATTATCATCTATCATCTCTTCTTGTGAGTCTCCCATCTTGCTGATGACGCAGCACTTTCACGTCGGGTTCACCAGAAATGTCGTAGAGTTCATGCAAGGGCTGCAGAACACGGGGTTCAAGGTACAGCAAGAAATAAAGACTAACAAGATGATCTCAATAACACAATATTTGATGCCAAGATCATTATATTGTTTGTCAAGTATTTTACAAAAGAAGAGTCAAAAATAAATGACAAAGCATGTCAATCTGTCCTCTGGTTTACAATAAGTATATGAACTTGGTTTCAGGGGCACCAAATAAATCTCTCAGTTTCAAGATTTAATCATAAACAGCTTTACTGTTTTCTGTCTAAAGGGTACTTTAGACCATTCATACCATTCAAACATGAAAGACTGTTTGGATCTCTAAGTAGTTGAGATTACAAGGTTCCAAGTCAAGGCTGCTCAAAGACTGTGTAGAACAAACGTTGGGTTTTCCACTAAGATATGGACAAGCTGAAAGTTATTTCTGCTTCTGCGAGAACACTCATTGTATTGCCACTTTGGTCCAAAGTCTCTCCCTTCCCAGCAACCCATTTCTGCTACAGATGCAGAACCATCATTCCCGTTTAGAACAGATTCAATCTTGTCTTCAAGTTAGCCCTTAAGAAACAGGAATCCTTCTTGCTCATTGTCGATTTGGTCCATTGAGATCAAAACCATTCCATTTAGATTGGATTCCATGAAGGCTTTTTCCGTTTTCAGCATGTCATGAACTCGTTTGCATCAGTTGAAGAGTTTGACGAGTTGGTTTGACCCCAAAACTCCTTGTCCAGCACACCTCGTGAAGACTGAAGACAGACGGAAGACAGAAGTCATGAGAAGAAGGCCCGTTTCGTTCTGGAACAAGAACATGCTCCTTAATATTCACAAGCAGCTCCGACTCTTGAAAGACCTCCAAATGGTATTTGCTGGATATTTCACTAACACATTGTTTGGCAAAAGGAGTAAGATTTTGCTGCACCACCAGGATCGCTCGATGGACATTTTCAGCCTTCATACGTTCGGCATATGTCTTTATTGTTTTCACTCCAACCTTAGCTTCTTCAGGGAAAATTACAAATATCTGTTCAGAGGGATTGGCGCTCTTCGACTTGATGATGACGAGGTCGTTGCGCTTCGGCTCCTCGCCGAACTTCTCCCGATTCCCAGACGGCCCTCTCCACCGATTTAGTAATAGATATCATGATTCTCCCAATCAAGACTCCTTGCACAGTTGATGAGTTTAAAGAAAGCAAATACCTGCTCTTCGATACCTGACAACTTTCCATCGAGATCGTTCTGGGTTTTGGTAAGTTGCCCAATGATTTCCTCAACAAGGATAATGTCATGTCTCCCATCCCAGCTCCTTCTCACCAGGCTTTTGTTACTTTGCAAAATGCTTATGCAAGCCCTCCGATTCAGATCTCACAGTTCGTGATTGTTCCTCGAGTGCAGTGTCTTCACTTGTCAGCGTGTCTAAAAGCTTTTTCTGCTTCTTCAGATGCCCTTTTTTTTCCCCAAAACTCTGTCCCAAAGATCTCTTTTTCTTTTAGTTTTTTGGTTTTCTCTTTTTAGCTTCCTCTTACCACGTTACCCCATGAAGGCCTGCTCCCAAAACAGCGATTAGGAAACCAATTTTAGCATGAGTCCAGCAGTGTCTTTCCACCAATTAAAAAAAACCCAAGAAGCTTTTATGCTCTTGAGGAATCTTAAAATTCCTATTACAAGAGAACTACTCCACTGCACATCTGCTTGCTCAAGTGCCTTCGCAATTGTCATCAGCACCATAATCTTCATTTCATCCAGAAGTTCCAGCACCATTTTAACTCCGTTTGCTTTGGCAAAACCATTAATGACGATTTCAAAGGTCACCCTGTTTGGCGTCATATGCATGTCCTGCATCATTTCTTAAAGATCATCATTGAAATAATCAGCTTGATAATGTCCTTTGGCATCAGTTTTTCATATTTTTCTAATACACACACATCATGCATCCAAACAAAATCATACGCATGCACTAAGGGAATATATACATTGGATGCGGATTATCAAAATGCATCACACAAACAATGAATCACACGCAGAAATTAACACAAATGCACAACAAAAGAAATGGAGGTGTATACGACTCGGATGCGCAGCAACACGACAACGTTCATATGCCAGATGAGCTACGGAAGAAGCTTGATCCAAAGGCATAAAAATGTGTTTTTATTGGATACTCTTTAGAGCAGAAAGGATATCGGTGTTATAACCCTGTCACATGTAAGTTCAGAGTGAGCAAGGATGTCATCTCTGATGAAATGAGCAGTTGGTATACATCTAGTGGTGATGCATTGGATGATGATGATGATCATGACACTTATATGCAGGCTGAAAAGCAAGAATCACGGCCTCTTAGTGGACCAGAGACATCATCTGGTAGTCCTTGGTCTGGGAGACTAAGGAGTACCTCTACATCTTCAGGTGCATCTAGTAGCACTACAGGTAAAGACAAAGGAAAAAATAAAGTGTCAGATGGCATTGATGCAGTTCTTGATGGAGACTCTAGTGGCTCAAAAAGCTTGGATGATGAGCTTGGTATTCCTTCTGTCAGGATACCAAGTGTATAGAGAGCGCATAGTAATGTAAAGGCTCCATTGAGTGATCTCGTGGTACGCAGATCTAGCAGGGTCAGATACCCTATTAAAATATTTGGTTTTGAAGGTTATGTAGCTCACCATTATGCTTATATAGTGAAACTAATTGAGAATGTTGAGCCCACATGTTTTGAGGAGGCCGTTGGTCATGCTCATTGGGATGCAGCAATGGATGAGGAGATGGCTGCATTAGAGGCCAATAAGACTTGGGATCTAGTATCATTGCCGAAGGGCAAGAAAGCTATTGGATGTAAGTGGGTTTATAAGATTAAGCACAATGCAGATGGTTCTATTAGTAGGTACAAAGCTAGGCTGGTTACAAAAGGCTATGCCCAGATATATGGCATAGATTATGAAGAAATCTTCAGTCTAGTTGCTAGGATGGCAACTGTCAGATGTGTGATTGCTTTGGCAGCAGCCAAAGGTTGGAGGTTGTAGCAAATGGATGTGAATAATGCCTTCTTGCATGGTGATTTGCAGGAAGAAGTGTATATGGATCAACCAGCAGGTTATGAAGATTTAGAGCATCCCACGTATGTGTGCAGGTTGAAGAAGGCGCTCTATGGGCTCAAGAAAGCACTTAGAGCATGGTCTGATAAGATCAGAGAGTATCTTATCAATATTGGCTTTTATATTTCTGATGCTGATCACTCACTTTATGTGAGAAAGGGAGATGCAGGTTTGGTCATCATAGTCATCTATGTGGATGACTTGATTATTACAGGTGATAGTGATAGTGGGATTGCTGAAGTCAAGGATTTTTTGAAGAAGAATTTTGAGATGAAGGATTTAGGTGAGCTAAGGTACTTTCTTGGCATTGAGGTGATCAGATGTGATGATGGTATATGGCTGTCCCAAAGACAATATGGCTTGGATATGTTGTCCAAGTATGGTATGACAGCATGCAAATCACTTTTAGTGTTGGAGCTGAATGTAAAGTTGAGTGTTGATGCTGGGGATGAGATAGAAGACCCTACTATGTTCAGGAGGATAGTGGAGAGTTTGATCTACATGACCATTACAAGGCAAGACTTGAGCTACGTTGTTGGTCTTGTGAGTTAGTTTATGTAGGTACCTAGAAAGCCATATTTGGATGCAGTCAGACGCATATTAAGATATGTGAAGTCCACATTACATTATGGACTTTTCTATCAGGCAGGTACAGATGTACAGGTGTTTGGATACACAGATGCAGATTGGGCTGGTAGTATGTCTGATAGAAGATTTACCAGCAGATACATGTCCTCTCTTGGTAGTGCAGCAGTTGCTTGGAGCAGCAAAAAGCAATCTACAGTTGCTTTGTCAAGTACAGAGGCTGAGTATAGAGGTGCTGCTATTGCAGCATGTGAGGTAGTATGGCTACAAAAGTTAATGGCTGATTTGGATGTGCAGGTGGAAGGTCTAGTTGTCAATTATTGTGACAACATGAGCAGTATACAGTTGGCTAGGAGCCCTGTGTTCCATGCCAGGACAAAACATATTGAGATGGCATGGACAAAACATATTGAGATACACTACCACTTTGTGAGAGAGAAGGTACTAGAAAGTGAGATTGACTTGGTGTATGTCAGCACACAGGATCAGATAGCTAACATCTTCATGAAGGCATTGGATACAGAGAAGCTTCAAAAGTTTCGAAGCTTACTTGGAGTTGCAGAGATGCAGTTGAGCTTGAGGGGGAGTGTTGAGATGACAAGCTCAACACATGTAGACATTGATGATGGACTGCCTGGTTAGATGGGTCCACACATCTACACTTAGCACGTCGATGGTCATTATGACTCTCACATGGCCACTGACTCATTAGTTATTATATTCAGGTTGTTACACCTATTTACAGCTGGTATAGTTATAGGTCAGTCGACTAGTGTAGACGGTTATGCATTGTTTGACTTAGTAGGCCACTTTCCTTTATGTTGTGTCTTATTTATATTTTGTGTACATTGTAAACTGTGTGGAAGAAGAAGAAGAAACCAACAAGAAAACGTTTTGGCCTCCATCTCTCTTATTGTCTCTTGAGTGAGCTTCTTCTTGTGCATTCTGTGTGTGTTCAACACAACATCTTGAGCAAGTCCCCTCACCATGCAATTCTTGATAACTAAGTGCAGGCTCTATATCTTGATTCGAAGAAGGCATCCTCCCCTTTGATCTGAACTAAAAATCTCCCTATTCCGCCCTACGGTTTGGGAGATACACTCAGTTTTGTGCCCAGAGGTACTGTGGGACAGGCAATAGTCCTACACAGTCAGCCCACAAAAAGTGATTGTAGCAAAGCCCTGATCATTTATTATCAGAGATATAGACTCGTAGAGGGAATCAAGCGCTTTCATTTGAATCAAAAAATTTGGCGTTCGGAGCTTTCTAGCTCAAGATATCGTCATTTCTGTAACAAGGGGTCTGGTGGACTGCACTTGGGATGGCAATCCACAAGGGTAAAGCAAACGCCTAGGAGGAATTTCAGCGTGAAATAAGGAACTCCCGTGCCTCAATAAACGATCCTAGCTCAGCCGAAGATGATCATAAAGACATGTTTGAAGAGGATGCCCCCGAGATAGACCGCTTATCTCTGCTCAACCAAACCTTATGCCAACATGAGACCCATCATGCTGAATGACATCGAGAGATGGAGCAATGCCACAGGGAGATGGAAACCCGCCAAGATCACCACCATTCTGAGATGATGGCCAAGATGGACTTACTCATAGAGTGCATAAGCGCCCTCATCCCCGCCATTGCCCCCCCCCCCCCCCCCCCGGATCGACCCAAGGAGTACGTTTCTCCCCGTGAGGCTAACCGCCCTCCCCCCTTGGAGACCGGGCGTAGCCCACAAGGTCTCGGTGATACCCATGGCATTCCCCATAGCACTTATGAGACGGGTGAGCCTTCCACCCGCATGATGAACCCCTCCTTCCCTTCCCCATTACGAATCCTTCAAGCCCATCCTTGGCACCCCAACTCCCCCGTAACGGAAGCTATTTGCACACTCAGGGGAATGGCTCCAATGCAAATCTTGGGCAGCATGGAATGCACGGAGTACATGGGCAGCATGCACATGGCAATGGGAAACATGCACATGGCAATGGACAATATGCATATGGCAATGGGCAGCATGCATATGGTCATGGGAAGCATGGACATTTTGGACAACAAGGTCCTAATGGGCAATTTGGTCCTCATGTAATGCAAGGGCAGCATGGCCGCCATGGAAAGTTTGGACAGCCGGGGATTGGACAGCAAGGCATGTATGGGCAACATGTAGCACATGGCATTCATGGGAAGCAAGGCCCAAATGAGCTGCGTGATAAGATTGTGTTTACTAAATTCAATGGGCAGTCCTCATCCCCAGCTGAACTAGAGGAATGGACCTCTAAATTGGAAGCCTATTTTCTCATCTACCCCCGTACCGATGAGGCAAAGATTATTTTTTCCTCCCTTCATTCAGAAGGTTTTTTCCACACATGGTGGAGATTCATTCAAAGAGAAAATCAACAATTTCGTGATTGGAAAGAGTTCAAGATGCATATGATCCAAGTTTTTGTCTCCCCGGTGGAAAAAGAACACTTGGCTAGGCAATGGTATCAGTTTGATCAGCGAAATCTCATTGTGAGGGAGTACACCAACCAATTTATGAACCTATCCATGTATGTTGAGGCAGTCAGTGATGAGGCCGAATTACATAAATACATTTATGGGCTAGATGCGCATCTCTCAGCTGATGTAATGGCTCAAAAGCCAGCCACCCTCTTTGCAACCATAGAATTGGTTGAATGCTATGGTCGGAAATACCGTCGCAATGAGGGCATGCAGTCCATTGCAAGATAGCAAAGATACCCTATCAGGAAACCCCCATATGCGAATAATTATTGTAGCAACAATGCAGGGATTGGTAGCCCCAAAATCCCTACTTACCCCACTTTTAATGCTGAAAGGAAATATGGCAGTTTTGGGACAGCACCACCCTCCAAAAGTGACCCAAAGTATGCTGAAAATAAGACAAGGAATGGCTTCAGTCCTAATGGGCAAAAACTCATTCCTCCTGAAGTTGTCAAGGATAGAAAAGCCAAAGGCTTGTGCTTTAAATGTGGGGATAAGTATACGACTGATCATACATCCAAATGCCCCTTTAAGAACGCCATTGTCAAGCTTAATAGCATGTATGTGCTAGAAGATAGTGACAAGTTAGAAGAGGACTTGCATGACAACTCTCCCATGATGACACTTGCTGAAAATGCTGAATATTAAGAGGATCTTGATACCGATTAGTTCTATGACTCACCAGACGGGTTCCCTTTTGACCCCGGTGGCTTTCCCATTGATGACATGCTTGGGAATGACCCTTGGGATCCCTCATTCACCACTATATCAGCTTGCTCGATCTCCATGGATGCATGGACCGGCTCTAGGAGCCCAAACACCCTATGAGTACATGGTAACATTGATGGCAAGAGTGTATACATCCTCATAGATAGTGGCAGCATGCATAGTTTTGTGAATAAATCGACTCTTGGCCGTTTGACATGTGTTCCCATTGAATTACAGCAATCTCTTTGGGTTCAAGTGGCCAATGGAAATGAGAAAGTGAGCTCCCATGTATGCACACAAGTGTCTCTTATGCTGGCCAAAAATTACACAGCAAAGCTGGACTTAATTACCCTTGATATGGGCCCCGTGGATGTTGTTTTGGGATGTGATTATCTTCAGTAGTTGGGAAAAATCTCTATGGAATTTTCTCAGCTGTATATGGAGTTTGTAATGCATGGGCAGCTTGTACACTTGGAGGGAATCAAAGAAATTGCAGATTTTCAGCTTATAACAGCAAGACAACTCAAAAATGAATTCAAGGAATGCTCCCAAATCTTTGTCTTGCATTTGCATAAGGATAATGATGACCAACACACCTTGGGGAAGCAAAATGTAGCACTAAAAGTGCTTTTGGCTGAATATTAGGACCTATTTTAGCCCCCCACTACCCTTCCCCCTCAGAGATCGGTGGATCACCCGATTGACTCAGAGCCCCATGCCAAGCCCATCAATAAACCCCCATATCGGCTCTCTAAATGTGAGAGAGAGGAAGTAGCAAAGCCAGTCAAGGAGCTCACTGAAATGGGATTCATAGAGCCTAGCTCTTCCCCTTATGCCTATCTGGTTCTATTGGTTAAGAAAAAGGACAGATCCTTCCGGTTGTGCATTGACTACCGTGATCTCAATAAGATCACCGTCAAAAATAGATACCCCATCCCTCGAATTGATGACTTGCTTGATGAACTCAAGGGAGCACGCTACTTCACCAAGATTGATTTGCGATCCGGTTACCACCAAATCAGAATGAGGGTGGGTGATCAAGTCAAAACAGCCTTTCGGACTGACCATGGCTTGTACCATTTCCTTGTCATGCCATTTGGGCTCACTAATGCACCCGCAACATTTCAGAGCTTAATGAACAAAATATTGCAGCCATGGCTTTTCCAGTTTGTGTTGGTATTCTTTGATGATATACTCATTTATAGCAAGTCACTGCATGAGCATCTAAAGCATGTCAGGCAAATTTTTGATGTACTAAGAGAGCACCGGCTATTTGCCAAAGAAAGCAAGTGTGTCTTCATGCAAACAGAGGTTGAGTACTTGGGACATATTGTTAGTGAAAAAGGCATCCAAGCTGATCCTAAAAAAGTGCAATGTTTCCGGGAGTGGCCCATCCCCACTATCACTACCTCCTTGCGTGGTTTTCTTGGCCTCTCCTCTTTTTATCAAAGATTTATTCGCCATTATGCCACAATTGCAGCCCCATTAACAGACAGACTGAAAAAAGAGGCTTTCCTATGGGATGAATTGGCTGATTGCAGTTTACAGCAGCTGAAAGACTTGCTCACTTCAGCCCCCATCCTCATATGCCCCGAGTTTTCAAAGGATTTTACCATCCAATGTAATGCTAGTGGACGGGGTATTGGTGCAGTCTTGCTGCAAGAACACAAGGTAATAGCATTTGAGAGCGGAAAATTGGATGATAAAGAGAGAGAGTTGCATGTCTATGATCAGGAGATGTTGGCAGTCATTCATGCTATCAAAAAGTGGCATCAATACTTGTATGGCAGTAGATTTAAGGTGAAAAGTGACCATCGTCTACTCAAATACTTCTTGACTCAGCCCAACCTCACTCCTAAACAACATAGATGGGTGGCTACCCTACAAAACTATGACTTTGAGATTACCCACACCCGTGGCAAGGACAATGTAGTGGCTGATGCACTCTTTCGCATGTGGGCATGGAAGGTTTCATCCATCACTGAACTCCACCATGATTAGATTGAAGAGCTCCAAGAGGCATACTTGCTTGATGATGAATTCAACCCTCTTTTCCAGAAATTACAGCAAGGTGTCATGGATGACAACTCCTAATATCAGCTCCACAATGGCCTCATTTGGATCCAAGGCCGTATTGTGATTCCCCATGCCTCTCCTTTCACCCAAAGGATCCTTGAAGAGATGCATTCTTCACCGATTGCTGGCCACTTAGGGATCTTCAAAACATATGATCGAGTTTCAAAAAGCTTCCATTGGAAAGGCCTATGGCGGGATGTTAAAGACTTTGTGTCTGGATGTGTGTCTTGTCAACAAAATAAAGATAGCACTCTTAAACCGGGTGGATTGTTGCAGCCCTTACCTATCCCTGAAGGAAAATGGACCCACATTACCATGGATTTCATCATTGGTTTACCTACAACCAAGAAGGATTGGGATAGCATATATGTGGTAGTTGACCAACTCACTAAAGCAGCCCATTTCATCCCTACAAAATCCCACTTTACAGCATCTCAAGTTGCCACTCAGTTTATGGAGTATGTTTTTAAGTTGCATGGCTTACCCCACATCATAGTACATGACCGAGACACCAAATTTATGAGTCAGTTTTGGCAGACAATTTTCAGCTCCATGGGGACCAAATTGGCTCCGTCCACAGCCTATCATCCCCAAACGGATGGGCAGACCGAGAGATTCAATAAGTGGCTTGAGACCTATTTGCGACATTTTTGTCATGACATGCAGAATTCTTGGGATATATGGCTATACTTGGCTGAATTTTCTTACAACAACTCCACTCATTCGAGCATTGGAGTCTCTCCCTTCGAAGCATTGTATGGTTATCGAGTGCCCCTTTCTACCGTGATCTTCAATGAAAAGCTCAACCCCCTTGGAAAAGAAGAGTTGGACCGCATGCAAGTTTTACTTCAACAATGCAAGGTAAACTGCAAAAGGACTCAAGAGCACATGAAGCTCCATGCTGATGCAAAAAGAAGACCCCTTGACTTTCAAGAGGGTGAATTGGTGCTCCTCAAGTTCCCCAAGTCCCGTTATGCTAAACTAAAGGATGGTTCTTGCAACAAGTTGGCACACCGTTACTATGGCCCCTACAAAATCATTAAGAAGATCGGGGACTTGGCTTACCATCTCCAACTCCCTCCCACTACTAAGATCCATGATGTCTTCCATATGAGCCAATTGAAACCTTTCATTGGCACTCCCAAAGATCATGTAGAGGAGCTACCACCCATAGATGAGGAGGGCCTTATCCAGTATATTCTTGAAGCGATCATTGGGCAACGTGAAAAGCAACTCCACACCCGTTTCATACATGAATACCTGATCAAATGGCAAGTCCTACCAATAGAGGAAGCCTCTTGGCACCCAGCATCTATTTTGGATGAATTTCCACACCTCAAGGAGGCCGTATTGGCCGGAACTTTACCATGACACCTGTTTTGGGCTGCAGTCTGCATCATCTCATGCTGATTGCTTAATGTCCGCCATATATATTCTGGTTGAGGAAAAAGGCTAATGCCAAGCAACGTGGTAAGACAAAAGAGAGGTGACTCTCCCTTGCCACTTAAGACCTCGAAGGGGTGCACAATGCGGCCCAGGGGGAACTTTTCCCACCTCCCGATGATCCAGAGCCTGATACTTGTATGTAGGTGTAGGTATTTCCCCATGATCTCCACTTTCCCTGATGCAATGATTTCCCTTGGACACCTCCTCAATGCTGATGGCACCTATATATATGACACTTGAAGTGCATGCAGTCAAAAGTGATGTATGGTAGTGAATTTACTTATGAATTGATGGTAAAGAATATGGGTATGCAATGATGCTTGGGATAATTCCCAGTATGCTCAAGATGCTATTTATGTTGTTGATCACACCTCTCTAACTATGCTCCATCCATATAAGGCTTTTGTAATAAGAGCTAGGCAAAGTTTTTGGTCACAGTACTGTAGGATAATGTTGAAGATCCTATTGCAAAAATTTCTATTTTGAATTTGGGGGTGGATCCTTATCTCATCTTGAAGAGGGCTATGCCCCCTCTGATTTGAATCAAAAACTCCCCAATGGGAGCTAAAGTTTGGAAGTTATGCCCATTTTCGTGCTCTAGGGTCACTGTGGACAGGGTAGAGACCGCAGGCACAGTAATTCCATTGTAGAAAATTCTAATCATTTTTTTCACAAAGGTTAATAGCTCATCTCAAATAGGAATTTGTCCCATTTTACATGAATCAAAAATATCATCAATCAGAGGTTCCTACAAAAATTTACGCCCCATTTACTGACAGCAGGTCCTGTGGACTGCATCCAAATGGCTGGCAAAAAAGGCAAAAGCAAGGCCCAAGAGGACCTCCAGAGGGAGATTAGAGACTCCCGAAACTCCATAAATGAGGAGCCGAGCTTGGGAGAAGATTAACATGGTGATGTACAAGAGGAAATGCTCAAAACAATGGACTCGTACATGGTGCTCAATCACACCCTATGTCAGGATGAGCTTCGTCACATGGAATGGCATAATGACACAGTCACCAACCATGGCCAAATGATGTCAAAGTTTGATGAAGCCATCAAGCACATGGCCCTCTCAAACTCGAGGACTCAATAGACCTTAGAGTAGCTCACTACTCTTGTTGCTCAATTAGCTACCGCTTCAGCACAAGAGAAGGTCAATGACTCTAGGCATGAGTCTAGATGTCCTCCACATCAAGAGCCATTGCATGGTCCATAGGGTATACTTGGTGCTAAGGGAATCCCCCCTTCTACCTACGAGAATAGTGAACCCTCTCATGCATAGGATTGATCCCTTGTTGAATTCCCCTATCAACCATGTAGCCAACATCCCACTGAAGCCCTCCCCCACCCTTGGTCAAAATTCCCTCGCTCTCCCTAGAAGCCCCCATGCACCCTATATGAATTAGCCCCATCATGGACAATATGGTACCAATGGCCAGCATGGCAATCATGGACAACACGGGATAAATGTACCACATGGGATGTATGGAGAGCAAGGCATGTATGGCCACCACGAGATGTATAGGAAGCAAGGGTTTCATGGGTAGCATGGCCCTAATGAACTGAGTGATAAGATCATCCTCACAAAGTACAATGGACAATCCCCCTCACCATTTGACTTAGAGGAATGGACATCCAAGTTGGAGTCCTACTTTAATATCTATCCTCGCACTGATGATCATAAAAATACTTTTTGCTTCTCTCCACTTGGAAGGATTTGCCCGCACATGGTGGCACTATATCAATCGAGAGAATCATCAGTTCATTGACTAGGAAGATTTTAAAGTGCATATGGTCCAAGTTTTTGTGTCGTGATTTGCATAATGATTGGGTTGAAGAGCTTCAAGGGGCTTACTTGTTAGATGATCACTTCAACCACATATTCCAGAAATTAGAGCATGGGATCATAACTAAAAACTCCCAATATTAGCTCAATCATGGCCTTATTGTAATGAAAGAGACCTAACTGTCCTAACTAAGGGGAAGGAGAGAGAGAAGGACTGCAGGAGAAGAGGGAGAGGAGAGAGAAAGGTAAGAATAAGAGAGAGAAAGAGGGAAAAAGGAAGAAGAAGAGGAAGAAGAAGAATAAGTCATGGAAGCTTGAGAAGGTGAAAAGAGAGTTTCTTGATAATTTTTGTGATGCCTCAAAATACCCTCTTATACCTTATATACCATCAGTGTGACTGGTATGTTCCCATGCCATGTTCCCATGATCCCCATTCATTACAAACCATCTCGTCTCATAAAGTTGTTGTCCTAAAAAATAAGGGATGTAGTCATGGACTGTAAGGGTGTGCTGTAGGAAATCAACCATAACTTTGTGTGAGAAACTCTGAATGGGACAGTTGAGGTGTCGTTACGGAGCCCATGAGATGTACTTTCAGCCCATGTGGGTGGGGGCGGGCTACAATCAGGTCAGGACCAAAATTGTTACAAAATAGAGGGATGTCCAGGAATTACTAGTGTGTTGTCCTAGATGGTACGGCTGGAGAAAAACAGCCATAACTTCCACTAGGGATTTCCAATTGGGGCAAGTAAGGTGTTGCCACGGAGCCCTCGAGGTGTACTTTTAGTCCATGTATGGAGGATGGGGTGAAAATGGACCAGGACCAAAACTGGTACAAAATAGGTGGTTGGAAAGGAGACATTGGGCCTTTTCATGAGATGCAAGGAATGAACAAGGGTCGGGGTAGGGGTTACCTTGGCATCATAGCTCATCATGATCCCCCTTTGCTCCGTCAATCAAGCCCGGTTGGTTGGGGCATTCCCATGGAAGAAAAATCAGCATTCAAATGCTCCCAATGATGATGATGGCTCTTATGCTTGCTTCAAAGAACGAAAGCTTCAAGTGAAGCCTTCATGGTTGCCCACAAACCATGCATGTTGAGCTCCATGTCTTAAATTTGGGTAGGAAAGGGGCAAAAAGGGTTGAAAGATCTCCTGAGGGCTGAGGTCTGGGCTAAGGTCTAGAGGTTGTGGGCTAGATCAAGAGCTTGGACTAAGTAGTAATGTCTGCCCATAGGTAGAGTGTACAGCAAGGGATTTAATCAAGGGTTCAATGTTGGAGGGAAAGGGGTTCAAATCTTACTGAAGTGGGTTCAGCCCTTGCCCCAGGAGGCCAAGAGTGCCAGGGGGAAGGCCATGAGTATGAGCAAGAGGCAGGAGGAGGAGGCCTCGAGTAGTAGCACAATTTTCACTGCAAATTACGGCTACTGCCTACTACCTTTGGCAAGGATTCCCTAGCCACCCTGGTGTTCAAACTGTAGCTAGAGATGGTGGGGATCGGTCTCTAGGGTTGAGTGATGGTTTGGAGATGGCTCGAGTAAGCTTGGAGAGGTTGTGTTGGTTGACAACCATGGCAACTTGTAGGAAGGAGAGAGGAGATCCGAGGCAAAAAGTAACTGGGATTTTTGCGCTCTTCCAACTCTAGAACTCCAAACTTGGCCTGGGACCCTTAAAATTTGCATGAAAAGAAGTGACGACTTGCTATTTTAACCATTTTACCTCTAGATATGTTTGAGTCTCCAGCCATAGCTCCTATTTGCTCCAAAAAGTTGAGGTTAACTGCAGTCCTTCTTGTTGTACTTATACCTGTAAGTTGAGTAACTAGGGTTTTTGGGATTTGAAAAGCTTGAAGCTCTGATACCACTTGTAATGAATGAAACTGAGAGGAGAGAGAAGAAGAGTTGAAGAGAGAGAAACATAGCAAGAAGAAGAGGAACGAAGACTAGAAGAGGAGAGAGAAAGGTAGAAAAGAGGAGAGAAGGAAGGAGGAAGCCACGAAAGCTGAAGATGGAGGTGAAGAGTTTGTTCTTGATAATAACTTGTTGCTCTAATCCGGGACTATTACACCTTATATACCTCGGTCAATGTGACTGGGTGTCTAAACCCTAGTCGGTGTGTATCCCACTTGTTACAAGATTATCTATAAGCTTGCTCCTCCTTCCATTCGATATGTACGGTGACCACATGTTGCAAGTAAATACTATGAAAGCTTTAAAGCACAAGAGCATCAGCCTTTTATACAATGGTGCTTGCCATGCATCATAAGCACTGTAGACGGTATTCCAAAGGAATTTAGTGATCTAGATATTCTTTTGGTGGATATAGCATATGCATTGTACAATTATAATCGAGAAAAAGGTTTTTCTAAGAAAATCATAGAAGTAGTCTGCACTTTGCTTGCAATTTGGCACATTCAAAAATTTGAATACTTTGGCCCAACCTCTTCACTAGTAGAGCATGTAGTGGGAAACAACGAGTTGTAAGATGGCATTTTGAGATGTGGCTCACATGACATTTTTTGGTGTTATACCTTTGAGCACATGGTGTCGTCATATATGGGGATTAAAAAAAATGGCCAAAACAACGAGGTATCTTATGTATCTTTTCATACCATAAAGTTATTTACCATGGCATTTAAAGTACTACATGAGGAAAGAATTTGGCCTTTTACCAATAGAAAAAATAAATGTTCAATGCCACCAATGTATTTCACTTCTCGATGGTCTTGTGATTGCTAATCGTCAGAGTTCTATTTACTATCCACTACATGAGGATGGAATATTAGAACTTTCATGTGTTGCAAAGGCAAAGAGATTTTTGAAGATATTATCTAGGGAACATGATAGTTCACCATGCTTCAACATGACTAAATATCAAGGAATTTATATATCTCCCAAAAAAAGGATACGTAGTGGACTTTCATGTGAAGAGAAAAGATATATTCTATAATTTTTGTCCTTAAAAGATGGTTGTCTTGATGAGACTATAGCTACATGTTACCAAAAAGTACTTTCTAATGGAGAAATTTACAAAGTTGAAGACTATGTAGTAGTTAAAGTAAATAATACATGTGAAGATATCCCAAGCATAGGTCAATAGAAGGCTCAAATAACTAATTTCTTCTCTATACAAGTGAGAGAGGCAAACTTTAGTTTTCTAAGTGGAGAATATTACAAGCAATGCATAATAAGAAAAGGTGTTGTAGAGGACCTATTAGTCGATGTTAATAAAGGGATGAGTGTGTTACAACTAGAAAGGCTTAGGTTTGATTGAAATTGCATATGACCCATAAGATCATTGACACAAGTTTATTCCTATTCCTAAGGGTAATAAAATTATAGCTTATGAGACAAAAGATTTATCCCAATGCACTAGATTACTAGAGTTAGGGAAACTTGGCTATGTACCTCCTTGGTGTGAAAAAGATGATATCATCATAGGAAAAAATAAAATTGATAATAATACAAATAACAAGTACTTTCATGTTGTAGTTAGAGAAGTAATTGTGGAAACAAAGGAGTGTAGGCTAGCTCTATTAAAACATGATTGTATACGTCCAAATATTTGGAGAGTAGATGTTGAAGAAAAAAATTAAGACAATGGGACACTTGTATATCATTACTCTCAAGCTTTGAAGTTATAAGTAGAAGGAAAGTAATCTTGTTGAATGGTGAATTGTGTTCTCTTCCTATGATGTGGAGTTCTTAAACTAGAATTATTGCAGTCATGTTCTTTTGATTAAGTCTTTGATGCATATAATACCACATCTTTTGGATTGAGTTGATTTTATGTGTGTGCATTGCATTGCTCTTAAATAAGTAGAGTTTTTGAAAGCATTTCAAGTTACATGTGAATCTTATCAAGTCACATGCATGTGTAGGCAACATCTTTGAGATGGCATCTTCTAGTAAGAAAAAAAAATGTATATATAAAAATACAATTTACTTATATTCATGAAATAGTTTTTTTTTCAAGTGATACATAATGATCATGAGAATGATATTATTAAGGATTTGCAAAATGAGAATGTAGAGATTGTTATTGCGAGAAAAAGTAACCGTACATGCAACATAGTTTTACATTTCTAAGTTAAATATTGGCTTTTAGCTTTGCAAGCCTTTTATATGAAGTATATTTATCTAAAACATTGATGGTATTTTGAAGATGACTAAGAAAATGCAATCCAACATTGAAACTAGAAAGATAAGTCATGAGAACAAAAAGCAAAAAAAGAAATGCATGCTCGTATGAAAACTTATTGTTCTTTTGATTGAGATTAGACTTTATATTGATATATGTGTTGAGTGTTGATCATAATATAGGATCTCACTTCTATCCAAGATTCTAGAAGATCTCATTTTTTTTCACAACATGAAAGAGCTCAATCATCTCATATTGTGACTACTCCAGTATGTTATAAATGTTTACTATTATATTTACTTTATAAGTAAGAATTATAACCACTAATTGCATGGATAGCATTTTAAAATTGTTTCTCATTTATACATAATGATTATGTAGTATAAGTTTATACTTATATTAGAACATTTATTATTTATAGATTCTAAGTGATAATATTGAATTGTGTTTCTTACCCTTTATATTTCTCCAACTTATGTAGGTGGAAACATATGACGATGAAGATCAAGAGACCATACTTATGAAGTTTTTTGACATTCAAAATATTGATGAGTTATATTTACAATTGAAATCATCTTTCAACATCATAAAGGGAGATGCCACCTTTGAAGGAGATTGTAGAGAGAAAAATCCTTTTGTAATTAAAAATCTTATTGTAGATTTGCTTCTTTATACCAAAATTTTGTTGTTATGAGAAGTGTGAACAATGCACTAAGTCTTGATGATGTATTCCTACTGGAGTGAAACATTTATATTAAAATCTTTTATAAAAACTTCAATTTATGATGTGTAAACTTATTTGCATCATTTTTCTTCATTGAGGCCTTAATATTCATGCCTTATACAATTGATTGTATCGCTATATTTAAACTAGGATCATTTCTAATATAGTGATTAATCATTTCCATGAACTTGAATAGAGTGTTTACTAGATAGATAGAGTTATATCTAGTTAAAATCAATCATTAAAAAAAACGTTGTTTTGTTAGTTTATGTATGTAGTAAAATTTACTTAGTTTTTTAACTAAATTGTAAAATTATGATATTAAACTATTATACGGTTATTTTAAAAGGTGATAAATTATAGAGAATTGCTAACTAGTAATCTTTGCAATTTTGCTACTCAATCAAATAGTTATAGTAAATTTTCTAAATTTATTTTGCTATCTAGTAAAGGTTTTACTATATATATATCTAGCAAAACATCCACTTTTTACTAATGGTGACTTTTCTAGATATGCTCTAATTTATCTAGTAAACTTCTCTTTTTTTGCTATACAACAAATAGTTTAGAGTTCCTTGTGCCCAAGCATATATAACCTTTAACCATGATCTACATTTTTTATCCAAAGCATTTTTTTTCTTTTCCTAAGGCCTAATAGCCTTTACCTTATAAAATGATGTTTTTACCCTTCGGGGCCTTTTTGTTAAAAAACTGGCCCGCCTAAATTAAAAATAGTACTCTCTACGGGTCTAAGCCTTCATCCCAAACACACATCTTTATCTCACTCTTAAGAGTTGATAAACACATTTATTAAAGTGTTTTCTTGCACATTTTCTTCACTACCTAGAGTTCTTCCTTATGCCCGATAAACTTTGTAACATCCATGTATATCTTCATTCCAGAACCAATTAAAATATCCAACATTCACTACGTTAGATGTAGTGTCACCACATTTGAAAATTAATTTCAAGACCATTTAAGCTTCTCAAACTATGCCAATGCAAATGATTAACTTCCACATAATGATTCTCTTAAGCAGAATTTGCACTCTTGCTTGTGCAAGCTTCACTTTACCCAAATGTAGTTTTCAACTTTTTTTGGCTAGATTGAGTTATCGCAAAAATGCCTAACATATTTAACCCTCCCTTTAATCCACAAACATTTATGTGCATTTGTCCATGTGGATCACATATGAAAATAATCTAACTCTCATCATGATGACCAACAAGGAAAATATTTTGAGTACCTAGATCAAATACAAAGATAATTCTAATCTCATCAAACTTCCCTATAAAGCATACTGATTGAACTCCTTTATCAAACACATAAATAGCATCCTCTTGATCCCATGCAAGATACTTTGGTAGGCCTAAAGAAAACATAGAGAACCATATAACTCATATTTATATGAAGACTCAAGTCTATTATCCCAACCTATATGCTCCATACAAAACATGTCCAAATAAATTGCTTCATCATCTTATTGTCTTCGATACTTGCCTCCAAAGTCCATAACCACTTTCTCAAAAACTTGCAAGCTTCACAAACATATGTATTCATCCAAATCAAAAATTCAAGAAGTTTCAAATGAGCTTTTGCATCCCTATAGGCATATATCTACCAAGAAGCACAATTTCTTCCTTTGTCTTGGATTCCACAAAGCAATAGATAGATCACACCTCAAATCCCACACTAGTTCCTCATCAAATAGTAATTCCAATGGCTTCACCAATGTAGTCTTCCTTAATATCTTAGACACCAAACCTTTCTACATTCATCCACCAAATACTAGGAATAGCTTGCTCTATTAGCATACCTTGATCCTCTTTGATAGACACATCATGTGCTGCCTTTTCAAATAAGAACATAATACTAGCATGTCTTTGAACATATTCATGAGCATACTCTAATAAATGAGAGCCTCCACAAGAAATTTCCATATCAAGTTCATTTCTAGAACTACCATTTGTATAGTCATCTGATAGTATACCTTGCAAGTACAAGTCATAAAATATATATTCATCGGAAGAAGTGGAATTTCTACTCTATGTAGATCACTTTGCATTAGCTCTCGACATACAACAAGCTTATCATCATCATCACTTGCCAAACTATCCAAAAATATTGTTTCAACACAAAAAGCATCATCCAACTCAAAATAGCACTCATCAAGAATTCCATCATCCTCTAGCATACATGATAGGTGCTCCAGTCTACTTCCTTCAACAACCATCTCTACAACCAACTCATCACCATCAACAATACCAGAAACATCACCACAATCATCATGGATACCTTCATCATAACGAAGCCGATGACGAAAGAGTGATCGTCGAGGACGACATAGGGGAAAAACGAACAATGCACTTTTGCAATCACAACCTAACTATATGTTTGAAGAGCTTGTTATTCCCAATCCGCTTCTTCTTCACGCGTCTGCATCATCGAAAAGCTCTCCTTCATTCCTTCTTGAGCTCATCGAAGTTCCTCCCTGCTACTTTGTCTGCTTCTCTGACCTCACCGACTATGTTGTTACAAGAAAGCTCGCCGAAGTCATCGTTTCTGCTGCCGACGTGGGGTGACAGAGTCGAAGAACCTAGAGCAAAGCAAGCTGAAGACAAGGGATGATGATGAAGCTTTGAAGTCAGAGAATGTGATCATCATTTTTTGATGACTATCAGCATAGCCGTGACTTAGGCTGCGACCAGAATATGATCACCATCTCTTTAAGTAGCTGTTGGATCAGAATCATGTGTCCAAAAAGTTAAGATTTGCCTTGTTTACTTGATTGTGTTTTGCAAGGGCAGTTCATTGTTTACCCGTCACAAGTATGTTTGGATTCGTCTCTTGGCTTTCACAATGATTTTGCAGATAAATCCAGATCATGAAGACTTGTCAGATTTCTCAACTTACAAGCAAATTTTTGTGCACATGAAACAGAGAATTTTCCCATATCATTAACAGCATGGCTTGTACTCAATGTCCTTAAAGTGTGCCACGAAGGACTTCTAGCTATTTCTCACCACCAATTATTGAAAACAACCTTACTATCTGCCTACCAAACCCACAAGTAATACTTTTCCTCTATTTTACCCTGAGGTTTGTAAACTCCAACTTGAAAAAGTCCTTCCACATAGCCATTTGAGATAATACTTGAAGGCCCAATTCATATGCTCCTCTAGCATCATAAGAAAGCTTATGTCCTACTTAAATCTTATTGAGCTTAACTTTCAACTCAAAAAATCTCTTCCTTACTATGCTCCTAATCAACAACAATCGAACATCTACTTAATTATGGTCTTCAACATGTACAACAAGTATACATCCATGAAATTATCTTGACTTCTCTTCATCTCGTTAGCGTCCCTGTGATGAGTGACATTCACGAACCCCTCTACGCGAATCCCATGCGACACCTAGTGAACCCGATGTGAAAGCGTCGCTTCTAACTGCTGAGATGGGAGACTCTTCAAGTACTCCACCCACTTATTCATCGAGTGCTTCTTCCTTTTCGAACGATGAGATAAAGAACTTATTGCAAACTCTTTCTTTGGCTATTATGATGCAGAATCAATAGATGCAGTTATCTATGTAGCAATTGCAGTAGCTACATTAGCAACAATTGCATCAACAACGAACGCTACATCAAGAACAAGAGCATACACATGGAGCAACCAAAGCAATCGAGGCCGTGGTAAGTGAACACAAATTATTTGATGGCCGAAATGTCTAAGCTTATCTTAAAAATTTTAGAAGCCAAATGCGCTTCTTTGGAGTACCTACCAACTAGATCAACTATTTCTTACGGCTTGTCACGCCTGCTTTGCAGGTTAGAGTGACTGATTTATTTGTGCAAGATTCAAATTGGAATATCTTCAAGAAGGCGCTCAAAGATGAATATTTCCTAGAGGATTATGGTATTGCTACTCGAAAGACATTCAGAGAGTGGGTCTATTAGCCCAACAAAGGACTTGTTGCTTCCAAGTTATTGCACGAGTTTGAAGAACGTTACAACCAATTGGATGCACTTGAACAAAGAGCCCTAAACTTGGAGAAAGTGGAGTTATTCTTACAGGTGGCTAATCCTACACTTCAGGACGAGTTGGGAGAGCTTCTTGGAGACCGTACGCAACCTATGGGATTGAAGATGGATTGGCAAGATGCTGTTGATACAATTTCTACATTGACGGAGAGGCGAAGATGAAAGGCTTGCTTACAAAACGGTATGCAAACACCTCTAACGACGATGTCTTCTCCTACCTCCACTTCTCCTACTTCTCTTGCTGCTCCTTCCACTTCCTCTCCTACTTCACATCCCATTTCTATGCCTATGCCTATGCCTATTCCTGCGACAGTTGTCAGGCCATCTGCCAAACCAACTGTCGAAGACATGTTGGAAAAAATTTCAAATAACTTGAAGGATCTTCAGATAAAGATGTCCAGAAGAGATCAACAACCACTTAACCTAGCTCCAACTTCTATCCCATCCTCTTCTACTCCTATGAATTCTTCCAAAAATGATCATGTTCACCGTTGTATATGGTGCGATAGTCCAGACCATGAGCACAAGGGTTGTCAAGACTTTGAAGAAGCAAAAAATTTGAAGTTGGTGGTCTGGAAGGACAAGATGATATGTTTCAAACACATAGAGCAACCACTCAAAGCAAATTTCGACAAAGGAGGTATGAAGAAATTATTGGAGGAAACTCTCTTACGTTGTTCTTATGTGAAGCAAGAGGTTGCAAGAGAAGCTGCTACCTATGGCCTTCAATTGGAGCAGTTATCGAAAGATAAGTGTACTTTATGGTCCTATGCACTGCACGTAGAAAAGAAAGGTAAAGCTTCATCATCTAAACTTTCATTCATAGGAGATGCAATTAGAAAAGGAACCTGATGGAATGATTGCGTAGATGTCTTCTCTATCTATGCTTATATTGCAAAATCTCAAGGGTTTGAAGCACTTGTTGAAGAAAAGTACAAAATAGATAATGAACAACCTGAAGGATCAAAGAAGACAATTAGGAGGAGTGAGCTAGTTCTTCATCCTTCTTCTTTAGGACCGAAGCAGAGTATGGCCAACATGCAAAAGCCAAAAGTGCAAGAAGACCAAAAGGCCCCAAAGTTGAAGGATTCGAAATCAAAGAAGCAACTTGGATTCAAGCTGCTATCTGACATCGAGGCTTCCACAGACTTGAAAAAGGTACTTGAAGATCAAATTCTTAATTGCAAAATTGAATTTACACTTGGAGAATTTTTGGGGATTGCTAAGAGACAATTTCATGATGTTATCATTGACATCATAAAAAGAAAGTGCCAAATTATTGAAGAGCCAACGCAGGATATGATCCATCGAGAGGATTTTTTTGTTGCCAAGGCTATTCTCTATGGATTATAGATTGAGGAGGTTGATTCTGAAGAAGAGACCTTTGAGGAGTCTACAGATGGAGCTCTATGTATGCAGTCTAAGAAGTCTCTTCATCCTTCACTTCAGCCCATACAGTATAATGCGAGCGAAGATGCGCCTAGATTGGTGCCTCGTAGCCATTTTTCTCGAAGTCACTGGGCTCGTGTGACTACGGAAACTATCGTCAAGCTTGGTGAGACTGAGAATCCTTGTGTTGCTCTTTTGGATCATGGTTTCAAGATTAATGTAATTGTGCAAGGTTTATATGATACTGGTAGATGGCCAGTAGATGTGGATCATGGTCGGCGCATGCATGTGGCTAACAACATTGCAGGAGATTTATATGCTGCTTGTCCAAGTCTAAAGATTTCTATTGGAGATGTGGGTGAGTCTTATCATTTCTTTGTACAAAACTCTTGTTCTTATCCTATTAGTTTGGGGCAGCCATTTATTGTTGAGTCTCGAATGAAGACTAAGGTTCTGGATAATGGGTCGGTGGATCCGAAGCAAGGATGAGAAGAGAGCTATCCAGTTCATGATTGTTTGCATCAATCATCAATGGAATAAAGACTCTTTGAGGGATTCCCATCTTCCAGTAGGAGAGCTGGATTTTTGCTAGGTGCCATTGTCTTGCGAGATTATGGTAGTATGAGTTAGGGAAAGCTCTTGCCTCCTGGCAACGGCAATTTTTCCTCATGTGTTTATGGTGTATCCACTGAAAGTACTTTGTGTTTTCAACATATTTCTGATATGCCTAGAGTTTCCAGGCAGTATGTAAAAAGAAAAGAAAAAGAATTGATGATTGTAGGTGTTTTGCAGGAAGAAGACTGGATAGATGGTCTCTATGATGGCTTTTCATGGTCAGATACCATGGAAGAACTTTTGGTATTGCTAAATGCTAACAATCAAGAGTTGTCATATGTCTTACAGGTTCATTCTCTGGCGATGTATTGTGAGATTACTGATTTCATGCTTCAAAAGAATTTGGGTGTTGAGGATTCTCTACAAAAAGTATTTGATGCTGACATATTTTAGCAAAAAGATTTTGGTGTTGTTGTTTATACAAAGCAAAATTTGTGTTTATAAGTGTATTTTTATCAAGGGGTGAAATTTGTAGGTTGTAACAATGAAGCCAGAGTGTAGAAAAAATATAAGACAGTTGAGAAGAAGGTTAGACCAGTTGGAGGACCGCTACCTTTGGACAGTGATGAGATGATTAGGAGAGCTACTATGCAACCTCCCTTGCAAGATTCTATCGGTATTGGACATAAGTTTTCAGTTGAGACATTGAAAGAGATGAAGATCGGGACTGAAGATTTTTTGCTTCTTGAAGAGGTAAGATGTTTTGAAGAGATGTTATGTAGACATGAAAAAGCTTTTGCTTTCTTTCCACATGAGATTGGATGCGTTGATCCTAGGTTTGTGACGCCTATGGTTATTTTTACCATTCCTCATGTCCCTTGGAATTTACGGCCTATTCATATGCCCAGGGATCACTTGCCCAAATTGGTAGAGCTCTTGGATGAGCGGATCAGGATGGGGACTCTAGAACCATCTTCAGCTCGATATTCCAACAGATGGTTCACAGTTCCTAAGAAGAATGGGACAGTTAGATTCATACAAGATCTATAGCCAATAAACAAGGTCACTATTCGAAATGTTGCTGCAGGACCTATTGTGGATAAGTTTGCTGAGGCTTTTGTTGGAGGTGCTATCTATTCTCTTGGTGATCTTTATTCCCGATATGATCAATTCCAGCTTGCCCTTGAAAGCTGAGATTTGACTACAATGAAGACACCTCTAGGCCTTGTGTGAATGTGTACGCTTCCACAAGGAGCTACTAATTCGGTTGCTCATATGATGAATTGGATGAACAAGGTTCTACGAGATTTTATTCCTGAGCTTACTATGCCTTTCATTGATGAGTTGCCAATCAAGGGTTGTTTGGAAGAAGGTAAAGATGATTCTTTAGATGACCATGGATGCAAATTCTTTGTGGCTTCACATATTAGAGATGTTGAAAGGATTTTTTGTAGACTAAGAAGTGAATTTGACCTTGTCAGGGTTAAAGTCTATTTTTGGTGCTAGATAAGTTTTGATTGTTGGTCATATATGTGGATATTATGGCAGAAAGCCTTCTCCTGCAAAGGTCGATGCCATAGAAAAGATTGTGGAGACTTTCTCCTCTACTTCAGAGGTTCGTAGGTTTCTTGGAGCTTGTGTGTTTTATCTTATTTGGATTCCTCACCTTGCTCATATTGCATATAATCTTTATCAACTCTTGAGGAAAGGGCAACATTTTTCTTGGGAAATAAAACATACTAAATCCATGCAAAAACTGAAGAAATTATTGAGAGCTGTTCTAACTCTTCGAAAGGTAGATTATGAGTGTGGGATACCTATTGTTCTTACTGTTGATACTAGTCCTATTGGTATTGGATGAGCTGCTGTTCAAGATGATGTAGATGGGAATAGGTATGCTATTCGGTTTGGGGCGAAAGTCCTAAATGAGCGAAAACGAAGATATCCACAAGTTAAAAGAGAGCTCTTGGGAGTTGTCATGGCTCTCAAGAATGACAGAGAATACTTCATTGGTACTACTATGGTGGTCGAGATGATTGATTGTTTACCTCTTATATGTATGATCACAAGTTGTTCTACTCCAGATATTGCCATGCTTAGGTGGATTGGATACATAAAATCCATGAATCCTGAGTTCAGGCACATAGTAGGAAAAGACAACCCAGTAGCTGATATGCTTTCACGAGAGAGGTATGATGATATGGATTTTTCTTGCATTGATGATGCTGATGATGGGGCTAATCGTTCAGCCATGCATGCTGAACATATTTGTTATATGTTTGCTTTGGAAAGATTTGATGAGACTCTGTATACAGGAGAGTATTTTAAGATTGGTCGTTATTTGAGAACTATGTCTAGACATGATGGATGGATTGATGCAAACTTTAAAAAGATTAGAAGAAAGGCTTATGGTTTCTTCTTGCGAAGTGGGCTACTTTGAAAGCATCCACAAAAATGAGGAGGACAGCCATTGAGAATTGTTTGTGATAGAGCTTCATAGGTGCGTATCATGAAAGAATTCCTTGAAAGTCTTTGGGCCGGATATTGAGCTATATGGGCAACCTCCTATGACAATATCAAAGAACGCTATTGGTGGAGAGGCATGTATAGAGATATTCCGCAGTTTGCTGAGACATGCCTTGATTGTGAGTTATTCTCTTCAGTGAGGCATAGAGATGAGCTTCATCCTACCTACCCGCTATGTATTCATTACAAGTGGGTTCTTGATTTGATTACTATGCCTGTTGGTTTATGGTAGATGCGTTACATTATTTTGGCATGAGAAGATCTCATGAATCAAGTGGAAGGAAGAGCATTACCAACAATGTCGACTTCAATGGTTTGTAAGTTTCTATTGGAGGATGTTATTTGCAAGTATGGATGTATTGTAAAAGTTACTGTATATAGAGGTGAGTTGGATGCTGATGAGGCTAGGGAGTTTTTCTCTTACCTTGGCATTATACTTGCTTTGACTTCAGTATATAATCCAAAAGGCAACGGGAAGAGCGAAAGAGGCCATCCACCAATTGTGAAAGCCTTGTCCAAAGCATGCGATGGATGGATTCGAGAGTGGTCTAGGTTGTTGCCTTATGCCTTATGGGCTAATCTCAATACTCACATTGTGACTACATGTTATATGCAAGCTAAGTTGATGTATGGGCAGAAGCCAATTATGCCTACAGAGACTTGCACACTTACTTGGAGTGCTTTATTATGGCAGTAAGAAGAGATGTCTAGAGAAGATCTTTTGGCTCTTCGTATTCGTTAGTTTCAAAAGTTCTTTTCCAAAGCATGTTCTTGATAGGGCACAATATTCAACAAACAAGTTAGAGAGAGAGACACTGAGAAAGAGAACGTGCGCACATGCGTGTGATTATATACAGCACATCATTTGTGCATAATCATTGAGCGAGGGAGACAAAAGAGGGAGGGCCATGGTCCTACCTCCTCACATCCCATTCATCATCAATCCTTTGCTCGCACCGTAGCTCACATGCAACTTTAGGCTTGAAAAGCTTACACTAGATTAATGGCCATGGAGTGTCCCTTTTGAGGTCAATGGACAGAGTTAGAACTATGCTTACACATAAATATCCCTAACCTCATGAGCATTCTCGACATGCTGTTGAATCCCTCGTTTTCATCTCGACAGATAACATGCATACTCTAATATATAGACTTGACAACAATCTCAAATGGTGGTCTATGTACGGGCGTTTATTACGGTTTTCCTACTTCTTCTCATCTCCATTCTATGGAAAGACAATTCATTCAGTTATTCAAATTTCAGCCGATGTTTTCTTGGTCTATGGAATTTTGGGTTGCGGCTTGTCTTGCTGGCAAGTGACTAGAAATTCTTATCACTCTGCAAAATAATGCGGTACTAAGAATAGCTTGTTGTGTCTTTTAGAATAGGCTGTTTCAGCCTTTTGAATATATTGAAAGTAGTAGTAAAATGTCACTACTTATGTCAGTAAACGCAGCAATGACATGATTAAAGAGCTTGATTTGTTTATGTCAATAAACGCAGCGGCAACATGATTAAAAAGATTGATTTTTTGAAGTTTTTCGTGATAAAGCTACGAGAAGAAGGAGCGCTAAATATAAAAAACCGAAGGTGACGGATGACGAAACAGAGTGCGAGAGCCGAAGAAGAATTAGTGACGACGATGCAACAGAAGAAACAAACCTTTTTGAAGATGGAAGATGTGAAAACGACGACCGTGCTCAAGTGAGCCAAAGGCAACGACTGAAGGAACGACGGCAACTTGCACCATGTGAAAAAGGAAAAGACCGAACAACCTACTGTCATACAGATGCCAGCAATAGTGGAAGGAGAAGTTGGAGGTGATGGCAAAATGCTGCAGAAGGGACAAAAGGCTGACTTTGTGTGAAGAGGAAGTGGAGTGCCAAGCGACTGTTAGTAACGAAGCCGATGACAAAAGACTGATAGTCGAGGATGACGTCGTGGGGGAAAAACGAATGAGGCGCTTTCGCAATCGCAACCTGACTATCTGTTTGAAGAGCTTGTTATTCCCATTCCGCTTCTTCTTCACGTGTCTGCATCGTCGAAAAGCTCTCCTTCATTCCTTCCTGAGCTCGCCAAAGTTCCTCCCTGCTACTTCGTCTCCTTCTCTAACCTCACCGACTATGTTGTTACAACAAAGCTCGCCGAAGTCATCTTTTCTGCTGCCCACGTGGGGTGACAAAGTCGAAGAACCTAGAGCAAAGCAAGCTCAAGACAAGGGACGATTATGAAGCTCTGCAGTCAAAGAATATGATCATCATTTTTTCGATGATGACTATCAGCGTAGCCGTGACTTAAACTGCGACCAGAATATGATCTCCATCTCTTTAAGCAGCTGTTGGATTAGAATCATGTGTCCAAAAAGTTAACATTTGCCTTGTTTACTTGATTGTGTTTTGCAAGGGTAGTTCATTATTTACCTGTCAAAAAGTATATTTGCATTCTTCTCTTGGCTTTCACAACGCTTTTGCAGATAAATCCAGATCATGAAGACTTGTTGGATTTCTCAACTCACAAGCAAATTGTTGTGCACATGAAACAGAGAATTTTGCCATAGCATTAACACCGTGACCTGCACTCGATGTCCTTAAAGCGAGCCATGAAAGACTTCTAGCTATTTCTTACCACCAATTATTGAAAATAACCTTACTATCTGCCTACCAAACCCACAAGTAATACTTTTCCTCTATTGTACCCCCAGGTTTATAAACTCCAACTTGAAAATGCCTTTCCACATAGCCATTTGAGATAATACTTGAAGGCCCAATTTATATGCTCCTCTAGCATCATAAGAAAGCTTATGTCCTACCTAAATCTTCTTGAGCTTAACTTTCAGCTCAAAAACTATTTGCCTTACTATGCTCCTAATTGACAACAATCGAACATCTACTTAATTATGGTCTTCAACATGTACAACAAGTATACATCCATGAAATTATCTTGAGTTCTCTTCATCTCGTTAGTGTCCCTACGACGAGCGACATTCACAAACCCCTCCAGGCGAATCTCATGCGTCCGCATCGAGCACATCGACAAAATGCGCTCAACAGATTGTGGTGTCATGACAAAATTCGAGCAAGAGAGCCGACGGCGAGCCACGTATCCAAACACCATTTATAGATGAGATGGAGTATTTTTGAAACTTGCAAAGTGTTATCACGGTGGATTACCATAGCTTCTTCGTGATCATATTCGACATGCAGTGGTTCAAAGTGATACTAAAAGGAGCCAATGCAACCGTTCAACGAGGTCCATCTGGATTTCTCAAAATAGATTTCGAAAAAAGATAGACAAATCTGCGCGACATGTTTGTCTGGTCGGCCCATTGTAAACAGGTGTATGAACTATTTTTTTACATTTTATTACAATATGGTATATATCACAAATGTTAAATCTCTCTTGTATGTAATTTTGAACATGTAATTTTCTATCCAAACCCCCGACAACCTTGATGGTGGTATGTTGTGCCTGCAGCTTCTTGAAATGCGAGAGTATATGATGAAAGAAATGTTTTCAACATAAATAAGGATAGTATTAGATGGAGGGGTTGTTATTGCAAGGAGTGGAGATCGAAGATGGCTTGGAGTATGTAGAGGAGGCATAATCGAGTAACGATGACCAAAAGACAGGAGGCCAAGAATTCTTTGACAACGAGGTGGACTCATCCTTTTGTGGTGACCTATCTATCGACCTTCTAGTCTATGCAAAGTTGTGCAAGGAGATTGACATGGGACTATAGGCTACGTCATACTTGCAGCATCCACCTACACAATTCGTTGATAAATCACTAATAAGGATACTCTAGATATACATTTTAAGTAACATCATTTTTTTAGAGTTATATTAGCATGCTTTGCTTAAATCTTTATATTGACTATGCTAACATCACTTTTTGTTTGCGCAGGTGACCTTTGACGATATTTTGGAGAGCAGATGAGTTGAGAGATGAGCAACAAGGATTTGTAGGATATATTTACATGTATGTCTCCAGATCAGATGGCATGATTCAGAGATATGGCAGACCAGGAGCTGTCTCAAATACCATGAGGCCATTCTGTTAGATCTATATCGGCACACTCTGATACTTTGGTTTCCAATAGACGAGATTGACGCTCTAGACTTGGCCAGACAAAGGGGGTAGTTCTAGGGGATGCTACAGAGACATGGATGCAATGAGCCCACCGTCGGCTCGAGATATAAGTGCTAATCCTCGCTCTCATGCATATTTGAGAGAGGGTAGCTGAGGTGGTTGTTGTGGAGGCACCGATGCAGTGTCTCCATCTTGTCGTTCTGGTGGAGTTGCATCACCCGTATGATTTGTGACACTTGTGAGGACATCTACTCTAGTGATTCTAGCTTTTGCTCAGCCGTGTGTAGGTGGCACCCCTATGGATGCTACTCCGAGAGATACCACCCCTGTGGGTACACCAGATGTAGAGGGGTCTCTTGGTTATGCCCAAGAGTGCAATCATAGGTGGGAGAGGACACATATAAGACATACCCCAGAGTGGTGTGGATACCTTGTAGATGACGACATGAGCCATGATTATGAATGATGAGGAGAGGAGGGTGATGGCTCATATGAGAGAGTTGTGCCAACAAGTTTTTCAGCACAACGTCTTGGACCATTGGAAGAACATACTTGAGGGGAGCAAGGAATACATATTAGCATCCTTGCATGAGGAGTTTTCGGTACCCACACCGCAGGAGATAGGTTTTCCATAGGCTGGATGATGGAGTGCATGCGTGTGTACATGTCACACAGACGATCGGACGCACGCAAGGCACTTAAGAGTGGCGTGTCAAAGCCCTAGTGGATAGATGTAGATGATTGGCATAGACTCAGGAAGAAGGCTACAGATTCTCCAAGACGTTGGAGACAGCAGCGCGAGGTAGCGAGGGCATGACTGGAGGTAGGGGTGGTCCATCATCTTGGGAGTGGTGACCACATGACTTATCTAGAGAACTTTGTAAGTTTTTATTTTGTTATTCTCACTTTTTTTTTTGCAATATCGCTTGTATTGACATTTGTGTTTCTAACAATTGTATTTTTTTTTCTTTGCAGCACTCTATTACAAACCGCGATCCCACGAACTTAGAGACTCAATATACAGAGAGACACATTCTCACTACATTGATCGATAGACTATATGCACATGGCGGTCCAGTAAGTCACTTAGCTTTCTTGTCTATAGCTACTATTTTTATTAAAATGCATTATGTATGGTGGATTGATGTGTAGTTTTTTTTTTTTAGCAGAGTCCATTCAATGCTCCTTTGCATTGGGACGAGCTTTCGGATGGCAAGGATCTATAGCTCGCACCACTTGGATTCATGGAGCGCACATCCTTTCTTTTTGGTCTTGTGATTTATGTAGGCATTTTCTATGCACTATGTTATTATCATCCTTTGTATCTTGCCATGATTCTATGAGCTTTCATTCAGCGATCTTGTATTTATTTTATGTATCAATATTGTGGGTTCAAGTAAATTTTGCCTTCATTTTGAAAAAACCATTGTACACTTTACATATAATCCATTTGTAGAATGTAAATGGATGTAGTATGAATTGAAATAGAAACTCCAAAAAAACATTTCCTATTGACTTGAATGTTAAAATGTATGGTACTAGAGGCACATATAATGAGTCCCATAAGCAAAAAGGAAGGTGTGTATGAAACTAAAAAGCTATTTAACTATATACATGCAAGCATCAAATCAATCAAGTCTCTTGCATGCTATCATGATCTCATTATTGTTCTTCTTATTCCCTCCCATAGTTCACTATTCTCTTCTTTTGCAACCATGTTTTGCAATATGGTATCAAAGCCTCTTTGATTATGGTTGTGAGGTTGTGGAAACTTCCATAGCTCCTATTTCAAAGCTCATGAGCTCAAGCATTTCAAAGATTGCTATTTAAGAAGCCATTAGAGTGAAGATTAAAGGTTGAAGGTGCCAAGCTCATTGAGAAGACAAGAAGGCCATCATCCATTGAGGTGTAGCTTTCCATTGTGCTCATTTTCTAGTTTGATTTGAAGGATTCTATTGTCACAGAAGGAGGAAGAAAAGTAACTATTGAAGTGCTTGTACAAGGATTATTTTATCAAGCTACTTATGCTTTCCACCATCTACAAGGGGGCTACTCAAAGCAACAAATTAAGCAGGAGTCAAGGAGGCTACTTGTGCTGAGTAGAGGTCTGCTTCTTGTGAGAAGCTTGAGAGCTTCTTGATGGTTAAGTTGAGGGGTTGCGTATCCCATAAGATGGGGGACTTCTTCTACGACACAAAGATAGAGAACAAAAAATGAAGAAGAAAATAGGAGTAATAGGTGAGCTTCAAGCTCAAAAATTATTTGACTACTACTAAACAGGATGTCTTCCTTAGAATTAGTATCATCATGCCACATGAGAGGTCCAATCTATTAGCCTCATTTGAAAAATGATCACTAATCCCTTTGAATTATTTCTTTGTTCTTATTTTAAAGCTTTTCGGGGTTGAAAAGGTCGAGGCCTAAATCTTAGGGATCAAGGAGAGGAGAGAAGATAAATGGAAGAAAGAAATACTAGAACAAAAACCCTTGATTACATTATACAACACAAGAAACAGATAAACCCAATAAGACAATGTATTACTTTTCTATGCAATTGCAAAGTAGTAGATGACAGACCAAAAGAGCCAATGGTCTTGGAAGAGGATACCCACAAAGAGTCTCAAGCAGAGCGCAAGAAACAAGTCAACTCCAAGCTTTCAATACTTGAGTTCACCTTGAAAAGTGGAGACATGCATGTTGGTGTTGCTAGCCCATAGGTACAAGTGCATCCTTGACTATTGAGGATGTTGCCTATAAGAATGGAGGCCACATTTCCATAGCCTTTCATCTCTACCTTAGCTTCTTGTTGGAAATGGCAACAAAGCCCTGCATGAAGTTGAGATTTCTAAGGGAGGAATCTAGCTTGGCTGATTACATAAGAACCCAAAAAAATAGAGAGACAAAGAAGAACAAAGAACATAAGAAATGAGTGTTTTACATTTGAAACCCTATCCTAAAGCTTTGGATCCTTTTCACACCAAAAATTTGTTTTCTTCTAATGCATAGCAAAAAGACAAAAAATGTTAAAACCATGGATATATTTGATGATGATGTGGATATACTTGAGCCACACCAATATGTCTTTGTGGATGATGATGGCTATTATGATGAACCATATCTGACAATGATGACAAGACCATGATAGGTACATGGGATAATTCACCCCCATGATGAAGGAAGAAATTTTGAAAGTGCGACTTCAATCCTTCCAAGCACTAAAGGAATGTGGCTTACAGATCAACTGGGATATCACAAAAAACTATGAAAGTAAAATGACAAAGGGTTTTGATATTTTGTTTGATGGATGAAAGTGTTTGTAGTCTAGATGATGGTCATGAATTGTCTAATTTCGATGCAGGTGAGGATATTTATGTGATGTTTGCATGTGAAAAAGAAGATGTGATAGATAGTGATGTGTATCAAAATGTACCTAGCACTGTGAATATGCAGGGCTAGTAAAGCTCTTAATTCTTGGCTTGAGTGCAAGTCCAAAACAACATTATTTGATGAGAGTGGAGCTCATGTTGAGGGTTGAATTGACTTGTTTTTTAAGCTGATTTTTTTTATTTCTATGAGTTGAATGGTTGATTTTGAGGGTTTATTGATTGCCTTTGTAAGTGTTGAAAATATTTTTAAGTGCTTTGGTATTGTTTGATCATGATTGAGAAGCTCCTAATGATTTTTAGTTGGGATATGATATGATGATTGATTCTGTGGTATGTTCTATGGTTCTGGTGGTATGTTTGCTTTTGTTTTGATATGTTATCTTTCTAGTTGAGAGGTTATGATTGTGAATGAATAGTTTGAGAAATGATTGAAAGAGTGTTGGATGGTTTTTGATTGTTAGAATTTATTTTGGTTTGAGCTATATGGTTTTTATGCCTTATATTGAACTTCTATAGAGTGTCATGTAGAGCTACTATAAATCTTTTGTTTTGTTATGTATTCTTTTCTATTAGATGAATGTTTAGCTTGGGAATATTTTGCAATCTTGGAAAGATATGAATGGAATCTCTTTGAATCTTGAAGAATCAAAAGAAGTAGCTAATGAAGACTTGAAGTGAAGACTACAATGACAGTGATAGTAATGAGCTCTCAAGAGTCATTATAATGTCTTTGGTGACCTTTCATATAAAACATACCTCTTAGGAGGTGTATCCACGACAAGAAAGGATTATTGAATATTATTATTTATGATTCCAATGTACTATTGAGAGAGAGCATATGTGAGAGAGTTAATTTTCTATGAAAAATAATGTATCTATGAGTGAGATTATGAGAGAGATTGAGAGAAAGACTATGAAGATGATGAAATTTAAATACTGTGTGATGAATTTCATTCAATGTTGATCATTCCTAAATGTTCTTTTAGTTCTTAGATAGTTTCTATGAAGAATATGTAGAAGATTTGTTGTGATAAATCTGTGGGAGATTCACTATATGATGTTGCATGAAGATTGGTTGTTCTTGGTATTCTTTTTCTTCTTGTGGTTGATTAAAGCATAAAGAACATACTTGTTGGCATGACAAGATAGATTTTCTTATAGTATTTTTTCCATTTTCTTGGTGTTCCTCTTGGGGTTCCATATTTCTAGTGTGTGCAACAGCCGGGGAAACTACCATCAATAGGCACCAACAAAGGCTAGAAATGGAAGAGATGGCACTGTCGATGTAAGGTGCCCATCCATCGGCTGTCTACGCACACTTTTAGCGGTCTATTGAGAAACGAATCTAAGTGACGCTTTCTGGAACTCCCATGGAATATTCTGGGTCTTGTCACCTATCCACCTTGCAACGGAACGTTCACGGCCGAACCCACTAGGATCGACTTGAATTTTGGGCTCCTAGTGGTGGCCAAGGTCTCCTAACAGCATTCTAGCGTCGGATCTTGGACATCCTACTTTACACAAAGATACCCAAGCCAAAGCAGACCCATGCCGCACTTGGTTCAAAGAGAATGGGAAACGAGAGGGATGCACCGCTCAACCTCTCTGCCCGTAGGGCATAGTCCCATTCCGGTCCCCTAAAATGGCATGAATCGGGGTTCTAATCTAACAATTCCTAAAGGTCGTCGGACGTCAGTAAAACCTTGTGAGAAGCCTCCCAGTTCTCAGGGACCACCCTGTCGTAGGACAAACCCATCTGGGGTTCCGTCCACCCGCTTTCCTTAATAGCTTTAGTTTTCTAATTAGTTTCTACCACATTTATGTGTAACACTTAAAGTCAACTTCATTAATTAAGCCTTTTAGGGAACAGGGTTCATTCGCATAACTTATAGCACAGACATGAAAACAGAGCAAAGCAATCTACAGTGACAAACAAGTTCAAACAAGTTCCTGAACTTATCTTCAAGTTAAATCTATTGACAAACAAGTTCCTAAACTTATCTTCAAGTTAATCTTTGTCGCATGTCCATACAGGAGAAATTATGTATCCCTTCTGTCCAACAGAAGTATCTCTTTTGCCCTGCAAAAGTAACTGGTCCAAATCTCATGGCACCACAAGCTCAATCCTTTATCTAGAATAGGATCTCCCAACATGCCTAGATGTTGGGGGCCACGGAGGTCTTCAACTCCATTCTAGACCTAGCAAGGGGTGTCCAGAGATCCACCTGACCCGCAAGCTGTCTAGGAGTGAAACATCATTCCCGTGGTTGGCCTTTTCACCACTCAACCTTCGGCCCATGAATTGAGCAATGCACTCTTTGGGTTAATCCACGGTGCGATCATGGAGGTGATCCACCCATGCAAAATATCCTTCCTTAATTAAATCCTTTAAGAATCAAGCACAAACAAGGCATTTAGCCCTAATATCATTTTCTAGGAAAACATTCCTTTATCCCCATGGCAACTTGTCATGATAGACCCTTGCCATGCATTTAGCATAAATCACAAGCACTTGGAACAATCATCCAAACAATAAACTAATAACCAATTGAATGTGAAAGCATTTAGGATGTTGTTCGATCAACTAACAAAACCAATTGCATTCTTTCCAAACAATGTAAGAATAGACGATATAACATTTCCATCGTATATTTGCTCTTCCCCTTGGGATCTAAGAGCAATACTATGCAAAATGTTTCTTAACACTTCCTTCGGCTAGGGCATGTGTTACGGATTCAAACACTATTCATGATGTAAGTTCTATAGGTCACTTACATTGATCGATAACCCAACCCTAAATTGGATCGGCAAAAGTCATAGTTATCCAACAGATCTCAATACATCTTAGTTTTAATCCTTATGATTAATTTCTTGTACTAGCTCATAGTCAAACCATGAGGCAAACATGAAATTATCCTCATATATCAAACATGTTATAGGCATAACGTGTAAATACTTGATAAGATAAGTGCAAGATGATCTCAAGTAACTAAACTCCAACAGGCCTTGCATTGAGCTAGAATCTAGTTCTTCTTAATATTTGGGCTCTTAGGCTAAGTACTTTTGAAGTATCTAGACTTTAAACTAGTACTTTCCATTCATGATTCTTAATGTCATATTCTTTTAGTAATTATGCTATTTGTAACCCTTGACTATGCTTTAACCTAGCACTTCTACACACAATCTTTTAATGTCGTGATTTTAATGACTATACTATTCATAATCCTTGACTAATTCTTTCTTGTAATTGCTCTACTAGAAAATAAGAAATATGCAATGAGGTGCAATTACTTCCCTTGATACATATACTTCACAAACTCCATCTTTTGAATACGTGAGATGAAATGGTCTATACTTGTGCATCATAGTATGGGACCTAACGTATCTCATACAAGAATCAAAACAAGCATCTATCAATTTGGAAATACATTAATTACGACTGGAACCGCAATTGGATTGATGGTGATGCCTTCGTCTGAAGCTTCATTGTTGGTTATGGGATTGCCATCTGCACATGACATTCTTCACTTAGGGACCATCGTCTGCAAGTAGACTCAAGAGAGTAAGAAGGCAGAATAGATTCGAGATGGGAGAGTGTAGGAGAAAATGGCTAAGTGGAGGATCGAGATAGAGGGAATTGTGCAGCCCCTTGGGGTAACCTCTCTCTCTCTCTCTCTCTCTCTCTCTCTCTCTCTCTCTCTCTCTCTCTCTCTCTCTCTCTCTCTCTCTCTCTCTCTCTCTCTCTCTCTCTCTCTCTCTCTCTCTCTCTCTCTCTCTCTCTCTCTCTCTCTCTCTCTCTTTCAAGCTCTCTCTCACAATCTCTTGGAGGGGTATCATTCTCTCTACCTCTCTTTCACAGCCTCTCGAGGTCTCCTTATGCTCTCTTGTGCCTCCCCATGCCTCATATTTATAGTGGATTAGAGAAAAGGGCTTGTGGTAGGGCTGAGAAGTGGAGCTCTTTGTGGAGGGGGATCTTGGAAAGATCAATGATCTGATGCTCAGATCATAAATCTGATGGTTCCATTGGCTCCGAAAGGGGGGTAAAACCTCAAGATACTTGGATAGAAAGCTCTTAGTTCACTCCTTATTCTTTTCTCTATTCGAAGTGTTCTTTTCTATCTATAGACTGCGATCACAGTGCGCACAATTTCACAAATCACTTTTCTTTATTTTTCTTTTTATAAAATCTCCAAAACTAACTAAAACATCACTTGTCTTTTCTTTTAAATGGCATCCAGTTCTAGAAATCTCCATATCTTTTTTTTAGGATAATATCTAAAATATCTAAAATATACTAGTTTTGCCCAAAAGCTAATATTTTTGGACCATCCAAACTATACACATTAATAATAGTGATTAATATAGCTCATAAGTCTCATTCACGTTGTCAGAGGGGTTTTTGTCGAAAGGTCGAATCCACTAGGGATCAGACGTAGAAGGAAATAGAGATATGAGATGGAAGAGAAGAAAGAGAATACACAAGTGGTAAACACTACAAAGATAAATCACAATGAATTGAATCAATATGTATTGAAAGAACCTAGAATCTTCGCACTACTCAGAAGCAATCTCCAGGCATTAGATCTCCTGGAGCTTCTTCGTAGAACAAAACATGCATAAAAATTACAGCTCCTTCTTTGCTGCTCAAAACCCAAATCTAATGGCTCTGTTGGCTCTGAAAGGGGGGTGAAACCACAGGATACCTACCAAGACACCTGGTCACGGATCTCCCAGATCACTCCTTCTTCTTTCAGTTCAATCTGCAGTTTTTAGCCTATTTACAACGATCGCGACACATGCAATTTCATCAATCTGTCCCTCATGTGAAAATCCCCTAATTGGTTGAAAAAGCCACTAGCTTTTTGTATGCCATCCTAATCTAGAAGCTTTTTTCTAACTTTTTCAGATTTTTACAATAAATAATATCAAAAATAGGCTAAAATTATCCAAAAATCTAGTATTTTTGTATAATCCATGCAATTCACACTAGTATGAATGGCTTAAATCACATTGACTCTCTAGATCAATAAAGAAGTCGAATGATGATGCATTCCATACTTTTTCACACTTTGTCCTCATAACATCACAACATCCACCCCCTTTGAACCTACACATCCTCCAGTATGTGCCAAAATCCTAGTTGTCACTGGATTCTGAGTCCTCCTCATCCTCCACAACCATATCCTTTACTCCTTTATCTTCCATATCTTCCTGGCTAGCCCTTCTATCAGGACCACTATTTTCTTCCAATTCTGGCAACTCATAGGTAGTAGATTCCCGCCTTTTGAATAATTTGATTCTTTTCCCTGCTACCGAAAGTTTGATGGCTATCCCATCCAGCTCATTTAATGCATAAGTAGCATTATCAAATACCTATCTTACCACATAGGGTCCAAACCATCTTTTGGAAACTTTACGCATGGCACTATACTGGTTATCTAAACTGCTATCATAAACCAACACCCAATCCCCATCTTGTATGGTTCTTGGTCTCAGTCTATGCCTTTTTTCAAATCATTTCTTGTTATGTATCCTTGCTGCCCTTAACTTTGCAGTAGCTGCCTCTATGTCTTCTGACTTTCTTTCCAACTGTCTAATGCGTAATGGCAACAACTCCTCTCAATTCAACTCCTCCTCCCAAGGTGACACACTCCATGTGACTATCATCTCTTTTATTCGCATGATAGTTTTTTGACCATACATCAATTCTACAAGTATATATCCTATAACAGCACTATGAGTTGTTCTGTCGGCCCACAAAGCATAAGGGAGCAATCGTGGCCACTCTTTTACCTTCTCTCCACATGCTTTTGCTAATGCCTTCACAATAGGTAGGTAACCTCTTTCACTTTTTCCATTTCCTTCAGGGTTATAGGCTGAAGTTAAAGCAACCTTTTTTGCCAACTGTGCAAAGAAATCATGAGCTTCATCTGCATCCAACTCACCCCTATCTGTTGTAATTTTACCCACACAACCATATCGACAAAAGATCTCTTCTAAGAGAAAAGTACACACATCATTTGTTGTATTAATACGTAAAGCTTTCCCTTCCACTTGATTAGTCAAGTCTTCATGAGCAAGCACAAGATACCGCATTTGGCAAAGACCTGTAGGCATTGTGACCAAATCCACCACCCACTTAAAATGAAGAGATACTGGATCTGTGGGTTGTAATCCATCCTGATGTCTCACAGATGAATACATTTGACATGCCGTGCATGTTTCCACAAAGTGATAAACATCCTTATACATACCCTGCCACCAATATCTTTCTTTGATTTTTGTAAAAGTATCCCAAACACCTCTATGACCAGTCCATAAGCTTTCATGAAATTCTTGCATAACAATTACTTGTGAAGCTCTATCACCCAAAACTCGCAATGGCATACCCTATTTCTTTTTAGCATGTTTCCATAAGTATCCATCTTTTTTAAAAAAGCCCATACGCTTTCCTCTTGATTTTCTTAAACTCCTCATCTGACCATTCATCTCTCTTTGTTAATGTACTGACGTATTGACCAATTCTCAGCCACTCTCCTGTATATTTGTCTTCCAGAAACACTTCTACACAAGAACATCTAAAGTGTCTTCTATTTGTTGTCCAAGCTTCTGTTAATACTGTAGCAACACCTTGCATTGCTAAATTTGCTCTTGCAACATCATTTTCAGCCATAAGAAAATCATCTTCTTCCTCCTCATCCATCATCCCATCTTCATTCTCATTACATGCTCGAGATAACATGTCTGCCACCACTGGGTTATCTCTTCCTGCAATATGCTAAAATTCAGGGTTCAAAGATTTGATGTATGCAATCCACCGGAGCATAGCAATGTCCAGAGTAGCATAACTAGTAATCATACCCAATACCGGCAAACAATCGGTCTCAATGACTACATGAGCACCCATAAAATACTCCTTATCACATTTAAGGGCTGTCACAATTCCCCATAATTCTCTTTTAGCTATGGATATCTTCTCTATCGTTCAATCAATACTTTAGCACCAAAGCGAATTGCATATCTTTGTCCTTCCTCATCATCTTTTGCCCAATTTCCCATCCAATCCCAATTGGGCTTGTATCAACAGTAATAATGATAGGCTTTCCACATGTGAATAGTCAGCCTTCCTCAATGTAGGAGCAGATTTTAAGAGTTGCTTCAATTTCTTCATTGCTTTCTGATTCTTCCTTTCCCAATGAAATTTCTGACCTTTCCTTAGAAGCTGATAAAGAGCATCGACTACATGTGCAAAGTGAGGAATCCATATCAAATAGAACACACATGCACCCAAGAATCTACGCACCTCTGATACATTCGTGCATACATCTTGCATTCTATCAATCCCATCTATTTTTGCTGGTGATGGCCTTCGCCCATAAGGCCCACACATATGCCCAACAATCAAAACCTCTTCTTTTGTCTAGAAAGAGTTAAATGCACCTCTTCTAGACATGTCAAAATCCTCTCACAATCCACAATATGGTCTACAACAAACTGTCTACATCCATGAGCATCCATCTCTTCATTCTTTTCATCCACTACACACCCTTTGATTGGAACATCATCCAAGAAGGGCATAGTCAATTGTGGTATAAAATCCCTGAGTACCCTATTCATAGCGTTTGTCATGTGTGCCACTGAGTTTGTTGCACCCTGTGGGAGAGTACACATCCGTACTAACCCCAAAGGAGTCTTCATGGTTGTGATATCCGTGCTTTCAATTGCAAGCTGAAACTAATCATAACCCGAGTAAAGATCACCCAAAGAATAGATCACTCTGCCTGTAAAAACCTCTGCAAATTCATCAACCACATGACCTGTACCCACATTTCTTATGGTCATTTTATTGACCGATTGCATGTCTTGAATAAATCTCAAAGCCCCATTCTTTTTGGGCACAGTAAACCAACAATTTGAGTACGAGGCTGAAGAAGGATCCAAGATCTTGATGCGAATCTTTTCATTTAGCAAATCCATCAGCTTTGGCAAGTAAGCTTTAGGCACTGGAATAGGCCTTAAGTTCCATGGTGCATGTGGCACAGTAAATATGACCACGGGAGAGACAACATTTGGATCCACACAACCTATTTCACTTGGTTGAAATGCAAATGCCTTCCCATGTCTAGCCACATCCATATAAAACAGTCTCTCTCAACAAGCAAAAGAAACCCTTCTGCACCAACTTTCAATTGTTGTAACGTTTCAGATGTAAACTGATGACCTATATCCTTAGGATCCCGTAAGCTTGGATGCCTTGACACTTTTTCATACGTACCCTCACTCTCTGGTGGAAGTGGCAAAGCAATTGGTTTCACCTTTTTTTCAACTATCTTATACTTTGTCTCCACAAGTGCTTCAGCCCATTGTAATCCTTCCTACTGAGCAAACAATGCTATAACATCGTATATATCCAAAGAACATATTGACAACACTCTATTTTCAGCCTCATTTTCTACATGTATAGTTGCTAAAATTTCAACCATAGTGTCAGTAATATTCAGCCCATAAAAGATGCCTCAAATGCCATCATTTTTAGCTAACAGCCCCAATGCTCTCAGTTTCTTAGTAGCCCATTTCATAGATATGTGTTCAGCCCTACACATAGCTTCCATAGGCTTAAACCAACATGAATTGTTTGTTTTAAACTGAGAATTACCAATAGTAAATACATGCTTCATTTCATCAAGAGGCAATTACACCCACTAAACATCACTACTGTAACCCCGCATTACAGCAGTGCTTAATGAAAATCTAGGTCTTTGAATTCCCTTGCATTTGGAACCAAAGTAGACTCTCGAAGCGTATCCCGATTTCTAGGATGATTAACACAAACAATAAGAAATTGGATTGCTTTTCCCCCATCCTTGCTTCTGACTCTTGCATAAGCAAAACCATCATCAAGCACCTTTGTTTCCATATGCACACATGTAATATAGGGCTGTCCCAAAATCACTACATATGAGGAATTATCTTGCACAAAGAAGTGTTGCTCTTCCTGTATATCACCAATCATCACTTTTACATTAGGACATGTAGCATAGAACTCCCCTAAAGAATTATTTGCAGCCCTCATTCGCCAACCATGATCAGTGTCTACAGGCCATGCACCATTTTCATACAATCCCCACTCAATGATATTTATCTCAAACCCATGGTCAAGTAAAGCAACACAAGGAGTTTCACATTCCCCTATTTTCACTACCATTTCAGTGGTAGCTCTAGCCTAATGATTTCTTGTGTAGTGACTTCGAGAAATAAATCCTAGAGTCTCTTCTCCATATTGTTGCATTTGCCTTACTCCACCATGTATATTCCTACAAGACAATGCACTTTCAGCCACTTTCTTCTCTTTTCCACATGATGCCCATTGATTAGTAGCATCCTGCATAGACAATCCTGGACTTACTTCATGCTCATATTCAACCCGAATACCCAACAAACTAGTTTCCTCTTCAAATTGCAGCAATGCACTAGTGATATCACCAAGAAACTGACGCTTCCTTTTAATTATGTCAATGATCTCATCATGAAATTCTTGCTTGGCAATGCCAAGCACCTCTCCCAAGGTAAATTCCACCCGACTGTTTAAGATCCATTCTTCAAGAACCTTCTTAAGATCTGTGGGGCTGTCTCAATGTCAGATTGCAACTTATATCCTGGCTGCTTGCCCTTCTTTTTGCCCTCTTGTTTGTTATCATGTTTTTGCTCCTAACTGACCTCTTCCATAACATGCTTGGGAGATGGATGATTTGCACCTTTAGGCTGATCCACACTTCTTCTTGTCATTCTTTTAGATGTCCCTGCAATATCTTCATCTAGACTTTTTCATTTTTCTTCCACAAGTACATCCGTGTTTTGTACCTTTGCTAAATATGCATACACTGAATATGCATTTACTGGTGATTCCCAACCAGTTATGCCACAAATGTCTTGCCCTGCATGAGACATTTCACTATCAGTGATCTTTCTCTTTTCAGCTACATGTAAAGCATGTGACCATATTTCAGCCTTTGGGCCAACCATCACTTGGCCATGCATTCTATCCAACTATAGACCAAAAGTAGAAGCATGTACCGTCGCATAAGCATTTCGGACAACCAAGTCTTCCAACAACTTCTGCATACCTCCCTTTCCAAAATTCAAAGCAAGAGGCAATCCCGTTTCTTGTGCATGGATCTTGCCATCTTTCCAAAAGATAAGATGTCGTGCCAAGGCCTCCTGATAGGCAGCACAATTCTTTCTCTCGTGCTGCAAACTATCACACCATATACATCTTTTTCGAGGCTTAGGGGCTGCTGCCTGTCCCCTTTCCTCTTGTCCTTTTTCATCCAATTTTGCAACCTTCAATTGAAGATCCCGCATGCCTTTGACCAATTCATCTAAGGCATCTTCCCTAATAGAGGGAATAATAGCAGGTATAGCCATAGGGTTAGCCACGAAAGTAGGTGGCTTACTGGATACATCAACTGTCTTGCCCGTAACAGTGGGCAAGCTAGAGACATGCAATCTTTCTCTTCTTCTATGCTTCTTCACAAGTGCAGTAACAGCTTCCTTGACATGTCTCCACTCTGTTTTCAAACCTATCTCTATAGTCTGATCCTCTAGAAAATCATCGAGCTTCTCTTGAAGCTCAGGATCACCTGCTTGTAGAAACAATTCAATTTTCTGACTTGCAAGAGCTTGTTGTTCTGGAAGATCCAACTGCTCAAATCGATTTCAAATTCTCTTAACAATTCCATAGCCACAATACCCTTATTGGATTGTAAAACCCACTTTTGAAAAGTCTTGCGTGTAATCAAACTGGTGTCCTCAATGTAAAATTCTTCCCTGAGTGTCTTCTTGAAGGATACCCAGCCTACATCCTGCACGTATAATTTAGTAATCCGTGCTTTTAGTTCATGAACAGTAACACGTACAAAATACTGGCTCCATGCAGATTGAGCCACCCCAAAGAATTCCATCTTCTAAGCATTAGTATATACATATGCAGATATATTCCTGCCATTGAATTTCACCTCACGCTCAACTGCTTGCAAAGCATTCATCACAACACTTTCTGTTTGAGCTGAAGCTTGCATCACCTATTATTGTTGTTGTACCTACATAAGCATATTCATATTTTGCACCAAATGTTGCAAAACATCACTGGAGAATGTATTCGAAGATTCTCCCATCTTGTCTTTCCTTCTTCTGATAACCTTTCACATCAGGTTCACCAATGTCGGAGGGGTTTTTGTCGAAAGGTCGAATCCACCAAGGATCAGAGATAGAAGGAAGTAGAGATATGAGATGGAAGAGAAGAAAGAGAATACACAAGTGGTAAACACTACAAAGACAAATCACAATGAATTGAATCAATATGTATTGAAAGAACCTGGAATCTTCGCACTACTCAAAACTCCCGGAGCTTCTTCGTAAAACAAAACGTGCATAAAAATTACAGCTCCTTCTCTATTGCTCGGAACCCAAATTTGATGGCTCCATTGGCTCCGAAAGGGGGGTAAAACACCAAAATACCTGGTCACGGATCTCCCAAATCACTCCTTCTTCTTCTTTCACTTCAATCTGCATTTTTCAGCCTGTTTACAGCAATCGCGACGTGCGCAATTTTGTCAATCCGTCCCTCTTGTGAAAATCCCCTAATTGGCTGAAAAAGCCACTAGTTTTTTGCATGCCATCTAATCTAGAAGCTTTGTTTTAACTTTTTCGGATTTTTACAATAAATAATATCAAAAATAGGCTAAAATTATCTAAAAATCTAGTATTTTAAGATAATCCATACAACTCACACTAGTACTAATGGCTCAAATCACATTGACTCTCTAGATCAATAAAGAAATCGGATGATGATGCATTCCATACTTTTTCACACTTTGTCCTCATAACATCACGACAACGTTGTAACTTACGTGAAGGGTGACCGTGGTCCTTGTCAATCCGAGAAAAATATCAAATTTACAACTTTTTGATTTTTTAATAAAATATTTTTAATTAAATAAAAATTATTAGTTATTAATATTAGTTAGTTTTTACCTTAGTTAATCTTTAGTTAGTAACCTTACTAACTTATTAATTGGCTAACTAACTTTCGAACTAACCAACTAACTTTTAATTGCATGGAAATATTACAATCGAGAAGAACAAAAAGCAATGGAAGATTGTAGAATTATTTCTAATGTTAAAGAATTGGAGATCTTCATTGCCAAATCTCCTTACTACAAGAAGTGCATTCCTCAATAGCAAAAGCATATCACTCTCTTGATATAGGCTCTATGTGATCAATTGATTCCACTATCTTCTAAAGCTATAGAAAGCCGTATCACTATAGGCAATTGTTTCCCACAAAATTGAAGAGAAAAACATAAAATATCTTCTCTTCTGTAGTGGAATGAAAGTGAATTCAGAGATGTTGAAAATAAGAAAGTAGAATAAATGTTGGCAAGAGAGCCCCTCTAATTCCCTTCTATTGCATGCAAACAAACTGAGTAGAGCCAACTCCTTGATGAATGACACTATCAAGAGGCAAGCACTAGAATGAATCTAGAGGTATGTGAGAAGAGAGAAGGAAAAAATCAAAGCCGAGAATCAATTAGCAGTTGAAGCCTCCTTTGACACCCTTGTGGCACTCTTTACAAAGGTCTTACTGGCAACCCAAGGCCCCCTTCCAAGTCAGATCCATCCTAGAAATGTTGATGATAGGCCAAAGAATGTAGTCCCATTACCAATCTTTAGGGGAAAATATAATAAAGATCCCAATCTTAATGTAGGCCAGTTCATGGTAGCGTGTGTAACCAATAATGCAAGAATCCCAAAGCATTGATTGGTGATATTCCTTGTTGCCACTTTCAAAGACACATTGTTTTAGTGGTATGAGAGACAAGCAGCAAGAATTTTTGACACATGAGACAACTTGAAGGTATTCTTTCTCACTAAATTTAGGTAGTAAGGTTTTGAAGAGCGGATACAAGAGAAGTTCCTCTACAGAATGGGTGGAAGCATATGTCTCTAGAATGGAATCCATATTGAAGAGATGGACCAACTATAACTTCGATGAAGGCATCTACTAGAAGGGAGTTTTTCTTAAGGCCTACAACCAAGAGTTCCTTAGTTTGTGGAGCTGAGAAGACTAGTCAACCTACAAGCTATAGTGGAAGGTGCAAGACTATATGATGAAGTTGAAGCAAGGCCGTCAATGACCGCAGGAAGAGGAGTCTTACCTTCTCCTATGCAAGGAATGATATGCCAATCAAATGTAGTCCTAGGGACTATTCCCTATCCCTACCTACAAATGCGAATAGTGCCATAGTATAGTGTACGGAATCCACAATGGCTGCAAACAATAGTGCCTCAAATGATGGTTCAACCACATCAACAGTGACCTCAAACTATTCCCCCAATGGGAGCTCAACAACAACAATGGAATCCTACCAACTAGAACTGGCAACCAGCAACCTCAATAGGAGCTCTGAATCAGAATCAAAACAAAGTATCCTCTGGACCAACCCAACTAGTATGTGCAGTGATTACAGAGACTTTTCAAAACCCTACTACGAGTACTTCAAGAGAATAAATTTTGAAGTTCTACTTATCTAATTAAGTTGCAAGAATCAAGAAAGAGATGACAGATGTGATTACAGAACAACCATGGATATTAAAAGTGAATGTCACTAGCATAGCCAGTACTGCAAGAGGTGGTAGAGATGTGATGCGATTGAACACATGGTGTGGAAAGTGCCATTAAATAGGACATCTAGCCATTGAATGTACCCAAAAATCAACTATTCTTAGAGCCTTCTATTTGTATTATTCAAGAAAGAATCACATAGAGGACATCTGCTCTTTGAAGGAGATGCATGAAAGAAGGAAGAAAGGTGATGCAAGGTTCAACCTACTGGAATCCAAGATGATAATCCAAGATATCGGCCCAAATCCCAGAGAGTTGGTCTTATTTTGGCCCAAGGAGGTTCCCTGCCCAAAGCTACAGAGAAAGACAATCTAGTGGTGGATAGAGATCAGAAGTGGAATGCTACAGATACAGAGAGGAGTCACATCTGCCCAAATTTTCCAAACCCTAGAAGGTTATGAACTACAAGCCCTTATGCAGTTGATGAAAAGGAGAAGGCCACACTGCCAAAGACTAACCTACTCCAACCCCCCCATGTGAAGGCCAAGACCACTGACAACCAACAGAAGGCCCAAGAACCTACCTCCAACTTGATAGAACTAGAAGTTTTCACAATAATTCATGCCAAGAAAAGAGAACCAATAGTTCCAGAAGAGAACATTCTCCAAAGGTGTGAAGTTCAAGCCTCCAATAAAGCCATAGAGTAGTACCATATAGAGCATTCCAATGCCATAGAAGGATACATAGACAATTACAAAAGAAGAACTAGAGGTCCAGGACATAGAAGAGGTGGGTGTACCTCCCATGATAGAAGAAGTGGTGATGCAACCCTTGCTTAAAGAAATAGGAAAAATGAAAGTGGATACAATACCATTCCCTAATCAATTGGAAAATCCAGTGGATCTAATAAAGGAATATGACTTGTTCAAGGACCTAAACAACTTCTGTCCTAACTTGACATTCTGTCAACTATTAATGCTATCTCTTGATTACTAAAAATTATTTAAAATTATTCTTGCATAACGATGTGGTCTAAGGATTGCCAACCCTGCAACTATTACAAAATCCAATAGAGCCCCACAGCTTGTAAAAGAAGTGGGCGTAGCCCACACCTCCTTGGATCCTAGCATACCAGAGATTGGTGTATGGATAGAAGGCTATTTCATTGCAAATGCATCAATAGATGAAGTTTCTTCAATGAACATCATGATGGATGTGACGATGTAAGATCTAGGCCTACAAGGCATGCAACCTATCGAGTGGCTTATAAGATTAGTCGATCAAAGTATGATCAAACCTTTAGGCATCCTCCCATACATTAAGACCACAGTTGTTGGCAAAGATTACTGGATAACATACCTGGTGGTGAAGCCAAAATTTTATGGTACCTATTACCCTCTATTGTTGGGAAGATCGTGGCTGTTTGAGGCAAGAGCAAGGATAGATTGGTTCAAAGGGACCCTAACCCTAGGAAGGGGCCCAAGTAAAGTGGTGTTGAAATTGTATGGTGCTAAAAAAAGACATGGATTCACCTCCATAGAGATTTTCTCTAACTCTTCCAATGAGGCTGCAAATGGAACATTGGTGGAAGAAGACACTATCAAACAAATTTTCTTGAAGAAAACAGAAGCAGAGTCTCTAACTATGGCTACCATAAGCCAACTCCCGGTAGAAGCAAAGTCATTATTGATGGGTGAATACCTCCTACCAGAACTAGAACTGTCTTTTGAAATTACCTTTTACAATGAGATAGAGGCATGGATGTATTGCTCTCCTTGTTACATGGCCATGCTTAGAAGCACAAGTAGATATAGAAGTAAAATAATATGCAACAAAGAGCACGTTCTTCTCTCATAGAGTCCCTATAGAGGTAGAGACAAAGTTTGAAGAGGAGGATGATAAAAGTCAAGACGCAGATAATGAAAGTGACATGGAAGAAGCTATCCAACCACAAGAGAATACAAATGAGGATGAAGTTCCACACGCCACAGAAGTTGAAGATCTAATGCTATTGTATCTCTATTGGATAGAATGACTATAGTAGGCTTCAGGCTGGTAGATGAATGTCATCATAGGCAAAAGATTTATAAGAAGTGGATGAAGAAAAATAAGCATTCCTTTAGCAGTTGCTTTTGTTACCCTAAACTATCCTTCTCAAGAGATGATGATGATGCACCTTGCCAACAAGCGTTAATCCCACAGCCCCCCAAACAGAACTTAGATGGTCCCTATTATGTGACATTCTTGGATACATCCTTAGAAGATGAGTTCTCAAGTCAAGAAGTAATTAACTCTCTAGGAAAATTTGAAATAGCCTTGATACCATTTTGGAATTCCAAAGAGCCAGATGAGTCCCCATGGAAGGTCAAAGATAGTTCTATCGGAGCATTAGACGAGAACTACTCCCTTGAAGGAGTTTGACCTATATCTAGAAGCAATCCATGGGACCTTCATTCAAGAATTGAAAGGTGAAAAGTAATAACTTATATGGAAGTAGATGGCACCAAAAGATATCTCAAAGTGGGTAGCAACCTTCTAGAAGGGGAGCTCTTCATAACCTATTGAAGGAGAACCTTGATATGTTTGCATGATCTTATAAAGATTTGAAGGGGATTGATCCCATTGTGTTTCAACATCACATCGATCAAGAGCCTGATGCTAAGCATATATGGCAATGACATAGGTACATGAATCCAAATCACTTCATCCTAGTGAAAGTAGTGTTGTTGAAGCTCCTAGAAATTGAGTTCATCTATTTAGTGGCCCATACTGAATGGGTTTTTCCCATTGTGGTCATATCTAAGAAGAATGGAAAGTTGTGAATCTATGTGGACTTTTGAAAGCTAAATTCCAAAACAAAGAAATATCATTTCCCTGTCCCCTTCATGGACCAACTATTGGACATAGTGGTAGGTCATGAACTCTACTCCTTGTTGGATGGGTTTAGTGGATACAATCAAGAGTATATTATAGAAGAAGACCAATCCAAGACAACCTTCACAACAGAATGGGATACCTATGCCTACAGAGTGATGTTGTTTGAGCTCTATAATGCCCATGATACCTTTCAACGAGTCATGATGTTTGCATTCCAAAATCACTCATTGAGGTATATCTAGATGATTTCTATGTCTTTAGTTCACTTTGTAAGCATTGGGGACACTTGGAGTAGTGTTTTGAATGATACCCAGAGTATGGGATCTGCCTTAACCCAAACAAATGCATTTTGGAGTCTCTTTAGGCATTTTATTGGGCCATTTTATCTTTGCACAAGAAATAGCAACATACCCTACCAAAATTGAGAAGATTGTAGCTCTAATTGCACCAACCAACCTAAAACAGTTGAGAGGATTTCCTGGCCATGTGGATTACTATATGAGGTTCATTGCACATTTTACAACAAAGATAGCCTCCTTGCATAAGCTCCTAAAGAAAGATGCAGAGTTCATTTGGACAAATGATTGTGAAGAAGCATTTAATACCTTGAAGTAGTGCCTTATTAGAGTACCTATCTTATAGAATCTTGATTGGACAAAGGAATTACATGTGCACATTGATGCATTTGTAGAAGGCTTAGCTACAGTCCTTTGCCAAGGCTCTTCAAAGATGAATCAATCCATTTATTATACAAGCTAAAAAATCATTGATAGAGAGAGAAACTATATAGTAACAGAGCTTGAGTGCCTTGCAATGGTGTTTCCATAGAGAAGTTTAGACATTGCCTATTGTCAACACACTTCAAGTTTGATGTGGATCATGAAGCTTGTCCTTCTTAATGAATAGGGTAGATGTTAAAAGGTGAATGATGAGATGACTCCTTCTATTCCATGAGTTTGATTTTAAAGTGTCTACTAAATCTAATTGTTCCCATGTCCTAGCTGATCATCTATCACAAATCCCTCAGACTATAGAAGGAAAGTAAGATGATCACAACCTCCCTAATGCACCTTTATTGGTACTAGAGATTGTGACTCCATGGTATGTAGGCATTCAAACCTCTTGGCCACTCAACAGTACCCCCTAAAATCTCTAGTAGAGAGAAGAAGAAGCTTCTATTGGAATCAACCCCCTACACTTTGCTGGGCAGTACTTTGTATAGGAAAGGAAAAGATGAAGTACTATGGAGATGTGTTGTAGGAGATGAGATCAGGATCATGCTAAAGGCATGCCATGATGAGCCATATGGAGGACACTTTGCAAGACAATCGACAACTAGGAAGGCTTTTCTTGCAAGATATTGGTGGCCAACCCTCCACAAAGATGCCTAAGATTATTGTAAGTGTTCTGATGCTTGTAAATGAATGAGGAAGCCAACTAAATCTAGTGTCATGCACTATCCTTTCCCTAAAGCCATTTGAGAAGTACGGCATTGACTTCTAGGCCCTATTAGCCCTCCAACCAAAATGAAACATAAGAAATACATTTTTGTATGTATTGATTATGTGATGAAGTGCTGTGAAGCTAAAGATCTCAAGCGTGATGATGGTAACAACATGGCTCTATTCCTATATGAGAACATTATCACCCGATTTGGCAATCCTTTAGAGCTTATTAGTGATAGAGGCACTCACTTTCTAAACAAGTTCATGGAAGAGCTAACAAAGATCTATAAGATCTGCCATCCTAAGTCCACACCCTACTACCCTAGAGCCAATGGCCAAGTTGAAGTCACCGATCATATCCTCTATTCGATCCTGACAAGGACAATTTTTGTAGATCATCATGATTGGGATGATCAACTTACAGAAATCCTTTAGGCATATAGAACCTTCGGGCACAACAAGATAGACACCTTTCCAGTTGGTCTATGGTACATAATCCATCTTTTTTGTTGAGCTAGAATTTCCCTCTTTGAGAGCGGCTCTATTACCAAATGGTTGAGAGTTGAAGAGTCCTTGTAGTGAAGTCTCCTGCACTTAGAACTTTTGGACAAGACTCGTAGGATAGCCTTATAGTACGTGGAAGCCACACAGGACCAATGTAAAGTTTACCATAATAGCTTCATTAAATAGAAAGAATTCAAAGAAGGTGATCTTATCTTGGATTATGATTCATGCTTTGGCAAGTTTCATAGAAAACTCCAACAATGATGGATGGGCCCTTACAAGGTACTTGTAATTAACCCTAATGGATCTATCCAAGTGCAGGCCATTGATGCCTATGATGATCAATGGCTATTGCTTGAACAAGTATTACTCTCCTTGGGGATCTTGACAATCATAGCTGAGAGTCCTTTTCCCCCTTTGGTGTCGCTTCTTCATACTACTATTCTTCTTCTAATAGTCATCATCATGTGGATTCTATTGACAAAGACAATGGTTTTTATTGAACCTTTTGTTCCAGCTCCTGTCCCTATTCTATTTTCTTTCTTTCCAATCCAACAAATGTGGCGAGGATGGTTCTAAACAATGGGATTTCTATTACTCAAAAAAAATTTAAAAGAAAAAAAAAGAAAAAATATTATGGGAGAAAAGGACTTCGGTATCCTCAACCTACTCTTTGAGAAAGATGGAAACATCCTCAAGGTTAGAAATAAAAGAAAAAAAAAAAGAGGAGAAAAAATGTTAAATTGTTATGGAAGAAAAAGAATAAATCCCCTATCATAACAGGCCTTACTCTAAGCAAAGGTGGAAAGCACCCTTGGGTGGGAAGCTGGCAATGAAAAAGGTGGTGACACCCCATAGTCTAGAACAGTTGAAGCCTCTATTATAATTTTCAGGATACATTTTTGAAGCCTCCTCCCTTAGTGCACGATGTCCTATGATTCCACAGTGCATATGACTTCTATGGCAGACGAAATCTCCTCCATGTACTTCAAGTTCATGATCTATTGTTTACCTCCCTTGGTACACCTCTTCATCAACAAATCCTATTTAGTATCATTGACAAGACGAAGTTGATAATCATCACCAACCCCTTGAGTGATGTGAGCTTTCATCCTAATCGGATGGGGATATGAGTATGGGCTGGCCTTTATAATCATCAATAGAGTGTAAGATAGAGGATGGGATGAGTGACCAGCCTTGTTTCCTTCAATTTAAATGAGAGGTGATATGTTTGGATGGAGCATTGCACGCATGGGTTGGTCCTCTCAATGTACAAAGTATGATTTGTTTTTGTTCATGACACTATAAGGCTCCTTAGCCTTCCTTCCTACACTATATGCTAGCATAGGCTAGGATGCACGATTGCACCATCAATTGTGCACAAGGCATACAAACCTTTGTACACCTGGCTATAAGGATTGCATTAATGGGTGTAAGGAACTAGGTTGCCCTCTTGTATCTATCAATAGAGCATGCGACAGAGAGTGGACAAAGCATGACCACTCCTTCCTTCATTTAAAAGAGGTGCAAATTGAGGGACGTTATGATATTTGGTCATTAGGTACATTCCTATTTTTTTGTGCATCCACAAGATGGACCTCTATAACCACAATTGGACATGTCACTCTGTTTGTGTCACGTAAATGACATGATCAAGTATATGGATTAAATATTTCTCATGCCATATAAATCCACACCCCATGCAAACACACCCTTAATAGGATATCCTTGAGCCAACCATGTGAACCCACCTTGCCATGTCATTGTCTACATCATTGATGATGTCATCATGGAACATTCTAGAATATCTTTAGCTACACTCCAACACCTATAAAATGAGGGGCTCGCTATAGATCTCCTTACTTTTACTAATGCTAGTCTTGGGAGCTCAAGGAGTCGAGATCTCCAAGTAACTAACTTCGAGTTTCACTTCTAGTTCTTGTCTAGTCATGGTATCTAGTCTTGTCTTGTCTTCCATTATACTCCTATTGTCTCGTCACCTTGTAGTCTCAGAGTATGAGATCTTGTCTAGTAGTATCTTTTATCTTGTGCATCCCTGTCAAGGGAGATCTTGTAATTCTAATATTTTGTATCCATACCTATGGTCCCGGGTTGTGGGATCCTTCATATCCTATCAAGTCATATTATCTATACCAACGGTCCCGAGTTGTGGAATTTTTTGTATCTTGTTAAATTGTCATTCTATCTTGTGTCCCTACATGGGATTATCTTGTAATCAAAATTCTTGTAACAAATCTATAATCTAGTCTAGTCTCTCCAGTGTAGTCTAGTGCTCCCATAACACTTTGGCAAGATTACTTTCTAGCCCTACTAAGCACCATGGAGGCAACCCTTGAAAGAATCATGGCCTCCCTTCAAAACCTCCAAAAATAAATTCAAGACTTGAATGAACGACAAGCACAACTTCAAATAGAACACTCTATACATCTAGGACTTGCACTTCAAGAGATGCAAGACCATATCTATGACTTGCAGAACAATAGAGGACATGATAAAATGATTCTACGTGTTTACAAACCCCCAACAAGAGAACCCAAGATTAATGTGCCGCCACAAAAGTTCAATGGTGACCGTTCGAAGTTCAAGGGATTTCTGCATCAAGTAAAGCTCTATATCCACATGCAACTAGATAGGTATCCGGATGATTCTTTCTGCAACAAGTAAAGCTATATATCCGCATGCAACTAAATAGGTATCCGGATGATTCTTTCAAGGTGGGACTCATTGGGACTTTGTTTTGTGGTCAAGCTTCATCATGGTTTGCCCCAATCTTGGAAAAGAATATGCGAGTACTTCATAACTATGAGGCATTTCTTTGCAAGCTCAATTTCGCATTTGGAGATGCAAACATTGATCGAGTAGTAGAAACAAAACTTTAGAAGCTATGACAAGGTAACCACACTACCTCTACTTATGTGTCTAAATTTAGGCAATAAATTTTTGACCTCACTTGGCATGAGGAGTATTTTATCAGCCAATTCAGATAGGGTCTTTGAGATGACATCAAGGATCTCATGCTCACTAACATGAGGAAAAAACACTCAATGATTATATCATGCAAGCCATCCAGTGTGATAATAGATTGTTCAAGAGGAAGCAAGAAAAGTGAGAAGAATTAAGGCTTCACCAATGGAATCCAGCCCCAATTAGAGACCCAATCATAGAAGAAACCAAGCCAGACCAATGCAAATAGATAATACCAAATTCCAGCCCTTGACCACACAAGAAAATAAAAGATGAAGAGAGAATCATTTATGCCTATATTGTGGAATCCTCGGACACATCACCCTAAATTGCCCAAATAAGAGGGCAAGAATCCAAAGAGTTGCTACAACTACCCTCAAGCAGGAAAACGAGGATGTTCAGTTGTGAATGAGGCCACACAATCGAACCTTGATATAAGAAAGAATCTCTTGATTCCACCAACACCCATGGAAATTTTCCTTGTCACAGTCTAGATGATCCTACCAAGAAAGACCCTTTCCCTCAAAGCCCTAGTTGACTCTAGGGCCTGTGCATGTTTTATTGATGATGGATTTGTGAATAGATACTAGATTCCAATACTCCAAAAGACCCCAGCTGAAGTTGTGGATGGAAGACCTCTAGCATCCAAAGATATTACCAAGGAAACTTTACCATTCATGGTAACTCTTGGCAAACACAAATCTCATGTGTGCTTTAATGCCATATCCAGTCCCACAAATCCAATCATCCTTGGGATTCCTTGGCTAAAGAAACATAACTCATAAATTAATTGGGTTAAGAAAAAGATTATACATCATGAAAATCAAGGAAAGTCGGTATATTGAGGATCCAAAGCCTTTATGCACACAGCAAGGTAGGAACCAACCTACATGTTATATCATATACCACCTCAAGAATCTAGTAAGGATGAGTCAGCCAAGCTACCAAGCCAATATCAAGAATTCCAAGATGTCTTTGAAAAAAAGAATGCAAATCTCTCGCCTGAGCACACACACCATATGATTGTGCTATAGAACTCCATGAGGGGGCTCAACCACCTTTTGGACCCATCTACCTAGGGTATCCCCCCTGATGAACTAGTTGATGTATGCAAGAACATTGAGACTCAGCCAAGGGACTCATTAGGCACTCAAAGTCTCCTACTGGAGCCCTAATTCTGTTTGTGAAGAAGAAAGACAAGTCACTACGAATGTGTGTGGATTATCGAGGACTCAACAAGATAATAGTTAAGAATCGATACCCTTTGCCATTGATACGAGAGCTCTTGGAACACCTTGGAAAAAGCCAAGACCTTCACAAAGATTGATCTATGAGGGACAATTTTCCACACAATGTATGGTCACTTCAAGGATGTTGTTATGCCATTTGGTCACCAATGCTCCTATGGTATTTCAACATATGATGAATGATATCTTCTGAGAGCAACTAGATGATTTTGTGGTCTTATACTTGGATGATATCTTGATATTCTCAAAGGATCCAAAGGAGCATGAGCACCATGTAAAATTAGTTTTGGAAAGCTCAGAGAAAAAGGACTAAATGCAAAACTTGAGAAGTGTTTTTTCTATTAGACAGAAGTGGAATTCTTAGGATATAATGTCTCCTAGAGAGGAATCTTCATGGACTCAATGATGTCCACTGTTTCCTTGGCTTTGCTAACTTCTACAAGATATTTATCAAGAATTACTCAAAGATAGTCACACCACTCACCAAACTCATAGGAAACTCAAAGTTCTCATGGACCCTAGAAGTCAAGAAGGTCTTCTAAACCCAAAAGACTACTTTCACCACTACCCCACAATCCTAGTCCACCCAGATCCTACCAAGACCTTTTTCTTGGAAACTGATGCATCAAAAGCCATCTTGTCCCAACATGGAGATGATGGTCATATGCATCCAGTGGCATTCCACTCAAATAAGTTCTCCCCTCCGTCTAGAGATAAACTATGAGATCCATGACAAAGAACTCCTTGCCATTGTAGATGCCTTTGATACTTGGCGTCATCACCTAGAGGATGTAGTCCATAATGTTATCATTTATATAGATCACAAAAATCTAGATTATTTTATGGCAATTTGCATCCTAATCATCAAATACAATCTCATTGGAGTAACTTCTTATCTAGGTTTGACTTTGTCATCACCTATCGCCTAGGATGCCAACAATGCCAACTAGATGCTTTATCAGGAAGATCCCACGTGGCACCTAAGAAGGGAGAAGAAGCTTTTGATCAACAATGAGCAATACTACTCAAGCAAGAGCACCTCCAACTAGCAGCAATCTCCACCTGTCACCAAGACAACCCTACCTTAATCCAATTAATCCATGAATCCCTACCCATGATAATTTGGTGATAACTGCTTATTTTGTTCCATTTTTACACTTTTTTTGGCAAATCTAAAGGGATTTGGCTTTGTATTATGCGTTATTTTTTATTAAAAATCATTAAAAATAAGGTTGTAAGCCATATTTAGATTGTGCTGAGGTGGAATTAGAAGTTGAGAGTTGGGGTCTTTTTAGATGAAGAATTTAGGGAGCGAAAAAATAATAAGTGATAAAAGGCAGATGCATTTAAATTTTTAGTGAAAAGCGTAGATATTTTGGAGACTAGTAGAAATATGGGTATAATTTAACATGCATACATGGAGTTTGGGTCAAGAAGCTGTGGGTAGGGACAAATTAGGTCCAGAGATGTGAATAAATGTCAAAGAAACTGGTTCAATGGGAAAACTAACATTTTTGAAAGGAGGTTATTCAAGAAGTTGAAGGGGGGGAGGGGGCTTTCATGTGAAGAAGGGAGTTGAAGAGAAAGAAAGAACACAAGAAAAAAATGGGTGCCATCATTGGGGAGTTTGTTTCTGATTTTACTACAGATGTTGCCTCATTTCCGGGCATGGATTGGCTGCATTTGATCCTCTCTTACATCTCCTCCAACCTCATACCATCCTTGATCATGATTTAAGTGTAGAGAAGTAAATTTTTTGCAAGATTTCAGAGAGATTAGTACCATCACTTTCAAATATGAAGAATCTAGCAAGCACTAGCACTGTCAAATATGGTGGATCATCCTTTATTATGTTCTTAATCAAGTATGAATGTTTTCATTGAAAAGTGAATAAGAAATGGATAGAATGTATGATTTATGGTTGTATGCATTCATTTTATGATCTTTGAAGGTAAAACTGAAGAGGAGAATTGAAGTTCTTGAATTAGTTACATTGAAATGGTGGCTAAAATTAGGGTAAAAATGTATTTTTAGGCCATAATTAGGAAAAAGTAAGAGTTCTATATAATATTAAAAAGAAGTAAATTAAAAAAAATAAAATTCATTGAAAAGAACTTTAAAAATAATTTTTATATGATGGAGATAAATCTACTAAAAGGTATATGCGTTTTAGTATTAAATTAGTGATAATTAAGCGTATTAGTGATAGATTAAGGATGAGGATCCAAAACGAGTTAAATTAGTTCATGATGTATTTATTTATTAAATATTAGTTTAAATGGACTTCTAAAATTAAAGTTATTGAATTTTAATGGTGAAAATAACAGTTTTTTAGTGTTTTTGGATAGTAATTAGTAGATATTAAGACTAAATAGAAACATTTATGGATGAAAATTGGTACTTAAACTAAATTAAGTATAAGGAATATCTAGTTATGTATTTATTATAAATATTTTCTTTTGGATAGTAAAAATGAAAAATCAATAACTTTTGATAATGAGTGAGCTAGAAGAAAGATTGAAAAGAGACTATAGTTTATTTATTGTTCAAAATTTTCTCATAAAATTTTATTAAGAATGGACTTCATTTGTATGCACTTTCTTTGTTAAAGATAGTAAAGATAGTATTAAGGTATTAACAAAAATTAAGTATGGATCAAGAGTTTTTAAGTAATTTCTTTCTATGGTAGAAATCTTGAATATAATTGAATTTATATATTATAGGTTGTAGTTCAAAATGAAAGTTCTTCATCTTTAAATTATCAGCATAAAAGTCATATTATCCTCTTTCTTATTAGTCCAACTAATAACATTCTTTGCATACTTACAATTCACTAAAAATCACTATTTAACTTTCATTTTGAACTACAACCTATAATATATAAATTTCATTATATTCAATATTTCTACCACAAAAAGAAATTACTTAAAAACTCTTGATCCATACTTAATTTCTACTAATACCTTAATACAATCATTAATATTTACTAATTCTTGTTTCAGCCATGAACTATCTTTAACAAAGGAAGTACATACAAATGAGAAAATTTTAAAAAATATATAAACTATAGTATCTTTTTAATCTTTCTTCTAACTCACTCATTATCAAAAGTTATTGATTTTTTATTTTCACTATCTAGAAAACTAAAAATATTTATAATAATTACATCTTATCATAATACATCCAACCCTATTAACTATGAATTCTTTATACTTAATGTAGTTTAAGTACCAATTTTTTTCCATAAATTTTTCTATTTACTCTTAATATCTACTAATTACTACCCAAACACAATTTAAAAATGTTATTTTCACCATTAAAATTCAATAACTTTAATTTTAGAAGTCCATTTAAACTAATATTTAATAGATAAATCCATCAGGACCTAATTTAACGTTGTTTTGGATCCTCATCCTAATCTTTCACTAATACTCTTAAGTATCACTAATTATAGTCCGATTAACCTAGACACCATCTCCACCACCATGCTGAGGGGTGACGGCCAAATTAGGAAATCCTATGGGCCCTTAACCAAGTATATCATGTGTCCTGAGGATGAGCGAGACTGGATGCATGTTATTGCTACCATCGACTTGCTATTCTTAGACAATGAGGAGTACAAACAAGACATCAAGATAATTGGCAAGCCCAAGGACACACCCTCACTATCAGTCTGTATGATGGCTAGAAGCCTACATGGAAGACCCAACCTGTCACATTCCAAGCCTTGAACAATAGATGAGAGCTCCTTGAGATCCTAGGATATCTGACTGACAAATTGGATGGCAATCCGGCAAGGAATATCAAGCCACTCCAAGGACAAGCCTAAGTGGCGATGATCCAAGGTGCATGATTTAAATTGATGTAGAATTGGGCCTTAGTCCCTGACCAACAAAAAGAGATGTATCAAGAATTGAGAGATGGTGAGCAATCGAACAAAGATAGCTCTGACAACGAATATGAAGATTGTTGTTCCTTCAGTTATGAGAGCGAAGGGGAAATAGACATTGTAGAATATGTCACTAGGGGATGTATAATTGAACAAATATGAGCTGACTCCAAACCATGCAAGTAGAATGCCTTCAGGTTAGAGAGAGGAGTCATGCACATGGATTGCGATCGAACCTAGTTAAAGCACATAGGTGCAATTGACTACAAGTAGGCATGCCTAGCCCAATCAAGTGTTGCACCATTGTTGTGAGAATGGACTCACCTTCCAAACTACGAGCACCAAGAGAGACTCCCTCTTCTAGTGAAGGCACAAAGTTTGATTGTGAGTTGGAAGTCGACTCAGATGGTGATCCTGAGATGCCTCAACCTTCCAAGACTAGACGCACCAAGGGGGACCTACCCGTCCACCTAAGGCACCGACGGTTAAGGGAGGAATTATGAAAGCTACCTAAGGATACGCATGCAAAAGATAATGAAAACCACATGACCTACCAAAGCGATTCACAAAATTCAAAAAAAAAAGATAGGGTAGTGATCTTGCTGGGAGCCAAATGACAAGGGGAAGCAAGTGAACCAATTGAAGGACGTGCCAAGGTCAACGACGTCAATTTAGCCAGGGAAGGGGAGACACCTCGACCTATGTTTATAGCCAATGACTTGACTAAGGAAGAGAAAGAAAGTCTCATTGCTCTCTTAGGAAAGTTATAAACATCCTTGCTTGGTCCCTAGAAGAGCTCAAAGGGGTAGACCCGAGTGTAGTGACTCACAACACGATGCCTAACGCAATGCCGATCAAGCACAACAATTGCATCCCATGAATCCAAAGCATGCCCATGCAATCAAGGAAAATGGCCAAGAAAAATCCACAAATAAAATCTTAGTGAACTTCTTGACCAAGGTAATCTCTACTTCCCACACTAACTGGGATAACAAGTTGATGGCGGCCTTGTGAGCCTACCGCACGGCTTATAAAATGGCTATGGGTTAGACTTCCTTTAGGTTGACCTATGAAATTGAGGCAATTCTTCCCTTAGAATTCTTCGTCCTCCCTAGCTTGAGGGTAGCCCTTCAAGAGAGATGGGATGGGAAGGAGGCATGGACTGAACACCTTGTTGAGCTCGAATGCTTATCGAAAACTTCACTTTTAGCCACTCATGCACTAATATATGAGAAGGAAAAATGCAAAAGCTGGTTTGATAAGCATGTCAAGCAGTGAGACTTTGAATAGGGTGCCTTAGCACTATTGTACTCAGTCAATGGACATAAACATAAAATGAAGTTTAGGGAGTTATGACTTTTACAGTTTGGGCCATCAATTGACCTAGCAACGTAGAACTCGAAACCTTGTTGGAAGGTGAGGGCATAGGCTTCTTCAATGGTAGTTGCATAAAGAAGTATTATGCTCCCACGCACCCACTGCATGACCCTCCAATGCTAGAGTCCATTGTGAATGTATGAGTAGCCACTGTCACTGAGATGGACAATGAGGATGAGGAAGCTGTCGAACTAGCTTACCTAAGCATAACAGTTACTGCCAAGCACACATGCACCTTCAATGCATTAATCAATGAGGGAGCTGACTTTAATATCTTAACTCATGATCATTGGACCCAAATTATCAAATTGCAGTTACAGCCCACTAATGCTAAACTCAGTCCGTATGGGGGCCAGTCGTACACACTCCTAGGAAAGTGCAAGGCTGCAGTTTCTATCAAATCTGAAAGCACACCAATGATCTTCTTTGTGTTACCCAACACTGAAGATGCAGGCACAAAGCCATTGTTAGGACAAACCTTTAAGAAGAAAGCTCATGGTAATGCTGACTATGAGTCGCAGCGCATCCACCTACCCATGGTCAATGTCCACATAGTTAGAGCTTTCAGCAAGGACTGTGTGACTCATTCCAAGTTTGCAAAGCCACCATTGGTAGAGAAATCTGCATCCAAGTCTAAGGAGGGAGGTAGTGCTTCGTCACCACCCACCAAGTCTCAAGACTAGCAAATCATTGAAGTTAAAGCTAAGGCCCATGAGACAAAGCTTCAATGGATGCCTAAACTGCAAGGACCGCCACACTTAGGTGCAGACACCCACAACCCCGCAAGGCTAAGAATCCCACCTCACACCCTAAGAGACCAAGTTGAAACTATAAACATCAACGTACAGTTAAGCCGTGATGGGTCCCCAAGACCCTATTGCAAGTGCAAGGCTATTATGAGGATAATACCTGCATATGGATTCCTAAAGTGCCAAAATAGCCAAAGGCACTATTCAAATGCCACCCTCAAGCTTGACCACTCAAGCCTACATGACACATCCAAGGCCAAGGCCGCAAAAGCCTCTAGATTCAAAGCCTTCATAAGCATAATCACACAAACCAGTGAAGATGAGAAAGTCTATCATCCCAAACTATTGCCTACTACTTGCACACATGCCATGACTAGTCCTACAGCTCAAGGAACGTCACTTGAATGTCGTAGTGCAGCGTCAGCCACCGCAGCCCAACCTAATGTACAAAACACCCAACCGCAAGCTCAAGAACAACCAAAGCGACCACCATCAGCTCTACTCAACTCTCTAGTTATGTCAAACCCCAACCACCCGTCGGCCTTAGACCCTCTTATGAGCGATGATCGATTCTGACTATGGCCCTAGACTTAGCGGAGAACATAGGGGATGACTTGGTTGCCTGTCTTAGATGCTTAGATGCCACCTTCAAGTTGCTTACTAAAAGCTATGATCGCTTAGACTTGGGAATCTTGGAGCCTACAGCAACGAAAGCATGGACACTCCCTTGTTCTTCGGAAGAATCAGAATTTGTGTTTGTCAAGGCTTCTGAGGTAGTTGAGGAGCTAATTGCCACTGATGTTTCTCGTGAACAAGCATAGAAACAATGCCTCATCACCTCATATGACAAGGGCAAGCTTATGCCAATGATCAAGAGATAGAAGACTTGAAACATCTTGCTCCCAGTGACTCCCCTTTCTTGAGAAAACGGTACAATCTTCACCTTCAATGGGAGCTTGAAGGATGTCAAATCATGGATAAATTAGAGCAATGATGTGTTGTCAAGCATTTTTTTGAAAATTGAACACCCCTAGTGAATGGATTTGGCTTTTGTTAGCTTAGTTGTTTGCATGACTGATTGCTTTGTAGTTTTGTAGTTGAATTTTCTGTGTTTGTCAAGTGTAGGATTTGTTTTTGTCATTCTGTTTGGTTTTGTTGAGTGTGAAAACTTGATGGCCTTGGTTGAATTTGATATTTTTTTGGACAAGTTGAAGCTAGAGTTTGTTAGTGGCTGCTCAACATTGTGGAACAAGGTTTCTCTTCTTGGTGAGACTCTTGCACTTCACAGGGATTACGGGTTCACCAGCACTTCACATTTCACTTGTTTGATGCATTGCACTCAGGGGTCATCTCCTATTCTAATTAAATACTTTCATGCCATGGATTGGGATTATGCACATTTTGCACCATCATTGAGCACTAGCATGGCATGAGCCCCGCTACATTCATATGCAGTAAATCTTAGTTGCACATGCACTTGAGAAAGCACCTATCATTGAGCACACACATTTCTTGCACGCACGATATTTGGGATATTCATCACCAAGTTAGTAGTCTTTGGTTCAATGGTGGGTAAGGTGGTTGGGTGAGGTGAGGATCCTAAAGGATGTTGTCAATTGTGAGATGGGTTGTTCTTATCTCATCAACATCATGAGGACCATCAAAGAGATTGTGAGATTTTGGATGGGTGGAGCGGAGTATGACATATTTTCTTACTGAGAGTTGAGAGGTGAGGTTAAGGATTTAAATAATCAAGGAAATTTGTTTGCATTATGCATGACACATGAGTACGTTTGGATAGGCTAGACACATTTCTTTAAGTGCATCCATTATTTTTGTGTGAAGCATCACTTGAATGGTTTCATAGCATGGATTTGATGTTGCATCTCTTCTCTAATCATGTTTGATTAAGCACTATGTATTATTTCAAAGCATATTCTTGCTAGGACACAGTGCATGAGCAAAATTTTATGAAGATATCCTTCTTGAGAATAGCAATACAAGCTTCAAATTCGCCAAAACAAAAGCAAATTCGACACAAAAAGTCTGATGAAGTCATAGTCCATGTGGCGGGGAGAGAGGTTGTAGTGGTTATTTCTATCGTCAATGGCTTGGATAGAGAAGAACAAGACAATCAGTGTTTTCACGAAATAAAACTGAAAATGCATTTGGAGGAATATCTATCCACGGCAGGGATTTGACAAAGGCATTATTAATAGAAATAATAGCAAATCCTACAAGATTGTTGACTTATAGGCGACATATTGAGGATGACTATGGCATATGAAATTATGGCAACTATAGGAGATGACAGACCAGGATGACAGTCTGATTGACTAGATGATGATTGGCATATACCAAGGGTAAAGCATTATATGAACATAGATATGATGTCAACTTTCATTAATCATGACACCGTGATGATGGCATTGACGACCTATATTCTGTGCAGACTAGTAAGGGTGTTTCAACACAAGTCGTTGACGCAAGAGGGTGACTTGATTATGATTGACAGAGAGGATTTGACAGCATTATGGTGGCATATAAAAAAGAAAAGCTTAAAGGCTATACTAATCCTTAAGGTTTTTTTATTTTTTTGAAAAAATGATTGAGCTTATTGAAAAGCTTTTCAATGAAAAGCCAAATGCTTTTAAAGAAAGCAAAAGCCAAAAGCCTAAAACTCAACGTGTGAGTGTAGATGAAAAACTATATAAGGAGATGAGAGAGGAGTCTTAAGGGGCCAACCCCAAGTTATCAAATTGTATCTTGTGAGGAGAGTGCAGGGTCGCATGTGGGAGTGTGAACTCTTGTCGTGCTAGTTGTGAAGTCAAAGGATGTCAAGGTGCCAAATGTGGGCTCAAAATTATCAAGGTATAATATTTTTGTGCTGTTGAATTTGTCTTCAAAGTTGTCGTAAGATTTGTGTGATGCTCTACCCAAAATTAAGTTTCTTTGTCGTTTCTGAACTACAAGATGTTGAGATGACAAGCTCAACACATGCGGACATTAATCATAGACCCCTTGGTTAGATGGGTCCACATGTCTATACTTAGCATGTCGGTGGTCATTATGACTCTCACATGGCCACTGACTCATTACTTATTATATTCAGGTTGTTACACCTATTTACAGCTGGCATAGTTATAGCGCCAGTCGACTAGTGTAGTCAGTTATGCATTGTTTGACTTAGTAGGCTACTTTCCTTTATGTTGTATCTTATCTATACTTTGTGTACATTGTAAAGTGTGTGGAAGAAGAAGAAGAAACTAGCAAGAAAACGTTTTGCCCTCCATCTCTCTTCTTGTCTCTTGAGTGGGCTTCTCCTTGTGCATTCTGTGTGTGTTCGGCGTAGCATCTTGAGCAAGTCCCCCCACCATGCGATTCGTGACATGGTATCAGAGATGCACCACTGATTGAGGCTATTTTGAAGGCTAAAGTGAAGGAGAGGAGCCAAGGATTCGAGCAAGCAAGCAACAGGTAAGAAGCTCTTCCATTCTCTACTTCTTCTCTTGGACAGCTTCTGTGGAGGCACCGAAAGCAGGGCAGAGCAAAAATCTCAGATTGCAGTGAGATTTGGTGTGTGGGAAGAGCTCTATATATTCTGTAGATTAGCCCTTTAGGACTGTCCGGCTGCTATTTTGGCCAATCTGAGGTCATTTCAGGCCCCATTTTAGACTTGCAAGGTTCCGGACAACAGTTCGAGGTATCCTGCAATCTCACCTGTGTCTGTCGTATACAGGTACACAAGTTATAGATTTTAGATCTGTAAGTTCAAAGGTATTTATCAGTAAATAAACACAAGGTTTATCTGCAAACTGGTTTACAGATTTCATGTATTGTTGAGCAGACAGTGAAAAAGGCTGTCTGGTGTATTGCTGTGCACTACAGGTTGAGGGTTGCAGAAGATTTGCTTGCTATTTGGTATTAGTTTTGTGATAATGGCAGAGAACAGTGGAAACCCCATCATTGAGAAGCTCGACAAGAACAAATACCCTTCATGGAAGTTCCGTGTCACGAATTTCCTTATTGGAAAAGACCTCTACGAGTTTGTTTCAGGTGAAGAAAAGGAGCCGGAGGTGAGTGATCCTCCAATTGCAGAAGAGACAAAGGCACGGAAGGAATGAAATGCAAAAGACAAAAAGGTCATGTATTGGCTGTCTACAATAATTGACAATAATATGCTGGGACATATTAGAAATGCAGAGAATTCATATGCAGCTTGGACCATACTTGAAAGTATGTTTTTCGTAAATACAAAGGCACGATCTTTGCACCACCTCTTTTTCACTCCATTCTTGCATGAAGTCTAATTTTTTGAAAGGTAAAAGTTCAATGAGTATGCACTGAAGGTAAGGAGCATTACAGATGTCTTGGCAGCGATTGATGCAATGCCCGATGATGATGATTTGGTGTCGTCTACCTTGGGTGGACTTAACAATGAAAAGGCTTAGAAGTCTTTTGTAACTTCCATATATGTCAGAAAGCCATTTCCAGATTTCGATGAGTTGGTCTCCCTTATAATCATTGAAGAGATCAACATGCAAAGTGAGACATCTGAAAAAAGTGGTGAACAGGTCCAAGCTTTCTACTCCAGTTCAGGAAGGGGACGTGGCAGGTCCTCTTCAAGAGGCCGTGGTACAGGACATGGTGGTGACAACCAGCAAAACAGATTGAATCAATAATTTGGCGATATGCAGGTTCCAAGAGGTCGTGGTAACTTTAGAGGCAGGGGGAGCTTTAGAGGAAGAGGTGGATGGCAGAACAGAGGTTCTAACAACTCTGGTATTGTGTGTCACTACTGTGGCAAAATAGGTCATATTACAGCCCAATGTTATGCTAAGAAAGATGATATTCGCAGTGGTACGTTGCAGCAAGGAAACTATGCATCGTCTTCATAACAGAATGAAGACAAAAATGAGCGTCTGTTTGTTATGTAGCATATGCTGAATGCTATTACAGGAAAGGGAACACATGATGATGTTTGGTATGTTGATTCAACTGCATCCAATCATATGAGCAGCCATGCAGAATGGTTTGGAGAGATGCAGGATTTGTAAAATACAGGTTATGTGCAGATAGGTGATGATTCATGCCACCCAATTTCACACATTGGAAAAGTTCCCTTGTCCTTGCATGATGGTAAGACAAAGAGTCTTTCAGATTTATTACATGTTCCATCTATTACAAAGAACTTGGTGTCAGTCGGTCAGATGGTAGAGCAAGGCCTGCTTTGTAGAAGACTTCAATGACAAGTGCAGGCTGGTTGCAAAGGGAAGTATAGTTGGATGTATGTTTACTATGGATGTTGGAATTCCTACTATGAATGCTGCTATGTACGCTAAAGGAAAAGGTGTTATTGCAGATATTGAAATTTGGCACAAATGCATTGGACATGCAAATGTACAAAGGCTAAAATTAATGTAGTCCAAAGGGTTGGTTACAGGTTTGCCTACATTTAGAATTGCAAAATTTCATAAGATATGCGAAGCATGTCAGTTTGGTAAGCAGGCAAGACAACCCTTTTCACATGACAGAGATGTAAGCAGAAATATCCTTGATGTTATGCATACAGATATTTGGGGGCCTACACAAAATGTATCTCTTGGAGGTAGTTCATACTTTGTCACATTCATTGATGATTGTTCTAGAAAGTTGTGGGTATATTTTATGAAGGAAAAGAGTGAAGCGTTTGAGCACTTTAGAACTTTCAAGGCTGCAATTGAAAGAGAAACAGGCTTGAAAGTAAAGTGCTTGAGGTCAGATGGAGGGGGAGAATACCTCTCGAATGAGTTCAGTGATTTTCTGAGGTCTCATGGGATAAAGAGACAGTTCACCTGCACGTATATCCCACAACAAAATGGGGTTGCAGAAAGGAAAAATATGCATATTGCAGACGTTGCACATGCCTTGATGGCTGAAAAGAATATGCCTAAGCATTTTTGGTCTAAGGATGTTCATACTGTTGTTTATATTATGAACAGAACTCCCACAGCTGCAGTTCATGGTATGACCCCCGAAGAATGTTTTACAAGTAAGAAGCCTAATGTTTCACACTTGAAAGTGTTTGGATGTATTGCATATGTTCATGTGCCAGATGAGTTGCGGAAGAAATTGGATCCAAAGGCTAAAAAGTGTGTCTTTGTTAGATACTCTTTAGAGCAAAAAGGGTATCATTGTTATAACCATGTCACATGTAAGTTCAGAGTGAGCAGGGATGTCATCTTTGATGAAATGAGCAGTTGGTATGCATCTAATGGTGATGCATTGGATAATGATGATGATCATGACACTCATGTGCAAGCTGAAAAGCAAGAATCACAAACTCTTAGTGGATCAGAGACATCATCTGGTAGTCATTGGTCTAGGAGACTAAGGAGTAGCTCTACATCTTCATGTGCATCTAGTAGCACTACAGGTAAAGACAAAGGAAAGAATAAAGTGTCAAATGGCATTGATGTAGTTCTTGATGGAGACTCCAGTGGTTCAGAGAGCTTGGATGATGAGCTTGGCATCCTTCAGTGAGGACTCCAGGTGTGCAGAGAGCACGCGTCAATGCAAAGACTCCATTGAGTGATCCAATGGTACACAGGTCTAGCAGGGTGAGATACCATGTTAACAGATTTGGTTTTGAAGATTATGCAACTCACCATTCTACTTATATGGTGAAAGTGATTGAGGATGTTGAGCCCACATATTTTGAGGAGGTTGTTGGTCATGCTCATTAGGATGCAGCAATGGATGAGGAGATGGCTGCATTAGAGGCCAATAAGACTTGGGATCTAATATCATTGCCGAAGGGCAAGAAAGCCACTGGATGTAAGTGGGTTTATAAGATTAAGCACAATGCATATGGTTCTATTAGTAGGTACAAAGGTAGGCTGGTTGCAAAAGGCTATACCCAGACATATAGCATAGATTATGAAGAATCCTTCAGTCCAGTTGCTAGGATGGCAACTGTCAGATATGTGATTGCTTTGGCAGCAACCAAAGGTTGGAGGTTGCAGCAAATGGATGTGAAGAATGCCTTCTTTCATGGTGATTTGCAGGAAGAAGTGTATATGGATCAGCCATAGCAGGTTATGAAGATTTAGAGCATCCCACGTATGTGTGCAGGTTGAAGAAGGCGCTCTATGGGCTCAAGCAAGCACCTAGAGCATGGTTTGACAAGATCAGAGAGTATCTTGTCGATATTGGCTTTTATATTTCTGATGCTGATCACTCACTTTATGTGAGAAAGAGAGATTCAAGTTTGGTCATCATAGTCATCGATGTGGATGACTTGATTATTACAGGTAATAGTTATAGTGGGATTGCTGAAGTCAAGGATTTTTGAAGAAAAAGTTTGAGATGAAGGATTTAGGTGAGCTAAGGTACTTCCTTAGCATTGAGGTGATCAGATGTGATGATGGTATATGGTTGTTCCAAAGATAGTATGGCTTGGATATGTTGTCCAAGTATGGTATGACAGCATGGAAACCACTTTCAGTCCCATTGGAGCAGAATGTAAAGTTGAGTGCTGATGTTGGGGATGAGATAGAAGACCCTACTATATTCAAGAGGATAGTGGGGAGTTTGATCTACATGACCATTACAAGGCCAAACTTGAGCTACGCTGTTGGTCTTGTGAGTCAGTTTATGCAAGTACCTAGAAAGCCACATTTGGATGTAGTCAGACGCATATTGAGATATGTGAAGTCCACATTACATTATGGACTTTTCTATGGTACAGATGTACAGGTGTTTGGATACGCAGATGCAGATTGGGCTGGTAGTATGTCTAATAGATGATCTACCAGCGGATACATGTTCTCTCTTGGTAGTGCAGCAGTTACTTGGAGCAGCAAAAAGCAATCTGCTGTTGCTTTGTCAAGTACAGAGGCTCAGTATAGAGGTGTTGTTGTTGCATCATGTGAGATAGTATGGCTGCAAAAGTTATTGGCTGATTTAGATGTGCAGGTGGAAGGTCCAGTTGTCATTTATTGTGACAACATGAGCAATATACAGTTGGCTAAGAACCCTGTGTTCCATGCCAGGACAAAACATATTGAGGTACACTACCACTTTGTGAGAGAGAAGGTACTAGCAGGTGAGATTGATTTGGTGTATGTCAACACCACACAGGATCAGATAGTTGACATCTTCACAAAGGCATTGGGTACAGAGAAGCTTCAAAAGCTTCGAAGCTTACTTGGAGTTACAGAGATGCAGTTGAGCTTGAGGGGGAGTGTTGAGATGGCAAGCTCAACACATGCGGACATTAATGATGGACCACCTGGTTAGATGGGTCCACATGTCTACACTTAGCATGTCGGTGGTCATTATGACTCTCACATGGCCACCGACTCATTATTTATTATATTCAGGTTGTTACACCTATTTAAGTTGGCATTGTTATAGCGCCAGTCGACTAGTGTAGTCGGTTATGCATTGTTTGACTTAGTAGGCCACTTTCCTTTATGTTATATCTTATCTATACTTTGTGTACATTGTAAAGTATGTAGAAGAAGAAGAAGAAACCAGCAAGAAAACGTTTTGGCCTCCATCTCTCTTCTTGTCTCTTGAGTGAGCTTCTCCTTGTGCATTCTGTGTGTGTTCGGCGCAGCATCTTGAGCAAGTCCCCCCACCACACGATTCATGACACAAGAGGCATTTTGTGTTTTTTGGTTTTCTGTAGTGGTTTTGCTGATCTACTTCATAGAAGTAAAGAAAGAGATCGTTCTCTCCATTCATGAAGGCAAACCACAGCAAGTGCCTAAAGAAAGAGAGAATATATTTAGTTTGCAATTGCAAATGAAGACAACTTGTAACCTGGTTGGGATTGGCAGATACTTTCCTGCTTAGGGGTGGTCTACTGAATTTTCTTAGTGAGTATGTTTTCTCCAATGATGCATTGAATTGTGTTTGAAAATTTAGAGCATATATTTCTTATATATTTCCTCTCTCAATACTAGGTGATAAACTTCATATAGTTTATGAAGTGGTTTGACAAAACTTTTATGTTTTGTGGAGTATGGCTTGTTAGTTGGCTACATGTTGGTAGGGCCTTTCCCCACTATTTTGAAGCTTGTGGTAGCATATGAGAAATTGAGAAGGGCATATAAGTAAATGGCCATACTAAATTCTTATGCTAAGAAAATAGAACTTCACAAGGGTAGCAAATTTCTTGTTGACATTCTCATATTGGTTTTGCTGGGAAATAAAAATTTATATAGGAAACAACTTAAGAATATGTGTGCTAAATATGATTCACTTGCAAACACAAAAGAGATTTGGAGTATGGCATCATGAGATGCTTGAATTGCAAGATATATACAATACTGGCGTAGACATCAAGCCTTGACATATTATGAATATATGCAAGTTGAGGGTCTCTTCACCTTTTCTTGTGCCTTGAAAGCATGTGGTACTAGGAAAATGATATTATTGATGGCATTGCATTGGTTGATAGGTATGTGAAATGTGCTTTACTTGTAGTAGTACAATAAGTTTTGACCAACTTCTAGTCCAAGAGGTGGTTTTGTGGAGCTCCCTGATAGCAAGATATGCACCACGTGGGCATGATAAGAAAGTACTAAACTATTATGAAAGAATGTGATAAGAGGGCATCTTTCTAAATACGGATAGCCTATGGTTGTATCAAGAAATACATTTTGAGGGATAAGAAATACATTTTGAGACTGTTAAACAATGGTTTCTAAACAGATGTATGGCAATGCATTGTTAGACATGTATGCAAAAATTAGGCTGCTTGCAAAAGTGGAAGAGGTGTTTGAGAAGCATAGTTTGGAGTCTAGTCTCATGGAATGTACCAATTATAGAAGATGTACACAATGGGTATGGTGAGCAACCATTGAAACTTTTTAAATAGATGAAATTAAAAGTGTTTTATGTTGACTCAGTCACTTTTGGTTGCATCTTGAAGACATATGGGTGCATAGAAGGAGCATACAAGGGCCAAGAAATACACATGATATAGTAGTTGGCATTGTATTGGTAGATCATGTGCTAACTTGGCTTACTTGCAAAAGCACAGGTGATTGATAAGCCAATGGTTTCAAATCTAGTTTTGTGGAATGTACTAACTATAGTTAAGGGATAAGAAATAAGAAGTGTTTGACAAGATTTCTACACATAACCTAGTCATGTTGAACATACTTATCTCAATGTATGTCCAACATGGTCAAGATAAGAGCTTTGAATTATTGTGACCAAATGCAAGGTGAGGGCCTTTCTCTAGATACAGTTGCCTTTTTTGCTTATTTCTTAAAAGCATGTGGCAGTATTAGAGCTAGAAACAAGTGATAACTAATAGATATTGCAATTCAGAAAGTAGGGATGCTACAAAGTTGTTAGTCATGTAGTGGTATATGTATGCCAAAGGTTTCCTTCTTGAAGATTTGCAAGAATTTTATGATAAGATTTTGAGTTGTATGTGGTCATTGTAATGTGCCCACCTATTGACTGTCCAAGCACCTTTTTAGTAGTCCATCGAGAGACAAGTCTAAGCGACGCTACCCGGCACTCCCATGGAATGTCACGGGGTTTGTCACCTAGGGTTTCTCAAGTCCGCCTTGCCATGGAAAGTTCACAGTCCAACCCACCGGGATCGACATGAAATCTGGGTTCCTAGTGATCAAGGTCTTCTGTCAACATTCTAGCATCGAGTCTTGGACATCCTACTTTACGTAGAGATACCCAAGCCAAAGCAGATCCATGTCACACTTGGTTCAAAGAGAATGGGAAATAAGAGGGATGTGCCACTCAACCTTTCTACCCATAGGGCATAGTCCCATTTCGGTCCCCTAAAACGGCATGAATCGGGATTCTATCCTAACAATTTCTAAGGGTCGGTTGTCAGTAAGACCTTGTGAGAAGCCTCCCAGTTCTCTAGGACCACCCTATCGTAGGACGGACCCATCGATGGTTTTTCCCACCCGCTTCCCTCAGTAGGCATTCTTTAGCTATCTAATTAGGTCCTATCACATTTATGTGTGACATTTAAAATCAGCTTCCTTAATTATACCTTTTAGGGAACAGGGTTCGTTCATGTAACTTATAGCACTAATACGAAAACAGAGCAAGCAGTCCTTTTGGCAAACAAGTTCCTTAACTTATCTTCAAGTTAATCTTTGTCTCCTGCCCATACAGGAGAAAGTATATGTCCCTTCTGTCCTGCAGAAGTACCCCAGTACAAATCACATAGCACCATAATTTCCATCATTTATCTAGAATAGGATCTTCCAACACCACAGACATTGGGGCCACGGCTGTTTTCAACTCCGTTCCAGACTAGCAAGGGGTGTCCAGAGCTCCACCTGACCCTAAGCTTCCTAGGAGTGAAACACTATTTCCGTGGTTGGCCTTTTCACCACTCGACCTTCGGCTGTGAATCGAGCAGTGCCCTTCTTGGGTCAATCCACAGTGCAATGTTGGAGATGATCCACCCGTGCAAAATATCCTTTCCTTAATTAAATCCTTTAAGAATCAAGCATAAACAAGGCAATCAACCCTAATATCATCTTCCAAGAAAACATTCTTTTATCCTCATGGCAATTTTTCATCACAGACCCCCGCCATGAGTTTACCATCAACCACAAGCATTTGGAATCCTCATCCAAACCACAATCCAACAATTAGTTTATTGTAAAAGAATTTAGGGTGTTGTTCAATCAACCAATAAAAGTAATTGTATTTTTCCCAAACAACAGAAGAATAGACGCGATAACAATTTCATCGCATATTCGCTCTCCCCCTTGGGATCAAAGAGTGATTCTATGCAAAATTTACTTAATATATGTATGCACAATTCTTAATGTCATTCTTTTTACAATTATGACATTCATAATCCCTGACCGATTCTTCCTTATAAATGCTCTATCAACAAATAAGCCATATGCAACTATGTGCAATTAACTTCTCTTGATACATGCACTTTGCAAACTCCATCTTTTGCATATGTGAGATGAAATTTATCATTTTCGATTACCTATTCTCATGTATCATAGTATGGGGCCTAACGTATCAAACTAAGCACCTATCAATTTGGAAAATACATTACTTACGACTGGTACTACAGTTGGATTGATAGTGATGCCTTCGCCTGAAGCTTCATTTTGCTAGTTGTAGGATTGCCATCCATACGCGACATTCTTTGCTTGGGGGCCATCATTGGCAAGTAGATTCAAGAGATAAGGAAGAAGGAATGGATTTCACATGGGAGAGCGTAAGAGAATATGGCTTAGTCGAAGACCGAGATAGGGGGAAATTGAGCTAACTCTCTCTCTTTCACAGCCTCTCGAGATAACTCCTCTCTCTCTCTCTCTCTCTCTCTCTCTCTCTCTCTCTCTCTCTCTCTCTCTCTCTCTCTCTCTCTCTCTCTCTCTCTCTCTCTCTCTCTCTCTCTCAAGGCCTCCTTGTATTTTCTTGTGCCTCCCCATGCCTCATATTTATAGCTAAACAAGAGAAGAAGGGTTGTGGTTGAGAAGAAGAGCTCTTTGTGGAGGGGATTGTAACGTGCCCGCCCCTTAAGTTGCGGGACACGTCTTAGCAGCCCATCGAGAGATCAATCTAGAAGACACTGCCCGGCACTCCCAAGGAATGACATGGGGTTTGCCAACTAGGGTCTCTTGATTTTTCCTCACAACGAAACTTATCCGGCCGTTCCCACTAGGATAGACCTGAAGTCCGAGTTCCTAGCAGTCGAGTCTTCCTAATAGCCTTCTTGCATCGGTTCGACAGCAGCCGCTCCACTTTGCATAGATACAACTAGACCCAAGCAAACTCATACCGCACTTAGTTCAAAGAGAATGGAAAATGAGAGGGATGTATCACTCGACCTCTCTGCCCATAGGGCATAGTCCCATTCCGGTCCCCTAAAACGATATGAATCAAGATTCTAGCCAACATCGTCTAAGGATCATCATCCAACCTTTCCTAACATTTCTCGTTAATATTTCCTTTGAGGAAAGCTCTCGGCTAACCGAGACCACCCTTCCGTAGGATAGACCCACTGGTCACATCCACCACGCTTTCCTCGGGGGTTGTTTTAGTTATCTAATTACCTACCACATTATGTTTGACATATAAAAGAAGCTTCCTTAATTAACCCATTAATCACAGGTTCCTTTACGTAATTTAGGGCACAGACATGAAGACAAGATAAAACAAGATCAAACACTTCCTTAACTTATCTTCATATTAATATTTGTCTCCTGCCCATACAGGAGAATTAAGTGTCCCTTTCTGCCTCCACAGAAAAATCCTTTCGTCTCCCGGCAATAAAAACCCGAAGGTTTATCGTACCAAGATTCCACCTTGTAACTAGTATCAAGGCCTTGAGATCCCATCTCGAGTCACATAGAACACTTGTGTAGGGTCCAGAGGCATTAGGATTTACGGCCAGAGCCCCCCTGGCACCCAAGCGTCCTCCTACGCCAAGTAATTTCCATGGAGAGACCTCTCGCAGTGGGTTCGGTCCACATTCCCGACACGGATTCATAACCCCCTTGGTTAGGGTTTGGCAGTTCACAGGGGGTAGCTAGCGCCATCCTTCCTTAATTATCCCTTTAGGAAATCATCCACATCTGAAGCAACTAGCCTAATAGCATTTACTAGGGAAAACATCCCTTTTGTTCCCATGGCAATCCATCATCACAGACCCGGCCATGAAATCATCAATCATACCCCACTTGGTTCAATATCCAAAACCACATTAACAAACAGTGGAACACACAACCACTTGCTTCAAGGCATCGCAATCCCATTGCATGCACATCCAGAACTTAACTAGGATGTATCAAAACACTTGCTCAAGGAATTTACAACCTTTTCTAAGGTAAAAGTCCTTCTAAGATAACATTCACCTAATCTGCTTAGGTGGCTCTTCCCCTTAGGGTTTATACAGCTAGACTCCAAGCCTTCTTTGCTAGTCATTAAGTTTCATCATAACTTGGCAATATCACATATGGAATTTCATACGATCATCTACATCAATGAACAGCTAGGAATGAAAGAGTACATAACCAACACATAGCTTTTATGAGTATCATTTCCCTTCAATGGATATTAAAATGAAGACTATGACCTATGAGCGTGTAGAACCATATAAGTTCTTTCATTCCTGCTAATAGAACAATTAGCATAGATAGAAAAAGGGTTCGAAAACACCGAAGTTCTTCAAGCGCCATCTCCCAGTTGTTGAAACCTTGGTCTTTCTTCAACTTGTTGATACTTTCGTAATCCCCAACTCCAAATCTACCCTTGACGCAAGAAGCCCATTGCTCCATGAGTGCCTTCCTCTTCTCCTTCTAGCATCAGCTTGCCTCTCTCTCTCTCTCTCTTCTTCTTCTTCTCTTCTTCTCCTTCTCTCGCTCTCTTCCTCTTCTTCTTCTTCTTCTTCTTCTTCTTCTTCTTCTTCTTCTTCTTCTTCTTCTTCTTCTCCTTCTCTCTCTCTCCTCTTCTTCTTCTTCTTCTCCTTCTTCTTCTCTCTTCTTCTCCTTCTTCTCTTCTTCTCTTCTTCTCCTCCCTCTCTCTCCCTCTTCTTCTTCTTCTTCTTCTTCTTCTCTCTCTCCTTGTTCTTCTTCTTCTTCTTCTTCTTCTTCTTCTTCTTCTTCTTCTTCTTCTTCTTCTTCTTCTTCTTCTCTCTCCCTCATCTTCTTCTTCCTCTCCTTCTCTCTGTCCCTCTTCTTCTCCTTCTTCTTCTCCTTCTTTCTCTCCCTCTTCTTCTTCTTCTTCTTCTTTCCTCTGTCCCTCTTCTTCTCCTTCTCTCTCTCTCTTCTTCCTCTTCTTCTTCCTCTCCTTCTCTCTCTCTCCTCTTCTTCTCCTTCACTCTCTCCCTCCTTCTCTTCTTCACTCTTTCTCTTCTTCTCATTCCCTCTCTCCCTTTGCTGAGCACGGGGGGTGCTATCTCCATGCAGAGCCGGGGGGAGGGCTTGCTGACGTGCCCCTTATAAGGTGGAGGGGGGAAGGACGGTGCCTCCCACCATCTGGGGGGCTACATGCCCCCCATTACACACTTCACTCCCCCTCTCTCTCTCTCCCCAATGTGCTGTCGGTGAGGAGAGAGAGAGGGGTGAAAAAATTTCAAAAAAAATTTAAAGATTTAAAAAGGGGGGGCATGGTTCGCATGGGGAAGGCACAAGGGAAACACCGGGGGTCACAGGGGGGAGGACATTACAAGGATCTTGGAAAATCAATGATCTGATGCTCAAATCATAAATCTAATGGTTCCATTGGCTCCAAAAGGGGAGTAAAACCCCAAGACACTTGATTAGAAATCTTTTAGATCACGCCTTCTTTTTCTCCTTGTTTGAAGTGTTGTTCACTACCTATAAAGTGCGATCGTGGCACAGGCGATTATGTAAATCCCTCTTTTTTGTATTAAATCTCCAAAATTAGCTTAAATTTTACTCTTTTTTTTTACATAACATCTAGTTCTAGAAATTTCCATATCTTTTTAGGATATTTACAATAAGTAATATCTAAAATATGTTAGTTTTGCCCAAAAATCTAATATTTTTGGACCATCCATACTATACACATTAATACTAGTGATTAGTATGGCTCATAACTCTCGTTCACATTGTAACTTCCATGAAGGGTGGCTCGTTCACATTGTAACTTCCATGAAGGGTGGCTACGGTCCTTGTCAATCTAAGAAAAATGTCGGATTACAACTCTCAATTTTTTAAATATATTTTCAATTAAATTAAAAAAATTAGTTATTAACGTTAATTAGTTTTTTCTTTAGTTAGTCTTTAGTTAGCAATCTTACTAACTTATTAGTTGACTAACTAAATTTTAAACTAACCAACTAACTTTTAACTGTGCGAAAATATTATAGTCATATATTTTTAAATGTATTGTTGTCATATATTGTTAAATAGTGTGCTCGTAGTAGTAGAGGGTACTTGTAGTGATATTGGAACTATGATATATCATCACTTTCACTATTTCATTGGTTTACAGATATAAAAATTCAAACTCATGCTTGTTCCAAGTTAGAGAAAATTAGAATCATATATGAAATTTCCTATATAGGAAAACTATCATATGTAGGGAATTTTCCCTTTGTAAGGAAACATATGAATGTGAAGCACTCCTTATCCCAACATTCGAATAGAATTACACAAATACATCGATAGGCATAAACAAAGTGATCTTTCTTAGATTACTTGAGATATTAGGCTTCAATGCTCTTTTTATCTCAAAACTATATTCTTTTGTAGCTATCATTGGTGGTTGGGCTTGGCAAAGTCCATTCAAAGCTTGAAAATCCAAGCAAATGAAGCGAGAATATTGCACTCCATGGCAATGTTATGTGGAGGCAAACGATATTAAAAGAACACCCTATTCTCTACAAGCTATGTTTTTTTCCTACCTTTATATATTTCTTCAACCATCTATAATATCAATAGCATCAACAATGGACTCGACCAACTACCATTCCTAAAGGTTAGATAGGTAGACATATGTTTTTTTAAAATCATAATTAAACCTAATGGCAAGTCAATGAACAAATGAATATTAAGGATTAAATACTTATAATTAGGTCTATGCATTAGGAGATTTGAGGTTCCACGTTGCCAATGTATCTCTCTATCCATAAACATGTGTTATACTAGTACCTCTTTTGTACTACTCTTTCTTGCTCCAAGTCTAAAATCTTAGATGCTATCCTTCCAAGTAGAGATGAATAACCTCTCATACCATTTTATTTTTTTGCATTATTACTACTTTATAATGATTTAGATACATTTTCTTATAGTAGAAATTAATTTTTCATTATTTTAAAATAAATTAAACACTAATATGGATGCAATATGAGAGCTTGGCCACCTTGTGGAAGGTCCAATCTCTATGTCCATGGCTAAAAGGGAGAGAGGAAAAGAAACTAGACAAAGGAGGAAAAATAATGGGAGGGACCTTTGAAGCACTAAGTTATTTTGTGATTTTAATTTATATTTAATCATGATTATCATGCAAGCACAATTATATCATTAATATAAAGTGGACTAGACCCTATGCTATTCATGTAACTATTGTCATTATCACATTTGTTTGAGTTTAAAATATAAAGTAGAGTTTTTTTCAAAAATAGATTTTTTGTAAAATAGAGGGTTTGCTCCTATTAGCCTAGAACACTCTCTCTATCTATCTTAAAAGGTGATCTCAAGACCTCACCCCTAATACAAAAGATAATAGGTATTATTTTCTTCTTTTGCATTTCCAACAAGTTTTTGGTGTGAGAGAGGACCATTTCCTATCCAATGTAGCTCAAACTTTTGATGAGAAGGATGGAATTTAATTAACTAGGATGGGGACAATAAACTAATGTAGAGAAAAATGTCAACAAGGAAAGGGAACCTTATCAATTCTATCCTAGGATACATTTATGTACAAGGAGGACTTACCAATGGAGGAAGTATCCAAGGAAATCCAAATAGGATTGAACATTGCACAACTTGACCAATTACCAAAATGAAACAATGTGGTTAGAAAATTGCATTATTTCACCAATTACAAACTACTTGTTAGAATCTATTAAGCAATATGGACACTTAAGCAACTATATCATATTATATTTATTAGTAAATTACATATTCTTGTGGGTTTGGGTATATGGAGATATGTTTCTCAAAGATAGGTCTTCTAAAGAATTGGGAACCTTGGCCACATTCATGCCTATTAGATTGCAAAGACAAATTGCCCAAATGTTTCATATTTCACAAAAGAATTACATTCATCCCAATGGAATTTTCATCGTGTTTCTTGTCAAGATAGTTTCTAGTACTTTCGAGGATAGTATATTAGCCAAATTTTCACAAAAATAACCGTTTTGGAGAAACAAGAAGATTTTAGGATTTTCATGAAGCCATAAGAGTCTCCACTATTATCTTGCATATGTAGCTTTTGGATTTGTATCCGGATGCCTTAAGAAGTAGCATTGTCTTGCATATATAGCTTATTAGTTGACATAGGGAATAAGGGATTCGAAAATGTAAAAGATGTCAAAAGAGAGCTATTGAGGTAGAAGAAACCCTGCAATAATTGGAGTAATTTAGTAATTGAAGATTATGCATAGCCATCTAGAAAATGGCAAGACTAGATGCTAGTAGTAACATGTAGCAAAAGTATCAAATTTTTTTATTCCTCTAGACACTCCACATTCCACCTCTCAATCTTTCCATTTTTATATAAGATATACGTGTTTGCTTATAAGGTCCTTTCTATCCAAAAACACAAGCTACATGCTAATGCTTGCGAATTCTTTAAGTGAGACTATTAGGAAATCCTTTTTGTAAGGAGCAATAACTTTTACGAGCAGCTTTTTGCGTGAGGATTGTCATGCCCCCTTCTATGCTCTTTAATCAACCTAATGGTAGACTATTTTGAATCAAGATTTTTATGAAGATTGGAATAGTGTTCTTTTAGGATTCTATGCTCCTAAACAAAGATGTAGACCGTGGAGTAGCTTTTTTTAATATTAATTATAAGGACCTTTTAATCATGGGGAAATTTGATATGGTGGAGTATTCAATAAATATCTCCTTGAGCATCTCCTATCTTTTAGCTCAAGAAGCTAACTTATGGAATCAAGTCAAGTACAAATTTGACTTATCCGATTGCTAGTATCAAAGATGAGACCTTGGGCTACATGTATATTATTATTCAAAACATGGCAAATTGGGCTTGCACTTGATAGATTCTATGCTTGGTCTCATGGGCTTCAATTACCCTAGTTCTGTTAGATTTACACTAATTGCAATGGATTGTGTTTTATCACCTCCCATTAGCTCTTCTACTCAAGGATTCGAGTTTCATTATTCCTTTGCTCACTCTCAAATACAATGTTCTTTATATAGAAATGGCTATCTCTCTCCCAATATCTCTCCCTAGCATGCTCTTTTTCATTCATACAATGGAATACAATAGAATGATTTCCCATTACCCTGATTTTTTTGTGATATCTAAGAGATATTGCTGATCAAAAAGTTCAATAGAGCTACTACAGTGACTCTTCATGGTAGACCAATGATAGTATCACTCCTAGTCTTTAGCTTTAGTCTTCAGCTTCTACTTTTTCATTCAACCAAGCTACTTTGAGCTCGTATTCTCTCTTTCCAAGGAAGGAAAACTTTTCCAATCAAAAAATTCATCCAAATAACATATATATATCATAAAGACATAGAAAAGCTCACAAAAGCTATCAAAACCCAAATAAAAAACAAAAAAACATATAAGTGAAACTAAAACTAGTCCAAATTATGAAAAATCATCCAACACATCTTCAATCAAACCTCAAACCATTTATTCACAACCACGACCTCTCAATAGAACCAAAACAAAGCTCAATGAGACCAACAGAACCCATCAAAACTAAACAATCATTCAATAGAAACTATCAAAACTCATCAAATCCAAATCTAATCTTCAATTAGCTATCCAAATATACACAACCTAAACCAAAACTCAAACATTCTAAAAAACAATCAAGTATCAAAACATCTATTTACCTCCAAAAAACCAATAAAACACAACTAAAAATCAAGTCATTTCAATCCTCAACATATGCCCACACTTAACCTAGGGAGCATCCTCTTGACATTGGAAAGAATAGAATACAAAACTCTAATAGCTAGTCATTATTTATTCATCTTTACTCAAGCAACATTCTTGAAGATAACCATGACCCCAGCATATCTTCAAAAATAACCTAGATCTATAAACATGAATGGAAGGAAAACAAGAAACCATATGAACTATTCCATTATAAATCAAATAAATAAGCTCAAAATATTAAAGGATATAAGAGTTTCTTTCATATTTGCACACATCCTTCTTCTTATCTAAGAGATTTATATTCTTGAATCACCATTTGAAAGAAAGATAGTCTCATTAAACATGGAAAGAAATGCATTTAAGAACCTCCAAGAAGGTATTCTTTTTTCAAGGCTTGAATATTTCTAAATCTTTAAAATGATTGATGCTCATCCATAAAGATTTATAGAGGGTTGTGCAAAATTTCAAACAACACATCCTCTCTAGAAGTATAATGTATCAATATGGGCCTGATTGAGAATGGAAATAGAGAATAGAATATCACAAGTTGTTGATGATCAATGTCAATGTTCAAATTTAAGCACAACTTTGGCAATGTCTTTGAAACATTATGAGAAATCAATGCATAAAAGCTACTTATCAAGCTAAATGCGTTGCCAAATGTATTTAAGGATCTATGGACCGATAATAGATCTTGGTAAATTTGAAAAAATTGTGGAAAACTTTTGATAGTTCATCCCAATATCCTAGAATAATAGGCCATTTAATCTATTAACCTATCAAAAAGTCATGTGAACTCCATTGTCTTCTTTGAGTCACTTGAGAATCAATTCTAGCATATGCATTGACCATATGAGGGGGATTGGTAATGAGAGAAGTGGAAGGAGGAAGGGGAACAAAGATGTAAGGATGAAGGAGAGAATAAGCAAAATAATAAAGCAAAGAAAGTGATAATGAAAGTGAATCAAGCAGATGGATAGAATCCGATAGAAATGGATTGAGAGAGAAGGCTGGAAATATAGAAATCACAAGAGTAGAAGGCATAAGAAGAGGAGGGGTAGGAGAAAATGTGCAATCAATAATATAAGGAGACAAGGAGTAAAAATATATATCTAAGGTTCTAAAGAAGGTTGAAATAAAAGAGAAGAAATGAGCTAAGGTTGAGTTTGCATCATTGAGAGATAGGCTTCATATATGAGCAAACTATTGATAATACATGAGTGAAGGAATGGTTGGATCTATGGTAGAGTGATGGAAATAAGCTTCAAAAAATGAAGAATTGAATGGAGGGTCTCTGATTTAGGACAATTGAATCCACTAGAGACAGCCATGATTCTGCAAAATATCTATTCATCTTAGAGGAATGACCTTGAAAAAAACTCATCAGCATACAACTCCAAAGAATGACCTTGGAGGATCACATCCCCAACATAACAAGACAAATCCTCTTCATCGTGAATAAAAAAACATCCTTGAATATACATATAAGGCATTAACCTAGTATCAAGAGTGACTTAGCCCTCAAATACCATGCAGACCACTTCCATAAGAAGAGAAGATGTCCACACTCTAGACCCATCCTCTCGAGAGGAAAGATCCATTGTTGATCATTTAATGTGAAAAGATAACTTTTGTTGTAATGGACCCAAAATGAATGATCAAGGAGATTGACTCCACCTATTGCTCAAAATTGGTCCATAGAATGTCTATTCTAGATTAAAATCTCTCAACTTTAGCCTAGAAGAGTGGACATAAAGAAGCATTGCATTGAGGGGTCACCAAGTCCATAGCAAATTGAGATGGTACTACTAAAATATTAGGACTTTGGAAATGGAATGGGATTTTGCCAGCTTATCTTACAAATCCTTAATCTTCATGGCATGATCATCAATGGTGGTGAAGTTAGCAAACTGTGTAAGGCATATGTTTGAGTGGCTATCACAGCTTTGAGTTCTTGGACTTCTTGAATAAGATAATCCCTCTCAATAGAAATAAAAATCAAGTGATTCTTTCCTTTAATAAATTGTGCTTATAGGGATGCTCTTTCATCATTATGGGCTTCCAACAACTTAACATACTGCTCCATTTGTTTAAAGGTGTCAAATAATGTTCTTTTAGTCAATCTTAACTTGATGGTGGCTTTAAAGAGCTCATCCTCAAGATTGCTGCATTTCTTCATGGAAGGATGAATACAATTTTTGTACACAATCTAACTCGATAGGTTTTTGGATATCCTTACAAGAAACAGTATAGAATCACCTAAAACAAGGTGGTGGAAGGAAGAAGGTGTGACTTGAATATTACCCTTTAGAATATGTACTAAGAAAAGGTTCAAAAATATTAAGAACACAAGAAGGGAACTTCTTGATGTGCGAGGAATAGTGACTAGAGGAACTGAAATGGATATTGTATCCCCTACACGCTTCCAATGTTTTGTGCACAAAATCACCTATGGTGGGGAAAATTTGGCATCAACATCCATTAGCATAGATGCAACAAGAAGAGAATGTACCAAAGGATCTAGAGGTGGAGGAGGTAACCTTTCTGAAGGCAAGACAATGACATCTTGATTCCTCTAAGGGCAAGAGGATGTAATATCCCACATCCACCCCATCTATGTGAATGGCAGATTGGGGGATTAAAAAGAAAATTTAAAACTTTAATTTTTTTTAAAAGGAGTCTTAAAATTCTCCTTGCCTATCATCATGCCTATCTCTTGCTACCATGCCACCTTCAAACGCCTATCAACTGGCTTATCCCCACCATCTCCATCATGCTCCTTGCCTCCTCCCAGTTCACTGTAGACCTAGCAATTCCCTCCCCCCATGTGGCCATACATAACAACCTTGATGATCACCATGGTAAAAATTTATTTTAAGGAGGAGAGAGAGGGAGGGTTATCCCCACTCTAAGGGTATAAAAGCCTTACTACTCTACCCATTAGCATTAGTCCTTTTACGTATTGTCTTATGCTATATATATATATATATATATATATATATATATATATATATATATATATATATATATATATATATATATATATATATATACATATACATATATATATGTATATGTATAGAGATATATATATATATATAATTAGAGATAGTGAGAAAGAGAGAGAGGAATAAAGAGAGAGAGAGAGAGAGAGAGAGAGAGAAAGAGAGAGGTGGATATATATATATACATATACATACATACATACATACATACATACATACATACATACATAGAGAGAGAATAGAGGGAGAGAGAGAGAGAGAGAGAGAGAGAGAGAGAGAAAAGTGAATATATATAAAGATAAAAAAATAGAAGGAAGAAATGGAGAACATGAAGATGCCAAGCACCCATTGGAGGACTCTCGCCTCTCCATCAAGCCTAAGTGTTTTTCCTACTCTTTCCATACTTGGCAAAGAAGCTCCTAAATCCACATCACATCCACTATATTTCCTTTTCCATCAATAATTCTCTTTCAAGACTATCAAAGCTAAGGAGCATCACATCATGGCACCCAAGAGAAGAAGCTCAAGAACTACTAGGGTGAGAGTGAGAAACATAGTAGCAAGCATTGACAACACACCAACTCTATCAAACCACTTCTAGGTTCTTCTATTGCGTACAAGCAATTGTAATGGAAAGAAATGCTTTCATGTTCATTTCAAAATAAGATAAAATGTATAATTTAGAAAGGAGTTTGATTTACAAACTTTTCCTTGCAAGGCTCAAATATCAACTAAATCAACTAAGATATTGTAACTCTAGTTAGACATATTATCCTCAATGTATAAATCTCCCATAAAAATACTTAGGATTGTGTTTATCTCGCAAAAATAACTATCCTCTTGGGATCCTCATAAGGATTAGAAGGCCAATGACCAAGGGACAAACCTTTTTCATGGGGGGTAATCATATTATGTGATAGTGGCTTACTAGAGTAACAAAACTCAAATGCCATCCCTCTATTGGGAATCACACAAGGTTCTAAAGAAATATTGTTGAACCACCTTACTCAAGGGATAACCTTAGAAGAGGGAAAATGGTTTTTGAGTCTCCAAGAGGGAGCAAATCAAGTGTGGTTAAGTATTATAGTTTCCTTAAAAGAAAAAGAGGAAGAAGATGCCTTAATTCCCCTCTTCATGACACTATGTTCCATCATTAGAGTTCCAACAGATTACCATCATCATATCAACTTGAAGAAAGTAAGGAAACTCCTTTGAGTCTTCATCAATATGTAGAAGAAGATAAAAAGGCCTAGCTACATGAATGTTCGAGATCCAACAACCAAGAGGTTGAAACTTTGAAAGCCCGAAGGATTGAGATAGCATAACCCTAAATAGAAAAGAATTTCAAGCAGGCTCAAAGAGTGCGATCAAAGTAAACAAGATGAACACAAGATAGAACCTTAGTTCTCCAAGAAGGCTAGGAAATTTCTAGACCTTAGAAACCCTAGAAAAGTTTCCAAGGGGAAGAGTGAACCCAAGGATTGTTATAGGAATTGCCTGTTCTAGTAAATTCCATTTTTAATTTGTGCATTTAAGGATTGATTGATGCATCATGAAATGATATATTTCTCTTTGTAAAGTTTTAGGATTCTAATTGAATCTTAACAATGATAGGTTGATATGGTTGCATAGATCTACCCCAAGGCTACTAGTAGAAGTCTGATACAAAGGGGATTTGCTTGATAACATCAAGAGCTAGGAGTGGCCCTCTTTGCGAGAGGTCTCTCCATAGGGAGAACATTAGGTTAGGAGGTAGTAAGGGTGCTAGGGGGCTCTACCCCATAAATTCTTACACATATAGGAAATGCCTAGCGCCTACAAGTCTTAGATGGTCCTTCTAGAATGCCCTGTTACTAGTTAGGGGCAACAACTTGATGGATTTGTGCCTTCGAGTTTGTCCTTATGGATAAGAAAAAATATTGTAATAACACAACCCTTTAAGATGAATAAAGGACTCTTTAACAAGAATTGCTTTACTCATTTAAGTATTGTGATTTTAATTTACACTAACAAACCATGTGTTTAAATGTTAATTAAAAAACTACTTTTACGTGTTCACAAAAATGTGGTAGATATTTAGATAACTGAAGAATACTCTTCTCAAAAGAAAAGGGGGAGGGTGACACATCTGACAAGTCATCCTACAGATAGTGGGTAATCTTAGTTAGTCAAGAGCTTTCTTTAAAGTTGCATTAGTTAGAAAGTCACAAGTTGACCCAAATTAGGAAATCTAGTAGAACCTCAAATCCATGTCATCTTTGAGGATTGGAGTGAGACTATTTCTTATGGAACAATGGATTGATGTGTTGTATACCCCCTCATTTCTCACTCTATTTGAATCAAGTGTGATATAGGTCCACTTCAGTTTGAGTGGATTTTTGAAAAGGAGACGCTCAAATGCAAATCTTGGGCAGTATGGAATGCACGGAGTGCATGGGCAACATGCACATGGCAATGGGCATCATGCACATGGCAATGGGCAGCATGTATATGGTAATGGTCAGCATGGACATTTTGGACAGCAAGGTCCTAATGGGCAATTTGGTCCTCATGTAATGCACAAGCAACATGGCCCCCATGGGAATTTTGGACAGCAAGGCTTGTATGGGCAGCATGTAGCACAGGGCATTCATGGGCAGCCAGGCCCAAATGAGCTACGTGATAAGATTTTTTTTACAAAACTCAATGGGCAATCCTCATTCCCAGTTGAACTAGAGGAATGGACCTCTAAATTGGAAGCTTATTTTCTCATCTACCCCTGTACCGATGAGGCAAAGATCATTTTTCCCTTCCATCATTTAGAAGGTTTTTCCCACACATGGTGGAGATTTGTTCAAAGAGAAAATCAGCAGTTTCGTGATTGGGAAGAGTTCAAGATGCATATGATCCAAGTTTTTGTCTCCCCGATGGAAAAAGAACGCTTAGCTAGGCAATGGTATCAATTTGATCAGCGAAATCTCACCGTGAGGGAGTACACCAACCAATTTATGAACCTATCCATGTATGTTGAGGCAGTTAGTGATGAGGCCAAATTGCATAAATACATTTATGGGCTAGATGCGCATCTCTCAGCTGATGTAATGGCTCAAAAGCCAGCCACCCTGTTTGCAGCCGTAGAATTGGCCGAACACTATGGTCGAAAATACCGCCACAATGAGAGCATGCAGCCCATTGCCGGACAGCAAAGATACCCTATCAGGAAATCCCCATATGCTAATAATTATCACAGCAACAATGCAAGGAATGGCAGCCCCAAAATTCCTACTTACCCCACTTTTAATGCTGAAAGGAAATATGGCAATTTTGGGACAGCACCACCTCCCAAAAGTGACCCAAAGTATGTTGAAAATAAGGCAAGGAATGGCTTCAGTCCTAACGGTCAAAAATTCATTCCTCCTGAAGTTGTCAAGGATAGAAAAGCCAAAGGCGTGTGCTTTAAATGTAGAGATAAGTACACAATTGATCATGCATCCAAATGCCCCTTTAAGAACGCCACTGTCAAGTTTAATAGCATGTACGTGCCAGAAGATAGTGACAAGCTAGAAGAGGGCATGCATGACAACTCTCCAATAATGACACTTGCTGAAAATGTTGAATATGAGGAGGATATTGATCTCGATCAGTTTTATGACTCGCTGGACGGGTTCCCTTTTGACCCCGGTGGCTGCCCCATTGATGACATGCTTGGGAATGACCCTTGGCACCCCTCATTCACCACTATATCAGCCTGCTCGATCTCCATGGATGCATGGACTGGCTCTAGGAGCCTGAACACCCTACGAGTGCATGGTAACATTGATGGCAAGAGTGTATACATCCTCATAGATAGTGGCAGCATGCACAGTTTTGTGAATAAATCAACTCTTGGCCGTTTGACATGTGTTCCCACTGAATTACAGCAACCTCTTCGGGTTCAAGTGGCAAATGGAAATGAGGAAGTGAGCTCCCATGTATGCACACAAGTGTCTCTTATGCTGGCTGAAAATTACATAGCAAAGGTGGACTTATTTACCCTTGATATGGGCCCCGTGGATGTTGTATTGGGATGTGATTGGCTTCAACACTTGGGAAAAATCTCTATGGACTTCTCTCACCTGTATATGGAGTTTGTAATGCATGGGCAGCTTGTACACTTGGAAGGAATCAAAGAAAATGCAGATTTTCACCTTATAACAGCAAGACAACTCAAAAAAGAATTCAAGAGACGCTCCCAAATCTTTGTCTTACATTTTCATAAGGATAATGATGACCAACACACCTTGGGGAAGCAAAATGCAGCACTAAAAGCACTTTTGGCTAAATATGAGGACCTATTTCAGCCCCCCACTACCCTTCCCCCTCAAAGATTGGTGGATCACCCTATTGACTTGGAGCCCCATACCAAGCCCATCAATAAACCCCCATATCGACTCTCTAAATGTGAGAGAGAGGAAGTAGCAAAGCAAGTCAAGGAGCTCACTAAGATGGGATTCATAGAGCCTAGCTTTTCCCCTTATGCCTCCTTGGTTCTATTGGTTAAGAAAAAGGATGGATCTTTCCGGTTGTGCATTGACTACCGCGATCTCAATAAGATCACCATCAAAAATAGATACCCCATCCCTCGATTTGATAACTTACTTGATGAACTCAATGGAGCACGCTACTTCACCAAGATTGATTTGCGATCCGGTTACCACCAAATCAAAATGAGGGTGGGTGATGAAGTCAAAACAGCCTTTCGGACTGACCGTGGCTTGTACCATTTCCTTGTCATGCCATTTGGGCTCACTAATGCATCCGCTACATTTCAGAGCTTAATGAACAAGATATTGCAGCCATGGCTTTTCCAATTTGTGTTGGTATTCTTTGATGATATACTCATTTATAGCAAGTCACTGCATGAGCATCTGAAGCATGTCAGGCAAATTTTTTATGTACTGAGAGAGCACCGGCTATTTGCCAAAGAAAGCAAGTGTGTCTTCATGCAAACAGAGGTTGAGTACTTAAGACACATCGTTAGTGAAAAAGGCATCCAAGCTGATCCTAAGAAAATGCAATGTGTCCGGGAGTGGCGCACCCCCACTACCACTACCTCCTTGCGTGGTTTTCTTGGCCTCTCCTCCTTTTGTCAGAGATTTATTCGCCATTATGCCACAATTGCAGCCCCGTTAACAGACAAGCTGAAAAAAGAGGCTTTCCTATGGGATGAATTGGCTGACCGTAGTTTTTGACAGCTGAAAGAATTGCTTACTTCAGCCCCATCCTCGTATGCCCTGACTTTTCAAAGGATTTTACCATCCAGTGTGATGCTAGTGGACGGGGTATTGGTGCAGTCTTGCTGCAGAAACACGGGGTAATAGCATTTGAGAGCCGAAAATTGGATGATAAAGAGAGAGAGTTGCATGTCTATAATTAGGAGATGTTGGCAATCATTCATGCTATCAAAAAGTGGCATCACTACTTGTATGGCAACAGATTTAAGGTGAAAAGTGACCACCCTGTGCTCAAATATTTCTTGACTCAGCCCAATCTCACTCCCAAATAATGTAGATGGGTGGCGACCCTACAAAACTATGACTTTGAGATTATCCACACCCGTGGCAAGGACAATGTAGTGACTGATGCACTCTCTCGCATGTGAGCATGCAAGGTTTCATCCATCACTGAACTCCACCATGATTGGATTGAAGAGCTCCAAGAGACATACTTGCTTGATGCTGAATTCAGCCCTCTTTTCTAGAAATTACAGCAAGGTGTCATGGATGACAATTCCCAATATCCGCTCCACAATGGCCTCATTTGGATCCATGGCCGTATTATGATTCCCCATGCCTCTTCCTTCACCCAAAGGATCCTTGAAGAGATGCATTCTTCACCGATTGCTGGCCACTTAGGGGTCTTCAAAACATATGACCAAGTTTCAAAAAGCTTCCGTTGGAAAGGCCTATGGCGGGATGTTAAAGACTTTGGGTCTAGATATGTGCCTTGCCAACAAAATAAAGATAGCTCTCTTAAACCGGGTGGCTTGTTGCAGTCTTTACCTATTCCCAAAGGAAAATGGATCCACATTACCATGGATTTCATCACTGGTTTACCTACAACCAAGAAGGGTTGGGATAGCATATACGTGGTAGTTGACCGACTTACTAAAGCAGCCTATTTCATCCCTACAAAATCCCAGTTTATAGCATCCCAAGTTGCCACTCAGTTTATGGAGCATGTTTTTAAGTTGCATGGCTACAAGTGATAGTACATGACCGGGACACCAAATTTATGAGTCAGTTTTGGCAGACCATTTTCAGCTCCATGGGGACCGAATTGGCTCCGTCCACCACAGCCTATCATCCCCAAACGGATGGGCAGACCGAGAGAGTCAATAAGTGGCTTAAAACTTATTTGCGACATTTTTGTCATGATGTGCACAATTCTTGGGATGTATGGCTACACTTGGCTAAATTTTCTTACAACAACTCCACTCATTCGAGCATTGGAGTCTCTCCCTTCGAAGCATTGTATGGTTATCGAGTGCCCCTTCCTACTGTGATCTTCAATGAAAAGCTCAACCCCCTTGGAAAAGAAGAGTTGGACCGCATGCAAGCTCTACTTCAACAATGCAAGATAAACCTCAAAAGGGCTCAAGAGCACATGAAGCTCCATGTTGATACAAAAAGAAGACCCCTTGACTTTCAAGAGGGTGAAATGGTACTCCTCAAGGTCCCCAAGTCCCGTTATGCCACGCTAAAGGACGGTTCTTGCAACAAGTTGGCACACCGTTACTATGGGCCCTACAAGATCATTAAGAAGGTCAGGGACTTGGCTTACCGTTTCCAACTCCCTCCCACCACTAAGATCCATGATGTCTTCCACGTGAGCCAATTGAAACCTTTCATTGGCACTCCCAAAGATCATGTAGAGGAGCTACCACCCATAGATGAGGAGGGTCTCATTCAGTACATTCCTGAAGCGGTCATTGGGCAACGTGAAAAGCAACTCCGTACCCGTTCCATACATGAATACCTGATCAAATGGCAAGGCCTACCAATAGAGAAAGCCTCTTGGCGCCCAGCATCTATATTGGATGAATTTCCACACCTCAAGGAGGCTGTGTTGGCTGGCACTTAACCATGACCCCTGTTTTGGGCTGTAGTCTACATCTAGACAACCACCTGTTTTGTACCAGATTTGGTCCTGGTCCATTTTCAGACCCATCCCCCATACATGGGCTGAAAGTACACCTCGAGGGCTCCGTGCCGACACCTTACTTACCCCAATCAGAGTTCCCTAGTGGAAGTTATGGCTGTTTTTCTCCAACCATACCATCTGGGACTGCACACTAGTAATTCCTGGACAGCCCTTTATTTTGTACCAGTTTTGGTCCTGACCTGATTGCAGCCCCGCCCCACCCACATGGGCTGAAAGTACATCTCATGGGCTCCGTAACGACACCTCAATTGTCCCATTCGGAGTTTCCCACACAAAGTTATGGCTGATTTCCTACAGCACACCCTTACAATCCATGACTACATCCCTTGTTTTTTAGGACAAAAACTTTATGAGACGGGATGGTTTGTAATGAATAGGGATCACGGGAATATGGCATGGGAACATACCAATCACACTGACGGTATATAAGGTGTAAGAGGGTATTTTGAGGATCACAGAAATTATCAAGAAACTCTCTTTTCACCTTCTCAAGCTTCCATGGCTTCCTCTTCTTCTTCCTCTCTCCCTCTTTCTCTCTCTTCTTCTTACCTTTCTCTCTCCTCTCCCTCTTCTTCTACAGTCCTTCTCTCTCTCCTTCCCCTTAGTTAGGACAGTTTGGTCTCCTTCATTACAGGTTAAGTAATGTTAGTCAAGTTAATCTATTTAAGTAATGTTAGTTAGGTTAAGCTATGGTTAGTCAGTTTAAGCTATGGTTAGTTAAGTCTAGCTAGGGTTAGTTAGGTGTAACTAGGGTTAGTTAATTTAACTAAGGTTAGTTAGTTTAAACAATGGTTAGTTAATTTAACTAAGGTTAAGAGGAGGGAGGAGGAGGATGGCGAATGGCGGGGCTGGCGGTAGGGAAAGGAGGAGAAGTGGAAGGAAGCGGGCGAGAAGGGAGACAAGGAGAACTGGAGAAGAGAAGGAGGTGGAAATGGTAAGGGAGGAGGAAAGGGGACGGCAGCCGCAAGGAAGAGAAAGGAGGGGTGGAAGGAAGCGGGCGAGGCAGCTGTAGGGAAGAGAAAGGGGGCAGAGTGGCGCAGGGCAGAGATGGAGAAGGTGGAGAAGCATGGGGAGGCCGAACGCAGGGAGAAGAGGTCGAAGGGAGGAGGTCAACTAAAGGCCAGCGAGAGGAGGAGGGACGAAGCGCAGACGACAAGGTGCAGAGGACGAAGTGCAGGCGAGGAGGGACTACGAGGCGTAGAAGACATAATAGGTAAACCGTTTTTTTTTTTTTGAAATATAAATTAATAAATAATTATTTCATGTGTATTATTTCGTGTGTTGGTTTTTTTTTTTTTCTTTTTTTTTAAATTGAGTTTTTTTTGTTTTTCTCTTTTTGTTTTTTGTTTTTGGTTGTTTGTTTGTTTTTTTTGTTTTGGAAAATGTTTTTTGTTTTATTATGATTATTAGTTGTTGTGGTTTTTTTTGGATTTTTTTTTTGCCTTTCTTGGTTTGTCTCTATGTGTGTGTGGGTTTGTTTGTGGGTTTTATTTATTAGTATTATTATTGTTTTTTTAAATAAAAATAAATTGAATATAGGTGGGCAAAAGAACGCACCCCTATCCCGCGCGCATATGCGGGGCGGGAGTAAAAAAAATTTACAATGACGGGATCAAACGGGGCAGGGATGGCAATGTCCATACCACAGACGCCACAGGGGTGTCTCGAGACGCGTAAAATAAGAAACAGACGCGTTCACACGCGACATGAGAAACGCAATCACACGGCAAAAATGAATAAAAATTAATAAAATCCAAACCGTTCATCGAATCGAAAAATTGCGAAAAGAAAAACTGTGCCCGGAGATAAGGGGAAAATGATGGAACATGCAACACAGGTTTCGGGATAAAATCAGGGTGTTCACATGGGAAAAACACAAAAAGTAGGCCTAAAAACACATACGGGTATTAATATCGAAAAATCCGCGCAGCGGAACAAAGTACAGAAAGAAGGAAAATTATGCAAAACAATGTGTCCTACAACGCTATTGTGGCCAAACACAGTTTTGATCGAGATAGGACGCGTTCACATGGGAAAAACCCCAAAAATAGGCATAAAAATAGACTCAAAAATTAATACGGGAAGAATCGTGCACCGGAATAGAGGACAGTAAAAATGAGAAATGTTCGGAAGAAAGGGATTCATAGGGCTGGCACATCAAAACCCAGTTTGGGGGAAACTAGGAGGGTTTCTCATGGAAAAAATAGGAAAATCACACCCGAAAACACTCGAAAATATTAATAACTAAAAATCTGGCAATCGGAAGAGAGGGGAGGAAAAAGGAAAAAGTGGGGGAAAGGATGTAAGGATACGGTTGTCAAATCAAACTGGAATTTCGATAAAAATAGGATAGGTTCACATGGAAAAATGTGAAAAATAGACACGAAAAAATGCCCAAAAACTCGCAAAAATTAATAACAGATGAACTGTGCATCGAAATGACACGGAGTAAAAAGAAAAAATATAAGGGAAAAGGGGTAGGACACGGCTGGCACATCAGATCATGGTTCCGAAGCAATAAAGACGCATTCACATGGAAAACTGTCCAAGTTACGGGAATTGCTTCAAAAATTAATAACTCAAGAACCGTTTGTCGGAACAGGGGTTGGTAAAAAGGAAAACTAGGCAATTCAAAGGGACGAATAGGACTGTAAGGTTGGATATCAGTTTCAGTGAACGTAGGGTGTGTTCGTATGGAAAAGTCACAAAACAAATGATAAAGGCAAACGATCAAGGAACAGCTCCGGGGACAGGGTGAAATAGAACAGAAGGGTGGAAAAGGGATCCCATCAGAATAAAATGAAGTCATGGCATGGATGCATGATCAGAATAGGGTATATGCATAGGGATATGCAACATAGACGCGCAGGGACGTGTCCCCACACTTAAAACCTTAACAAGAAGGGTAAACTGAACATCAAGGACTTAGTACCACACCTCAGACCAACCACAAATGTCCCCACACTTAAGACATGACCGTCACTAAAAAACAGAAGGTGTAGGGTTAGAAACACTTGGCCCATATTGTCGAGGAGGAATGTCGACTATCGAGGTTGTGTCTTGTATCGTTGTCGGCTCTGCAGGAGGTACCAAGGTGTCATCACAGCACATGTCCTTCGTCCTTTGTGGCAGGGACCACGCGGCAACACCTAGGGAGGTAGCTGGTTGATGGAATCGTAGGAAATTCATCGATGACGAGGGTTATTGCACTCAACTCATGATCTCGCAAATGGAATGAAAGAACAGTCACTCGCCCCATTACTAACATCACTCAAGGAAATAATGATGAAAACCCATAGCTCACACCCGGTTTAGGAATAGACAAGGGGGTGGTGTAGAGGGAGTATGCTAGGGTGCACAATTGATGGTGCATCAGTGCGTCCAACCCCTCTGGCATAGGTGCAAGGAGAAAGGCCAGGGAGCCTTGTAGTGCAGTGTATCGAACAGAGTGACGTGTCCTGTGCTTATGGTAGAGACCCAGCCCGAGGGTGCAGAGGGAAACGGGAACGTACCTGACTCCAATGGTCGCAACGTCCCTCAATCCTTACCTCTCGATAATTGATTGAAGAAACACCAGTCACACTCAGCCCACCCTATGTCTCACGCTCTGTTGAAAGATACAGAGGGCAACCCATTCCTGAAACCCATTGATGTAATCCTCACGGTCACTTGTGCAGAGGTTGTATGCCTTGTGCGCATTTGATGGTGTAACTGTGTATCCCACCCTGTGTCGACATACAGTGCATCCCGCCCTGTGCCGACATACAGTGCAAAAAGGAAGGCCAAGGAGCCTTATGGTGCAGTGCATAAGAACAGATCGTACATTTTGCATTGAGAGACCCATCCCGTGCATGCAACACTCCGTTCACACATCTCAACTCTCATTTGATTTGAAGGGAAAAACTGGTCACTCACCCCACCCTCTGTCTCACTCTCTGATAGATACAGAGAGCAGCCCATACTCACGTCCCCATCCTGTTAGGATGAAAGCTCACATCACTCAAGGGGTTGGTGATGAAGATCATGGCGGTTGTTGTTGTCATCAGGATCTTGAAGATGAGGCGTACCCAAGGAGGCAGCCTACAAATCTCATACTTCAATGATTTGTAAGAAAGTGTCGTCTGTTAAGAAGGACAAACGGACTGATATTACAGAGACAGTGCACCAAGGGAGGTGGCTTCGAATTTCTTGCTGAAAAGGGTTTGCGAATGAGTCAGCTATCCTGAATTGCGGGGTGTTACCACCTTTTCTACAGTCAGCTTCTCGCCCAAGGGTGTTTCCACCTTTTCTTGGAACGAGGCCTGTTATGACAGGGAATTTCTTCCTTTTCTCCCATAATAGTTGTATTTGTTTTTTTTTTCTTTTTCTTTTTCTTTTCTTTTCCTTTTTTTTCGTTAAGAAAGAGAATGATATAAATTCCATGTATCAGGACCAACCTCGCCACCGTTGTTGGATCAGATGAGAAGAGAATAAGGTCGAGTGGAGAGGTATCTGTGAGGGGTTAGCAGAACAAGACCGCCTCATGAGGAGAATCATAAGGGCTATTAGAAGTACGACGAGAAGGACAGTGCGACGCCCAAAAGGGAGAGGGTAGGTCGACTGTGATTGTCAAGATTCCCAGGGAGGGAAGCACTTTTTCAGGCGATAGCCATTGATCAGGAAAGGATCATCAGAGGCATCAATGGTCTGCACCTGAACAGAGCTGTTAGGATTGACAGCAAGTACCTTATATGGGCCCATCCACCGTTATTGAAGCTTGCCAAGAAACTTGCCAAATCTCGAATCATAGGCTAGGATAAGATCACCTTCTTTGAACTCCTTGTGCTTGATGAAACTATCGTGATAGGCCTTGCATCATGCTTGAGTAGTTTCCATGCACTATAGGGCCATCCGCCGTATCTCATCCAAGCATTCCAAGTACAAGAGATGGCGTTGCAATGACTCATTCTCTCCCAAGGATTCTTTAACTGCCACTCGCAAAGAGGGCGATTCCAATTCAACAGGGAAGATAGCTTCTGTACTATACACCAGCTGAAAAGGGGTCTCCTGTCCTGTAGTTGCCTTATGGGAGGTTCTGTATGCCCAAAGGGCTTCTGTAAGTCGATCATCCCAGTCAAGACAATGTGCGGCAATCGTTCTTGTCAGAATCGAGCAGAGAATGCAATTGGTGACTTCAACTTGGCCATTGGCTCTGGGATAGTAGGGAGTGGACTTACGATGCCGGATCTTATACAGCTCCGTCAGCTCCTCCATAATTTTATTAAGGAAATGAGTACCTCTGTCACTTACCAACTTGAGGAGACTGCCAAAACGGGTGATAATATTCTCGTACATGAACAAGGCTACGATGTTACCATCATCCCACTTTAGAGCTTTAGCTTCACACCACTTTGTGACATAATCCGTACATACTAGGATATATTTGTTCTGCTTCCGTCTGGTAGGTGGATCAATGGGACCCACAAAATCAATTCCCCACTTCTCAAACAACTGTAGGGGAAGAATGGGTTGCAATGGCATGGCACTTGTTTTGGTGGGTTTTCCCATTCGCTGACAAGTATCACATCTCTTGCAGTAATCATATGCATCCTTGTGGAGGGTCAGCCACCACTAGTATCCCGCCAATAAAGCCTTCCTGGCTATCACTTCTCCTGCAAAGTGTCCACCACATGGTTCGTCATGGCATGCTTTCAATACTATGTCAATTTCATCCCCTACAACACATCTTCGCAACACTTCATCTTTGCCTCTCTTGTACAGTGCATCGCCTAGTGAAGTGTAGGGGGCTGATTCTAACAGAAGCTTTTTCTTCTCATGGCTTGAGATGCAGGAGGGTATTGTTGAGTTGCCAAGAGGTTGGCTATGTCTGTGTACCAGGGAGTGACTGTTTCAACCGGAAACAAGGAAGCATCAGGAAGGTCTGGATCATCTTGTCCCTCTTCTTCTGTTTGAGGGATCCGCAACAAATGATTGGCTAGGACATGGGAACGGCCAGGCTTAGTGACCACTTTAAAATCAAACTCCTAGAATAGGAGCAACCATCTCATCAGTCGTCCTTTAATGTCTGCTTTGTTCATCAGGAAGGACAATGCTTCATGATCCACATAGAACTTGAAATGTGTTGACAATAAATAGTGTCGAAACTTCTCTAGTGCAAACGCCATCACCAAGCACTCAAGCTCTGTTGTAGTTCCATTCCCTATCAGTGACCTTTCGGCTTGCATAATATATCGGTTGATCTAATTTAGAGGGGGCCTTTTGACATAGGACAACACCTAGCGCTTCAACTGATGCATCTGTGTGCACATTGAACTCCTTCGTCCAATCAGGAGGTTGTAAGATAGGTGCTTGGATAAAGCACTATTTTAGGGTATTAAAGGCTTCTTCACAGTCATCAGTCCAAAGGAAATCCGCATCTTTCCTTAGGAGCTTGTGCAGAGGGGCTGCCTTGGTTGCAAAATGTGTAATAAATATTTTGTAGTTGCCCACATGGCCAAGAAATCCTCTCAATTGCTTGAGGTTTGTTGGTGCTGTCAAGGCGGCAATCTTTTCAATCTTTGCAGGTTCTGTTGCAATCCCTTGTGCAGAGACAATATGACCCAAAAGAATGCCCGAGGAGACACCAAAGAAACATTTGTCGAGATTGAGAGAAATCCCATACTCTTGGCATCTGTCAAAACATTGCTCTAGGTGTCCCCAATGCTCGCGGATTAAGCTATAGACACAGAAGTCATCAAGACACACCTCAATGAAATCATGCAGATGATTCTGGAAGGCAGCCATCATTACTCGTTGAAAGGAGGCAGGAGCATTACAGAGCCCAAATGGCATCACTTTGTAGACATAGGTCCCCCATTTTGTGGTAAAGGTTGTTTTGGATTGGTCCTCTTCTGTGATTTGGACTTGGTTATATCCATTGAATCCATCCAAGAGGGAATAGAACTCATGGCCTGCCACTGTGTCCAACAGTTGGTCTGTAAAAGAATAGGGAAATGATCCTTCTTTGTCTTCGAGTTCAGTTTCTGAAAGTCGACACGTATTCGAAGTTTCCCGTTCTTCTTGGGTACTACCACAATGGGCAAAACCCATTCACTGTTTGCCACGAGATAAATGAACTCTGCTTCAAGAAGTTTCAATAATTCAGCCTTCACCAGAGCAGAATAATTAGGATTCATATGCCTTTGTCTTTGCCTTACAGGTTTGGCATCAAGCTCTAGGTCAATGTGATGTTGACATACTGTGGGATCAATCCCCTTTAGGTCTTTGTACGACCAAGCAAACACGTCTAAGTTCTCTTTAAGTAAGTCTCGCGGGACCACTAGTTCTTCTTCTGGAAGATTGAGAGCCACTTTTAGGTGATGTTCGGTACCATCAGTATCCAAGAACGTTATTTGTCTTTCACCTTCCACTTCGCGGATAAATGTCCCACGGATTGCTTCTAGATAGAGGTCTGACTATTTCAAGAGAGTAGTATCCTCATCTGATGTTCCACTAGATCCAGTGTCCTCCTTCTGAACAGATGACTCATTTGACTGTTGAGGTTGCTGGAAGGGTATCAGAGCTTTGTTTACTTCTGTGTGAGTGGTGATTTCTTCTGGACTTAGGTATTCATCTTTCAAGGATGCGTCCAGGAATGTCACATAGCACGGACCTTCTTGAAGCTGAGGCTTTGATAACTCTGGCTTCTGTTGTGGCAGGGAGCATCATCATCATCTTTTCTCTGGACTGAACGATCAGGGCGACAGGAGCCACTGGTGAACTTAATTTTTATGCTTTTAATCCATTGCTTATACAGATTCTGCATACTTTGTGGTCCATTAATCAACCCAAATGGAACCATAGTCATTCCATACAGCACCCTGAGATCTTCAGTCTCTGAGGTCTCTATAGGGACATCAACAAGATCATCTGCTATCAGAGGAAATTCTTCAATCTGCACTTCCATAACCTGCTTCATTTTCTTCCTCATCATTTTCATCCTCTTCCTCTGGAGGCTCTGTCTCTACTTCTGTAGAGGCTCTGTAAGAGAAGAACAGATCTTCTGCCTCTGCGTCTGCTTCTGCTTCTGTCTCACAGCTTCTGACTCTACTTCTGCCTCTGCTCTGTCTCTGCTCTGTATCTGTTCTGCCTCTGCTCTGTCTCTGCAATTGTCATGTAACAGAGAGAACAGTACATCCATGCTTCTATTTCACTGTAAGAGATGATTTCAGAAGTTAATTCTAGTTGAGGCAGGAGGTATTCTCCCATGGACAAGGATTTTGCTTCCCTTGGCAGTTAGCTTACAGTGCCCATTGTTAAGGACTGTGCCTTTACACACTAATCTCTAGGGTTCCAGGATCTAGGAAGGCATTAGCCACATCTACTTCCTTTATAGTCTCCGGGGCCTTATTGGTCTTGGTCGTTGTTAAAGGAGCGATCCTTAGTCCATGTCTTCTTGTCAAGATGCTTTTGAATTTCTTTTGGCAATTGGGAGACAGCATCAGCAACTATCGGAATGTTAGGTTTGATTTAAAAGTGTCTAGGTCTTTGACCATCATAATCTTTGATAGGATCCACGGGCTTCTCCAGCCGGCTGGGGAATGGGGCTATACCCATCTTCATCTTTCCTTTTTCTTCTAATAATTGCAGCATCGACACTTCCTCTATTTCTGGAGGTGCTTCTGTATCATCTATCTCCTAGACCTCTGGCCTTGTTTTTGGGACTGTCTCTGTAACTCTCTGTAGCACTATAGTGCTCTGTACTGTATTGTTCTGTCATGTACTGCTCTGTCTCTCTATTGGCAGGTTGAACTTCACAGTCTTGGCAGGAGAATTATTTTCGTTCTGAACAACTAGTTCCTTCTTCTTGGTGCGCGTAATAGGCGGCAACTTCCAACTCTACCAAATTGGAGGCAGGCTCTTGTAGCTTCTGTTGGCTATCAATGCCATTGGCCTTTACAGGGGCTGGGCTTGGACAGTCCTTTGCAGTGTGGCCTTCTCCTTTGCATCGGCTACATAAGGGCTTGTAAGCCACATATCGTCTAGGGTTTGGACAATTTGGGGAGATATGACCCTTTTCTCCACACCTGTAACATTCCACCTCTGATCTCTAACCACCGCCAGACTGTCGGCCTCTGTAACTTTGAGAGGAAAACCTCCTTGGACCAAAATTAGAACCAAATTCCCTAGGCTTTGGTCCAATATCCTATGTTGTCATTTTGGATTCTAGCGAGTTGAATCTTGCATTTTCATCCTTCTATCTTCGTTCATACATCTCTTTCAAAGAGAAAATATCCTCTATATGGTTCTTCCGCAAATAGTAGGAGCAAAAGGCTCCAGGAATGGTTGGTTTTCGGGTACATTCAGTGACTAAATATCCCACTTGATGACACTTTCCACACCATGTATTAGAGCGCATCACATCTCTTCCAATCCCCGCAGGAGTGGATATATTGGAAGTATTCACCTTCAGCATCTGTAACTGCTCTGTAATCACATCCAAAAGCTCTTTCTTGATACTTACAACTGAGTTGGATAAGTAGTCCTTCGGATTTTCACCTCCTGAAGTACTTGTTGTAGGATTTTGGGAAGCTTCTGTAATTGGAATTATGTTACATGAAGATCAGGGTCTTCATTGTACTCTCCCTTAAAATGGGACTACATTTGCTCGCCTGTCATCAATATTTCCAGGACGAATCTGACTAGGAAGGGGACTTTGAGTCGCCATGGGGACTTCTGTAAAGAGTGCTTTTAGGACATCAAAGGAGGCTTTTGTTGCAAGCTCGTTCTCAGCTTTGATTTTTGCCTTCTCTCTTCTTACGTACCTCTGGACTCGTTCTAATGCTTGCCTCTTGATTGCGTCATTCATCAAGGGGTTGGCTCCAACCAGTTGGTCTGTACTCAACATGATAGTATTAGAGAGGGCTTCAGTCTCTGAGGGATTCTCTGGCCAACATCTCTTCTACTTCCTTCTTCTCAACATCTCTGAATTCGGCTTTCAAACCACTACGGAGGGGGAGATATTCCATTCTAAAAGTATCAAAACTCATTCTTCTTAGGATTGTTGTTGTGTCATTATAATAATGCTAGCTTTTGAGGGTTTCAACAGTGTATGTTGTGAAAACACTCTGTCTACCAACTTCCAGTGGGTTGCTAATTGGACAAATAGAAGATTATTAGTGCACCAAGCATCCCACGTATCTTGCTGTTGAGCATCCACGAATAAATTCCAACTCTTTTCCTTCTTGTTTTCATGAACCTCCAAACAGACCACAACTCCTAAAGCTTCTTCACAATCTCCCACTTGATGATATCTGAAAACTTCTCAATGAATGCCAAATCTTCCATGGATGGTATTTTCTCTGTTTCTGCCTTCAGTTTGTTTCCAAACAATTTGCCACCAAGATGTAAGTTTCTCCTCCTTCAACAGGAAGAGGAAACAATCCACCACATAGAGCATGCATCATGATGGTGATATGTTTCCGCCATTGTGGGATGAACTTCTTGTGGAAAGTGGCTTTGATAATGAGAATCTCCAATTCTTCAGTGGAAGAAGGAACTTTGCAAACATCCATTGAATTTTTCTCTTCTTGGCAATGCCATTTCCTTCATTTTCAATCTCTTCTGATGCTTGTTGATGGCAAGTTTCCTTGGCTGCGCACCAAAAACATGGAGCCCCAAGAGGAACACCAAGGAAAAGGGGATTCTACTGCAAGAAAATCTATCTTGTAACATCAACAAGCTTTTATTTCATTCTTTTGATGATCAAAACAAAGAAAACAACAAATCTTCACACAACATCATAGTAGATATCTCCCACGGATTTGATAAAATCAACCATAATCTTCAACTTCTTCATAGAATCCACCAATAGAACAAAGAACACAAAATAATACACCATCTTTGAATGGAAATCAATCACATAGTATTCATCTTCAATGTCTTCATAGTTTTCTCTCTTTCAATCTCTCATATACAATTACATTGTTTTGATAGAATTGACTATCTCTGGCTCTCTCTCTCTCTATATATATATATATCAATAGTACATCATCTCCTCACTACAATACTCTCATAATAACTCTTAATAATCCTTCTTAGGTCGTGGATGCACCTCCCAAGAGGTATGTCTAATATGAAGAGTCACCAGAGTCACTACAGTGTCTTTTCACAGCTCACTACTGTCATTATCACTCAATCTTCTCTTCAGTCTTCAACAGCTGCATCTTCCATTTGTTTTAACTCTTTTGAACTTAGATTCATCCTTTCCAAAAGTTAGAAAACTTTCCCAAAGTCACATATACATTCTACAGAACACTTACAGAAGGTCTACAGAACAGTACAGTACAGTACCAGAACAGATACAAACAGTTATAGAGCAGAGACAAAGGCTCTACAGAGGGTTAGAGAAGGTCATCAGAACCTCATAACTCATACTAAAACCATTTCAAACTATCAAAAACTATTCAATAAGCTTCCAAAATTTCTCAATCTTCATCAATCATCAATCTATGCTTCATACAGAAGAAAATCAGAACAAAACAGAAGCTATACAGAAGGTATACAGAACCAATCAGAACCTCAACAGAACCTATTAGAACATCATAGAGCTTCATATCTCTACTGAGAATCATCATGAACTTCCAAAACATAACCAATATCATCCAAAAAACTCTCAAACACTTCCATTAACAACCATACATCACTCTAAATCCATAAAAAAACAATCATTCAGACCTCAAAAATAATAAAAATCAGTCAAAAATTCAGTCTTTTTTCACTCTCAACACTTGGGGATTCGATCTTCTACTTTACCATCAATTGCTATTTCAAACCCTAAGCCTTCCCTCAAGCCAAATCTAATATATCCAAACTTCCAGTCCTTACCAACAATGTCTCTAAAGCGAAACTTATGGTTTGCTACAAGTGACATTAGCCTGGACACTTAGCAGCGAACTGTCACTAGTCCAAGAAGCAAGTTGTTCAAATCAATCACTTGGGAGCAACTAATGATGAGAACCATGAAGATATGCCAGACTTCACTAAAGATGATGATGATATCGGTGATGCTTTAGATACTTTACCATGTATATCAAATCCTCATTCGTTATTAACAATGAAATATTTTGTGCATGGTCAAGAAAAGATTATTTTGCATGATGATGGAAGCACACATTATTTTATTTCTGTGAAATTGGTAAAATAATTGAATTTATCTACTATTCCAACTCATTATCGCATAAAGGTGCATTCTTAGGCACTATATACAATGGTACACAAGAAGTGCATGATTTAGAGATTAAAACCACTAATTATGTTGAGCACATAAATTTCTTGGTTGTGCCTTTGCAAGCTAGTGATATTATTTTAGGAATACCTTGGCGTCACAAATATAACCCTGACATATATTATTACACACATTCTATGAAAATTCATTTTAACGAAAACCAAATCGCATTACATGGATTGCACACCTTTTGATAATTTTTTAATGCTTAGTCACACACAAGCTAAATGCACATTGAGAAAATGTAATAAATCATATTTAGTATGGGTGAATGAAATTGAAGTTAAGGAAAATAAGACACATCCTAGGCATGCACAATTTCTTTCACAATTTAAAGATTGTTTTACTATTGATTTACCATTTGGTTATCACCTACACATCCTGAAGACCATAAAAGAGATTTAATCACAGGTTCTCAACCACTATGTAAAGCACCTTATAGACACAATCAGATTGAACAAAAAGAAATCCAAACACAAGTTGAGGAACTGTTGAACCGAGGACTCATTAGGCCTAGTAGTTCTCCTTTTGGTGCACATGTCCTATTAGTTAAGAAGGAAAATAATACCTATATAATACCTATAGGATGTGCATTGACTATCGTGCCCTAAACAAAATCACTATTAAGAATAGATATTCGATCCCTAGGATAGACGACCTCATGGATAAACTACAAGGGGCCACTATTTTTTGCAAGATAAATCTCAAGTCTGGATATCATCAAGTACATATGGATACACTTGCCATTTTTAAGACTGTATTTAGAACTCAATTTGGTCATTATGAATTTCTTGTTATACCTTTCAGTTTGACTAATGCACCAGCTACATTCAGTCATACGATGAATCATATATTTTTAAAGTATCAGAACTGTGTGATTGTTTTATTTTATGATATTTTGGTTTTAAGTAAGGATGAGAATGAGCATTGTGAACATCTATCTTTAGTTTTCAAATTGTTGAAAGAGAATCAATTGTATGCTAACCCTGACAAGAGTGAATTTTTCCAAACCCAGATTGAATACTTAGGTCGCATTGTTTCTTCTGAAGGTATTCGTGTTGATCTTAAAAAGATAGAGGTAATTTTGAATTGGCCAATCCCTAAAAATGTGCATGAGTTACGTTCTTTCTTAGACCTTGCCAGCTTTTATAGAGAAATTGTAAGAAATTTTTCATTGCTTGCATTGCCTTTGACGAAATTGTTAAAGAAAGGTGTTGTGTATTGTTGGTCTGACAACCAGCAAAAGTCTTTTGATTTGTTGAAACATGCTTTAACACATGCACATGTCTGGCAATTACCTAATTTTAATCACCCGTTCTTCCTAGTAGTCACTGATGCCAGTGGATCAAGAATAGGAGCTGTCCTTATGCAAGATTCACATCCCATAGCCTATTCTAGTTGCAAACTTAAACCTTCTGAGTTGAATGTAAGAAGCTGGGAATACTTAGAATGCTAATAATATGCCGGGTCACATTGACACTGGTATATAAGGAGAGAAGTTGTAATTTTTTACATCTTTTGACAAATCAATACATTTTACAATCTTTCTCTCCCTTCTTGCTCTAAGCTTCCATGGCTTCTTCATCTTTCATGTCTTTCTCTCTCCAATTCTAGCCTTTCTCTCTCCTCGTCACTCTTATTCTCTCTTTCTCTGCAGTCTTTCTCTCTCCTTTGTAGTCTTTCTCTCTCCTCATTCTCTCTCCCTGGTTCTCTCTCTGACAAGTGGTATCAGAGCTTCAGTCTTTGATCCATTATTTTCTTCCATTTTCACCCCTATTTTCCTATTTCAAAACCAATTTCAAACAAAAATGGTACAAGACAGTGACTAGTGGAGTGCTGCAGGACAACTACAGTTAGCAATGACTACATCTGGGGATATCCAAGGTTAGAGATGGCGGGTAAAGGCTTAAATGGCTGGACGTCATCAAATTTCATGCAAAAATGGAGGTAACTAGGGTAAAGAATGGTTAACCGGGCTTAGTTACAGACTAAACTACAGTTACTTTTCAAAAGAGAGCTTCTCTTCTCTCTCCTTCAAGCTTTTGGCTGAAGCTTTCATGGTGGATGTCAAGAACCTCTTCAAATATCTCTTTCTATGCTGAACATCTTACTGCCAAAGCATGGGGCAAAGGTTCTTTGTTGCCTAAGCTACAGGGGGAGCACCATACTTGATGCCTACTGCTGAAGATCAGCCTAGAAACTGCCCGAAAATTGCGTCGAAAATTGCGCTGATATTTCCTGCTCTCTGCTTCCTGCTCAGCCTGCTCCACATTCTCAGCCATTGACCACAGCTCTTAAAGGCTTCATCAAGCACTGATTGGCAACAATCTTCAGCCTGTGAAGCATTCTGATCAGCCATTCCTCTGCTCAAACCCTAATACACAGCAGGGCAGCCATAGCCACAGACATGGAAGCTCAAATTTCTCAAAATTTTGGACTTCCCCGACCTCCAAGGCTTCTCTAAAGCTGAATACAAGCTGGATAGACTTCAAGATTGAAGACATTGAAGAGATTTCAGCCCATGCATGTCAAGAAGCTCAAATGGAAGGATTATTTTGGGGCTTTTTATCAAGGAGCTTGAATCTTTGAGGTTCAAGTGTTCAAGCAAGGCTGGAGTATTGATTCTTTAAGGATTTCATCATATTGAAGCATGTAAGGACTGATTTCATGGAGATTTCAAGCTTTATGTTGGATTTATGGTGGATTATGAAGAACTCTTGCATCAACCGAGTTAAAGCTAATATCCATCATCATTTTCAAGCTTAATGAAGGTATTTTCTCTTGCTAATCTCTGAAATCAATAATCCTATTGCTAATGGCCTTCCACTTGTTGATGAGAGGTTATTGATCAATTAATTCACTGGATTGATCAATAGATCAGAGAATAGTATTAATTTTCTTCAATCTCAGCCTATTTCATCCAATTCCTTTTGATTCAAACCATTACTCATTATAGGTATCATTTGATCAGCTTGATGCATAACCTTGATCTGTTTTGTTGAAATTTTTTCTCATCCAAGCTGAAATATTGTAAAAGGGTAAGTACTAGCAATCAGTGAGTCACTGAATTGCATAGGTAAACCCTTCTCCCATCTCAAGTTCTTTTATCTCAATCAATTGCATCTCATGAAAGGCTGAATGAATATTTTTCAATTGCATATCATGTTGATTGCTTAGCACACTAGCCTCTGCCATGTTGATATTCCCACCGAGGAAAAAGGTGGATGCCGGGGGAGATAGTGGGACAAAAGAGAGGTGACCCTCCCTCACTATCGAAGATCCCGAAGGGGTGCAACCAACCGACCCGGGGGGAACTTTGCCCACCTCCCGGTGATTCGGAGCCCGTGTAGGGAGCCCGTCCTGCCGTTTTATCCCTCACACAGGTACAGCGAGTGGAGAATTGAAGATTGAAGACTTTCCAACGACTCAAGTACCTACTGGATTAAAACAAGGTAAAACAGGGCATTTTCAGGTTACCCACAGGGTATTTACAGGTGGATACAGGTACACCCTTTGATACTGAAGCACAGGTGCAGGTACTACAGGGTACCCACAGGTCCTATATACCCCTTTGCAGGGTTTGGTAGCCATTTGAGGTTACTTTCTTGCATTACAGGGTCAAAACAGGGCACTTACAGGTCTAAACAGGGTGCAGGACTGGACAGTTCAGACTCTGAAATTCAGTTACAGAATTTTCTGTCCTAAATCTGTTATAGCGTGCTATAGCTCATCTCAAAGAGGCATTGTTAGCTTCGATTCGCACAAAAAAGTTTTGCAATCGGAGTTTTCTAGCCAAAGTTATAGCCATTTTACTGACAGGGGGTACTGTAGGACTGCACTAGTATGGCAGGACATAAAGGCAAAAATAAGGTCCAGGAGGACTATGCACATCAAATCAGGGATTCCATGATGGAAAGTACACTTCAAGAGAACCCTGAAGAGTTTCAACAACAAGGAGAAATTAGTATACTCAATGATACTTTGTGTGCCCATGAACTAAGGCATAGAGAGCGACATGAAGCCATGCTGTCAAGAATGGATCAGATGGTTCAATCTACTGATCAGACCAAGGCTTCTATTGATAGATTGGTAATGTCCAACGACCTACTCATGGCACAAATCTCTAAACTTTTACAATTACAAGTGGCATCAAAAGAAGCTAATGAGAAGGCTTGTTCAAATAGTGACCCTTCAGTCCCACTTCAGCCATCCAACCAAAATGGTCATGGAGATGGAATCATTGGAAGAAGAGGTATTCCAAATAGTCAGTATGAAGTAGGAGAAGCTTCACAAAGGCATGATGACTATTTGGGCAGCTTGAACGGAGCTAATACTCAAGCTTTTGGACTACATACTCAGCATTCTAGGGGTGCTTTACCAACAGGAAGATTACATGGTAATTCTCAGCCACCTGTTGGAAGATATCAGTCCCAATTTGGAGGTTCTGTACTTGGAAATCCTGATCAGCCAGTTTTGGGACAGCAACCCTTCCATGATAGAGAATTCAAGGACAAAATTGTTTTATCCAAATTCAATGGCCAATCATCTTCACCATCAGAATTAGAGGAATGGACCTCTAAAATGGAGTCTTATTTTGACATATTTCCTAAAACTGATGTTATGAAGATACACTTTGCCTCCTTGCACTTAGAAGGATTTGCCCACACTTGGTGGAGGTATATCAAGAAAGAGAATGTACTTATTGAGAATTGGGAAGCTTTCAAGGCACTTATGGCTGAAGTCTTTGTTTCACCTCTTGAAAAAGAGAAGTTAGAACGAAGATGGTATGGTTTGGAACAAAGGGGCCTAAGTATAAGAGAATATACAAACCAATTCCTCAACTTGACCATGTATGTGGAAAACATCAGTGATGAGGCCAAGTTACACAAGTTCATGTACGGTTTAGAACCATCCTTGTCAGCTGATGTTATGGCGCAAAATCCTACTTCACTTTTCAAGGCTATTGAGCTTGCAGAGCGCTTTGGAAGGAAGTATAGGAAAGAGTCTTCATTTCAGCCAAGTTATGGACAGCCAAGGACTGTTCTAAAGCAAGGGCAAGTTGGTAACAATTATGGCAGCAATCATATGCCTAGTGGGAGCTTACGGATACCAACTTATCCTCCATTTAATGCTTCTAGGCTTCAAAGCAATTTCAGGACAGCAAACAGTCCAAAGGTTGAATTTAAGCAAGGTGACAATAAGCCTAAGTCTACTTTAGCCAATACAAATTCCAGAAATATTCCCATGGATCTTTACAAGGGAAGAAAGGACAAAGGCTTATGCTTCAAGTGTGGAGAAAAGTATACTCCTGACCATGCTTCAAAGTGTGTATACAAAAATGCCAAGCCAAAGTTTCAGAGTATGCTAGTTCTTGAGGACTTTGAAAATGACATAGATGAAGTTAATGCAGTTACAATCAATGCTGAAAATGAAGATTTCGAGGATGATGGTGGACAGGAGTACTTCTATGATCCATCTGACTCTTTTCCTTTTGATCCAGGGGGAGATGTTCCATTTGATCCTGGTGGATTTTGTAATGAGTTGCCTGCTGCCACTAATTGTTCTATCTCTATGGATGCTTGGATGGGATCTAAGAGCCCTAATACACTTCGTATGAAGGGAAGCATATGTGGAAAGCCAGTGTTCATCCTGATAGATAGTGGCAGTACCCACAGTTTTGTCAATAAATCCATTTTGTACAAGTTGAATTGTGTTCCCACTGACTTACAGCAGCCCATTAGAGTACAAGTGGCTAATGGTGAAGAGGAAATCAGCACACAGATTTGCCCACAGGTTTCTTTGCAGATGGCTAAAAATTTTGAAGTCAAAGTAAACCTGATCACTTTGGAAATGGGGCCCATAGATATTGTACTTGGTTGTGATTGGTTGATGACCTTAGGCAGGATTACTATGGATTTCTCACAGTTATATATGGAGTTTTTCTCCAAAGGACAGCTTTTCCGTTTACAGGGAATCCCTAGTAGATCTGATTTTCAGCTTATCACCATTCAACAACTCAAGAAAGAGTACAAGAAGCGCTCACAGATATTTGTATTGCATTTGAACAAAGAAACACAGGATCAGCCCAATAATTCAGCAAACCATCTAGCCTTGACAGCTCTTCTTGAGGAGTATAGAGATTTATTTGAAGTACCTACTTCATTGCCTCCTAAGAGAGTGGTGGATCACCCCATTGATTTGGAACCCAACTCAAAGACAATCAATAAGCCACCTTACAGACTATCAAAATGTGAACGAGAGGAAGTAGCCAAGCAAATCAAAGAGCTTCTTGAAATGGGATTCATTGAACCAAGTTCTTCACCATATGCATCCCCAGTCCTGTTAGTCAAAAAGAAAGATGGATCTTTCAGAATGTGCATTGACTACAGGGATCTCAATAAGATAACCGTGAAGAACAGGTATCCTATACCCAGGATAGATGATTTGCTTGATGAGCTTAAGGGGGCTCGATTCTTCACGAAGATTGATTTGAGATCAGGGTATCATCAGATTCGCATGAGAGAGGGTGATGAGGTCAAGACTGCTTTTAGGACTGATCGTGGGCTTTACCATTTCTTGGTGATGCCATTCGGCCTTACAAATGCTCCAGCTACCTTTCAAAGCCTGATGAATAAGATTTTGCAACCTTTCCTCTTTCAGTTTGTCTTGGTGTTCTTTGACGACATTTTGATATACAGCAAGACTTTACAGGATCATTTGTCGCATATGAGGAGGGTTTTTGATGTGTTGAGACATCATAGGCTTTTTGCTAAGGAGAAGAAGTGTTCTTTCATGCAGACTGAAGTGGAATACTTGGGACATATAGTCAGTGAAAAAGGAATACAGGCTGATCCCAAGAAGGTGCAATGCATAAAAGATTGGCCAACGCCTACTACTACTACCTCTCTTAGAGGATTTCTTGGTCTATCTTCATTCTATCGCAGATTTATAAAGCATTATGCGGCAATTGCAGCCCCTTTAACTGACAGGTTGAAGAAAGAGGCTTTCTTTTGGGATGCTCTTGCAGATAGCAGCTTCAACCAGTTAAAGGAATTACTTACCTCTGCTCCTATTCTTGTATGCCCGGATTTCTCTAAAGAGTTTACTATACAGTGCGATGCTAGTGGCCGTGGCATTGGGGCTGTTTTGCTTCAGGAGCATGGAGTAATTGCATTTGAAAGCCGTAAGCTTACTGATAAGGAGATGGCCATGAATGTTTATGACCAGGAAATGTTGGCTATTCTGCATGCAATCAAGAAATGGCACCATTACTTATATGGCAGCCGATTCAGAGTACATAGTGATCATCGGGTACTCAAGTATTTCCTTACTCAGTCAAATCTCACTCCAAAGCAAAGACGATGGGTAGCAACATTACAAAATTATGACTTTGACATCACTCATACAAGGGGCAAAGATAACATAGTGGCTGATTCTCTCTCTCGTATGTGGGCCTGCAAAGTATCAGCCATGATAGAATTGCATAGTGATTGGATTGAAGAGCTACAAGAGGCATATCTCTTAGATGAGGAATTCAGTCAAATCTTTCAGAAATTACAGCAAGGTCTTATGGAAGAAAACTCACATTACCAGCTTAAAAATGGTCTTATTTGGTGGAAGGGCAAGATTGTTATTCCCTCTACTTCTTCTTTCAAGCGAAAAATTATGGAGGAGTTGCATTCTTCGCCTTTAGCTGGACACTTGGGAGTTTTCAAGACTTATGACAGGATCAGCAAAAGCTTTTATTGGAAAGGACTGTGGAAAGATGTCAAGGACTTCGTTATGAAGTGTATGCCTTGTCAGCAAAATAAGGATAGCACCCATAAGCCAGGAGGTTTATTGCAGCCATTGCCTATTCCTACGGGTAAATGGACTCATATTACTATGGACTTTATCACTGGTTTACCTACTACTAAGAAGGGGTGGAATAGTATTTATGTGGTGGTTAACAGACTCACCAAAGCAGCTCATTTTATCCCAACAAAAATTCAGTTTACTGCTTCTCAGGTGGCCAACCAGTTTATGGAGCATATTTTCAGATTACATGGATTACCGCAGGTGATTGTTCATGATAGGGACTCAAAGTTTATGAGTAACTTTTGGCAAGCGGTATTTACATCTATGGGTACCAAGTTGGCTCCATCTACGGCTTATCATCCCCAAACTGATGGACAGACAGAGAGAGTTAATAAATGGTTGGAGACTTATCTTCACCATTTTTGCTATGATGTCCAAACCTCATGGGATTCTTGGTTACACCTGGCTGAGTTTGCTTATAATAATTCCACTCATGCGAGCATAGGAGTTTCACCCTTTGAGGCTTTGTATGGTTACAAGGTGCCCTTACCCACAGTTATTTTTAATGAAAAGATCAACCCTCATGGGAAGGAAGAGTTGGAAAGAATGCAGACCCTTCTTCAGCAATGCAAGGTGAATCTAAGGAAGGCTCAAGATCAGATGAAGGAGAGCTGGTTTTGTTGAAGGTGCCCAAATCCAAGTACTCTACATTGAAAGATAGATCCAGTAATAAGCTTGCCCACAGATTCTATGGCCCTTACAGGATCCTTAAGCGGATTGGAGATTTGGCATACAGACTAGAGCTTCCCTCTTCTACAAAGATTCATAACGTCTTCCATGTTAGTCAGCTCAAGCCCTATTATGGTGATCCAGTGGATTTAGTTGATGAGCTGCCACCTATTGATGAAGATGGTATCGTTCAGTACATCCCAGAGGCTGTTATAGGTCAGCATGAAAAGAAGCTTCGATCACGTTCTATTGTGGAATATTTGATTAAATGGAGAGGTTTACCCTCTGAAGAGGCTTCTTGGAGACCTGATTCAATATTGGATGAGTATCCATACTTGAAGGATACATTGGTGGCTGAAGCCTATTGCTTATGGAGCTAGTATTGGTGCAGACTAGTTCAGGACAGCACGCTGTTTTAGAATAGTTTTTGTCGTACTTCATTTTCAGAATTGAGCTATCTATATGAGCTTAAAGTACTCTTCAAGAGCTTCGTTTTGATATGTGGTACATCTCATTTGGACACTTCTATCAAAAGTTATGGCAGATTTGGTCCAGCAGGGACTGTTATTTCAGCAAGCTGTCTACTTTCTTTTGGAACTATTTGTTGAAGATTCTATGGCTCCAATGGCTTCTAAAGTTCTTCAAATCATGTATATAGCGGGGTCCTCTCCTTCTTCAAATTCAGCCCTTGTAATGATAATTCTTCACTCATTCCCCATTTGTAAAGCTGTAAAACAGAGTAGTACTCTGTTCTATCCATCTTTTCTTTAGTTCTTTCTAGGTTTGTTTTTTAGGACAAAAACTTTTGGGAAGGGATGGATTGTAAGAAGCTAGGAATACTTAGAATGCTAATAATATGCCAGGTCACATTGACACTGGTATATAAGGAGAGAAGTTGTAATTTTTCACATCTTTTGACAAATCAATACATTTTACAATCTTTCTCTCCCTTCTTGCTCTAAGCTTCCATGGCTTCTTCATCTTTCCTGTCTTTCTCTCTCCAATTCTAGTCTTTCTCTCTCCTCGTCACTCTTATTCTCTCTTTCTCTGCAGTCTTTCTCTCTCCTTTGCAGTCTTTCTCTCTCCTCATTCTCTCTCCCTGGTTCTCTCTCTGACATTGAAGTATTCCACCTATAATAAAGAATTGTTAGTTGTAGTTCAAGCCTTATGTCAATGGAAAAACTATCTAATGGGATCCAAATTTATGATAAAAGCTGACTAGCAAAGTATCAAACATCTCCTTAGTCAACCACAAATTTTTGACTGCCATATTAAATGGGTTGCTTTCATTCAAAGTTTTCATCCACTTATCCGATATCAACCAGAAAGAGAAAATGTTGTTGCCAATGCATTGAGTAGGAGAGAAGTATCCATAATATTTCTGTTCTATCCTTTGATTTCCTTACTCTTATGAAGGATACCTATGACACAGTTGTATCTACTTCAATTTGGATACAATTATCAGAGTAAGACAAATAATCAATTGGATAGAGTAGCTTGAAAATTGATTATTTCCTTACTCTATCCAATTGATTATTTGTCTTACTCTGATGGATTTATGTTTTATGAGAAAAGATTATTTGTGTTGCATGAAATTCATTGTCCTCCATATCAAGGTCATAGAGGTATTATTTCCACTTTAAGAACATTGGTTGAAGATTTTTATTGGCCGCAAATGGAATTCGATGTTTCTAACTTTGTTTCTGAGTATTTCATTTGCCAAAGAGTCAAGTGACACCATACTAAGCAATATGGTTTGTTAATGCCTTTACCAATTCTTGACCATCCATAGGAACATATTTCAATGGATTTTATAACTTGTTTGCCTAATACACAAGCTAATCATGATATGATTTGGACTATAGTAGATCAATTTAGTAAACAAGCATATTTTCTACCATGCAAGAAAACATTAATTGCATCTCAAACTGCACAATTATTTTTTAAGATTGTTTTCACTAATCAAGGTTTGCCAAAAGTTATTATTTCTGATCGTGATTCTAGATTTTGTAATAATTTTTGGACTACTTTGTTTGCTAATTTGGGTACTAAGATTGATTTCTCATTTTCATTCTATCTTGAAACCAATGGGCAAACAAAAGCTACTAATAGTACAATTCTAGATTTTTTGTGTGCATACATAATTTCAAAACCACAAGCATGGGACACACAGTTGTATCTACTTCAATTTGCATACAATTATACACCACACACAGCTACTCATAAAGCACCTTTTGAAATCATTTATGGACATAGATTGCCTACACCCACCTATCACATCATTGTCGAATAAAGTTAAAGCTTGGTGATATTACCAATACGCATGCTACTATTTTTGCTCAAGTTAAAGATATGATTGTGAAAGCCCAACAATCATACACTAAACAAGCTAATAAGAAAAGACAAGCATGAGTATGTTTGGTTATGCATTGAAAAGTGTTGAGAAGCACCCTGTTGTTAAATTAGCTCCTAGGTTTTATGGACCTTTCAAAATAATTTACAAGATAAATGACAATGCATTTAAATTAGAACTACCCAAACATTGGAAAATCCATAATACTTTTTATATTAGTTTATTACGACCTTTCAAAGGCCAATTACCTATCCACCTTGTCTATGAAAACCCTCCTTTGTTACAAGAAGAAACTTAAATTCTTGAATGTGAAACTATCCTAAACACTGACTTTATGACCACTAGAACTGACCGTAGATATTATAGGTATTTGGTCAAGTTTAAAAATCATACTGTTGAAGAGGCCTAATGGATGCATGCCCGCAACCTAAGTGCTTACCCTTCACTACCCGGCTCCACATTGAGCTAATAGCAATTAAAGACAATTGCTATCCCACCTCGGGGGTATGATGCTAGGAGGCATATTTCACAGTGCATTCCGTAAAACTATTTATTTGTCGGGGCTCGTACACAAGGTGGATTCCTTGTGCAAGAAGCTGACGGGGATGCCTGTCCTTTTCGGGCATTAGATTAATTTAATGTGCACGTGGGTGATTCTATACCGGGTGATTTCATAAAATACATATTAAATTAATAGACTTTTACAAGTTTAGAGTGCGCACTCAAATTAAATTAAGATTAGGATAGAGTTTCAACCTATTTAATTATTTTGTAGATGAAGACTGCTAGGTATTCACTTTTGTTGGGTTTTATTGAATTATTTTCTAGCAATTGTGAATGCTTTAGTTGATGTGTAGAGCAGGTGATAGTGGCATTGGGTAGCACCAAGTGATGGCGTGAATCCAAATGCCTAGAAAATTTACTATTTTTTATGGGTGCGCGCCTTATCACTAAAGATATGGTGCCAATATTTATTTAAGCGCTCTTATTTATTAAGGTGCTTGACAAAATATTTATTTGTATGTACATAGGTACTCAGTTAAATATTTCATTATTTGATATTTGTATTTGGACATAGCCCGACTTTTGGACACCGAAACGCCTTACTTTATATTTGGGCAAACACAAACGCAAAAGCAAAAGCATACTATTTGTAAAGTGGGCTATTTTTGAGTTTGAAGATAAATAAATCTATAAATACATACCTTGTGAAGCACTCACACAAGGCATGGGGGGAGATTGCACCCAATTTGTCTCTTTTGTCTTATGTCGTGCAAATTTCCTTTTGCTTTGTACTTGAAATTATGAAGGTTTGTAGAGTTCTTTGTTTTTGGAGACCTTCTGATATTCACTATGCACACGTCCAGTATTTGATCTACGCACCAAAGACATTTGGAAGCCCTCCCCCTCTTTTATATCATTGCATATGATAGTAATACCTACATAAGCAACAACTTCATCCATAGCCAAAGAAGCATCCACTAATAAACATCTTTCCCTCTCATCTACACACATGCATATCCCCTCTTCAACATTTTTAACACTACTTCTCTAGCATACCTTATATGCTAGGGCCTATACTTTTTGGCACATTGGGTACAACATATCTCTATAATCCTCATAATAGCATCTCATATCCTTGATCTCATTGAGACAAAGTTGGTACAATCCTTGAAATCTCCTTTATGATTGATCACTCATACCAGAATCTATAGGACAAACAAAGAAGAAGCTCCTCAAAAACTGCAAGAGGCTTACCCAACTACTAGCAATATCATCTAGCACACAACTAACAACTTTCAAGGCATAGCCTTCAAATCCTTGCAAAGCAAAACCTACATTTGCTTCATCTGCATCCATAAGATGAAACCTTTGCATGCGCTTTTCTACATAAAGAATCTATGCATTCACATCTTCATCCACTCTCCCATGAAAGCAAGCCATCCTAAGATTGAAGAACTACCAAACTAAAGTACCAAAGCCTCAGTTGGCACTTCTCACCGAGGGCACCAAAAAAGATGACACATGAGCGGTGTTTGAAGAAAAGCCTAGTCACAACTCAAAGACAACAAAAGAAAGGAGTGTAGCTATAGGTTCATGTCTTGGTGCTTGGCTCTAAAAAACCTAAAATCTCACTACAACAATAGAGGAGCTATCTCCAAGATTCAAGAGAGACTCAACAATAGAAAAATGATCTCCCCAATACCTCCACCGAGCCACCCAAGAGGAGTTCAACGATCTTGTTTTCATAAGGAAAATCTTCTGTCCATCCAACAAAAAGATATCTTTTAAGAGAAAAACCAAACTCCCCTAGGTACACTGAGCATCACTATTACATCCACATGACATTAGAAATCTCTACCAAAATTATCAATTTGGATACAATTATCAGAGTAAGACAAAAAATCAATTGGATATAATTTTCAAGCATGGGACACACAGTTGTATCTACTTCAATTTGCATACAATTATACACCACACACAGCTACTCATAAAGCACCTTTTGAAATCATTTATGGACATAGATTGCCTACACCCATCTATCACATCATTGTCGAATAAAGTTAAAGCTTGGTGATATTACCAATACGCATGCTACTATTTTTGCTCAAGTTAAAGATATGATTGTGAAAGCCCAACAATCATACACTAAACAAGCTAATAAGAAAAGACAAGCATGAGTATGTTTGGTTATGCATTGAAAAGTGTTGAGAAGCACCCTGTTGTTAAATTAGCTCCTAGGTTTTATGGACCTTTTAAAATAATTTACAAGATAAATGACAATGCATTTAAATTAGAACTACCCAAACATTGGAAAATCCATAATACTTTTTATATTAGTTTATTACGACCTTTCAAAGGCCAATTACCTATACACCTTGTCTATGAAAACCCTCCTTTGTTACAAGAAGAAACTTAAATTCTTGAATGTGAAACTATCCTAAACACTGACTTTATGACCACTAGAACTGACCGTAGATATTATAGGTATTTGGTCAAGTTTAAAAATCATACTGTTGAAGAGGCCTAATGGATGCATGCCCGCAACCTAAGTGCTTACCCTTCACTACCCGGCTCCACAATGAGCTAATAGCAATTAAAGACAATTGCTATCCCACCTCGGGGGTATGATGCTAGGAGGCATATTTCACGGTGCATTCCGTAAAACTATTTATTTGTCGGGGCTCGTACACAAGGTGGATTCCTTGTGCAAGAAGCTGACGGGGACGCCTGTCCTTTTCGGGCATTAGATTAATTTAATGTGCACGTGGGTGATTCTATAGCGGGTGATTTCATAAAATACATATTAAATTAATAGACTTTTACAAGTTTAGAGTGCACACTCAAATTAAATTAAGATTAGGATAGAGTTTCAACCTATTTAATTATTTTGTAGATGAAGACTGCTAGGTATTCACTTTTGTTGGGTTTTATTGAATTATTTTCTAGCAATTGTGAATGCTTTAGTTGATGTGTAGAGCAGGTGACAGTGGCATTGGGTAGCACCAAGTGATGGCGTGAATCCAAATGCCTAGAAAATTTACTATTTTTTATGGGTGCGCGCCTTATCACTAAAGATATGGTGCCAATATTTATTTAAGCGCTCTTATTTATTAAAGTGCTTGACAAAATATTTATTTGTATGTACATAGGTACTCAGTTAAATATTTCATTATTTGATATTTGTATTTGGACATAGCCCGACTTTTGGACACCGAAACGCCTTACTTTATATTTGGGCAAACACAAACGCAAAAGCAAAAGCATACTATTTGTAAAGTGGGCTATTTTTGAGTTTGAAGATAAATAAATCTATAAATACATATCTTGTGAAGCACTCACACAAGGCATGGGGGGAGATTGCACCCAATTTGTCTCTTTTGTCTTATGTCGTGCAAATTTCCTTTTGCTTTGTACTTGAAATTATGAAGGTTTGTAGAGTTCTTTGTTTTTGGAGACCTTCTGATATTCACTATGCACGCGTCCAGTATCTGATCTACGCACCAGAGACATCTGGAAGCCCTCCCCCTCTTTTATATCATTGCATATGATAGTAATACCTACATAAGCAACAACTTCATCCATAGCCAAAGAAGCATCCACTAATAAACATCTTTCCCTCTCATCTACACACATGCATATCCCCTCTTCAACATTTTTAACACTACTTCTCTAGCATACCTTATATGCTAGGGCCTATACTTTTTGGCACATTGGGTACAACATATCTCTATAATCCTCATAATAGCATCTCATATCCTTGATCTCATTGAGACAAAGTTGGTACAATCCTTGAAATCTCCTTTATGATTGATCACTCATACCAGAATCTATAGGACAAACAAAGAAGAAGCTCCTCAAAAACTGCAAGAGGCTTACCCAACTACTAGCAATATCATCTAGCACACAACTAACAACTTTCAAGGCATAGCCTTCAAATCCTTGCAAAGTAAAACCTACATTTGCTTCATCTGCATCCATAAGATGAAACCTTTGCATGCGCTTTTCTACATAAGGAATCTATGCATTCACATCTTCATCCACTCTCCCATGAAAGCAAGCCATCCTAAGATTAAAGAACTACCAAACTAAAGTACCAAAGCCTCAGTTGGCACTTCTCACCGAGGGCACCAAAAAAGATGACACATGAGCGGTGTTTGAAGAAAAGCCTAGTCACAACTCAAAGACAACAAAAGAAAGGAGTGTAGCTATAGGTTCATGTCTTGGTGCTTGGCTCTAAAAAACCTAAAATCTCACTACAACAATAGAGGAGCTATCTCCAAGATTCAAGAGAGACTCAACAATAGAAAAATGATCTCCCCAACACCTCCACCGAGCCACCCAAGAGGAGTTCAACGATCTTGTTTTCATAAGGAAAATCTTCTGTCCATCCAACAAAAAGATATCTTTTAAGAGAAAAACCAAACTCCCCTAGGTACACTGAGCATCACTATTACATCCACATGACATTAGAAATCTCTACCAAAATTTGGGTTTTCATTAGAAATCTCCACCGAATTTTGGGTTTTCTTTCAATGCTTCCAAAAGATCATTCATGGAGTTTCAACTATAAAGTACTCTATGAAGGACAATGCAGTTTTCCTTCTAAGGGATCTAAGCAATTGAGGAAAATAGAAGTTCTAACATTCAAAGGATAATCTTTAATGTACAAAAAAGAAATGGACCTTTATCAAATTGCCTCCTTCAAAATCAATCGACTGCTTTTGATTAAGGGCCTTCATCGACAAATCTTGTTGCCGTCAACTCATACAATGGTCTAAGATGACAAATATGTAGCCAACACCTCTAGTAGCCTCAAGCTACACAATGCCACCACTCCCGAAACATTGTTAAACAACCTTCTTCTTTCACAAGCTAGGCTAGAAACTACTTCATCAGCTTATTGCAACAATCCCTTAATGCTGAAATTGTGCCTTGCCCAACACTATAGCAACTCTCTCACCTTCCTGGCTTGTAATGTATCAATGTGAGGGCCCAGCAATAATGAGAAATTGTTTGATGTTGTTTTAATAGCCTTTGGACATATCTTGCCTCTACACCATACAATCAAATCACACAATAATTGTTGTGGAAACTAGGTAAGTAATTCATCTTTGAAACTCCAATGTGACAAAGCCCCCATGCAAAATATTAATGGCTACTTAGCAGGAGAGTAGTGTCGGTCTCCACAATAACATAAGTATTGTGAACCCCTACATAAGCAAAACCAAAGGAGCTGCAATCATGCCAACAATAGCTTATTATAAAAAAAACACTAGAAGCCTTAGTTTTTGGCACAAGTTTTTTCATGATAAGCTTCATAAAACATTGGTTGATCTCTCCGGTCAGCCAACCCCCTCTTCTCCAAAACCACTATCATTAGAAGTACTTCCATGTTGTTGAATACGATCAGTCCCCCCTCTCATGCATGACGCACTTCTTATTTATAAGCCATAGTAGCCTTTATAAAAAGCTTTTTGTTTTTGTTTTTCACTTTTTCTAACAATGTTCTTCTCCTTTTTGTTGAAGAAATCGATTTATATTTATATGTGCATATAAAACTGTATATATAATTTCCTCATTTTCAAAAAAAATTATGAGATCTTCATCACACTCCCATACTCAACCATCTTCAGGATGCTAGAGTATGTCCTTGTCTAAAGCACCTAGATAAAATCTACATGATGTTCAACATCTAGTGCCATCCAAGTAGTGTCCACCATATTTTGGAATGAGTCTTGTGGCATTGCTAATGCTCTTAGGCCATGCCAATGTAGACTTATACCATTCTCTAGGCAAAGTTTTGTGACTTATTTAAGGTAAATCAAGCTTTCACAAAAAAGTGTGACGCTCTTGTTGTTGTTGTCGTGTTGCTGTTGTCCATGTTGTTAATGTTGTTGGCACCACAATCATTGCTTCTAGCACTACTATTGTCGTCATGCCTTTGCCACTGATTGACGCATGTTGAGAGGGGATCGGGTAGTAACCAAGAGCTTTGGATTGAGTATGTCAATCTAGCAAGGTGATACCCCTTCTCTTTGAACTTTAGGAACTTGAATAAGAGGTTGTAGGATAGTTGCATTAAGGGGTCTCCCTTTTCGTAATGGGTGCAACTTTTTAAGCCAAAATTTTGTTGATAGCTTTGATCCACTAAGATATGAAATAGCATCTTTGGAAGCTCTATGGAAATCTACAATTGGTTATTTTCCCTTTGATCCACTAAGATACGAAATAGAATCTTTGGAAGCCCTATGGAAATCTACATTTGGTTATTTGCCCTTTTTGCCTCAATGATTAATGTTGAAAAGATTAAGCTACTTCTTATCTTGTGAGGATGACAAACTATCCTAGGCAAGTGAGTTCAAGTTCAAGATCATAAAATTGGGAATGAGCTTTAGGTATTTAGGTTGTCCTTAATAGGACTATGGGCTAGTTTGATTGACTCTTTAACAAGCTATGGGGAAAATGCAAAAGTGGGATAAAATGCTGCTTAGCTTTGTTGGCAAATTGGTAATTGTTAATCACTCCTCACATATGTGATGGTCTTTGTTGTGTGAGTCCTCCCACTAAAAAAACCTCATGGGAGATGATTGGTACATTGTTTAATCACTCCTCACATATGTGATGGTCTTTGTTGTGAGTCCTCCCACTAAAAAGACCTCATATATGTGATGGTCTTTGTTGTGTGAGTCCTCCCACTAAAAAGACCTCATGGGAGATGATTGGTATATTATTTAAGGCCTTTCTATGGTTGTAGGGGACAAGTGGCTATTTCACTCCATTTCTTGGCAATTTCTTACCATGTCTAAAGCTAGTGTGTGTCTTAGGATCAAAGGCTTTAGGATGAAAGTAAATAACCTAGATAAAGAGGACTAGAAAGTAGTAACCTTGGGCAATGTATTCCAACAGTTCACATGACACTCTAAACTACTACGAGGAGCACAAAATGAGTTGCCTTGAGAAGACGGGGTCTTTTGCAAGGGTCTCCAGTTTAAGGCATGGAGCTGGAAAATTATGTGCTAGGCAAACCTTACAAATTCTAGCTTTCAAATCACGCATGGAAAGGAGCAATGTGTGGCAAAGGATATCCTTCCCTTGAAAAAGGAATTTCTACATTCTCTAATGCCTTTGACAACCTAGATCCACTCATCACTAACATGGCATAACCCTCAAGGAGGATTCATTATAAGGGCATCAACACTTAGAGTGTGGAATAATGCATCACTAAGCTTCTATAGTGTGGAGTAGATTAGAGCAAAGTATGATCTAGATGAGAAGGAAACTAATTGGTATAGGCCAGACATTACTAGAAAGAAGAAAGGGTGGACAAGGTTGCCTTTTGCCATTGATGACCACCCAATGACACATGGCTTGTCTTACAAGAAAATCCCTCAAACTAGGAGGGATTTAAAGAAAGTGGATATTGGTTTCTTCATTAAGATCAAGGAAAGTGCTCGAGAAGTGGAAGTACAAGTATCCAAATAGGAATATAAAGGGTAAGAGGAATGTGAACAACATGCATTCCTTAACCCTTGAGATTGCCAACAATCCCTATAATTGGACTTATGGTCTCATAATTAAAATAGGTCCTCAAAGTCTCCTCAATGTACATATAGTGGACCCAACATTTGCATGTCCTCTTCTCACCTTGATGACCATATAACTTCTATTCAACAACAATATTTCTTCTTCTTCCTTCAAATAGGCAAGTCTCTTCAAAATTTGCCATTTGGCCAAAATGCACTTGACTTCTCTCACATTACTTTCACACTAAGAATCAATGCTCGGAAAAAACCTCAAGCAACCATGCTAAAAACAAAGTTGGGTCTTGGTAACCACACCTTGTGTCATAGTCCAATTGGTGATTTTCTAGCTTTAATTTGGCATGTAACAACACCCATTCCTTTCTAGCACAAGATAGACATCACCATTTTGTTGGATAATCACTAGCTTTCTCTATGGACATGGAGTGCAAATCTAGGACAATAGCTTCGTCGAGGGAGCATATTTTCCCAATCTAGGTGGTTTGCACATGCTCTTTATCTAGTGCAATAAGGGTGGACATGGAATTCACTGTAGACATCACACAAATAGTTGATAACCTATTGAATAAGGTGTTCACGAAGAGGCTCTTGATAGTCCTCCATACTTTTGATCTCCTCTCTCCTCCATGCTCTCCTCAACTTTGATTATGGGTAAGCTTAATGGTCATGCATATATATTTAGACACATAACCTCACGAGCCAAAGGCAAAGGCTACAATGTGATGATGATAGATGCTACTCTTATCATAATAGGGTAGTGGGGCCGGTTTAGTGACAACTACTGGCCTTACCCTTAATTTGTTTGAATTGATGGAAAATCAACAGTGTGACAATGGAGTTAGCTTTGTAGCAACCCTTCTCATGGCTGTTGATTTGCATTTCTGTGCAGTAAAAAATGCCTACAAAAATGTGACAATCTAATGCCTTGACCAAAAAGCATCGATGGTCCAATTCTACGTGATAGGCTAAAGTTCTTCCTCCACCAATCAAAAGGCTCTAGCTCATCACTTTTCAGCTAGGATACATCTAAAGTCATCCTTAAACTAGTGCAACGGAGTTGTTGCGATTCTAGGGCCGTCACTTTTCCAGCCCCTTTACCCTAGTGAAATTGCATACCAAATCCTAGCCCTAGTACCAAACTCTTTCTTCTTACGATTTTGGCCTTCTTTTCTTGTCTCTCCCCACCACTCCGAGGCTATAGGTCCATCCTTTCCAAGACACACAATCCTTGCAGCACTCTAAGGACGTATACATGTAAATTTCCCGAATCCCCGTAATTTTATGTAGTGAGGCGACGATGCTTAAGAATGTTATGCGTCTGTCGTCGCCGAATTTCTGAGAGATGGGAGCCACGGAGCTTCGTGATCTGCTTTCGACCTCAGCGGCTTCAATCAACGATACCCTTAGCGTATGCTTGCACTCTCTCTCTTCTGTGTGTGTCTCATTCTGTCCTCCCTCGAAGACTACATTGGAAATATGTGAAGAAAGACTCCAACTGGCGAAATGATTCAGTTAAGGCAGATTGGAGAAGTGTACTGGCTGCATATGCCTGCGACAGGGCAGTGTGGTCTTTTCTAAAGTAACAGTAATAGTAATGAATGGTTATTATGTGTATGGTGGTCTCTTGTCATTGAGAGTAACTGGTATCATACATAGTTACATTTCTCCTCTCTTACTGATGTTTTGGTACTGAGAAAGCTAGTATTGGCTACTGTGCTATTTACATGCAGCTTTTGAGCAAGCCAGCTGTTGCAGGAGGCAAATCAACTGCATGGAAGGATGTTGTTATTGCCGCAGAAAGTGTTTCCAAGCATGCCACAACAAGTGAGTCCTCCATTCGAAGCTTTAAAGGCATTTTAAAGTTTGAATGGCCCAAATGACGAGTCTCAACCAGTTTAGTCTATCAATTTAATCACCAGTTGAATTTTGTGGCAAGCACCTATTAATACATCCTATCCTCCGCAGTTTGTGAAGTGTCTTTATGGGGTTTTAGGTGATAAGATCACCTACCATAACAAATCCAATAGAGCATGCTTCTTTACTGATTTTGCATTTTTGAGAAGCAAGTGTTCTAATGAGAAGGGAAACAAATCAATTGCATACAGAGAGGATCCAAATAGGCACTCACAACACCAAATACATGTCATAGAGTGGTGCTAGCAACAGTTGTAATTGCTGCTACCATACACATGCCCTTGACATATATTACATATATTTGCAATTGTTCAGTGCAGATTTTCCTCTTACATTCTCTTCTTTCTTCATAGCCTTCTTCTTCTCTTCTCTCTCTAGGTTCGTGTTTCCTCTTCTGTTCCCATTTGCGACCCTGCTCTTTAGCCATGTGGATGGCTGCATTTTCAAGCCTGATCAGTCACCTGTTGCTGGACAGCCCTTGGAGGATACACATTGCTCCAACACTTAGTCGCAGGTGTGTTTTTGCTGCTTTTCCACTTCTCTCAGCTCTAATTGGTGGTTTCAGTGTTAGAGTTTGGCATTCCCTGGACACACAGTTTCAGGGCTGAGCAGTTTTGCAGCAGTTTCCCCAGGCAGTCCATGTGGATTCAGTCCGTACAGCAGGCGTCAGGGAGTACAGGTGCCACGTGGCACAGTTGGCTAGTTTGCTGCAGTCGGACAGTGCAGTCAGACAGCTGCATTAAATGCAGCGGACCTGCATTATTTTTGGCATTTTTTCTGGCCTATTTATTGGCCCTGGTTTCAGCAGTCTTGAACAGTTGTTTTCACAGATTTCAGCCTGTAGACTGTGGAGATCGACCTCAGGGCTGACGGAGAAAGTTCCATTTGAGATTGTGGACGGTGGCATGAAAGTGCTCTCTATTTTGCACACAAAGGACAAGATCTTTGAGGTTGATCGATAGGTGGAAAACATAGATGCGGCCTATGCAAAGGCTAAGTATGCTCTTGAAAGGTTTCAAGAGAAATAAAAGAAGGCAAATGATCGCTATAGACATGCTTTGTGGGTCGCAGATGACTATTATGTGTTGTTGCATTTTAAAAAGGCAAGGTTGAAAAAGATGCAAGGTGTAGAGAGAATTTTAGTCACTGAAATTGGGGCAATTTCAAGAGATTTAAGTGGCCATCCAGCCACCAAACATTTGGGCTGAATTTATTACCCAAGGAGCATAATTGAAGGCCAATCCCTAAGCAGACTGAGGGGCAAATTGGTTTGAAAGCTTCCTAGTCATTCTTGACACCAAGAGGCAATTGAGGAGCAAAGAAGATTTAAAGAATTGCAGTATATTCCATCTAGATTGCAATAGAAGATAAAGAAGTATTGCAAGAGGTGCCAGTTTTGGGGCCAATAAGCTGTCCATTGTTTAAGACAGTGGTAAATTATACATTTTAGTTTATGCAATTAACTAATTGCTGTAATTGTTGATTAATCAGGGCATTACCACCCTCTTCGAGTAGATTCAGCTCAACTCATCTCCCTTTTGTTCTCCAATGCTTTTGGTGTATTAAAGGATGTCTCATTGCATATGTGCCTTGACTATCATGCATTGAACAAAATCGCGATAAAGAATTGGTTTTCGATTCCTCGGATCAATGATGTTTTGGAAAGAGCAGGGGTAGCAATATTCAGCCATATTGACTTAAAAAGTGGATATCATTAGATTCGTATTAGATGAGTGGATGTTTCAAAGAGAGCTTTCATGGTATCTTTTAGATTATGTAAGTTTTTTGTCATGCCTTCAGGACTTGCAAATGCTCCTGCCACATTTAATCGGATATGGGTCATATCTCTAGGCCATATAGGGCATTTGTGGACACCTTCTTTGATGACATGATTGTTTTCTCAAAGAATGAGGCAGAGCATAGAAAGCATTTGGACATTGTATTCAATGAGTCGCACAAGCATCGCTTGGTAATTAATCACAAGAAAAGTAAGCATTTCTTGCATGAGATTTGAAACTAGCCTTCCTTCTCGGAGAGGATAGTAAATGACCTAATTTAACATTAATTACAGCGTGCATAAAATTCACGTAAACTGAAAATGCATACTCTTTATCACTTTAATCTTGGACATTGGACACTGTGTTGGCCCCAAAATTTGTATCCCTTGTGGTATTTCTTTATCTTATATTGCAAATGGAAGGAGTGCAACTAAGATCCTTTGATCTCCTTTGCTAATTCAAGTGCCTCTTGCTATCAAAATTGACCAGCAAACCTTCAAAACAATTTGCCCCTTGGTTTTCTTGGGGATTGGCCTTTACCTTACTCCTTGAAAGACAAATTTAGCCCCAAATTTGATATTGGTTGAATGGCCTCTTGAATCTCTCTGAAATTTCTCAATTTTGGTTATTGGAATTCAAGTCCTAGGCCCTCAATTTTGAGCATGCATCGTGAAGTGGTTATCAAATCCTAATTTCTGCTATAAATTAGGGTTTACAGCAGAGATTGACTGAAATCTATTCTTTTGATGGCTTAAATTGTTGAAAAATAACTTGAGAGATGGTTGGGGGATAAGAGAGAATGCTGCAAAGAGAGAAATTTCAAAATTTCATCGAAAGAGATGTCGAAAAACTGTTGTTGCTTTGCTCAAACAACCATGGAAGCTGTCACCTGTATCTTAGGACCATTAGAAAGATTGCTATCCCCTCTTGTATGTTGTCATCTGCACTAGGACCTTGGGCTGTTGTAACTTGAGCTTGAAGGGCTCTAAATTGCTGTCACATGTTGTAGGACTTATTCCTGATGGCTCTCCTAGAAACGTTTTTCCTACTTGCATAGGCAAGTTTTACCAAGTGGCAGCCTTCTAATCCCATTTTTCAGTATTGTCTATCTTATTAAATTAATTTTTAGAATATTAATTGTGAAAATTAATATAATAATTATTCTAATGCTTAGAAAATCAATTTCACGAGCCAATAATTAAATTGGCTAGGCTAATTTGTCTTCCAAGTATCTCTGAGCAGTTATTGATCTTTAGATTGGCATTAATTAACTAATCAATGCCTTGTCTCTATTATCATCACTGACATTAGTAGCCAATAAATTGGACTAGGCCCATATCTGACATTGAGTACCACCGAGTACATGTTATGCATAACTTATTATAACTTTTGCCTTTGGCACCAATTTATATCTTGGGGTCTTGGGTCCCACACTGTAAAACAATTAACTTGCATCTCACATGTGCAAGTTACATTAGCACATTTGATTAACTTTTAATCAAATGCTAAGCAAAGCAATAAAATTTCACGTCCTCATGACAAACCACCCCCTTGAAATCGTTGCAATCGTCCTTGATTGCATTGCATTGTGCCAAAGGAAAAGCATACTGCACTAGAATTTCCATAAGGCATCACAGCCACAACATTGGCCACTGTTATCCAATCATGTTATATCCTTCAAACTTGCTGAAAATTTCCAGCTAGCATATACATAACATAAAACTTAAAATTAGTCCAAAACTGTTACTAGAAACCTATTGGATGCATCCATGACTCATGTTTCTCGATTGTTTTGACTTTAGAACTACAGTAAAACATATTCTCGACATAAACCATGGCTGAAACTATCAATGGCATTTACTAACATGTTGCTCTTCATGGAACCAGTTGTAAACCATTGAAACTTGAGCATAAACTGATCACTTGTTGATTTGAGAATTGATCACAAATTGCTGTGAATGTGACCCCAAATTGATTGCAAAATCTGATTAGAAATTGATGCACAAACTGATCCCAAAGGTTTGTGCATGCCTTGCTGTCCAAAAAGCATTGGATTGATACTTCCAAGTTGGCCTTGCATATGCATCAATTGTCCCATTGGCACTATTTGCTTATGCTCTCTACCCACATTTGGAACATCATGTTGCTGTATTGGCATCTTCCTTCGATGCATCTTAATGTCCCGAAGCTCTTGAAGATAATTTCCTCTTGTTGCCTTTACTGCCCTTCCTTAAGGGGTTCAAAAAGCCCATGAATTGAGGATCATTTGCCAATTGCATAAACATTTGAGCTGCTGTCATCAGCTAATCATAGCAGCAAAGAAATGCGTTACTTTGCTTTCAAAACTTACGAAACGTTTCGTAAAGTTTGAAATGTTTCTTTGCGTAAAAACGTGGGTAGTCCACAAAAAAAAAAAACGTGAGTTAGTCTGTAAAAAAACAAAGATAAGTGTTAGTCTAAGGTCGATGGAAAAAAAAAAGAAGCAAAAAAAAAACAAAAGAAACGTACTTTTCGTCAGTCAGAACTTGTTGCATGACATGTCCGTAGCTTGTCACGACACTTGCCTCCCGTCTCGCTCGTCTATCGTCCCGCTTTTACCCCACTGACTGTCGACAATTGCAAGCTTGCTGCTCCGCCTGTCTGCCTGTGCATCGATTGACCATTGATAGTTTGCTTCTACCCCGTTGACCATCGCTCTTGCTCGTGCTGTCTCGGCTCCCTTCTCAGCCACCATCTTCTCTCTCTTCTTTCTCCTCTCCTCTTCCCTCTCCTCTTTCTTCTCTTCTACCCTCTTCTTCTCATGAACCACAAATTACAATGGGACGTCCTAAATTTGCAGGATGGGCAGAGGTGGAGGTTATCACGGATGAAAGCAAAAATTGGGCCTTTGGTGGGTCAAAGATATGGAGGTGCAAGCATTGCAACAATGCTTAGAAAGGAAGTGCTCCACGGTTGAAAGCCCATCTCTTGAACGTTCCCGGGCAAGGAATTGCTGTTTGTAGTGGTCACATCCCAGACAATGTGATTGTTGCGGTGGGTGGAGATCCAGAGGCCTTCCATCAAGCAAAAACGTCTTGGTTGGGAATTGAAAGAGAAGAGGAAAATGTTCATATGAGACAGCCCCCTTCTACTACAGATTCATCTCCCAATGTTGGGTCATCTAGAGCTACAACAACTCAGCTACATCCTATTACATCTCCCTCTCCAAATGTCAAAGTAAGTGCAAATGTATCTCAGCTCTCTAATTCTCAAAGCATGCTTACCAAACAAAAGGGGAAGAAAGGGACATTGCAAAAAAGTTGGCTGAAATTGAAGCATGAAAAAGCTAGAAGGGCTGTTAGGCAATACTTTTTTGAATGTAATGTGCCTTTTGATCATGCACGAAAGCTAGCCTTCATCAATATGTTGAGTGCAGTGGCAAAGGCAAGTGAGACCTTCAAGCCCCCATGCTATGAGACACTTCTCACAAAGGAGTTGAAGGCTGAAGTGTTAGACATTGAGAGGGAGTTGGAGCCTTTCAAGACTGCATGGGTGAAGTATGGATGTACCATACTATGTGATGGACGGTCTGATACCAAACGACGCCCTCTTATTAATATCTTGGTTTCTTGTTGAATTGGCACTACCTTCTTGGCGAGCATAGATGGCTCGGCGGAGGCTCATACGGCACAATATCTCTTTGAGTAGTTGAGAGCTGTGATTGTGGGGATTGGCCCTACAAATGTGGTATTAGTGATAACAGATAATGCAGCTAATTGCAAACTAGCAAGGTCTTATGTAGAGAGGGACTTTCCACACATTTCTTGGGTACCATGTGCATCACACTCTTTTGATCTCCTTATTGAGGACATAGGGAAGCTTGGATGGGTGGCTGATGTGATAAAGAAGGCTGAATTTTTAGTGAATTTTGTATGCGGCAAGCAACGTGCCCTTGGTATTTTTAGGGCCAATTGTGATATAGAGTTGGCAAAGCCTTGTAGTACAAGATTTGCCTATCTTTTCATTGTTCTTTAGAAGCTAGTCAAATGTCAGATTGGATTCAGATGCATGATTGTTGATTCTAGGTGGCTTGCATGGCCTAAAAGGGAGACTCCCAAGGGAGTCTTGTTTGAGGATCTCATCCATGAGGTCAGCTTTTGGCACGATGCAGAGGCGATCATCGGGTTCATGGAGCCTCTCATTGTTGCCTTGCAGATTTTTGACTCAGAGGGGTGCACCATGGGTCTCATCTATGAGTTCATGGACAAAGTTGGTGGTGCCTTTGACACATATACACTTATCTCACGCCCTAGGTAGAAATCTTTATTCTCAAGCTCTTGGTCCACTTTGTATTTTAATTTTTAAGTGTCCATAATTCAAATTTCAATGGACTTTGTTGACAACTTATTGCTCGGAAGTTGGAACTAATCTTTCTATCCACTTGCAGAACGGATGAAATCAAGGAGATATGGCAGGATAGATGGGATTGGTTTCATCGCCCAATCCATGCTGTTGCTCACATCTTGTATCCTTATTGGAGGAACGAGGGGCAAAAGCATGATGCCAAGCTCAACTCAGGATGGACTTCTTATCTTTGCAAAGTGGAGCAAAATCCTGTGTTGTAGGACATAATTGAGGGGCTCCTTGTGGCATACAAAGATCCTCTTGACCCTCACTTTGGGAGTGCACGGGCTAGCATTCAAGATTCACAACTCAATCCTATTACTTGGTGGGAGAAATATGGTAACTCATGCCCCCAACTTCAGCGTATTGCCTTAAGGGTTCTCTCTCAAGATTGTTCATCAAGAGCTTGTGAGAGAAATTGGAGTTTATTTGCAGCCATACACACAAAGAAAAGAAATTGTTTATCTCCTGAGCAACTCAAGCGTCTAGTTTATGTGAATTTAAATTTAAAGCTTCTCCGCAAAAGATAGAATTGCTGGGGACCAAATGAGATCAACCCCAACTCCTTCAAGGTGAAAATTCACTTAGAAGAAATTGGTGCATCCTACACATGAGAATGATGAGGTGTGGGCCTTGTAGTAGAGAGAGCACAGCTTCGGCATCAAACAAGATCTAGGGCTAGGGGTGCTGATGCATCAATTCTAGTAGAAGGTTCCAGTAGGATGGTAGCAATTAGTGTTTGAGCTAGTGTCATAAATGATACAGAGGATGATTGGAGTGTAAGTGAGGAGGATGAGCATGGGAATGACGATGGTGGCGATGGTGATGAGTTTGAGTAGTGACTCATGAGCCATAACTCATGAGGGTTCATGATTTTGGATTACCTTTTTGGGATTTTCACTTAGTCAAATTCAATGTAGTGTCCATGGACCATTATTGTTTGGACAGTTCATTATATGACTCTAGAGTCTAGTTTCATTTATGAGTTATTAATGATGTATCATGATTCATTTTGAATTTTGACATTTTGTCATTTTGTAACTTGTTTTGAAATGAGAATCATGATCATTGATATTGCCGCTTCACCCATTTTACATTGCTATTTGCACATGGGCTATGTAAAACACCCACTAGGGTGAGTTCATGCGTGTGAAGTGATATATAGATGGGAGATACGGGGAGAGCGTAAAGGGCCTTTACACCCAACAATGCCAAAGCCCACTCTTTTCTCTTTTTGATTTGTATAGATTCTATGCTTGTGCTGGATCTAGACATTTGGGCATTGTCTATCTCTCGAGTTGAAGCTATGGTAGCACTTTGTCACAAATTCCAGTATGATAAGGGATCATATTCTTTAAGATGGAGGAGTAACGGGATGAGGTTGCATCCCTTGGTCAAGGCATTTCTTTGGAGGATCTAGCCGTGACATTTCTCTCGCATCTTTCGTCACTGACGTATGTTTCAATTTTCTTTATGTGATATGTATGAATCAATGATCATGATGTTTAAGGTTTGATTATAGTATAGCTTATTCAAAGATTAATCTTTGATGATAGTCAACAATGGTTTATGGATCATGGATGTGCAACGTGTTATTCTGAATTGACTATATTGTTTCATGTTTTATCACTTTTGCTCAATTCACTTGCTTTTGTTTAAGAGAAAGTTCCATGGAGGTTTAAAACATCTTTCCCCAGTTTAAAACTATTAAAAAACCATTTATAAAAGAATCTCGCGTTTCTTATTTACCCCCTCTCGAAAGAAACTTACGAAACACGTTTCCAACGTTTCATTTCTAAACGTTTCAGACGTTTCTGGCTACTATGCAGCTAATCTTTAAATTGGTCATCAAATTCCTCTTTCTCTTGCTGATTATTAGCTTCTAAAGGCCTAGAAAGACCCAGATTTTGGTTTAAACCAATATTATCAGCTTGTTGTCCATGTTGTGTGCCTTGTCCAAGATCAAGCATTGCATTTTCCCCAACATTGTGAGTTTTCAAATTGAGAGACATTATCCTTGCTCGATCCCATCTCACTATTTGAAGACATTATTGTTATAATGCTCAACTGAATACAATTTTTGCTCTAGAGCAAAGCATCTGATGTTCAATTAGGTGCTTCAAGCCCACGAATTTGAGGGAATTGATGGTATCCTAGCAATGGAACCATGAAACCATCCTTCCTTCTTAGAGATAGTAAATAACCTAATTTAACACTAATTACAACAAGCATAAAATTGACATAAATTGAAAATGTATACTTTACCACATTAGACACCTTGCGGACCTCAAAATTGACACCCCTTACGGTGTTTCTTTATCTTATATTGCTTACTCCTTGAAATATAAATTTAGTGTTAAATCTAATATTGGTTGGCTAGCCTTTTGAATCTCCTTGAAAATCCTCAATTTCGATTGTTGGAATTCAAGTCTTAGGCCCTCCATTTTGAGCATGCATCCTGAAGTGTTTGTCAAACTCTAATTTTTGCTATAAATTAGGGTTTATAGTAGAGATTGATTGAAGTCTCTTCCTCTGATGGCTCAAATTGCTGAAAAATGCTGAGATAACTTAAGAGATGGTTGGGAGATGAGAGAGAATACTGTAGAGAGAGAGAGATTTCAGAATTTCATCACGAGAAATGTTGAAAAGCTGTTGTTGCTCTGCTTAAACAGCCATGGAAGTTGTCACCTATTACTTAGGACTACGAAAGACTATTGCTTCCTCTTGTACGCTATCATCTCCACCAGAAGGACCTTGGGCTATTGTCATTTGCTCTTGGATTGCTCCAAATTGCTGTCACATGCTGTAGGACTGATCCATTGTGGTTGCAAATCACATCAATAGACTCTCTTCGCTCTCTAACAGTCTCCTTCTCTCTCACAATGGCTGGAATAGACTTTCATCAACCCCTAAAAACGTTTTTATTCTAGTGGTTAGAAAACCAATTTCACTTGCCAATAATTAAATTGGCTAGGCCAATTTGTCTTTCAATTATCCCTAAGCAGTTATCGACCCTTAGTTTGGCATTAATTGCCAATTAATTAATTAATGCCTAAGTCTCTAATGTCACCACTGACACTAATGTCCAATAAATTGGTCTAGACCCATATTTGACACCCAGTACCACCTAGTACTTAGCATAACTTATTATGACTTTTGCCTTTAACACTAATTGATATCTTGGGATCTTGGGTCTCATATTGTGAAACAATTAACTTGTATCTCACATGTGTAAATCACATTAGCACATTTGATTAACTTTTAATCAAATGCTAAGCAAAGCAATAAATTTTCACGTCCTTGTGACAAGATCCACTTTTTGGAACACATTGGGTTGGCTAATGGTATTCGCATGGGTCCTGTAAAGCTTGAGGCAATATGCTTATGGCCACATTTGAGAGTGTGTATAAGATCCGCAGTTTCATGGGTCTATACTCCTAGTACAGGAAGTATGTGTTTAACTTTATTGAAATTCAATCTCCAGTGCATGTTCTCTCGTATTTTTTTGACAGCTAGAGTGCTATTGTAGTAGCAAGGAATGTAGTGTTTCATGTTTGTATGAAGCACATTGGAATACATTATTACCATGTTAGAGAGAGATCACATGCAAGGGAGATCAACATGATTTACATTTCCAGATAGGAGAATGTTGTAGATATTTTTACCAAGGCACTGGCATGTGAATAGTTTGAGGAATTTTGAAAATCCTTAGTACCTTTTGATGATTGATTCACTCCTTGTACATCATTAGATTGGCACTATAGGGGATGTTAGAATTTGCCAATTCTGAGCAATACTCAATGCATAAGTGTGTGGTGTGGACACAACTAAGTAAGTTGTGTCACTATCTCTTGAGTCAGTTTGACTCTAGTTGAGTTAGATATAAGTCTAACATACTTTAGACCTATTCTATTTTCATTCATTCATTCCAGCACTTGCAACCTTCAATGTGGGACTATTGCCCACTCTTATGCATTGCCTTGTGTTCATTGTCCCTCTCACCTCCATATCCAACAACTTACAAGCTCCACATGTTAGTTACCCATAGGTGAATGCCCTAGTTCTTGATTATCAGGAATGTCACCCATACACATTGTATCTTCCATACACTTGCAAGTGAGCAATCCTGTCTATCCTAGTAAGATTGTGTTGGGTATCCCTTCACCTCCTTTGACATGTTTCTATTGCCACTTAGACACAAGACTATCTATGCTTTGCTTATGGTGCACCTCCACACATTTCATCGGCCACTTAGACGCATGGATTTCCATCCATTGCTTATGATATGCCGTCATAGATTCCATTGGCCACTCCAACATAGGGATTTCCATCCTCTACTTATCATCCGACTATCCACTACCCTCCTTGGGCTACTCATACAGCTTCCATGCCTATGCCTGGTCAGCCCACACACACATATGGATCCACTATGCGCACACACATATATCATAAGGCTTGCAATGCTGCAATGATTGTCGAATTGATGTAGGGGTTGCTACCCTAGTTTCACTCAGCTACAACACTTTCCCCCAGCGTCTGACCTTTGCAGTCAGCGTGTAATTGATTGTTAGGCTAATCATGAGGAGCTTTACATGTTGTGATGTAACTGTGGTAGTGCATCCATCTTGAGCTTATGGTTCTCAGCCATGTACTAGTTTGTGCAAACCAGCATCCTCGGTGACCTCTTGCAGTGAGTTGCTGTCATAGGTGTAGTGCCAACTAGGGATAGCTATCTGGAGTTAGTTCCAGTAGTCCATGGATGTAAGTGACCATGTTGAAGAGAGCTGTAACCACCATGAGACGAGCAGCTAGCTCTGCTTTCATGATCTCTTGCAGTGGTCTTTCCATTTTCTGTCATCAACTAGAGGTCAAGTGTCAATTGTGAATCCATGAAACTATTGGGCCTCATGATTTCACTGTAATACCAAGCTTATTTTTATCTAACTTGGATTTTAAATGTGGAATGTTGCTTTGATTTGGGTCATTCATATGGGGATATAGTATAAACATCATTTGGTTCTTGGGCAGATGTTTCAAGAGGGATATAATTGAAGTTGGAAGAGTGTTAGTATTTAAACAGCAATGATTCATATTGTATTTAAACCAAATGCATACGTTTTAATATTGCTGATCATCATGTGCAAGCACTTCCAAGTGTGGTCTACATTTTTATATTTTTGTATTTTGCAGCTGGGATGCTATGGAGTGGAAATGTCCAGAAAAATGAAGGATCACAGAACATTCAGTCTTTTTTTGAAGCTTTACACTTTTTTATATTACTTTGCCATGGAAGCACAGTTGGAGCAGGGCCAACTCTACTGAAAACTGTTGATCTTGCTGCAAGGTGTGTGGTAGATGCAAGTTTGGAGCTTTTGAGAGTTGCTGTTACCTTTCCAGGTAACAATGCTTTCTGATGGTAGAAAGCTCTTAACACAAATTTATATATTGTGCAACATCTTGAAGACATTGGTGTGCAATGATCAGGACAGGGAAATAAACGAGAGGAGCTTGACTTACCAGTGCTAGTAGGACGTGTATGGGAAGCCTGTGAAGCAGTCAAGAAGAGCCCCACAAACAACTGTGTGTCAATCGGAAGAAGCTTGACTCAAGTTGCTGTGTCAGTTAAAGATGTCCTTCGGGAACTGAGTGAATTCAAAGAAGATAGTACCGTGAAAGAGATTGTAGAGGTGACTAATGGAGAGCTTGATGGTGATGCAAGCGTTCATGTTGATGAACTGAAAGGTAGCACATGCTGTAATGAGGGTGATTTGCAGGAAAATGTAGAGGATTTGCATTCAGGTGAAGACAGCGCTGTGATCAGTGAAGAATTGTCAGCTAAAGAGATGCAGGTTGTACAGTCCGTTAAAGACTTAGTATCCTCTATATTGACTGTACTGAAACAGCTGCTTCATATTGTTATTGGCATGTCACGGGAGTCAGAAGATGCTATGAATCGTACTGTGGTCGTTTCACTTGAAAGGATCCTGAAGCTAAGCAAAGATGTTGGAGTTGGGGTAGATGAGCTTGGAGCCTCCCTTTATCCGCCACAGGAGATTGAAATGTTGCAAGCAAGATCTGAAGAGATTGAAATTCTTCTTGACTCTCTGCAGTCAGAAGTTCTTGCAGTGACAGGTGTCATTGCCAAGGATTTCGTGCTTGCATTAAGTACCTCAAAAGATGCTGGAATAGCATTGAGAAAAGTGCTGGATTCCTGCAATGAGATTGCATGTTGATGTCAAGCAACATGGCGAAATCGCAGAGAGTTTGGATGAAAGCCAGTGTTTTGTATAGCCCTTTGCTTGTGTATAAGGTCAAGCTCAACCACATGCATTATACAAAACTATGTGCTGTAATGATCACCAAGTATCAGGTAAATCAATCTAGAATAGTTTACGTTACCTTTGGGCCCAATAGCAATGTGCTTGGCTTAGCTTAGACTTTACCCTTCAATGGGGTTTTGCAAGAGCTTTTATTTTATTGAACTTGGAGAGATTCTCTGCAAGGATTTGAAAAGGTGACAATATTTAAAGGAGAGATTTGTTGGGAGGATTTGAAACAGGCAACAATATTGTAGATTATTGCAAAGAATGCAGAATATTTGTTAGATGCCCCATTTTCAAGACAGTCCAGGATATGAACACCAGTTCTGCAGGGAGGGTAACTGCGAGCTGTTTCCAAATTACTTTGCTGTATAGTTATGCATATCTCATTATTAACCTCTGAATGTTTGCACCAACTTTGGGGAACATTGTCTCTATATACTGCTTTGCCACTTATTATGAACATCTCAAACCTTATATCTTTAATATGATAAAGAGGTCAGTATCATGGAGGGCAACTTTTTTTTTTTGGGGGTCAAACATGTGGGATGGAAATGGTTTTCTGTGTAGTCTTCAAGGTCATTATCATGGAGGGCTACTTTTTTTTTTGGGGGTCAAACATGTGGGATGGAAATGGTTTTCTGTGCAGTCTTCAAGGTCATTGATATTGTTGGCGCAAATTATGAAAAGGCTGTGATCATTACTCTGAAAAAATCCAAAGGAACATCTTTGTTTCTTAACAAAACGCAACTCCCCAATGACAAGGTCACTTGTAAGTCAACGTTGTGGCATGCTTAAACCATGTGTTACATGTGGTGATCTCAGATTGACACTTCAGCTTTTTGCGTCTTATAGGCCTTCAATACAACCAAGGTTGGGAACTTGGTAGATAGCTAGGGTACAATGCTGGTTTTCATAAGGTATGTGACTTTTTATTGGCCTCTTATCTTAGTAGCAATTGAAGTTTTGAGGGAAAAGCTAGGTATACGTGGAAACCCGCCCTAGGGAGCGCCATTCCCTTCTCTCTCATGAGCTTGCTCTTGTATGTTTTGAAGCCTATATGAAACCAATTTTTCTTTTTCGGATAGGGTGGTATTAACTTGATTTAATAGTAATTATAGTAAGTAATTAATTCACATAAATTCAAACATACACTTTACACTTTACTACTCAAATCTTGGATAATGGGTAGCTTCTTGGTCCCAAGCTTGGTGGTCTGTGTGATATTTCTTTAACTTTTATTGTAAATGAATAGAGTACAATGAAGATTCTCTTGTTGTCGAAATTGACCAAGTAGTTTCCAAACCAATTTGCTCATTGGTTTGCTCAGAGATGGACTTTTACTTTGTTTCTTGAAAGATAAATTTAGCCTTAAATTTGATATAGGTTGGTTGATCTTTTGAGTCTCCTTGAAAATCTTCAATTTTAGTTGTTGGAATTTAATTCCTAAGTTCTCAATATCGAGCAAGCATCTTGAGATGGTTGTTAAACTTTAATTTTTGTTGTAAATTAGAATCTATAGCAATTTTTTTTTAGTATCTCTATCTTTGATAACTTAAGAGATGGTTGTAGGATGAGAGAGAATGTTGTAGAGAGAAATTTTAGTGTTTTGTCTTGAGAAAGGCTAAGAAATTATCGTTGCCTTGCTTAAATATCCATGGGAGTAGTCACTTACAGCTTAGGACTACCAGAGAGGTTGCTCCTTTATGTATGCTATTATCTATACTAAAAGAAACTTGGATTGTTATCATCTATATCTAGAGGGCTCCAAACTATTGTTGTTTGTTGTAGGATTCACACTTGGTGGTTGCAAATTATATTAGTATTGTCTTTTTACTCTTGAACAACCTTCTTTTATCTCATAATGGTTTAAATAGGCTTCTATCAATCCTCAAAATATATATTTTAACTTACATGGATAAGTTTTGCCAAGTAATAGCTTTCTAATCTAAATTTTTAGTATTATCTAGCTTATTAAATATTTAAGTGTTCAAAAAATAATTTCACAACCATTAATTAAATTGGCTAGGCTAATTTATCTTTTAAGTATCTATGAGTAGTAATGTGTAGTGTCTAGTGCCATTGACATTAGTGGTAAATAAAATCTAGGTTTAAATATGATATCAAGTACCATCTAGTACCTTTGTCTTTGGTACTAATTGATATTTCAAGGTTCTGGGTCTCACATTGTGAAATAATTAACTTGTATCTTATATGTGTAAGTCAAATTATCTTATTTGATTGACTTTTAATCAAATACTAAGTAATAAAATTTTACGTTTTCGTTGACACTACCTTGGCTAATTGGCTTGCTATTGCTTAGATCTTACTTGCTTGTGACTCAATTAGGCCAGCTCATGGATGTTTACAACTCACTATACTCATCTTTTTTGCCCACAATGCCTTCTCACAAGCAGCTTTCACTCAACTTGTTTCTTAGCTTAATCTTCTCTTAGTATTGATTAGTTTTCTAAGCTCTCTTGTATTAGAGATTATGTACCTTTTTGTATCCTTATATGTGCATGCACATATGCATTGATGTGTCTTTTTGTACGTATGCGAGTAAATATGTGTATATGTGGACTATAAGACTTCAACCTGCATTCATGTGTTCAGATCTCTAAACGTATGCTTGTTGTGATAAGGTTAACTAGAACTAAATGGACAGATCATGTGCCTATTAAAATGATGAGATAAAGTCGCTAACTAGTGTGTCCCATTGAAGAAATACTTTAAAACAACAATGATGTTTTATTGGTTGTTTGCTCAAGATATGGCTAATGAGTAGAATCCATTATTGGTGGGTCTTTTGTGGAGTGCATACATTTTCATGCTTGAACTGGGTTCCATCGCAGAAATAATTGAAAGAGCAAGTTTGATCATTTTTTCTTGGTAAATTGCCATTTGCTTAACATGCAGCTCGATGGGTGCAATCGAATTGTTTGTGGATCTTTTGTGAAGTGTGTAAATTTTGTCACCTCTTGCTTTTATGATGTGTTGCTCATTGATTGTTAACGAGTAGAAAATACTTAAAGAAATCAATGTTTTGTAGATGGTGCTCAACCACTTCATATGGTCCCTTGGTCACCCACACTATTAATCTCTTACCAGACATAGATGCAAACTTTGGATAGTAGTGTGGATTTTGAACGCGTATGGGATGATATTTTGAATCTTGTAGGGAGGAGTATGGACAAAGGTAGTTTCTTGTTCAAACCTTTTGGAAATAAAGCCCTTAAGCATTTTGCAATGTTTAGACTAGCAATGTTGTGGGCTAGAGTTTCACTCCATCTTCATCTACACTTGTTTCTAGTCAAAAGCAGATAGAGTTTGAAGGTCTTGCATGGACACATGGTGTATTGTGTTACTAATATGTCAAATTATACTGAGTTTGCACGTTGTATTGGAATCATGCATGCTAATTACTTTTCTATATTATTTACCAATGTTGACTATAATATAAGGCCCTTGTCGTATTGAAATCATGCATGCCAATTACTTTTCTATATTATTTACCAATGTTGACTGTAATATAAGGCTCTTGTGCTACTAATATGTCAAATTATACTATGAGTTTGCATGTTGTATTGGAATCATGCATGCCAATTACTTTTCTATATTATTTACCAATGTTGATTGTAATATAAGGCCCTTGTGGATATGTGGCCTTATGTTTCCATACAAAGATATAATCAATATATTATACTTTGGCTGGCCAATATGGTCACTTCTTGGAAGTTGGGTTTTGGATCAAAACGCATTGATTTGACTGTATAAAGACAATAAAGCTTTTACTATTCTAGGGGCAATTCTTTAAAAGCGAAGTCTTTAGGGGAATGAATATTTAAGATTGCACTTTAAGTGCTTTATTATGTATAGTGCACACCATTTGACAACCGTTGATGATTTGCATCTATTGATATTACTAGATGTTCACAACTTTTTTGTGCATGCATATGTGCATGATTTCTTTGCAAGCATGGAACTAATGAGCACAATGCTAAGACTTTGACACAAGCAATGTGAGATTGTAGATTTTTTGCTGGATTGAGAGTTAACTTTTGTAAGGCCAAACTCTTCACAATATCAAAACATTAATGATATAGTTTGGAATTGTTTGAGAGGTTAGTTGTTTGAGTCATTTTACTTGTCCTTTGGGATATCTCTTAGATGGACTATGTCTCTTAAGTAAATGACTACAAGGGTCATGAAAACTGTTATGTCTTAATTGTGACAACCAGATGTTATCAACATGGTCTTTACATGGAGACATTAAAATATGTAATTCATGATAACGATTGCTCCATCCTTCATAATCTCCATGTATTGTTCATGTCAAAATCTCTATGCATTGTTCATGTCAAGCAAAAACTCTGTTGAGATGGGAGGATCTTTGGAATTCTAGAACCCTTGATTGGAAGTCTTGGGTGAAAACCTCTAGAGAGTTTAATATTACATTGAACAACATCAAGTGATTGCATAATATTTTTGTGAAGAAAAAAAGGTCAACATCCCACATGTAGTGAAATCAGATAGTCCTCTTGTTGACTTGGTCTTTTTTGGAAAATATACGCAGAAGTAGGTGGAACGTAGAAAAAGATTCAAAGCACTAGACAGTAAGGGAGTTTTTAAATTGCAAGAGTCATGGGACAAATTATTTACCAAGGGACTCTACTAGGCAGTCTTTTTTTTTTTGGTTGTGAAAATATGAATATTGTATCAATTGAGATATATCTAGATTAGCTTAGCTGAGTGGGCATTGCCACAAAAATTTTGGACTCTAGAAAGTAGATTATATATAGCTTAACACACTTGGAATTTACCACATGATCTTCAAAATAGCTAAGATTTCATCTCTACATTTAGCTAGTAGCTTATCTACAACTTTTTTCCTCTTTTGCCCTTGACACCCTATTCATTTTCCACCAAATATTCTTGAAATCTATAGCGCTCCAATGATATTCCAAATGTTTAGTATTTCTTCATCTTGATTATCTTGGTCACCAATAAGAACTATATTCATCTTGAGATGGGCATCTAACCTCACTTTACACCAGCAAACTTTCTCTTTTTACTTCCTTAGTTGATAGTAATTCTCCCTTGTCCCATAGGTTCTTCAATTGGTACACCCCTTACTTTATAGGGGGCTAGTGTTAGATCCAATCTCTCATTGGCTAGGTAGCTACCATTTGCAAATGCTCCAGAGAAGGACCATATGACCTATAGTAGTCCATGGTTTCCTTTGTAGCTTGGATTCATATTCCATTCGAACGAGGTCAAGGATTGCCTCCACATTTCCGCCAAGCCTTGCACTACAATATCCTTGATCTGCAACTTCATGTGTTTAGCTATGATTTTATTGGCCTTAGTGAGCCCCTATTCTTCATAGGTGCCACACTAGGCATTAGGGGGAATATGGACTCAAAAAGGGCCGTTTAGCTCAAGAGTTAATCATATGTTTAATCATGCAATATTTGATGTGGATCAATAGGAGAGGGGGTAGTGTGTGCATTTTATCCACCTCGGTTTACCAATGTTAGCCCATAACTTTGGTTTTTCCCAAAAAGCCATGGTTTTGCAGTATAAGAATACCAAAAACACCCTCATGCATTGATTGCTTTGGAGGGATAGCATGGTTTTGAATTTAAAATTTAAATTTAAAGATGCAGTTTTGATTAAGACATTCAGGCCAATCATGGGTGTAATAGCCATATAATATTTTTCTTTTCATGAATGTGAGATTACATGCATGGGATTTGAACCCATGACCTATGGCACTCAAACTCTAAGCCTTGCCAATAGGCTTAGAGCTCTTCTTGTGATGACACCTTGCATTATTATAATAAAATATATTTTGGGTTGCTTTCTTTCATTTTTAAATGAAAACCACAAAATTTTTTGGTCAGAACTACTTCCCATCTCATCATGACTTTTAGGCCCACTTGGCTTTCAAGATTAGAAAAAGTAATCCTCTACTAATCCATTCCTTATGAGGCCCTTTTGGAGTCAATATTTCCCTTGATGTAGATTTAGAAAGAATAATCCAAGGCTCATTCTCCTCTAACCTAAGCACCCAACTTAAATGCTAGTTGTGATGTCTTGCTTTCTAGTGGTTCTAAACCAATGCCCCCATTCATTTTGCATGTCATGAGGTTCCACCCAATTGCATGACACCTTTTGATTTCCCCCTGTTGCCATATAAAATTGTGTAGCTTCCTTTCGAGTTCAGCCCATTGACTCTTGTTTAAAGGAGTAGTAGCACCCACGAACACAGTCATCGGGATTAGGATTTTATCCACTGTAGTCATCCTTCCAAGCTATTTTGGCTTCAAGCTTCTCTCCCAACTTTGACTGTGATCCCAAGGCCTAGGGGCATCTCTAGGTACCTAAAAACTTGGCCTATCTTGGTCAACTTGAAGCCCATGACATTCACCCATCCTAGGACATCATCAAACCCAATATACAACAATTCGCATTTCATGATGGTTATAAAAGAGTTGGATACCTAAAAATATTGGTCATAAACTTGCAACAAGGCTTTTTCATTTTCCTCCTTCACCTTTAGTAGATTTGAATTGCCTATAAAAAGTTGAGGGCACATTTGGCTTCAATTTGGGAGCTTTAGACCTATGATGGTTCCATGTTAGGACTTCCATGAGATCATCCTGAATAAGAGCTCTATAGCAATAGCAAATAAAAGTGGAGATACGGGGCATCCCAAATTCACTTATTTCTTGAGTAGAAAGGGGTGGGACATGTAGCGATTCACCCCAAACCGACCCGAAGCATTAGAGGACAACACCATAATCGTGTTATAGAACTAGTTTCCAAAGTGCATTTTCTTTAGGATTCCTTCCAAAAAATTCCCCCAAAGGCAATCATATGCTTTATCTAGGTCCATATTTAGCAACACAAGTTGATGCCTATCATGTAATGCATGATCCATTGAAACCATAAGGTTGTGGATCGCATCATGAATCTTCCTCCCATGAATGAAGTTATATTGTGTAGTAATATTTTGGGCAAGATGAGTGTGATTTTTAAGGTCAAATCCCTTGCAATTTATTTGTAATCCGCATTTAAAATGGTGAGGGGCCTCCAGTAGGATTTAGACAAGAGTTTAATCCTACATTCATCCACTTTATCCTCTTCAAGATGGTGTGGACGTAGAGAAGGTGATTGGTGTCAATGTAGGAGCATTGTCCATCCCAAACCCATTGTCTCTCTCAATACATCGGTGAAGGATTGTGTAGTCAGGTCCAAAATGTGCACAACTTGTCTTCTCCATTGGAAGTCAAAAGAGTGCATCCCCGACATATACATAGCTTGGAATACCAAAAAGTGTTCCCAAGTTTGCCCATTCTAGAAAAGGTTCATTTCACATTAGCAATGAGGAAACTCTAATCAATTATTTTTATGTATTTTACAAATATATCTACCTTTCTTTTTTCTATGATATTATGTATGATGTGTTTGAATGAAGAACCTTCAGTGGCATGATTTTTGATGGTCCATCAAGTGATATTTCTTAACAATGGCGTCTGAAACTCCTTGGAATATCATGGAGTTTTATCACCTAGAATTGATTGAGTCCAACTCATAGGGAAATGTTCTAGCCATTTTCACAGGATCAACCTAAATCTGGGTAAGACCACCTAATGGTCTTCTAGCATTGGTCTTTGAGTGTTTGGTTTTCAAAAATCCACTCCAACTGAAGTGGACCTATATCACACTTGATTTGAATAGTGCGAGAAACAAGGTGGGATGCAACACGTCAATCCCTTTTTCCATAAGAAATAGTCTCACTCCGGTCCCTTAAGATGACACGGATTCGGGGTTCTACTAGATTTCCTAATTTGGGTTGACTTGTGACTTTCTAACTAGCAAAACTTTAAAGAAATCTCTTGTCTAACTGAGACTACCCAGGTGTAGGATGACATGTCGGGGGTGTCACCCTCCCCCTTTTCTTTTGAGAAGAGTATTCTTTAGTTATCTAAATATCTACAACATTTATGTAAACACGTAAAATGAGCTTATTTAATTAACATTTAAACACATAGTTTGTTAGCATAAATTAAAATCACAATACTCAAATGAGTAAAGAAATTCTTTTCAAACAGTCCTTTATTCATCTTAAAGGGTTGTTTTATTACAATATTTTTTATTATCCGTAAGGACAAACTCAAAGAGACAAATCCACCAAGTTCCTACCCCTAACTAGTAACATGGCATTCCAAGAACACCATGCTAGACTTGTAGGGGTTAGGTATTTCCTAGATGTGTAAGGAATTTATGGCCAAATCCCCCTTGTCACCCTTACTATCTCCTAACCTAATGTTCTCCCTATGGAGAGACCTCTTGCAACAAAGGGGGTGACTCCTAGCTTCAGATGCTATCAAACAAATCCCTTTGGTACATGATTTTTGCCAATAGCCTTCGAGGTGGGGGGGGGGTCTATGCAACCATATTAACCCATTATTGTTAAGATTCAATTAGAATTCTAAAACTTTACAAACAGAAATATATCATTTCATGGTGTGTCAATCAATCCTTAAATGCACAAATTAAGAATGGACTTTACCAAAGTAGGCAATCCCTATGACAATCCTTGGGTTCACTCTTCCCCTTGGGATTTTTCCTAGGGTTTCCAAGGTCTTGAGTTTTCCTAACCTTCTTGGAGAACTAAGAATCTCTCTTATGTTCATCTTGTTCACCTTGATCACACTCTTTGAGCTTGCTTGAAATGATTTTCTATTTTGGGTTATGCCCTCTCAATCCTTTAAGATTTCAAAGTTTCAACCTCTTGGTTGTTGGATCTTAAACACTCATGTAGCTAGGTCTTTTAATATTCTTCTATGTAATGATGAAGACTTACCTTACTTTCTTCAAGTTGACATGATGATGGTGGTCTCTTGGAACTCTAATGATGGAACATAGGGTCATGAAGAGGGGAATTAAGGCATCCTCTTCCTCTTTTTCTTTTAAGGAAACTATAACACAACCACACTTGATTTTCTCCCTCTTGGAGACTCAAAAACAAATTTCCCTCTTCTAAGGTTATGCCTTGAGTAAGGTGGTTCACCAAGATCTCTTTAGAACTTTGTGTGATTCTCATTAGAGGGATGGCATTTGGTTCTTATTACTTTAGTAGCCCACTATCATGTAATATGATTTATCCCCCATGAAAGAGGTTTGTCCCTTATTCATTGGCCTTCTAATCCTTATGAGGATCCCAGGAGGATAGTTATTCTTGTGAGATAAACACAATCCCAATTATTTTGGAGATTTATACGTTGAAGTAATATGTCAACTAGAGTTACAATATCTTACTTGATTTAGTTGATAGTCGAGCCTTGTAAGGAAAAGTTCGTAAATCAAAATCATTGTTTTAAAGTTTCCAAAACCCTCTCTTTTAGTCCAATAAACTTTGATTTACTCCACTACTGCAGTAGAAGAGGAATACTCCAAAATAGTCCACACAATCCCTCTATTCAAGATAGCCAAGAGTAATAATCTCCCAAAGAATTAAGGTAGATCAGTGAAGTCCTTGTGTGAATAGTAGTGAAAAGGCTAAAATCCCTATTTAGAACAATCCACTTCAATCCCAAAGATCCCTAATTACTACTCTTCATGCATACACAAAGCTTTCTCTAGTCTTCACCTTTCATTCGCCTTATTTTTCCTTGAGTTTGTGGATTGTAACCTATGCTTTTTCCCATTGTGTTTGATGCAGTCATGAAGGTGACTTGATCTTCCCAAAAATCATAGTAGAAAAAATGGGGTTTTAGCTTGGAGCATTCAAACATGTAATCCAACTTTAAACTATATCGCTGGGTCACTAAAGTGTTGTTTAAGTTGCCCATAAAAGGTCACAACACTTTTAACTCAAATATAGATATGAAAATAACTTCAAAATTTGTGATAGATATGAATAACTAGGGTTCAGTTTAGCATAAACACTAACATATCAATCCCATAGGCATGGAGGTAAGATATTGTTACCATTAGACTTCCTATAAGTTTTTAACAAATGGACATAGAACCATGTGACATCCTCCCTGTCTAAACTTACACATCCTTTGACATGTGCCACTTATCTTACTCTTCATCCTGTCAAGATCTTCACATTCATTTTCATTAGCTTATTATTATTATTATTATTATTATTCTCCTCCTCCTCCTCCTCCTCCTCCTCTTCCTTTGCTATCCTCAGTAGTCATCATCATCTTCTTCATAAGTAGAACAATCTCTCCTCAGAAAATAATTTGATCTATTTTCGAGCTATGGGTATCTTCAACTCTATCCCATTGAGGTCAATGATAGAGTATGATGAATTATCATATGCATGCTTCATAATGTAGGGACCAAACCATCTCTTAGAGACCTTGATGGCATTATGTTGGTTATCTAAACTGTTATACACAAGTATCCAATCTCCTTCTTCAATAGCTCTAGGGCAAAGTTTGTGCCTTTTGTCACATTTTTCTTTATTTCTTTAGCTAACTTCTTTAAGTCTTTGTATTGCAAGCTCAATATCTTTTGGCCTTCTCTCCAATTGATAAATCACTAGAGCTAGTAGCTCTTCTCTACTCATCTCTTCATCCCATGGCAATTGTAGTAGTTACTTCCTTAGTTTGCATGATCGGATTCTAACCCATATACCAACTCTACAAACATGTACCCTATCGAAGCATTGAGAGTAGTGTGATCACTCTGTGATCAGCCCATAATGCACATGGAAGCAATCGAGACCACTCGAATCTTTACCTTGCATGCCTTTGCTAATGCCTTGAAAATAATTAGATGTCTCATTTTTCTCTTTCCATTTCCTTCAGGATTATATACTAATATCAATGCAACCAAGATTTGAAACTAGAGAAGAAAGCTTTAGCCTCATCGGTATCCATCTCTCCTTTGTGAGCTGTAATCTTGCCCAAATTTCTACAACAAAAACTTGCATCCTCTAGTAAGAACTTGCATACAACACTAGTATCTTTAGTCCTCAAAGCTCAACCTTCAACTTGATTTGAATGGTCCTCCCATGTAAGCACACTATATCTCACGTGCCAAAATCCCATAGGTATGATCACTAGATCTACAACCCATTTGTAATGCATAGAGAGAGGATATGTAGGATAATCGAACTATCCCAGTGCCTCACAGACAAATACATTTGACATGTATTGTAAGCCTCAACAAATTGTAAGACATCCTTATGTATGCCTTTCCACCAATACCTCTCTTTGATCTCTTTGAATATAGTCCATAGACCTCTATGATCATCCCATAGACTTTCATGAAATTTTAGCTTAATTTGTAGCTAAGTAGCCCTATCACACACTACTTAGAAAGGACTTTCTCTTTTATGCCTTGGATGCTTTCAAAGAAAGACATGCTTTAGAAAGTAGCCATATGCCTTCCTTCTAATCCTCTTGAACTTAGAGTTTGTTCATCCATCTCTTCTTATCAAGCTACTCAAATACTACCCTTTCTATAGCCATTACCAATTATATAGCTCTTGTGCAAAAGACTCTATTGAAGGAGCTATTGGGGTTTAAAGTCCGCTTGTGCCGCCTACATTTATCTTGTACTTATTGCCTGCACACTTGTGCACTGTAGGTGGTAGCCACCCATCATACCCACTTTATTCTTTGTTCTTAGTAGCTCTTTCTTTTTCTTGTGCTCTCACTCTTACTCAACCCTAGTGGTAACAAATCTCAATATACTTGGTATTTACATGAAAGACTAGATTACGTGCCAATTGGATGACACTCATAAAGTCCAAATAAAATGTAGGAGTCATATTTGTGATATCAAGGTTTGCAACCAATCAGCCTAATCCCATAACCTCCTTACAAGCCTCAGTGGGGCTACAATGTACTTAGCCTCAATAGTAGATAAGGCAATGCATTTTTGTATTCTAGAGATTCGAGAAACAACACCTCCAGCAAAGTGAAGACATAGCCAGATGTGGACTTCCTACTATTTGCATGTCATGTATAATCAGAGTTTGTGTAACCCATGATTCTAGTGTCTTGGCCACTATAGCCAAGGCAAAAATCTGCAATACCCTTAAGGTATCTCATGATACCCTTCTTGGCATCCCAATGTCGCCTACCATGTGTCACCATATATAGTGAGTCATAACTCCCACTGCAAATGCTATGCTAGGTCAAGTGGCTATCATAGCATACGACAAGATTCCCATTGTGCATGCACATGTGATCTTGGCCATCTTGACCCTCTCATCATCTAAATGGGGAAAACTTGATCAACTCACATGTAAAAAGATTATGTAACTACGGGCAAAATTCTAAAATGACAAGCTTTGATTGCTAGGGAAATTTGGGTAGCAATCAGGATGTACAATGTAGCTAGTAGTGTTAAGAGAGAGTATAAGCCACCAAGGTACCAAATACAGTCAGAGACCCAAAGATGTGAAGTACATAGATGCATTCCCAATCACAAGAGTAGCATATACATAAGCCACATGTGCATAAGAGATTTCCAAAAGAAATAAAGTTCCACCAATTGGCAAGTAACTCACTACATATGAATAATGAAGCTTAAGCACATAACCAAGTTTGTATCCAAAGTTGACAAAACCATTTGAAAAGAGAAAGTAGGTGTACAAATCAAATTTAAATCACCCCATAGTCATCAACATCTACAAAGATAGTATATGCATTAACCAATTGAGCATATATACATAAACAAGAGACTCCCATAGTCTCTAATAGGCCAAGCTTTGTAATGATAAATGCCAAGGTACTCCTAGTGGAACAAAATCTAGAATGGCAAAAAGTAGTGTAAGCTCAAGACATGTGTCATAACCTCTAGGAATCGAAGACACATCAAAATGTACATTTGGGAGTATATGCATAACATAAGTGACCAAGCCTCTAATTGATAAATCTCTAGAGCATGCATCCATTGCAAGTATGCAAATATCTAAGCTCAAGATCAAAGATCAAAGCTCAATGAGAGCATATCCAAGCATATACATTAGAAAAGCATCCATAAGGCCACATAACATCTTGGGTAGTAGCATTAAGTACATCAAATACATTAGCCTTCAAGTTGTATGCTTGCTACCCATAGGGTATTATGGGAATAAACATTCTAAAAATTGAGCTAAACAAGCTCTAATTGATCCAAAAACCTTTGTTGAGTATCAATATATAATTTGGGCATCACAAACTTTCCCTATAATCATCAATAGAGCATTAAACAATCGAATATATGGTGCCTAAATAGTGAACATCAATCTACCCTGAATTATGAGTCAATGGATGATTCAAAGCTCCTCAAATAGCGTTCAAGATGGAGTCAGAAAGGTCAGGAAGACCCCCCAAATTCTGAGCAAGACTTTGAAGCAAGTAGTACTGTCAAGTATGTGAGGCAGGGCACATAGGAAACATTCCTTATTTTGCATCAAAGATATTGGGCTTCCCCTGAGGTGCTTCATGGATACTATTGACCAAGTCGAAGCTCTTGGCACTAGAAAAAGATCTTCCCATATCCTTTCCTATAATATGCCAGAACCCTCATCACCATCTTGTCCAATAGCCTAACCAATGCTAATAGGGCTCATATCAACAGTGATTATAATGGGTCTCCCACACATGCATAATTAGCTTTTCTCAAAGTAGTCGCAATATTCAACAATTTCTTCAATTTTCTCATAGCCTTTGTGTACATTCTATTCCATTAGAATTCTTGTCCTTTTCTTAATAACTAATACAAAGTATCTACAATATGCACAAAATGGCATATTTAGATAATATTAACTATACAGGCTCCCAAAATCCTCCATACCTCTAAAACTGGAGAGCGAGTCTCTTCAATCCTATCAATAGCATCAACTTTTATTGGAGATGGTCTTTAAATTTACCATATGCACCACACATAGGCCCAAAAATTAGAACCTCATTATGTAAAGGATTGGGAAGATATTCATAATTTGGGAAAAATAAAATACTAGCTACAATAGCTAGATATAAGATGTAAGAGGCTTTCAATTTCCCATCATTTAGTAATAACAAAGAGAGTCTCTTTCATCTCACCTTCTCTTGTAGCTTTCATGGCTTCTCTCTCTCTTTTTCTCTCCATTTCTAGTATTTCTTTCTCCTTATCTAGACTTTCTCTCTTCTTTGTCTCTATATTATAGTCTTCTCTCTCCTTTAGTCCTCTTCTTGATAAATGGTATGAGAGCCATAGGTCTTTGGTCCATTTTTGGTCACATTTCAATCTTATTTAGAGAAGTTTTGATACTTGAATTTGAGCTTAGGCTCTTGTTCTTTGGCTTGGACCTCCCTTAGCATTTGTTGATATCTTGGGTCTCTAGTTGCCTCTTCTTTAGCTATCTCTGTAGTAGGATTGATCGGCATTGACACATGGTAACAAGAAATTCTACTTTAGAGAGTTCCTTCTAAGATGAGAATATTGAGAAATGCTTTGTGGCTTAGGACATCTGCCCATTGCATTCTCTTTGCCTTGATTTAGAAATGATATTTTTGAAAAACCTCAATTGAGTGATATTGCCTCATGTTTAGATTTGCTGGGTGAAGATCCACTTAAGACTTTTGTGGTTAGTGATTAGAGAGAACTTGTTTCCAAGTAAATAGTATCTCCATAGCTTGAGAGTATGGATCATTACTAGTAATTGTAGATCATAAGTAGCATAATTATTCTCATGATTCTTCAATTTTATTAAAGAATCCACTAAACTATCTTCCTACATAAGCACACAATGCAATGCAAGAGAGCTTGTGTCTATTATTGAGAGCATATTTTTGAAGCCAATTTAGAGAGCACAAAGACCCTAATAGACGTAAAAAAGTAAATTTTCATGGAAAAAAAAGTTTACGAATCAAGGAGCTGGAGTTTTCCTAGATGCATTTCGACGCCACTAGGAACTCAACACAAGTCTCCGTTTGTCAATCAAAGGTCGTTTGACCCCCCATTTAATTTCCGTAAGGTTTGGCACTATGAAGAAGCTACTAGATTTGGAAGCCACAAAGTGTGTGATAGAGGCTAGGTTGATAGATTTTGATGCCATGAAGCCACTCATCTAGCTCATTTGTGATTTCAAGCTCGTTTGACCCTTTGTCTAGGCCAAAACCATTTCCAGAAAAGTGTGAACATGCAAAAAATGAACCGATTAACTTCTAATATTAATGATTAAGCTTAAGAGCTTCATTAAAAACGTTTTTCTCACATGAAGGGGGGATGCAAAATTTTTTGCACCCCTACAAATCCATCGATTCATGATTTTTCTAATAGGGAAAATGGAGAGGAATGCTCTTGGGATTGAGATGAAGAATTTTTTTACTCCATATTGTCATAGACTGTGTGTAAAATGGTGGAATGAATCAAAATATCTAATTTCAATATTTCTCTCTCCTCTTTGCACCTTGTTCCCTTGTCTTAATCTATGCGAGAGGGGGGTAGGCTAGAGCGATAGATTTTGGATGTGTGATGATGCTGGGTTGGGGATGCGTCAATTTGGGGTATGATTAGTTTCATCTTGCAATTTTTTGAGAGTAGGGATATCACAACCATGAAGACTTCCTTGGGGTTAGTACGGAATTGTACTCTCCCTCAGGGTGCAACGAACTCAGTGGCACACATGACAAATGCTATGAATAGGGTACTCAGGGATTTTATACCACAATTGACAATGCCCTTCTTGGATGATGTTCCAATCAAAGTTGTGAAAGGATTTTGATGCATCTAGAAGAGGTGCATTTAACTCTTTCTTGAAGAAAGTTAGCCTTTGGAGTTGAAGAGGTTTTGATTGTTGGGCATATGTGTGGGCCTTATGGGTGAAGACCATCACCAATAAAAATAGATGGGATTGATAGAATGCAAGATATATGAACGAATGTATTTGAGGTGCGTAGATTCTTGGGTGCATGTGTGTTCTATTTGATATGGATCCCTCACATTGCACATGTAGTTGATGCTCTATATCAGCTCTCTTGAGGAAAGAGGTTTTATTGGGAAAGGAATCATAAGAAAGCAATGAAGAAATTGAAATGGCTCTTGAAATCTACTCCAACATTGAGAAAGGCTTATTACTCAAATGGAAAGCCTACCATTATTATTGTTGATACGAGCCCAATCGGGATTGTATAGGCAATTGGGCAAGATCATGAGGAAGGGAAAATATATGCAATTCGATTTGGTGCTAAAGTATTGACTGAATGACAGAGAACAAGTAAAAAGAGGATTATGGGGAATTATGACAACCCTTAAATGTGATAAGGAGTATTTTATGGATGCTCTTGTAGTCATTGAGACTAATTATTTGCATGGTATTGGGTATGATTACTAGTTGTGCTACCCAAGACATTGCTATGCTCCGGTGGATTGCATATACCAAATCTTTGAACCCTAAATTTCAGCATATTGTAGAGAAAGAAATAGCTGAGTGGCATATATGTTATCTTAGGCACGGTATGAGAATGAAGATGGAATGATGGATGAGGAGGAAGAATATGATCTTGTTGCAATTGAAAATGATGTTTTGATTCATAAAACTGAATTGGCAGCCATTGTAATTACAAGTGCAGTTCTCATGAATGCAAGGACAACATTAAATGCTGTAAATACATCAGCTAGCTTATCAAGTACAAGTGCTATAAGAGTGAATTTAGCAATGCAAGGAGTTGCTACAGGAGTAATAGAAGCTTGGATAGCAAAGAGAAGACCCCCTAGATGTTATGTATCTTGTGTAGAAGTGTTTCTGGAAGACAAATATGTAGGAGAGTGGTTGAGAATTGGTCAACACCTCAATACATTAACAAAGAGAGACGAGTGGACAGATCAGGAGTTTAAGAAGATCAAGAGGAAAGCCTATGGGTCTTTCTTAAAAGATGGATATTTGTGGAAACATGCTAAGAAGGAATATGATATGCCATTGCAAGTTTTGGGTGATAGATCTTTACAAGTAAACTTTATACAAGAATTTCATGAAAGCTTATGGGCTGGCCATAGAGGTGTTTGGGGGTACTTTTGCAAAGATCAAATAAAGATATTGGTGGCAGGGCATGTTAAGGATGTCGCATACTTTGTGAAAACATGTGCGACATGTCAAATGTATTCATTTGTGAGACATCAAGATGGATTGTAGCCCACATATCCCTTGTCTCGTCATTTTAAGTGGGCGGTGGATTTAGTCACGATGCCTATAGGTCTTTGGAAAATGAGATATCTCATACTTGCCTGTGAAGACTTGACTAATCAAGTGGAAGGGAGAGCTCTACGTACTAAGACAACAAATGTAGTGAGTACTTTTCTCTTAGAAGAGATCTTTTGTTAGTATGGCTGTGTGGGAAAAATTACAACAGATAGGAGTGAACTGGATGCAGATGAAGCCCACAATTTCTTTGCATGACTAGGGATAAAGCTTGCTTTAACTTTAGCTTATAACCTTGAAGGAGAAGGAAAAAGTGAAAGAGGTCATCCACCTATTGTGAAGGCATTAACAAAAGCATGTGGAGAGAAGGTAAATGACTCTGGCCACGATTGCTCTCTTATGCTTTGTGGGCTAACAGAACAACTCATAGTGATGTTACATGATATATGCATGTTGAATTGATGTATGATCAAAAACCTATCATGATAATAGAAGATATGATATTCACATGGAGTGTGCTACCTTGGGAAGAGGAATTGAATCGAGAGGAGTTGTTGGCCTTACGTATTAGACAGTTGGAAAGAAAGTCAAAAGACATAGAGGCAGTAGTTGCAAAGTTAAGGGCAACAAGGATACAAAATAAGAAACGGTTTGACAAAAGACATAGATTGAGGCCAAGAACCATACAAGATGGGGATTGGGTAGTGGTTTATGATAGCAGTTTAGACAACTAGCATAGTGCCATGTGTAAAGTCTCCAAAAGATGGTTTGGATCCTATGTGGTAAGACAAGTGTTTGATAATGCTACTTATGCATTAAATGAGCTAGATGGGACAACCATAAAACTTTTGGTAGCAAGAAAAATAATCAAATTAATCAAGAGGCGAGAATCTATTGCTTATGAGTTGCTAGAATTGAAAGAAAATAGTGGCTATGATATAAGGGCTAGCCAACAAGATATGGAAGATGAAGAAGCAAAGGATGAGGAGGACTTAGAATTTGGTGACAACTAGGATTTTGGGACATACCGAAGGATGTGTAGATTCAAAGGGGATGGATGTCGTGCCATTATGTAGATACAATGTGAAAAACTCTAGAGTGCATTGTCATCCCACTTTCTTATTAATCTAGAGAGTCAATGCCATACTAGTCATTAGTGTCAGTGTCCATAGTATGGACGGTTCAAAAATATGATATTTTTGGATAATTTTAGCATATTTTTGATATTTTGGATGTTATTTCTTATAAATATCCAAAAATGTGTAGAAAAATTCTAAAATAGAGTGACATGCAAAAAGCAAGTTGCTATTTAACCAAATTTGTAGATCTCATGCAAAAAGAAGGGCTTACAAAATCGTGCGGTGTGTGATTGTAGTTTACAAGCATCAAACAACACTCCAAACTAGGAGAAGAAGAAGGAGCAAACTAGGAGAATTTTGAGTAGGTGTTTTAGGATTTTACCCCCCTTTCGGAGCCAAGGAAACCATCAGATTTGCGGTCTGAGTAGCAGAGAAGAAGTAATGTTTAGTGTGCATTTTTGGTGTACCAGGGATCTCCAAGAGATCTAATGCCTGGAGATTGCTTCTGAGTAGTCCCAGATAAGGATTTTTTAAATCTTCTTAGGTTCTATCAATACATAGTGCTTTGATTCATTGAGCTTTATCTTTATCTTGTGTACCTCTTGTCTATTATTTTTCTTCTCTTTTATCTCCTATTCTCTACTTCCCTCTCTCGTTGATCCTTGGTGGATATGACCTTTTGACTAAAACCCCTCTGATAACATAGACATTTTCTTAATCCCTTAATAATGCAGAAAGCTTTTGCTAATTGTATCTTCGATCTTGCCTTGGGTTGTCACTTGCTTCCCCTTTTGATTTCCAAATATAATTTGGCCCTTTCCACAATGATGTGGGCATCATCGGGGATTAGTCAATCCATTCCTAATAGTCACTTATAGGCTCCCAAGTTCATAACTCTAAATCTCATATTCATGTCTCCTAGGTTAGATTCCACCTCACTAGATAAATAACTTCTTTTCCATTGGCTAATTTTATCAGAAATGTAACAATCTTCTTCATAAAACTAATGAAACATATTAATTTTATGATCATTTCATGTGAAAAATTATGTATATCATATTATCTAATTGATTGTAATATAATAAATAAATAGTACCATAATCAAGATACATATCCATGACTTGTTAGTAAGTAGTATTGTTCAAATTATATAGTTTGCACAAATTAAACAGAATCGTGTTGGCTATAAATTATATTTTAAATAAGAATTATGATATTTTAAAAAATAAATATGTAAGAGAGCCTAAAATAGTATGCATGAGTCATGGAAAATAAAAAATATAATTTTTATGATGTTCGACCTGAAATCATAATTTTTTCTTACAAAAATCCTAAATTTGTACTTCCATCCATGTTGCCTTGTCAATCAGACTTGTTTCGGTTGATTTGGGTATCCATATGTCTATATCCTGAGTTTGTGGGAGAAAGTTACAATGAAAACAAGTTGTAGATTACTTTAGAATAGGTCAGACTACATAAATACAAGGAATTCTTGTTTTTAGTTTTTTTCTTTTTGAGTTATGTATGATTTTTCCTCCTATGATTATTGAGTTTGATTATAAAAATTGAGATTGAAAGTAGCATTAAGAGTCATATATCCACATCTAATTTAGTATATCACATATTAGAACATGCTTTTCTTGAGGAATACATTGTGCAAGAAGACTTGTATAGTTAATATTATGGTTCTCAAAAGCAATTCATGGATTCATATAGAAGAATATTGATCAAGGAGTCGCCCGCCAAAAACCTCCTGAGATCGCACCTTCCAAATATGCCATCCAGTAAGACTCCCTATGATCTCCCATACCTTAGGTCGGTCTGCTATGGGCTCTAGTACATGGCACATGGGTAGAGCCTCCAAACCGACCACTACACATGGCCCTGCCTCAATAATTAATATTGTGTCCTGCATCCTAGCCTCATACAGAAGGTGATGGCCCTGGCTAACTGCTTGCCCCAGCAGAAAGCTCCCCATGAGATATATCCAAGATTGGGTGTTGTATGGCAGAGGATGCGGCATGCTCCTCTCCACACGAGCTGCTACGCCGCCTCACACAACCAAAGGCAGTGCTTTGGGGACTCCAGAGGCTACAGTGTGCAATGTTTACAATCTCCCTCCTTCTGCATGTGGGCTAACCAACCCCCTGACTGAGAAAAGAAATGCATGCTCTGAATACAGCTGCCTCCTCTATCAAAGCACATGACAAACACATTAGAGCTCCTAATGTTCTTGTTTGACTCAGATCAAGATTCATAGGTAGCAGAGAAGGATAGTGCATGACAAACATGATTGCTAACATCCAGCCCTTCTGGCATCGTAGAGTTTAGGTGCATTATTCTGAAAGGTCAAGCTAATAGGTTGATATCATTCTTGGCCTATATAAAACAAAGGGGAGCTACCTCTTTTGTTTAGGCTCTCGAGTATCAAAGTACTTTTAATTCGTGAAGATGGAAAGCTTGCACCAAAGAATCAAGGAGCAAGAAGAATTTATTCAATGTCTTCTTAGTGATATGAGAAGAGAACAAGGAAGCTACAAAGATAGTACTAGAGATCATTGTAGATCTAGGAGGTGAAGCAAATATGACTCATATGGGTGAGTTGACTGAAAAGCTACCTCAATGAAATCAGTCACAACAACAAGTAAAGAGAAGAGAAAGATCTTTTGAAGATTACATTGGAGAATCTGCTATGAAGTATGATGATTTTTGATCGACTTGAAGATAGAAGGAAGATTTGACTATGAAGTTGATGTTTGGGAGAATGAAGACAGACAACCAATGTGAAAGTGATGGAGATAAATAATAAACGAGTATCTATATAAAACACAATAGTGGGGCAAGGATTATTTGAGATTATGTGATCTTTGAATTTGATGTTTTCCTTATGATTCTCCATGACAATTAAAAGAAATAAGTATTTTTTCTCTTTGATTAATCTTGATATTTAAATATTAATACATATATTTTTATATTGGTTAGATATTATAATTTATAATTATTTTTATGAAAATAATTTTTTATAATTATTTCTCTTATTCTAACTCATAAAAAAGAGTTTCTTAAAAAAAATAGAAAGCTCTTATGCTTCAATATATTTGGAATTTACTCTACTCAAGCATAGAAAAATAATATAATATCTATTAGACATACATTTATTGTACTTAATTTATAGTGATTGAGGTGTGATTGTGTTTTTTTATTCTTTATCTATATATGATTATAGCAAATACTTTCTATCACTTATTGAATCATACTTTTTAAATCTCTTTAGCTTTGTTTAGGATGTTGAAGTTTCATTCTAGTAAGAAATATATTTTTAGATTTTATTAAAGTAAATTCTTTTAAAGAAGAAGATAATGGTGTTTTTATTGATGATTTTGAGAAAGAAAAGATATAAAAAACACTCAAGATCATAATTTAGATATTTCAAAAGAAAAAGAGAAAAAAATTCTTGATTAGTTAAAGTCTTATTTTTGAAAATCTAGAGAGAGAATTTTGATAAGAATATTTGATTATTTATGATAGATTTAAAAAACCATGCATTGAGAGTTGTAAGCTTAATGTAATTATTTTCTTGAATTTAGTGAAGACTTGATTTGAGAGTGATGTGATCATTGCTTTTTATTTTTTTTAAAAAGTGATTGAAGTTTTTCTATTAACATATTATCTTATTTTATAGAATTAGCTTTTACATAGATTATATGCTCTAATCAAATTAATTATGAAAGTAACATGAGAGAGAAAGGGACATATCTAATCTCTTTTGTTGCGACTCACATAAATTTATCTTTTCAATATCATGGATATGATAGAATTGATATATTTATATCTCATGTGAATGGCAATTTTTTTTGATTTGTAGCTTTTCTCCAGATGAGAGAAGTGGTAAGTAATAACTCAATTTATAAGGATTATTTATTACATGGATGTTCATGTATTATATATCATGGAGTATTGAATCTCAAAACTTGTTTGAAGAAGAAGTCACGATTACAGCTCCTGTCCTTTCATCTACAAGGTATCCATACCCCTTTGGGGTATGTCTAAGGTGTGTCCTCTCCCATCTACGACCGTGCTCTTGGGCATAGCTAGGAGACCCCTATACATCTGGTGTACCCATGGGGGTGGTATCTCTTGGAGTAGCACCCATAGGGGTGCCACCTATGAATGATTGAGGAGCATGTCCCCATAGGTGTGACAAATCCTATAGGTGACACGCCTCCACCAGAACGATGAGACAGAGACACTACATCGGTGCCTCCACAACAACCACCTGAGCCACCCTCTCTCAAACTTACACAAGAGCGAGGAGTAGCACTTGTATCTCGAGCCAACTGTAGGCTCATGACATCTATATCTCTACAGCACCCGCCATAACCACTCTCTTCGTTTGGGCCCAGTCTGGAGCGTCGACCTCGTCTACTAGAAAAACCAAAGTATTAGAGCGTGCCAAAGTAGATATAACGGAATGGCATGATGGTGTTTGAGATGGCTCATGGCCTGCAATATCTCTGAATCGGGCCATCTGATCTAGAGACATACGTGTGAATATCTCCTGTAACTCCTCGTCACTTATCCCTTGACTCATTTTGCTCTCCAAATATCATCAAAGATCACATGCACATATAGAAAATGATGTTAGCATAATCAATATCAAGATTCAAGCAAAGCACGGTAATATAACTCTAAAAAAAACGATGTTACTTAAAATTCATATTTTAGAGTATCCTTATAAGTGATTCATCAACGAATTGAGTAGGGCAGATGCTGCAAGTATGACCTAGCCTATGGTTCCATGCCAATCTCCTAGCACATATCCACATATGCTAGAAGGTTGATAGATAGGTTGCCACAAAAGGATGAGTCCACCTCGTTCTCAAAGAATTCATGGACTCTTGTCTTTTCGTCATTGTTACCCAATTCTGCCTCCTCTATACACTCCAAGCCATCTTCGACCTCCACCCCTTGAAATATCAACCCCTCCACCTGCATACTCTCCTCATCTACGTTGAGAACATTGATTTTATCATACACTCTCGTACTTTGAGGAGCTGAAGGCGTGACATACCACCATCGAGGTTGTCGAGGGTTTGGATAGAAAATTACCTATTCAAAATCACATATAAGAGAGCTTCAACATTTGTGACATATTTGTGTTGTGAAAAAATAATAACAAAATACTTCATGCACCTATTCATAATGGGCCATCAAGACAAACGTGTCACGTAGATCTGTCTATCTTTTATCCGAATCTATTTTGAGAAATCTAGATAGACCTTGCCACACAATTGCCCTGGCTCCTTCCAATACCACTCTGAACCATTGCACATCGAATATGATCATGGAGAAGCTACGGTAATCCATTGAGATAAAACTTTGCAAGTTTCCAAAATACTCCATCTCATCTATAACGGTGTTTGGATCTGTGGATTGCCATCTGCTCTCTTGCTCAAACTTTGCCATGACACCACAATCGGTTGTGGAGTGCATTGTGTCGATGCGCTCAATGCGAAAATGTTGCTTCTGTGACCACACCGCACTATATATTTTGTACTTTACATTGAAATGATTAGATTAGTTATCACATATAAAATCTAGATACGACAATTTATAAAACATGTGGTCACATTCAGACTACATCCCCTCGAAAATTCCCACTTCTCAGTAGAGACCTCCACCCCTTTGTGAGAAGCTACAATCAAAGCTCCATGTAGCCATCGCATAGACATAAACCGTGGCATCTCCTCCATGCCCTCAGGATATTGAATTGGTTGATGCTGTGTATTGCATTGAAATTTTGATTGCGCTTCTTTTCAATCTTTCTTGGCTTGCTTGTACCTAGCAAGCCACGTCTCCATGGATGCATAGTGCAAAATACAAAATGATTCACTTTCTCCTCCATTGCAGCATCCATCCTTTTTTCTACTCCATTTTCAACCACCACATCTCCGGTCAGTCTATCATCGTCCTTCAACAATCATAGCATACTGTTGTCTGAATCTACCATTGGTAACCATTGTGCAATATGCACTAATGCCTTTGACACCAGCCAACCTTCAGCCATGCTACCTTCTAGTCGAGCTCGTTGTCCCACAAAGCCTTTTAGGGTTTTCATGAAGTGCTCCAAGAAGAACATCCATCGCATATGGATGGGTCCCACAATATCCACTTCATCTATAAGATGCACTAGGAGGTGGGTTTGTATCGTGAGCATGCTAGTGGGTAGGTACTTCTCAAAGAGACAGACCTGTCTCCACCGCTTCCCACCTTACAGATTCGATAGAGGATATCTTGACCTCCTTTAATGAGATCCATTTTGCTAAATTTGACAACCTGTAAATCACCCTGCGTATTTCTAGAGTGAGGTATACCATGATTGCGATTGGTAGTACAACAAATTGCCACAAATGAAGAAGCATTATGAACACTGACTAGACACTAAATAGCAAAATACACAGGCCACTTACAATGGAGGCTAGAAGGTACATGAAATATCTTATGCCAATCATGGGATTTTAGCCCTGATAGTTGGTCATATTTAGAAAAAGTGGATCTAAGAGAACGTATCATACATGTCAGGATGTGGATAGACATGATAATTTACTTCACAATGCGCTCTTCTTTAGTGGAGAGAATCCAAGGAGCGCGAGAGGTAGTTGCAAGCGACCATTAGCACTTGAAGTGCCTCCATCTTACCTACCTCCTTCAAAGCCATTTGTGCCCCTATAGTGTCTCTCTTTCCTGTGATGTGGTCCCATAGTAAGCTGACCACATTCTGCTACACGCTTCAAGCGCTTTCGCTGAATGACCAGTGGAGGAGGCGAGTTAGTATCCTCTATGTGTCAATGGGTTTTGAATCTTCCGAAGGTGGAGGGGGAGGGACTAGATCAGATGGAGGAGGAGGTATAACACACTTCTTAAGGCCTAAATATGTCAGAAAAGCATATAAATATGAACCAAAGGTTACGTTGGTAACATTTCCTCTAGTCACCTTGACAAAATGCTGGTTCATCTTCGTAAGAAGATAAGTGTTCCAGTCAATGGCAACCCCTCTTAAAGCCATCTTGGAAGTTGTGAAGAGCTTCTTGGACAAGTAGTGAGATGGTGTCTTGGTAGGCATGAACCTATCCTGAAGGAATTGGCAAACTAGTTTCCTGAGAGGATCAGTGATCATTGAGAAAGACACTCCTGAAGTGTTAATCACCTTCTTGACATCGAGGATCTCTTTAGTCTGCTTCTATAATAGCTAGAGGATCTCTTCATTTGAGAATAACTGTCTAGCTATAACAAAGGGTTCCCCTTTATAGGGAAGGGACAAAGCCTTCTCTAATCCTCTAGGCGTCAAGACCATGGAAGTACCACTAACCAACCTCGATTTCTTACTGTATGACGCGTGAAACTCATCACAAAGGGCTGGATCATCTAGAATCAGAGGAAGAGGAGCAACCACAAAAGACGCAAGGCTAGCTTTCGCAATAGGCTCAAAAGTCAGTAGGGAAGAATAATCCCTATTGATCAATGGGACATATTGAACAGGAGGAAGTGTATGGGGTGCCATTCAGATAGTGAACACACAACACAACTCACAAACAAAAGAGATACATGCAAAACCAGCAGAAAAGATTAAATATAAGGTATCAACCAAGGTTTTGAAACGTGACTCAGCCAACTATCCCCAAGCAAGGCACATCCAAGAAAAAATTAGACATAATCTCTACACATATGCGACCGAAAGCTTCATGCTATGCAATAGACATGTACCCTAAATCCTTGTATCATATAGATAAAATAAAAAATAAATTCAATTTGTACCCTTAATTGTATAAATCAACCAAATTAATAACCACACACAACATAACTAGAACATCATTGACCATCAGTAACAAGAAAGGCCATTCTAAAGACTTCACGTGCCCATCCTGCAAAACGCGTTTATTGAAAAGGAGAATAAGAAAGTGCAGTGAGGGGAATGATTTTAGTGAAGGGTTCGTTTTAATAAAATATTAAAAATGGGTGAAATTTTATTAGGTTATAAATCTTTATAAGAAAACGACAGTTCATTTTTAAATTATTATTTAAAATTTATTAAGGTGAAGCAGTGCTTTTAACAAATCTCAAACTTTGATACCCAGATTGGGTCTCTAAATGCAGATTCAGTAATTAATAATTTAATGTGTCTGAAGCACTTTTCTTTTTGAGCGCATGCATTTTTGTGACGGCTGGCTCATTTTTATTGAAAATTAAGGTACCTTTGAAGCGCACGTAGCGCATGCAAAGTGAACGATTGATTGAGTTTTATTTAATTAAAAAGAAGGTGTGTTTAGCGCGGATACGCGTGCCATGGTGGTGATTAAGGTTCATTTTAGGAATTAATATGTGAATTTTGGGATATTGGAAAAAAAAAACGAGAAGGGGAAAAAGAATTACCTGAGAGAGAGTGTGTGTGCAAGGATACTGAATGCGCATATATCAAGCCCACAATGCAAATGAGTCTCAAAAGAGAAAAGTCAAAATTGAAAAAGATTTGAACATGGTAAGCTAAGAAAAACCAAACCAACATCTCACTAAAAAAAAACCAAGAAAAATGTGGTATTTGTTTAGATTTTTGACAAGACAATACTAGATTTTTCCAATATTTTTCTGTTTATGTTTGGCATTTAACATGTTTTTTAAAAGAATTTTGCCCAAAAATAGAAATTTGACCATTTTGTAAAGCATGTTGAGCTTGAAAAAAAAAATTCAAAATTGAAATAAAAGGGGGATGGAGTTTTTTGAATTTTTATTTAGTTTTTAAACAAAATTTTACCAATTTTTAATGGATTTTAAATGAATTTGAAAGTTTTTGAATTTTTTGCAATTTATTTGTGAAATCTCAACTTTGAAAAATAATTCAGAAAGTGTCTATTAGGTCAAAGGAAAATTTATGTATTTTTTGTAATTTTTTTTTGAAATTTTAGGAATTATTGTTATTTTTTTTGATTTTTATGTGTTTTAAAGGGTTTTTAAATAGTTTTTAATGAAAAATGGACACCTGACTGCATGTGAATAGCAATTGCGCACACCCACAAATGAATCGGACGCGCGTCCTCATGCGTGAACACTCGCTAATAAGAATAGGCACCCACGAATGCCAAAACTGTGCATGCGAACACGAGACAGGCTCCCATATGCGACGCTATGCGAACACGCGCACACGCAAATGGGGGGTGGGATGAGGCCAGTTGGGGGGGTTTATGTGGTTTAGTTAGGTGGAGGGTAAGGGTTTAGGTAGGGGGATAGTGAGAATATGGGTTAGGGGTAAGGGGATTGAGGTTATGGGGGGGGGGGGTTAGTGTAATGGGGGGTGGGAGGAGGGATAGTTAGGGTCAAGGGGTGAATGTAGTTGGATAATGGGGTGGGGTAAGGGTAATGAGGTTGTGGGGGATTAGGATTAATGGGAGGTGTAGGTTAAGTTAATGGGGGTAGGGTAAGGAATAATTTGGGGGGGGGGGGGGGGTGGGAATTAATGGGGTAGGGAGAGGGTAGGGAGTAAGGGGATGGGAGGGGTTAGGAATTAAGGGTGGTTGGGGGGGTGAATTGGGGGATGGGAGGGGATAAGGAGGTGGGTGGGTAGGCGTGAGAGGAATGGGGATGGCGGATAGGCGAGGGAGGCCGCGGATGGGGACAGGCGGGGGTGGAGTGGTGCAGTAGGGGAGGAGGCTGACGAAGAAGGCGAGGTGGCGATGGCCTTGGGCGGAGGCAGCGGGCGGGCAGATGACATTGCAAAGGCGAGCGACAGCCGGGAGGAGGTGGAGGGAGTGGGCAGCCGTGGGGAGAGGGAGGGGAGGTGATGGCAAGGAGGAGATGGAGAGAGTGGGAGGGAAGGAAGAGGGGAGGAGGAGGAGGAGGGAGGAGAAGTGGAAGAGGAAGAGAGAAGGGGGGAGGAAGAGGAGGAGGGAAAGGGGAGGAGGAGGAGATGGGGAGGAGGAGGGGGAGAAGGAGCCGGGGAGAGAGAAAGAGAGGGAGAGAGAGAAGGAAAGAAAGAGAGAGAGAGGGGAGAAGGGGAGGGGGGAAACCATCGGGGAGGGAGGGGGGTTCGGTGAAAAAAAAAGGATATTTAAAGAAATAAAAAGAAAGAAAGAAAGAAAAAAGGGGGGCCGCTCCCATCCTGCGCGCAAGCGCGGGGCGGAGGTAAAAAAATTTGCAGTGTGATAGGAAGAAACGGGGGTCGGGACGGTGGCGTGGGTGCAGGATGACGCGATATATGCGATGTCATAATTAAAAAGCGAAAAAATGACAGTCACACGCGACGCAAGAGGCACGACAGACGCAAATTGAACGGAAAAATTCATAAAACCCAAACCGTGAGTCGAAACGAAATGTTGTAAAAAGGTAAATTGGGTCAAAAGTTGAGGGGGAGACAACAAAAAAGTGCAACAAGGTGTTTGAGAACAACTCAGGGCATTCACATGGAAAAAATATAAAAATTAGACCCGAAAACGTATACAAAAATTAATAACACAGAATTCGTTCATTGAAATGAAGCGAAGGAAAAAGGAAAAGGGTAAAAAAAGCATGGCAGACAGGCTATCATGTCAAAACACAGTTCCGACAAAGATGAGACCCGTTCACATGGAAAAAACCAATAAATTATCCCCAAAACGGAACGCAGAAATGAATAGAAATAGATCCGAGCACCAGAACGAAGGGTAGTAAAAATGAAGAATGTCCGGAGAATAGTGTTTCATTGGTTTGTCACGTTGGAATGCGTTTTCGGGGGGGATTAGGGGACGTTCACATGGAAAATAATAATAAAATAGAGCTCGAAACATTGATAAAAATTAATAATAAAAAATCCAGAGGTCGAAATAGGGTGAAGGAAAAAGGAGAATTGTGCAGGAAGGGTGGCTGGACAAGGTTATCCATAGTCAAAAGTGAATTCCGAGGAAAATAGGGCAGGTTCCTAAGAAAAAGGGGCAAAAATACGCACGAAAAAGATACGAAAACCCGCAAAGATGAATAACAGACAAATCTGACAATGGAATAATAGGCGACTAAAAGGAAAAATGTCTAGGGGAAGGCGTAGGACATGGCTAGTATGTCAGATTGCTGTTCCGAAAGCGATAAGTGCACGTTTGCATGGAAATACATCCAAGTGTGCGGGAAAAGCTTCAAAAATTAATAACACAAAAACAATAAGACAAAACAAGGGGATATAAAAAGGAAAATGGTGTTATTCGAAGGGACAAACAGGCTATAAGGTTGGATCGGGAGTTTGTGAACGTAGGGTGTGTTTACATAGAAAAGAAAAAAAATTGTGTAATAAAAGAAACTGCAAGGGAAACGGCCTCGATGACGGGGGTATGAGGACGGGTGGGTAGGGAAGGGACCCCATCAAGGTGAAACTAGTACATGGTAGACACGCATGATTGATTAATGATAGATGCAGGGGGTATGCACAGTAGACATGCACGGATGTGTCCCCACACCTAAGACCTTACCGGTTAGGGTAGATTGATCGACACAGCCTAGGACGTTGACGCCCCCACACTTAAGACATAACATGCACTAGCAAATAGAAAGGTAGAGTTAGAAACACTTGGCCCATTTCATAGATGGTTGAAGGGAACTGCCATTGTTGATGTAGGAAGATTTGAGACATTGACAGGAGGTACGAGGGCTCGCCATAGAACACGTCCAGCATTGCAAGGACTATGCAACAGCACCCAAGGTCGTAGATTTGTTGGTAGAGCCCATCGATTCAAGTGTCGATGATGAAGAATAGAACTCTCAGCTCACAGGAACTCAAGAGGATGATAGAACAGTCGCTCGCCTCCCATAACGCCCATTGCTTAATGAATAAGCATGAAATCCCATAACTCACTCCCAGTTTAGAATTGAACAATGGGAAAATGATGTGGAGGAAGTATGCCAGTGTGCACAATTGAGGGTGCATTCCTGCATTCCACCCGGTGTCGATATATACGGTGTGAGAAGGAAGGCCAGGGAGCCTTGTCGTGCAGTGTACAGAATAGGGTGACGTGGTCTATGATGGTGGCAGAGACCCATCCCGTGGGTGCATAGGGAAACGAGAACGTACCTTACTTCAATGTCGTAATGCCTCTCAATCCTCACCTCTCGATAATTGATGGAGGAAACACTAGTCACGCTCAACCCCTCTTTGACTGACACTCTGTTGGGGAATACAGGAGGACAGCCTATTCCTTACACCCATTGATGTACTCCTCACTTGCGCTTGTGTAGAATTTTTGTATGCCTTGTGTGCATTTGATGGTGCAATTGTGCATCCCACCTTGTGCTGGTATACAATGCGAGAAGGAAGGCCAGGGAGCCTTATACTGTAATGCATAGGAACAGATAGTGCTTTGTGCATGGAGAGGCCCATCTCATGCATGTAACACTCCATTCCACATAGCTCATCTCTCCTTTGAATTGAAGGGAAAGGATGGTCACTCACCCCACCCTCTGTCTCACGCTCACTGATAAATACAGAGGGCAGACCATACTCACATCCCCATTTGGTTAGGATGAAATCTCACATCACTCAATTGTTGGTCAATGAAGATCGCTGGTTAGTTGTTGATAAGGTGCTGATGAGGAGGAATACCCAGGGAGGTAGCCAACATGAGATTGCTGATACAATGCACCAAGGGAGGTGGCTTTGAAAGTTGCATTTGAAAAGGTTCGACTAGTGATTCAACTTTTTTGGACTGCACGGTGTTTCCACCTTTTCCATAGCCAGCTTCCCGTCCAAGGGTGTTTACCATCTTATCTTGGAATGAGGCCCGCTATGACAGAGAATTGCTTCCTTTTCTCCCATAGCAGATTTATTTTTATTATATATATATATATATATATATATATATATATATATATATATATATATATTCTCCCTACTCCCGAGGGTTTTTCCACCTTTTCTCGAAGAGTAGGTCAACATGACAGGGATCTAAGTCCTTTTCTCCCATGACCAATATAGTTTTTTTTGTGTTTTTGTTTTTTCTTTCGTGAATAAAGAGAATTGTAGAAATACCATATGTTAGGACCATCCTCATCAGCACCACTGGATCAGACGAGAGGAGAATAGAGTAAGGATGGAAGGGGTCTGGGAGGAGCTTGTAGAACGAGACCACCTCATGAGGAAGATCATGAGAGCTATTAGGAGCACGAGGGGAAGGACAGGGGAAAGGGTGGGTCGACTGTGATTGTCAAGATCCCCAGGGAGGGACGCACTTCTTCAGGCGATAGCCATTGATAAAAAAGGGATTATTAGAGGCATCAACTATTTGGACTTGGATGGAGCCATTTGGATTGATGGCAAGTATCTTATAGGGACCCATCCAACGTTATCAAAGCTTGCCAGGAAACTTCCCAAATCGTAAATCATAGGCCAGGACAAGATCACCTTCTTTAAACTCCTTGTGCTTGATGAAACTGTCGTGATAGGCCTTGCGTCGCACTTGAGTGGTTTCCATGCACTGTAGGGCCATCCACTGAATCTCACCTAAACATTCCAAATGTAGTAGGCGGCACTGGAGAGACTCATAATCTCCAAGACGTTCTTTGACTGCCACTTGCAAAGAGGGCAACTCCAGCTCCACAAGGAAGACGATTTCTGTGTCATACACCAATTGGAAAGGGGTCTGTCCTGTAGTATCCTTGTAAGAGTTTCTGTATGCCCAGAGGGCTTCTGTAAGTCGATCATCCTAATTGCGATGATGTGTATCAATCGATCAAGCAGAGGATACGATTAGTGACTTCAACTTGGCCATTGCCTCTAGGATAATAGGGGGTGGACTTGCGATGGCTGATCTTACACAATTCTATCAACTCTTCCATAATCTTGTTAAGGAAGTGCGCACCTCTATCACTTACGAGCTCTAGGGGACTGCCAAAATGGGTGATGATGTTCTCATACAGAAACAAGGCCACGCTATTACCATAGTCCTACTTCAGAGCTTTAGCTTCACAGCACTTGGTGACATAATCCATACATACCAAGATGTATCTGTTCTACTTCCTTCTGGTGGGTGGATCAATGGGACCCAAAAATCAATCCCCCACTTCTCGAACGGCTTTAGGAGAAGAATGGGTTACAATGGCATGGCATTGGATTCGATAGTTCTTCCCAAAGCATCACATTACTTGCAGTAATCATAAGCATCCTTATGGAGGGTCGGCCACCAGTATCCTGTGACGAGTAAGGCCTTTTTGGCAGTTTCTTCTCCTACGAAGAGTGTCCACCACATGGCTCATCATGAAAAGCCTTAAGAACAATCTCGATCTTGTCTCGTGCAACACATCTTCACAACACTTCATCTTTTCCTTTCTTGTATAGTGCACCACCTAGCAAGGTGTAGGGGGTTGATTCCAAGAGAAGCTTCTTCTTTTCATGGCTTGAGATGCCAGGGGGATATTGTTGAGTTACCAGGAGGTTGACTATGTTTGCATACCAGGGAGTTACAGTCTCAACCAAGAATAAGGAAGCATCAGGGAGGTCCAGATCATCCTATTCCTCTTCTACAGTTTGACCGATTTGTGACAGATGATCGGCTAGGACATGGGAACAGCTAGACTTAGTGACCACTTCAAAATCGAACAACTCTTGGAACATGAGAAACCATCTCATCATTCACCCTTTGACATATGCTTTGTTATTCAGGAAGGAGAGGGCTTCATGGTCCACATAGAATTTAAAATGCATCGACAACAGATAGTGTCAAAGCTTCTCCAATGCAAAAACCATTGCCAAGTGCTCAAGATCTGTCATTGTGTAGTTCTGCTCTTTGTCGATTACTTTCCAACTTGCATAATAGATTGGTTGATCTAATTTAGAGGGGCCCTTTTGGCATAAGACTACACCTAGGCCTTCAATCGATGCATTTCTATGCATGTGGAACTCCTTTGTTGAGTCAGGAGGCTACAGGATGGGTGCTTCAATCAAACATTGCTTCAGGGTATTAAATGGCTTGTCACAGTTAGTGATCCATGTAAACTCGGCATCTTTTCTTAGGAGTTTATGCAAAGGAGCTGCCTTCATCACAAAGTGTGCAATGAACCTTTTGTAATAGCCCATATGGACAAGAAATCCCCTCAATTGCTTAAGGTTAGTTGGGGCTATCAAGGTGGCAATCTTCTCAATCTTAGCCGGGTCTATTGCTATGCCTTATGCAGAGAAAAGGTGGCCGATAATAACTCCTGATGAAACACCAAAGACACATTTGTCGGGGTTGAGATAAATCCCATACTCTTGGCATCTGTCAAAACATTGCTCTAGGTGTCCCCAATGCTCACGGATTAGGCTATAGACACAAAAGTCATTGAGATACACCTCAATGAAATCATGTAGATGGTTTTGGAAGGCAGCGTCATTATTTGTTGGAAGGTAGCAGGAGCATTACAGACCCCAAACGACATCACTCTATAAGCCTAGGTTTCCCATTCTGTTGTGAAGGTTGTTTTGGATTGGGTCCTCTTCTGTGATTTAGACTTGGTTGTATCCACTGAATCCATCCAAGAGGGAATACAACTCATGGCCTGCACTGTGTCCAACAATTGGTTAGTGAAAGGGGTTGGGAAGTGATCCTTCTTCATCTTCGAGTTCAGCTTTCAAAAGTCCACACATATTCAAAGTTTCCCATTCTTCTTGGGAACGGCCACAATGGGTAAAACCCATTCAGTGTTAGCCATGAGATAAATGAACTTTTCTTCAAGAAGCTTCAGTAATTCAGCCTTCACTAGAGCATAATAATTGGGATTCATACGCCTCTGTCTTTACCTCTAGGTTTGGCGTCTAGTTCAAGGGCAATGTGACATTGACAGACTGTAGGGTCAATCCCCTTTAGGTCTTGGTGCGACCATGCAAACACGTCTAAGTTCTCTTTTAGTAGGTCTCATAGGACCACTAGTTCTTCTTCTGGAAGATTTAGACCAACTTTTAGGTGACGTTTAGTATTGTCAGCATCCAGGAATGTCAATTGTCTTTCACCTTTCACTTCATGGATAAATGTCCCACGGATTGCTTTTGGGTAGAGATCCAATTCCTTCAAGGGAGTAGTGTTATCATCGTCGTTTGATGTTCCACTAGAACTAGTGTCCTCCTTTTGAACAAATGACTCATTTGTCTGTTGGGACTGCTGAAAGGGTATCAGAGCTTTGTTTGCTTCTGTTTGAGTGGTAATTGTTTCTGGACTTAGGGATTCATCTTTAGAGGATGCATCCGGAAATGTCACATAGCACAGACCTTCTATAAGCTGTGGCTCTGATGGCTTTGGCTTCTGTTGACAAGGGGCATCATCATCATCTTTTCCCCAGAATGAGTAGTCAGGGTGACAGGAGCCATTAGTGAACTTAATTTTTATACATTTGATCCATTGCTTATGCAGATTCCGCATGCTTTGTGATCCATTGGTCAATCCAAATGGAACCATGTTCATTCCATCCAATATCCCAAGATCTTTGGCCTCTGAGGTCTCTTTAGGGACATCAACAAGATCGTCTGCTATCAGAGGAACTTCTTCAACTGCACTTTCATAACCTTCTTTTTTTTATTCCTCATCATTTTCATCCTCTTCCTCTGGAGGCTCTGCCTCTGCTTTTGTAGAGGCTCTGTAGGAGAAGAACAGATCCTCTGTCTTTGTGTCTACTTTTGCTTCTACCTCTGTCTTTGCTTTTGTCTCTGCTTTTGACTTGGTCTCTAGCTCTGCGACTACCATGTAAGAGGGAGAAAAGTACATCCATGTTTCTATTTCATTGTCAGAGAGGTGATTTTAGAAGTCAATTCGAGTTGAGGCAGGAGGTATTCTCCCATGGACAAAGACTTTGCTTCCCTCAGTAGTTGGCTTACAGTGCCCACTGTTAGGGACTGTGCCTCTATTTTCTTGGGAAAGATTTGTTTGATAGCCTCTTCATCTCTTGATGTACCATCTATTACTTCATTGGAGGAGTCTATTATGACTTCAGTGGATGTGGATCCATTGCCTTTTTGCGATCCATATAATTTCAACACCACTTTATTGGGTCCTCTGCCTAGGGTTAGGGTTCCTTTGAACCAGTCCGTCCTTGCTCTTGCTTCAAAAAGCCAATGTCTTCCTAGCAAAACAGAGGGTATGAGGTCCCATAGGAATTTGGTTTGACCACCAAATATGTCAGCCAATAGTCTCTTCCTACAAGGGTTGTTTTTACATATGGGAGGATACCCAATGGTTTGATTTTGCTTTGGTCTGCCAATCTGATAAGCCACTATGTAGGATGAATTCCTTGCAAACCTAGATCCTTCATTGTCACATCCATCATTATGTTTACCGATGAGTCTTCATCAATCAATGCATCTGAAATAAAGCATCATTCTATCCATGACCAATCTCTGGGGTTACAAGATCCAGGAAGGTGTTGGCCACATCTCCTTCCTTCACAGGTTCTGAGGCTTTGGTGGACTTTGTTGTTATTGGGGAAGAAATCCTTAGGCCGCATCTTCTTGTCAAGATTCTTTTGAATCTTTTTCAACAACTAGGAGATAGCATCAGTAATTGTCGGAATGTTAGGTTTGGTTTAAAGGTGTTTAGGTCTTTGACCAAATCATACTCTTTGATAGGATCCACATGCTTTTCCAATTGACTGGGAAATGGGGCCACTCCCACTTTTATCTTCCCTTTTTCTTCTAAGAGTGGAAACATTTGTGCTTCTTCTTCTTGAGGAGGTACTTCTGCATCCTCTATTTCCTAGACCTTTGGTCCTGTCTCTACAGCTATCTTTACAACTCTCTGTGGCTCTGTACTACATTGTTCTGGACTGAATTGTTTTGTTTTTCCCGAGGAAGGTTGAACTTCACAGTCTTGGTAGAAGGAATGTTCTCTTTTGGAATGATGAATTCTCCTTTCTTTGCTCATGTTATTACGGCCACTTCCAATTCCACCAAATCGGAAGCAGGTTCTTGGGTCTTCTGTTGGATATTAGAAGTAGATTTCACAGGGGCTGGACTTGGACAATCTTTTACAGTGTGGCCTTCTCCTTTCCATCGACTGCATAAGGGCTTGTAATCCACAGGTCTTCTAGGGTTTGAACTATTCGGTGAGATATGACCCTTTTCTCCACATCTATAACATTCCACCTCTGATATCTGACCACCATCAGACTGTCGTCCTCTATAACTTTGAGAGGGAAATTTCCTTGGACCAAAATCCCTAGCCTTTGGTCCAATGTCCTGCGTTGTCATTTTGGATTCCAACAAGTTAAATCTTGCATCTTCATCTTTCTTTCTTCGTTCATGCATCTCTTTCAGAGAGCAAATATACTCTATATGGTTATTCCTCAAACAGTATGAAAAAAAGGCTCTAGGAATGGTTGGTTTTTGGGTACATTCAGTGGCTAAATGTCCTGCTTGATGGCACTTTTCGCACCATGTATTAGAATGCATCACATCTCTCCCACCTCCCGCAAGAGTGGATATATTGGCAGTATTCACATTCAATGTCTGTGGCTGCTCTGTAATCACATCCATAATCTCTTTCTTAATACTTGCGACTGAGTTGGATAGGTAGTCCTTTAGATTTTCACCTCCTGGAGTACTTGTAGTAGGGTTTTGGGAAGCTTCTGTAATTACTACATATACGAGTTGGGTCGATCCAGGAGATCCTTTGTTTTGGTTTTGATTCAGAGCTCTTGTTGAGATTTGGGGTTGTTGATTCTAGTGGGTAGGATTCCACTGTTGTTGAGTTGCCATTGGAGGAACTGTTTGAGACCACTGCTGTTGTGGTTGAACCATCATTTGAGGCATTGTCGTTTGTGGCCACTGTGGATTAGGTGCATTATACTACGACACTGTTTGCATTTGGGGGTAGGGATAGGGAGCTGTCCCTGGGACTGCATTTGGTGGGCATACCATTCCTGGCATGGGAGGAGGTAAGACTCCTCTTCTTGAGGTCATTGACAACCTTGCTTCAACTTCATCATACAGTCTTGCACCTTCCACTGCAGCTTGTAGATTAACTGGTCTTCTCAATTCCACGAACTTGCAAACTTCTAGTTGTAGGCCTATGAGGAACACTCCTTTCTGGATGCCTTCATCCAAATGATGGTTGGTCCATCTCTTCAGGATGGATTCCATTCATGAGACATAAGCTTCTACTCTTTCTCCAGAGGACTGACTTAGGTTCATGAACTCCTCTTGCATCTGCTCTTCAAAACCTTCAGGCCTAAATTTAGTTAGGAGAGCCAACTTCTAGTCTTTCCATGTGCCAAAAGTTCTTGCTGCTTGTCTCTTATACCATTGAAATTGCGTGCCCTTGAAAGTGGTGGGAAAGATTGCTAACCAATGCTCAGGGGTTCTGGCATTGTTAGCTACACATGCTATGATAAAATCTGCTACATGAAGATCAGGGTCTTCATTGTACTCTCCCTTAAAATTTGGAAATGGGACTACATTTGCTGGCCTGTCATCAATATTTCCAAGACAAATTTGACTAGGAAGGGGACCTTGAGTCGCCATGGGGACTTCTGTAAAGAGTGATTTTAGGGTGTCAAAGGAGGCTTCTACTGCAAGCTCATTCTTGGCTTTGATTTTTGCATTCTCTCTTCTCACATACCTTTGGACTCGTTCTAGTGCTTGCCTCTTGATTGCGTCATTCATCAAGGGTTGGCTCCATAACTAGTTGGTCTGTATTCAACAAAATAGAATCAGAGGGGCTTCAGTCTTTGGGGGACTCTCTGGCCAACATCTCTTCTACTTCCTTCTTCTCTATGTCTCTGAATTCAACTTTTAAACTAGTACAAAGGGGGAGATATTCCATTCTGAAGGTATCAAAGTTCACACATCTAAGCATTGTTGTGGTGCCATCATCATAGTAATGCCAGGTTCTTATGGTTTCAATTGTATATGTTGTAGAGAACACTCTGTCTACCAACTTCTAGTGGGTTGCCAGTTGGACAAATAGAAGATTGTCAGAACATCAAGCATCCCACGCGTCTTGCTATTGAGCATCCATGAACAAATTCCAACTCTTTTCTTTCTTGTTTTTGTGAACCTCCACGGACCACGACTCCTGAAGCTTCTTCACAATCTCCCACTTGATGATTTCTGGAAACTTCTCAATGAATGCCAAATCTTGCATGGATGATCGTTGTCTCTATTTCTGTGCTTCAGTTTGTTCTCAGGCAATTTGCCACCAAGATTCACGTCCCTGTTGCTTCAACAGGAAGAGGAAATAGTCCACCACATAGAGCTTGCATCATGATGGTAATATGTTTCCAACATTGTGGGATGAACTTCTTGTGGAAAGTGGCTTTGGCAATAAGAATCTCCAACTCTTCAATGGAGGAAGGAACTTTGCAAGCATCCATTGAATTCTTCTCTTCTAGGCAATGCCATTTCCTTCATTTTCAGCCTCTTCTGATGCTTGTTGATGGCAATTTTCCTCGGCTGCACACCAAAAACATGGAGCCCTAAGAGAGGCACCAAGAAAAAGGGGTTCTACTGCAAAAAAATCTATCTTGTAACATCAACAAGATTTTAATTCATTCTTTTGAGAACCACAACAAGGAAAATAACAAATCTTCACGCAACATCATAGTAGATATCTCCCACGGATTTGGTAGAATCAACCATAATCTTCAACATCTTCATAGAATCCATAAATAGAATAAGAAATAAAAAATAACACACCACTTTTGAATGGAAATAATCACATAGTATTCATCTTCATTGTCTTCATAATTCTCTCTCTCCATCTCTCATAGAATAATACATTATTTTGATAGAATTGGCTCTCTCTGACTCTCTCTCTCTCTATCAATAGTACATCCTCTCCTCACTATAATACTCAATAATGACTCTCAATAATTCTCTATTGGTCGTGGACGCACCTCCCCAGAGGCATGGGAGGTATGAACGGGCACTAGAGCCACTACAGTGTCTCTTCATAGCTCACTACTATCACTTCACTTCAGTCTTCTCTAGTCTTAAATAGCTACTTTTTCCATTTATTTCAACTCTTTTGAAATTAGATTCATCATTTTCAAAAAGTTAGAAAAATTTCCCAAAGTACACAATTATATCACAAAACACTTACAGAAGATCTACAGAGGATTTACATAACAGAAACAGAGCAAGAACAGAGGCTCTATAGAAAACATCAGAACCTCATAACTCATACTAAAACCATCCTAAACTATCAAAAACTATTCAATAAGCTTTCAAAATACCTCAACCTTTATTAATCATAAATCCATGCTTCATACAGAAGATAATCAGAATAAAATAGAAGCTAAACAGAAGGTATCAGAACCAATTAGAACCTCAAAGAGAACATATCAGAACATCATATAGCCTCATATTTCTACTAAGAATCATCATAAGCTTCCAAAATATAATCAACATCATCCAAAACACTCTCAAATACTTCCAAAACAACCAATCATCACTCAAAATCCATTAAAAGTCAACCATTCAAGCACTAAAAACAACAAAAATCAACCCAAAAAAATAGTCATTTCAGCATTCAACACTCCACCCATATTTTACCTTCACACTTTAGGAGTCCAAGTAGCATCTTCAAGAAAGATACTTGGCCTCCATCATATAATGGTATGGATGCTTCCTCTTTTAGCGGATCAGTTGTCTCGACATCCATGGGCATCAATGCATTGATCATTGCCTCCATCTCAAGCTCCAAGATTGGAGAAAGATCCGAAAGGCTACTTGTATCCTCTAGTATTGATAGTATAGACTGAGTCATGTCTTCCAAGTGGTGGATTGGCTCAAGCACTCCATCCATTGCACGCCCACAAACTCTTCTAACTGGCCGCAAAAGGTGTATTCCTTCTTGGGATGAGACATTACCTCCCTATATAAAATTTACAGCTACGTCTAATGTTTTTGTATATGATATTCAATTAGTTTGTGAATGTAAGGCATAATTAATAAACATTTTTCTTATCATTTGCTCAAAGTCTGAGATCACACGATCAATGATCTTTGATTGAAAATTGCCAAAGCATCTTACATGTTCTATAAACAAGTGACACTTTTGTTTGATTGCCAGCTTGCATTGAGAGTAAGGACATGGGACACACTGTCGTCGTGTTGGGGGTTGAAGGTCTACCACCCGGGTTTAGAGCAGAAGAGGAGTGAGAGATTCAAAGGGGAGAGAGGAAAAAGATTGGGGTTTGATGGATTCTCGGGTTATGGAGAGAGTAGATGAGATAGAGAGTAACCAATATCTTACATAGCCGTGTCACACAAGTTTACCATAATAAACTTGGATCTGATTGCATCAATAACCATGAGGTTTATGCATAGATCTATATCAGATTTTTTTCCATTTCCTACAACAAATTCAAGCTCTAATTCCCTCAATTTCATGAAGATACATGTATTGAGACTTCAAGATACAAGGTATAGAGAGGTAGAACTCATTACAACTGACATAGAGTCCAAAGGATGATAAAAATACATCAATAGAACCACAAATGTACTCCAGCCCTGCATTAAAATAGTAAATTCCAGCCCTCAAACTTGACTCAAAAATGTATACAAACTCATGGGAAAGTCTCTTATTACAATCTCAACCAATGCCCTATTGTTTCGGGAGCATTGTCTACACAAGGAAGTGATTAGATTTTAAGAAACCCCTTCAAAATGAATGAGTTTTAATGGCTGCCCTGTTTATTACAATTTTTGGGAGAGCCTATTCAGCCCATACATTGGCAAAAATCACCTCTTGACTTGCCCCAAAGTCACTCAAGTACTTGGGCACAATAAGGGCTTCAATGGTATACGAATATGGTAAGAGAATGGAAGAAGACGCTCATAAGAGCAGGCTGAATACTTTATCTCTATTTTTCCCTTTCATGGATTGTCATACAACTCATTTTCGTGATACCAAATGGATGGGGCAAAAAGGAATCTTACCTTCTTTGTTTGTATCTCCTCTTTATCTTCAGTTTGCTTTGTGTTTGCATCCTTTGGAGCATTGGCACCATAGTCTTCAACTCTCCCTCCATATTCCACAGGTGTGCAGGCCCGAAAAATGCGTCGCAAAACGCAGTCTAGACTCCTTTCCTTCTTCCACACAAAAAAGAGTTCGTATTGATCATATACAAGTCATATAAGTCCTTTGCAACTATTACTCCGTGTCACTTGTAGATCTAGTCAACTTTGAAGTGCTCTTGACAAAAGTTGGATCTTCCAAGCTAATGAACTTCATAAACCAATGTGACATAACCTGTAAACTATCAAAGAACACTTGTAGTCCAAGATGAAGGGCCTCATAGACTTTATTTTTATCAATTTGCATGATAAAAACTGAAAATTACATGCCAAGTTACAAAGGAACTTATGAACTTAAATGACATCCAAGACTAATGTAGGGGTATAATAATTGAATGATGTATGAAAGTGTCTCATGTGTGTCCTAATGAAGTTCATCTGCAATCATAAGAATGCCATGTTTTATACCATGAACTGAAAGCCCTTTGACATTCACCCCCTCCTAACTTGCACATCCTCTGCCATGTGCCACTTCATGAAATTTCAGGTTAAGGAGGCTCTTCTTCTGACATATTTTCATCTTGCTCCTCTAAGTCTTCTTCTTCTTCCTTGTCTTCAAGTAGATGGTTCACATCCAAGTCATCAAGCTCATAAGTAGAAGACTCTCTTCGTTTGAAGAGCTTGATATGTTTGCCGGCTATTGGTATCTTGATCATGGTCCCATCCATTTCAGCCAAAGTGTAAGTAGCATTATCATGTACTACCTTCACCACATATGGTCCAAACCATTGCTTGGCTAGCTTCTTATGAGCACTATACTGATTGTCTAGGCTGCTGTCATAGACAAGTACCCAATCATTCTCTTGGATAGCTCTTGGACAGAGTCGATGACACTTATCAAACCTCTTCTTATTCTTCAACCTTGCTGCCTTTAGCCTTTCAATGGCTATCTTGACATCCTTTGGCCTTCTTTCAAGCTGCCTTATGCGCAAAATCAGCAGCTGTTCTCTATTTATGCCTTCATCCCAAGGCAAGATACCCCATGTGATAATAGACTCCTCAATAGGCGTAATAGGTGGTTGTCCATACATTAGTTCAGCCGGCATATAACCTGTCACTGCACTATGGGTAGTTCTATCAGCCCATAATGCGAATGGAAGCATTTTAGGCCATTCTCTCATCTTCCCTCTGCAAGACTTTGCCAAAGCTTTGAGAATTGATTGATTACCTCTTTCACTCTTACCATTGCCTTCAGGATTGTAGGGTGATGTAAGAGATAGATTGATTCCCAATTGAGCAAAGAAATGGCAAGCCTCATCGACATCCAATTCTCCTCTATTAGCAGTTACTTTGGAAGCAACACAGCCATACCTGCAAAACAGTTCTTCAAGTAAAAATCTACAAACACCTTGAGTGGTCTTTGTTGTCAAGGCTTTTCCTTCCACTTGATTTGTGAGATCTTCTCTAGCAAGCACTAGATATCTCATGTTCCAAATTCCTGTGGACATGGTTACTAAATCAATAACCCATCTGTAATGAATGGATAAAGGAAAGGTAGGCTGAAGCCCATCTCTATGCTTAACCATAGAGTACATTTGACAAACATGACAAGACTCAACAAAATGCTTAATGTCTTTATACATGTTTTGCCACCAAAATTTCTCTTTTATTTTGGCAAAAGTGCCCCATATGCCTCTGTGGCTAGCTAATAGGCTTTCATGAAATTCTTGCATGACCTGTCTTTGAGTTTTCTTGTCTCCTAAGACACGAACAGGCACTCCTCCTTTCTTCTTCACATGCCTCCAAAGGTAGCCACCTTTGAGAAAGAAGCCATAAGCCTTTCTCCTGATTCTCTTGAATTCTTCATCAGTCCACTCTTCCTTCTTCACCATAATGCTCAAGTATTTGGCCAATTTTCAACCAATCATCTGCATAATATTCTTCCATAAAATGAGAACAAACTAAAACAAAGCATTGAGCATGCTATCTTTCAGCTGCCCACCGTCTTTCCATGGTTGTTTCTTCATTCTTTGCTGCTGTAAATTCTGTTACAGTAGCAGTACCTGCTGTACTTGCTGTAATTAATGATGTACCTGCATTTATGATAGTTGTACCATCATTAAGAATAGCTGTACTTATTGTTTTCTGATTTGAATAAGCAATTACAGCATCATTTTCAGCAAATATAGACTCTGTTACTTCCTCATCCATCATCTCTTTTTCATTTTTATAGCTGGCACGTGAAAGCATGTTAGCAAAACTGGATTATCTATTCCTGCAATATGTTTTAAATCAAGATTTAAGGATTTAATATAGGAAATCCATCTTAGCATAGCTATGTCAGGAGTATTACAGTTGGCAATCATGCCCAAGAGTGGAAGACAATTTGTTTCAACTACTACATGTGCACCCATGAAGTACTCCTGATCACACTTCAATGCAGTTACAACTCCCCAAAGTTCTCTTTTAATTTGAGCATACCTTCTTTGATGTTCATTAAGAACCTTCGCTCCAAAGCGGATTGCATACCTGTTGCCCTCAAGATCATCTTGACCAACAGCCCATCCTATCCCAATAGGACTTGTGTCTACCGTGAGTACGATAGGCTGTCCATTAGAGTAATCAGCCCTCTTCAAGGTGGGGGCTGAAATCAACAATTTCTTCAACTTTCAAACAGCTTGAGTATGCTATTTTTTCCACATAAACCTTTGGCCTTTTCTTAACAGTTGATAAATATTTTCAGCAACATGAGCAAAGTGTGGGATCCAAATAAGATAGAAAACACATGCTCCAAGAAATCTTCTCACCTTCGAAACATTTGTGCATATTTTCCGCATTTTGTTGATGGCATCAATCTTGATTGGAGAAGGCTTTCGGCCATATGGGCCACACATATGCCCAACTACAAGAACTTCTTCAAATCCAAAAACGGATTTAGCTTCTGAAAGAGTAAGATGGACTTCTTCCAGTTTAGACAAGATTTGAGCACAATCATTAATATGATCGGAAACAAACTTGCGGCATCCAAGCTCATTGAGCTCTTCATTCTTCTCATGAATTTCACATCCTTTGATCGGTACATCATCAAGGAAAGGAAGAGTAAGTTGGGGAATATAATCTCTCAATACTTTGTGCATGGCATTCATCATGTGAGCCACTAAATTTGTAGCTCCTTGGGGTAGAGTACACATGCTGACTAAACCAAGAGGCGTCTTCATTGTGGTAATGTCTAGGCTTTCCAAAGCAAGTTGAAATTGGTCATAGCCTGAATATAAATTTTCCCATGGAATAAATTGCTCTACCTGCAAAAGCCTCAGCAAATTCATCAACAATTGGACCTGAACCAATATTTCTAATAGTGACTTTATTGACAGGCTGTAAATCTTGAATGAATCGCAAAGATCCATTCTTCTTAGGCACAACAAACCATCGGTTAGAATACGGAGCTGAAGATGGCTCCAATATTCGCATCTTTATCTTTTCATTTAAAAGCTCCAGTAACTTAGGCAAATGAGCCCTTGGTACCAGAATTGGTTTAAGATTCCAAGGGATGTGTGGGATCGTGAAAATCACCATTGACGCCACAACACTTGGATCCACACAGCCAATTTCATGAGGCTGAAATGAAAAATCTTTTCCATGTTTCTTCAATATCTGCATAAAAGATTTCTTTTCAGCTGGCAAGAGAAAAGAGTCTTCACCAATTTTAAGCTCCTGTAAGCTTTCAACTGTAAATTGGTGACCAATATCTTTGGGGTCACGAAGACTTGGCTGTTTGGATGCCCTTTCAGCCAGTCCTTCACTTTCGGGAGGTAGTGGAGTTGCCACTGGCTTGACCTTCTTGTCAACTATCTTGTACTTTGTTTCTACTCTTTCCTCATCCTTGTTTGGCTGCCCAAAAGCTTCATGATCAGAAAATTCTTGAATTATGTCATAAATGTTGAGAATCAGAGTTTGCAGCAGTAGAATGTGTATACAAGAGGGAGAGAAGAGCTCAAAGTACAATAATGAAATCTTGCTTACTAAGTTGCTTAGAGTACAACTTGGGTACACTCTCTCACCAGTGATAGTGACCCATAGGCTGTTTATATAGCCCTTTCCCAGCTAGGGTTAGGGTTTCCCCTGCCCTTAGGGCTATTCACACCCATCTGCCCTTATACTCCCTTGCTTACAGTGGGTTTCTATGCCCATTTTCAGAGTTTGCAGCAGTAGAATGTGTGCACAAGGGGGAAAGAAGAGCTCAAAGTACAAGAATGAAATCTTGCTTACTAAGTTGCTTAGAGTACAACTTGGGTACACTCTCTCACCAGTGATAGTGACCCATAGGCTGTTTATATAGCCCTTTGGCAGCTAGGGTTAGGGTTTCCCCTGCCCTTAGGGCTATTCACACCCATCTGCCCTTATACTCCCTTGCTTACAGTGGGTTTCTATGCCCATTTTCTAACACCCCCCCTCAATACCAGGGTGGCATTGGATTACAAGACATGTAAAAGATCCCCCCTTTTTGGATGCCTTTATAAATCAGGCTTACAAGGTTGTTTTAGGTAGATGATTTAAATAGTCAAAACAGTCGATCTTCAGATGAATTGGAGACATAGTTGGCCACCAATTCTTTGGGTATTTCAGGAGTGTTGGGGCATTTACTTGTTATATGCCCTGTCTTCTTGCATTTGTTACATTTCATCTTCTCAGGATACTTCTTCCAGCAGTTGTTTACAAGATGTCCTTTTTTCTTACAGAAAGAACATTTAGTGAGAACTGTATGAACCAATACTTGTTCACGGGAATTTGAAGTTGCCTGACTGTTGCTGCTTTCTTTGTGGTTCCTCTTTTCTTCATCCAAACAGGATTGAATGGTACTTGCCAAAGTAGGATCTGGAATGTTGGTGAGAGTGGTTATAAGAGTAGGAAACACATGTTTTACAGCTTTTAGGAGAATAGCAAAAGCATCTTCTTCAAGTATTGGAGCTTGTACAGAAGCAAGCTGTGCCATAAGTCCCTTCATATGAGAAATGAATTTTCCCAAATCTTCTCCTGAACGATATTCCAAGCTAAAGAATTCAATTTTAAGGAAGATTTTAGTATTCTTCCCAGTGGCTCCATAGAGCTTTTCAAGCTCATCCCATTTTTCTTTAGCAGTGTTTAGTTGATCAACATAATGAATCAAGGATTCATCTAAGTGTAGCATTATGATTGCTTGAGCCCGTTGGTCATCCTCTATATCAATCATATCTGTAGAGTTTACAACTCTACTACCTTGAATAAGAGGCCAATACCCTCTCTCCATCATTTTGTATTTTATAAGTGTTGAGATATCGAGCTCCACTCGTGATACGCCAGGGTGACAGTTGTATATTTATGTCATCGACTTGTCAGTTGCAGACGCGGTTGGTACACCGCCCATGAATAATAGCTAGATGACAGCTATCCTTATCTACTCTAGTTCGTGGCTCAGTTAGTATGCCACCTTAGTTAGTTGAGTTTGGTTTGAGACCCATATAGAGGGTTCTTCTATTTCTTTGTACTTGAGTTCTTTTGGCTTACACAACTAAGAAGAGGAAAACTGTTTTCAGCCTCCACCCTTGTGTGTCTTCCCCCATTGTGCAAGCAAGAAAGCTTCAAGCGAGACTCCTTCCTTCTCTCCCACAATCTTGACATGGTATCAGAGCCTTGTTCGTGGTAAGGAGCTCAAGAAAGCAAGCCAAGCTCGCGTGTTCTGGTAAGAGGAGCAGTGTTGCTTTCATTTTCTGTTTTGGGAGCAGATCTCTGCAGGTAGCACAGCCGGAAATTGCAAGAGTGCATTGTCTCAGGTTGAGACGCCCTTCGCGGTGAAGCAAGAGGGCAGTATATGCTGCGGGACAGAGCTTTAGCTCTTGGCGACCCTGTTTTTTTGATTTGAGGCCATTTCGGGGCCTGTTTTGAAGGCAGAAGTTTTCTGCACGCACTCAGGAAAAGGCCCTGTTTTATGCTGTGCGACCACTGTTCTACAGGTCGGTGAAAAGTTACCACAGAGATTGCATCGTATGCTTGTGTGCAGAGACATTGGGAGTTACAGAATCATCCCTGTTGCTTGTTGATGCAAAATTGTCACTAGGAAGTGACTGTGTGGTCAAATACCACTTTCGCCAGTTTTGCAGATTTGCCCTTGTGAGGGTGAAGTTGTGTTTTTGGCAGTGACAGAATTTTTTGCAGTATTCTGTAATGGCATCTGATTCTCTTTCACAGATTGTCACTGAAAAGCTTGACAAGAACAACTTCCAGGCATGGAAGTTTAGAATGACGAATTTCCTTATGGGAAAAGGATATTGGGAATTTGTTGCAGGAAATGAAGAAGAACCAATTCTTCCTGATGTTCCCAATCAACAGCAAATGCAGGCATTTAAATCATGGCATGAGAGAGCCAAGAAAGTTATGTATTGGCTGTCTATCAGCATTTCAGACTCTATGATTGTGCATATTCAGGATGCAAGTACGCCAAAGGAGGCATGGGATACTTTGTCAAAAATGTACAGCACAAATACGCAAGCCAGGAAAATGCAGCTCAAGCAAGAGTTGCATAATGTGCAAAGAGAAAGTATGAGCATCAACGACTACCACATGAAGGTGAAGAAGATTGCAGATGCACTTGCTTCCATTGGGTCGCCAGTGGAAGATGATGATTTAGTTTCCGTGACCTTGAATGGTCTAGGAAAGGATTATGCACAGTTTCGGACATCCATTTCAGTTCGTGAAAGATTTCCTGATTTTGAGGAGTTGATTGCTCTTCTAATTTCTGAGGAACAGAGAAATGGTGGTGCATCTTCTTCAGGAGGAACTTCAAAAGAAGCTGTCTTCTACTCAAATGCTGGAAGAGGTAGAGGCAGAGGTAGAGGAGGCCGATTTGGAGGCCGTGGTAGAAATCAGAATATGCAGCAAACTCAAGAAAACCAGTCCTATGGAGGAGGACGTGGTAACTCCAGAGGCAGGGGGAGCCAAAGAGGTCGTGGTGGATGGCAAAGAGGTCAAAATGTAAACAGTAATGTTGAATGCTACTACTGTGGTAAAATGGGTCATATGGCTAAAGACTGCTATAAAAAGCAGAATGACATCATGAATGGAAAACTGCAACAAGGGAATTATGCATCTTCTAGCAGACAGGGTGATGACAGAAATGAGCATTTGTTCATGGTGCAGCACATGAACAATTCTGTGACAAGTGCAGAAGAAAGCAATGATGTATGGTATGTTGACTCAGGTGCATCAAACCACATGACAGGTCATGCAGAATGGATGGAGGATGCAAGGAAAATGGAAAAACCAGGATTTGTGGAGACTGGTGATGATACTGCACATCCTATTGTGCAGATTGGAAAAATTCCCTTGTCTATGCAGGATGGGAAAAAGAAATACCTGTCCGATGTATTTCATGTCCCGAATATCACCAAGAATCTGGTTTCTGTTGGTCAAATGGTTGAACAGGGCTTGCAGGTCAGATTTAATCCTCATGGATGCTTTGTTGAGGATATGAAAAATAAAGGTCGCTTGATAGCAAAAGGAAAGAAGAATGGCAGAATGTTTACACTGGATGCAGACATGTCTGAATTGAGTGCAGCAATGTTTGCACATGGGACCGGTGTAGTTGCAGATATTGATATCTGGCATAAACGCATCGGTCATGTTAATGTACAGCGACTTAAATCAATGCAGGCCCAAAATATTGTTGCAGGTTTGCCAAAATTCAAGGTTGCAGAAATGCATAAGGCATGTGAAGCCTGTCAGTTTGGAAAACAGGCAAGGAAACCATTTCCTAGACATGTTCAAGAGAGTGAGAAGCCATTGGAATTAATCCACTCTGATGTGTGGACAACTAAAGCTGCATCTCTTGGAGGCTGTCATTATTTTGTCAGTTTTATTGATGACTATAGCAGAAAAGTTTGGGTGTATTTTATGAAAAAGAAAAGTGAAGTTTTTGGGCATTTCAAAACTCTTAAAGCTATGGTTGAAAAAGAAACATGCCTGCAAGTAAAATGCCTAAGGTCAGATGGAGGGGGAGAGTACCTCTCAAATGAGTTTGGAAGGTTCCTGCAGGAGCATGGCATAAAGCAGCAATATTCATGCAGTCATACCCCACAGCAAAATGGAATTGCAGAAAGGAAAAACAGGCATATTGGAGAGGTATCTCGTGCCATGCTTAATGAAAAAGACCTGCCAGATTTTTATTGGGCTGAAGCAGTTGCTACAGCAGTCTACATAATGAACAGGACTCCCACTGCAGCAATACATGGAATGACTCCAGAGGAGAGGTATACTGGTAGGAAACCAGATATTTCTCATTTGAAAATTTTTGGTTGCATTGCCTATGTACATGTGCCAGATGAGTTGAGATCCAAGTTGGATCCAAAAGCTGAGAAGTGCATCTTTATTGGTTACTCTCTGCAGCAAAAAGGGTATAGATGCTATAACCCTTCTACTCGTAAGTTTACAGTGAGCAGAGATGTTGTTTTTGATGAGATGAGTAGCTGGTATAAACCAGTAAATGTGATTGATGATGTAGATGCACAAAATGGTAATGCTGCACAGAATTCACAGCAGCAGTCACAAAATATTAGTGGACCTGGAGCGTCCTCTAGCAGTGGTTCACATTCTTCGCCATGGACAGGCAGATTGAGATCAGGAGAATCTTCTCAAAGCAATGCAGATAGTGGTATGCAGGTATCACGAAAAGGAAAAGAGAAGGTTGATCAGCCCATGGTTGATGTGAATGCAGGTCACTCTTATGTGGATGGTGAATCCAGTGGCTCAGAACAGAGCATTGATGATGAGTTGGGTATTCCTTCTATTGTTACACCTGGAGTAAGGAAGACCAGGGATGTTTTGAGAGCACCTGGGAGTGAACCCACTTTGCGCAGGTCTACCAGAGTTAGGTATCCAGTGGATAGGCTGAAATATGATGGATTTACAGCCATTCACTATGCATATATGGTCAAGGTGATACAGGAACCAGAACCCACTTCTTTTGAGCAAGCCATGGGAAAAGAAAAATGGGAGAAAGCCATGGATGAAGAAATGGATGCCTTGGAAGCAAATGCTACATGGGAGTTAGTACCTTTGCCTAAAGGTAAGAATGCAATTGGCTGTAAGTGGGTTTATAAGGTGAAGCACAATGCTGATGGTTCTGTGAACAGATACAAGGCAAGATTAGTAGTCAAGGGGTATGCACAAACATATGGCATTGACTATGAAGAAACATTTAGTCCGGTTGCAAGGATGGCAACCGTAAGAGTAGTCATTGCTATGGCTGCATCAAAGGGATGGTCTTTACATCAGATGGATGTAAAGAATGCCTTCTTGCATGGTGATTTGCAAGAAGAGGTCTATATGGAGCAGCCACCAGGTTATGTGCATGATGTTCATCCTGAGTTTGTTTGCAGGTTGAAGAAAGCCTTGTATGGCTTGAAGCAAGCACCTAGAGCATGGTCTGACAAGATAGGACAGTATCTTGTCACTATTGGCTTCCAGATTTCCAAGGCAGATTTCTCACTTTATGTGAGAAAAACAGAGAAAGGTATTATGCTACTTGTCATTTATGTTGATGATTTGATTATGACAGGTGACAGTGATGAAGATATCCTTCATGTGAAAATGCTATTGAAGCAGAAGTTTGAGATGAAGGATTTGGGAGAGCTGCGTTATTTCTTGGGCATTGAGGTGATTAGATCACCAAGTGGGATACAGCTCTTGCAGAGGCAATATGGATTGGACATGCTGTCCAAATATGGGATGACAGGCTGTAAGCCTATTTCAGTTCCTTTGGAGCAAAATGTGAAGCTGAGCACAGATGCAGGTGAGCTTCTAGAAGACCCTACTATGTACAGACGCATAGTAGGAAGTTTGATTTATATGACTATTACCAGGCCAGATTTGAGCTATGCTGTTGGATTGGTAAGTCAGTTTATGCAGGCTCCAAGGAAACCACATTTGGATGCGGCTAGACGCATACTCAGGTATGTGAAGTCCACATTGCAGTATGGACTATTTTATGAGACTGGGGTTCAGATACAGTTACATGGATACACTGATGCTGATTGGGCTGGTAGTATTTCTGATAGACGATCTACTAGTGGATATGTGTTCTCTTTTGGGAGTGCTGCAGTCACTTGGAGCAGCAAGAAACAGCCTACAGTTGCCTTGTCGAGCACAGAGGCTGAGTACAGGGGTGCAGCAATGGCTGCATGTGAGGTAGCTTGGTTGCATAAGCTACTTTATGATATGCATCAGTCTACAGATGGGCCAGTTGTCATTTATTGTGACAACATGAGTAGTATACACTTGGCAAATAACCCAGTCTATCATGCTAGAACAAAGCACATTGAGGTGCATTATCACTATGTGCGAGAGAGGGTTTTACTAGGTCTTATTGATCTAGTTTATGTCAGCACAGAGGATCAGGTAGCTGACATATTCACGAAGGCATTGGGCGCAGAGAAGCTGCGCAAGTTCAGAGACCTGCTTGGTGTGCAGGAATTGGGATTGAGCTCGAGGGGGAGTGTTGAGATATCGAGCTCCACTCGTGATACGCCAGGGTGACAGTTGTATATTTATGTCATCGACTTGTCAGTTGCAGACGCGGTTGGTACACCGCCCATGAATAATAGCTAGATGACAGCTATCCTTATCTACTCTAGTTCGTGGCTCAGTTAGTATGCCACCTTAGTTAGTTGAGTTTGGTTTGAGACCCATATAGAGGGTTCTTCTATTTCTTTGTACTTGAGTTCTTTTGGCTTACACAACTAAGAAGAGGAAAACTGTTTTCAGCCTCCACCCTTGTGTGTCTTCCCCCATTGTGCAAGCAAGAAAGCTTCAAGCGAGACTCCTTCCTTCTCTCCCACAATCTTGACAGTACCTACCATGGATGGAAATCCTTACCATCAAACTTTCGAATTTGAGGACGGACATCAGCATATGTTGTGGTCATTGGGAAGGTTTTACCACTTGTTAAGACAAGGGCAGTGTCTAGTCCCTTACAAACCTTTCACTAAATGCGGAAGCAAATTAGACAAAGTGAAGTCAAAATTGCAATGAAGAGAAAGGCTGAAAATCATATAAGTGTAATATTTCCAGGTATGACTTTGGTGGTCCTTTCTTATGTGCAAACTTATTCCGTGGTTTAATAGTCTTTTTAGGTTTTAATGAAGTAAACCTAGACTGGACTTCAGGCTCCTCCTTGTGGTACGGCTTAGTGGATGAAGCTTGTGTTGGACACGGTTTGTCTATGATCTCAATGCTTGTTGCTGATGACTCCGAGGAGAGTATGATGACACTCATGCTATTGATTTTACTGACCAAAGTACTTGAGACATTGTCACTTACGGTATGCAATACACTTCTTGTGCATAATGGTCTATGTGTTCATTTTACACATAACCTTACAACAATACATGAAGAGGAATAAAAACTCACTGGGTTTTAGTGAATGCCCAGCAAGCTATTCAACTGATGATTTATGATTAGTGTTAAGAGAACACTATTGTCAAGCTTAGTGAAGTGCTTGAATGGAACCCGGTTGGAAGTCGGCTTCCCGATGCTCGGTGATGTCCGTTAATCATGCCCAAGAGCTTTAGACTCTGGAATAGGATTTAGAGACTCTGCTTCAGTGATTAGAATCACTGTTAATGAAGCTCAGAGTGTAAAAATCCCAAAATGTCAAGCTTGGAGCTTGTTGGCTATGGCTGCCCAAAAAAACATAGTTAGGGTTTGGCTTGTAGCAGCCAGTAGAAGAGGAATTTCCCAGAGCCCTCTTAGTTGAGGATAGCCCACTTGGGGGGCTATCAAACCCCTATGATAGTGGCTGGGATTGCATAGCCTGCTGCCCATGATTCAGCCCGAGATTTGTGCCTGTCCAGACTGCGCCGTTTTTTCGAATGTTGACAATGCTGGCCTCACACGTGGACAATGTCACTGTTTGAACTAACAGGGAGCTGTGCCTGATGTGGGGAAAAGATCTCGAGAAGAAATATCAGGCTAATATGGCCTCCTTTGTCCTCCTCAAGTCCTCCAATGGAGGTAGGTTGCAGGCAGCTATGGAGGAAAGAAGGATAGAGTGAAGAAAATGACAGCTAATGTGCACTTAGTGATGACTGATGCTGAGGGAAGCTGAGGAGATCAGAGACGACTCTGATACCATGTTGAGAATCAGAGTTTGCAGTAGTAGAATGTGTGCACAAGAGGAAGAGAAGAGCTCAAAGTACAAGAATGAAATCTTGCTTACTAAGTTGCTTAGAGTACAACTTGGGTACACTCTCTCTCCAGTGATAGTGACCCATAGGCTATTTATATAGCCCTTTTCCAGCTAGGGTTAGGGATTCCCCTGCCCTTAGGGCTATTCACACCCATCTGCCCTTATACTCCCTTGCTTACAGTGGGTTTCTATGCCCATTTTCTAACAATAAATATCCAATGTGCATACTTGTATGGACTGATTTTCAACTTGATTTTCTGCATGAACAGCTACATGTATTTCAGCCAATGTATCATTATAAATCAGCCCATAAAACATTCCTGAATTTTTTTCATTTTTAGCCAAAACATCAACTTGCTTCAGCTCCCATTCCACATGACATAAATGCTTTCTTTCAGCCCTATTCATGGCTGAAAAGTGTTTATAACAGCCCATACTGTTGGCTGTAAATACCTACAAATCAGCCTTTGACATAGCCCCCTTTACAGGTGGAGGCAAATTTTTATTACATGAAGCACTGCCATAGCCTCCATTTACAACAGTGCAGCCCAAAAACCCTTAAATTCAGGCATTAGGAGGCATAGGATGATCTCTCAATCAATCTCTATTCCGGTGATGATTTACACAAACAGTCAGAAATTGGACAGCTTTGTCATTATCCTTACTTCTTATTCGAGCATAAGATGAACCATCATCAAGGGCCTTTGTCTCCAAATGAGACTCAGAAATAAAAGGTTGACTAAGAATGATAGGATAGCTACAAGAATCTTGAACAAAGAAATGAAATTCATCTTTTACATCACCAATAGTAACCCGTACATAAGGACATGCCGCATAGAGATAGCCAGAAGAATTATTGGCTGCTCTCATGCGCCATCCTGGGTCCACATCTATGGGCCATCCGCCATTCTCATAGAGACTTCTTGACATGACGTTGATCTCCGGACCATGGTCTATAAGGGCAATGCATGGAGTCTCTCTTTCTCCAATCTTGACAACGGTTTCGGTAGTTACCCTTGCCCAATGGGTATGGGAGTAGTGACTACTTGGAATAAAATGAGTATCAATCTCTTCTTGCATGTTGTGAAGACGAGCTTCTTTCTTATGCATGGGCTGCTCTTTGGATTGAGAAGACCCTACCATAACATCCTTTGCAATAGCTTCTTCAATTTCAGCTTCATAGATGTCTTCATCTTTGGCCTCTAGGGCTGCAATCAATTCTTTGATTGCCTCCAATTGAATCCCTTGAGTATTCAACTTCTCTCTATCCTGCAAATACACATGAAGAGCTTGCAAAAAAGCATGCACAGATTCTTCAGTTTCTTCACCAACATATTGTCTTTTTCGTTTAATTACATCAATTATTACATCATGAAATCCTCATTTTGCAATTCCAAGAATTTCACCCAATGTAAATTCAATTTTTCTTCCAAGAATCCTTTCTTCTAGGACCCACTTGAGATCTGTCGCAGTCTCTATGTCAGACTGCAGCTTGTAGCCAGGATGTTTGCCTTTTCTCTTTCCTTCCATCTTCTTTTCTTGTGGGGCATCTTCCATGACATGCTCTAGCGGTGGTGGTGGATTTTCAGTAGCCTTCTACTGATCTGGATTACTTCTTGTCACACGTTTGGTTGGCCCTAAAGAGGAGGGACTGGCAACATCTTCTTCTCTTCTTCTCTTTTCTTCTACCACAACTTCTTGATTATTGATTTCAGCCAACCGAACAAAAGCTGAAAATGAATCAACCGGCTCGGTCCATCCTGTTCTTCCTCGGATGCATTGACTGGCAGTAGTCAAATCATCTTTGGACGCCTTGTCTCGCTCCATGTGATCTAAGGCCTGCATCCACACTTTAGATTTTACATTAGCTTTACATGCTTTAACAATCTCATTGGTTGGCTCAATTTGCAGCCCATATAGGTAGCTGTATCAACAGCTGCATAGGCTGTTCTTGTTGCCAAATCCTCGAGTCTTTTCTTTATGCCACCGTTACCGAAATTTGGCTCAAGAGGAAGCCCAATTTTGGTTGCATGAATTTTACCATCCTTCCAAAAGACCAATTTTTGTGCCTCAACTTCACGGAATGCATTGCACTCCCTCTTATCATGCTGTAGGCTGTCACACCAGCTACAACATCTTTTGAAGCCTTCTCGTATGGGTCTTTGGGCAGCTGTCCACCCTCTTTCTTCCACTTTCACATCAAGCCTTTCCACGTTGGAATTAATCTCCATTAGATTAAGATGGAGATCTCGCATGCTCTTGATCAACTTGTCCATGACATCCTTCTTTGGAGGCGGAACAATAGGATTTCTTGGTTGCTTGGCCATAGAAACAGGAGGTTGAGATACAGAAACACGCTCTTTTATGGACTCAGATGATGGTGCAGAGGTAGAACCCCACCTTAGATGCATTCGCTCTCTCTGAGCAATCATATTAACTGCTTTAGTGACATCACCCCAAGTAGTCTTCAATCCCATCTTAGAGTCAAGAATCTTCAAGCCGATCAATCAGCTTCTCTTAAAGAAGAGGATCCGCAGCCTTCAGAAATAATTCAATCTTCTGGCTCTCCATACTCTGCTAATCATCAGGATCTAGTTGAGCAAATTTGCTTTCAAATTCGCGGTGAAGAGCAGTGGCAGCTAGTCCCTTATTGGGCCTTTCAACCCATTCAATGAAGATTTTCTTCGTCATGAGGCTAGAATCTTCAAGAAAGAATTCTTCTCGAAGAGCCTTCTTGAATGCAGACCGAATTCATGGAAAAGACCATGAATCCGGTCTTGGAGGCCATGCATGGCCAAACGGGCAAAGTATCGACTCCAAGCATGATGTGGGACCCCAAAGAAGACCATCTTGTCAGTATAGAGGTGGGTAAAAGAGGACACATTTTGCCCATTAAATTGCTTGAGCTTCTGCCCAACTGCCTCCAAAGCTTTAATGGTAGCAGCATCACTCCGCTCTTCATCTTGCCTCCATTGTTGCTGCAGTTGTATCTGCTGTTGAAATTGCAATTGTTGTTGTTGGTTCTCTTGCATTAGTCGAACCAACTGCTGCAAGGCATCTCCTCCCGAACCTGATGATTCTCCCATTGTGCTTTCTCTTCTATAGCCGACCTTCACGTCGGGTTCACCACTATCATCATGTTGGGGGTCAAAGGTCTACCACCGGGGTTTAGAGCAGAAGAGGAGTGAAAGATTCAATGGGGAGAGAGGAAAAAGATTGGGGTTTGATGGATTCTTGGGTTATGGAGAGAGTAGATGAGATAGAGAGTAACCAATATCTTACATAGCCGTATCACACAAGTTTACCATAATAAACTTGGATCCGATTATATCAATAACCATGAGGTTTATGCATAGATCTATATCAGATTTTGTTCCATTTCCTACAACAAATTCAAGCTCTAATTCCCTCCATTTCATGAAGATACATGTATTGAGACTTCAAGATACAAGGTATAGAGAGATAAAACTCATTACAACTGACATAGAGTCCAAAGGATGATAAAAATACATCAATAGAACCAAAAATGTACTTCAGCCCTGCATTAAAACAATAATTTCTAGCCCTCAAACTTGACTCAAAAATATATATAAACTCATGGGAAAGTCTCTCATTACAATCTCAACCAATGCCCTATTGTTTCACGAGCATTGTCTACACAAGGAAGTGATTAGATTTTAAGAAACCCCTTCAAAATGAATGAGTTTTAATGGCTTCCCTATTTATGATAGTTTTTGGGAGAGCCTATTCAGCCCATACATTGGCCCTCTTGACTTGCCCCAAAGTCACTCAAGTACTTGGGCACAATAAGGGCTTCAATGGTACACAAATATGGTAAGATAATGGAAGAAGACGCTCATAAGAGCAGGCTGAATACTTTATCTCTGTTTTTCCCTTTCATGGATTGTCATACAACTCATTTTCATGATACCAAATGGATGGGGCAAAAATGACTCTGTATCTCCTCTTTATCTTTAGTTTGCTTTGTGTTTGCATGCTTTGGAGCATTCCTCATAGTCTTCAACTCTCCCTCCATCTTCCACAGGTGTGCAGGCCCGAAAAATGCGCCGCAAAACATGGGCTGGACTCCTCTCATTCTTCCACACAAAAAAGAGTTCATATTGATCATATGCAAGTCATATAAGTCCTTTGCAACTATTACTCCGTGTCACTTGTGGACCTAGTCAACTTTGGAGTGCTCTTGACAAAAGTTGGATCTTCCAAGCTAATGAACTTCATAAACCAATGTGACATAACCTGTAAACCATCAAAGAACACCTGTAGTCCAAGCTGAAGGGCCTCATAGACTTTATTTTTATCAAATTGCATGATAAAAACTGAAAATTACATGCCAAGTTACAAAGGAACTTATGAACTTAATGACATCCAGGACTAATGTAGGGGTATAATAACTGAATGATGTATGAAAGTGTCTCATGTGTGTCCTAATGAAGTTCATCTGCAATCATAAGAACTCCATGTTTTATACCATGAACTACAAACCCTTTGACAACGTTGATTAAAATATGACTTGCGATCTTGAATATCATGACCATCATCGTTTTCCATTTTGTCTACATTAAGACAAACAACTCATTTTTGTTCTCATTCTCTTTTTCTTTTTTAATTTATTTGAAAAGGGATTTCTTCTCATGTAAGTCAATAGAAGTAACGTCAACTGAAATGTCTTGGTTTACAACACATAACGAACTAGTTTAATATACACTATAAAGATTCCATATAAACCTTCTTACATTTTAACATAAATTTTTAGGAGCTGTTGAGCTCACACAAGTAGAAGGCAAAGAGTCATCTTTTATTTAATCTTTTCCAATAGCTAAGAGACATTACATCATGATAAGAATCCTATTATAAAGATTTATCCATGGAAATTAGATACATTAATAGTATGGTTAACCCTAGATTCCTTCAAAATAAACATTAAATAACTTTTAGAATTTCCATCCACTATATCCACTTAAGGTTGGTTCTAATATATGGAAGATGATCGACATTGATAAAGCAATACATGCCATTCTATATCCAACACCTTTCATAATGGAGAAATATCATAAAGTCAATCTAAGGTGTGCACAATTTGATCCCTTTTAATCCAAATTCTAGAGAGTACATGGCCTTGCAAATCTAGAGACTATAGTCATATCTAGGTGCCTATCTATATTTGTAACATGTTTATCCACTGAATCCTAATGACACAAATTTATCAAGAGATAATCAATGTAACTTCCGCTCAAAACTCCCTTGTAATACTAAAATTGCATTACCTCAAACTACTTAAGTCTACCTCATACGAAAAGTTCTACCTTAACCTCACAAGGATCAACCTAAAGCAAGCCTAAATCATGACTATAGTCTCCTACCATGGTTATCTAACATTAGCTTAAGATAACTACTTTGCTATCATCTCTCAAACTTAAGTAGAACATTGCATTGGTTTAAAGAGAGTGAGAAATGAGGGGGATTAATATGCATCAACCACTTTATTAGTAAGGTATAGTCTCAACTTAGGCTCCATAAAATAACATTGATTTGGATCTAGGATGACACACTAGGATAGTTGACATTCGATCATTCCTAACTTGACTTAATCTAGCATTTTAGATTTTTAATGGAATTCTCTTGGCTAACTAAGACCACTTTGCTGTATAAAAAATCCATGGGCAATTTAAACACCCTCTTCCCCGGAAGAGTAGCTTTAATTTTCTACCTAACTTAACACAATTTATCCACCTCTCTCTGCACTCTTTGTTTCATGTTCTCTCCCCCTTCTCTTTCTTTCTCTCTTTCTCTTTTTTAATTGCCCCTCTCTTTGTTTCTCTCTACCCCCTCGTGTTTTCTCACTGATTCTCCTCTCTCCCTCCCTCTTTCTCTCTCTTTCTCTCTTTCTTTGTTATCTTTCATGTTTACTCTCTCTCTCTCTCTCTCTCTCTCTCTCTCTCTCTCTCTCTCTCTCTCTCTCTCTCTCTCTCTCTCTCTCTCTCTCTCTCTCTCTTTTCCTTTCTTCTTCTCCCTCTCTCATTTCCTCTCTTTCTCACTCAACATACCTTATTCTCAAGAAAAACAAACAAAAGAAAAGAAGAAAGAACAAGAACAAACCATGAGGAGGCAATGTACTTACTGCAAAGAACCGAGGATGGATTCTTTGTCTCCCCTTTATGATATATCCTCTTCTTCCTTTGTGCACTTCTCCCTCTTCTTTGTGAACAATCGCTGCGGTGGTGGTGAGAAGCTCTCATTCTCTCTCATTCTCTCTTCCTCTCCCTCTTCCGCCCAAAGCCACAATCTCTTTCACTCTCTCTCAAACTCTTTGTGGCAAAATGCTATGCTTGGGCTTTGCTTACTTTTTTTTTCTCAGACTGGCATCATTATTTGTATCATTATCTCAGATAGTGACGCTACTAATTTGCTTCGGAAACACTCGTCGCTATAGCCCTATTCCCTTGTAGTGGATGCAACTTTGGATGAGAATGAGAATGAAAATGTAAATGAGAAAAAACACCACCATGGTTAGATATGCTTATATATAATCTCCAAGTGAGAGCGAGATTAATTTACACCAATTACGAGTAAATGTGAAGAATCATAAATAAGATGTCTAACTACTTAGAAGCTCCCTAGAAGACTCTTTGTGAGACTTTATAAAGATGATGGGAGCTATATTGAGAAGAATCTTTATGGATATTTTATAACAAAGACTCTTGATTTGAAGACTCTACTCTTATAAATATATATATAGATTTGAGCATAAATATCCATGCAAATGATGCTCAAGATCTATAACGACATTCAAGATGCAACAATAAACATTGAGACAATGCAAAAGATAAGTTTTTTACTTCTTTTTCTTTGATCTTTTAGCTTAATGAGTTTAAATTTTATTTGATAATAATAAATAAGATTTAGAAACAAAGTTTTTGAAGAGAAATTGGATGCCATTTATCTTTCCTAATACATGTTAGGTAGCCAAGCTTTTAGGACAAAGCATTTGAAGAGGGATCGAATGTAATGATCTCTATAAAACTATCAACTACATTGATTTTATGATCCTTTCATGTGAAAAAAATATATTTTATTATCTAATTAATTAAAATATAATAGATAAATATTAGTATAATCAAAATATATATCCATGAACCTGTTAGTAGGTAGTATTTTTCAAACTATATAGTCTGTAGACATAAAAATATAGCCGTATTAGCTATGAATGATATTTTTAATATTTATATTATAAATTTTAAATAAAACACATAATAGAGCCAAAAATAGTATGCATGAGTCATGACAAATAAAAAATATGATTTTTATGATGCTCAATCTAAAATAATCATTTTCTCTTAAAAAAAGCCTAATTTCACAATTTTGTCTACATTGCCTTGTCAACTTTCGATCGATTTGAGTATCTATATGTTAATATTTTGAGGTTGTGGGAGAAAGTTACAGTGAAAAAAAGTTGTAGATTACTTTAGAACAATTCACATTACATAAATACAAGGAGTTCATGTCCTTATTTTTTCATTTTCGAGTTATGCATGATTATTCCTCCTACGATTATTGAGTTTGATTATAACAATTGAGATTGAAGGTAGCATGAAGAGTCATATATCCATGTCTAATTTAGTATGCCATAGATTAGAATAGGCTTTTCTTGAGGAATACATTGTTCAAGAAGACTTGTAGGGTTGATACTATGATTCTTAAGCAATTCACAAATTCCTATAGAAGAAAATTGATCTTGAGAAGCCATATTACAAGAAGCTTGGATGGAGATGTAGTATCTATCTCTGAATTTCTTACACGCTTCAGTGAAATGAAAGAATGAGTACTTGAGTCATCAATCAAAATTTTGAAAGATTTATCTTGATAAGTTGCATGTGTTTGAATCACTGAAAATTGGCAATCCAACTCCTTTCTGTTAAGGGAAACATAGACAATTGCTCTTTCCATTTCTACCTTCAATGTAAGGTTTTCACCTTCCTCCAATTTCATCTAAGTCACACTGGCTCCTTTCTCTTTGCATCTAGCCATACCTCTAGCCATGATAGATTGGTTTTTACCATGAAACTACCCTTGGTAAAAATTGTGGTTAAGCTTCGGGAATTGTCTCTAAAAGTGACATGGTTCATTGCAATTCTAGCATCTTTCCACATCATTGTTGCTAGCTATTGGCACAAAGAGTATTGACTACAATTTTCTTAGCCTTCTTTACCTCCAAGATTTTCCATTATCAAAATATAATGTATAAACCAGAGCTTCGTGATGTACCCTGCCATAATGATCAACCTACTTGTACTTATGATAATCAAAATGTAACATGGAGAGAGTGTAAGATAGATATAATCCCTCCTTCATCATTGAATGCAATAGGGATGCTAGTAAGAACCGGATGACAATGATGGAAATAGAGTCAAATATCCCATGTGAAAGAGCCAACTTGCCACTTAGTAATGTGATAAGACTTACTCCACTAGGTCACTTTGCCTTGGTGGTAATGCTAGACAAGAACTAGAACTGGAACTCAAAGTTATTTACTTGGAGGTCTTGACTCCTTGAGCTCCCAAGACTTGCATTGGCAAGACTAAGGAGCTCTATAGCGAGCCCCTCCTTTTATAGCTATTGGTGGGTAGAGAAAGGTCTTTTAGAATGTTCCATGATGACATCATCAATGATGCAAGTGATGATATGGCATATCTTTTATGTTGAGGTAGTTGCAATGGAGCTTCTGTGTAGAGATGCAGGGTGAGAGAGAGAGAAGAGATCGAGACACACGATTTTTGGTACTGAAGAGTGTACCTCAATAATGATTTTAGATAGGTATATGTACTATGTACAGCCTGACCCTTATGGGTAGACACATGCAACACTTCCTTTTATCCCAACAACCTCCCCCCTAAAGGCAATGTGCCCAAAGGTAGAGGAAAAGAATTAGCTAAGTCTAAGTATGTACAAAGCTAAAGAGACTATAACTATCCAATAAAATCATTTGTCGGCAATGAGCAAACCTCTCTGGTAGAAGACCCTTCATGAGAAGGTTTTGCAAGGTTATCATTAGTGTGCACCTTGACCAACTCAATGCTCTTGCTATGAACAAGTTCTTCTCTGATGAAATGATAATTCACCTGTATGTGTTTTATCTTTGCATGAAAGAGATTTCCGTGCTAACATGATAGCACTCTGACTATCATAGTGGAGAATAGGAACCTTAGTAATCCCAAGCTTAGCAACTAAATCTGACAACCATAAGGTCTCTTTGCATGCCTCAGTGGCAGCCACATGCTCTACCTCCGTAGTAGACATTGTAGCACATTTCTCTAGCCTGGATATCCAAGAAACAGATCCCTCTGTGAAGTTAAATACATATCCTGAAGTGGACTTCTTGCAGTCCGCATGTCCATCATATTCTGCATCAGTAAAGCCAACAACAGATGCCTTCTACTTACCAAAGTAGATGCACAAATCCTTTGTGCCCTTGAGGTATCTCATAATACCTTTCACTACTTCCCAATGCTTCTTGCCACAGTTTTCCATGGCAAGTACAAAGGCAATGTCAGGACATGTAGCAACCATAGCATACATCAAACTGCCAACGACTGAAGCATACAAAATCTTGGCCATTTCAACCTTCTCATCATTAGATGTAGGACTGTCCTCTGCATGAGTTTCACATATGGAGGCAATGGAACTTCGATTGCTTTCCCCCCCTCCATATTGAAACGCTGCAAAATCTTGGATGCATACTCCAACTGAGATAGATAGAGTAACCCCTTTGATCTATCTTTGAGTATCTGCATCCCAAGAATGTGATTGGCATCACCAAGATTCTCCATGTCAAAGTTGCCATGAAGACTTTGCTTCAATGAATCCAAGGCATGAGTATCCCTACCAGCAATCAGCATGCCATCAATATACACAACTAAGATAATCAGGCTGCCATCTGCTGCCTTCTTAGTGTACAAGCAGTGATCAACTTGACTTCTGTGAAAGCCCTAAGACTACATGAAAGTATCAAACTTTTGATACCATTCCCTCCGTGCCTGTTTCAGCCCATACAAACTCCATTTTAGTTTACAGACCATCTTCTCTTTGCCTTTAGCAATAAAACCCTCAGTTTATTGCATATATATGTCCTCATGTAGATCTCCATGTAATTTTTTTTTTCTTTACAACCATATGTATGAGCTCAATATCCTTAGCTACAACCAAGCCCAAAATGGTTCTCAAAGTAGTCATCTTGACTACATGAGAGAAGATCTCATCAAAGTCAATTCCATGTTCTTGCTTGTACCCCTTTGCAACCAATCTTGCTTTGTACTTTGGTGAGGAACTAGAAGTGACCATCTTGTAGACCCACTTGCATGGAAGAGTTTTTTGACCTTCAGGTAGTTGCACCAAGTCCCAAGTACCATTCTTATCAATTGATTCCATTTTCAATAGCACGGTCTTGAACCACTTCTTGATGTTCGGTCTAGTCATTGTTTCCTTGAAGCATGATGGCTCACCACAATCTATCAACATGACATAATCTACAACATCCTACACATCAGGAACAAACCTATCAAGTAGACTCGATGGCCGAGTTGACCTACGGAGCGAAGGTTTGCTGGCTGTTGGGCCTGCAAATCTACATTTATAGGTTGCTATCTTGAAATATGGCCCTGTAATTTTGCATATACAGGTTGCTGTGTTGAAATTCTAGCATGCTCACTTCCAAGACATCTTCTCCTGCAGCCATGCTTGAAGCTTGTGTCAAGATTGTGGGAGAGAAGGAAGGAGTCTCACTTGTAGCTTTCTTGCTTGCACAATGGGGGAATACACACACAGGTGGAGGCTGAAAACAGTTTTTCCTCTTCTTACTTGTGTAAGCCAAAAAGAACTCAAGTACATAGAAATAGAAGAACCCTATATATGGGTCTCAAACCAAACTCAACTAACTGAGCCAGGAACTAGAGTAGATAAGGATAGCTATCATCTAGCTATTATTCATGGGCAGTGTACCAACCGCATCTGCAACTGACAAGTCGGTGACATAAATGCACAACGGTCACCCTGGCATATCACGAGTGGAGCTCGATATCTCAACACTCCCCCTCGAGCTCAATCCCAATTCCTGCACACCAAGCAGGTCTCTGAACTTGCGCAGCTTCTCTGCGCGCCCAATGCCTTTGTGAATATGTCAGCTACCTGATCTTCTGTGCTGACATAAACTAGATCAATAAGACCTAGTAAAACCCTCTCTCGCACATAGTGATAATGCACCTCAATGTGCTTTGTTCTAGCATGATAGACTAGGTTATTTGCCAAGTGTATACTACTCATGTTGTCACAATAAATGACAACTGGCCCATATGTAGGCTGATGCATATCATAAAGTAGCTTATGCAACCAAGCTACCTCACATGCAGCCATTGCTGCGCCCCTGTACTTAGCCTCTGTGCTCGATAAGGCAACTGTAGGCTGTTTCTTACTACTCCAAGTGACTGCAGCACTCCCAAAAGAGAACACATATCCACTGGTAGATCGTTTATCAGAAATACTACCAGCCCAATCAGAATCAGTGTATCCATGCAACTGTATCTGAACCCCAGTCTCATAAAGTAGTCCATACTGCAATGTGGACTTTACATACCTGAGTATGTGTCTAGCCGCATCCAAATGCGGTTTCCTTGGAGCCTGCATAAACTGACTTACCAATCCAACATCATAGCTCAAATCTGGCCTGGTAATAGTCATATAAATCAAACTTCCTACTATGCGTCTGTACATAGTAGGGTCTTTGAGAAGCTCACCTGCATCTGCGCTCAGCTTCACATTCTGCTCCAAAGGAAGTGAAATAGGCTTACAGCCTGTCATCCCATATTTGGACAGCATGTCCAATCCATACTGCCTCTGCAAGAGCCGTATCCCACTTGGTGATCTAATCACCTCAATGCCCAAGAAATAACGCAGCTCTCCCAAATCCTTCATCTCAAACTTCTGCTTCAATAGCATTTTCACATGAAGGATATCTTCATCACTGTCACCTATCATAATCAAATCATCAACATAAATGACAAGTAGCATAATACCTTTCTCTGTTTTTCTCACATAAAGTGAGAAATCTGCCTTGGAAATTTGAAAACCAATAGTGACAAGATACTGTCCTATCTTGTCAGACCATGCTCTAGGTGCTTGCTTCAAGCCATACAAGGCTTTCTTCAACCTGCAAACAAACTCAGGATAAACAACATGCACATAACCTGGTGGCTGCTCCATATAGACCTCTTCTTGAAAATCACCATGCAAGAAGGCATTCTTTACATCCATCTGATGTAAAGACCATCCCTTTGATGCAGCCATAGCAATGACTACTCTTACGATTGCCATCCTTGCAACCGGATTGAATGTTTCTTCATAATCAATGCCATATGTTTGTGCATACCCCTTGACTACTAATCTTGCATTGTATCTATTCACAGAACCATCTGCATTGTGTTTCACCTTATAAACCCACTTACAACCAATTGCATTCTTATCTTTAGGCAAAGGTACCAATTCCCATGTAGCATTTGCTTCCAAGGCATCCATTTCTTCATCCATGGCTTTCTCCCATTTTTCTTTTCCCATGGCTTGCTCAAAAGAAGTCGGTTCTGGTTCCTGTATCACTTTAACCATATATGCATAGTGAATGGCTGTAAATCCATCATATTTCAGCCTATCCACAGGATACCTAGCTCTAGTAGACTTGTGCAAAGTAGGTTCACTCCCAGGTGCTCTCAAAACATCCCTGGTCTTCCTTACTCTAGGTGTAACAATAGAAGGAATACCCAACTCATCATCAATGCTCTGTTCTGAGCCACTCGATTCACCATCCACATAAGAGTGACCTGCATTCACATCAAACATGGGCTGATCTACCTTCTCTTTTCCTTTTCGTGATACTTGCATACCACTATCTGCATTGCTTTGAGAAGATTCTCTTGATCTCAATCTGCCTGTCCATGGCGAAGAATGTGAACCACTGCTAGAGGACGCTCCAGGTCCACTAATATCTTGTGACTGCTATTGTGAATTCTGTGTAGCATTACCATTTTGTGCATCTACATTATCAATCACATTTACTGGTTTATACCAGCTACTTATCTCATCAAAAACAACATCTCTGCTCACTGTAAACTTACGAATAGAAGGGTTATAGCATCTATACCCTTTTTGTGCAGAGAATAACCAATAAAGATGCACTTCTCAGCTTTTGGATCCAAATTGGATCTCAACTCATCTGGCACATGAACATAGGCAATGCAACCAAAAATCTTTAAATGAGAAATATCTGGTTTCCTACCAGTATACCTCTCCTCTGGAGTCATCCCATGTATTGCTGTAGTGGGAGTCCTGTTCATTATGTAGACTGCTGTAGCAACTGCTTCAACCCAATAAAAATCTGGCAAGTCTTTTTCATTGAGCATGGCACGAGATACCTCTCCAATATGCATGTTTTTCCTTTCTGCAATTCCATTTTGTTGTGGGGTATGACTGCATGAATATTGCTGCTTTATGCCATGCTCCTCCAGGAACCTTGCAAACTCATTTGAGAGGTACTCTCCCCCTCCATCTGACCTTAGGCATTTTATTTGCAGGCTTGTTTCTTTTTCAACCATAGCTTTAAGAGTTTTGAAATGCCCAAAAACTTCACTTTTCTTTTTCATAAAATACACCCAAACTTTTCTGCTATAGTCATCAATAAAAGTGAGAAAATAATGACAGCCTCCAAGAGATGTAGCTTTAGTAGTCCACACATCAGAGTGGATTAATTCCAATGGCTTCTTACTCTCTTGAACATGTCTAGGAAATGGTTTCCTTTCCTGTTTTCCAAATTGACAGGCTTCACATACCTTATGCATTTCTGCAACCTTGAATTTAGGCAATCCTGCAACAATATTTTGGGCCTGCATTGATTTAAGTCGCTGTACATTAACATGACCAATGCATTTATGCTAGATATCAATATTTGCAACTACACCGGTCCCATGTGTAAACATTGCTGCACTCAATTCAGGCATGTCTGCATCTAACGTAAACATTCTGCCCTTCTTCTTTCCTTTTGCTATCAAGCGACCTTTATTTTTTATATCCTCAACAAAGCATCCATGAGGATTAAATCTGACCTACAATCCCTGCTCAACCATTTGACCAACAGAAACCAGATTCTTGGTGATATTCGGGACATGAAATACATCGGACATGTATTTCTTTTTCCCATCCTGCATAGACAAGGGAATTTTTCCAATCTGCCCAATAGGATGTGCAGTATCATCACTAGTCTCCACAAATCCTGGTTTTTCCATTTTCCTTGCATCCTCCATCCATTCTGCATGACCTGTCATGTGGTTTGATGCACCTGAGTCAACATATCATAAATCGTTGCTTTCTTCTGCACTTGTCACAGAATTGTTCATGTGTGCTGCACCATAAAAAAATGCTCATTTCTATCACCACCCTGTCTACTAGAAGATGCATAATTCCCTTGCTGCAGTTTTCCATTCATGATGTCATTCTGCTTTTTATAGCAGTCTTTAGCCATATGACCCATTTTACCACAGTAGTAGCATTCAACATTACTGTTTGCATTTTGGCCTCTTTGCCATCCACCACAACCTCTTTGGCTCCCCCTGCCTCTAGAGTTACCACATCCTCCTCCATAGGACTGGTTTTCTTGAGTTTACTGCATATTCTGATTTCTACCACGGCCTCCAGATCGGCCTCCTCTACCTCTGCCTCTACCTCTTCCACCATTTGAGTAGAAGATAGCTTCTTTTGAAGTTCCTCCTGAAGAAGATGCACCACCATTTCTTTGCTCCTCAGAAATTAGAAGAGCAATCAACTCCTCAAAATCAGGAAATCTTTCACGGACGGAAATGGATGTTCGGAACTGTGCATAATCCTTTCCTAGACCATTCAAGGTCACAGAAACTAAATCATCATCTTCCACTGGCGACCTAATGGAAGCAAGTGCATCTGCAATCTTCTTCACCTTCATGTGGTAGTCATTGATGCTCATATTTTCTCTTTGTACATTATGCAACTCTTGCTTGAGCTGCATTTTCCTGGCTTGTGTATTTGTACTATACATTTTTGACAAAGTATCCCATGCCTCCTTTGGCATACTTGCATCTTGAATATGCACAATCATAGAGTCTGAAATGCTGATAGACAACCAGTACATAACTTTCCTGGCTCTCTCATGCCATGCTTTAAATGCCTGCATTTGCCGTTGATTGGGAACATCAGGAAGAACTGGTTCTTCTTCATTTCCTGCAACAAATTCCCAATATCCTTTTGCCATAAGGAAATTCGTCATTCTAAACTTCCATGCTTGGAAGTTGTTCTTGTCAAGCTTTTCAGTGACAATCTGTGAGAGAGAATCAGACGCCATTACAGAACACTGCAAAAAATTCTGTCACTGCAAAGAACACAGCTTCAGCCTCACAAGGGCTAATCTGCAAAACTGACGAAAGTGGTATTTGACTACATAGTCACTTCCTAGTGACGATTTTGCATCAACATGCAACAAGGATGATTCTATAACTCCCAATGTTTCTGCACACAAGCATACGATACAATTTCTACAGTTACTTTTCACCGACCTGTAGAACAGTGGTCGCACAGCATAAAACTAGGCCTTTTCCTGAGTGCGTGTAGAAAACTTCCGCCTCCAAAACAGGCCCCGAAATGGCCTCAAATAAAAAAAACACGGTCACCAAGGGCTAAAGCCCTGCCCCGCAGCATATACTGCCCTCTTGCTTCACCGCGAAGGGCATCTCAACCTGAGACAATGCACTCTTGCACTTCCCGGCTGTGCTATCTGCAGAGATTTGCTCCCAAAACAGAAAAATGAAAGCAACACTGGTCCTCTTACTAGAACACCGCGAACTTGGCTTGCTTTCTTGAGCTCCTTACTACGAACAAGGCTCTGATACCATGTCAAGATTGTGGGAGAGAAGGAAGGAGTCTCACTTGTAGCTTTCTTGCTTGCACAATGGGGGAATACACACACAGGTGGAGGCTGAAAACAGTTTTTCCTCTTCTTAGTTGTGTAAGCCAAAAAGAACTCAAGTACATAGAAATAGAAGAACCCTATATATGGGTCTCAAACCAAACTCAACTAACTAAGGTGGCATACTAACCGAGCCACGAACTAGAGTAGATAAGGATAGCTGTCATCTAGCTATTATTCATGGGCGGTGTACCAACCGCATCTGCAACTGACAAGTCGGTGACATAAATGCACAACGGTCACCCTGGCATATCACAAGTGGAGCTCGATATCTCAACAGCTCAGAGCTCTAGATTCTACATTGATAGAGCCAAATCCTGGCCATCTAGGACAACATTGATCAGTGATTAGTCAAATTAAAACAAGCTGCCATTAAAAAAACCCTCTCTCTTGCAGTTGCACAACCCATCTACCATAGAATACATTAGCCAAAAATAAGCATACAAATGAAACCTCTCTTATCTCAATATATCTTCTACACATTTTGTTCAGAAAGCTGGAACTATGATAGTATGCAACAAGTAAAATTTCAAAGTTCACTTGGCCATGAATAATCAAAAACCAAAAAGTGATTCAACATGGACAAGTATATTGATTATATTCACATACTTTTATAAGTGAAACAAAAAGAGCTTTGTCTATTTCATTATTCGTCTCATGCATTCTTTTGAATCTGGTCATGTATCCACCTACCTAGTTCCAAAGCTCCTAGGCTTGCGCATGCTTTTAGAATGCTTGCAAACGAGAATATATGAGGTTTTTTGTCCTCTTTCTGCATTTCATTGACAAGCTCAAGAGCACAAGAGCTATCCCCAACTATAGTATATCTTGCAATCAATACATTCCATGACACTACATCTCTACATGACAACCTGTCAAAGACTTTTCATGCCTCCACCAGACTTGCACACTTTGTGTACATGCCAATGAAAGTATTCATAACCTCAACATCTAATTCAAGTCCACATTTGAGCACCATATCATGTATTGATCTGCCATACATCACAGCTCCAACAGAATTGCATACCCTTAGAATGGACAAGAAGCTAAACTTGTCAAGTTCAAGAGCACAAGAGCTATCCCCAACTATAGCATATCCTGCAGTCAATACATTCCATGACACTACATCTCTACATGACAACCTATCAAAGACTTTGCATGCCTCCACTAGACTTGCACACTTTGTGTACATGTCAATGATGACAATATTCAAATCCTCAACATCTGATTCAAGTCCACATTTGAAGTGAGAGCTGCATTTTAGGAGCTGACTTTAAGTCGATCTAGAAGTAGTTCGAGCTCGTTTTGGAGCCGGAAAGTGCTCGAGAGGCGTTAAAGAGTCAATTTTCATGAAAAATCAAACAGTGGTGGATGGTCGAGCTAGAGTTTTCATAGATGCATTTTGACATTAAGAATCCAACACAAGTCTTGGTTCATCAATTGGAGGTCGTTTGACCCCCCATTTAATCCTTGCAAGGTTTAGCGTTATAAAGCAGCTACTAGATCGAGAAGCTGTAAAGTATGCAGGAGAGGCTAGATTGATGGAGTTCGACACCACAAAGTCGACTGTCTAGTCGGATTGCAAATGGGAGTTCGTTTAGGCCTTCAAAATTGAAAAATCCACTTGCGAGACAATGTAAACACAAAAAGATGAACCGGTTATTTTAATGTTTTAAACCTTAGGCTTAATAAAATCCTTGAAACTAATACAAAAACTATCGAAAAGGGAAGCGTCAATGCGCCTCCTCATTTTTGCTCGATGCCTCTTCGATTCAAACCCGTTTAGAGAGAGAGAGAGAGAGAGTAAGTGAGGGAGATTCTTGATCAGGGCGGCAGAGAGAGGAACGAGATGGCTATAAGATTGCCCGTTTTAATGGAGGATTTAAATTTCTAATTTTCTAATCTTTCTCTCTCCTCCCTCTCCTCCCCCTCTATGGGCTATTCATGTGCATTATCTTGAAGGAAGAATCGGGAAGGAGATTGAAGCAAATGATGATGGAGATTAATGGAGATGTTGAAGCTTGATGTGCAACATGGAATTGAGAGCAATGGAGGCTTTGTCCGCTGGTCACGCAGTCATTCAATGCGTCTCAGGTTTTGTAGAAACACGGTATGACTATTTTTTATGAAGGAAATGAATTTTTTTTGATATTTTATGATGGAAACGATGTTCTTACGCGATGAAAAATTGCTTGAATGCTAGTTGCATCATGTTTAATTGCTCTTTATTAGAAAATTCTGATTTCATAATGATTTACATGCGATATTTAAATCTCGCAAAACTTGAAATGCGGTTTTTAAGGGTAAAATGATGGTTTTGTCGTTTTGGATGGGTGAAATGTGTTCCTATGGGAAAAAATAAAAAATAAAATTAAATTTTAGCATGCTGAAATGATGGATATAATAAAAATAAAAAATAATAGTGATTATTGATAAATAAATACTAGAAAATAAGAAAAAATAGAAAAAATAAAAATATGCTTCACAAAAATAAGGAAAAATATAATGAGTATTTGTGAATGTATGGTAGTGCAGAGCATGAGATTTAGCCTCAGTTTGCCCTATCTTTTTGTAAAAGTTCGTGATCTATTGCTTTTCATACATCAAAACATGACAAAATGAACCCCCACACCTATGCAACGGAGGCACTACCTAAAAGTAGGGGGTGGGATGTTTGAATGATGCAATTTTGGTGCCATTTAGTGTTGATTTTGCTGATGCATATCATGATAGAGTTTGTAGTATTTAGTATTTTAATTAAGAGGATAGTAGCATGAGCGTTGTCTCGATGCTATCCTTACATCGACACAATGAGTTAGTGAATGAGCATTGGAAAGCCTGGTTGTGCACGACACATTTTTGATTCAAAATGATGTTTGAGCACATTAGGATCATCCACTTTTGCATGTGCATATCAACCATGGTATCAGAATATAAAGAAATAGATGCATAGCACCTGTTTTCCGTTATAATGACCTACGCTTGAGTGTGTGAAGACATCCTAAGCTGTAGGCTAATCGATCGTTCTTGGAAAATTATTTGGTAATTACACATGGTATCTCCTGGAATATGTTCAAAATGAAAGAATGGAGCTTGTATCGTGTGTACTTTATGTTAGAGCGATGCATCTTGGGGCCAATCCCCGAGGTGTAGGAGAGTCACAGTGGAGCCACAGCAGTCAGCCCCGAGAGGTGCTTCCGTATGTGTGTGATACGAGGTATTATGCCTATATGTTATGGGATCTCCCTCTGAGGAGAAGGGATGGTAAATGTTGGACTATGACTTAATACAAACGCAGAATCGACATTAGCATTTAGTGTAGAGTGAGTCTTAGATGCTCCTAGCTTGTGAGGCCGTGTGGTGGGGTTGTCTGGTGTGTGCATGAGGTTCGGCTAGCGCCATAGCCAGTGCCAGTCCATTTTAGGTCCCATCAGTGGTGTGTCTACCGGGAGTTGCCTATAAGTGGCGGTTTTCAAATCTAGGTTACAAAAGGACCTAAGTTTATAATTTCCATTAGGAGTGTGCTAAGCTAACCATAAAATGGGGTTTGTTCAAGGATGAAAAACCTTGCCTTTCCTTATACAAAACTTACTGATGGACTTAGTTAGTTATGTAGAGCATGAGTCCTCTACAAAAGATAATTTAGGTGATGAGAAAAGTAACTAGTTTGTGGTTATTCCATTCTCTAATGTGATGGCATGGGTCGAGGTTCACCTTGGTGTGGTCTCTATCCAAGAGAAATCATGTATAACCATCCATCAGCCTAGAGGGCATGGAACATGTATGTTGGAAGCTATGGCAGTCATGGTATCAAGAAGTGATTATGCTAAAGTTGTAGTGCCATGGGAAAAACTTGACGTATAGTGGAGTACAGTTATGGTTGAAACATCCTATGTAGTGGAGCATCATGCCAAAATTTTAGGTATCACAAGGATGCTAGAAGCCCTAGCTGTAAAGGGAAAACCGTTGCTTAAAAGGCACAGTCCCCATGTCCTAAGTGCTAAGGATAAGTTTGCTTTTGATGAGGGGTAGAAGCTCCTAGATAAAGCCATCATGGAACTCCTTAGGAAGGGGCAAGATATGGAAGATCCTCTAAGAAAGGATCGAAATGACATGCTAAGAGCTATAGGACTCCCTAGACCACTTTGTGAGTTGGCAGAAAGGGATGGCAAGGATAATATTAACCTGTCTACACTAGTAAAGGTGGAAATGGAAAAGGTTGGAGACCCCAAGACACTAGAGTTAGGTCATGAATATGAAGATTTTGATGGCCTAGTGCTAATCCCAAAGGAGAGGACTAAATGCATAGCTATAGGCTAGTGCATATCAACCATGGTATCAAAATATAAAAAACTTGATGCATAGCACCTGTTTTCCGTTATGATGACCTACACTTGAGTGTGTGAAGACATCCTAAGTTGTAGGTTAATTGATTGTTCTTGGGAAATTATTTGGTAAGGACACATGGTATCTCTTGGAATACATTCAAAATGAAAGAGTGGAGCTTGTATCATGTGTACTTTATGTTGGAGCGATGCATCTTGGGGCCAATCCTCGAGGTGTAGCAGAGTCCCAGTGGAGCCACGATAGTCAGCCGAGAGGTGCTTCCCTATGTGTGTGAGGAGAAGGGATGGTAAACATTGGGCTATGACTTAATACAAACTCACAATCGACATTAGCATTTAGTGTAGAGTGAGTCTCAGATGCTCTTGGCCCGCAAGGCCATGTGGTGGGGTTGTTTGGTGTGTGATGAGATTCGGCTAGTGCCATAGCCAATGTCGACCCATTTTAGGTCCCATCAGTCAGAGCAAAGACACTTAAGTGTCTTATCAACTTGATTCTCAACCAATGCCAAGAATTTCTGAAACTTGTCAAGCACTTTGTCCTTGCTACGAATAGGGTAAACCCATACCTTCCGAGTAGCATCATCGACAAATGTGATAAAGTATTTCTTTCCTCCTAGAGATATTCATGGCATCTGACATACATTGAAATGTACTAACTCTAGAGGCAAAGATTTTAGTGAAAGAGACTTTTTATGAGATGTCTACGCATGCTTACCATAAACACAATGATCACAGTGCTCAAAATCAATATAATGAAGACAAGGCAAGTAACCCAAACAAGAAAGTACTTTCATTCCTATTTGACACACTTGGCTGCTTGGTCATGACAACAACATGATCACACACACTAGATACATGAAGTGGATACAAAGTATCACTCTTGCAACCTCTGGCAATAACCCTAGATCCCTTACAGATCTTCCATTTCCCATCACCAAAGGTTGTATGAAAACCATCATCACCTAGCTATCCAATACTAATCAAGCTCTTCTTGAGCTGTGGTACATGCCTTACATTCTAAAGAGTGAAGATAGATCCATGCTGAAATTTCAGTTGCACACTGCCAATGCCTGCAATGTCACATGCATAATTGTCCCCAAGATGGACAACACCATGTCAACCTTCTGTTGTATATTTTGTAAACCACTCACGATGAGGGGTGACATGAAAAGAGGCACTTGAATCCAAAATCCAAGTGTGCTTGTCATCATCCGTATCGGCTATCAAAGCATGTGTATTGAAACATGAAGAGGCAAAGAGTACATCATTCCCACTATCACTCTAATGGTTGACTACATTCACCTATTTGATCTTTACGCTGCTCTTCTTAGCAGGCTAACTCTCTTTCTTCTCTTTTGTTCTCATCCATCTTCTTGCCCTTCCCTTTCTCTTTCTTCCATTTATAGCTGTCACATTTGAAGTGACTCTTCTTGCCATAGTGACAGCATTCAACATCCTTACCACATGATTTACTGCGTCCCTTGCTATCAGATTTGCCTTTCTGTTGTGATCTGCCTCTAGTATGCAAAGCACCGGAAGACTTACTGGATGCATTGCTATGCCGATTCATTTCTTCCATGATTAGAGCACTCTCTACATTAGTATACAAAAGCATAGCATTAGAATTGCTGATAGCAATCCTGAAGGTATCCAAGCTCATCATCAATATTGAACTTCAAAGCGGCAAGCTGGTTGAAAATGGAGTTAAACTCACTAAGGTGAGTAGACATTGCAGTACCCTCTTTCATATGCAAATCCATGAGTTTCTTCACCTAGTAGACTTTTCTTGCGGCATTCTTCTGGGCATACAATTCTTCCAGTCACTTCCAAATGTCATAAGCAGAATCCAACCCTTCAATGTTAAACAACAAAGCATCAGAAATGGATAGCTCAATGGTCGAACATGCAAGCTCATTTAGCTCATCCCAGTCGTCTTGCTCTACATCAGTTGGTTTTGTTCCCTTTACTTTAATCGGCTTTGCTTGCTTCTTCTGCAACAAGATATTATAGCACTACTTTTGCCAAACTGCAAAGTTATGTGCACCTTTAAGCTTCTTGATATGCATAAGATGATTGTCAAATCTTGCTAGCCATGATTCACAACCAAATAACTGTATGACAGTAAATGAAGGCTAATGCCAAGCAATGAAAGCTCCAAATCCACTCAGTAGTATGTTAGAAATATCCCCAAGTATGTACAACAAGAACATACATCAATTCATTGCCCAAAATGCCTCAAAAGCATTCAACGACAGTAAACATACCAATTTCTTGACAAAAAACAGAGTGAAGTCCTGAAATTCCTGATAATACATGTGAATGCAATTTAGGAGTGCATTCTTGAAATTCCTGACAATACAAATGGCTGTCCTGCAATTCAGGAGTGCAGTCCTCAAATTCCTGACAATACAGGTGGCTGTCCTGCAATTCAGAAAACTGTCTTGAATGTACAGTAGTAGACCTGTAAGTAAAGTTGATCCAAAAAATGAGCTCTAATCACTTCTCAAATGCATTTTGGAATCAAATCCAGGCATGTAACATCAACCATAAGCATGGATACATGGTATAGAATGCCCGAGACCAAGTCTAGAAGCAAGACAATGCATACACATTCAAAATGTCATTCAACCCTATTATTCCAGTAGTTAAATCTCTATCAGAACTGAGTGAAATATCAATCAAAATTAGCCCAAATGCACTTCACTACTTAGGCATATCATTCCTCAGTGTCTTGACATCACTTGAGCATGTGTATGCATCAACATGCATGTCCAAGGACCAATGTCATTAAAGGACAGAGAGCTGCTTGTAAATTGCAGGCTATGGACTGTGTATTCCACCCACAAGCATGTCTACAAGCTGAGCCAAATCTTGCCAAGATTAGCTCAAAATGGCCTCAAGACACTGCCACATGATTCCCAAAGCATCCAACATCAAGATATCCAATAGCCATCAAATGAGCATCAATCTCAAGAGAGCAGGTGCTGTTGTGTTTATTACAAATCTGAATACTGTGTATTTCAAACCTGAAGCTGAATGTATATTAGTCCCAAGTGTAATACTACACTTCAATGCTCAATGCTAAGCATTAGATAGAAGGTCTGGAGCACAACCATGATGCCAAATGAAGAGGAGCAGCTGCTGTAGGTCCTAAGCATGCTGAAAACTAGATCTGCATACCTATGTTGATGGCTACTTTAGCTCTGAAGGGATTAAAATGCTGGTGGAGATGATGGGGAGGGTCCCCAAATGGCCAACGATGGCTATCAATTAGCTCAAATGAAGAGGGAAGCTTCAAGATTCAAGAAGAAGCTTCAAACCTTGCTACCTTGCATGCAGACTCTTCACAACGAACTCTTCTTTAACTTCAAGCTCCTGCATATGAAGAAATGCCAAGATCTTGATTGCCTAAACCAAGCTCTGACACTAATTTGTTGAGGTAGCTGCAATGGAGCTTCTATGTAGAGATGCAGGTTGAGAGAGAGAGAAGAGATAGAGATACATGATTTTTGGTATTGAAGAGTGTACCTCAATAATGATTTTAGATAGGTATATGTACTATGTACAGCCTAACCCTTATGGGCGAACATGGGCACTGCCCTTTATCCCAACATTTTAGAAGTTTCTATGATGACATGGCAAGGGCGGGTTCACATGGTTGGCTCGAGGATGTCCTCTTATGGGTGTGTTTGCATGGTGTGTGGATTCATATGGCATGAGCAAGAATTAATCCGTACACTTGATCATGGCAGGTCCATGGCATCACCCCCTTTTCTAAAGCAATGAGTTCCACCAAGAGCAGCTTGGTGGTTTGATCCTTTGTTTGGATTCCTCTTGTGAAATTCTTTAACTTTGAGAGGTGCTCATTCTGCAAGTTCCCAAGTGTGATCATTGATGTCATATCCTTTCTAGTGAATAAGGTTTTCCAATTAGCCTCAAGTGATCCTCGAGTCTAAGACATGTTCAACCTCAAATTCTTCATGATCTTCAATCTGGATAGGTGTTGGGGGATTATATCTCTCCCCCCTCAGTGGTGAGCTATGGTATGGATCCAGCAAGGAAACATGGAAGATTGGGTGGATATTCATGGTGATAGGGAGTTGGAGTCGGTAAGCAACTGGGTTGATTTGGGCTACGATAGTGAAGGGCCCAAATCTTTGGTGGTCTAGCTTGATGGAGGGCCTTGTTTTCTGGAGGTTATGCTTGAGTAACCATACTTTATCACCAACTTTGTATGCTAGATGTTGGAGACAATGCTAGTCTGCATAGTGCTTGTATTGACTATGACCCTTTTGGATTTGTTGCTTGAGTTCTTGGTATATATATGCTAGGTATTGAGCTTTATCTTGGATGGCAGGGTTCTTTACTTGATTGGAGAGATGCACATCCATCCTTGGATATTGGTGATAGTTTGCAAAGAAAGAAGTTTTCTTGGTAGATACATGGATACTATTATTATATACAAACTCTGCAAAGAGCAAGAGCTCAAACCAATCATTCTGATGATAGTTGATGGTACAACATAGATATTGTTCCAAGACTTGATTTACCCATTCTGTTTGACCATCAATCTGAGGATGATTGGCTATGGATAACTTAACTTGGACTCCAAGGAGGTTGCAAAGGCTCTTTTAAAAACTAGATATGAACTGGGGACCCCGATTGATGATAATGTTGTCTAGACGTCCATGTAATTTGAAAATGTATATGAGGAAGAGTCTAGTAATGGAGCTGCACTTGTGATGGTCTTAGTGTGGTAGAGATAAAATGTGCCATTTTTGTGAACCTATCTACCACAACAAGAGTAGAGTCACATTTGTCAGATTTGGAAAGATCTATTATGAAATCCATGGACAAAGAAGACCAGGGTCGCGCTGGAATGGGCAAGGGTTGAAGGAGGCCATGCGGTTTGTGTTGAGGTACCTTGGCCGTGTTGTAGGTATCACATGATTTTATTCCTTAGCTTCTTTCCACATTTGGGGCCACCAAAAATCTCTTGAAATAAGCTCTAAGGTCTTATTAACTTCAAAGTGTCATGCTCGTGGGGTGTCATGGCATTGTTGGAGTACCTAGAGTCTCAGATTTCCTGGAGGAATGTAAAGTAGATCCTTATAGTATAATAATCCATTAGTTTCTTGAAACTCAAAATTCATTTCCTTTTCCCTCTTGATTTTTCCCTTCATATTGTTGGCCAAATCATCATGCGATAGGGCTTCATGGATTAGCTGGATCAAGGTAGGGTCTGCAGTGACAAGGAAGTGACAAGGAAGATTTCCATGGGTGTGGATGGGATCAAGAGACCCTTTATTAAATCAAGGTCCGATTGTACAATCTCATTTACAATCAAACACCCTCATTTTCTTGCTCAAGGATGCTTGCAACAACTCTTGGGGTTCTTGCCCTCTTATTTGGGAAATTAAGGGTGTTGTGTCTAGGGTTTCCACAATATAGGCATAGATGATTCTCTATTTGTCTTTGCTTTTCTTGTGGGCTCAAGGGCTGGAATTTATCTATTTGCATTGGTTTGGGGTGGGTTTATTTTTTGGTTGAGTCTCTGATCGGGGCTAGGTTCCATTGGCAAGGCCTTAATTCTTCTTGATTTTCTTATTGTGTCACTTGACTTTTTATTCTTTTAGCAAAACTAATAGAATAAGGGAGGCCGGCCACACATTATGACTATTGGAGTTTCCATATCTTGAGTCTCTCTCTCTTTTGCTCTCTTGCTCCATCTACCATAGCTTACACTTTCATTTCTTCCACTTGCTCATGCTCTCACTCAAGCTTCTTCCTTCAATCCTAATGGATTTTGATACTTGGTATCACTTCTTGGCATTAATACCCATCATCTACTATAGAAATTTAGTTATATGTATTGATTTATGAGGCACATGTCTTTGATTTTGACCTATGTATAGTAGATATTTTGAAGTATGTCAAAGAATTTTTGAGCTATAGTCTCAGACTGTATATTGAGAAATCATCCCAAGTGTGTTTGCATGCCTATGATCTAGGCATCTTATATGGATGTATCAAGATACACTGTTGGACCATATATAAAATAGAAACATCCAATTTCACCTCTATCATTCTATTACACTTAATCTAAACACTTAATAATCTTTATTTCTTTATGTTCCCTACCTCAGTCTCTCTAAACCCTTCTGTCTCATACCCTCGTGGTAGACCTTCTATCCTACATGCTCTGACCACTACAAGATATAGGCCTTATACCGACATTAAAAGCGACGAAAATGCAAATAAAAAAATTTGTCCCTGTCGTCGCAAAAAGCGTCGTTATTGACGATACCATAGAACAGTTGGTATCACCGTCACTATCAGTGTCGGTATTGGCATCGGTTGTATCAGCATCACAAATGCGATGATGATATCGGCGCCAATACCAACGCTGATAGCGACGATTCATGACGTAAATAATGATGCCAATAATGACATGAGCAGTAAAATTTGCGACGCTAATAGCGACGGTAACAGGATTTTTTTTTTGATGTGGTAGGGCAGCTCACATATAGCACTGTGTGCTTTATTAGAGCCATACAAAATAGTTTCTGCACTGTGTACAATGCGCTTGCAAACAAAAACAATGTATACTGAAATCATAACATTGATACATGAAATAAATATATGATCGCATAATAAGCGATTGTTACAATCATGACAAGATATCACTAATACATAGAAAATGTCTACATAGATCAGGCGACTCAAAACTAAAGGTGTGTGAGCTCCACGGATCCAAGGGCGAGCTACATATCCTCGCTCTCCGAAAGCTCGTCCCGCCGCAAAGGAGCATCGAATGGACTCTGCAGAAAAAGAAACAACACATCAGTCCACCATACAATAATGCATTCTAATTAAACATGGTAACTACGGAGAAGAAAGATGAGTGACTTATAGGGCCGCCGCGTCTATATAATCGGTCGATCAATGAAGTGAGATTGTGCCTCTCTGTATATCGAGTCTCAAGGCTAGTTGGATCGCGATTTATAATGGAGTGCTACAAAGAAAACAAAATGCTAACTGTTAGAACCATCATTGTCAGTACAAAGAATATTGCAAATAAATAAACAAGCAAAACAAAATAAAAACTTACAAAGTCCTATAAATATGTCCTGTGGCTGCCACTCCCAAGATGATGGACTACTCCGGCCTCAAGTCGTGCCCTCACCGCCTCGCGCTGCTGACTCCAATGTCGTGGAGAATTTGTAGCCTCCTCCCTCAGTCGGCGCCAGTCGTCTGCATCTAACCACTCGGGCTTTGTAGCCCCACTCTTGATTGCCTTGCATGCATCAAATCGTCTGTGTGACATATACGCATGCATGCAATCCATCATCCAGCCCGTAGAGAATCTATCTACTGAGGCTGGAATCGAAAACTCCTCCTGCAAGGATGATACTATGTAGTCCTTGCTCCCCTCTGGTATGTTCTTCCAATGATCCAAGACGTTGTTGGCACAACTCTCTCATGCGAGCCATCACCCTCCTCCCCTCATCATTCATGATGATGGCTCTTGACCTACCATCGACTAGATATCCATATCCCCCTAGAGTCTGCCTAAGATGGGTCCTCTCCCATCTGCGTCCACGCTCTTGGGCATATCCAGGAGACCCCTGTGCATCCGGTGTACCGAACGGGGTAATATCTCTCGGAGTGGCACCCATAGGGGTGCCATTTGCTGACGGCTGAGCAAAAGCCGGAGTAATTAGAGTAGATGTCCCCACAAGTATGACAAATCCCTGAGGTGACACAACTCCAGCTGAACGATGAGATGGAGACACCGCATCTGTGCCTCCACAACATCCACCTGAACCTGAGTCAGGCTCCTTGGAAGGGCCACGAGAGCGAGTAGTTGCACCTGTATCCCGTGTCGACCGCAGGCTCACTGCCAGCGTATCTCTGCAGCATCCCCCTGACCCCGAAGCACTCCCTCCCTCTGGCCCAAGTCTGGAGCGTCGAGCTCGTCTGCTTGAAGCCGAAGCATCTGATTGCACTAAAGTAGATCTAGCAGAGCGCCCTGACGAAGACCAAGACAGCTCCTAGTCTAGAGACATGCGTGTGAAGATATCCTGTAACTCCTCATCACTCATCCATCGACTCATCCTGAAAATGTCACCTGCACAGACAAAAAATGATGTTAGAATAATCAATTTAAATCATACAAAGCATAGTAATATAAATCCTTAAAAAAAACTCACTTAAAATGCATATCTTATGTACCCTTATAAGCGATTGGTCAACGAATTGAGTAAGTGGATGCTCCATGTATGAAGTATCCTATGGTCCCATGTCAATCTCTTGACACAACTCCGCATACACTGGAAGGATGAGAAAGCATTATGTGAATAATGGCTACACTCCAAATAGCAAAATGCGTACGCCAATTACAATCCATTCGTAGTACAAACCTAACATATCTTATGCCAGTCATGGGATTTTAGCCCTGATAATTAGTCATCTTTAGAATATGCGAACCTGAGAGAATGCATCATACCCATCAGAGTGCGGATAGAATTGATTAGTTGCTTCACAATGCGCTCTTCTTTAGTGGACAAAACCCAAGGAGCGCGAGGAAGCTGCACGCGACCATCACTACTCGACTACGGCCAAAGCGCCTCCATCTTACCTACCTTCTTCAAATCCATGTGTGTCCCTATAGTGTCTCTCTTTCCTGTGATGTAGTCCCATAGCAAGCTGCCCACATTCTTGAAAATATGCATGGGATCCAACAAGTGGTTTACTTGTAAGTGGGTCCAAAATGGCAACTCGTAGAAAACTAAGAACCGCCGCATTTCTTTTAGATGTGATTTTGCGTGGACGATTTTCAGCTCGTACCAGCTTGCGGCATTCATACGTGTTGGAGGTCGTCCAAGGAAACCTTCCCTGAGTTCATGATCCTCTGGCAAGAAGGCAACGTGTCCTTGATATACCATCTTCTTCATGGTTCGTGACCTTCGGGAGTCTAACTGTGGCCCACACAATGGACATGCATGATAACATGAGGTAACTAGATCTGTTCCAACACCACGACCCAGTGAATACTTGCTTGAACGAGATAAAATATAGATATTACCAATGAGAATGGAGGTGTATTCACCTAAGCACTCTCTGAATCCTGGAAAGTCATGCATCGTCCACATAAGAATGGCTCGAATATTGGCTGACCGCCGACCATCGCGCCTACTGACCCTCTCCTCCCACAAAATCTTAAGCTTATCGACTAATGGAAGAAGATACACGTCCATATTTTTGACTTTGTAGCGGTCGGGGACGAGTAAGCTAAAGATGAGATGTCCTTTCTTTGTAGAAAGCCATGGAGGGATATTGTAGTTGACAAGGACTATAGGCCACACGCTGTAAGAAGTTGAGCGTAGACCGAATGGGTTCACGCCATCCATTGCAAGATTGAGCCGAAGATTCCTTGGCTCTCGGGCAAATCCTGGGAAGGTAGAGTCAATGTGGCTCCATGCGCGTGAATCTACTGATATTCGTTGAACTCCATTCGTGGATCTATTCTGCGCATGCCACATTTTCAAGCTCGCCATGCCAGACGTATGAAACATGTGGTTTATGCGGGGGATAAGCGGAAAGTGTCTGAGAACTTTTTGAGGGATGGTTTGCCCTTGCAAGTCCTGTCGATACCTGTGAACACCACATTTTGGACATGTCTCCATAGTTTCGTATTCTCCTTGAAACAATATGCAATCGTTGATACATGCATGGATGTTATTGTAGTCCATGCCAAGCTTTCATAAAACATATCGTGCATCATCACGAGACCCAGGCATGGTATTTGCAGGTGGTAATATATGATATTTCAATAACCTAAAAAAAATCATAAACACCTTGAAAAAGCACAAATGTTTGTAATAATAGTGCCGAAAAAAATTTTCAACGAAGTGTATGTACAAGGTACCTGAACAACTCAGTCACACTCATATCGCTCCACCTGTATTTTGCTTGCACACTTAAGAGTGCAAGCAGTGTCTTCAGGCGAGATACTCGGCACCTATCATATAATGGTATGGATGTTTCCTCTCTAAGCAGATCATAAGTCTTGAAATCCATGGGAATCAATGCATTGATCATTGCCTCCAACTTAGGCTCCAAGATTGTAGGTAGGTCTAAAAGGTTGCATGTCTCCTCTGGCATTGACGGTATAGATTAGCCTTGCAAGTGGTGGATTGGCTCCTGCACTCCATCCATCGCACACCCACATACTCTTCTAATTGGCCGCAAAGGGTGCACTCCTCCTTGGGATGAGATATCACCTCCCTGGATAGAAAATTTGCCAGCGAGAACCAATCTTATTGTATATGGTATTCAATTAGCTCGCGAGTACAATGCATGATTGATATTAAATTTTCTTACCATTTGCTGAAAATCTGCAATCGCCTGATCAATGATCTCAGTTTGAAACTTGCCAAATCGTCATATGTGTTCTATAGACAATCAGTGTTTTCGTCTAATTGCTAGCTTGCATTGAGAGCAAGGACATGGGACACGCTGATTAAGATATGCCTCGCGATCTTGAACAATAGGACCTTCTTCATTTTCCATTTTGTCTACGTTACAACAAACAATTTGTTTTTGTTATCATTCTTTTCTTTTCTTAGATTGTTATCCTCTCCTTCCATCTCTCTCTTTTTCTATGACCTAGCATATAGTATCATAGAACACTAGTATCTAGTACCTAGTACTCAGTACTACCTAGCACATAATATCATAGCATCTTAGTATCTAGCACCTAGTACTCTAGTATCATAGTGCCAAGTACCCAATACTATGATACTATGTAGCAGGTGCTAGGGTACTTTAAGCATTATGCAGTAAATGTGAGGTTCTAGGGTACTATGATAATATGTAATAGGTACAAGGTAGTACATACTAGGGTACTATGATACTATCTATCTATCTATCTATCTATTTTTCTATCTATCTATCCACCTTCATAATACTTGGGTACAATAGAAAATATGGGTAGTAAAGAAGAAGAGAAGTTGTAACACTGACTATTATACCCACATATTGTTACATTTGTCTATTTGGCTTCTCTTCTGACTGTTTTTATCTGTACCCTTTGTACGTAGATGCATACACAAATATAGAGAGGGGGAGGGTGAAATATGATAGTACCCTTGTGCCAACACAAGTGGAAGCTTCTATAATGTAGTTTCTAGGATAATGTATTTGTACCCTTTGTACCTAGATGGACTCATTCTTAGTGAGGTGAATCGCCAATCCTATTCTTAGTGAGGTGGACTCATTCTTACTACACACTATCATAGTATCCTAAGCTTATTGTAAGGTGCTATTTACTTTTCTCTCTTTCTCTCCCTTCCTCTTTCTCTCCCCCTCTCATTTCCTCTCCCTCCCTCATGCTGACCCTCTCTTTCTCTCTTTCCCTATTAGGTTTAATGATTTTTATCTCTTTTTCTCTCTCCTCCCTCTCTCATATTTCTTTTTCTCTCTCCTCTCCATCTCTCATTTCCTCTCCCTCTCTCCTTCTCTATTAGGTTTAATGATTTTTTCTCTTTTTCTCTCTCCTCTCCCTATCTCATTTTTTCTCTCTCCTCTCCCTCTCTCATTTCCCTTTCTCTCTTTCTCCCCCTCTCTCATTTCCTCTCCCTCCCTCACCCTAACCCTCTCTTTCTCTCTTTCCCTATTAGGTTTAATGATTTTTCTCTTTTTCTCTCTCCTCTCCCTCTCTCATTTCCCTTTCTCTCTTTCTCTCCCTCTCTCATTTCCTATCTCTCCCTCACCCTGACCCTCTCTTTCTCTCTTTCTCTATTAGATTTAATGCTTTTTTTCTCTTTTTCTCTCTCCTCTCCCTCTCTCATTTTTTCTCTCTCCTCTCCCTCTCTCATTTCCCTTCTCTCTTTCTCCCCCTCTCTCATTTTCTCTCCCTCCCTCACCCTAACCCTCTCTTTCTCTCTTTCCCTATTAGGTTTAATGATTTTTTCTCTTTTTCTATCTCCTCTCTCTCTCATTCCTTTTTCTCTCTCCTCTCCCTCTCTCATTTCCCTTTCTCTCTTTATCTCCCTCTCTCATTTCATGTCCCTCCCTCACCCTGACTCTCTCTTTCTCTCTTTGTCTATTAGATTTAATGATTTTTTTCTCTTTTTCTCTCTCCTCTCCCTCTCTCATTTTTTCTCTCTCCTCTCCCTCTCTCATTTCCTCTCCCTCCCTCACCCTGAACCTCTCTTTCTCTCTTTTTCCATTAGATTTAATGATCTTTCTCTCTTTTTCTCTCTCCTCTCCCTCTCTCATTTCCTCTCCCTCCCTCGCCCTCACCCTCACCCACACACACTCTCTCTCTTTTCCTATTATGTTTAACATCTTATCTCTTTTTCTCTCTCCTCTCATTCTCTCTTTTTTTCTCTCCTCTCTCTCTCTCATTTCCTTTTTCTCTCTTCCTCTCCTTCTCTCATTTCTTCTCTCTCCCTCTCCCTCTCTCATTTCCCTATTATGTTTTCGTCTCCCCCCCTCTCCCTCTTGCTCTCACTCTCGCTCTCTCATTCCCTCTCCCTCTCCCCTCTCATTTCCTCTCTCTCTTCCTCCCTCTCCCTCTCTCATTTCCTCCCCCTCCCTCTCCCTCTCTTTAATTTCCCTCTCTTTCTATCTCTCCCTCTCCCTCTCCCTCATTTCTTCTCCCTATCTCATTATACATAAATTATACAAAAAATAAATAAAAAAGAGAGAGAATACACTCTCCCTCCCTCTCGTTCTCTCATTTCATCCCCCTCCCTCTTTCATTTCCTACCTCTCCCTCTCCCTCTCTTTCTCTTTCTCTCTCTCGCCCTCTCCCTCTCCCTCTCCCTCTCTCTCTCTCTCCCTCTCTCTCTCCCTCCCTCTCCCATTTCTTCCCTCTCCCTCTCCCTCTCTTTCTCTCTCATTTCCTCTCCCTCTCTCAATATATATACACAAATCATATAAGAAAAAGTAAAAGAGAGAGAGAATGCACTCTCCCTCCCTCTCCCTCTCTCATTTCCTCCCCATCCCTCTCCCTCTCCCTCTCCCTCTCTTTATCTTTCTCTCCCTCCCTCTCCCTCTCTCATTTCCTTCCCCTCCCTCTCCCTCTCTTTCTCTTTCTCTCCCCCTCTCTTTCTCTCTCATTTCCTCTCCCTCCAATATAAACAAATTAAATCCTAAACAAGCAAAAGAGAGAGAGAATGGACTCACCGTAAAGATTTGGTGAGGGTTTGGCGGCTCCTCTTCGCGATGGCGGCTCCTCCTCTCTTTCGCGAACGGTGGCGGCAATGGTAGCGTGCCAAGCCTTCTTCCTCTCCCTCTCTCACCCTCTAAGCAAAACAGTCGCTCTCTCTCTCGCTCTCCCTCTCGAAATGTCTCGCGAAAATGCGCGAAATGAAATGCGCTCGGGTTTTGGCCCTCTTTTTTTTCCCTGTGGGACGTCGCTATTTGCGTCGCAAATGCGACGCAAATAGCGACGCCGCTATTCCTACGTCTCTACCCGCCGTCACTATACTTGCGTTTCCTTGTAGTGGACATTGGTGAACCTAACATGAAGGTCAATAGAAGGAGCATTGAGATGGGTGATTATTTAGGAGATTTGGGATCAATGGGCATGATATATTGTAGTAAGTGGCTTAATATTTGACTTTGTTATATCAGACACAATAGTAGTATTATTAACAATAATAGCATTAGTAGCAACATCAATAAAGAAGATAGGGATCTGAGAATCTTGAGGCTACAACTATGAATGATTTGTAGGTAGTTAAATAAGAGATGAAGCAATTTAATGGGCAAAATGTAGTGGATTATGTATGTGTATATGCATTAAAAATGGAAATTTATGGGGTTCTCAAGTATGCATAGAGCTGGTATTTTACTCATCTTATTATGCATGGACTGAAAGAGCAACTTGCAGATTTCTATAAAAAGGATTCAGATTGGACTATATGTAAGAAAGCTCTTAGAGAAGATTTTTTGCTTGAAGATACTAGTTTGGTAACACACAAAACTTTCATGGTTCAAGTAGATAGAGACAATAAGGGGCTTGGAGTAGCTTTGCTGCATAAACTTGAAACTGGATATGGACAATTAGATGTTGACAACTAGTAGTCATTAGAGAGTCAAAAAATTGAATTGTTCTTGAAAGCTATAAATCCAATCTTGTAAGAGAATTTGAGTGACCTTTTGAAAAGAAAAAAATTGCAATTAAGTGCAATGACTATGCTTGATGTCTCTCTAAAAGCACCAAAAATAGCACAAAGTGAATTGTTTCTGTGGTTGATCTCCCACTTATGGTTGTTGGTGAATTTGTGAAAGAGGATGTAATGGGAGAGCTAGTGAAGGGTTTGCATGATCTTAGTTTGAAGGTTATAAAATTGGATGAAAAACAGGAGGAAAGGAAATGGCTAGTAGCCCAAAGGCCTATCATAGGGAAGGATTCAAATTCAAAGTTGTGAGTCCAATCTTCAACATGAAAATCATAAGTGTGTGTCTTACCATGATGGCCAAGCCAAAAACTTGGTCATTTAGAAAGACGATAAAATTCATGCAAGAGATATAGGCTTCCTCTTGAACCAATTGTTAATAAAGAGGGTATGTAAAAATGGCTTAAGGAATGGGTAGTAAAAAACACATTTCCAACCATAGATGATGTTACATGTGGGTTGTAGATTGAGGAATCTCTTACTTCTCTTGGTACATACAAGACAACCACAAAATTTGAAGTTTGATTTAATGCTTTTGATTGTGACCCGAAGGCAAAGATGGCTAAAGTTGAATTGTCATGTGCTAGTGGAAATATATAGAATTTGATAGGATGGAATACTTTGATGGATTTATTTATAGCCTATGCACATTTGAAAAAAGTGTAGAATATGGATGCTTTTGTAGAGGAAACAAGGAGAAGAGATGATGAGGTTACTAGTACTTCAAAACACATGACACGGAGTAAAATGGAGCAATAGAGGGTTGTTGAAAAAGACATTCCTAACACATAATGGAATATTTAGTGCATGATAAAACCTAAATGGAAATAAGAGAGACAAGTAACATGGGTATAAGCTGCAATCAGACATTGATAGTACTATAGATATTAAAATTGTATTTGGGGAGTGCATCCTTGGTAGCAAGGTTGAGTTTGCGCTTAGTGAGGTACTTGGATTTCTTGAAAAAAAAAAAGATATCATTAAAAGAGAAAATTAATTTGTGGGAGAGCCTACTCAAGCATTGATGCATGTTGATAAGGAAAGAGATTTGCAAGGCATTCATTAGGACATTGTCAACAATGATTCCATTTCTGTCATAAGGCAAGTTGAAGCTGAAAATGGGGTGATTAAGGATGAAAAGAGTGATGTATTGGGCTGAAAATGTCATTTTGAGAAGCACTACTCATAGAGATATTATGCAACATCAGTTTGATGAAGAAGAGGAAATAGGTTCATTCCTAGCAGTCATTATTCACACATGCACTAGGAAGAGCTACAATTGAAATGGTTATGAAGATAGGTGAATGAGAAACTCTATGTATTGCATTATTGGATCATGGGTTTGAAATCAATGTTATGACACACAGTTTGTATGAGAATGGTGGTTGGCGGATGGATGTAGATCATAGTTGGAGAATGCCGGTTGCAAATAACTTGCCAAGTAAACTTCATGCTGCATATTTGAATGTACAAGTGACTATTGGAGATATACACAATGACCAATGTTTCTTCATGCATGATACTTGGAGTTATCCGGTTATCTTGGAGTAGCCATACATTGTAGCAAAAAAGATTGAATGACAATGATTGATGATGGGTCTTCATATGCTCATGTCAAGAGCAAAGATGGTAGAAAAGCAGTGCAATTCTTGACTCTATGTGATAATCATCCATATAATAGAGAGACTCTCAGGAATTATCTAGTGCCATCAAACGCCAAGAAACTTAAGGGATTTTAGATCAAGATAAGGAATGTTGATGTGGGGTCTATTGTAGATGAGTTTTCTAAAGTATTTTCTTGAAAATGCAATCTATTTGATGGGGGATTTATATTAAGGATATTATCAATTTGATCTAGCACTAGAAAGTTGAGATATAACTACTATAAAAATGCCATTGGGTTTGGTATGCATGTGTACCCTTCCACAAAGAGCAACAAATTCTATTGCCCACATGATGAATTCGATGAGTAAGGTTTTGAGAGACTTTGTTCCCTAACTTACTATGCCATTTCATGATGATATACCAATCAAGGGTTGTGAAGTGCATGAAAAGAATAAGAAGTTGGATGAGAATGGCTGTAGGATATCTTTTGCCAATCATATTGTAGATTGCAAGAAGATTTTGACTTGCTTGAAAGAAGTTCATTTAACTCTATCAGGGTTAGAAGTTTGTGTTTGGTGTTAAGGAGGTATTTATTGTAGGTCATGTGTGGCCCCTATGACAAAAAGGCATTGCCAGCAAAGATTGATGGGATTGATAGGTTGCATGAGACTTGCTCAAGTGTGTTAGAAGTAAGAAGGTTTTTGGGTGGATATGTTTTCTATCTCATATGGATTCCTCACTTTGCACATGTGGCTCATGACCTATATCAACTATTGAGGAAGGGGTAAAGGTTTTGTTGGAAAAAGAAACATACTAAATCAATAACGAAATTGAAGAGATTATTAAAGTTTGCCCTTATATCGAGAAAGGAAGATTACTCGAATGGAGGACCTATTATTCTTATAATGGATACAAGCCTAATCAAAATTGGGTGGGTAGTTGGACCAAATGATGATGAGGAAAATAGATATGCCATCATATTTGGTGTGAAGATGCTTAATTAGAGGCCAAGACACTATTTGCAAGTTAAACAAGAGCTTTGGGGCATTGTGACAGCCCTTAAATGTGATAAGGAATATTTTGTAATGCTCATGTGATTATTAAAATTGAGTGCTTACCACTATTGGGGATGATTTCCAATTGTGCCACACCTAGACATTGCTATGTTGTGGTGGATAGTATATATTAAGTCACTAAATCCTAAATTCCAACATATTGCAGGAAGGGATAACTTGATTACTAACATGCTATCAAGGACATGATTTGACGATGAAGTGGACATGATAGAAGATGGGCTAGATGATCAATTACCTGTTGGAAGTGCTTATTTTGCTATAGGGGTTGATTGGACAACTACTATAAATACAACTCCATATGTCATAAATGAAGGTACAACTATCATAAATACAGGGACAACATTAAATGCAACCACTACAATAGGTAAATTGAGAAAGGATACTACTGTAAGAGTAAATTCAACACATCAAATAAAATTATTTCAGTAAGGAAAAATGCATGGACAGCAAGAGGTAAGCATCATAAATGCTATGCTTTAGTCATGGAGGAGTTTTTGGAGGATTTGTATGTAGATGATTGGCTGAAAATAGGACAATATCTTTGCACATTATCCAAGAAAGAGGAATGGTTGGATGAAGAGTATAAAAGAATAAAGACAAAGGCCTACTGATTTTTCTTTAAAAATGATTATCTCTGGAAGCATGTGACAAAAAAGCATGGGGCTCCAATGTGAGTCATTGGGGATAGAGTTACTTAGCTACAGATTGTGCAAGAATTTCATGAAATTCTACAAGGATATGGAGGTATAGAAACGATGCTTTTTGAGGTAAAATAACAACGTCACTATGCGATGCTAATAGCGACACAAATAGTGACGGTACTTAGATGAAAAAAACGTTGGTGAAACCCGAGCGCGTTATTTTGCACGCATACACGAAAGAGAGAGCGAAAGGGAGAGCAAACATCTTGCATTTGAGAGGGAGAGGGAGAGAAAGAGAGAAAGAGGGAGAATGAAAGCTTCTCATCGTCGCTGCGGCCGTTCGTGAAGAAGAGGACGAAGTGTACGGAGGGCAAAGAGGAGCCACCGTCACGAAGAAGAGACACCGAATCCATCCTTGAGCCTTTATGGTGAGTGCATTGTTCCTTCTAGCTTTGTTTTTGTGTTTTCTCTTTCTCTTTTACTTGTTTTTGTTAAAATTCATGTGTATTGAGAGAGGGAGAGGAAATGAGAGAGAAAGAGAGGGAGAGGGAGAGGGAGAGGGAGAGGGAGGGAGAGGAAAGAGAGGGAGAGGAAGAGAGGGAGAGGAGAGAGAGGGAGAGGAAAGAGAGGAAAACATTAAACATAATAGGGAAAGAGAGAAAGAGGATTTGTATGCAGATGATTGGCTAAAAATAGGACAATATCTTTGCACATTATCCAAGAAAGAGGAATGGTTGGATGAAGAGTATAAAAGAATAAAGACAAAGGCCTACTGATTTTTCTTTAAAAATGATTATCTCTGGAAGCATGTGACAAAAAAGCATGGGGCTCCAATGTGAGTCATTGGGGATAGAGTTACTTAGCTACAGATTGTGCAAGAATTTCATGAAATTCTACAAGGTAATGGAGGTATAGAAACGATGCTTTTTGAGGTAAAATAACAACGTCACTATGCGATGCTAATAGCGACACAAATAGTGACAGTACTTAGATGAAAAAAACGTTGGTGAAACACGAGTGCGTTATTTTGCACGCATACACGAAAGAGAGAGCGAAAGGGAGAGCAAAAGGGAGAGCAAACATCTTGCATTTGAGAGGGAGAGGGAGAGAAAGAGGGAGAATGAAAGCTTCTCATCATTGCTGCGGCCGTTCATGAAGAAGAGGAGGAAGTGTACGGAGGGCAAAGAGGAGCCACCGTCACGAAGAAGAGACACCGAATCCATCCTTGAGCCTTTATGGTGAGTGCATTGTTCCCTCTAGCTTTGTTTTTGTGTTTTCTCTTTCTCTTTTACTTGTTTTTGTTAAAATTCATGTGTATTGAGAGAGGGAGAGGAAATAAGAGAGAAAGAGAGGGAGAGGGAGAGGGAGAGGGAGAGGGAGAGGGAGAGGGAGAGGGAGAGGAAGAGAGGGAGAGGAGAGAGAGGGAGAGGAAAGAGAGGAAAACATTAAACATAATAGGGAAAGAGAGAAAGAGGATTTGTATGCAGATGATTGGCTGAAAATAGGACAATATCTTTGCACATTATCCAAGAAAGAGGAATGGTTGGATGAAGAGTATAAAAGAATAAAGACAAAGGCCTACTGATTTTTCTTTAAAAATGATTATCTCTGGAAGCATGTGACAAAAAAGCATGGGGCTCCAATGTGAGTCATTGGGGAGAGTTACTTAGCTACAGATTATGCAAGAATTTCATGAAATTCTACAAGGATATGGAGGTATAGAAACGATGCTTTTTGAGGTAAAATAACAACATCACTATGCGATGCTAATAGCGACACAAATAGTGACGGTACTTAGATGAAAAAAACGTTGGTGAAACCCGAGCGCGTTATTTTGCACGCATACACGAAAGAGAGAGCGAAAGGGAGAGCAAAAGGGAGAGCAAACATCTTGCATTTGAGAGGGAGAGGGAGAGAAAGAGAGAAAGAGGGAGAATGAAAGCTTCTCATCGTCGCTGCGGCCGTTCGTGAAGAAGAGGACGAAGTGTACGGAGGGCAAAGAGGAGCCACCGTCACGAAGAAGAGACACCGAATCCATCCTTGAGCCTTTATGGTGAGTGCATTGTTCCTTCTCGCTTTGTTTTTGTGTTTTCTCTTTCTCTTTTACTTGTTTTTGTTAAAATTCATGTGTATTGAGAGAGGGAGAGGAAATGAGAGAGAGGGAGAGGGAGAGGGAGAGGGAGGGAGAGGAAAGAGAGGGAGAGGAAGAGAGGGAGAGGAGAGATAGGGAGAGGAAAGAGAGGAAAACATTAAACATAATAGGGAAAGAGAGAAAGAGAGGGAGATGGAGAGGGAGGGAGAGAAAAGGAGAGAGGGAGAGGGAGAGGGAGGAAGAGATAAAAGGAAAGAAGAAACGAGAGAGAGAGAAGGAAAAAACATTAAACATAATAGGAAAAGGGAGAAAGAGAGGGAGAGGGAGAGGGAGGGAGAGGAAATGAGAGAGGGAGAGGAAGAGAGAAAAGGAAATGAGAGAGGGAGAGGAAGAGAGAAAAAACATTAAACATAATAGGGAAAGAGAGAAAGAGAGGGAGAGGGAGAGGGAGGGAGAGGAAGAGAGAAAAGGAAATGAGGGAGGGAGAGGAGAGAGAAAAATATTAAAAATAATACGGAAAGAGAGAAAGAGAGGGAGAAGGTGAGGGAGGGAGAGGAAATGAGAGAGGGAGAGAGAAAAGGAAAGAAGGAACGAGAGAGAGAGGGAGAGGAAATGAGAGAGGGAGAGGGTGAGGGACGAAGAGAAAATGAGAGAGGGAGATGAAGAGAGAAAATAAAAGAAGGAACGAGAGAGAGAGGGAGAAAACATTAAACATAATAGGGAAAGAGAGAAAGAGAGAAAGAGAGGGAGAGGGAGAGGGAGGGAGAGAGAGGAGGGAGAGGTTGTTGTTATTGTTGTTGTTGTTTTGTTTCTTCTTTTCTTTTTTTATTGTTTGTTGTTGTTGTGGTAGTTGTAGTAGCGATAGCGGTAGCGGTAGTTGGAGATTAATTTTTTATTTTCTTGTTTATTGTTGTTGCGGTAGTCGTAGTAGCGATAGCGGTAGCGGTAGTTGGAGATTAATTTCTTATTTTCTTGTTTTTTATTTTTGTGGTTGTTGTGGTAGTGGTAGTTTATATTCTTATTTTCTTGTTTGTTGTTGTTTTGGT